>NC_135346.1:28516502-29758585 GCF_023851605.1 Tamandua tetradactyla
AATATGGCACAACCAAAGATTTCATAGAAGCACCAGTCTGGGAACTATAACTAAAATTAGTATACTAATCACAAAATGTTTGCTCATTCAGTTGTTGATTCTTTAATTCAACAAGTATTTTATGAGCCTAATTATTATGTACATAGAATATGCTGAGCATTAAGATTAAGAAGGACAAACATAGACAAGATCCTCACATAAAGTTCAGGACAATCACAGCGGCCAGAAGAATTAGTTTGTTTTCATCATGGGAAGGGGAAAGAAAGTGAGTCATTTTTGTGGGGTGCCTGTTGTGTAGGTGCTGGGCTGGTGCTTTCATTGCATGCATTCTAATACCATGACTTGACTGGTATTAGAATTTTATAGAAGAGAAAACAGATGCTGAGAGAAATTAAATGACTTACCTAAAATCACACATCTAGCAAGTAGCTGAGCCAAGGTTTGAACCTTAATTTTTTCTGACTCCACAAAAACGTTATTTACACTATGTAATAGCACGTACACAACAGTACTTCCTGGCATGGAAGATGAGTTCTTTTCTGCTGTGTTCCCTTCTGCCTACTTATAAAACAATTGAATTTTAGTGACACTAAATGCCAGTTTATCGATATGCAAGGAGCTTGAACTTGGAGTTGTATGTGAGGTCCAGATCCTTGGCCCCAGCTGTATCAGTAATTTCGGGTGTGACATGAGGCTAGTTGTTTTTCCTCTCTGTTGGACCAAGTATATTTTGAGTGGTAGCAGAGTTTGTTTGGTCACATCTTTTGGAGTCCTACAGATTTGTTTGGTTCTTGTTTTCAACAAAAATTAGCTGTGTGGCCTTGCACAATATACGTAACCACTCTGTACCTTGCTTTCTTCATTGTGTTCTTATCAGGATTTAAATTTATAGCACAACATCAGGGCCAAGTCAAGTGCATAATAAATGTTAGCTCCATTATTATTACTTTTAGTATTTATGATAGCAACTAAATTGTTTACAATTGTCTTCCACCCCTAGTGTTTTAGGAAAAAGAATTGCTGTTAAACATCAAGAAATCTGACATCCTAGTAACAAAATACCAAATTCAATAGTTGAATGTTTTATTTTTTCAATTATAATATGGGATAGCCTTTATTCACAACAACTTTTATATGATTTTCTTAGTCAATATGATTATAAAATTCTAAATTAATAACATACAGCATTGCTAATATTTGTATAGATTTTATAGTTGATAAAGTGATTACAAAAGCATGTTTACTTGACCTGCTAAGTAAATGTTTACTTAACAGATGGAGAAACTGATGTTCATAGCAAAGAGTTGATTTAACCACAGTTTGTAGCTCATGAGAGGCAGATCTGGTACCAGAACCTGGGTCTGTAAAATCCAAATCTCACCTTTTGTTTTACCATGGTGTGAGTATTTTAAGAGTAGAGTAGGTGCCATCTCTACAGTAATTCTGTTGGAGAGCTGTCTCTGTGCTGTGCCAGTGGACAATGAGTGGCTGAGTGTGTGAATTATATTTAGAACAGCTCAAAGGACTTTGTTACTAAAATTTGCACTATCTGTTTGTTGACCCATCATTCTGAGTAGAGACAGGCAAAAAGTAAAAAACGTTTGTTGCATGGTGTTTTGTCTTCTAGGTGCTTGGAACAGGTATGAAAGAAGTGGATGCTTAGTTTTAACAGAAAAAAATTAGGGACTTATGTTTCAGTCTCAGCTCTGCTGCTTCTAACTAGATCTATGCTCAGATAACTTCTCTGCAAGCTCAGTTTTTTGACTTGCAAGTAGGGAAATTATTAAAGCTGTGCATCTTATTATGTTTATTCTTTGATAAAAAGGAATTGATAAAACTGTTGACATTTCTTAATAGGCTTATTATGAGAATCAAATGGAATGATGCATGATAACAATATAAGTTAATATGTTTTGGTTGCTTACTATGGACCAGGTATTGTTCCAATTTTTTTTGTCCCTTTCTTTTAGTTTTCATTAAATCTTTATGAGGAGGTCACTATTAATATTCAATTTTATATTTGAGGCACAGGAAGTTAAAACCTGCCTAAAGTCACATTTTTGGTTAGAGGTAGAGCCAGGACCAGGGAGTCTTATTCCAGAGCAATTTTTCTTAGTCACTGAGTATTATAATTACGAAAAAATAAAACACTCTTAAAGAATGTATAATCTAATATCATTCTATCCTATGCATATATAAGAAACAACAACAAAAAATCATTGCAAACTTAACCTGTTAGCACAAAGGCTATAAATAAAGCAGATTTTAATACCACCCCCCACTCCCCCTAGTTTCTTTGGTTAGAAGAGACCTCAGAGATGAAACACAAGGTATTAAATCCCAGTCCAGAGCTCCTTCCTTGGTGCCCATGGGGCCCCCCTCCTTATGTTCAGAATCAGTGCTGCAAGCTTCCTCCAGATATGGCCAGCTGCACAATGCGTGAACTGCGGGCAGAAGCACTTACCTGCACGGCAGGTCTGGATTAAAAGAAGAAGTCCCAGGACAACTGCCAGCCGAACTCCTGAGACAGCCATTCTTGTAGCACTGGGTATCAGTGCAGATAAATTGCTCATATGCACAAGAAGCTTTGCTCTACTTATAAGGCATGTATAGGTGACATCATCTGCTATGGAATTCAGGTTGTTGCACAAGATAATCTGCATAGCTTGCTCTTGGATCCATACTAATAAGCCTTGCCCTATCTTTCAACTGAATTTTTTTTTCCGTAGAGAAAGAAAACCCCCCTTGGATTCTGTAACGTATACTTGTAAAAGACCTGGAATAGCTCATTGGAGGTAATTCCAATGCTAGGGCTGATGATTAGATCAGTATCAGGTAGAATTACTCTTTCATGCCTAGGAGGAAGAAACAAATCAGATTTTGAGGTGTGCCTACTCCCCTCCCATGCTTTGAGCTAATCCCATCTACACATGGGTATGTCCTTGCTCATCCCCACGCCTTTGCTGTTTTTTCTTCCTGGAATACCCTCTCCACATGCTCCCCTCGGAACACCTGTCATTCCTTAGGTTCAGGTTTGCTTGTCCCCTCCTCGTGATCACTGTTTCATCCTACTCCAGACAGAGCTGACTGCTCTATCATCCGTCATAGAGAATCCTTGACCCATTGTTTGAAAACTAAATATTGTCATAGTTTTCTTCTCCTTCAGCTGTGGATCCCTTAAAGGCAGAATGTTTTCTTTACCACTGAATCCTAAAGGAGCCTAATATGGTGCTTGGCATTAGTCTCAGTTTTAAATTCACTTCCTCTGGAAGACTGATGTGATTCTTCCAGGTTGAGATGGGTGACCCTTTGATGTGCCCCACAGGCTCCTGTTTAAGTGTCTCCACCAACACACTGTGAGCAGCTTGAGGGAAAAACTGTCCTTTTCAGAGTTGAATACATATTACCTGAGGTATGTAGTTAATTTCAAATAAAGAAAAAAGTGAGCAGAACTAAACGCATTTGCACTCAGTGAGAAGGAACGTCGCCCTTGAGGTGATGCTGTGTATCTCAGGTGTCAATAGCCTTCCTCTTGGATATAAACACTCAAAAGTGTTAAAATTTAACTGAAGTCTAAATGATACTGGTTATTCTTAGTAATTGAATAAGTGCAGTTAATTGGGCTGAAAGCTTGGGGGTACCTAAACTTATAGATTGACCACAACTTGTAAATTGTGAGTGTCAGAGGCCCCTTTAAAAAAGGTGAACCCGACTGAGGTCTGAAAAAAAAGGAGGCTTGCCCAGTCTCAGAGCCAAGGCTAGGACATGGTCCCTCCAACCCCCCATTTAGTACTCTTTACAAGCTATCAGCAAACAGGCAGGTCTGCCCAGGTCTCTCTAGTCTGTCTGCTCAAGGGAATATGACCCTGTCCTATACAAAGGGATGTCTCTAGACACAGTGGTATACATGCTTTTAGTGAGTTAGTTAGATTTATGCCACCAGGGTCTCTGCTTATGGTTGAGCTCTATGCTTGGCCAAAGGGCTAGTGGGGGAATGACTAAACCTGCCCTCTGTTAGCCATGCCATGAACCCTGGGGCCAGTGGCTGTGTTTGCCTAGAAAAGGGTAGCAATGCCTTTTACTTTGTACCAGCTTTGAGCTCCGAGGAGCATATTTTTCTAGTTAACCAAAAAAGCACTGTATAGGCAAGCAAAGGCTCTGGATATTGCATCCTAGGACAGAGGCCTACTGGTTTCTCAGGTATACCAGTTGTATGGGTCACACAGGCAATTCTGGATCAGTCTCCTCAGTGGTCTGGGGTCAAGGAAAGGGCAGTGACAGGGTGCCAGGGGAGTTGGCTTCTAATCCTGTCCATACCATTAACTCATTGTGTGATCCTGGTTAAATAGCCTCTAGGCCTGACCCTCAGTTTTCTGTGCTTACTGTGCTCTTATTTCTCCTCATTTCTCTGTATATTCTTCTTAACTTTCAGGTCTCAGATAAAATAGCTCTTTCGTGTATGTGTGAAAACTTCTGTGACCCTCTCATCCAATTCTAGTTCCTCTATTATAATCTTTTATATACTCTGTACTTTTTCTTCCAATCTTTAAGCATTATTTTTGTTTGATTATTTAATAGCTGTCTTCCCAAGAGATATTAAATTCCAGGAGGGAAAGATTCTGATCAATTTTGCTCATTGTGGCAGCTCTGGTTTCTAGAATAGTGCCTTCATATAGAAAATATCCAACATATACATTGAATAAATGAGTAATATTAAGAACTTAAACCTAGATTTTTGCAGTACTTCTGTAAGTGATTACTTGTGGAACTTTGGCAAATGAATGATACTACTCTGATTTTCATCTGTAAAAATGGGATGTAATATAATTTCCTGCCTACTTATCTGCAGTATTCTAAGGATATACTAGATAAAGATAAGATGCCTAACAAACTATAAAGAAGCTTTATGTCACAGTAATCAGAGTTAAGAAGGTGTGACATCCTCCATTGGCATGAGCAAATGGATTTGATTTTACATACAGGATAAATTGAGATTATGAAAAAGAGATCTTACCCAAACTGGGAAGAGGGGGATGAGATGTTTCTTTCAGAATGACATTCTAGCTTGGGCAAGAAGGTACAAAAATGAAAGGAAAAAAGAATGCTTTAATTAAAATGGACATCTCCATGCTTAATTGAAAATCATCAGAAATTACTTCTGCAGGGTTGGAAAGAATTGCAATATAGGTTGGCAATCTTGGGAGGAATTGCAATGTGTGTATTAGTCATTGAAAGCATGAAGTTTGGGATTAGACAGAACTGGGTTTGAGTTTAAGCTTTGCCACTTACCGGTTGTATGACATTGGCAACATCTCCTAATTTCTCTGTGCCTTGGATTTATTACTAATAAAATGTGAATAATGATATTTCTCTGGGTTGTTAGGAGGATTGCATGAGAAAATACATGCCAAGAGATAGAACAGTGCTGTGTACATACTCAGTGATAAAAACCGATAGACTTGTTTATTTCATTCTGTTCTTTCTTCTATTGTCCCAGACGAGGGAGTAACACTTAGCCACGCAAGCAGCATCAAGGCCAATTGCAATAATAATAATCATTGCTGTACTAGATGCAACTTATCAACAAAGCTGTCAGGAGGCTGCCCTTTTTATCCTCATTTTATATATAAGGAAATTTAGGTTTGGAGAAGTTAAATAACTCACCAAGGATTACAAATTTTATAAAAGCCAGAACAGGTAATTGAATTCAAGTACATGTGACCCCCCCAAAGCCCGTGCTCTTAACTCTGACGTTATGTTGAACTGGTACGGCTACTGCTCAGCACAGAAACTGGCAAAAACCCTGGGCCAAGTAAGGAGCAATGCTGCCACCAGCTTATTTGTCCACAAGTCCATTTATGTTTGTTCTTTCACCCAGGGGCTTCAGAATTTCAGGTCCGGCCCACTATGTTTACCTCACTTTGTTGTTGCTCTCTTTACTTTATAGAATATTCAGGGGCATAGTGCCCTCTTAATCCTTGGTAGAAAGTTACCTGAAAATAGGGTTGCTGGATAAAATATAGGGCACTCAGTTAAATTTGAATTTCAGGTAAGTAATTATTATTTTTCAGTATAAGTTTGTCCTAGATATTGCATGGGACTTACTTATATTGATGTTTTTCCTGTTCATTTGAAATTCAAATTTAACTGGGCACCATGTAATTTTATTTGTTCAACGTGGCAATTCTATCTGGAGAGGCCTTCATGGCTATTTCCTTACATAGAACTCCAGGCCAGAGAATGAAGGAGTGAAGGATAGGATGGAGGGGTCAAATAAATGATTAAACAGCAGTCTGTGAGAAGGTTGAATCATATGAAGAAACTGGAAGTTATTGAAGGGGTCCAATTCCTCTTTAATATTACACCTGGGTTATGTTTTACCCCTGCATTCCATAAGGAAATCATGAGCTCCTCTTTTCTTGTCCATCTGAAGTTGCAGATCATTCTGGGAAGGGATGCAAGCAGTTTCAGGCAGGGTTCCCATGCTGCCCATACACCCTAATCATCCTTCTATGCATATCTTATAATTTGCTTAGTATTCATGTCACAGAAACATTTATTCATTTCTTATTCTGCAAATGGTGAGCCTGCACTATTTTCCAGGTACTCTGCTAAGCACCAGGGCAAGAAAATTAAAAAAAGAACAATGGTTACTGCCCTCACCTTTGATGAGAGGGCAGATGTATAATGAAGTAATCACAGTTAAATGTGACAAATGCTATTAGGGTCATGAATCAATTCCTGTGAGAGAATAACAGGGAGTGGTTAACATTGCTTTGGGGAGGGGGTCATGGAAATATCTACCTCAATCTGCATGGTCCTGACAAGATGTTTGGCTTTCAATGAAAATTTATGAGATATACAAAGAAGCAAACAAAACCAACATATTCTGTATTTTCTGTAGGTTTTTTCTGTAAACCTACAGCCTCTCTAATAAAAAAAAATAGTAGAGCCACTTTGGAAGACATACTGGAAGAGAAAACAACAAGTCTCACCATATGATACAGAAATTACAGTCTAGGGTATTTAACCAACTGATTTGAATCCATGTCTGCACAAAAGCCTGCATGCAAATATCTATAGTAATTTGATTCATGATATCCCAAACCAGGAAGCAACCAAGATATCCCTCAACAGGTGAATGGATAAATAAGCTGTGGTCCATCCATACAATGGAATATTATTTAGCAATAACAAGATATGACCTATCAAGCCAAAAAAGACATAGATAAATCTTAAGTTCATATTGCTGAGTGAAGGAAGCTATACTGAAAGGTTATATACTGCATGTTCCAAAAATGATGTCCTGGAAAGGCAAAATGATAGCAAAAAGATTAGTGGTTGAAGGGGTTCATGGGAAGAAGGTAAGGTTGAATATGCACAGCATGGGTTAAAATGATAACAACAAGATACTGTCAAGAGACAAAAACAATCTACACACTCAGACTCAGACTCAGATAAGGGCTAGATGTTGAAATTATCATGCAAGGAGTTTAAAATAATCATGATAAATATGTTAATGGATTTAGTGGAAAAAGTATACAACATGCATGAAGAGAGGGAATTTGAGCAGGGAGATAAAGGTTACATAAGAATAATACGGAAATCAAAAAACAAAAATCATGGTAACTAAAACGAAGAAAGCATTTGATAACCTCATCAGTAGACTCAAAACAGACAAGGAAATATCAATGAATTGAATAGCCGGGGGAAAAAATTACCTATTGAAACACAAATAGGAAAAAGAATAGGAAAAAAAAAGAGAGCAGAGTATCCAAGAGCTGTGGGAAAATATCAGATAGTCTAGCTATATAATCTAGAAGAAGAAAGAGAAAATGGGGCAGCAGAAATACATGACAATATAATGGCCAAAATTTTTTCAAAGACATACAAAACATCCAAGAATCACAGAGAACACCAAAACAAGTTAAACCAAAAACAAAACATCCATCAAAAAACACACAAAAACCCAAGCATACACTCATCTAGATACATCATATTCGGATTCCTGAAAGCCAAACATAAATTTAAAAATATCGCAGGCAGCCAGAGAGGAGGGGGAGCACGTTGCATACAGATTAACAAAGATAAAAATACAGCAGCCTTCATATCAGAAATGACGCCAGCTGGAAGACAACGGAGTGACATTTCTGAAGTACTGAAGAAGAAAATTACCAAATTACCAACTCAGACTTCTATAATGAACAAAAGTGTCTTTCAGAAATGAGTGATAAGGGGCAGGCCACGGTGGCTCAGCAGGCAGAGTTCTCACCTGCCATGCCCGAGACACGGCTTTGATTCCCGGTGCCTGCCCAGGCAAACAAAGAAAAAAAAAAGAATGATAAGGTCATGGATGCAAGAAGTTGAAAGGAAAGAATCCCAGAAAAGTGGGGAGAGAACAGCAGACACCACATGTGCCTTTCCATGTGACAGTGGAGTTCAGGATCACGGGCAGCTGGTCTTTGGGGAGAAAGTTTTGCCTGATTTAGACATTTTTCCTCAGCCTCAAAACATTCAAACAGCATTGTCTAAAAACGGAAACTGTACCAAATTCAAAATGTGATACTTCAGAAGGAAAAAAGAAACTGAAATGAACAATATCGAGAAAGTCCGAAGAAAATGACACATCTCACAGCAGATAATGGGCAATTCATTGCTACTGGGGAAGACAGCACAATTCAATTTGCTAAATTATTCCATTTCTCTCTGAGCGGCAATATGAATCATCTGTCTGTTTTGATGAACACTCAAACTTTGCTGAATGGGAAATTGCACTGCTTCTAACATGTCAAGTTTGGATATGGTAAAAGATGTGAATTAAATTGGCTTTGAATATATTGCATTAAAAGGTGATTTGTAAGCTTAGAAATAGCTTTAGTAGAACCAAAATACTTTAAGAGGAATTACTTAAGCCTGAAAACTAAAATAATAATTGACTACTATTTTCCCTAATTTTGAAATGTTTTCAAAATACTATGTGAAGAAAATGCTATGAAGATTAGAGGAAGAAAGAATTCTAGTTTGATCCAAAATATTGGCTGTGAATTAGAAAGCGTTTTATAGTTTTAAACTAAACAATTTAGCAAAGCTCTTTTTTGTTTCTTTCTTTCTTCATGCATATATGCCTTTTATGCATGAAGTACAAGTAAGTACAAAGTTTGTCTTAGGAAATGGGAATTTAATGTTGAAACCCCTTTGTCAAGGAAGAGAAAAGTAACCAGAGAATTTCAGCTGAGTAATTAGAACTGTCATATATTTGAAGGTGCTCAATTATTTGAAGTTGTTCTACAAACTTACAACAACGGCCTCTGCCCATAACTGAAAGCCCCTGGGATATGAATTCTATGTTGAGATCTGAAAGATAAGTAGGAGTTATCTGGGTGAACAGAGATGGTCTTAAGTGAAGGAGCCTCCAAGGAGAAGTAGCAACATCTGCAGAAGTCTAGATGAGAGAGCCCTGGACAATTCTAGAAATCCTATGAAGTTACATATGCTGGGAACAAAGAATGCGAAGTTTGGAAAGAGGACATTGTTGACATAAAGTAAGATAACGAAGGAGATTTTAGAATGGTAAGGTGAAAAAAAATTTTTTAATTAGGAATTGGACCCAGAAAATTGGTTAGAAAGGAAAAAAAAATTGATTAGGAATTTATCAACCTTTGAGTTACAAGGTAAGATTCTGAGGAAGGCTGATTGCAGTGAAATCAAGTTTCATTGCTCTTCATTAGAAATAACCTCAAGAATTTGTGTTTTGAGGATATTAAAAGATTGAGAAGGAGTGTGGAGAATAAAAGAACAGGAAGAGAAACATGAAAGGTTGCAAAGTCTTAAGAATGAAGTTTTTAAGTTTTTGCTTCACTGGGCTGCAAATTCCCAATATTCACTCCCTAAAATATTTTGTACTATCTTCCACAGGGACAAAGGACATACATGGATTTGTGGAAGTTTGTTTCGTAGTCATGAAAATCAAAGTCATGAAAATCAAAGAAAGAGACCCAAGTCTCATATCTGTTGTGATTTCATGGCAGAGATGGAAAGACAGAATCAATATGTAGAGCGAAAAAATAAAGGCTAGTATGAGGTCCAGAGGTGGCTCTGGAAACTTACCAAAACCTTAGAGAGAACATGAGGATTTTCACTGGGCATTGGGGTAGAGCTGGAATCAAACTTCTAAATTCTACTGAGCGAGGAATTCCAACTGACATTTGGGATATATATAGAACTTGGGGAAGAGTTTGGGATTGAGCCAAAGAAGATAGTGTGGTAAGAAAGGTAATGCTTGAACTTCTTTGTGCTTTGAATTCACTGTGAAAATAGGTTTGGAGTGAGGCAGGACTGAAGGCTGGAGGCTGGTTAGGGAAGCATCTCTGTTGGGACACTTGCAAAGCTGTCATTGACTCTGATGTTCTTAGACAGCTTCCCTCCCTTATTTGATGAGCTCATGTGGCATATCTCCAACTTGGACATTTAGATCAGTGGCTGAAACTTTGTTAGAAAACATACCCCTTGCTTTGGAGTATGTATCTAGTTGGGTTGTGTGTGCGTGTGTGTGTGTGTGCGTGTGTGTGTGTGTGTGTTTGTATGTGCATGTGTACATTGGGAGTAGTGATTATGAAGGCAGCAAGAAAAAACAGCACAATTAAATTCATTATTCTAAGACAAAAAAAAAAAAGAATGACAAACAAAGACTTTTTAGTCAAACTAACATTGAAAATCAGATCTACCTACACTGAAGCAATGTTGAAGAAAGTTCTCTAGGTAGAAGGAATCAGATCCTAGACAAGTTGAGATCTACGTGAAGAAATAGAAAAGTGCTGGAAATGGCATAAGTCAGTGGTCAACCAGGAGGCAATTTTGCCCTACCAAGGGGGACATTTGACAATGCATGGAGATATTTTTATTGTCATAACTGGGGAGGGGGGGCATTTGCTATGACTTTTAGTAGATAAAGGACAGGGATGCTGCTAATCATTCTTCACTGCATAGGAAAGATAGACCTCTGCCATAAACAATGTCCAGTCCAAACTATTAACAGTGCCAAGGTTGAGAAAAACCAGCAAAATAAAGGTATATATAAAATTAGTGTTCCTTATTTTTACTTGCTTTAAAGAACAGTTGACTGTCTAGTGGAAAACAGTAGCAATGTATTGTGTGCTTATAGCATACACACAAGTAGAATGTGTGATAACAGTATTACAAAGGGTCAGGGTTGGGAATAAGGAGCACACAATTGTGAGGGCCTTACAGTACACATTAAGTCATGTGATATTATTTGAAGGGAAACTGTGATTAATTAAAATGTATATTGTAAAATCTAGGGCAACTGCTAAATTTTTTTAAAGGAGGTATACCTATTCGGTCAATGATGGACATAAAATGAAACCTTAAAATATAATCAGTTAATCCAAATGTAGATGGGGGAAATGAAAGAAAGAATAGATGGAATAAAAATAAAACAGCTAGCAAGATTGTACATTTTAACACAAACATATTAATGATTATATGAAAGGAAAACTATGTAGGCATATCAATTATAAGACAGTTTATCAGATTATGCTATATACAAAAAGCACACTTTAATATAATGACAGAATAAATACACAAGAACAAATATAATGACAAAGAAAAGAGTAAATTGGTGGGAAAAGATATGTATCAAAAAACAATCAAAAGAAATCTGGAGTGGTTTACTAATATGAGAACAAACTGTGTTCAGTAAAAGAAATATTACTAGAGATCAAAAAGGTACATGATATTCTGGAATCATAGTCGGGCCAATTCATTAAGAACACTTAACAATCCTACATGTATATGCAATTAACAACAGACTCTGAAAATATACGAAGCAAAAACTGATGCAGCAGAAAGGATATTTAGACAAACCCACAATTAAAGCAGTTGACTTAAGCACTGGGTTCTCAATAATTGATAGAACAAGCAGATGGAAAACCCTTAAGGGTACAGGAGTCCGGCATGTCACTAATACCCAAATTGTCCTAGTTGACATTTATAAAATACTCCACCTCACAGTGGAATATACAATTTTTTTTCATGTGCAGAGAGAGTTTTAATCAAGATAAACTTTATTTGGGGACACTTAAAAATCCTTTTAAAAGCTTAACTGAATTTAAATAATGCAAGGTATATATTTTTAAACATTTTTTTATTGTATAACATGTATACAAAGCGAAGAAAGAAAAAAAGCAATAATTTTCAAAGCACATTTTAACAAGTAGTTACAGAACAGTCCCCAGAGTTTATCATAGGCTACTATTTCACTATCTCAGATTTTTCCTTCTGAATGTTCCAAAACACTGTAGGCTAGATGGAATACTGATAGAGTGATTCAACAGTCAGACTTGTTAGTTAAATTCTATTCTCTCTGTTATACCTCTTCCTTCTCCTCTGGTCCCTTTCCCAAACCATGGGGATCCTTGGCCAACACCCATTCTGGTCACGAGAGAACACATGGAGTCAAGAGGCCATTCTGGAGGCAACTCTTCTGCAAGTTTCAGGCAGTTAGTGCGGATTGCCACGGATTGCTAAACCCCAACTAGCATCAGTCCTGAACTTTTGAGAACATCTAGGTCTCCAACTGAAACCTTTTAAAGGTTTCATGCACCAAGTTTACTTTCCTGGAACTTACTATTTCCTAGAGGGTTCCTAGGTCAGATAAATCCTGAAACCCAGAGGGACCAGACTCTCGAAGATTATCAGTTAATTACATCCCCCAATCTTTTAGTGTTGATACCTCTTCTCAACAAGGAATGTTTTATACTATAAGAGAATAAAATCTAAAATCAAATAAGGATGAGTTGCAAGTCCACAAATATTTGGAATTTAACAAAATTCTAAATAAGCAATAGGTTAAAGAGGATTTTAAAATGGATATTGGAACATATTTTGAACTGAATAAAAGTAAAAATGTACCATATGAAAATTTGTGGAAGGCAGCTGAAGCAGTACTCAGAAGGAAATTTGTAGCAGTAAATATTTATATTGAAAGAGAAGAAAGGTCTCAAATCAATAACCTTGGCTTCCAACTTAAGAAACTATAAAAATAAGAGCAACTTAATGCAAAAAAAAAAAAAAAACCCAAAAAACAAACCACACAGAAACAAAGGAATGAACATAATAAAAATCAATTACTGAAAAAACACATAAAGAAAATGAAACCATATCTGGCTATTTGCAGAAAGAATAAAATTGATAAGCATATAGAGAGGCTTGCCAAAGAAAAGAGAAAAAGAACAAATTACTAACATCTGGATTGAATAAGGGCATTGCTACACACCCTACAGACATTGAAAGAATAATGAATAATATGGACTAACTCTAAATTCATAGATGTGACAATTTAGAGGAAATGGGCAAATTCCTTGCAAAACACAAACTGGGGCGGGCCACGGTGGCTCAGCAGGTAAGAATGCTTGACTGCCATGCCCGAGGACGCAGGTTCGATTCCCGGTGCCTGCCCATGTTAAAAACAAAAAACAAAACAAAACAAAACACAAACTGTCAAAGGGTGCTTAAGAAGAAATAGATAACCTGAACAGTTCTATATCTATTAGATAATTTTATACATATTTAAAAACCTTTTAACTAAACTAGCAATCACATACCTTGGTTTTTATGCAAATAAGTTAAATACTTATATGCACACAAAAGTTTATGGCAGTCTTATTCATAATTGCCAAAACTTGCAAGCAACTAAGATGTTATTAATAAGTGAATGGATAAACAAACTTTGGTACAATTATACAATGGAATATTATTCAATGATTAAAATAAATGATCTCAAACCACAAAAAAATGTTGAGGAACCTCAAATGCATATTGGTAAGTGAAAGAAGCCGGTCTGAGAAGCTACTTACATATTATTCCAACTATGTGACATACTGGAATAGGCAAAACTATAGATACATTTAAAAGGTCAATGGTTGTCAGGGTTGGAAGAAAAGAGAGGAGGGTTGAGTAGGTGGAGCCTCGGGAATTTTTAGGACAGTGAAACTAATCTGTGTAATCCTGTAATGCTGTATACATGGCACGTGCATTTGCCAAAACTCAAAGAACTGAACAACGCAAAGAGGAAATTCTAACATAAACTATGGACTTTCGTTAATGTATTGTATCAATATTGGTTCATCAATTGTAATAAATGTGCCACACTAATGTAAGATGTTAATAATAGGGGAAATGCTGTGCACACGTAATGTGTATGGAGGGTGCGAGGGTATGTGGAAACTTGATACTTTTTGCTTAATTTTTCTGTAAACCTAAAACTACTCTAAAAATGAAATCTTTTAATTTACAAATAAACAACAAACAAATGAAAAACCAAATCCTTTCAACGCAGAAAATTCTTAGCATAAGAAAGCTTCATTAGGTGACTTTTATCAACTTTCAGGGAATAATACCTGACACAGAAAACTCTTCCAGAATATAAAAGAGGAGTGGATAGTTCCCTAGTCATTTTTAAAATGCTTTACTGAGATGTAATTAACATTACCATAAAATTCACCCATTTAAAGTGCATAGTCCACTTTTTAGTATAGTCATGGAGTTACACAACTATTCCCACATTCCATTTTGGAACATTTATTTCATCATCCCCAAAAGAAATCCCATTCCCATTAACAGTCATTCCTCTTTTTCCCCTAACCCACCTCACTCTCTGCCCAAAATCACCAAAAATCTACTTTTTATTCTCTATTGATTTGCCTATTCTGGACATTTCAAATAAATAAAATCGTACATTATATAGTTTGTGACTGGCTCCTTTCACTTAGCATAGTGTTTTCAAGGTTCATTCATATTGTAGCATGTATCAGTACCTCATTCCTTTGAATTGCCAAATAATACTCCAATTTTGGATATAACGCATCTTATCTATCTATTCATCAGTTGATGGAAATTTGGATCGCTTTCATTTTTGGCGATTATGAACAGTAAGTGTTGTGAATATTCATGTACAAATACTTGTATGGACATGTATTTTCATTTTTCATGAGTGGAATTTCTGAGTCGTATGGTATATGTATGCTTAATATTTTGAGGAACTGCCAAACTCTTTTCCAGAACATCTTTACCATATTATATTCCCACCAGCAATGTATGAGAGTTCCATTTTCTCCACTTCGTCAACCTTTCTAATTTTGATAACAGCCTTATTTGATAACAGTCTTATTGATAACAGCCATCCTAGTGGACGTGAAGTGGTATCTCATTGTGGTATTGTTTTGTATTTCTACAACCCAATTTAAAAATAAGCAAAATATTTGAATATATTTCATCAAATAGATACATGGATGTCACAAATAGATACATAAAAAGTAATCAGTACTATTTGTCATTTGAGAAATTCAAATTAAGACCTCAATCTGATATCACTATCTACCTACTAGAATGGCTAAAATTAAAAACTGACAATCATACATGCTAGAGAGTATGCAGAGCAACTAGACCTCTCATACATTGCAGATGGGAATGTAAAATGATATAACCACTTTGGATAACAATTTGGCAGTTTCTTTTAAAATTAAATATACACGTGACCATTTGACCCAGCACTCCCACACTTAGTTGTTTACTTAGTAAAATAAATACTTATGTTCTCAGAAAAATCATACACAAATGTTCATAGTATCGTAATTTATAATAGCCCTATCCGGAAACAATCCAAATATACCTCAAGTGGTGAATAAATAAAGAAACCATGGTAAATCTACCTCATGCAATAATGGGCTAATACTCAGCACTAAAAGGAAGGTGCTATGGTTAATCCAACGGCATGAATGAATTTCAAATGTATTATTGTAAGTGAAAGAAGAATGCTACATACTGAGTGATTACAATTCTACTTATAGAATATTTTAGAAAAGGCAAACCTATAAGAATAGAAAACAGATCAGTGATTACCAGGCACTGAGCAGGGTAGGAGGTACTTACTATAAATGGGCATGAGAGAATTTTTCAGGATAATGACATATTTTGTGTCATGATTGTGGTTATAGTTTTAAAACTTTCTGCATGTGACAAAGCTCACAGAACTTTATACTAAAAAGAGATAATGTTATTGCATGTAAATTATACATTAATATTTTTATATGTAAATTGTACCTTAATAAAGAGAAAGAAAAAATTTATAATAGGCTTGTGAATGCTGGTAGAAGGCGTGGAGGGGGTGATTAGCATATACATTGGACTGTTGGCTTATATTTGCATTACCCACATCGCTAGGTGATGTTGAGCACATCTTTTCCCCTCTGTGGGCAGACATTTTTCCAATTTTCCGATGAGAAGGTTGGATTGGATAATAACTGGAGTGTCTTCTAGCCTCCACATTCTGTGATGACTAACAAGCTATTTCTCAGATTGTTTTCATATTCCTTCAATCCCTGAAACTGGGTGCTTTTGCTGAGGGCTGGGCTGGGTCCACATTCTGGGGCATCATTATATATTATGGGTAGGTGTGTGTTGTGGACTTCCATGGCTAGAGTTCATCAGCCACCACCCTTTTCCTCATACAGCCTTCCTTTACCAAGCTGTTTATGTGAACAGCTGCCCTCAACAGTCACCCAGAATGCAGGGATGAATGAGGAAAGCATCTATCTTGCACACTGCCAGGCATTCTGCTCTCAGTCTCTCTTGATTGCACAGCTCAATAAGAGTTTAGTAAGAAAATTCCCATTCCTGAAGCCCTCTTCTATATGGGAATTCATGCATTCCACACAATTACCCTACCCTAAGATGCAGGTCAGGATGGGTATAATTATCCTCGTATTATAAATTATTAAAAAGACAGAACAAACTAATGAGCCACAATAATGTGTAAGGTATTTAAATTCACTAACGTGATGTCACACCACTAGTGAACTCAGCTCTATCTCGTCCTAAATCCAGTGATAGGAATGCTTCTCATTTATGTATTTACTTGCTTTTATCTTCATTCATTTATTCCTTTATCAACAGATGCATTCTGACCTACACAGTACCAGGAAACATGTACTATGACAAGAGATTCAACAGGAATTTGGATAGGTACTATCCCTGTCACCATGGGACCAGCAACCTAATGGGGGACACAAACTTAACAGGGAATTATACTTCAGAATCATAATTGCTATAAAACCATATTATAGGCAAATGAAGGAAGGACAAGGAAATCATTTCAAGGGGCATGTTATCCATGCCGAAATGTGAAAGGTGAGTTAGAATTAAGCAAAGAATTAAAGTTCGGAAAGAGTATAACAAATTGGAAGCTGAAGTAGGTAACTAAGTTTGGACTTGGAGTAAAGCAGAGAGTAGTATAGAGAGACTTGAAAATACCCAAGGGTTGGCTCATACTGAATACTGTAGGGTATTTTAAGAAATTAGAACTTTTTCTGAGTACATTGTGCAAGGCTTTTACATAGAGAAGTAACATGGTCAGATTTTTTTTTTTTTTGCATGGGCAGGCACCGGGAATGGAACATGGGTCTCCGGCATGGCAAATGAGAACTCTGCCAGTGGGCTACCGTGGCCCGCCCCAGATTTTAGTTTTAAAATTCTTCTCTCTCTAGCAGAAAATGAATTAGAATGAGCCAAGAGTGAAGAAAAGAGCCCATTTAGCAGGGTATTATGATGATCCATGTTCATGATATTAGTGACTTGTGGTAGGGTAGGGCCAGTGATAACGTAGGTAAGTGGATTAATTTGAGCAGAAGCTTTTAACCTTATTAGACCTAATGCTGCAATTTTAAAAACTTTTTAATGTGAAATAATTTCAAACTTCCTGGGAAGTTGCAACATAGTACAAAAACAATATAGCAAATTCTAATACCTCCCCTACCCAGATACCCATATTTACCAACTTTATCTGTTCTAGTTTACTAGCTGCTGGAATGTGATATACCAGAAATGGAATGGCTTTTAAAAAGGGGGAATTTAATAAGTTACATGTTATCGTTCTAAGGCCATGAATTTGTTGAAATTAAAACAAGGCTATAGAAATGTCCAATCTAAGGCATCCAGGGACAGATACCTTGATTCAAGAGGGTCAATGAAGTTCAGGGTTTCTCTCTCAAGTGGGAAGGCACATGGCGAACATGGTCAGGGTTTCTCTCTCTTCTGGAAGGGTACGTGGCTAAGTCTGCTAGTTTTGTCTCTTGGCTTCTTGTTTCATGAAGCTCCCCTGGGGGTGTTCTCCTTCTTCATCTCCAAAGGTCACTGGCTGGTGGGCTCTCTGCTTCTCATGGCTATGGTGTTCTGAAGCTTTCTCCAAAATGCTTCTTCTTTTAAAGGATCCCAGTAAAACCAATCAAAACCCACTTGGAATGGGTGGAGACATGGCTCCACCTAATCAAGTTTAATACCCATACTTGACTGAGTCACATCTCCATGGAGATAAGCTAATTAAAGTTTCCAACATACAGTACTGAACAGGGATTAGAAGAAACCGTTGCTCCCACAAGATTGATTAGGATTAAAACATGGCTTTTCTATGGTACATAAATCCTTTCAAACCAGCACATTATCACATCCATTTTATCTAATAAGTCTATCATCTAGTTAGCTAGCTATCTAATTTACTAAATGTTTGAAATTTGCTAATGCTGAATTTTTATAACAAATATTTGTAATATTGCTTTTATTATTCTGAAATTACTATATAATATATCAAACTAACACACAAAGTTTCAAAAATCAGTAAAATTTCTTAATATAATTAACAATTTAAAAAACAGCAATAAAATAATATGTATTTTGGTGTGGGCATAACCACACTAGAGACAAAACCCCCCATAAAATGATAAAGGGCCCATTATGACATATAGCCATTTCCATCGAGAATCACTAGATCAGAATGACATTCTGATAGTTTGACAGGTCTGGATGATTTGTTGTATGAGGGCAAGGGAGAGTCAAATACAGCTTCTGTCATGGGTGACAGTGTGCTTGTGGTGCCATTATTCAGCACTGGGAACATAAGGTAAGGAGTCTTGTTTAGGGGCAAGATCATGCATTTCTGTATAGGTCCTATTGAACTTAAAGTGCTTATGAGGTGGTGATTAGTTTATTATTCACTTCATATGACCTAATAAAAATCTGATATCCAGAAGAGAGGACCTTACTTGAAATGTGGTTTTGGGAGTCATCACTGTACAAATGGTAAATGAAGTAATGAGGCTATCAAAGGAGAGTTGGTAGATAAGTAGAGAAGAGAACCTAGGCAGGAGCTTGAGGAACTTCAATACCTAAGGACCACGTGTGCAAGAAGGCCATGCAGGAGAAATTTAGATAAAGTTGTCAGAAGGGCAGAAGAAGGAAAAAAGAGGATGCTTAGAAATCGAGGGAAGAAAGGAGTTACAGAAGGGGGAGGGGAGTGTACTGCTGTGTTGGATAATTCTGAGAGATCAAGGAGGATAAGGATTGTGGTATTTTATTAACTGAGCAACAAGGTGGTCATTGAACACTTGTAGGAAGAGTGTCAGTGGATAGTGTGATGAGCTTCATCTTGTTAGTGCAGGGGGTAGTGGGAGGCAAGGAAGTAGATCTTGTGAGGATGGAAATCTCTCTCAGGGCTGGTTTCCTTATCTGTCAAACCGATGGGTAGTGATGGTCCCTCTCCACTTATGAAGTGAATGAAATACAGAGGATGATAATACCTACCTCTCAATTTTCTCAAGAGGCTTAAATGTTATGTTGCATTCAAAGCAAAACAGCACAGCTTGAGGCACAGAGAATATGTTTGACAAATGATAGATGTTATTTTTACTTTGGACAGCTTTTACTGGTGGAATATTTTTTAAAATTATATTGCCCTAAAATATTCCTCTCTAATTCCCAAACATTGGCCCTAGTTATTGCCTTTTGCCTGAACAGCAAGTCTGAATCTACTTTCTCCATAATAGTGTTCTCATCATTAACTCTTCCCTTCATTTCAAGTATCTCAGTTTCTTCAAACTTTTCATATTTTCAAGGCTCGTGTATATCTTTCTTGCTCTTCTTTGAATTTGCTTCAAGGTATCCTATTCCTTCTCCATGTAGAGATGGTGGCATGTGATCTGATGGTTGAAGGATTATTAATAGTAAAAGGTTTTGAGGTTTAGTTGGAAGTAAAGGGAATGGGCATGTAAAGAAAATTGTTCTCTGTGGAAACGGTAAGCAAAGATCTTCGATGGAACATTCATCTGTGGGATAGAAAGTATTTGAAATCAAGATGAGAGGTAGGTTAGGGTGTCACATAGGGAGACGTTTGAGTGCCTTTCTAAGGAATTAATTCTAATTAATAGAAAGAGGAGATCAGAGATTCCTCAATGCTTTTAGGGTGGGTGCGAGGCATGATCAAACAGTAATTTAAAAATTTTTATTCGGGAAGTGATATATAGGATGGATTTAAGGGAGAAGAGAGACGAGAAAGACAATAGTCCATGTGTGTGAAACGAGAGCCAAAACCAATGGTGATGTGCCTGGGAAGAAAGGGACAAATATGATGTCTGTGCTAGCTGGTCTCGGGAACACAGTCGCTTTCTTCGTTGTATAGAGTACTGAGTATATACACCGTTGCCCACTTTAAAAAAAAATACTTTTCTTGATAAAACAACACACAAACACAAACATTCTTAACATATAAATATTCCATACATGGTGTACAATCAGAGGCCCACAATATCATCGCATAATTGTATTCAGCACTATGATAATTTTTTAGAACATTTGCATCACTCCAGAAAAAGAAATAAAAAAAAAACCTTAAACATGCCATACACCTAACCCCTCCCTCTCGTCGATCACTTGTATTTCCATCTATCTAATTTATTTTAACCTTTGTTCCCCCATTATTTCTTTATTTTTTTATCCATATTTTTTACTCATCTGTCCATACCCTAGATAAAAGGAGCATCAGACACAAGGTTTTCACAATCACATAGTCACATTGTGAAAGCTATGCAGTTATACAATCTTCTTTAAGAATCAAGGTTACTGGAACACAGTTCAGCAATTTCAGGTACTTTTCTCTAGTCACTCCAATACACCATAAACTAAAAAGGGATAGCCATATAATCTGTAAGGATAACCTCCAGGATAACCTCTCGGCTCTATTTTCAAATCTCTCAGCCACTGACACCACGTCTCTCTTTCCCTTCAAGAAGGTTTTCTCAATCCCTTGATACCAGACCCCCGATCATCCTGGGATTTCTGGTCCACGTTGCCAGGGAGATTTAGACCCCTGGGAGTCATGTCCCATGTAGTGGGGGAGGACTGTGGCTCCACTTGTCATGTAGGCTAGAGAGAGACCACATCTAAGCAATAAAAGAGGTTCTCTGGGTGACTCTTAGGCCTAATTTTAAGTAGGCTTAACCTATCCTTTGCAGGAATAAGTTTCATAGGGATGAACACCAAGATCAAGGGCTTGGCTATTGATTTGGTTGTCCCCACTGCTTATGAAAGCATCAGAAATTCTCCAAATGGGGAAGGTGGATCTTTTCCCCTTTCTTCCAATTCCTTTAAGGGGACTTTGCAAATATTTTATTCACTGTCCAAATCACTCTGGGATTTATCAGAGTATCACATTAGCCTGGACAAACCAACAAAATCTCATGCCCGATTTAAGACTCCCTATACTTATATATGGTATTCAACTAAACTGGCCGTACAAGTTAAATTAGGAAATGCACTACAAAAATATAAAATTTGCCCTTGCTTACTTTTTAAAATACTTATCAATGCTGATTTTTTCCTCCACAAAATACTATTAAAAATACCAGAGAATAAAAAAACCACATACCTGAAGTTCACAGTGCTGCATAGTGTAATCAAAGAAAGTATCATAGAATACAAGGAATTTGAACTTGACTTAAAAGATGTTTTGTTTCAGTCATCTAAGGAGAGAAAATGAGGCACTCCAAGTGGAAAGAACAAAGCAGGCAAACACAAATGGAAAGAATGGCTTATTCCCAAAGAAAATTTCATTAAGCTAGAGCTGCACTGTTAGATATGACAGCCACTAGCCACTCATGGCTATATAAGTTTAAATAAAATAGAATAAAATTAAAACTTCCAATTCTTCAGTCACACTATAGTCGCATGTGGCTAGTGGCTGCTGTATTGGGAAGCAGAGATATAGAACATTTACATCAATGCAGAAAGTTATATTCGACAGCACTGTGCAGGAGAATGTGAAAAATAAAGAGAAATAATAAAAGGTAAGTTATTATCAGAGGCTGGATATATACCAGATTTCGGGTCTGCATGTATCAAGTAGGATAGTTTTGGTTTTAAGAAAAAGAAAATTCAACTGAAATTCGTTTAAATGATAAATGGAATTTATCAGCTCATCTATCTGAAAAGTCCAGAAATAGCTTTATCAGAGCATTTCCATGTGATTCTCTTGGTTTCCATGTGAATCTCTGGTCTACTTTCTTTCGTGTATTGTCTCTATCTTCAGGCTAGTTTCCCACATGTAGGAAAATGGTTGTAGTTCTTTAGGTCTCAAGTTTACAACAAATCAAATCAGAAAAATAGAATACTTATTCTCCTCCTAACCACTGGAAATAAAACTCCTGTTTTTCTCCTGGACTTGCCCCATTTATGTGCCTGTCCTATCCTGAACTATTTTACTGAGGCTGAGGGACGTTGTATGCTGATTGATTCCTAACACAGTGAGTATGGCACAGGAGATAGGGCAATGCAGGTGGTTGGTTAGAGCCACCCTAGTAGCTGGTTGGGGTCAGTCTTGACAAACCATGTGGCTGCCATTCACCTGGGGTGGGAATGAATGGGGCTATAAGAAGAAGCTTAATACTTAAGTATTAAGCTATACTTAAGTAGTATAAGTTTAAAACATTATATGGAAGTTCTTGGCATTACTTTTTTTTTTTTCTGGCCTGGGCAGGCACCTGGACTCGAACCCGGGTCTCTGGCATGGTAGGCGAGAACTCTGCCTGTTGAGCCATGGTGGCCCATCCTTGGCACTACTTTTAAATGAAAGAAATCTCATTTTGATTTCACAATATGATGCTTTTAAGAAAGTCAGCATATGACTTTAAATCTACAAATATTTTTAGTTCTGGCATACCATGTGATTACAATTTTCAGAGACTAAAATAAGGAATTTTCATGGTTAGAATAGTGCATATTAGTCTTTTGGTGATTTACATCCCTTCTCCCATCTTATCTTATGCCAACATTTTATTTCAGCCAATAAAGCAACTTTTTAGTTTAAATTCAAGTAATACAATTTCTTTAAAACCATATAGTTCCTAAAGCCATGCATTTTTGTCTTAAATAAATAAATTGAAAAATCCATCTCACTAATTGAAATCTTTCCAATATTTAAGTATTACTTCAATTCATTTGCTAAACTAACCTTTAAAAATTACAAATATTAAGAATATAGGGGAAAACTGTATACAGTAGAGATGAACAGAAAAGCAATTCAATTGAACATTGAGCATCCCATAACTATTTAAAAGGTGGTTGAGATTAAAGACCAAAGGTTTTCCTTGTTATACACATCTCCCAATTTTTTGAGGTGAAGTGGGAGAGGGGAATAAATCAGCAAAGAAATGAGATCACAAAGAATTGCTAATAGGAGAAAGAAGAATCATACATGAAAACATTACTTAATAGACCTGAGCATACCATGATCTCAGTCTGAAGAAGAAAGGGTAAATTCACCTATCTCCAAACATGGCAAACACAATTTTTTTCTTTAAAAATAAAGTCACAATCATTTGGCTTAAAGTAGGTTTCAGAAGTTGCCACAAATCCATGAATTCAGTGGTTGAATAGATTCTTTAAGATTCTGCTGCTGCTCTCCAAAATACATGTTACAAATACAAACACAGAAACAAATAAAAATTATTTAAAACTCTTACCAAACAAGCAAACACAAAAGAAGAACTTTCAAATTAGAGATTTATGGGTCAGACCTAAAAATGATCAATTTAATGATCAAAACAAAAAACAGTTTCCTTTTCATATTATAGCATTTTTTATTTCTGTTATTTAAAAATAAATTTAAAAACTGTGAATGACATTAACCATATTAAATCTGTGTAAAAGCGGTCTATTTTTCATTGATAGGTAGTCATGACTGACAGGAGTAAGAAAATGAGAAATAGTAAGATTATAAATAAATCTCTAGCAAACTTGACAATGGGGTCAATGAAACTATTTCTCCAAGTAAAATACAAGCGTTAACAGTTTAACACAATTTATTTTGAATGACGAAACTGTGACAATAGTAAAACATTCTTCCTATCAACGTTACATGTTATTTTTTGTATAAATAACCATGATAATTGCTCTACTGCAAAACCAGCAGCCTTATGGAGACTGGTCTTAGAATGATCTCGTCATCTCGTTCCCTCTTTCATTCTTAAAGTCTTGTTTCCTCTTTTACTTTCACAGACCTTTTACTTCATCTTCTACTCTTTCTCTTCTTCTCGACCTCGTCGTCAGAATCACCATTCTGAAATTCTATTCTTGGAATACGTGAGGCTTGTTTCATCTTGTCCCTTTTCCAATTCTGAGCTTGCTTTATCTTAGTCTCCATTCTCCTCCTCCTCCTCCTCTTCCTCATGTTTTCTGCTCCATTGTCCACAGTGCCTTCATTGTCTATATATCCACGCTCATCCTCTTTCTCTTTAGAGTTGGTGTTTCATTATCTTTCTCACCAAATCCCTCTAAGTATGTTTGGCTGCAGCAGTCACCAAATATTTTCTCTATAAACTCTATGATTGCCATTTCATACTTAAACAAATCAAGATTTTTCAAATTTTTAAGATTTTGCAGAGCATCTGCTGAACTGAGATCTCCTTCAGACTGAGGTAGTTGGAATTTGCACTGTTTCCCTGCCCTAACTTCCAAGCCCTCAGAAATAACATTGTCACTAAACATCCTAACCAGTGAAATTAGTTCCACTTTACCCATACTTAGAAGCCCTGGTTCTTTAAAACATTCTTGCCTTCATTTTCCCCATTAATGACTACCAATTATCAAGGCCCAGCTTGGCCACTTCTTAGGCTCTCCATGACCCTCTTCTCTATTACTGCTACTTAACTCATTTCCCCTTTTCTCCCTCTTTCATCAACTCCAAAGATGATATTTGAAAAAAAAAAAGATTTAGAAATGAATGAAAAGCAGGACAAATATACCACTCATCACCAGCAGAAACAGGCAGAGGGTAAAGAACAAAATAGCCAATGGAGTCCAAAAGTCTAATTTATCCTCCCTACCTCATTATTGAGCCACATCCAGGCCTCCTTTCCCTTCAAGGCTGTTCAAAGACTTGCATGATTTTTAAAATCAAGGTATGATGTGACCATAACTGTACTTTGTATTTTTATGTCTCCCTACATATATATATAGATATATCTATACATATACGCACACAGAGGCAGATATGTGATATGTACGTCATAGGGAATTTTGTTCACAATGTTTTTTTGGGGGGTGCATGGGCGGGGAATTGAACTCAGGTCTCCTTCATGGCAGGTGAGAATTCTACCATTGACCTACCTGTTCTAGTTTGCTAGCTGCCGGAATGCAATACACCAGAAATGGAATGACTTTAAAAAAGGGGAATGTAATAAATTGCTAGTTTACAGTTCTAAGGCCGAGAAAATGTCCCAAATAAAATGAGTCTATAGAAATGCCCAATCTAAGGCATCTAGGGAAAGATACCTTGGTTCAAGAAGGCTGATGAAGTTCACAGTTTCTTTCTCAAGTGGAAGGGCACATGGTGAACACAGTCAGGGTTTCTCTCTCATCTGGAAGGGCAGATGCCAAACATGGCATCATCTGCTAGCTTCTTCTCCTGGCTTCCCATTTCATGAAGCTCCCTCAGAGGCATTTCCCTTTTTCATCTCCAAAGGTTGCTGGCTGCGAATTCTCTGCTTCATGGTGCTGCAGCATTTTCTGCTCTCTCCGAATCTTCTTCATTCTCCAAAATGTTTCCTCTTTCATAGGACTCCAGAAACTTATCAAGACCCACCCAAATGGGTGGAGACATATCGTCACCTAATCCAGTTTAACAGCCACTCTTAATTAAATCACATTTCCAAGGAGATGATCTGATTACAGTTTCAAACATACAGTATTGAATAGGGGTTATTCTGCCTTTACAAAATGGGATTTTGATTAAAACACGGCTTTTCTAGGAGGCATATATCATTTCAAACCAGCACATTCCACCCTCTGGACCCTAAAAGAGACATGTTTTCCCCATATACAAAATACATTCATTCCATCACAATATCAGAAAACTTTAAAACATTTCAGTAACAATCAAATGCAACACAAGATTAAAACCGGTACAAAGTCTCATCAAGTTAGGTACAAGTGTGGTCTGTGCTCAGGCAAATTTTCCTCTGTCTCTGGACCTTTGAAAACTCATAACAAGTTATTTGCTGCCAACATACAAAGGAGGAATACTCATGGGATACATATACGCATTTCCCTAGGGAGGAAGGAACACAGGGGTCACTGGACCCAGACAGTTTCAAAAGCCCACAGGGTAAAGTCCATTAGATTTCAAAGTTTGAGAGTCATTCATTTTGGGGACATTAGCAAGCAGCAGTCCCACCCTTTCCAAAGGCCTATGCAAAAGCCTGCCTCTCTCCAAATGCAACCTTGGGGGATATTGGGAAGACCACCTTTTTCTCGGCTCCATCTTCTCCAAGCATTGGGACAGCACCCAGACTCTCTGCCATCTCCAGGGCACACGCTCAACCCCTCCATATGGTGGCAGCCAGGCTCTCCCCATACCCCAAAGAATGTGCTTCACTCTCTCCAAGTACTGAGGTGGCATGACTCTTCCACTGCAACAAGGTGGAAGGCCCATCCTCTGCCTTTAGGGCAAGCTCACCCTCTCCATGAGCTTGCGTAGGTCTGCTCTCCTGGCCCTAGGCTTCTTGACTTCAGACCTCAGCCACCATGGTTTTTTCTCTGAAGTTGTTTTTCCTCCAATGTATCCCATCTCTAAACCCCCCAGTCCAGCCTGGCAGTGGTTCTGTTTATATAGGTCCCACAGCACTCTCGTTGGCTTTCTATGCAGTAGCCTTGGATCATGTCCATCAGACATAAGGAGTTTCCACAAATCCTTCCTGGATAACTCCATGTCCAATCCTGGCTTTCTCTGAAATGGCTGACTGGTTTCACATTTGGCCAAATCCTCACATGGGGCACCATTCTTTGGAGTCTCCCCTCCTGGAAGCCCAGAATTTTCTATAACATCAATTTCTGCTTTCTTAGTATCCAAGAGTTCAGTTCTCAGCTTATCTCTTTCCTATCGCATTTCATTATAAGCTGTGAGGAGAAACCAGGCTGCACTTTCCACAATTAATTTGGAGATCTCTTCTGCTAAATATCCAAGTTCATGGCTTTTAAAATAGCCTTCCAGCCAAAGCCACTAGTCAATTTTGCCAGATTATGTGCTATTTTAAAACAAGGATCGCCTTCCTTCCAGCCTGTAATAGCACACGCCTCATTTCTGTTTAGAGCCTGGTCAGAGGTATCTTTAGTCCATGTTCCTACCAGCAGTCTCTTCAAAGCACCCCAGGCCTTCTGTATCAAGCTCCTCACAACTCCTCCAGAATCTCCCCCTTATCCATTTAAAAAACCATTCCAACATATTTGGTATTTGCAAGCTACAGCAGCACCCCACTCTTTGGTACCAAAATTTGTTCTAGTTTGCTAGCTGCCGGAATGCAATATGCCAGAAACGGAACGACTTTTAAAGAGGGGGAATTTAATAAGCTGCTAGTTCACAGTTCTAAGGCTGAGAAAATGTCCCAAGTAAAGTGAGTCTATAGATATGTCCAATCAAAGGCATCCAGGGAAAGATACATTGGTTCAAGGAGGCCAATGAAGTTCACGGTGTCTTTCTTAAGTGGAAGGGCACATGGCAAATAGTCAGTTTCCCATTTCATGAAGCTCCCTTGGAAGCATTTCCCTTTATCATCTCCAGAGGTCGCTGGCTGTGGACTCTCTGCTTCGTGGTGCTGCAGCATTCTCTGCTCTCTCCGAATCTCCTTCATTCTTCAAATGTTTCCTCTTTTATAGGACTCCAGAAACTTATCAAGACCCACCCAAATGGGTGGAGATATGTCGTCACCTAATCCAGTTTAACAGCCACTCTTAATTGAATCACATCTCCAGGGAGACGATCTGATTACAGTTTCAAACACACAGTATTGAATAGGGATTATTCTGCCTTTACGAAATGGGATTTTGATTAAAACATGACTTTTCTAGGGGACATACATCATTTCAAACGAGCGCACTACCCATGCACCCTCATAAATGTACTTCTGAAATATTAATCTGATGCTTCTTCAGCATCTAAGTGGAGTTTCTCCATAAGTCGATGAGAAAAAGGAACTAGAGGATTGGAGCTGAGAGTGGGTCCCAAAGATAGGATGGTTCAAACCTTGAAAAAACTAAAATTTTGGATTACCAATGTTTTGTTTTTATAAAACTATTATATGTAGAACAGGTACCTGGGAATGAATCCGAGAAGTTGTAAGAAAATCTGTCAGAGAACTCGGAGTTAATTCTCTGGAAGCTGTGAATGAAGAGAATTTAAAGAAGGAAGGGATGTCCATTTTGGGGGACAGAAGAGTGGGGAGAAATATGGAGTTGATGCTAAGAATGTTGACAGAAGATTCAGCCTCTGTGATGATTAGGTCCTTGTGTCAATTTGGCCAGGTTATTGTCCAGCTTTTTGGTCAAGCCTGGCCTGATTGTGACTGTGAGGATACTTCTTTGACTTAAATCATCAGTAGGTTGATTGCATCTATGGCTGACTACATCTGCAATCGACTAAGGAGACTGCCTTCAACAATGAGTGAAGTCTCATCCAATGAGTTGAAGGCTTTAAAAAGAGAAGCGATGATTTCAGCTGTTAGAAGAAAGAATTTCCGTCTTTACTTCAGACATCCAGCTTCTCCTGGGGAATTCATTAAAAACCTTCATCAGAGTTCCCAGCTTGTGGCCTGCCCTATGGAATATGGACTTGCCCACAGTCACGTAAGACAATTCTTATAAAAATCTCATAATATTTATATATAAATATTATGTCAGTTCTGTTTCCCTAGAAAACCCTAACATGGCCTCCCAAATGAAAAAGACAGAGTTTTTTTCAAAGACAGGATTATGGTCTACTCTTAGGTCAAATAGGCAGGCACAAAATAGAATAGTTGTTCAACATTGAGCAAGTTTCTGGCCCTCAGTTTCTGTATCTTTAAAAGGGCGTGGGATTAGCCTGGTGGCTCTGTCTTGGCATTGTGAAACTAAGGCTGTGTCTGATTTTATAGGAACTAATACTGGGAATGCCTACATACCTGACTGTGAGCCGAGGGGATGGTGGACACAGTGAAATTCAGAGGTGAATTCTGGTGCTCGTCTTCCTGTTCACTTGGAAATGGTGTTTTCCCCAGTGAAAGTTGGGCTTTCTCACCTTGTGTAAGGATTGGAGTGTCCCACATTTGGCTTGGCAAGGGCCTACTGACTTAGATTAAGTGCCCAAACCTGTACCTCTCGCTTAAAGTGTGGGATTTAGAACTATGGACACAATCCAGAACAAAGCTTGCAGCTTGTTTCAACAGGTATTTTAAAGTTGTCTCTTCTCCCACTTATAGTTCTTAGTTCCTTTCAACTGAAGAAAAGAAACATTTTTTAGTGAGTTCCATTTCCTGAAACTTATTTTCTGTATGCTGGGAACTGGAAACTGTGTAAGCAAGAACATGCTGATTTAGTGCAGTGGGAAAAGAAGGGAGATCATAATGTACCAACAATTTAGGGCAGAGGATCCAACAAATGAGAGGGAGTAGGCATGGAGAAAGGGTGCTAAGGTAACAAAGGAGAGTCTTTTGTTTTCATTCTAATAAGGAGTTCTTCTAATCACCTAGATTCAAGACAAAGTCTCAGGTACAGGAACTACCCAAAGACCCCACTTATTAGGGCAGCACAATGCAATTTTTAAGAACAAATACCAAGGAAGATAAACCCAGACCCAAATCCAGGCTCTCTCTATATTTTTTTCAGGCTCTATAATTTGCTGAATAGTTAGGGTTAATTAAGATAATAAAAGTTCCTATATTTTCATATTTTATTAATTAAAATATTAAAATATTAAAGTCCCTATCTTTAAATATTTTATTAAGATAATAAAAGTCCCTATCTTTTAAGGTTGTTTCAAGTATTAAGATAATGCATATCAAGTGCTTAGCACTTGATGCATAGCCAGCATTTAATAGACCTTGCAATTTATTATAAATTATTATTAATATTGTTATTGTTATTATTATAACTTTTAGGCATCATTATATTATGAACATTAGATATACCAAGATAATAAAGGCTTAAAACCCCTTGCATGTTTTGGTAATTCAATAAGACAGTTCAAGGCTATAAGGTACTATGAAAAGCGGTAAGTCCAGCATTCATTTAAGTCCTGTTTATGCTGTTTGCCAGTTTAGGGAATGCATTTTTACCTCACTGGGTACATAACTGTATTTTTACCTCTTTGAATACATAAAATATTTTTATACTTTGTGCAAGGCCACAAAGATGAATTGGATGATGAATCTATATCCAGTATAGTGCCTGATTTACATAAGCCTTCAGTGATGATGTAATTATTATTTAATAGTATTAACATTGGAGTTCTAAAGTACAAATACATGAAGGACTTGATTAACACAGAGTGGGGAAAAAAAGACACCCCAAATTATAGAAAGGTAAGGACTGGAACCTAGTTTTCAAGCTCTAAGGCCAATCTTTTTGGCTCTACATACATATAAGTCTCCTTGAAGTATTTGAAGCACATCTGAACAAGCAAGTGGTGAGGCAACAGTCTCATGGAGCCCAGTGCACTTGCAGTTAGAATACTGGAGTTAAAATCTGGCTCGGCCACTGTGTGACCTCGTGCAAGCCGCATACAATTTATGACCCTCTGTCCTCACATCCTGTAAAATGTTGATAATGATCCTTGCTTGCTTGCCAGGAATACTGTGAGGTCCAAAAGGGATGAAAAAGAAGTTTGAGAACTGTAAAGAGCAGCACATAATAAGGAATTTGATTTCTATTGCATGTTTTAAAGTGGCAATATTAATTTGCTTAGTACTGATTTATCACTTTATCAAAAATGATTTATTTGGCAGGTTCTGCTTTGGAGTAGGCAGGAGCAGGCACGTGGATGCGGAGGTGCCTCTGGCAGGTATCCCTGTAACCAGAATAAGCCTGAGAACTCTAACGGGCTGAAATTCAGTGTGCATTCATTTTCAAAGAAACAAAGTTAGATATCCAAAAGTAATAAAAGTGGTTCAAATATTTACCAGATTCTCTTGGCAAACATAAACAATTCACAACTTGCCTCTCGTGACAGTCCCCCTTCTCCCTGCTCCTCCGGATCATCACGTCTCCCGCACGCTACAGCTGCCTGTCATAAACCTTATTTTTTAAAATTTATATTTAAATTTTTTTTAGGAGTTCAGCTTTTTATGGAACGTGTAACAAAAGGGGTTTAGTAAAAAAAGACCAAACCTTGTCATCATCAACCCCCCGACTTTCTTCTTTCTTTGCTTCCACTTTCTTCTTGGCAGATGAGGCAGCGGTGGTGGGGAGGGCAGGACCTCCCGCGGGCGCAGCACCCGCCGCCGGGCAGTTCCACCCGCGCAGACGCGCAGACCAGGCTGCTGAAGCCCACGTTGGCAAGGGGCCTTGCAAACAAAGCCATGCAAGAAGGGTTCACCGTGTGGGCCAGCTGCTTCCGTGAGGGCATTGGGTCACTTCATGGTTGTGGAGGATGAGGGCCGGTAGATGCAGGCGAGCCCGCAGACGGCGGCCAAGGTGCGGGCGAGTGCCCGCGCGTGCTAAACGCAGGGCTGAATTAAGGGCGTCACCACAAAGCGGCTTTGTCTTCCTCGGAAGCAAGGAGCATCTTAGCAGCTGCTGAGAAAGAGTCCAATCCCTTATTTTAACCTTTCACTATCAATATTCCACAATAGAACAAAACGAACACTAAAACTAAACCGAAAAACAAAAACAAAATAAAAAAAAAACCCTCACTTTGATCATAAGCAAAAACAAAAACAATTAAGTCTTAGCAACTCTTCAGTTTTCTTCTCCTCCTGTGTGCTGCAGTCTCTGTTTCATGCTCTTAATTGACTAAATAGTTGCTTTTCTGATGAAAAGTCCTCTTCACTTCTCCATTTATCTCTCTGCTCCTTGGGCAATTCTGAAACAAAAAATGGGCGGAAACCAGAATTGGAGCACTCTGAACCCACGTCTAAATTTGGAGAGGGATTGAGATCCAGCAGCCCAGAACGATGAGGAATTCTCCTTAAGGCATTGGCGAAGAGTGTGAGATGGCAAGCACTTATAGGTTAACATCTGCATGGTTTAAATTTCTACATATAGCTATCATATCCCTCTATATATCTACACATTTTTTTCCTAAACATTTGAAAGTAGGTTGTTTACATCATGTTCTTTGAACACATAATAGTTCCATTACATTTCCTAAGAAGGATATCACTTAAATAACCACCTTAAGTATAGTTATGGAGTTCAAGAAATTCAACTTTGATACAAAGTTTACAGTCTATATTCCAATTTTTTCGTATGCCCACATAGAGGACTTCCAGGAAGATGGCCGGGAAGATTAGCCCTGCTCCACGGAAAAGTTAGAGAAGGGACAGGAGGGCGCCTGAGGCAGCAATTCAGGAGGCAGCTGATCTGGGAGAGCCTTCTGCACCACATGTGGCAGCCCTGCTTGCAGAGGCCGAGGAACTAAGAGGAAAAAAAAAAAAGAAAGAAAGCTGGGGCCTGGTGCGGAGGCCCAGAGCCGCGGAGCCCGTGGGAGTGCATGGACGGGAGCACGGGAGTGGGAAGTAAGCCAGGTCAAGTTCCTTGGGCACGCTACCCTCACCAGCACAGCCCCGTGACCGGCCACACACCCCACACACCTGAACGCCCTCACCCACTCCCATTCTCCACGCTCCAGGCACCCCCAACCCACCAGCCTCCAGTGTACATACCTGTCCCCCACCCCCACCCCAAGTGCAGCCCAACCCTCCTCTCCTGCACCCCTCCGGAGCACCACCTTCCCCTCCCTGTTCCCTGCAGGCTGGTGCCAGGGCATAAGGTTGTGGGCACTGACCTCCATACCTAGGCTACCCCAGCACACCCACACTCCCCCTATAGTGTCGCACAGCCTCACCCCGCCCTCCCTGAGCTCAGCACATCCGTTTATGGCTCTCCCAGGCCCACGCATGCACATGGGCCCCCGTTCACATCATTCAGCTCTGGGAACCACGCTTTAACAGCAGTCCTAGAACCGCGCATGCACACAGCCCTCAGCCTCACTTCCCAGCTGTGAGAAGTGCCGACCTGCACAGCCGGGTCACAGCTGTCCCTAGTCCATGAAGCTATAACGCTGACCTGCTGCCACAGCTCTATGCATGCCTACAAAGGGCCCCGTGCCTTAGACCAGTGCACACCAGGTTACAGCCCCCCAAAACGGTGCACCCACACAGCTGCATCTTCCCTGGCCACTGGGCACCCACATTCACGAGCATCAGCATAACATCCCCAAACTGCGCCTATACCTGCCCTGAAACAAATCACCGCACTGAGTGCTCCACTCCGTGTCCTGCTTCCTGCTGGGCAACCATCCCACAAACACAAGGCCTGAGACTACTGAAAGAAATCAACTCCCAAAGTAAATCAATCAAGATATTTACATGCCACAAAGACAGCAGAAGATCACTAAGCATATCACAATGCAGACAGATACAGCCCTGCCTAATGACCAAATTAAAACACCAGAGGAGAACTTAGACATTGGAACAACAAATCAAAGATGTTCATACAACTCTACTTAATAAAATAAGTGGAATAGCAAATGACATAAAGGAAATCAAGAAGATAGTAGAAGAGCACAAAGAGGAATTTGAAAGAATAAATAGAAAAATAGCAAAAATCACGGAGATTAAAGACTCTGTTGACCAAATAAAAAACATACTAGAGGCACATATGCCTAAGTAATGTCTTTTTGGGCCTTTTCTCCTCCATTATTAGATCCAGTCCAAGATCATGTATTGCATTTAATTGTCATTGTTTATTTCATTGCTTTTTAAAATTAATTGTGGAAACATATATACACATAAATTTTCCCATTTCAGCCACTCCTAAGCATATCATTTGTAATGATAATTACATTCGCAATGTTATGCTACCCTTATCACTATTCATTACCATAAATTTCCCATCACTCCAAACAGAAACCCTACAAACATTGGGCATTAAATCTCCCTTATCCCTCCCCACCAACCCCTGGGGATCTCTACTTTACTTTATTTTTCTATGCATTTACATGTTCTAGCTATTTCATATGAATGGGATCATATAATACCTGCCCTTTTCTGTCTGACTTATTTCACTCAACATCTTTTCAAAGTTCATTCATGTAGTGACATGTATCAGAACTTCATTTCTTTTCTTTTTTTTTTTTCCGCATGGGCAGGCAACGGGAATCGAACCTGGGTCTCCAGCTTGGCCTGCCCTGAACCTCATTCCTTTTTAAGGCTAATTATCCATTGTATGTGTACACCACATTTTGTTTATCCCTCCATCTGCTGATGGACATTTGGGTTGCTTCCACCTTTTGGCAATTGTGAATAAAGCTGTGAACATCAGTGTCCAGATACCTGAGTCCCTGCCTTCAATTCTTTTGAATATGTAAGTAGAAATGGGATTGACAGGTCATATGGAAGTTCTAAGTTTTACTTTTTTCCGCAGTGGATGCCTAAGTTTACATTCCTTCTTATAATGTATGAAGGTTCCTATTCTCTCCATCTTTGCCAGCATTTTTTATTTTCCATTTTTTAACAGCCATTCTCGTGAGGCAGTATCTCATTGTGGTTTTTATTTGAATTCCCTTATTATTGATGTTGAGTATATTTTCATGGGCTTATTGTTCTTTTGCATATCTTTCGAGGAATTTCTACCCCTTTGCCCCTTTTAAAATTCGTTAGTTTTCTTGTTTGGGGCATCATTTTTGAGTTGCTTGTACCTTTGTTGATAGGATTTAGCAGGACAACCACTCGCTATTGCTGAGTGCCCCCTTGTGGATAAACAAAGACCTTTGGTGGTGCATTTGGATGTTGGCAACAGTTGGACATAATTCTTGGATTAGAATTTTTGCTCTGCCACCTACCAACCATGTGACCTTGCGCAGGTTACCAACCTAACTGTATCTCAGTTCCCTCATCCATAAATGTGGATAATCTACCAACGCCATAGTTCCTGGTTTTATAGTGAGCACACAATATGACTAATATGATGTCTTTGCATATCATAAATTAGGGGGGCACTGGTGAACAAGATTATGCCTAAATGAGAGCAATCATAATAACAACTAATAGTAATATTAATAACATAATAATGGCTAGCATTTAGTGATAACTACTTTATGGCAGACACTGGGCTAAGTTCTTTACATGAACTATTTCATTTAATCTTCACGACGGTCCTTTGTATTGAACACTCTCAATGTGCTTAATTCACAGATGAAAGTATTGACACTTGATAAGGTTAACTGATTCCCCCAGAGTTACCCACCTAATGAAGGGCACAGCTGCGAATCAAACCTAAGTGTGATGTTAAAACTTGTGAGCCTAACTTTGGTGAGACTCTTGTGAAAGGGTTGAGGCTGAAAATAATATTTTATAGGGAGAAAACAAAGCTGCGTGTGTGTGTGCGCGCACACGTTCATGCTTGTGCAAGAAGCAAGAAACAGGTGTGTGGTAGAGGTATGGCCATTCTTTTCAAATTGTTAAGTAGTTGTCACATGGAGTCTGCCCATGCTGCGTGCTGCTCCCCCCACACCACCAAAAAAAAGTAAATAGTTGTCATAGGAAAAGTAATGATATGTTTTTTTCAAATGACTCCAAATGTTAAAACACTTTGGGTGAAGAGATTTCTGCTAATGCTCAAAGAATGGTTTTCTAATAGAGTTGCTCAAATATGGAATGATCTGCTATTGGAGATATTCAAGTCCTCAATATTACAGTTAAGTAGAGTCTAATGATTCTTGGGAGAGATACTTTAGGGATTGTATCTGATTGAGAGGAACCATTAAGATCTTTTCTTATGAGTCAATATTTCTATATTAAATTTCAAGATTGGATAATTTCTCTGGTCTGTGGTAGGTTTGGGGGCAGAGGAGACATTTCATTTGGATTTGTGCATTAGGTAGGACACTTTTATTACAAGTTACAGGGTGAAAACTCATTTAAGAGAAACATGTTTAATTATAAGAAATAGAAAATGTATCAAGAAATCCAGAGGTAGGAGGAAGATAACGGAGTCTAGGACCTGGAAAATAATCTATTTTCTCTCTCCATCCTGAATTGATGCTTCTGTCTACAGATTTGGTTTCTTTCTTCTCTACCTCTCTGTAGAATAGCTTTCAGCTTTCTCTCTATTCCCCTCTCTACTATGCAAGCAGTAGATAATTTCTGAATTTGATCGTTCAGAACTGGTATGTCACAGATATTGCCATCTTGAGAAAGATAAAAATCTTACTTTTGTTTTTAATTCCAACTTCTGGTGGACTATTTTTTGAGAGGTTAAATTTACATAACATAAAATTAACCATTGTTTTAGTTTGCTAAAAGCTGCCGAAATTCAACAAGCCAGAAATAGATTGACTTTTATAAAGGGGATTTATTTAGTTGCAATTTTACAATTCCTAGCTGTCTTTCATCTGGGTTCCTCTGTCACATGGGAAGGCACATGGTGATGTCTGCTGGCCTTCTCTTCCAGCTTCTGTGTTCAAACAGCTCTCCCGGAGGTGTTTCCCTTCTGCATCTCCAAACATCTGGGTCTATATTGGCTCAACTGAGCTGAACTGAGCTGTGCTGAGCTGTGCTGAGCTGCTTCTTTCTCTTCTGACTTCTCCTTTTAAGACTCCAGTTAATCAAATTAAAAGGTCATTCATTGTGGAAGGCACTCCCTTTAGCCAATGGCAGATGTAATCAGTCACAAATGAATCTCGCATGCTGAAGATTTACATCCACAGCCACAGAACACTGGACAAACCATCACTTGGCCAAGTTGACACCTGAACCCAACTATTACAACCATTTAAAGCGTACAGTTCAGTAAAATTTAGTACATTCACAATGTTCTGTAACCATTGCCCCTATCTAGTATTTCAAAATATTTTCATCACCTGCAAAGAAGATCCTATACTCGAGTATTAAGCAGTTACTTTCCATTCTTTTCTTGCTCAGTCTGTGGCAACAACTAATCTGCTTTTTGCTTCAATGGATTTATCCATTCTGAATATTTCATATAAATGGACTAATATAATGTGGCCTTCTGCATCTGGCTCTTTTCTTTTAGCATGTTTTTAAGGTTCATGCATATCACACACTTTTTATAGATGAATACTATCCTATTGTATGGCTTGACCACACTGTTGCATATCCATTCATTTGCTAATGGACACTGAGAAGTTGTTTCTACCATTTGGCTACTGTAAACAGTGCTGCTATGAACAGTTGTGTATACTTTTTTATTTGAATATATGTTTTTGACTCTTTTGAGTATATACCTAAAAGTGGAATTGCTGGGTCATATAGCAATTCTGTGTTTAACTTTTTGAGGAACCATCAGCATTTCCACAAAGGCTACACCATTTAATGCTCCTCCCAGCAATGTATGAGGGTTCCAATTTCTCCAAAACTTTTTTCCTTTTTTTTAAAAAAATAATACCTATCCCTGTACGTATGAAGTGGTATCTTGTAGATTTGATTTGCATTTTCCTAATGCTAGTGAACAGCTTTTCTATTTTGTTTGTTAGCAATTTATATACCCTCTTTAGAGAAATGGCTATTCAAGTCCTTTGTCCACTAAAAAAATAGCTTGTTTGTCTTTTTTGCTTTTGAGTTGTAAGAGTTCTTTATATACTCTGGGTATTAGACGCTTACCAGATGTATAATTTGCAAATATTTTCTCCCATGCTGTAGGCTATCTTTTCATTTTCTTAATAGTGTCCTTTAATGCACAACAGTTAAATTTTGATGAAGTCCCATTTATTTTTTATTTTGTTGTGTATGCTTCCAATTACAATTTTTGCGGGAAAGTGATGTGGCTTAGGTCAATCAAAGATGAAACAACTGTACCTAAGTAGATGTCCCATTCGTTGATAAATGGCTGCAGAAGCACTTGCCAGAGAAGTTTATATGATTTGTAAGAATTATACAGCTAATAAAGGGGAGATCTGAGAATCAGATATATATCTGATGTGAAAAACTATAATTTTAACTGCTCTAATTATGCACACAAGGGATTATTGTGGTGAGCTCAAGAAAAACCTAAAGGGCAATCAGCTTTCTTTTAATGAAGGGGTAGCATTTAGGTAGAGAGGGGAAAGGGCTTTTCTTTTTACGGAATCGTTATTTGTAGAAGATATGTTCAAGCTTATGCACAGCAGTATAAATAAGGAAAGAGAAATCACTGTAATCACTACCAATCAACTTCTTTCTTCCAGGAACTGCACCCCCTATTGTTAAGCCTTATTTTATGCCCCTATCATTTAGCAGTGTTGGTTTCTGTCATTACTACTTGTGCACAAGAGAATACTTAATGATCTGTCCTCTTTCCAGTCTTTAGGCCCAGATGCAGAAAATTTATGTTCCCTTCCCTTAACACTGTTTCCATTTGCAGTAAAAGAACTTGATTCCCCAAATCAGGAAAATCCTAATAGAGATAAATGGAAATACAAACTAATAGACAAATTTTTAGATTTCAATATTTACTGAAGTCCCTTGATGATTTGGTACAAGATGAATGGAGGAGAATTTCAGAAACAGAAAGAATGTTTAAAATGACCTTTCCTTTTCTTCCTTCCTTCCCTACCTCCTCCCCTCTCCCTTTCTTCCTGGGACAGTTTGTTAGTGCAGTCTTTCCAGGGTGGCAAACAAAACAAAATATAACCAGTGTTGCTCTTGAAATGGAGATAGAACCCTGAAGTCCAATCTCTGGCTCTACTTTCCCCATCATGGCAGCCCCGAGAATAGTCGTCTAGGCAGCCCGCCACATGCAAGAGCTTGAAAAGTCATTCTTAAGGTCAGGGGTTGGCAAACGATAGTAACAGATCAAGTACTGTCATCTGATTGTTTTTGTATAGCCTGCGATCTAAAAATAGTTTTTACATTTCAAAATGTTGAAAAGCATCTTAGAAAGGCTATTTGGTTGTACTGGTTTGAATTTGTTATGTGGCCCAGCAAACCCTGTGTTCTTTAGTCCATTCCTGTGGGCGCAGGCCTAGAGTGGGAAGGGGCTTTTGATTAGGTTCTTTCCATGGAGATGTGACCCACCCAATTCAAGGGGAGTCTGATTCCTTTTCCTGGAGTCCTCTATGAAGAGAACAAAACACAGAAAACACACAGGGAGACTCTAAGAGATGAAATTCAGAGAAAACCTCAGAGGAGGGAGAGAGCCATTGATAACCAACCCAGGAGAGAAGGATCAGCAGATGTCGCCACATGCCTTCCCATATGACAGAGCAACCCGGTGCCATCGACCTTGCCTCAGGAAAGGTATCCTTTTGTTGGTGCCTCAATTTGGATGTTTTCATGGCCTTAGAACTGTAAATTTAATAATAAACCCCATTGAGAAAGCCAACCCACTTCTGGTATATTGCATTATGGCAGCTTTAGCAAACCAAAACATTTTGTGGCACATGAAACTTATAGGAAATTCCAATTTAATGTCAAAAAATATAGTAGAACACAGCAACATTCACAATTATTGTATGTGGCAGTTTTCTTGCTACAAAGGTAGAATTGTGTAGTATGACAGATGCCATATCTCAGCTTCTTCATTCAACATAAAGTTATAAAAAGTAATAATTATAAAAAAGTGTTGTTGGCTTTGTAAGACTTATAGATGCAATAGGTATAATAGCAGAAAAAGGAGGAAGTGAGAATAGAGCTATTAGGAATAACATTTCTATATCTCACTTTTATTCAGTATAAATGTGACATAGATTCAAGGGATATATGATAAGCTTGCGAGTAACCATTAAAAAATAACCAAAAGTGCTTTGAAAAAATCATTACAAGAATTAAAATGTAAACTAGAAAATATTCTCTTACTGCAAAAGAAAGGGGTAAAGGAGGCATAGAGGAACAAAAAAAGACGTGAAATATTTATGGAAAAGAGAAAGTAAAATGGCAGATGTAAATTCAACTGTATTATAATACATTAATTCTGAATACCTTAAACAAGCCAATCACAAGGCAGAGATCTTCAGACTGGACTTAAAAAGAAGATCCAACTATATACTGTGTACAGGTGATGTAGTTTAGATGTAAAAATGCAAATAGGTTGAAAGTAAAAGAATGGAGAAAATATCATGTAAACAGCAGCCTAAAAAAAAAAAAAGCTGGAGTGACTCTATTAATATCAAACAACATAGATTTTAAAAGGTAGAGTGTATGGCCCTCAAAGTTTAAAATATCAAATATCTAGTCCTTTACAGAACAAGTTTGCTGACCCCCGCACTAGCTATTAATTCTGACTCACGGTGGAGAGAATACAGTAAATTTTCTATTACATTAACAAATCTAATTATTTAATAATTTTCAATCACAATATGTTTTATATTATACACAGTATACTAGAGTAGTTCATATATATACTTTATAAATAAAGTATACATATTTTTGTGTATATATTCACAAATGCTTTCCTGATTGAAGTGCATAAATAAATATCTTTAGAAACCACTATAATTCAATGCCATTGTTTTCTAAGTGGAAAAATAGAGATAAAACGATTAAGGTTCCAGAACAAGTTACTCAGAGTCAACTGCAGGCTCCTATTCTTTTCATTATACCATTTTGCTTCCCTCCAGCCTGGTTTTCCTGAAGTAAGCCCCACCTGTGGTGACTTCAGGTCTTCTCTATTGCTAGACCCATTACTGTGCAATACATTCAGAAGCCTTGATTTCTAGTCTTTTTATGAGTCTTATTTGTGTTCTGGTCATATTAGTGCTCTTTGGTCTCTAGACAGAAGTAGAGGAGTAACCTAATTTGGTTCTAATGTGTTCTCTGAGCTAGCAAATGTTTCATATACTGGATGCAGTAGAAATCTGCATACTACTGCACGGTACAAGCAATTTTTGATTTAAGAGTGTGATATCAGGAATAGCAGATTGGAAAAGTTGCTCTAGTTGATTTTGGACCTCCCTGGCTGGAATGATGCCGCTGCCTTGGGAAAGTTACGAGTCAAGAGGGACACACACAAACTTAGGCACATCACAAAGAAGGTCTGGGATGGTGAAAAAAAAGGGCAACATCACGTCTGTGAAAAAGGGGAGAAGTAACTGCGTGATATTTAGCCCAGAGGAGACTCAGATGTCAAAATAATTCTCTTCCAGTATCTGAATGACTGTCATGGGGAAGGAGGAAGATAGTTGCTCCATATGGCCCAGAACTAGGATGAATGGGTAGAATCTTCTGATATTTAGGATTGGGCTTAGGTCTAAGGATGGACTCGATGCCACATAGGCTCTAACATCAGAGAGATGTGGCTAAAGCAACATAAATTTACCATCTTATAATTCTGGAGATCAGAAGTCACCAAGGCTGTGTTCCTTCAGAAGGCTCTTGAGTAGAATCTGTTTCCTTGCCTTTTCCAGCTTTTAGAAATCACCAATATTCCCTGACTTTTGGCTACTCCCTCAATTTGATCTCTGCTTTCATCACCATATCTCTCACCAACTCTGACGCTTCTGCTCTTCTAAGGATCCTTGCGATTGCATTGGCCTTTCAGGATAATCTTCCTCAGAGGGAAGTTTCTGGGGATTAGGATGTGGGCACCTCTGGGGGCCCATTATTTTATCTACCACAGGAGAAATTCTTGTGGTTTCGTTTGTTTTCCATGATTTCATCAATTTCCACCTAAGTCCATGTAAGAGAGACTTTCTCTTCTATATCACCACCTCTCAGCATCCCACATTCTGCTTCTTAGGCATACAAGTGCCCTAGGATGCTTACTGGGAGTTGACAGTTCAGGGTAGGCTGGATGGGAATGGAACAGAACTGAAGGGTAGGGGTATGCATGGTGACCACTCCTGCTAAATGCTGACTTTTATCATTATAGCTCCTCAGTGCAGACAACATATAAGGCTTCATATCTGAAGGTCCTAGCTATTGTTCCTGGTCTCCAGCTCATCTGGGCACTGATACTTCCCTAGATGCTGACTTGATCCTGTCCTTATGGTCACGTCAGCTTTAGCTCCTCTTTCTTTGTCCTACTAACCTCTAGGGCTCTCCTATCTCCTTACCTCCTAGGCTTGGGAATCCTTTTTATTTGTTTATTTTTTGTCTTGGAGGTGGGAACTTTTTCTCTTATTAATTACATATTCTCTCAAAAATCTCATGTTTCTACAGCTGAGTCATAATATATAGATTGCTAAACTTAAAAGGCCACAAGTCAGATAAACATCTCTCCTTGCTTTCCCTGCTTTCTGCTGTCAGTTCATCCCTAACACAATGACTGAGAATGCTTAGCTGACTGAATGAGGGAAGAAGCAAGGGTTGACGCAAGCTCTAGGAACAAAAGAATATTAACTAATATTTAAAAATATTAGCCATTTGCATGATTTTAAAGATTCATTTCACCACTGAAACGCAAAAGATGCAATTTCTCACGTCTAGGATTAGAATTTTTTTCTACTATACCACACCCCTTTGTATGTTGTCTTTAGCTTATATTCCCTCCAATCACTTTTTCAACAACTTCATGGTATTGGATTACCAAATTGGCACTGGCATATTATGGCTTAACCCAGCACTTCTCCACTGCTAGTGAATCTCCACTATCACTGATGTGAGAATATCCTGCTCTCCCACTCCTGGGAAAGACTGAATAACAAGAGATCTGCACCACCCTGGGTTAGGTTTGTGTGTGTTCCACAATTTCAGCCAACTCTCTGACTCAGCTCTCTGTCTGCCAAGCTAGGCAAAGACTGGTAGAAATCATCTCCTGCTGCTTCCCTTCTCCCAGGGTGAATAGGATTAGCACTCAGAATACTTGAGCATAGGGCTACTCCTTTTCAGTTTGTTTACCTGGTATTAAAAGGGGATGGGAAGGAGCTTAAGGTTTGAAATGAGTTCCTTCCCATAGCTCCCTGCCCACCCTCTAATTCTCAAGAATTTCTAAGTCTACAGAAAGAATGTAGATACTGCTTGGCAGTTCAACTGGTCCCAGTTCCTTAGTGCAAGTAACTGCTTGTCTGAACCTTTCTCACTGTTCTAGCTTTTCTCTTCTCTTCCACTTTATAATAAAATAGTCCATTCAGAGAGGTAGTCAAACACCAGGCGAAATATGGACAGCATCCCAATTCTGCTACTTACTAACTGTGTGACCTTGAGCAAGTTATTTAACCTCACAAAGTTTCAGTTTCCTGTCCTGTAAAATGAAGTTGAATGCACTGACATTATTTGATTGCTATATGGATGGCACACATTATTCTATAAGTGGTAGTCATTATTATAATCTGTTTTATTTAATAAAAATTTGTTAAATTCCTATTATGAAAAACACCATTTGTGGTACTATGCAAGTAGGCAAAGAAGAAGGAAATGTGGTCCCTGTCCCCAAAGAATGTGTAGATTAATGGGCTAGAGAGCAGATATCAAATAAGCAAAGGGAATGTATGAAGGGGTGTGAAGTACGAGGGAAAGGGCTGAGTAGGGGTGAAGTTGGAACTACTCATTGCCATGGTGTGGCAAAGGCCAATTACCATTGTGTCTCATCCTGTGGGTGAAGCTTTCCCCACACTCCTGTGTGAAACTCTTCTATTCAGTATTGCTGCACTGCTATCATGAAAATATATGCTTCGATTATTTTGTGTTTTCTGGTATAATCACTAGTTAGAGCTACACTTAATTAGGGGCCTCAAGGAAAACCAATAAATAAGGTAAGACCTCATGTGTCCTGGTCCACCTGCCTTTCCCTTACATGATTGTGCCCATCTGGGCTATAGTGAACCATCTAGTTTCTTTGGCTAGCTGGCATTCCTTATAGATAATTTCCAGGCCAGGTTTCAGCTGGTTCTAAAATTTGGAATGAGAAGTAAATGAAGACATATGTATGCCAAGCTGTATGCATATATTACTTCTCCACCCCAAATAAAGTGTGCAGATTCTCTGCGTACTTGACTGTGTAGTCATTGCCATGTGTGGGCTGAATGCCTTGGGTAGTACCTGGGGAGGTGGCTGGGTCATTTCTCAGCTGACTAGCACAAAGTTCCCCCCTTCCTGCATTGTCAGGTCATCTCTGTTCTAGTGCTAACCCAGCTGTGACAATTGCATATAAAATCAGGCGTATTTTCTTAATTGCTCATATGGCCCTGAGGCATATAAATGTAATTTTCTTTGCAGAATCTGACATTTCTTGACTATGAAATGGTGGAGTGTTTTAACTTCAGCCTGGCCTACTTGGCTTGGTTATTGTGAAGACCAGGTGAGATCAAGGATGCAAATGGGTTATCATCAGCTATATATATATACATCTAGGAGAATGTCAACTGAACTCAGGTTACCCAGTCTCAGTAAAGAGATAATAGGAAGGGGAGTGTCTTCCAGGATTTAGGGTTCTCAGAATAAGGCATTTTGTAGTTATGACAATCACATTTCAGTGTGCTTAAAATTATTCTAATAAATTCACTTTGCACTTGGAATAAAATTCAGACTCATTATCAAAGACTGTCCTGGTCAATCTTGGGCAACCTGCAGCTTCTCTCATTATGATCCAGTCACACAAGGATTCTTTCTGTTCTTCATACATACCAAACCCATTCCTGACTGAGGATTTTCACTTCTACACTTCCCTCTGCCAGAAATGCTCTTCCCCTAGAACTTTGCATGACTGGTTCCCATTCTTTTATCTTTGTTCCTGTCTCAACTCCAGTCTCAGTTCCTTACAGAGGACGTGACTGATCGTGCTCCCCAAAGTTGTCCCCCACCCCCACCTCATTCATGTATAGCTCTTATCACAATCTAAAATTAAATTGTGCACTGTGTCATTTACTGATTTACTCTGTCTCTTCTCACTAGAATGAAACCTGTTCTTCCCAGGTGATATGCAAAATATTTAGCAATCAGTACTATGTGAGCATTAATCAATCAGAATTGACACTAGAAAAATTCTTGGACTGGGCCCAGGAGGCCCCTCTGTCTGGGGTTTAACACAACTTTAAGTTGCTGGGTTGTGAGATTGTCTAGGAGTCCCGGGGGAGGGTTTGCAGCAAACAGGGCAATGTGTGTGAACTAGGGGCTCAGAGGAATGGCTCTCCGCCCATTAATATGGGAATATTTCAGTATTTTGCAATCTCTATGGCTACCTGTTTGTACTAGTTGAACATCAATCCTACTTGTCTCCCATCTTCAGAACAGTACCAGGCACATAAGTCCCTCAGATGGTGTATCTTTGGAGTATTATCGAGTCTTGCCTGTATATCATTTTCTCCAACTTAGTGTTTTCTAGAAGAGCTGAAAGGTCTAGGGCTCATGGGTCACCCAAGAGAGCAGGTAATGGCGAATTTAGACCATCAAGTCTGCCCTAATGATAACTAGTGTTCATTGTTCATCAAATTCACACATCTATTATTTTATTTTTATCCTCACCACTTCCCTGTGAGGCTGTCAGGATAAGAACTATACTCAATTTTTTGGTTGAGGAGACTCAGGATCTTGCAGGTCAACTGATAGCTAAAGGGTGGGTAGAGCTGGCAAATAGCTCCCATCTTCTGGAATGAGACTGCATTATTTCCACTGGGCTATGTATTTTCCCCTAGGCCTGGATAGATCTGAGGCTGAGCATGGAAGCAGCCTTTAAAGTAGGTGTAAGGATTCTGGGCTCTAGAACTCAAATTAGCTTACAGAACAGCCACTGCTGTTTATAAAATAGAGCATTTCCAGGTAAGAGTGATGAGCCTAGGACAACCCTGTCCTATGAAGTTGAGGACCAGGAAATGACCAACCTGAAAAAGACTTATAGGAAAATAATCTTCTTAGACCCTTAAAAACCAATCTTCTTGAAAGAGAAAGGCTAGACCAGAAGGAAAGCTAGAGGATAAAAACTGGGGCTGTTTAACCAGAGTGGACAATGATGGTTGTTTATTGTATAAATACAAGAGAGAGTTCTTATATGAACTAGAACAAATGTATGTCACTATTACTAGGTGTTATGATAGAGTGTTATATGGGGAAAATACAATGAATGTAAACCAAGGCCCACGGTTAATATTGTAATATTCGTTCATTAATTGTAAGAAAGGTACTATACCAAAGTTAAATGCCAATAATAGGAGGATGTAAGAGGTATGGGATTTTTTTCTTCAGAAGAAAGGAGAATATTCTCATATTGACTGTAGTGGTGAATGCATAACTGTGTGATTATACCAGGAGCCTTTGATTTTATACTTAGGATGGATTATATGATGTGTGAATAAAATCGTTTTTAAAAATATAGGAAATTATATTCCACAGGGACAATTAATAAAAATATGTATTTTTCTGGAAAAAAATAACAATCTTGGATACAAAGTTGCCGAGGAAGAGTTAATACCAACAAAAAGCAGGTTTTTGATTAAAAAATAAGTATTTAAATAAGATATAATATACCTTAGAGCAATGTTTCCTGAAATATGGTACACGTAAACAATAGTGGCAAGGAAGATGGTTTTACTTAGGACGTGGATAAACATTTTGAAATTTCTATTAGTTGTAAATTTATTTTACTTTACATTAGGGAAATACATTATTAGGAAACCAAATTTATGTTTCTGGCAATTAAGAATAGTATAAATTAGGTATTTAAATTTTCTTAAAAAATAAGACCATTTAAAGAAAAATGATAGAAGTGATTCTCAGGCATATTTCAAATCAAGTCATAGATGAATGACTGAAGTTTGTGAAAATATGTTCTTTAAACCCTGCGCTACCATTTTGTGTGATCTTGAGCACATTCTTAACATTATGATGTTTAATTTCCCTGCTTGTTGTCAAAACCTGTTTAATAAGTTTATGGCAAAAGTTCAATGGTTCAATGCATGGAAAGTATTTGGCACAGTGGTTGGCAGGTAACATACTGAGAACTAAATAAATGTTAGCCATTTTTACTTTTTACCAAGAACAACGAGAATTGTTGAATCATGGAAAGCTGCCTCATGAAGCAAAAAGCTCCTCATCACTGAAGATGTATGTATAAACAGAACTAGTGGGCATTTTTCAGGGATGCTGGAAGGGAGAGTCCTGTATAAGTAAAGTTCAGCTAGAGCTTTGAGGTCCTTTCAACTGGGAGATTTCTGTGATTCTGCTTTCTGGTGAATTCCAGAGTGCAAGAGAGATCTGATATTTATTTTATCTCAGGGAGACAGTCATTGCTCATCAGGGCTCAGAGAGCCACTGCTCTGGAAGCACCATTGTTCGCTGTGGCTTCCAGACCTGGTCTTGCCATCACCCATGTCAAAAGGGAGTGATGTCTGAGAACCATGCAGCTATTGCCTCATAGTTCTTGCCCAACCAGGAGAAATGTCTGTTCTCTCCTTACATCCTTCCACCGTGGGAAATGCTACTAAGGTTTTCATGGGTGCAGACAGGATCAGTTATGGCCAGCCCTCACCTGGAACCCAACCTCTTCCAGTGGTAGCTGCTGACAGACAACCAGTTCCACCTTGAGGGCTCTGGCTGTGGGAAAACCTTCTTGAAGCCGGCTGAAATATATTTATTGGTAGCTTTCACATCCTTGTCCTAGTTTCATATTCTGGCACCACAAAGCACAAGTCTCCCCCACTGCCTCTGATGAGAACCTTCAGAAATTTGCAGACAGTTCTAGTGTTTTCTCTGTGGTTGTTGGTTTCTCTGTTGTTTGTGTCCTGTTGTTCCCACAGATACATTGTTCCTGCAGAGCATCATTTCCAGTCCCCAGCCCTTCTTAGTCACCTATGTCACATTCTTATACAGTTTGTCTCTGCCCTTTGGTGAGGCACAGATTATGGAATCTGGGCCCATTTTCCTTCACGGAGGGAGCTGCTCTCAGTAGCAGTTCAGTTGCAAGGGGTCTGGCAAAATGCATTTATGTGAAGCTGGTAGTAACAGATGATGGCTTTCGGTGCCCTCAGGGTTCTGGTTCCTTACTTATTCTGGATTCACTTCTAAGAGATCTTCTCCGGTCCTACTTCTCTACTTTGATCCACACACCCGGGACTCTATTATCTTTATCTTAAGGCTTCATGCCTCTCTTGAGTTTCAGGGTGGTGCACAATGCAGAGTGCACAAACATTTCCAGGTGCTTCAATCTCACCAAGGTGAAAACTGAACTCATCCACTTTCTCGATTCTATTATCTTTATCTTAAGGTTCATGTCTCTCTTGAGTTTCAGGGTGGTGCACAGTGCAGAGTGCACGAACATTTCCAGGTGTTTCAATCTCACCAAGGTGAAAATTGAACTCATCCACTTTCTCTCAGTTTTCCAGTCTCTGCAGTGGTGATAATAAGAGTATTTACTTTGAGGTTGTTATAAAGACTAAGTGGATGTTCATAAAGCACTTAGGGTAATACCCGATAAGTCATTAAAACTATTTGTACTGCTATTATTGATGGGGGTAGGGAAACAAACAAAAAATATAATATAATATGATGAATGGTGACATTTTCTGTGGAGAAAAATTGAGCATGAAAGGAAATAATAAGTGTTGATAGGGACAGGAGGATGCTACAAGGCAATTTTGGGAGATGATTATAAAATGTGCCTCATAGTCATCTTGGGGGGAACAAGTGTACACAAACATTTTTGGTAAACTGTAAAAGATTGTGTGTGTGTGCATGTGAAATATAGAGAAAGGGGGAGCACACACATACACACATGTCATTACGATTGGTTCATCTTTCCTAATGTTTTCATGTCACTCAAAGTGAGTGGCCTTCAACCCTATGGGACATCACTTCTCGGTCCAGGAGTCACTTCTCTATGCTCCACAGAGGACATGAGTTCATGGTGACCCCCATGGAATAAGGGATTGCATTTGCAGATGGTAACAGACTGCTTTGTAAGAGTTCTGCAGTCAGACTCCAACTTGCTACAGAGTGGAAGGGTGCTGGCTTAGGGATGACATGTAGAGCAGGGCTCCTCAAGGGCAGTCTGTAGATGAGCGCTGGCCCTCTAGCTCTTTGTTACTGATTTGCAATGGTATAAGCACGGATTTGAGAAAGATCATTTAAACAAACGTATAGCAATCTTAGAGTAACTTTATATCTGTTAAATCTCACAGAGAAATGTAGACTTGGATTTTGCCTAGGTGGATATATTTTAATTCCATTTAAAGTGCTGGTTTGTGATGAATTGTAAACAAAAAGAAGGAAGGAGGGAGGATGGATGAAAGGAAGGAAGGAAAGAAGGAAGGAAGGAAACAACAAAGGAAATAAATAGGTTCTTTAAACAAATAGTTTCAAAGCACTGCAGCATGATATGGAGCCATGACTTCTAGTCCTGCCCTGATGCCAACTCATGTGAGATCTTAAGCACTTCTTTCCTCTTGGGGAACTACCTTCCTTATCTATAGAGTAGCTTATTTTAAATTTCCATTTCAACTTTAAAGATGCCATAATTTCTAGTATCCTAAATATTTTTTTTATTAGAAAAGTGAACTTACAAAAAAATCATGCATAAAAATACAGGATTCTCATGCACTACCCCACCACCAACACCTTGCATTGGAGTTGAGCATTTGCTACTATTAATAATAGCAATTTTTTATTGTTCTCAAAACTTGATACAATTTTCTGATACAATTTTAGTGGTCAGTTTTAAGATGATTGTCCTGTTTTTAAAATAATACTTTTTTATAACTGATGAAAGATTAATAAAATAGTTCTTACTTATTTACAGTAGGTGTATTTTTTCCCTATACACCACTTTATAGTCACCACCCTGTATTAGTATCATATATTTGTTAGAATCCATGAAGAAATATTCTTATACTTTTATTACTTATATTATTGACTGTAGTCCATCATCTACAAATAGTGTTCACTGTGCTGTACATTCCTATGTTTTAATTTTTACTAAAAATATTTTTTAACAAAACAAGTTAACCAAGTAAAGCTCCGTTACTTGATTTCTAGGCAAATAACCCCACTTTCTTGTAAAGACTTAGCATCCTAGATCCTAATTGTTTTTCTTCGACTCCCCACAAGATAGAGTGGTAAGGAGCACACAGTTTTGTTTGGGTGATTATCTTCCAGAATGACACTCTTCACTGCAAACATCTCTTCTTGCTGCGCTTAGCAAGATTTCTTCCTGAATCTAAATAATTGTAGGGAAACTTTTCCTCTGCTGGGTGTTCATGGACTGATGCTCCTCTTGATTTTGCCAAGAGCTCCTCTGAGTCTTATGTTCTCTGAATAAAATCTAAAAGGTCAGCCACTGACCTTTGTTTTATTCTAAGGGTAATGGGAAATCATAGGATGATGCTTAGAAGGGGGGGTGTCATGATTTATGTTTTTTCAAAGCATAACTCCCTTTGGGGATTGGATTGCAGAGGGACAAAGGAATGCATTTAGAGACCACAGTTGGGAGTCTGTTGTAGTAGTGTCGATAGGATGTAAGGCTGGTTTGACCTATGGTGTATGTAGAATGTGTCGTGGTATCTAGCTTGTTCACTGCCTTTGGCAGTGCCATGGTGAGAAATTGTATGTTTCAGATGTGAGTTCTCTTAGCTGGATTTGTGCCACAGTTGTTTACAGAGTTATAGGTAGTAGTTTGTAGGAGTTAACATTGATTTAGAAGTCAAACCTTGGAATTATTGCTGAATGTCCTATTCATATATTCATTGGAGCATATGTAATCAGAAAAGAGATATGCAAAGAAAAACAGGCACAAGGTTTCAGAAGGGAAAGGCCTTTCACCCTCCCATCTCTTATATTTAGAGAACAAAGGTGGCAAAGAAAAGTGCTGCTTGTTTAGGAGCCAAAGGCCACCCAAGACAAAGTGTCGACCTGTTGGGCTGTTAGTGCTGGGGCTACTGAGAAGATGAGGAGGCCTGCATTTGGGGATCAACTGCCTTCAGTCTCACAGACCTCCGTATCAGGTGACTGACTAGCAGTAGAGGGCATGGGGCCATTCACCCCATTTCCACTTGGACTGTCTCCAAGTGGAATTTTACTGGGAAGTAAAAGACTTAGAGGAAAAACCAAGGACTCTGGTAATACAATTGGTTGGAGATTTCCTACCTGGAAAATGCATACCTGTACGGATGACCAAAATTGGAAACTGCACAGTGAAGACAAGAGCTTAAGATGTGGAGTGATCCATGAAACCCATGATGGGAAGCAGTGGTGAGTGATGCAAACAGCTTTGGAGTAGGAACCAAGGCGCAAAATCTGCTTTCTCCTCTGCTAGTTCTAGCTCTAGATTCTTCTCTAATTCTCAGAGGCAGCAAAATAGGATAATTGCACATTGTACACAAGTAAGAACTAGATAATAATATTTATGAACTATAAAAAAATCACATTTTGGTTATAGCAATGAGGCCTTCACTGAATTGCATCAGACTATCAATACTATTTGTAGAATTCATATGACTTGTTTGGTCATGACACTGTTAGTGAGACTTGACAGACACTGTGAGAAAATACCTGTAGGTGTAGAATTGCATAATATATAAATATGATTTTATGTGTACGCACCTGAATGTGTTTGGTTTATTTTATTTTAGTGCTGTATTTGTACTCAAATATTAATGAAATTATGATAGGTGGGATCAGATGTCATATGGGACAAAGGTTCAGGGTAACAGCTTTGGAGTTAGAAAGAACAGTGTTCAAACTCCAGCTACAAATTTAGCGAGTTCAGACAAAATTACTTAATTTCTATGAGTTTTGCTTTCCTTGTCTGTAAAATGGTGATTGTATCTATTTCATAGTGTCAGTGTCAGAAATAAGAGGAAGTATATGAAACATACAGCTAGAAAAATAGAAGACTAATAAATGCTAGTTGTGGTTGTTGTTATTTTATTATTATTATTAAAATCCCTTCCTTGAATATAAAGACTCTTAGTGACAGACGCAGGAAGGGACAGGCAAGCAGAGAAGAGAGGATGACTTGTGTGAGGAAGTAGGATCATTTCTTGAGTCTCCCTTTCCTGGTTGGTGGATTCAGTTCCCTAGTCATTTTCCTCATAGATTCTTCCAGAAATGGAAGGAATTTAAGGGTTCTGGAAATTTTGAATGAGAAAAACAAAGGAGTGAAAATTTTCCTATATCCTTTTCTGAAATTATCCAGGGAAAGAAGCAAGATGGATAGGGAGACCACACAAGGAAGGCAATGGCACAAACCCCATTGAGAGAAGGGGGCAGAAGGCATGATAGATGGGCAAGATGGAAACAGTTGGTAGGGCTAGGATTAAGGAATTAGGAGACTCAGAAAGACACTATGGTTAACAAAAGGGGCTTTTACATCATGCTAATCTGGATTCAAATTACTGTTCTATCACTAACTATGTGTGTACTTGGGTAAATATGCAAAATGGAAATTAAAATAGCTTTCTCCTTGGAATGAGGTGTTCTAGTTTGCTAGCTGCTGGAATGCAATATACCAGAAATGGAATGGCTTTTAAAAGGGGTGATTTAATGAGTTGCTAGTTTACAGTTCTAAGGCCGAGAAAATGTCCCAATTACAACAAGGCTATAGTATTGTCCAACCAAAGGCATCCAGGGAAAGATACCTTGGTTCAAGAAGGCCGATGAAGTTCAGGGTTTCTCTCTCAAGTGAGATGGCACATGGCAAACACAGTCAGGGTTTCTTTCTCAGCTGGAAGGGCAAATGGCGACCACGGCGTCATCTGCTAGCTTTCTCTCCTGGCTTCCTATTTCATGAAGCTCCCTGGGAGGCATCTTCCTTCTTCATCTCCAAAGGTCGCTGGCTGGTGGACTCTCTGCTTTGTAGTGTTGCTCTCTCTGGATCTCTCTGAATCTCCAAAATATATCCTCTTTTATAGGACTCCAGTAAACCAATCAAGACCCACTCAAATGGGTGGAGACATGTCATCCCCTAATCCAGTTTAACAACCATTCTTGACTAAATCACATCAACCACGGAGATGATCTCATTACAGTTTCAAACATACAGTATTGAATAGAGACTATTCTACCTTTAAGAAATGGGATTTATATTAAAACATGGCTTTTCTTAGGGGGCATACTTCCTTTCAAACCAGCACATTCCACCCTCTGGCCCCTAAAAAAGACATGTTTTTCCCATATACAAAATACATTAATTTCATAACAATATCAGAAACCTTAAACCTTTCAATAGCAATACAAATGAAGTACAAAATTAAAGACAGTATAAAATCTCATCAAGTCAGTTACAGGCATGGTCCGTCCTAAGGCAAAATTCTCTCCATTTGCTCTGGACCTTTGAAAACTCATAACAAATTATTTGCTGCCAACATATAAAGGAGGAACATTCATAGGCTACATATACACATTTCCATAGGGAGGAAGGAACACAGGGGTCACTGGACCCGTACAGTTTCGAAAACCTGCAGGGCAAAGTCCATTAGATTTTGAAGTCTGAGAGTCTTTATCCTCAGGGCTTTAGAAAGTGGCAGTCCCACCCTTTCCAAATGCCTACGCCTCCCTCTCTCTGAATGCAACCTTAGGGGATATTGGGGAGACCACCTTTCTCTTGGCTCCACCCTCTCCAAGCATTGGGGCTGCACCTGGGCTCTCTGCCATCTCTGGGGCACACGCTCAACCCCTCCATGTGGTGGCAGCCAGGCTCTCCCCCAACCCCAAGAAATGTGCTTCACCCTCTCCAAGGCCTGAGGTGGCATGACTCTTCCACTGCAATGAGGTGGAAGGCCCATTTTCTGCCTTTGGGGCAAACTCACCCTCTCCACGGGCTTGGGTGTGTCCACTCTCCTGGCCCGAGGCTTCTTGACTTCAGACCTCAGCCTCCACGGTTTTGCCTCTGAAGTTATTTTTCCTCCAATGTGTCCCTTCTCTGAACCCCTCAGTCCAGACTGGCAGTGACTCTGTTTATACAGGTCCCACAGCACTCTTGTTGGCTTTCTATGCAGTAGCCTTGGATCATGCCCATCAGACATAAGGAGTTTCCACAAATCTTTCCTGGATAACTCCATGTCCGATCCTGACTTTCTCTGAAATGGCTGGCTGGTTCCACATTTGGTTAAATCCACACTATACTCTGTAGTCTCCCTTTCTGTAGGCCCAGAATTTTCCAGGACCTCAATTTCTGGTTTATTTTTACTCAAGAGTTCAGTTTTCAGCTTATTTCTTTCCTGTCGCATTTCACTATAAGCTGCAAGGAGAAACCAGACTGCACTTTTGACATTTAATTTGGAGATCTCTTCTGCTAAATATCCAAGTTCATGGCTTTTAAAATCTGCCTTCCAGCCAATACCATTAGTCAACTTTGCCAGATTATCTGCCATTTCAAAACAGGGATCACCTTCCTTCCAGTTTTCAATAACACGTGCCTCATTTCTTTCTAAGTCCTCATCAGAGGTATCTTTAGAGTCCACATTTCTACCAACAGTCTCTCCAAAGCATTCTAGACCTTCTCTATCAAGCTTCTCACAACTCTTCCAAAATCTTCCCTTTATCCATTTAAAAGGCCATTCCAACATATTTGGTATTTGCGAACTGCAGCAGCAACACCCCACTTCTCTGGTACCAAAATCTGTTCTAGTTTGCTAGCTGCTGGAATGCAATATACCAAAAACGGAATGGCTTTTAACAAGGGGAATTTAATAAGTTGCAAGTTTACAGTTCTAAGGCCGAGAAAATGTCCCAATTACAACAAGTCTAAAGAAATGTCCAATCTAAGACATCTAGGGAAAGATACCTTGGTTCAAGAAGGCTGATGAAGTTAAGGGTTTCTCTCTCAAGTGAGAAGGTACATGGCGAACACAGTCAGGGCTTCTCTCTCAGCTGGAAGGGCAAATGGCGACCACAGCGTCATCTGCTAGCTTTCTCTCCTGGCTTCCTATTTCATGAAGCTCTCCGGGAGGCATTTTCCTTCTTCATCTCCAAAGGTCACTGGCTGGTGGACTCTCTGCTTCGTGGTGCTGCAGCATTCTCTGCCCTCTCTGAGTCTCTCTGAGTCTCTCATTCTCCAAAATGTTTCCTCTTTTATAGGACTTCAGAAACTAATCAAGACCCACTCAAATGGGTGGAGACATGTCATCCCTAATCCAGTTTAACAACCATTCTTAACTAAATCACATCAACCAGGGAAATGATCTCATTACAGTTTCAAATATACAGTATTGAATAGGGATTATTCTACCTTCAAGAAATGGGATTTATATTAAAGCATGGCTTTTCTTAGGGGGCATACTTCCTTTCAAACCAGCACATGAGGTAATGCATGTGAAATGTTTGGCAAGTGTGTGTGTGTATATATGTATATATGCTAGTTTTGATAGCTACGAATGAGAAACTTCTCTTTTAGAAACTTGGTTACTTATGCTCCCTAAAATTGTGATTATTGCTTTATTTGACATAGACTAAAGAAGATGCTCATTTTGAAAATACCACCCCAAGTTTTCTATGCTCAGATCATCAAAGGAAAAGGAGTTTTCTCCACATGGGGTCAGAATTGTAACTTCCTGATCCTGGGCATAGAAGAAGCAGCAGATCTCAAAGGGAGAAACCCCAAAGGGAAGGGAGATCTCTGGGATACAGAGACAAGCCTGCCAGGAAAGGCACAACTCTTCTGGAAATTATGTCTTGGAGTACAATTCTTTTAAATGCTTGGAAATGTTTACAATCTGATTTAACTAAAGGAATTGTAACCTTAACAGTTGCCTTTCTCCTTCTATTCTTTATTTTAATTAATTCTTCATTTTATTTTTATAATTATTGAACAGCTGTTTTGCATAATGGCAGTTCTTGACATTGGGAGAAACAGAGAGGACTGAGATTTCTGTCTCCAAATAACTACAGCACTAGGCAGCATGTGATAAGAAAACTAAGAACAAAAAAGTCAAGAAAATTGCTTCAGAGCTTTATGAAGAAGGGTGCCCTAGAGCTAGAATTTCAGTTACAGAACAAATCTAACTGTTGATGAAAATCAAATTTCAGATAGAGGCAACGGCATGGAGAGAGACTCCAAGGCTAAGGTGAGTAGTATGTGTTCAAAGACTAGTAAGATTTGGTTTGGTGGTGTCAGGTTTTCAGGAATGATTGTGGAATTAGGTTTCTTATCAAGATAGGGATGCATTTAGAAGCATTGACACTGGAGTCTAGACTGCCTGGTTCCAATGCCAGTTTTATTTCTTAAATAGCTTGTGTAGCCTTTGGCAAGTAATATAATGTCACTCTGCCTTCATTTCTTCATTGTAAAATGGAAATATTATAAGATTACAAACTCTTAGAGTTGCTGGAATGATTAGATTTTATAATCAAATATTATTAGTACCAAGCTGGCACATTTTAGGCCCTCAATAAATCTTAGTAGTTACTATTACTAGATTATTGTGGATTTTTTTTAAGGAGGCATATAAAATATTTTAAGTCCATATCAAAGATTTGTCTTGAAGGTGCACTCTAACTTCACAAAACATATTCTACAAAAATTTTGTTCAGTTTGACAACAGTGAAGGGATCCTTTTAGCATATACATCTTTATGAAGGTATAACTTCAATATCTCTGCTTCTTCGTGGAAAGTACAAAATCTGCTTCAAAATCTGTTATACGCTGAACCAACAAAGCATATTTAATTATACCTCTTCTGCCCTACTTGGATCATCCTGGTGCTTCTTACAAGCCTGGTTAAATGATCTTTATTTTGATTTAGTGTTTCTTGTAAACTTAACAACCAGGCTTCTCTTTTAAATAAATGTAATTGGCATACTTTCACTTAAGCAAGAAACACAAAATAAAATGCATCCTTTAATATGTATTTTTTATGAGGATACTACCTAACATTTTTGCATCAGCCCAGTACTTCATAGTCTGAAAAGCAATAGAGCACTTGTTTAAGATGATTTCAATCCTGGCTCTGGCACTCAGAGCTATGACACTGCATGACGTCAGGGCATATGGTACATATAGAATGCAACGTCAGTGGCACCAACTACAGCCTCATACTAGGGAATTCCATACCAGTAAATTATTTAATCTCTTGTGTCTTGGTTCCTTATTTTTTAAAATGTTTGAAAATCCACCAATATTTCTGTGTTTTCATAAAGTTTAAATGAGGTGGTATAGATAGCATATTTAATAATATTTAGCATATAGGGAACCATACATATGAGCTAAAATTTTTGTTGTGATCATGATTACTTTCTTGTTCAAAACTTAAGGTAATTCTCTGAATTTTTGTAGCCATTATTATACCCGTATTACAAGTGAGGAAACTGTGGCATTAAAAGAAATAAGTAAAATTTTTTTTCAAAGTGGTAAACCAAGTCTGCTACTGGGCTGAAAGATTTTGCCACAATTATATTTAATTTTTTAAAAGTTGTGATGTTTCTCTTTATTTTATTAGTCAGAGCTCTTTGCCATTGTGTGAACATATAAGAAAAGCAGGATTTAAAGGTTAAGCATCAAACAGGTGAGTAGCCATTTTACCTGTTTTGTTCATTGAAATTTAGGTGGGAATCTGCTATCATCTTAACATTCCTGAGGATCCTTAGGCAGGTTGACTCTGGAGATGTGTCACTTTGAATGTGACTTTCTCATGTTGACCCCAGTGTCACTATGTGGGCACTTACATTTCCCTCTCTTAAAGAATAATGTGAAAGTATACGTGGGAAACTATTTCCTTGGTCATTATATTTGTGAACGGAAAGTTTTAATACTTCATGGGTTAAATGATCCATTTATTGCTGAGTTATTCTGAAACGTTCTTATAATAACAGGAAAATAATTTGTAATACTTAGTAATGGTGGAAACAGAGTGACTCATGAATAAGTGATGTAAAGAATAAAAAAAAAACCCAAAAAACACCCACCATCAATATCCAGTCTCTTGGGCAGGTCACCCTTATTTTAGGAGTTCTTCACATAATTTCAGTTTTATGTTTTCCACCAATTAAGAAGGCTACCTCAACTGTGTTTTATTTAGTCAATTTGAATACTGTTTATTTTATTCAACAAGGGTTTATTAAGCACAAACTACATGTATTGTACTCTTCTAGAAGCCGGGGACAAATGAGGAGATGACGAGACATAATTTCTGCCTTCATGGTCTAGTAGGCAAGACAGAATGATTAAATAGAGTGTCATGTCATATACAATCTTGTCTAGAGGCACAGGGAATATCTTGCTTGAGGAAGTCATGTGCAAACTGGTATCTGAAAGATGAGCAAAAATTTTAGCTGCATCCTCACGTGGATCTGGTTCTATGCACTAATTAATCCATTTATTTATTCACTCATTCTTTCTTTTCACAAATGTGTAGTTTTCCTACAATAAGGCATATCCTACTCTAGGCTTTTAAGGGCACAAGAATGAACAATATCTCCCATTTTCAAACAAAAGAAAACAAATAAATAAGTAAGCAAATATATAAGATAATTTCAGGTCATGGTCAATGTAAAAAGGAAGAAGAAAATTGAAACAGGGAGCTGGGTTAGGGGAAGATAATGTGGGCACACTCTTTGAGGAGATAGCATTTTAGGAAGAGCCAGCCATGCAAAGAGCCTTTCATTATTGACAGAGTTTTGTAAAGTCTAGTAAAAATGTAGAGCCTTCTTTCAGGGATGTTTTGAAAATAGTGGAGGGCAAAATTATAAGGACACCACCTTCCCTGGCTGATGCCAGAATGGGACTAGCAGTGGCAGTCTCCTCTGGATGACAGATGTACACAACTGAATGATAATTTCTAAGGGTCACTGGCAACAGAAACTGGAATGTCAGCATGGTAAAGAGTTGAGGGCAGAAGAACCAGAAGTTCTATTTCCTAACCACATACATAGCACTAGGGGGCAGAACTCAGAAATATTTGAGGGACCTGGGGGGGATGGCCATTCCTGAGAAGGGGATTATTGATCCCATCACAATTTAGTTCTATAAAGGAAATGAAATCTCATGTTATGGCCACGTCTTGGTGAAGCCTGGAATATGTAATTTACACTCGATGATAGCTATTTTATACAGCATACATTCAAAACTACTTATGCAATAATAAGAGCTAACATTTACTGAATGTTAACTATGTGTCACTCTCTGCTCTAAGTGCTTATATAGGCTACTTTATACAATACTCATTACATCTCTATAAAGTAAGCTACACTATTTTTTTTGTATTTTCTAGATGAGGCAGAGAGGAGTCAGGGGATTTGCCCAAATTCACAGGGGTGGTAAACAGAAACCCCACGTCAAGCCTGGGCAGTCCTACTCCAAACCAGGGCTCTTACCCACTTTGCAATACTGCCTGGTATATGCCTCATCAGTGTTTTTTACCTTTATCAGTCACTAGGTAAATGTCAGTGTGTTATTCTTTAAATGATGAGGAGTTAATTGAAAAAGAGGGTGGGGGGCGAGGGAGGGAAGTATTGGAATGAGAGAGGGAGAGAAAAGGATGAGCAGAGACAATGAGGACGTATGTGGATATGTAACAATACAATAATTAATCAAATAAATGAAATATTCTAAAGAAGAAGAAAAAGAAAATGATTTTCACATTAGTAATGAAAGCAGTTAAAGAAAAACTGACAATCAAAATTCCAATTGGGCTATCTACTCCCTCATTTTCTGCAGCAATGATATAGAATTTAAAATTCCCCAGCTCAGGCTTTTGACCTGTTGTTTTTCAGGCATTGCTCTACATATGCCTGTGGAGAGCCGCCTCCCGGGTTGGGCCTAGTGGTCGCGCTGCAGCCTGCTCTAGAGTTCCCCCCGCCCATCGAGTGAGCCAAGATGGCGCCCGCATCCTGCCTCCGCGTATGACGTACGCGCCCACCAACCCTATCTTCCAATCACCTCTGTATACGTGGCACTAACCTATTGGGTTTGGGCACAGTATATAAGAGGTTACCCGGACAGGGTGGGTGGAGACGACCCACAGGGAGCCGTGCCTGACGGCCGCATAGAGGTTGTTCCCCCGCGGGGTATCTTGTCCCGCGCGGAACCTGTAACAGAGAATGCAAGCTTAACTCCAGTAAAGGTCTGTGCTTACAACTGCTACGTGTCTTGGATCTGTGTTTCTCACCAGCGCGGATTTGTCTGCGTCTCTCTGTCTCTCCTCATTGTCTCACCCGCCGGCCGGGGGCTTGACGCTGAGCGAGAAGTCGCGGACAAGTGGTGGCCCGTACGGGGAACCCTTCTGCTGCCTTTCCCCGAGCTGGTGAGGACGTGCTTCTTGAGTTCGCAGCGGACTTCCCGTGCCTGATCACCGCGAGAAGGTGAGTGCTTCCTATTACGTGAGAGTTAAGGGCTGTGGGCGTTCAGGTAGCCCCAGTGACTCGGGAGAGCTCCCCGAGTGGTTAAAGTACAGTGCCGACTGCAAGCATGGGGCAGTCAGGAAGTTCACCTTTATTACCCCCTTTAAAAACCCTTTTGAAGCAGCGGGGCATCTCGGTTAGGAAGAGTTCCCTCCTGCGGTTCTTAGACGATGTTGCTGCTTTTGCACCTTGGTTCGCCCACTCCGGGAGCCTTAGTCTGCCTTCTTGGTTAAAACTTGGTAACGACATAGAACGGGCGCGCCGGACGGGCCTTTGTATGGACCCGATCCTGGTCCCTATATGGGAGACCGTTCGTGCTTGTCTTGAGGCGGAGAATGCTACAGGCCTAAGTCCGTCTTCCGCCCTGCTGCAGGCACGGCACGCGCTCCAAGAAACTCAGTCAGTTTCGTCTGCGGACGGCTCCCGTAAAGGCAAGCCGCCAGAGTCAGACACTAGTTCAGACACCTCTGACTCAGAGTCAGATGGTGATGAGACCGAGGGTGCAGACGCGCCTCCGCTGATCGATTGGGGGAGGCCCCCTGTCTCACCCACGCAGCCTTCCGCCCCGCCAGCGCCTGCTGCAGGGACGCGGCGGCTTCCGGTGAATGGTTTTGGTGATCTCGCCAAAAACCCTCACCACGGGCTCCCTCTGGTGGCCGAATCAGGTAATTACAGTGGCTGCTCTCCAACTTCTAAGCGCTTGTTAAAAGGAATGGGATATGTCCCCGGCAAAGGCTTAGGAGCCTCATTGCACGGGCGCGCAAGGCCTATACAAGCTGTCTCCAATTCTGACAGACGAGGCCTGGGTTTTTCCTAGGGGCCACTGAGGGGAGATTCCCACCCACACCTATAAAACTAAAATGGAAGACCAGTACCCCGGTGTGGGTGCCTCAGTGGCCCTTACCAAAAGAAAAGCTGTCAGCATTGCATACTCTAGTGTCTATACAGCTAAAAGAGAGCCACATCATTCCCTCCACATCACCTTGGAACACCCCTATTTTTGTCATAAAGAAAAAATCAGGCAGATGGAGATTGTTACATGATTTAAGAGCCTTTAATAATTGCATGGAGTCCTTAGGACCTGTTCAGATGGGGTTGCCCCTTCTCTCAGCTCTGCCAGAGCATTGGTCTATTTTCATCTTAGACATCAAAGACTTACTAAAGAAACAGAAAGGGGGAATAGGTCACGGCCTGTCCCCAAAGGCCCAACTGTCTGTAGCCTTATTTACATATAATTTTTTAAATGAAAATGCACAAGGAATGACACCTGCCCTACAGCACACCACTCCGAGTCCTCCACATAGAGGTCTAGTCCGTTGGAAGGATGTCCTGTCAGGACAATGGCAAGGCCCTGACCCAGTGCTCAGCTGGGCGAGAGGCTCTGTTTGTGTTTTTCCCCAGGAACCAGGACGTCAACCTGTGTGGGTTCCGGAAAGACTGGTGAGAACCGTGACGTCGCCCGAGGACGCCAAGGAACTGTTGCCCAGAAAATTGATAAGCCTCCAACCAGAGCCACCAGATCCGGTCTCCAACTCTGCTGATGATGGCGACGACCGAAAAGATGACAACAACAGTGCAAGTGACCCTCCGACCGAGTAGAAGAGAAACTAGCTTTAACCCCACTTTTCCCACTACGAGCTACTGTGGGACCAAGTCACCTCATAGTTCTCTTGGCCCAATTTGACTACTTGGATTCTCGTGGCAGTGGGACTATTAGTGGGCTTAGTCACTGTTAAATGTTTGTTAGAACGCTTGTTCCAGACACAGCAGCAATTACGTGTCACTACTATGTTGGCTATGTCACTTGCCCCTGATGCCCCTGGCGACACCCGCACCGTAGCCCTGTCCTCCCCCCCACTGCGTGGCCCGTCACGGCCACTCAAGGCGGGACGCTCGAAAGTAAGGTCTGCTGCAAAGCCCATGGCCGTGTCCCGGGTGTAAAAGGCGGCACCAGAAGTCATAATTTTTGTCTAAAGGATGATCTCTAAGGCAGAGTCACGGTCCTGGCCAGACTAGACTCCGGCCATTGCACAGAGACATCTAGTGACACTCTCGACTCTGGTTGCCGCTCTCCTGAGCCCCACTTAGCCCAGTTGCGAGGCAAAGCACTGCAGGGAGAGTCACGTGGTTTCCAGCTCACGGGCTCTCCGGTCTCTATATGAGGTGAGCATTCTGGTCGGTGCCAGAGGTTCAGCCGCAAGATGGCTGGAGCCTAGTCCAGACTCCCCAAAGCACCAAATCAAGTAGTGGGCTAATCAAGCTCACGGGAGCTCACTCATCAATGGAGACACTGGGTCTAAGAAAGGGTCTACGGACCAAAAATAATAAAAAAGGGGGAGATGTGGAGAGCCGCCTCCCGGGTTGGGCCTAGTGGTCGCGCTGCAGCCTGCTCTAGAGTTCCCCCCGCCCATCGAGTGAGCCAAGATGGCGCCCGCATCCTGCCTCCGCGTATGACGTACGCGCCCACCAACCCTATCTTCCAATCACCTCTGTATACGTGGCACTAACCTATTGGGTTTGGGCACAGTATATAAGAGGTTACCCGGACAGGGTGGGTGGAGACGACCCACAGGGAGCCGTGCCTGACGGCCGCATAGAGGTTGTTCCCCCGCGGGGTATCTTGTCCCGCGCGGAACCTGTAACAGAGAATGCAAGCTTAACTCCAGTAAAGGTCTGTGCTTACAACTGCTACGTGTCTTGGATCTGTGTTTCTCACCAGCGCGGATTTGTCTGCGTCTCTCTGTCTCTCCTCATTGTCTCACCCGCCGGCCGGGGGCTTGACGCTGAGCGAGAAGTCGCGGACATATGCCCTTATTTCTTTTAAGTCCCAAAGCAAAGCAAACAAGTTATTTTTTATTTTTTGGGGGGTGCATGGTCCGGGAATCGAATTGTACCTGGGTCTCCTGCATGGAAGATGCGAACAAGTTATTTTTAGTCCTGTTTTACAAATGAGGAAATTAAGGTCAGAAAATTTTGGCAGTTTGGGTCCATCTTACCCCGAGTTTATACTCTTTAAGATCCTATTCCCTAAGAATGCTAAAAAAATAATAATAATAAATAAGTAAATAAAAAATAAAATAAGAAGCACAAATAAGTCCATTATCTGACCTGTCCTCCAATCCTGAATACAAGATAATGAGCCGGAAGTTCACACACATGCACACAGTAAAGTGAGCTTTTTATTACAGACTGCACAAAGTATATGTGCCTTTATAAAAATCTGTAAAATATACTTCACAGAAGAAGTAAGGACACTCAAACATTCTCAGTTTGATGCTAGCAAGGCTCCTAGTAACTTTAAAAACATCTGAGTGCCAAATCTCAGTCAATCTCTCTTTCTCTCTCTCTCACACACACACAAATGAGGATATAATGAAAAAAGGATGTGTGAAGAAATAAGGGTTGTTCCAAATTTTGCATCTTGTTTGGCTTTTTAAATTTGTTCCTTTGACTGAAGTATGGCTTGCAATTTTTTGTTGGTATCTAGGCATCTGATTATCTTGATTTGTTTACTCCGATGGTCAGTTTCTCTCTCTTGCCTAGAATTTTGCTGTTAATTGGCTTTGTATTAAGACTTTTCTTTGATATTTGGTTCAATTTATTCTAGGTATTTGGAATTGCCTGTGTTTAACTGATCAAAACAGGGCCAGGGACCCACAAAAGGGGCTCAGACCAGTTTCAAAGGGCCCTGGAGAGAGGGTCAGGAAAGACTCCAAAATGCTTCATTTTTTGTCTGCTTCCCTAAGCTGAACTTTTCTGGCCTGCCCAGCAGATGGTCCTCTTCAGCAGACCTTTCTCCATAGCCCCAAATATGGAGTTGGAAAAATGGTTGTGGTGATCCCTATTCTTGGCATCTAGAACTGCAATTCAGGGCTGAGCAGTCTAAACTCACCAGTCAGAAGCCATGTGCATATTCAACTGTGACACCCCATTCCCAGGAAGCAAGACCTTCATGCCCACCTCACATCTACAGCAGCCAGCCACCAACCATACCTGTGTCAGACTTCAAGGGTGGGAGATGGGAACCAGCCACTGCCACCAGAGCAATGTACTTAGTGTTTTCTGTAGCTTCTCAGTTTCCCTATCTTGATCTTTCCTGAATACTGTTCAATGCTCCCTTGGTCTCTGGAACCCCAGAGCCATTGATTCAGTTTCTTCCTGTCCACCACCTGTTTTTGTAGGAGTATATTCTGTATCACCCTACTCCAATATCTTCCCTAGAACCTGGCTCTAGATCACCACTTATCTCTCTTACTTTCTCAATAATTTTGCCTTTTCCAGAATGTCATACAGTTGGAATCATACAGCATAGAGCCTTCTCAGACTGGCTTCTTCCATTTAGTAATATGCATTTAAGATTCCTTCATGTCTTCTCATGGCTTGAAAGTTCATTTATTTTTCTTGCAAAATGATATTCTGTTCTACGGATGGACCACAGTTTGTTTATCCATTCACCTAGAGAAGGATATCTTGGTTGCTTCCAAGATTTGGCAATTATCATTAAAGCTATTGGGTAATTTGGAGGCTGATGTACCCCAGAAAGTATCATGTTGTTTTAATCCATACCTATGAGTGTAGACCTATTGTAGGTGGGACCTTTGATTAGATTATTTCAGTTGAGATGTGTCCTATCTTATTCAAGGTGGGTCTTAATCCTCATACTGGAGTCATTTATAGGAGGATAGGAGCCACAGAAGCTAAGAGATAGAATCAAGCAAAGCTCACAAAAAAGCCCCAAGGAAGCTGAGAGAGGAAGCCACTGAAGCCAGAAGCTGGAAGTAATGAAACTCAGTAGAGAAGGACCAGCAGACATTGCCATGAGCCTTGCTTTCTGATAGAAGAGCCCAAGCTTACTGGTAACTGATCTTCAGAGGTTATCATCCTCTTGACAACTGTTAATTAGGACATTTTCATGAGCTTAGAGTTGTAAACTTATAGCTAATAAATTTCCATTGTTAAAAACCAGTCCATTTCTGGTATATTGAATTTCATTAGCTTTAGCAAACCAGAACAGCTACTATAAACATTTGTGCGCAGTTTTTTGTGTGGCCAAAAGTGTTCAACTTATTTGGGTAAATACCAAGGGCCATTGGATTGTTATGGTAAGCATATGTTTGGCTTTGAAAGAAACTGCCAACTGTCTTCTAAAGTAGCTGTACAATTTTGGGTTATCATCAGTAATTAATCAATGTTCCTGTTTCTCTACATCCTCACCCCTCACCAGCATTTGGTGTTGTCAGTGTTTTGGCTATGAACTGTTCAAATAGGTATGTAGAGGTACCACACTTCAGATTTAATTTGTGGTCTCATAATGATATATGATGTTTAGCATTTCCCCCCCATTTCTGTATCTTCTTTGGTTAAGTATCTTCATATCTCTTGCTTATTTTGTAATTGGGTTGTTTGCATTTTTATTAGTGAGCCTTAGACTTTTTTGTATATTTTGGGTACATGTTCTATATTGGCTAAGTGTTTTACAAATATTTTCTCCCAGCCAGTGGATTGTCTTTCATCCTTTTAACTATGTCTTTTGCAGTCAAACATCAGTATTTTTTTCCTTTCATGTATTATGCTTTTGGTATTGAATACTTAAACTCAAGGTCACTGAGTTTCTTTGCTTATGTTATATTCTAGAAGTTTTGTAGTTTTGCACTTTGCATTTCGGTATATGATAACTTTTGAGTTATTTTTGTGAAAGGTCTGTCTAGATATGGATGTCCAGTTGTCCCAGCACCATTTGTTGAAAGGACTTTGCTCCTACATCAAAGATCAACTGGCTATATTGTGTGGGTCTATTTATGAGTTATGTACTCTATTCCATTGATCTATATGTCTATGCTTTGCCAATACCAAAATATCTTGATTATTCTAGCTTTATATTAAGTTTTGAAGTAAAGTAGTGTTAGGTTTCTGAATTGATCTTTCTTAGTATTGTGTTGCCTATTCTGGGTCTTTTTGCCTTCTCATATAAATTTTAGAATCAATTTGTCAACATCCACAAAACAACTTGTTCATATTTAATTAAAATTGCATTACACCTGTAGATCAAGTTGCCATGTGACTTGCTACCTGATAGAAGAGCCCAAGCCTGTCTATTGAATCCTGCTATTTATATATAAAGAATATTTCTGCATTGATATAGATTTTCTTTGATTTCTTTCATCAGAAAATTTTAGGTTTTCTCACAGAGATCTTATACTTCTTTGATAGTTTTATGCCTAAATACTTCTTTTTTTGGTGCTAATGTAAATGGTATAGTATTTATAATGTCAGATTCCAATTGTTTGTTGTTGGTATATAGCAAAGAAATTGACTTCAGTGTATTAAATTTATATTCTGAAACTTTGCAGCAATTGCTAATTAGTTCCAGGAATTTTGTTTTCATTATTTCAGATTTTCTGTGTAAGCAATCATGTAATCTGCAAATGCAGAGAGCTTTATTTTACCATTTATTTCCTTTTCTTGCCTTATTGCAATAGGTAGGACTTGTAGTACAGTGTTGAATGTAAGCAGTGACGGGGGTATCTTTGCTTTGTTCCTGATTTTAGTAGTAAAATATATAGTATCTCATAAGTAAGAATGATATTAGCTGCAGGTTTTTTGATGTTCTTTATCGAGTTGAGGAAGTTCCCCTTTATTCCTAGTTTGCTGAGTGTTTCTATCATGAAGGAATGTTGGATGCTGTCAAATGTTTTTTTTTTCTTTTGCATTCATTGATTTGGCCATATAATGTTGCTTCTTTAGCTTGTTCGTGTGATGGATTACATTAATTGCTTTTTGAATGCTGAACCAGGCTTGCATACCTTGGATAAACCCCACTTTCTTCTGGCATATACTTATTTTAATACATTGCTAGATTGCTTTTGTGAATATTTTGCTGAGAATTTTTGTATCTATGTTCATGAGACATATTGGTTTGTAGTTTTCTTTCTTGTAATGTCATATTTTTCTCATTTTGTTTTTTTTTTACTTTTTAAAATAGGTATAATAAGTTAAAGTTTTTCTAAAGATAACATTAATTTTTAGTGATTATTAAGTTCATCTCTTCAGCATTTGCAGCTGATTTTTAAAAATTTCTTTCTCTAATGTTGGTTGGTACTCTTGATCATCATAAGTTTTTTCACCTTTAATATTTGTATTAGAACTGTATTAGTCTTTTTTTATCACTATGTAACAATTTGCCATCAACTTAGAGCCTTAAAGCAATACAAATTTACTGTCTCACAGTTTTGATGGGTCAGGTTAGTTTAGCCTGGGTCCTATGCTCAGGTAACCTTGACCAAGCTGAAATCAGCCTCACCAAACTGAAACCAGGGAGGCTGAAATCTCATTTGCAGCTCAGGGTCCTCTTTCAGGTTCAATGTTTTTTTTGGCAGAACTTAGTTCCTTGCAGATGTTTGGACTCAGCCCTCCCTCATTACCTAGAGGCTGCCCACCATTCCCTGTTACATGGTCCCCTTCGAAAGATGGAAGTGTGCTTCTTCAAGGCCAATTGGAGAGTATCTGCTATTGCTTTGAATCTCTTTACTTATTTTGTTTCTGGACTCTATATAATAAACTCTCTTTCAGGGATGCACCTGGTTAGGTCAGACCCATCAGGATAATCTCCATTTTAAGTAACTTAAAGTCAATTGATAATTATACGTAGAAAATCCCTTCACTTTTGCCATATGATTAATCCACACTAAGGAAACCATGAGAAGACCATGAGAAACCTTTCTGTGCAAAAATGATTGTTGTAATACTACATCATAATATATGTATGGAGTAATGTCAAATTGCAAAGTTAGTGCAATGTTAAGGAACTTAGGGTAAACCTCATGGATAAGCATTATATGATCAATAAGAATAATAGAAGAGCATGAAATATATGTACAAGAAATATGAAATATAAGACACAAGATTTTACATAAACTGTAATTTAAGCTATATAAAATATGTAGGCAGTTGTGACAGGACTAGAATAATTTATGGGAAAATAGAAACTGTGATAAAAGAAGTCAGTAGATCGTAAGTAAATTTTTGAACAATTCCTTTAAAGTTACCAAAAAGTTTATACAATGAAAAAACAAAATTAAGTCAGAGTTTAAATATCTGGAAAAGGGTAGGTGTGAAACTTTCCAACTGTGATTCTCTTTCATCTGAAATCTGCTGAACCTTTACTAGGTGGAGGGTGAAATCTGTTGCTGTTGCTGAGAAATCAGTGAATTATTTTGTGAGTAGACAGACACAGCCCTTCCCTCTAGATGATGACTAATTGGCAAACCCTCCTGACTGGGTGTGACCTGGGGCTGACCTGTGATGACTGGGGATGAATTAAATACAGAATGTGCATTTTTCCTTGCTTTTCTATGAAGCGTCGTATTGGACTAGGTCATTATAAGCAAAGAAGAATTACTAGATTCTTTTAATAAAAATCTCAGTACTAAAGGTATCTGAGACTTCAGTTGTCAATTTTTCCATCCCGTGTGGAGATCCGTCCAATGCATGTGTGTGAGAGAGAGAGCATCATTTTGCATCTCCTTGTACAGTGTATGCTTGTTACCACTGAATGTTCTAAAAGCTTTTTTTGTAAACAGCAAACTTATTTGACAGATGACTATTTTAAAATTTTTTTTCATTGAAAACACCTCTACAACAGTGTCCTCAGTAACATGCTTTGGAAAAGACCAAATTACAAATAATCCTCAAAAAAAATGAAGAATCTTGGCATGTGAAAGAGAGATTTATATTTAATTTTCAAAGTCCTAAAAGGTTTAAAACTAGATTGGAAAGATACAGTTATAGCAAGTTAAATAAATAGCTTTGTTCTAAAAGTCAAGATTCCTATCACTACTAGTTCTCCAGCATGGATTTAATGAACATGTGCTGTGAATAGAAAGGGGGGGATTCAAGTGTTAGCCTGGAGATTAGAAAAAATAGAAAGATTTCTCTCTTAACTCTTAATGAGCATCAGAATCTTCTGGAAAGTTAGTTAAAAAAAAAGAAGAGAGGAAGGAAGGAAGGACGGAAGAAAGAAGGGAAGGAAGATTTCTAAACCCTATTGAATTGGAATATCTGAATTTAGGGCCTAGGGATTTGAAATTTCAATAAACTGTTAGGTGATTCCTATGTATAGGGCTTGACAAATTAGCAAATGAAAACCAGTGGGCCATATTGCTTTTAAGGTTACTTGTACTTAAGGAAAGCTATGTTTCCATGGTATAAACACACAATATGGCTAAAGAGTATGAAATTGCTTGTCTTCTGGGAATCAGAGACTAGGAATCAAGTTTCCCAGGTTTCTAGTCTAGGGACAGTAGGATCAGCCAATGATGCTATTTTTTTTTTCTTACCTTATTCTTAGAGATATCTGGAAAGAGATGAAAATTGAAGGAAGAAGTGCCCTGGGAGGGCTGTCTTAGAAATAGCCTCCTCCACCCATGCACAATCCCTTCCTTGCTCTCTGATGCTATTGCTTCATATAGTTTAATGGGGCGCATCCTGTCCAGAGTAGCTGTCAGGACTTCTGGGATGGTTGCTGCAGGGAGTGGCTTCTCGGATCATAGCATTTATTTAATCCTTCCCCCATCACCAAGGGTCTGTCAGGATGTGTCTGCCTTGCCAGATTTCCAACTCTTATTGCCATCTGGGTTTGCCCAAACCAAAGACAGTTGCCATACGTAGCACACGGTTTTAACTGGCAATATTAGTTTTGCCTAGTGTTATGAAGGGATCTAGAAAATGAGGCAGCCCCGTGTGAAAAAGTGGACCCAGTTTTCCGGAGGTGGCTGGGAAACCAGGATGACTCAGAAATTCCAGGCTTTTACCCAGTGTATGTGAGGGTTCACTGCTCTCCAGGAATGCTCAGATCCTGGGAAGCTGGAAGGTAATTGCCAGACCATTCACCCATTAATTCATCCATATTTGTCATGGGCCAACTATATACTATTCACTGTACTAGACACTGAAAATATAATAATGGGTACAAACAGCAGGCCTATAGTTTATAGTTGGCTAAACTTCTGTACTTGCTCTGACCAACAGGAAATTGACTAGTACTCTTGATCACCAGGATGAAAATCATTACCATCATCAGATCATCACATAATAGTAGCTAATGTTTTTGGATGTGGTCTTTGTGCTAAAAGCTCTTTTATGGACTACAAATTAGTCCATTTAATTAGTGCCATTACTAATACCCATTTTTTTCAGGTAAGAAAATACAGACACATAGATAAGACGACTCAACCAACATACCTGGTCTCTGTTTATTGTGAGGGTGGGAAAGGGAAAACAGAGATTTAGGTTCCCCCAACCGCTCCTATGAACTTGGTTCTTGCTTGTTCTCAATCTCTGAGGTTAGGGACTGAGGTAGGTCAGGCTTCGTTAGCATTGCATTAATACAACTCAGTCTCCAATATCAAGTGAGGCCTTCATGAGGAATAAGGATTACCTCTCAGCCCTGAGTGAGAGGAGAGAAATACGGCTCACAATAGCTAGCTTTGGAATCTCAGGGTACCTAATAGGCTCAGAGGAGGTGGAAGAGTTTCAGGGTTTGGAGATGGCTATTGTTGAGCTTTTCCTTTGGATGGACCAGAGGGTGAGGCTTTTTCTCCTAAATTCTTATACTTCAAGGAGTCAACATGGCACCTAAATCTGACTTCCTATATTTAAAGGGTCAGCCGGACATGGCCCCAGTGGGTCAAAGAGGCTAGCCAAACCTGACCAGCAGGGTCCTGGCCAAGTAGCTAAATCTCAGATTTGATTAAGATTTTTTTCTGTAATAGTGAAGAAGCCTCACAGGTAAGATTAATTTAAATGAGATTGAGGTGTAAGGCAGCAGAGTGGAAATAGTGTATGAATGTAATAATATAGTGGATATCATTATTTTCTTTTTAAAACATGATTCTCTCTATGTGCTTTGAGTATCAACTCTTTAGCTGTACCTTCAAAAAGTATTTATGATCTCTTATTTATAGATAATGTATTTCTTCATGGAGTGGAAAACAGTACTACTTTTCTTTGCAGTTGCATCCAAATGTTTACTGGGCACTTTCAATGAATTGGAATTATATGCTACATATGATTTCAGATTTCTTTTTCTCCCTTATAGCTTTTGATAACCTTCCTGAATATTCTCTTGTATAAGTAAAAAATTTGTTGTAATATATATTTTGGAAGGCTGAATAATATTTTATCAAAAGATACACTAATTATTTAACCATTTCAATATGTTGTTTTCAAGTTTTCAGTCCTTTGTTTTACTTTTAACATTTATAACAGTGAAAAAAATCAGAAACAATGCTAACACTATTTTGAATGCATTTGCCCAAAAATCTTTGTACACAGTTGTTATGAAACAAGTATATTGACTTGATCAAATATTGATATTAAAATGTTCTTGCTGTTTAGAATATGAATAATTTCTGTATGTTTGCATTACTTTAATTATTAACCTTATCTAAGTTACTTAAACATTCTGGGTTTCAGCTCCCTTATCTAATATAAGGATAAAATTGGTTCCTATGACACGGAGTTGTTAAGATATGGAATGTACTTAGAACTGTTGTTATAAAGTGCTTAGAATGGTGTGTTCTATAAAACAGTTTGCTCTTTTTATTGTACTCCTTCCAACAGTATTCAAGAATGCCACATTTATGATACATTTTACAGCTTTTATTTTTATTATATAATAAAAATACTGGTTTAATGAATAAAAAGGTACCCGTGTTTATTTGCACTTCTTTGATTGCTAGTGAAGTTTGACGTTTTATCTCTTATTTGGATTATCCACATTTGTTTTTCATGGATTTTACTCATTTAAAAAGTTGTACTCTCATTGTTTTTGTTAACATTTTTATGGGCTCTTATATCATTTATGTTACAAATATTTTGTCATTTGTAGGATACAATTTTCCTTGCTCTGGTTATTTTTAATTGGGGGGTTAGTGGTGACTGAGAAAGCTTCAGGAATAAATGTCCCTACTGGCCTGCTTGTTGAGTAGATGTGAATGGGCTTTACAAACTGCAAGTAGCGGACAAGAAAAAGTCCTACTGACAACACGGGCAGTTTTGGAAGAGGAGTCTTAGGGCGTTCTTAGGCACATTTTTTTTTCTAATTGTCCATCTAACTACCTATCCATATCTAATCTATGAACCTGTCATACTTTAACAAATATGGTAGTAATTATAATATATTTTTTATTGACGGTATTTTTGTTGTGTTAAGGAACACGTATGTGTTGGACTCCAGCTTCAGCTTATGATTATATTTCTCCCTCTTTTCTCAATATAGTCTTATAAATAATAAAATGTTTAGTTAAAAATTTAAGTGGATGGTCATATTTTCCATAATGATTTTCCTAGTCTTGGCAGAATCTAGAACAAATGGTCCCTGAGGATAAGAAAGACTGTAGGATTTGGACCAAGTACAATATCTTGATATCCTTTTCCTCACCTCCATGCTGCTGTCTAGAACTTCTGTGGCTGAGCTCAGTGCTGAGTTGTTTTCTGTTCAGTGTATCTTTGTCATTGTGTGTAGGAACCATAACCTGGAACTGCCGTTCAGTTTGTCTAGACTGTGCTGCTCTTCTCTATGTTTAATCTTTTCTCCATTTCTCTTCACAGACTACGCAGACTTTCATTCATCTGTAGGTTCGACTGACCCTGGTGATCATGAATTTCTGGTTTAGGAAAAAAACACCTACCCCTGCTCAGCTCATTTTTAAATAGTTAAGAACTGTAAAATGTCCTTGATTTGGCTTGGACAATAATGCCCTGAAATATCTAAGAGAAAAATCTGGAAAAGTCCCATCTTTGCCAGATGGAGCAACACTATCTGTGGGAAGATGAAGCTTGTATGAAAGATGTACTATTGGTTATCGCCCTTATATTAATAGAGGAGAAGGTGCAGGTACCTGAAAAACTTACCCCAAAATGAATAACCAATCTCTTATACCCTACAGGAGGAACAGAATCTAGTCCCTTTGCCAGATCATATGGGAGAATGTGATTTCAGCTAAAACAAATGTGCTTGACAGACAGAAAGACAACCAACCTTGTTTTGGGAAAAATGAGTGCCCCTCCCAAAAAGCCCTTAGCAACACTATTATTCCTAGACCCTTGGGTCCAAAGAGCCAGCAGAGTTTGCTCGTCTGGGTTATGCCAGGGGTCCTTATATTGGATTGTCTCAGTATAAAATGAGGCCCTAGAATCATTATTCCTCAAGTTTTTTAAGTTTAGGAATGCATTCCTTAGAAATAATGGTTCTGGAATATCTAGGGAAACTGCCAAAAGAGTAACTGTACTTGAAGAGGTTGTCTCCCTCTGTTTAATTAAAGAACCCTCTTCTAGAAGTCTTTCATATGTCAGTCTTAACTATGGAGTGACTGGTAGATATAAAAATGGAATAATTATCTTTAATTAGAATAATCTGTTTCCAAATGAAATGATCTAATTGTATTATGTAATTGTGTTAATTAAAAGAAATCAATCTTCAGATATTTCTATTTCAAAAAGAATAACCATATTGGAAGAAATCCTGCAAACAATTTTAAAAAGTTCTTATTTGAAAACATCAAGCAAATGTAATATTGGTTGAAAAGACAGAATAATATGTAAATATATGTACATAGGACTAAAAAGTGACCTGAATTAAACTCTTTTTAAACCAGTTATTTTTTTTTCTAGCAGAATCTTGGCCTCAAATAGTGAAATTTAACATTAAGCTGATAAGAACAAATCTTAGATCCAGCAGTAGTAAATAAATGGCATTGGCTTGAAGCTGGGCTGTGAAAGGGTATGAGATAATGGTGGTGATACGAGGAGTGATGGATTTTAAATTCTATCTAATAACCAAAAAAGGAAGGAAAGAAGGAAGGAAGGGGAGGGGGGGTGGGGATGGGAAAGGTAAAGAAAGGAAGGAGAAAGGAAAAGAAACCCAGATTCTACAAAGGTTCTGTCTAAGCAGCTACCTCCCTTCTTTGGTAAACGTCTCCTTTATGAACCTTGTCATTTTTCTAAAGCATTTATTCCAAAATTAGACATTCTATATTACATTTTTTTGCAAAGTTCATAAGTTGATTTTTAAAAAAAGTATGATTAATTTGAAAATCTAAAATTCTACATTAATTAAAATAAAAAATGTCATTTTATGTGTTGACCTATACTAGTGAGTGCAGTTACTACAGAATGCAAAATTGGGAATTTGGGACACAGCAATTACTTTCAAGAGCTTTGGATTTATACACAATTGTCAAATAAAACTGAATTTATATTGAAATACCATATAATACAGACCTAAAATATGCTTTTTTTTTTTTTGCATGGGCAGCCACCGAGAAACAATAAAATATGCTTTTTAATGAAACTCCCAAACCTGTCCTCATGCTGCTTTTAGCTCCCCTTTCTTATCCCACTCCCCAGTCAACTACCGATCTGTTTCTGTCACTACATGTTAGTTTGAATTTTCTAGAGTTTATGTGAGTGAAAGAATAGAATATCTAATATTTTAATAATTTGTTTCACTCAGCATAATTATTTTGAGATTCACTCAAATTTATGCGTGTATGAATAGTTCATTCCATTTTATTGCTGAGTAGTATTCTAGTCTATAGATGTACCACAATGCTTTTATCCATTCACCTGCTGATGGACATTTGGGTTGATTCCAGCTTTGGGCAATTGGAAATAAAATTGCTTTGAACATCTGAGTAGAATTCTTTATATGGCCATATACATTCATTTCTCCTGGTTAAATAACAGAAGCAGAATGGATGGATTGACTATTAGCTGTATAAATCTAGCTTTTTGAGAAACTATCAAACCATTTTTCCAAAGTGATTGTTCCATCCTGCTTTCCCACCAGCAACATATGAGGGTTACAGTTTCTACATCTCCTCTCCAAAACTCAGAATGGTCAGTTATTTTAATTATAATTATCCTAATAAATGTGTGGTAGTATCTCATTGTGGTTTTTCCTAATAACTAATGAAGCTGTGCACCTTTGCATATGCTTTTTTTGTGCTTTTTTTAGATATTTGTATGTTTCGGCTCAGTGTCTGTTCAAATATTTTGCTATTTTTAAATTTGACTATTGTATTCTTGAGTTTTGACATACCTGTACGGATTCTTGCACACTAATGTTCATAGCACCATTATTCACAATAGCCAAAAGGTGGAAACAACCCAAGTGTTTCTCAACAAATGGAATGGATAAACAAACTATGTTCTATCCTTATAATGGAATATTATTCAGATATAGAAAGAATGGAGTTCTGATACATGCTATTACATTAATGAACCTTGGAAACTTTGTTGTGTAAAATAAGTCAGAAACAAAGAGACAAATATTGTATGATTCCATCTATATGAAATATCTAGAATAAACAAGTTCATAGCAAGAGAAGGCAGATTAGAGGTTACCAGGTGTTTGAGGGGAGAGGATTGGGGAGTTTTTACTTAATGAGTACAGAATTTCTGTAGGGGGTGATAAAAAATTTTGGTAATGAATGGTAGTGATGTTTAGTACAATATTGTCAATATAATTAATGCCACTGAATTTTATATTAAAAATGGTGAAAATGAAAATTTTATATTATATATTTGCTACCACAATAAAATTTAAAATATTGAAGTATTAAAAAAGATGTCAAATATTATTCAGAAATATTTAAAAGTGATTTTCAAAATTAGTTGACTAAAATATATTATAAATGGAATGGTGATTTGCTAATTAAATTTAGTTGCTTAAAAAGGAACTGTTAAGCAATATAAGGCATAGAATGGAAAGATACTATCCTGTGACTTTTATGGAAGAACTGAAGGTAACTGCAAATAAAATTTGGTGACATAATGAATAACCTCAGGTCTTGTGTTATGCACCAGGAAAACCGAAAAGTTAATAGTACCAAAGCATACCTTTCTTTTCCACTTATCACCAAGTCCAGCTCCCCTAATTGTGTTTTACAGTGATGGTGAACAATTACACCATCACCATAAAATTTACTGCCTAGTGGACATCTAGATGTAAATGTGTTGATTATAGACCCACAGCCTGGAGACTGAAAGATGAAGAAATTAACCCTCCATAATATGACAATGCCTTATATCAAGGTGGGGAAAAGGAAGGAGTTAAAGTCTGAACTAAAGACATCCTTAATAAGCAATGTGACCTTTTATAATGTTTCGCCAGACAAATTTGTGACTTCTTCCATATGTTTGTTATTAGCATCACTTCCAAGTAGCTTTTTTTCCTTAACTTTCTTTTATTGTATAATATAACATCTATAAAAAGCAAAGAAAGAAAAAAGCAATAGTTTTCAAAGCACTCTTCCACAAGTAGTTACAGGACAGATCCCAGAGTTTGTCATGGGCTACCATACCATCATCTCAAATTTTTCCTTCTGGATGCTCCAGAACATAGGAGGCTAGAAGGAATAAAGATTTTTTTATCATCACAATCAGCTTACTTCCAAGTAGCTTTTATGGACTTTGCTATTCAAGGTTCCACAGTTCACCTACCACACCTTTCTCTATTTAGAGTCACAAAGTCTCTTTTCCTTGTGCACACTTCAAGCTCTACTCATCTGTTGGCAAAAAGGCAATCTCAGAGGAGTTAATAAAAGTCTGTAACTTTGGTGTGTTAAGGTGTTGGGATGAAGTAGTTCTTATCCTTGCCTGGGGAGAATTCATTTTCTTCTTTCTAACAAAGCAGTTTTTTTTTTTTTTAAAATAAAAGATACAATTCTTATTTTAAGTTTCTGAATCTGTGATCTTATTTTCCATGATAGAAATTAAGCCACTGTGCAACAAGTGAATCATGGGGCAGTTTTGGTTTAACGAAGAAAGCCCTGTGTGTGTAGTCTGTGGATAAGATTTTCTCTATCTCGGCATCAGTTTTTTGTGCAAACCCGGAGCTAAGGAAGCATTTAGCTCTGGCATTCATTGTCCCTGATTGTAGAAAGCAGCATCAGGAGCCTATACATTTAAGATGCATTTAGAGACTCCAGTGTTCCTAGAAAGCAAAATGGGGTAGAAAGTAGAGATTCTGGTGGAACTCGGAAGAAGGCCAAGATAAAAAAATAGATTTTGGGCAGGCAATGGTGACGCAGTGGCAGAGTTCTTGCCTGCCATGCTGAAGACCTGGGTTCGATTCCCGGTGCCTGCCCATGTTTAAATAATAATAATAATAATAATAATAATAAACAATAAAAAACGAGAATAAAAAAGCATTTTGGTTTTGAATACCCTGCTGAATTCCACATCTAATTCTTTACAGCAGATCATTACTTGCTATGGAAGTTTTCGTTGTTGTTTTGTCTTGTTTTACTTACACTGCCACACCTAAGACTCGGGAAGGTCAGTGTTCACCGAGCAATCTCTGCTGTCTAGATCAGACCTCCAGAAGCATGGGAAGCATTAAGGTGAAGCTGCTCAGTGTTTGCAAGTAAACATGAAGTTTTTCTATCCAAAAAGGGGGACTTATCCTAGTCACAGGGGCCAGCTTCTTTGTAAACGGTCATTTAGCAAATGTTTTTTGCTTTGCTGATCAGTAAGTCTCTTATCACGACTACTCAAGTCTGCTGTTTTAGAGCTAAAGCAACCATAGACATTACATATGTGGATGAGTACAGTAAAAACAAACAAAGCGGTATTTACAAGAACAGGCAGCAGGCCAGATCTGGACCATGGACTGTAGTTTGCCAATCCCAGTGAGTGGAAATAGCTTTGCTGTTGGAAATAAAAATTACGGGGGTCTGGTCTTAACCTGCTTCCGGTCACGTGTGTGACTTTAAGAAAAATCCTTTTTCTTTCTCTGGAAATCATAGTTAACATTCACTGAGCACCTCCTATGTTGTTGTAACTTCATGAGCCTCAGCCCATATCATATTCCAAAGACCCCAATAATGCAGGTGCTATCATCACTTTATAGCAGAATTAGTGTGTTTCAGAGCAACAGTTTAATAAACCCAGGTCTGCTCATTTTTTTGTCCCTAAAACTCATATTCTTAATTACACTCATACTGTCTCCCAGTATATTTGAACTTATTGTTCCTTTCATGCTCTTCCGTAACTGATAGTTTTTGGTGGAAATACGAGTTCTCGGTAGCATATCTTAACCTTTCTCTGGGCTAGTACTTGGGGCGGCTCTTAAGAAATTTGCTGTATGTTCTTCATTTTGCTTGTTAGTTATAAACTTGTTTTTGCATTTGGTGAGCCAATGGAATGACAGACTTTAAGGAAACATTGATGACTCCCTGCTAAAAAATAGGTTAACCAAACTTCCCCACCCTCTGCACAGAGCTTTGCCTCTACTAGCTGCCTTTTCCTAGTGGTGACACTTACATGGCCTTTAACACAGAATTTTTGTGTTTGACTTTTAAAGAAATAGTATTGCATTTTTGTATTTTTAAGCTAATGAGAGATAAGGCAGAGACATTCATTTAAAAAGCCACTTAAAGGCCTGAAGGAGGGCATGTGGAATCGTTCTGACAACAGGCTCCAGGCAATTCCATGGGCATTAACGAGAGCAGTACAAATCTAAATGCACTAATTAACCAGGGCACACTTAAAAATAGTTTCCCATGAAATGTCTTTAAGATCAGATTAAGTGAAGGGCTGGAAAGGAAAAGGAAAGATTTTAGAACTTGAGTAATATATTGAGCAATGTGTCTGACATAGTAGACATTCAAGAAGTTATTTTAATTTACAAAGAGCTATGTTGGATGAAATTATCCACTTAGAAAGGTTGCAGTGTCTCTAAAGCCATCAAGAAAATATGTTGAAGTTTTATATTACTATATATGTGATACAATAGTTCTTAATTATCTATTGATTTTTAGATTAAATAAAATATTCTGATATTTAGTTGAAAGATCTATTAGAAAAAAATCTAAAGAAATTTCTTTCTCTCGTCACATAGACTTTTGGACGTTGTGAGTTAGATGGAGATGGATTTCTAGAAGAAAGTGATATAGAAGCTAAAACTTAAAATACGAGTAGGCGTGGGGCCAGAGAAAGAGAATGAAAAAATAGTGTTCTAGACAAGTTAATTTTTCTGTTTAGTTAAGAAATAGAGAGATGGAAATGAGAAAGAAGAAAGAAATCAAAAGAAAAGTTGGAGGGAAGTCCTGGAGTGTGGAAAAAGGGAGAAGGAAATATGAGAAAGAAGGGGAAGTTGAGAATGAAAGAAGATGGCAGAAGAGAAACAGAATTGGAGGTTGGGAGGCCAGGAAAGAGTCTCAAGAAGAAACGAAGAGATGCTGCAAAGTGAAAAATTTTGGACAAGGATAGTTATACTAAGAACGTAAAAAACTAGAACACTCAGAAGTAGAAACAAGAGTCTCAAAGAAAGAAAGGAAAGGGGTGGAGGCAAACCGTGGGAGCAGATTGTAGGGGAACCTCCCTAGCCTCCTCTATTTTAATCTCCCCATCCCACACAACTTCCTCACATCCTCTTCCTTCTCTTCACTTCCCTCAGTTTCGGATCTGACAAGAAAAGGGAGCAAGTTGATGAGACACTTGAAAGTAGGACAGAAAGGCTTCTGGGAGAAAGGTAGAGGTAGCATTGTGTCTCACAACCTTCCCTTGGTTGGCAAACGAGTATTGATTCAAATGCCAATTCTGACAATGGCACTGCCAGAGAGAGGTCTCCTAGGGTTGGCAGAAACGGGTGCAGGGATCAAGCAGGGAGCCTTTTGTTCCCTTGGCAGAGGTATGGTGTTGGCAGAGGTATGGTTCCTTGAGCTGAACACAGAAATAAAACTGACAACAATGTCCTCTAGGACCCTAATTTTCTGGGGTTTTTAAAAGTTCTTTTCTAGTTTGATAATGATTTTCCATATCTGGTATCCTCCTTCTGAATATAGATAGGTTTAAAATGCTATTTTTCAGGGATTTTGTCACCTGAGACTCTCCTATCTCTTGTCATTCATCTCACTCATTTAACTCATATTGAGCATCCATTAGAAGTCAGACACATGGTAAGGAATGGAGTTAAAATAAAGAATAGGTTGGGATTCTTGCCTTCAAGTATCCTATAGTCCATTGGGATAAGCTGGCAAGTAATAGAGCAATTACAGTTCTGCCTCAGCAGCAGAAACCATGGTGTGCTATGGGAAGACATGGGAAATGGGAAATTTTACCCAATCTTTTGGGAAATGAAGGTTAGAGGGGGATTCATGTTAGGAAGAAAGTAGTGCAAAAGCTGAAACTTATAAGTAGGAGTAGGGCTGGGGAAAGAAGAGAATGAACATGGGGTTCTAGGCAAGGGTGACTTATTGGGGAACAGAAAGTAATTAAGCATGGCTGAAAAGAAGAAAGAGGGTGCAGTTCAATGTGCAGAATGGAGCAGTAGTGTGTTGGTAAATCTGTTTTAGGAAAAAACCTTCACTTCTAGTTTTGCTAATTTCTATGGTATAAATACTCCCACAATGGCCAATTCAAGCTACCACAGTTTATCAAACAGTAAAATTCCTGCATATTTAATATGCAGCTCTCAAAAACTAGTATCAGCCAGTTCCACTAAACCAGAAATTAGCTAGAGCCAGAATTAAAGTACTTCAAGTTCTGAGCTTTATCCCAGCGGCATTGAAGTATTTTGAACTTGAAAGTGGTATGGTCAGGTTTTTCCATTATTAAGATCATGCCACAGCTCTGTAGGGGAATGGACTGAGAGAAGGCAAGGACAAGGCAGGAGGTAGCCTTTTAACTGGACTTCCTGAGCTCAAACCTTAATTCAGCAACTCGTAGCTGTTTGAATTTTGGACATATTTAACCTCTCTGGTACCTTGTGTATCTCTGTCAAAAACAAAATTAATAATATAACCTGGGCTTTGGGGAGCACAAGAGATTATGTATAAACACTTTATTAAATGTAAACTCATTAATTCATTCTTCCTCTATTCTTTCCAGACCCATTCCTTTTCTCTTTCTCTATCTCCCATATCCATAATTCTCTTATTTCTTCAGCCCTGTGCACTGGAGAGAGCATTGAACTAGAAGCGAGAATGCTTGGATGTCCACATGGCTCTACAATAACCTAACCTCTCTGGTTCTTTGAAATATTTGACATTCCCCAGCTTTTATGATTTATGATCCTAGAAGATAAAATACACCTACGGATCTCAGTTAAAGTAATGCTGATGTTGCCAATGATGACGAGAGAGCAGCTGGCATTTGTCGAGCATTCACTGTGTCCCAAATACTGTGGTAAGAATTTTACAATGACCATTTTATCAATTTTCACGGCAGACCATGGGTTGGGACTCCTCATAGTCTTATTTTCTCAGTGGCTCAATGGAATCACAGAAAGAATACAGAAGTCGTTCCAGGTCTTGTACATCTAGGAACTGGATAGGTAACTCAAGTGTGTCTGATTCCAAAGCCTATGTTCTAGCCACTCTCAGTGTTTCCCATTCTTCAATCAATCTCTTACCATCTTCATGACTTTTCTCATACCATCCCTGCTGCTAATTTGAATAATACCTTTCTCTAAATTGATTGATTTAAAGGAAACATATCAACAGCATAGTCTCATTATATGCTTATATCATATGCCATAAAAAAAGAGACCAACATCAATATACAAATAGAATGAAACAAAACAAAACTGCCTATTCTTGACTTCCTAAAAAGGGAGATTATTAAGTTCTAGAAGTGCTAATGACATGAGCACGATCCTGAGACTTTCTCATTGAAGTAAGTAAAAGGATTAATATATAATTGATATGGGGATTATTTTTTCATTATGTGCTTCAACGTTAAGTAAAATCAATTTAAATCTTTGTGTAGACTGCCAGGGTTGGGGTTCCCAGGCTTTGAGAAATACTGCCCTGCCCTGCTACAGGGCCATGGGCTAAGGTTATTGCTTAGGAAAACATGCTTGAGCAGTTATAGCAGGACGGGGACTATCGTGGGGATGCAGGAGCAATAAACCAGGCAATCAGGAGGCATAAGCATTCATCAGATGCCGTGTAGTAACACAGGAGTATTCTACTCGGTGTCCCCCTGCCCCTCACTGGCTGCTTTTATCACCTGTAAAATCAGAGACAGTGAAAATACGTATTTGTAAGGTCTCTTCTACCTCTCTCATTTTAAATAATTTTGGGAAAATTTATTGAACTTGCTACTTTCTGTGACCGTCAGAAAGAAAGAAGAATAGACATTTGTTTACAATGTTAGCTTGCTCTGAAAGGATTTAGGGATGTTGAGAAATGATATCAAGAAAATGTTTTCAAGTTACTGAAACAGAGAAGTGATATTACATTACCTTGTATTAATGAATGTTTCTTTGCTCAGAGATCAAAGTCTTTGGTGCATTTGGTAGAGCTGCAGGCTCTAGGAAGGCTCCTTTCCTGGGTGGATCTCAGGATCACCCTTGTGAAGGGTGTCATTTCACCGGAGACTAAGAGAAGCTGATGCCCAGGGATAAAAAGTGACCTCTCTGAAGTCAGAGCAAATTGGAATGAGAGTGAAAAAAAAACCACCAGGATTCTTAAGTGCCAGCAGATCTTCCCACCTATGGTGCTGTTTCAGGATTTTAACATAAAATTTAGGCCAAAACTTTCTAGTTGATTTTTTTTTTTTTGGCCTAACTATACAATGGAAGTTTCTAGATAGCATAAGCTATCTTTGTTCATGTGTGCTTACTTATAATATCTTGGATCTTTTCCCATAATGGGTATCTTAAACCTCAGGAGGCAGAACAATTTAGCAATGTGTTAATAAGCAGTGCTAGGCAAAACCCATAGTGAAATGCGTAATTCTTGGCTCCATCCAAGAGATACCGATTGAGTAGGCCTGGGTGGGGTCTACGAGTCAGGATTTTAACAAGCAAATCCCAGGCAATTTTGATGTAGATAGACCTTACATACATACATTTTGAAAACCACTAGGTGAGCGACTGGAAGCACAGGTTTTGGAGACAAAAGAGTTTGAGCTCAGGTCTTTCATCTGTCATTGTCTGCATACCTGGGCAAATTGCAAACCCTCCTCTGAGTTTCAATTTCCTCATTTGAAAAATGGCAGTGATAATGATAATAATAATAATACTTATGTCAGGGTCTTTCTGCTATTTAAGTAAGATTTTATTTTTGAAGCGTCTAAGCCCTTAATACAAGAGATCATATTTGTTACTACTAATTATTGACCATCTAAATTTTGTGTTCCACCCTTAAATTCTCAAAGTATTCCTTACAGAGAGTTTTCTGTCATATCTTCAGTGAATATAGCATGCATTAAATTGTCAGCCACACAGGTCAAGTTAGAGTGGCCCTTCAGAGACTAGCTGTGCTATTTGTGTCTACGTAATTCTATCTTTCAACTGGAGGATAAAGTCTATAATACTTAGGGTGTTGAAGTGACTTCCACATAACAGGATCAACAATAAAGATTCTCCATGCTACTGCTGCTAAGGAGAAGGTATGCATACATTTATTTATTGTATTTAATCATGATTTCTCATCTATATATATATATATATATTTGTGTGTATATGTGTGTATGTGAATAATATATAGCCATTCCTTAGCCTTGACCCGCTGTGTTGAGTCCTCCTCTCATTCCACTATGTTGAGTGTAGGAAGTGATGTGTTGCATTGCTATAATTTACATATCTGTCCTTTCCTCACATATACAGTGATTTGTTTATGTTGGTATATCTATTTCATAGACTATCCAGCATACAGAAACTGCTCAGTAAATATTTGTTAAATTGGCTAATGAATTTTATGAATGAATAAGTTAAAAAGTACTGTTTTTTAAATTCTTGCATGCACTACAAATGATCATTTGCTGACATTCAAGTTAGTAACTTATGAAAAATGTATTTATTGCATTGTCACTCTAAAATATCAGGTCTAGTCTTCAATTTTACAAAGCCATTCATAGAGAAAATTCTATCATGTAATCTTTGGACTTGCACTGAAGCATTCTTTCCTGTGGTCCTGCTCCCACACCGAAGAAGCGTGCTGGCTCTCAGTGAGTGTGAGCATGGTAGTTTCCCTGCTCTGCACATCTCCCACCCTCTTGCAAACCCAAGGCCAATTTCATTGTCTATTCACCTGTTCGATACAGCCCTGGGTCTTTAGGGAAGCTGACCTCACCTCCTGCTCTAGGCTGGGCCTAACTGGTATCAGGCAAATTCTGTTCTCTTTGCCAGTGATTAGTTCAGGAACAACATAAATTTAGTTCCAGCTAATGCAAAGTGAAGGAAAGTCTGCATGGGTCTTTGGGAAAAGATCCCCCTCCTCTACAAGGATTCTTCAAGAGGAGATGGGAAAGTCTTGATAATGGATGGTAGGGACGGTTGCACAACATCGTGAATGTAATTAACAGCACTGAATTATAAATTTGAATGTGTTTATAAGGGAAAATTTTAGGTTGTATATATGTTACTAGAATAAAAAAAATAAGTCATAAGGCTGTACAACACAAACAGTGAAGCCTAATGTAAACTATGGACTATAGTTAATAGTACAATTATAATATTATTCTTTCATCAATTGAAATATAGTTATCACACTAATGTAAGGTGTTAATAATAGGGGTTATAAGGGAACTCTGTCCTTCTTGCATGATTTTTCTGTAAACCCACAACTTCTCTGATAAGAAGAGTTATATTAAAAAAACACAAACGAACTATTATAGATGTTAACAACAATAACATAGACAAGATGGACTTTTTCTCCTCTGGGTTTGATGCAACCCGTTTTCCACCAGCCTGAGCATGACACAGTCCATGCTATTCAGTCACCCAGTCTTGAAGCCTGCTCCACTTCTGGGCTTCCTGTCGTGTGAGATAATAAATCCCCTGGCTGACTAAGATCTTGTATTCGAGACAGGCTCCTAATAGAGGCCACTTTGCAGAACATGTTAAAATAATGGTTTTTCATATAGGGGATTAAGTTTCTGTGGTGGGAAGAGGTCCCTAAAGCTTTACAAGCTGCTAAAGAATCCATAGGCACATTAGGGTTGTTGGCAGACTGCATAAATGAGGAAATCACTTATGATTTATGGAAACCTACAAAATTATCTGGTAATATTAAAATAGGGTGCTCTGAGAATACCAAACTAGTAATGAAACAGCTCTTATTCAGTCCTGGGAAGTCAGGTTTATGTTTCAGAAAACGTATTTCATAAGTAGTACCAGACTTCTCCAGTTTCTATATGGGGGACTTCAAGAAAGATACTTAAGGTCACTTAACTTTAGATGCCTCTTTGTAAAATGAGAACAATACATCAGTGCCTTACCTACCTAGTGGTGTTATTGCGAGGATGAGATGCGATAAAACAAATAAAAGGGCTTTGTAAGTACAAAAAAAAAATTCCATGTGAAAGAGGCAATTTTTGTTAAGATAAATATTCCTAAAGCTTATAACTCATTCATTTACTATACTCCCCATCCCTACCCATCTCTAGGGTTGGTTCTTTGTCACATAGTTCCAGGTGGTAATTTGAGGAAGTTTTCCCCTTACAGTTTGCCAGTTTTTCCACTTTCTTTCAATACTAACAGTGGATATTGTACTTCAGTATGAAAATGCCACTTATTTGAATCCTGTCCTCCTAGCTTATGCTAGATACTGTCTACTCCCTGAAGCTTATAGCTGATTGTGACGTTGTCCAAAAGCATTCGAAGAGACTTTCATAATATCATGAATTCTTGCCTCATCTATAAGTTAGAGACTCGGTAAAATGACCACACCCTCAGTTCAAAAAGTTTTAATTCACAGGATTTTTATATCGAGGATTTTACTTCAATCCTATAAAGGAAAGATGCACACATATTTTTCTACAGAAGATGCTGGCTTATCTGGGAAAATATAAACAAAACCAAAGCAAAACTCATTTGTTCTTTCTAAAAAAAGAAGTCAATTGAAACTCAAATCACAAAACAAAATACCAAGCCTTAACACTCATAAGCCTGAGAGATAAAATGGCATGAATATCAGGTGTGTGAACTTTGGCAGATGCATGCAGGAAGAAAGAGGAGATGACTGTTCATAGGAAGTAGAATTAGGGCAGGAATGGTGCACCCCATAGGAGCAAAGTTAATAAGAAGGAGCAGTTGGATCAAGCTGGGCACTGAGAGCTAAAGCAGAAAAAACAAATGAACAAACACACACACACACACACACACACACACACGCGCGCGCACACACACAAATGCACATTGTCTGTAATTTTTGTAATTATAAACTTCGTTAATAATAATAATAGTTGCCTTTGCAGACTATAAAACTTATTATTGACAAATACATCACCCTTTTTCTTCTCCTTATAAGTCTGTGGCTTAGATGGGGATTATTAGGATTAAAACTGTTTTCATATTGGTGAAGAAACTGAAGCTCAGAAAGATTAACTGATTTCTCTAAGGTTGCAGAGCTGGTGAGGTTTGAGTTGGGATTTCAACCAATATTTCTGAACTCAGTGTCCCAGGCTCATTCTACTCTCTTATTCAGGATCACAGCATCTCAATGTTTTTAGAGATCTTCAAGATGATCTGGTCTATTCCATCTTTAACTTAAGGATGAGTCCCTACTTTCGATTATTTAGTTATGTATTAATGGTTTTATACTCCAAAGAAAATGGAAAAACTATTATTTTAGCTAGTGGCATATATCATATTTTCACTATCCCCTCTCATGTGTTTTTCATGGTGCTAAAGACCAAATTATTATCTTGCTTTCATTTCTTCTATTTCATAAATATTCAGGTTTAATAATATGCTAATACATCAAAATACAAAAACTATAACAAGAAAAACTTCAACTGTAAAACACCTGAGAGGCAGGAAGAGCATGTTAGATGCCTTAGCTATATAGCCTTGGCAATGACTCACCATGTGACTTTGGGCAAGTCGCTTAAACTTTCTGTGCCTCAGTTGTGTAATTTGAATTATCTGTAAAATGAGAGAGTTAGAAGAGATAACCTTTGATGCCCATTTCTGCTCAAAGATTCTATGCTAAGGTCCTGAATGGAGGTGACTGGATATCCAAGTAACGGCACACAGTGAGTGGCTTCTGGAATATTCTTGTCCTCTATAATTTCTGTAAAAATTTCTGGTGTTGGGTGGCAACCCCCATGTTTACTAAGCCATCTTTAATGGTGTTGACTGTTTCTGCCTTTCTGGGGCCATGTCAGATGTTGACATGGCTCAGCCAAAACTAGTTTAGGAAACGTAGGCTACCCATAGAGGAAAATATTTCATCATGGTAAACTTTCAATCCCATTAATAGAATCTTTCCTTTCCTGATTCCTGTTTAGAACCACCCAGGGATCTTGCTCACTTCACTGTTACTCCATTCCTTGCTTCTCAGCTTCCATTAATTATATAATACCACTCAAATCTATTGTGTGCTCTGGATCATTGAATGTGACTGCCTCATACACGGAATGCATTATTGTTCCAGCATTTGGCCTAATATGGTGCAAAGATGTGGTGAATAAGGGTGAAGAGGCTGATATCTTTATTATCACCCCAAGTAGTCACGGTGAATTTATATCCACATTGTGATGGATTGGACAATGTATGTTCTTTCAACATTTCTTATCTAAATTAAAGGCCTTTGAGAGGAATTTAATGGACAGTGCTTTGGTGCTTGAGTCAGGAAACCTGAGACTGGTTATGGTTTTGTCATTCACTAGCTATATTAATCTCAGACTAGTCAGAGTAATTATCTGTGCCTTAGCCCCCTCCGTGTACAGAGTAAGATTTATACTGTATCTGCTGTTCTTTCAATTTCACAGAGCTTTTTTGAGGACCAAATATGTGATATATAATATCTTGGAATGCCAGGCATAGCCTGATTAAATTCAGTGGGATGTAATGACTGGGAGGAGCTGGAAGCTGGAACTCTGTCCACCCACTGGGATGGGACAGTAGTGGGCAGGGAGATACTCAGCTGCAGTTGGTGGAGTTAGGAATTTTAGGCTTGCAGACACAATTCATTATTTATAGGAAGAATATGGAGAGACAGGTGATAGTTAAGGTAAGCTGTCTAGCTGACTAGGTAAGAGCCTGGATTTTAAAGTTTAACAGACCTAAGTTCAAATATTCCATTTATTAACTCTGTAAACTTGAGTAAAGCCTGGGTTCGATTATCTGTAAATTGAAAGTAATATTTTTCCTATCGGACTGTGGTGAGATAATATACAGGAAGCACTTAGCAAGCTCCTGAACTGTTGTATTGCAGCTGCCATTAAACATTAGGGAAGTTTAGCATTAAATTTTGGGGCAGGCCTGATTCCTCATGGAGAAAATGGAGCTTAATGGCGGGGAGTTGAAAATATATTCGTTGGACATCCAGTCAATTGTACAGTATCAGAGAATGTCTGTGAAAAGCTGGGTTCTACCTAACATTCTAGGGCTGGGATCCAGGCTGTGGGAAATGGGAGTAGAAGGAAGGAAGCAAGGCGAGGCTCAGACTTATAGGGGTTGGGGCATTACTCAGGTAAATAAGAGAATGGATAAAAAGGAAGTCAGATTAGTAGCCACCCCCAAGGAGTGAAGCAGAATTTTAATAGTGTCTTATGTGGAATCCTGGAGCACTAGGCCAGGATGGGTCTCAGTTGGGAACCCAGAAGCCTCAATAGCTTGTAAAAAACAACAACAAAGAACCAGATGGTGCCTGATGAAAATTCTTTGAGGACCCTTTAAATTAAACTACAAAGTGCTAAACTTATGTAAGACATTGCTAGTGTTTGAGGAAGGAGTGCAAACTCAGTTCCTTCCCAGGACAAAGAGGAGCTTTGGCAATGTCTGCGGTAGACCTGTGATATCATCCAGACACCTGCAGGAAATATATATCAGGAAAAGGCAGAAGGCAATGATGAGAGTAAATTCCTGAGGCACTAAATGTTGGATTATCATCTTCTTTAAGGTAGTTTCAGTGTCTCAGACTGGTGAGGGAAGTTTGGCCTTCATCTTTCCTCTGCTTCCTTGAAGAAACGTGGTTTAGACACTGCAAAAAAAATAGGAGATGAAATAAATCACAATATAGGCACTGACAAACACTTTCCCCATTATTCATACATCATAGAGATAACATTCAATTTTAGCAAGTACAACTCCTTTACTTGACAGACGAGGAGATTGTGGTGCAATGATAAGGAATTCCAGTCTTATTTGTTCTTAGATGTGTGACCTCTTGCAAGCAACACAAACTCCCTGGTCCATATTCTTCTGGTAGGAGAAAGGAGAAGATAATTGCACCAATATATTTCAGGGTTGTTTTTTGAGATACATACATGTGATACGTGTATCATATATGATATGAAGGGCAAAGAGCAAAGTATGATTTGTAAATAAATGGTTAATCAGTTGGTAAGATTCTGAGATGATCATACATCTGGAATGGGGGATCCATTTCTTTCCTAGTTCTTGGAATCTGTTGACTTGTATCAGCTATTTGCCTTCTTAAGTTCCATTAAAAGTCTAAATCCTTCCGTTTTCTCCCCATTCTCTTAGAACCATGCACCTCAAATTTCACATTAATGAGAATTACCCTGGAGAACTTGTTAAAATTTCATCACTAGATTCTTCCCCAAGAGATTCTGATTCAGTAAGTCTGGGTTTGGGGCAAGGATTCTAATACTGATGGACCATGGATCTCAATTGGAGAAACAGCTGACATTGGACTGTCCTGTTGAATTGATTTGTCAATAGTCTGCACATGTTGTAATACAAGAGCACAAGGTTGGGAGTACCTGCAGGCCTGGAATCCAGTCCAAGTCAAGTACCTAGTATAGCGTAGGAGTTCAATAAATATTTACTTTAATGAATTGATGAAATAACTTGTCCTATGACCTTGGATATGTACCACTTCCCCTCTCTGGGCTTCAGTTTCCTCATCAGTAAAATGAAAGCATTAGACTAGATCACCTCTAATATCTGTTCCAGCTTTGAAAGTCTTTCACCCTTCCAACTCTGATGTCCTATGGAAACTATAACTCCTGGAAAGTTTTTTGAACATCTTGAGATGCTTCACTTATTTTTTCCAGCAAATGAAGGGGCTTTCAGCAATAAAATTTAATTTACAAGTTGGCATCTTGTTGATCTGAGTTAATACAGTTTGGTAAGGTGACTAATTTCATTTCATAGAATGGATTAAGCAAAAGGGAAACTATCACGGGTTAATTTCTTAAGATAGGATACCTACTTTTTAGGAATAGAGACGTAACTCCTCTACTTTCTCATGTTGAATGAACATGTTCTGTCTCAAATTAATCTGCAACAACAGACTAAAGCAACCTAACCTATTTTTTTTTTTTTTTTTTTTTTTTTAAGGAAAGACAGAGAGAGAAGGAAGGAAGGATAGAAGGAAGGAAGGAAGGAAGAAAGGGAAACATTTTTAAACATTTTCTTGTTTTTATTGTATTCTGTTTCTCCGTTTTTGTTACATGGGCTGGGGCCGGGAATCGAACCGAGGTCCTCCGGCATAGCAGGCAAGCACTTTGCCCGCTGAGCCACCGCGGCCCGCCCCCTATTTTTAATAATACCAAACAGCAGAAGAAATAAGAAGGTGCCTGGCTAGTCTGAACAAGCTGCTGTCTGATTTCAGATTCTTATATGTTTTACTAGACTACTCCAATAGCCATAAAATGGTTTTCCCTGCTTTCTATTCCAATCCATTCTTCATTCTACCTTAAAGGTTCTTTTCCTAAAACTTTCTTTGTTTTGTTTTGTTTGCAAATAGTACAAATCTTTGTGGCTCTCTTGTTACAATAAACATTGTCTTATTAAGATACTGGGATGATATTCAGAATATCTCCCTCTCTCTACATTCTTATTCCACCCTCTTCTGCTAATATTCCTTTCTTCAGCAACACTGGAATCCTGGGACTTTGGATTGTCCGTTTTATTTTTGTTCAAGTTGTTCCTTCATCATGGAATGACTAAACTTTTACTCTGTATCTACTTCTCAAAACTTAACAGCTTAGTTCAAAGTCACTTCCTCCATGTGGGCTTCCATGATTACCCCACCTGAATTACAATCTCCCCTCTGAGCTTCCTCAGTATTTTTAAAATAGTAAGATTCCATCTGGTACAAAAGGAAGAGGAAGGTAATTTCAGGCAAAAGGAATTGGAGGAACTAAAATATAAACTAAAAAATAAGTATATGGTATAAATTTAAACATTTGCTACATATGAATAATAGTAATAATAATATATACACAAACCAAGTTCATATAGATTAAATATAATAATGTACTGAAGACTCATATACCCACCATCCAGATGAAGTAGACTATCACCAAATATATTGAAGCTCCTAGATCTCATGGTCTTCTCTCCTCCCCAAAAGTAGTCACTATTCTGAATTTCGTGTTTGTAATTCCTTTGCTTACCTTTATAAGTTTGCTCACTATATGTAGTCATCTAATAATTTGTTTAGATTTTTGAACTGTATATAAATGTTATTACACAGCATTTTTTATTCTTGTTGCTTGTATGTTTCCTTAATGTTATTGGTAAGATTACTGATAAGAGTAGTTATGCATATATCACAGTTTTAATGCTCTATACTGTTCCACTGTATGAATAAACCACAATTCACTTATCTAAAGCCCTGGCTGATGGATATTTATTTCTTTTATCTCTTTCTCTTGCTGATAAAACATTTCAATATTCATGCATTTGGTATCTTTTGGTGAAAAGAGGCAACAGTGTCTCTGCGACGTACCTCTAGGAGTTGCATTGATTGTTCATACGGTATGTATTTCTTCAGATTTGCTGGATACTATCAAATTGTTGTCCAAAGTATTTTGGGAATGGTACTGTTTAAACCTTCGCATTTAGGAAAACTTTGGATCAATAAAGCTGGAAAAGAAGGTGAAATCAGACTGTGAGGCAAACTGATGGACTAAGGAATTCAGACTTTGTTCCATAGGATAAAGGAAGTCATCAGTCATGAGATCCTAAAATTACTCACCTTCTCCAACTCTTAGTTTCTTCCTCAGAAAAATGGGAACAGCAATATCTTCCTCACAAGATTGTTATGAAGACCTCTGAGATCCTGGCATGTAACAATTGTTCAGTACATTTTTTCACCATTATATCAGAAAAAAATTGTGAACTGGGTTTGACATATACAGATTCATATTTTAGAAAGGTAATGGATGTTTGCAGGAAAACAGGAGCTGTTATAGTCACCTAGCTGATGAGAAATCCTCAATACTCTTTTAAGTGTCAATTCAGTGTTTTTCGACCTTGGCACTACTGAAATTTTGAGCTGCATAATTCTTTGTTGTGGGGAGCTGTACTATACATCATGAGCTGTTTACAACCTAGACTGTCTCTACCCACTTAATGGCAACAACATGTCTTCCCCAGTTCTAGCAATCAAATGTATCTGCAGATATTGCCAAATGTCCCCCGGGTGGCAAAACTGTACCCTGTTGAAACCTCTGATCCAATTCCAAGGTCAATTGCTCCACGAAGCCTTCCTTATTTCCTTTAGAAATGAAATGGGTGAATTTCCTTTGAATTTTCTGAATTGTTCTTTTCACACATGCTTTTTTATGCTATTCCCCACATACTTCTGTAATTCGTTGTCTACTTTTCTACAAAACCAAACGTTCTTGAAATACGAGGATTAGTCATTTTTTATATCTTAAGCACTCAGAACATAGTAGGAACTAGCGTAGGTTTAAAAAATGTGAAGGGGCGGTGCATCGCGAACTCAGTAGCAGAGTTCTCCCCTGCCATGCCAGAGACCTGGGTTTGATTTCCGGTGCCTGCCCATGCAAAAAAAAAAAAAAAAAGTGAATTATCCATAAATGATCCAATAAATACTGTTGAGCATATCTCTTGTTCTAGATACTGTTTCAAGTGCTGAAACTGCAAGGGAGAGAAAAACGGCATGCTCCTTGACCTTGATTAGAGTTTATAGCAAAAGTGGGAACCTTCCGCCGGAAATTTGAATTAGCCAGACGATCCGGATAGGCTGTAATCTCTGGAGTGTCCAATCAGCGGAGAAACAGGGCGGGTCTGCGAGCCAAACACGGGCGGAACCGCTGTGGGGTCTAGTGTTTGGCGCGCTAGCCGCCATTTTGTGTCGGCTTTGGCACCCGCGCTGGCGGGATGGGGGGTAAGTCCTTTTCTCCTCTACAACCGGGAGCGCGTTAGTTCTCCTTCAGGTACGGCATCGGAAAAGGTACAATAAACGCGTGAACAATAAATAAGCAAAGTAATTACAGGTTTGACAAATTCCATGAAGAAAAGCCAAGTGATGCTTTAGTAGAAAATAATAAGGCCTTTACTTAGGTAACTTCTTTCAGGAAAAATAGTGACATTTAATCTAAGAGGTTGAGATAAGAAGTAGTAAGCTACGGGAAGAATCAGGTGGTAAAAGCTTTACAGGCAAAGGAACTAACAGGAGCACAGTCTCTGACAGGGAAGAATCTGATGTCTTGAAAACAGATCACACAAATAGAGCCCAGAAGCCATGGGTGAGAGTGGCCCATGCTGAAGCAGAAGAGCGAGACAAAGATGAGATTATGCAGGTCATCGTAAGCCACAGAAAACAATGTGTGTTTCATTATAAATTCAACAAGAATCTGTTGGAGGGTTGCTAAAATGGAAGACACACGATGTGATCTTGTTTCTCTCTTTGGCTTTAAGAAGACTACTTAATGTCTCTGAGCCTCAGACCTCACAGGGCTGCTGTGAAGATTAAATCAATTAATATGTGTAAAGCAGTTGAATAGTGTCTGGCATAATGGATATATTCTGTGTGTTTTCTATTGTTGTTTTAGGAAAGGCCATCTGGCTGTTGTATAGAGAATGAATTGGAAGGGAGGTAAGGTTTAATAGTGAAAGTAGGTCAGCTATTTAGGTTTTCAAAATTGTGGTGAGTGACATTGGCAACCTGTTTAATGGTGATAACAGAGATGGAGAGAAGTGTCATTGGTTGGTGATGCTTAGAAGGTAGATCTTCAAGAATAGTTGATGAAGTGCAACTGGGGTTTGAGGGAAATGGGAGAAATCAAAGACAACTCCAATATGTTTGACGTGATCTTTTGGGAAATACGATCTTATTGTAATAGGACAGACTGGGAAGGAATAGATTTGGGTGGGAAAAGTCAGTTCTATTATGAGTGAATAAACGCATGTAAGCAAGCATGGACACATTAGTAATGGATATAAGAAGATAGGCATAGATTTGGGATTTTAAGTATAGAATTGAGATGTGATGAATTGGATGTGGCTAGATAAAGAGATGTTAAAGATGAATGTCATAAACTTCAGTATTTTTAACTGGGAGAGGACTGGGAACATAGCGGACAAGAAAGAATGGTGTGAGGAAGGAATCATGAATTCATTTTTGTGTGTCTTTGTGTGTATGTGAGTAATAATAAATGGCTGAACCTTAGATATTTGAATCAAGAAAGAGGTAGAGATGGGAGGAAAGGTTTGGGGTTAATCACATATAACTGAAGCTGAATAGGTCAGAAATTAAAGTGTGAGACATAGTTGCTTTAAGGAATAGACAAAGAGGGAAAGAAATAAGTGAGATTGAGAAAGAATGTTCATGTGGAAGAAGCATAATTGAAGAAAGTAATGCCATTGAAATGAAAGGAATAGAGAGTTCAGAGGAAAGTATAGTAATCATGATTAAACTTGATGAGAAACATAAAATCATGAAAAAAGAATTTATTTTAAAAGCTGTTGTATAGTGATTTTCATTCACGGTGTGGGAGAGAAGCTGAATTGGATTTGGTGAGTGGGTACATGAAGAAGTGAGAGGCAAGGAGTTAAAAGCCTTAAGTAGACACTGCCTTTTAGAGAAGCTTGGCACGATGAGAGGCAGGGAAGAACTGAGGTAGCAAGTTATGAGAGAAAGATGAAGCACGTTTGTGGGCTAAAGGGAAAACATCCTGTGTGCTGAGAATACTACACTGATAAAGCAATGCCACTGAAGACGTGGGAGTGGAGTACGTGGTCAGGTGGAGCTAGCCTTAGAGCTGTGCAGTCATCCTTCATCTGAGGCAAAATGGGGAAAAGCAAAGGCTGACTAAAGATGTAGATATATTTTGAAGCATAGAGGAAGCACTGAGTAAAATTAACGTCCCTCTTCTGTGAAATTAAGGAGTTTAATTTCCATTTAACAAATACTCATTTGGTGTCTGATTTTTGATAGGCTTTATGTGCAATAGTTTATCCACAGCGCTACAATCTAAGATGAAAGATATCAGATATGTGATTTCACAAATAAGTATTTAAATTACAATTGCAATAAGTTCTTCCAGGGGGAAGAAAGGATTATCTAGCCTAGGAAATGTAAAAAGTTCTTGGAGGAATGACAATGTTTGGATAAGGTGTCAGACATGAGCATAGTGCTGAAAGTTTGGAGGAACTACTATGGAATTAGGAAAGGGAATGAATGAATGAAACAAAGCAGAACTTGTCAAGTTTCTATTGGGGGTGGGGAGGGCAATCAAGCTAGATTATGTAATCTTCCAGCAGTGTTTGGTAATCTGTGGATAGAGGAGAATGAAATGAAAATTTAGTGTTATAAAATAATAATAGGTTCCATTTATTTATTTATTTTTAAAATATGTGCCAAAGTATACTAAATTGTGCTAGATACATTATATGCATCTTTTCACAATAATCCTATAATATAGGTTTTAAAAATATCTCCATTTTGTAGTCTAAAAATAAGGCATAAAAAAGTTAAGTAATTGGCTTCAGATCATTGAGATAGTAAATGGCAGAGTGAGAATTCAAATTAGTTTTATTCGAATCCAGAGCCTATTTTCTTAAATATAAACTGTGCTCCTACATGAAAACAGCTGATACTTATTGATAGGGGTTGGGATTTTGCAAAGAAAATAGGTAGAAGTTCAAGATCATGTTTTACTGATGGTGAGCTAGTTCCTAGTATGGTTGACCACTGGATTTATGTTAGAATAAAGGAGAGAGAAAATCTGAAAGGTGGCTTTTAACCAGAGATCATAGGAAGGAGAAAAGGGACTTTGGGTGTGATTAAGGCAAGGAGCAAATTGAGTGGGAGCTAAAGAATGGAAAAGATAGAAAGATGGCAATATGTTCAGAAAGGGAAATTTGAGTTTTGCATCTTGGGGATGGATGATTTGTTTGTAATAATGAGGACCATTTTGGGTATAAAACTACAGGGGAAGAGAATCCCACATGCCTCAATAAAATCCAGAGTATAACTATTTTATTACAGTTGTTAAGGATAGATTAAATTATGTGAAGTATTTTTATTCAGGGAGGCAAGGTATTCTGTATGGATTTAAAAAATATTTTTTCCCCTGGACAGAGATAGTCCATATGGCACAGAGAAAGTAAATTCCCAGTTATTCAGAAATCTTTATCATATTAAATAACTCATTCTCTGAGATTTTGGCTCACTGTGATCACTTTTTAAAAAATTATTCGCAGTATCATTATACTCATGAAAAGTGCTGGCCCTGTTTGTTTAACTGATTCTCTGTTGCACATGGCCAAGCTGGCTGTGTGTGAGTCAGGTTTATTACCTAGGTGTGGGAGTGTTCAGATTTCCAAAATCTTCTCTACTCTTTGATGATCCCTGAATTGAACTTCTCTTCCACCATGTCTGGTAAGCCTTTCCCTCCTCCAGGCAACACCTTGGGAAATCCCCATCTACCTTCCACCTGAGTCCCAGCTGCTTCCTTCCCACTAGATACTTTTGATAGCTCCATCAATATCTCCTTGTTATATAGTTTTTCTGTCTTCTTCCTGACAAAAGTAAAATTCTTCAAGTAATAAGAGCAATAAAACATATGTATATGCTACAGTTTTTGAAATGCTTCGCTAGGTACAGTTTTGGTCCTCACGCCAATCTTGTGAGAGGACTGAAATTATTTTGAATTTACATTCATCCAAACTGGTGCTTATAGTTGTAAACCATTTCATTGTATCAGTATAGCACCATTTATTCATCCATTCTACAGCTAATTTGAATAGTTTCTAGCTTTTCGATATTGTGACTAATACTGCTATAGACATTTAGTACATGTATTTTAGTGAACAGTATGTTTACATTTCTGTTGGGAATATAATCAGGAATGAAATTATTGAGTCATAGGATATGCATATATTCAGATACTACCGAACAATTTTTCAAAGTATTTATAGCAATTTAATGCCCAGTGTATGAGTTTTCATTGCCCCATATACTCACTGCACGGTGTTTTCTTTCTTCATTGTGGTTTTACTTTGCATTTCCCTTATGACTAATGCTATTAATACCTCCTCATGTTTATTGGTCACCTAGATATTGTCTTTTGTGATATCTGACTACAGATTTTTTTAATTGGGTTGTCTGTATTTTTCTTACTGATTTGTAAGAGTTTGAATCAGTCCTTTGTTGAATAAATACATTGCAAGGTATCTTTCCTCATCCTGTTGATTGCATTCTTTTAAAGGTGTTTCAATGATCTGAAGTTCTTACTTTCAATATAGTACCACTTATAATTTTTTTAAATTATGGGTATAATTTTTGTAAGACCTTAATGCCATGAAGACATTGTCCTATATTTTCCTTTAGAGGCTTTATTGTTTTATCTTTTACATTTTGATATTCAATCTGGAATTGTTTGTGCATGTGGTGTGAAATATATATGTGTTTCTGTATACATATATATATATATATACACACACCCACACACAATTGATTCAGAGCTCTGCATTGAAAAGGCCTTATTCTCTCCAATACAGTAGTAATACAGTGCAATGTTGCCTTTCTGATAAATCAGGTGATTGTTTATGTAAGAATCTGTTTCTGGGCCCAATTTTGTTCTTTTGGTCATTTTGTCTACTATGTTGTCTTACTTATTTAAGCTTTAAAATTGGCCTTAGTATCTGGTGGTGTAAGTCCTCTAGTTTTCTTTTTTCAGGATTACTCTACCTCTCCATAGCCCTTCACCTTGACATTAATAAGATACATTCAGCTACTCATTTTCTAGGGGTTGGAATGCTATTGCATTGAATTTATTTATTAATTTGGAGGAGTTTTGAAATCTTCACACTATTGAGTCTTTGAATCCATGACCATGTTATATTTCTCCATTTGTTTCAGTTTGTAATTTCTTTCAAGTAGTGTTTCATATTTTTTAGTGCAGAGGTTCTGTGATTGTTCATTGTATTTATTCTTAAAATTTTGCTTTTTTGAGGGTATTTAAAGGAATGGCATCGTATTTATAGTTCATTTCTGTTTGTTTGTGGCTGTTTTATAGAACTACAGTTAATTTTGTTAATGGCCTTGTGTTCTGTAATATTCCTGAATTCACGTATGTACTTTTCTGTTGTTTATTTGCAGAGTCTTTGAATTTTCTGCATTATCATACCGTCTGTGAATAATGAGAATTTGTTTTCGTTTCAATTTCTTATGCCTCTTATTTCTTCTTGTTGCTTTCTTACATTTTCTAGGACTAAAGTACAATAGTAGAGATAAGTGGCAGGAGAAGAAGTCTTTACTTCATTCCCTGTTCCAGGGGAAAGTTTTAATATTTCACCAATGAGAATAATGTTTTCTTCAGTTTTCTCCCCATGTTCTTTATCAGATTAAGAAAGTTTTTTCTAATTTGCTAAGAATTTTTAACATGATGGGTATTGAATTTTCTTGAAAGGTTTCTCTGCTATTATCTGTATGATCATATGGCTTTATTAATATGAAAATGTCTGATTTATTTTTGAATATTATACTACCCTTGCATCCTTGGAGAAATCCATTTAGTTTTTATGTGTCATATAGTTAAAGTAATTCATTTTTTCTACAGCTTTGTTGAGGATTTTTGCAACTATGCACCAGGAAAAGATTGGTCCCTAATTTTCCTTTATTATAATGTCTTTGTAGTTTTTCAATCAGTAATCAGAGAATGAGGGATTATTTTCATTTTTTATCTTCTCGTTTAGAGTTTATTCAGAATTTGAATTATTGAATCATTTAACATTTGGAAGAATTCACTGCTTATCTGTCAGGGGTTAGGGGTTCTCTTTGTGGAAGTTGCTTAATAATAGATTTAATTTCCTTCATAAATACATAATAAATTTTATATTTTTAATTTATTCTGTCAGGTTTCAGTTTGTGTTTTCAAGGAAACTTTTTCAGTTATTCAAATAGTAAATTTGGTGGTATATAGCTGTTCATTATAATTTTTTGCTGTTCATAAAATATTTAGTGATTACTTCTTTTTACTCTCTGATATTGAGATTGTGGATTTTTTCCCCTTTTGTTTCTGATCAGTTTTGCTAGGGCTTTCTCCATTTTATTAAACTTCTCACAGAACCAACATTGAGTTTTGTTGCTTTTCTCTACTGTGCAGTCAGTTTTGTTAAAATAGTTTCTACTTTTTGTTTGAATTTCTTATTTGAAGAGTGTGTTATTTAAAATTCTTTAAAAAAATTTCTAGGTACTTGAGTTTTATCTAGTTATATTTTTTGGTTGTACATAAATATTTTGAGGCATAACATATCCAATAAAGTATACAAATCATAAATAATCAGTTTATGAATATATGTGCATATGTGTGTTTATATGTATATTTATGTGGAATAGCTCTCATGCAATACCATCTACCTCTTAGAAGTAACAAAAATTCTGGTTTGTATTACCATATATTAATTTTAATTTATTCTTGAACTTCAAATAAATGAAATTGTATTGTACGTTCATTTTTGTGTCTGATTTCTTTAACTTAATATAATGTTTTTGAAGTTTATTTATTTGGATAAACATCAGTGAGTTGTTGCTATTTATACTCATTAGGTATTGCATTATTATGAATATAACATAATTTTTTATTCCACACTATTGTTGATGGATATTTGCATTTTCCAGTTTGGGGCTATTATGAACAATAGCTACTGTGAAGATTCTTGTATATGTCTTTTGGTATACATTTTTTTTTTTTCGCATGGACAGGTACCAGGAATTGAACCTGGGTCTCTGACATGGCAGGCGAGAACTCTGCCACTGAACCACCATGACCCGCCCATGTTCATTGTTCTTGATTTCATAATTAGGAGTTTAATGTCTAGGTCATAGGATAGACATGTGTTTAGCTTTAGGAGATATTGACAAGTAGTTCTCGAGTGCTTGAGTCAGAAATGTATCAGAGTTCAAGTTGCTCAGTATATTCACAGCACTTGATATTGTCAAGTCTCTTAATTTTACTTTTTCTGGTACCTGTGCAGTAATATTTTATGCTTTTAATTTGCATTAATCTGTTTGCTTATAATGCTTAGTATTTTTTGTTTAAAATATATATCGGGGACAGTGCAGCCGTGGCTCAGTGGCAGCGTTCTCACCTGCCATGCTAGAGACTTGGGTTCAATTCCTGGAGCCTGTCCACTGCACACCCCCCCCCCCCCCGAAATATATATATATTGGCCATTTTGATGTTCTCTTTTTTGAAGTGTTCAAGTCCTTTGCCCATTTATTAATTGGGTTGTTTGTCTTTTTCTTATTAGTTTGTAGGAGTTCAGTATGTATTTTGAATATATCATGTATTTCAGAATTTCTGTATTTCTGTATTCTGTATTTCTGTATTTCTTTTCCCCAGTTGTGGCTTACCTATTTACTTTCACAAACAATGATATATTATGACAACAAATTAATTTTAATAAAGTCCAACTTATTGATCTTTTCTTTTGTTGTTTGTCCTTTCTGTGTTCAAGATTATGAAGGTATTCTCCTTTGTTTTCTTACAGGAGGTTAATTGCTTTGAATTTCACATTTAAATTATGATACAGCTTAAATAAATTTTTGGGTGTGTTGTAAGGTAGGGATGAAGATTAATTTTTTCTAAATGGATATCTAATTGCTCCAGTATAATTTATTGGAAAGACAATACTCTTATTACTGAATTTCTGAGGTGCTTTTTCCTGAACCAAGTCCCTGCTTATGTGCGAACAATTTATGGTTTCTCTATTCTTTTCCCTTCTCTGTTCTACCATTATACCAATCCATACTGTCTTAATTACTAGAGCTTTATAGTAAATCTTGGAATTTCTAGTGTAACTGCTTTGAATTTATTCTTCTTCAATATTTTTCCTGGATATTTAAAATTATTTGGATTTCCATGTAAACTGGAATTTTTTATGGGAATTGTGTATAGATGGGTTTTGAAAGAATTGACATCTTGAATATTGAGTTTTTTGACTTATGAGCATCAAGAACTTCATTTATTTAGGTCTTTGACTTTCTCAACAATATTTATAGCTTTTAGTGTTTTATGGCCTTGAGATTTATTCCTGACTTTGATTTTCTGAAGTTTGATTTTCTAAAAATACAATCGTAAACAGTTTTTTTTGTTTATCTTGTTTTCAGTTATTTGTTGCTCGTACATAGAAATACAATTGACTTTTCTATATCAACCTTGGATGCAGTCTTCCTGCTAAGTTAACTTATTAATTATAATAGTTTGTTTTATCTTTATTTGGTATTCTACGTTCACAGTCCTGTCACTTGTGAGAAAAAGAAACAGTTTACGTATTCCTTTCTAAACACTGTAATTTTATTTCAGCTTTTCCTGACATATTTCACAGACTGGAACATCCTTTATAATGATGAGTGGAAGTGATAATAGTTGATATCCTTTCATATTTCTGACCTTAAGGAATATATATATATTTTTTTCCCCCAAAATAGGAAGACTTTATTATCTGCTCTTTAGATATATTTTCTAATTTTTGTTTCTTGACTCACACATTAATTAAAAACATTCTTTTTAAAATTCCCAAGGAGTTGTTGTGTATCTAATTATCTATTATCATAGATTGAGGTTTAAATCTTTAGTTGTCAGAGAGCATATTCTGAATGATTTCAGTTTTTTGAATTTCCAGTGTTTCTTCATGCTTTAAAGTCAGATTTAAGTAACATTAAAGTAGCTACACTTGTTTTCTTTTCCAGCCTTTACTTTCAGCTTTTAGTAATCTTATGTTTAAAGTGTATCTTTTGTAATCACATGGATTTTAATTTTGTGTAAAGTATTTCGCCAATTTACATGTGTTGTAATTATTGAGAGTTTGGTATTATATCTAACATCTTATCGTTTATTTTTTTCTTTGACTGCTCTGTTTTTATATTTCTTTTTCCTCCTTTTTGGTTTTTTGTATTAATTAAATTTTTGTTGTTCTGTTTTCTCCTATAATAATTTTTCAGTTATACATTATTTTACCCTTCTTTTGGTGGTTACTTTGGAGATTAAAACTTGTTGAACTCTGTTCCATATTAGTACTTTTAATTAGATTGCTGATATTGCTAGTACTTTGGAATCATTAAATCTATTACATGTTTTCCCAATATTTTTGTTACTGCTGTCATGTGTATTAATTTAATACATATTTTAAAAATTCCTTTTTTTTTGCTTGTGCAGTCAATATTCACTTGTAGTTACCCCCCACATTTCTCCTTTCTGATGTTATTCACTCTGTTATAGATACATACACATTTAACATTGTCATGTCTTCTTGGTGAATAGATATCCTTTTCTTGGTGTAACGTCCCTCTGTATCCTGGTACTATTTCTTTTACATTTATTTTGTTTGGGATTAATACGGCCACTCCAGCTTTCTATTGATTAGTGTTTGAATGATATATATCCTTTTACATTTAATCTATATATGTTTTATATTTAAAATGGCTTTTATGTAGATAATATATAGTTGGGTCTTCCTTTTTTATTTTGTGTTACTATACTTGCCTTTTAACTTGGGTATTTGGAATATTTATATTTAGTGTAAGTACTGTTAATACTGGATATGGATTTACAATCTTATCATTTAAGTGTTTTTTCCTCCCATGTTCTTTGCTCTCTTTCTCTTTTCTTGCTGTCTTTTGGGTTAATTGAGTAGTTTTTATGATTACATTTACCTCCATTATTGACTTATCAGTTATATGTCTTTTTAAAAATTTTAAGATTTACTCTCTTGTTTACAATAAACATTTCCTTTTTTTTTAACACATGGGCAGGCACCGGGAAACGAACCCAGGTTTCTGGCATAGCAGGTGAGAACTCTGCCTGCTGAGCCACTGTGGTCCACCCCATATTTACTTTCATAGTCTATCATAAAACATTATACCATGTCACTTATTATGTAAGAACCTTTGAATAGTATACTTTCATTTCTTACCTCCCAACCTTTGTGCCATTGTGGTCATATATTTTAATTCTCGAAGTGTCATAAATACCCAGATATATTTTAATATTTTTTCTTTAGAGCATTGCATCTTTTAAAGCTATTAATAATAGGAAATAATGTTTATATTTGAGTTTGGTAGCGATAAATGTACAGTCTCATCTAACTTCATTCATTTTTATTCCATGTATCCTTGGACGAGCTTGACTTGTTCCGTTCTGTTTTAAAAGAAGATGACTCTTTCTATATTTATAATATTAAAATGTTGAGAAGGTCACTGAGATCAACAAATGTTATTTTTGCTTCTCAATAAAACCTTTTTATAAATTAGTGAAATTTTATTTATTGTTGCTAGGTATATATATTATATATATATATATATTTTTTTTTTTTTGGGGGGGGTGTATGGTCCGGAAATTGAACCTGGGTCTCCCTCATGAAAGGAGGGCATTCTAACCACTGAACTACCCATGTACCCTATTGTTACAATATATAAATTACACTTTTAGGGGCTTATATATAACCAAATTCCAACAAAGCATGAAACATCAGTGACTTATGGTTATCAACCTAATAATAAAACTGAAATTTTAAAGCAAAATTTCCAAAATATCCTTTAATGCCTGTTTGTTTTGTGAAATTTTAATAAATGTTCCAACCTAAAGAGGGTTTAATAGTCCAATGATTTTAGAAAATGTTGCATACTTTATTTTCCTCTAGAAATCCCCATACATATTAGCACTTGAAAGAAGTCTTGCAGTTAAGAAAAGTTATTTAATTTGTTCAAACCAACATTGGCAAAACACATTGAACCAAAAAAGATTTTTAAAAAGTAAGGTAAATATAAATACCTAGTTGTCTATGGAATACATTCTGAGAGTCGCTGATTTGTAATATACATAATGTTTTCATTTTTATGTCTAAATTCAGAGAGGTTAAATTTTTCTCATACTTTATTCAATTATACATTCACCCCTCCCCCCAAATCAATTGAATGCCTACATCAATTGAATGGCAGACATTGTAATTTTTACAATAAATGGCATAGCCAAGCCTTGAAAACAAATTATCTTGTTTCAACTAAATTCTCTTTCTACTATGATTTTTCCATTGTACTAGAGTGGCTTCAACCAAAACTCATTTAAAATGCCAGGTATTTCTAAGACATTATGGCACTGAAATATGAAATCTAATCCCAACTCTTTCCTTAAACTACCCTTTCCTATACCTTTGCTTTCCTTTTCTGCAGTTGAAAATGTGATTCTAAATATACCACAAATCAGTCTCTTGGTATTCTTGATAAGAGGTGAGATTCAGCCAGCCGTCTTTATTTATAGACCATTGTTTTTTTTTTTTTTGTTTTTCTTTGTCTTTTTTGTATATGATATACACACACTAAACATTTGGATATATTAAGCATATGGTTTGATGCATTTTAATGTATGTTTGTACCTGTGTATCCGCCATTCAGATCAAAGTATAGAACTTTTTTACTGCCTCAAAAAGTTTTCTTGTGGAAATCTTTTGTATACAGTACCTAACCCACTCTCAACCTAGAGGTTGCCCTTGTTTGGATATCTATCACCACAGATTTATTTTGCTTGGCAGAAACTTCATATAAAGAAAATTATACATCACCTGCCTTTTGTGTCTTTTTTACTCCATGTAATTTCAGTATGGCTTTAGTTTCTTAATCTACACAAGGAAAGGAGTTGGGCTAGATGTTCTGACAATGTGATACTCTCTTCCCACTGCTTTCCAAAATTAGATGCAGAAATTTTGACCTGAATTTGTGGCTTTGGCACCATAACCATATTGGGAATGGTAATTTTAATGTGTAATCCAGTGAGAGCATTTGTGTTACATGTTTGGACAGGGAACATTTTATGTACCTGTCTTATGTAAGGACCGAACCAGTGGTTCTGAGCCCTCCCACGTCCAGTCTTCTTCCTTTGTGACTTGCTAAGTTGAATTGTACATATTACAATTTAAATAGTCATTGATAAACAGGCTTAAAATATCTACCTCAAGGACCCATCCTAATTTTGCTTGGAAATCCACAGAGGAAGTGTTTAAGAATAGTCCATGGAGTCAGGAAGACTCATATTCAAATCCCGGTGCTTTGTGTTTACCTGTGTGACCTTGGGCAAGACACTTAACATCTCTGATTCTGTAACCTCTCTGATTCTGTGTTTCCTCAACTGGAAATGGAGGTAATGACAGTTATCTCACAGGATTGGTATGAAGGACAAATGGGAATAAAGCATGCAAAGTGCTCAGAGTGTTTAGAATTTGGGTTCCAACTACTAGTGCCATTGCTGCTTCTCAGTGAGGTCTGTTATCCCATGTTGCTGAGACTGAAATTTCTCAATGCCTTTCCTTTCTGTTCCATTCTTCTTTGTGAGTAGATAACAGCCACAGGATTTGTAACTAATCCTTTGAAGAGGGAAACTATCAGTAGAGCATAGAGAGAGACAGTTAAACAAGAATAAGGAGAGACCTGAGGAATGGGAAGCCTGGGTTCTATCAACTTCTCTAGTTGTAAAACATTTCATGATCTTGACTGTGGCCCAAATCTTTTTTGAAAAAAGTATAGTAGCTTAGTGGTTTAGATTGTGTTTTTAATTCACACCCTGTTCTGCTCCTTAATCTAAAATGCCTCAAACTCCCCCAAAGGAAAGTTCCTCATCTGGGAAAGCAATAGAGTTTAGGAGTTAAGCAAATGGCAGCTGGAGTCAGATGAATTGTGTTTGAATCAACATTGCCATAAGCAATCTCTAAAATATTGAACAAGTTAATTAATTTCTTTCAAACTTGGCTTCCTGACCTGTAAAATGGGTTGTAATAAAAGATAGTTAATACAAGAATACTTTCAGTGGTGCCTGGTACAGAGTAATCAGTCAATAAATGTTAAATATTATTCACAAAATGGACTTTATGATACTTACCTCTGCAAATTGTTACAGGTGTTTGAATGAGATTATATAGGTTAAATGATTGGCACACAGTAAACAATTAATGCTGTAACTTATTTTATTGCCAATCTTATAAGACTTCAAATTTTACTTCTAGATAGACATTATAATTTATGAAAAGAGGGTTAGGTATATGATAAGAGTAGAAAACCATCAGCATATTAATGGCTTGACTATTTTTTAATGGGAGTTGAAGAAAAAATGAGAGGTGCAAGGGGGTAGTTCAGTGGTAGAATTCTTGCCTGCTATGTGGGAGACCCAGATTCAATTGCTGGTCCATGCTCCCCTCCCTGCCTCCAAGAAAAAAAAAAAGATGAGTGAAGTTATATTAAGGTTTATGATATCTGTGTAAAAGAATATGTTTTACTCAGAATTAGGGTAAAACGAGTAGAAATTCTCCAGTCTGGCAATAAAGTAATGATAATGATAGTAATGTTAATGCTAATAATTATAATAATGATTATAATAAGTTCATTTCCATGGAGTAAAGTGAGGTGAGGTCATTGCTCTTATGGAGTGCATGTTCTAGTGGGAAAGACAAATAGTGCAAAAGTAAACATTAATCATAAGAGGATGCCAGAAGGTGATTAGTGTATGAAAAAAATAAAATAAACTATGCAACAGAAAATAATTTTGGACATGGGGATGAGATAGACAGACGATCTACTTTAGATGTGGCTGTAAAGAAAGACCTCTCTGACTAAATACTATTTGCCTTGAATCCTATTTGATGAAAAGGAGCCAGCAACTCACAAACCTAGGAGAGGGGCTGTCCAGGCAGAAGGGACCTTTTGTATAATATGCTAAGGTGAAAATAAACTTGCCATGTTGGAAGAACAAGAACAGGGCTGATAGTGCTGGAATATAATAAGTTAGGAAAGAAATAATACTTCAAGCTGAGTTTGGAAAGATTCATTAGCTCCTTGTAGGCCACAGTTTGGAGTTTGGATCTAATTCCATATGTGAGTCTAGAGCAGCAGGCCTTATGAGAGATGGCTGGAGCTTCGTTTAGCTGGTAGCAGTGAGGCGTTCAGAGTATACGTGGAGGAAGAATTGCTAGGATTTATTGATGTATTGCTTAGAGTGGAATAAGAAGTTTAGGGCTTAGGCTTAAGAAATCGAGTTGAAGCTGGAGACATTTATTGTGATAGGCTGTAGTATGGTAAAACTGGTCCTTGAAGAACTAATGGACTCATCTAAATAGGGGCCTTCTGGCTATATCATGGTATTTTTTTTTTTTTTTTTTACCTTTTTTTGGTGGAAGTTTAAGCTGTTGTGCTGTTGGTGATGATTTCTTTTATAGAGGACTCTGTAGTGGTCAGACCTGTGTATGAATTAAGTAAAATTTCCAGTCAGTAAGTACTGCTAACCCTCTTTTTTGGCCAGTTATTTCGAAATGCTTTGAGAAGCATTTGTGGGGAAGGTTATTAGTGATAACAGAGAATAAAATAATGTTAAAAAATGAATACTTCTTGATTGCTAGGAAGAGTTCTACCTACTTTAGACATTATTAACTTATTTAATTTTAATTATTTAATTATGAAATAGGTACTACTATTATCCAGAATTTAGATATAAACTGGGACAAGGAGAGGTAAATGAACTTGCCCATATTTACACTGTTAGTAGAAGATGGAAAGCGATTCAACTTATTTCTAGAATCTGTTACAAATCACTATATCTACAATTTACAAGATTACCAGCCAGACATCTTTTTTTTTTATATGCAGAAAACGAATAACATAGTGCATGTAGTTCAGATAGCAAGTACTCTAGTGGTTAGGGAAAAATACGTGTGAACTGAATAAGTTGGTGCTAAATTAGCTGAGAACGTGTGACTTGGTTGAAGTATTGAAAGAAAGAGAACTTCTCTATTCTTTGATTCCCTGCTCAGTTGACCAAAAACCATCATTGATAGCGTCATCATTGCTATCAATTATTGAGTGCCTACTATGTGCCAGGCCCTGAGTTATAAGCACTGTAGATATTACTGATAATCCTCATATTGCTATCATCTTTTTATAGGTGGAGCTAGATGAAGTAGAATTCATAAGGCTTCATGAATATTAAGTGTCAGAGCCTGGATTCAAATCCAGCTTGCCTGTGTCTAATTTCAAAATCTTAACAGTTTTTACATTGCCAATTGGAGAAGATGTCATTTTCAAAGCCGGTGTGATACCAAGAAATTCAGGACAAAGAATTCACATAAGTTGACATATATTTAAAATATATAAGCAGTAGCCAAATCATGTGAGCCTTGAAAAACAGAAATGAGGAGGTAGATCTTGATCTTGAAGAAGTTGTTGGAGGATTTTGTGGATAGAAGTCACAAGTTAAGATTAATTTTTTATCACCCTCATACCAAAACCAGGCAAAGATATTACAAAAAAAAGAAAACTACAGACCAATCTCTCTAATGAATACAGATGCAAAAATCCTCAATAAAATTCTAGCAAATCGTATCCAACAGCACATTAAAAGAATTATACATCATGACCAAGTAGGATTCATCCCAGGTATGCAAGGATGGTTCAACATAAGAAAATCAATTAATGTAATACACCATATCAACAAATCAAAGCAGAAAAATCACATGATCATCTCAATTGATGCAGAGAAGGCATTCGACAAGATTCAACATCCTTTCCTGTTGAAAACACTTCAAAAGATAGGAATACAAGGGAACTTCCTTAAAATGATAGAGGGAATATATGAAAAACCCACAGCTAATATCATCCTCAATGGGGAAAAATTGAAAACTTTCCCCCTAAGATCAGGAACAAGACAAGGATGTCCACTATCACCACTATTATTCAACATTGTGTTGGAGGTTCTAGCCAGAGCAATTAGACAAGAAAAAGAAATACAAGGCATCAAAATTGGAAAGGAAGAAGTAAAACTATCACTGTTTGCAGACGATATGATACTATACGTCGAAAACCCGGAAAAATCCACAACAAAACTACTAGAGCTAATAAATGAGTACAGCAAAGTAGCAGGTTACAAGATCAACATTCAAAAATCTGTAGCATTTCTATACACTAGTAATGAACAAGCTGAGGGGGAAATCAAGAAATGAATCCCATTTACAATTGTAACTAAAAGAATAAAATACCTAGGAATAAATTTAACTAAAGAGACAAAAAACCTATATAAAGAAAACTACAAAAAACTGCTAAAAGAAATCACAGAAGACCTAAATAGATGGAAGGGCATACCGTGTTCATGGATTGGAAGACTAAATATAGTTAAGATGTCAATCCTACCTAAATTGATTTACAGATTCAATGCAATACCAATCAAAATCCCAACAACTTATTTTTCAGAAATAGAAAAACCAATAAGCAAATTTATCTGGAAGGGCAGGGTGCCCCGAATTGCTAAAAACATCTTGAGGAAAAAAAACGAAGCTGGAGGTCTCGCGCTGCCTGACTTTAAGGCATATTATGAAGCCACAGTGGTCAAAACAGCATGGTATTGGCATAAAGATAGATATATCGACCAATGGAATCGAATAGAGTGCTCAGATATAGACCCTCTCATCTATGGACATTTGATCTTTGATAAGGCAGTCAAGCCAACTCACCTGGGACAGAGCAGTCTCTTCAATAAATGGTGCCTAGAGAACTGGATATCCATATGCAAAAGAATGAAAGAAGACCCATGTCTCACACCCTATACAAAAGTTAACTCAAAATGGATCAAAGATCTAAACATTAGGTCTAAGACCATAAAACAGTTAGAGGAAAATGTTGGGAGATATCTTATGGATCTTACAACTGGAGGCGGTTTTATGGACCTTAAACCTAAAGCAAGAGCACTGAAGAAGGAAATAAATAAATGGGAACTCCTCAAAATTAAACACTTTTGTGCATCAAAGAACTTCATCAAGAAAGTAGAAAGACAGCCTTCACAATGGGAGACAATATTTGGAAATGATATATCAGATAAAGGTCTAGTATCCAGAATTTATAAAGAGATTGTTCATCTCAACAACAAAAAGACAGCCAACCCAATTACAAAATGGGAAAAAGACTTGAACAGACACCTCTCAGAAGAGGAAATACGGATGGCCAAGAGGCACATGAAGAGATGCTCAATGTCCCTGGCCATTAGAGAAATGCAAATCAAAACCACAATGAGATATCATCTCACACCCACCAGAATGGCCATTATCAACAAAACAGAAAATGACAAGTGCTGGAGAGGATGCGGAGAAAGAGGCACACTTATCCACTGTTGGTGGGAATGTCAAAGGGTGCAACCACTGTGGAAGGCAGTTTGGCGGTTCCTCAAAAAGCTGAATATAGAACTGCCATACGACCCAGCAATACCATTGCTAGGTATCTACTCAAAGGACTTAAGGGCAAAGACACAAACGGACATTTGCACACCAATGTTTATAGCAGCATTATTTACAATTGCAAAGAGATGGAAACAGCCAAAATCTCCATCAACAGAAGAGTGGCTAAACAAACTGTGGTATATACATACGATGGAATATTATGCAGCTTTAAGACAAGATAAACTTATGAACCATGTAATAACATGGATGGACCTAGAGAATATTATGCTGAGTGAATCCAGCCAAAAACTAAAGGACAAATACTGTATGGTCCCACTGATGTGAACGGACATTCGAGAATAAACTTGAAATATGTCATTGGTAACAGAGTTCAGCAGGAGTTAGAAACAGGGTAAGACAATGGGTAATTGAAGCTGAAGGGATACAGACTGTGCAACAGGACTAGATACAAAAACTCAAAAATGGACAGCACAATAATACCTAATTGTAAAGTAATCATGTTAAAACACTGAATGAAGCTGCATCTGAGCTATAGGTTTTTGTTTTGTTTTGTGTTGTTTTGTTTTGATTTTACTATTATTACTTTTATTTTTTTCTCTATATTAACATTCTATATCTTTTTCGGTTATGTTGCTAGTTCTTCTAAACCAATGCAAATGTACTAAGAAATGATGATCATGCATCTATGTGATGATGTTAAGAATTAATGATTGCATGTGTAGAATGGTATGATCTCTAAATGTTGGGTTAATTTCTTTTTTTTCCGTTAATTAAAAAAAAAAAAAAAGAGAAGGGATAATTGGAGATGAAGGGATACAGACTGTACAACGGGACTGGATATAAAAACTCAGAAATGGACAGCACAATACTACCCAATTGTAATGCAATTATGTTAAAACACTGAATGAAGCTGCATGTGAGGTATAGGTTTTTTGTTTTTGTTTTTTTTGTTTTTTTTCTTTCTATTATTGTTTTAATTCTTATTCTGTTGTCTTTTTATTTCTTTTTCTAAATCGATGCAAATGTACTAAGAAATGATGAATATGCAACTATGTGATGTTATTAAGAATTACTGATTGTACATGTAGATTGGAATGATTTCTAATTGTTTTGTTAATTCTTTTTTTTAATTAATAAAAAAAATGTAAAAAAAAAGATTAATTTTTTAAGGAATAATAAGTTATCATTTATTGTATACCTACTAAATTTTAAGAATTTTCAAATATTACCTAATTAATCCACACAATACCTCATCCTAGGCTCAGAAATTTTAAGTGATTTTCTGATGTTTTCACAACTAGTACATGGTTGATCCAGCACTCAGACCCTGATCTGTCTAAGTTTAAGGCCCACATTCTCCCTTTGTCATGCTACCCTGCCTGTAAAATGCTTTAGCAATGTAGAATAGACAACACTGTGCTGCATTTGAGATGGTGGAGATGTTGCACTGGGACAGCAATTAGATCAAGGAGTCAAATCAATCCTATTTCACATGAGGGAATACTTAGAACTCACATTTTTTCTGGTTAGTATTTTCTTGTTTGCCTTAAACAAGCCACGGCAGGCATACTGGGAAATTCTGTGAATTTTTTGGCAGAATTTTGGGATGCTTAAGCCCATCTTTTTGTGTGTGTTTTTGGTATATGCTTAAAAAATGTTTTTCTTAGGCCTTTGGGGAAAGGAATTACTTCAAAATTGAGAGGTGTTAAAGCTTCTATTGGTTCTTGAGGGATAGAAAGGATTTAAATGGGCTGTGATGAGAAAGTGGATATAGAAAGTGATTTCAGCACCAGCTCATAAGAATAACTATGAGGGAAAAGAAACCTAGGTCTACCGTCAAACTGTTTATGACAGTCTTGAACTGAGATTGACTACAAATTTTACCTTGAAATTGATCTTTTTGGAGCTACATTTCCTTCCTGTAGAATAGGAATAAAATTACATTCTTCATAAAGCTTTTGTGGTAATTACATGGAGTGATTAAGGGAAATGGGTTTGTAATATCTGAGATCAGCATTTGTGACTGTGTGAATTGTGATATTCTGTCCTGATCAGAATATCAGGAGATATTCTGGCTTGACCATGGAATGACCACAAGTTTAAGCACATTCCGGATAATTGTATTTTTAAATCTTAAGAGGATAAAAAATGAAAAATTCCCCTCATCAAAAAGTATTTATTCTCCTCAGATACTCTATAAGGTATTGTGCTTAAAAAAATGTATGAGGTATTGACTCTGCCCCGTTAGGTATACAATATGTAAATAAGAACCAACTCATGATCATTAGAATGATTAGTATCAAATGAGTGATCTTGTTGATATGTGTCTTTTAGAGGAGGGAGTGGTCCCTGAAGCCTGGGAAATAGAGAATGCTTCTTGTAATGGATGAAACTGCTCCACCTCAATTTTAAGGTAGTGGGAAGATTTACCTATTGATACTTTGCTCCAATATTAATATTGCATCATAAAATTGGGAAGAAAATTGGGGATCTACAGTTCTACCACCTCATTTCACAAATGTGGAAACAGGCTCAGAGAAGGCAATTTTCCTAAAATCTAGGTTTTTTAAATGATGAAATCAATATTCAATTCAAAGTATCTATGGTTTCCAGATAATGCACATCAGCACTTCTTTCCTTTTCTGTATGTTATTGTTGCACTGGAAGACTGCTGAAAGGGTGAGTTCCATAATGTTTGTGTCACTCTTTATATCCAGGCAAATTGACTTAAGAGTTGAGTCGTCTGCCTCAAATGTTTTTTAGAACAAGGTGGGGTGGAAATAAGTTGGTAAGTGAGCATAAACAGACATGAGTAGTCCAGGATAAAATGACAGTCTTTTAATCTAAGGAAATCCTATACAATGACTCATACCTCATGCAATGCTTGCCACAATTTGACCTTGGAAAATTTGATGGATCTTAAGGACAGTGTGATTTAATTCATTAAAAGGGGGTGGGGATAGGGATCTGGATGGAAGGGGAAGAGAAGAAACATTAATTCGTTTTTATTTGCCAGTTATTGGGCTAAATTTCATTTAACTTTAATCCTCACACTGTCTGTGAGAAGAATATCAGTATTTCTTCTTACCTACTAGTGATGTGCCAAAGTTCACACCCCTAAATAGAAGAGACAGGCTCTAAAACATGCGCCCTTTCCCCTGCACTGGTTTGCTTTGTACAGTTCAGATTGGGGTAGGTTTCCTCATCTGTAATATGGGAATTTTTCTCATCTATCCCCCACGTAAGGTTCCTTCTCAAATTTCATCTCTCCTATAAATATATATGTATTTTTTTGGCATGGGCAGACTTTGTGAATCAAACCCGGGTCTCTGGCATGGCAGGCGAGAACTCTGCCACTGAGCCACCGTTGCATTGTCCATCTCCTATAAATCTTTACTAAATCTCTCAGCTGGTAGTAAATTTTCCCATTCTAAACTCCCATGATGATTTTTTTTTTTGCCAGCTATTAGTTTTTATTTCAAAGTAAGGGTATTTTAGAGATATATCTCATCAAGCCTATTAGATTATAAGGTCCTTCAGGGCAAAATGTATATCTGATTAATCTTCAGTAACTTCCACAGAACTTTGAAATTCATATTTGGTAATGATTTAGTGAATAAATGAACAAATAAATGTTTTTGGTTGATATAATAGAAGATGAGAAATGGATTTTATAAATGACCAGAGGGGGTAGCAAGTTTGAATAATGTGTTTAGTGGGGAAAGATACAATTCTTCATTACATAGGGAATATTCAGCAGATACAAGATGTAACATAGCTCAGAAAATTTAAAATCTAGAGGGAAATGTAGTAGGGAAAAAGTATCTACACTTTCGCCTCATTGTGATTTTCTAACTGTTTATGCCTTTTCTCACTTTCGATTTGATTAATAAATATGTACATACTTCTTTGCATGTACCACCAGTAAGCTACATGCTGGATGTACACCGATGATTAAAAAGGTTATGTCCCTATACTGGTGATCAAAGAGAATCTGGGTGAGGCATCTTGGTCATCCCATCTACTTGACAACAAAAAACTATTTGATATGTATATTATAATAACATTCCAGATATTATTTGAACAAATTTTATTGTTTAAGTGTTGATTTAGATATAACAAAGGTGGACACATAGCTAGTCAGGAGGAAAGACTGAAGGTATCTAGGAAAGTTCTAAAGTAACAAGTTAGAGAGGAAGTTATGAGAACAGGCTTTGGGAACTCAACTTTAAGATAGACCTTGGCTATAACAGTGTAAACTGTCAAAAAATGCAAATAAAGCTTTAGAATGTGACCCAGTGTGAGTCCCTGGGTGGCAAAGTTTCCACCAAAGTGGAAGCAACTTAAAGAAAGGAAAAGGATATTTCTGGAATTTAGTTCTCAGAGTTTAGCCTTAAACATATTAAGTGATTCCATATGATTGGGAACTTTGGAGGAAAAAGGTGGAAAGAAGGGCAAGGTAAAATACCCAGTATTCTCCATCTTCTCATGAACTTGATCATGTCTCTGGCCAAAATTGATTATTTATGAATTCAAGATTTACTCACACATTCTTTACCCGGTACAGTGAGAATTCTATTTTTAAATCAGAGATGGGGTAATGGCTAGGCTATCATGTCCAGGTGTTTGGTCAAACACTAGTCTAGATGTTGTTGTGAAGATGTTTTGTAGCTATGATTAAGATCTTCAATCAGTTGACTTATAGAGATTACCCACCATAATGTGGGTGTGCCTCATCCAATCATAAGAGCAAAAATTGAGGTTTCCCAGAGAAGAAGAAATTCTACCTCAAGACTACCATAAATATCTTGTCTGAGTTTCTAGTCTGTCTCCCTCACCCTCTCTCTCTCTGGAGGATGCTGACAGATACAGATGGGAAACTGGCCTATGCCCTTTATAAGGATCATAGCAGATTTCTTTGTTCCAGAATCTACTGTCTAATCAACAAAAGAATTAATGAAGCTTTGAAGCTAATCCTGATTAATAAGCATAGAGCAGGGTTTCTGAACCTCTCTATTGATATTTAATCCAGTAATTAATTTTTTGTCGCGGGGGACTGCCCTGTGCATTATCAGATATTCAGCAGCATTCCTGGGATCTACCCTCTAGATGCCAGTAGTTCCTCCCCAGTTGTAACAAACAAAATGTTTCTAGATAATTGTCAAATGTCTCCTTGGGAAAAAATATCTCTGGATGAGAAATAGTGACGTAGAGTAAAATTTATAAAAATGTAAACTAGAGGTTGAACCCATCATATAAAATGCTGTTTAGGAGATACTTAGTGTTATTTCCTAGAATCCAAGATGCTGAAAGAGTCAAATACCCAAATCAGGCATGATTGGGTGTTTGGAAAAATAGTGTAGGGAAGGCATACTGATGTAGGAGTCAGAAGAACTGTAATGAGTTCAAGCTCTGCCACTTTCTAGCTATTTGGCCTTAATAAATTATTTTCCCTTGTCAGGCCTTCTTGACAATCAAGGTATTTGAACGTACTAGGCCCATTTAAGTATACTAAGGCCAGCACAAAGACTGTGATAAGTTGGTTACTATTCATAGATCTACGCATGGTTTTTTGGGTTTTGAACTTTCTTAAAGTCTATACACAAGAAGGTTGAGAGTATTCTCTTGTCAGGACTTAACCTGACAGGTTTTCCCTCTTTCTCTTTTCCTTTTCTTACTGGGCCTATCCCCAAATCCACTCTCACTGCTTAACTCCAGTAGAAATGGAGGAAGGAAGTATGATCAGCAAGGGCATAAGATGATGATGCTTATAGTGTTTTCTTATCTCCTACAAAGGAGGGACCAGGCACTTTTGGCTATGAAAGCCCTTTTTGATAAACTCAGAAATGTAAGCTAACTGGGCTGTGGGCAAGGGACCAGGGTGAATTCCCACTGGAATCATAGCACTCAAATCTCTCCACTTAACCTCTCTTCTCAGGAAACTGACATCAGAGGACATTCAGCATTTCCATCATAAGTAGGCTACCATTTTACCATTGCATCACAGCTCTAGGATGAGAGATTACTCTGACTCCCAAGAGTTGTTTTCCAGTTTAGCTTCATAACAAACCTGCTAATTAGGCAACATGACAGCAGGGTGGAGTGATACTTTTATTCTGGATGTTCCACACCCACGGTGGATTTGGCTCGGTGCCACCAGCCACCCTCACAGCAGAGGCATTTTACTTTGTAACCACACCCAGACAATACCTTGTCTTTTTTAAAGGCTCACTTTGAATTAAAAGTTACAAATATTAATTGATGTAGGGACAAAAAAGAAAAGTCTCAACATCCCCCCTCTCCTTTTTGTCCAGGTTTTGAGATATAATGAGCTAGAATTGTGAGCATTCCTAAAAATGGTGGGAGTTGGGGCACGTCATAGCAATATGGATCAAACCAGGCCTTGGAATAGCAGGGACAGGGACTAGCTTTTGCTTAGGACTTTGTAGCTCACAGAACACCCCTATTTACATCGTTTAATGACATCTTCATGACAGAACTGATATGTAGTTGGTATTAACGTTTTTACTTTGTTACTAGGGATGACCTTAGAGAGGTAAATAAAACTGTCTAAAACCACACAGACAAGTTGAGGGGCCCAGTTTTTTTACTTCAGATCTCAAGCTTTTTAATTCTTTTTCACAACTGTGTTCCCTAAGTAGCTTATAGATGGAATGTTCTGGTCAAAGGGACCATCAGTTAATTCAATACATATTGAATGTGACTCTGTTCTAGGTACTGCTGTCTCCAAAGATAATATTTTCATGACAGATGCATTTGATTAGTATAATTTAATTGGTGTGACTTCTTATCACCTTTGTCCACTTCCTAATGTTTCTTACCTCCTGAGTTATTTAGGAATTTAGTCTATGTTCCTAGTCTCACTTCATTGAAAAGTGAGGAATGGAATTAGAATATACATCTTGTGGCTCCGCATCAAATACTCTTTTGATTATACTTGTAACCTTTCTAGTAAGTTAGAGGCATAAGGATTGATTTCTAACTCACCTACCCCCCTACCAGACGGATGATAAAACATTTCCTCTCTTTTAAGGAAAGGGAGAAGTTTGAACATTCAAGAGCTTAGAATGAGATGTTTACTTTTTAAAACCTATTTGAGAAGGTGTCACTTTTTATGGCTTAAATGGCCTTCCAGCCTATCTAACCCTGTGTAACTATTGTTCATTAATGAAAGTAACGCATTTCTTGGGCCTCACCATTTGGAGTACAATAAGCTGCTAAATAAGGAGGGGGCACTATGAGGAAATGATTCCTCTAGCTCTGGAGGCCATTTTTACCCCTGAAACTAGACACTGGTTTTTGTCACTTCCCACAAAAGTGATTTAGTACTTTCTAAGCTCAGAAGTGGTTTTCCCCATTTCTCCTGATTCATTGTAATCAACAGGTAACTTAAGACACTTCTAATGAGATTGAAGATATTATAATAGCAACTAACATTATGCAGTCACTATGTACCAGACACCATCTAAATGCTTTAGATTTATTAACTTATTTAATCCTCATGGCAGCAGCTATTACAGTGTCAGTTTAATGGTGAAGAAACTGAGACAGAGAGTTTAGGTAAATGGCCCATGGTCACACAATAAAGAAGCTAAGCCAGAATTTGAGACCAGACAGCATTACTCCAAAGCCCAACATTTTACCACTAAGCTATAATAGCTTTGGGTTCTCAAGTAACCTTCACTATGGATGATTTTAACTGTTGCCCATAATAATAGATGCTTCAGTAGTTTCACACACATCACAATCTGCTCAACCATCCCATCAGGAGCTGATACTCCTGTAATTCATTTGAGGTCAGGTGCTAGCATGGTGCATGAACACTCCCAAATTGGCTGGTTTTCTATGGTATGGGTTGCCTTATACTGTAGAACACTATACTTATAACACTTTATAACGCTTTACTTATACAGTGTTAAGGCACTGTCTAGACCCACATGCAGGTCCAGGGAAATCCTGAAGCACTTTACTTTGCAATATACTATGAAGTGATTGTTGTGGAAGGATGCATCCCCCAATCAAAATAAATCATGATATTTGTTGTTGGATCATATAGCTCAGAATTTGGGTGTATAGAGTATGTAGTTTATTTTTAAATGGAAGATAATCAAGACAATCCACTCTGATGGTCTTAGTTTTGATATCTTCATCTGTAACCTAAAGAGGGGAGGCAGATGACTTTTAGTATCTTATTAAGTCTTAAAAATATCTGATCTTTCTTTTGATCATTTTTAAAAATAATGTTTTTAATGTCATTAAAAAGAATTCCTATTGCAGAATACTTATCAGACAAGAAAAATAAAAATCATAAGTCCATCGGTCATAGACAACGAGTATTGGGAGGTTTTATATATCTTTCTTTCTTTCTTAATGCATAGATGTTTTTAAATGTAGTATGGCATTTAATATATAATCTTTTCTAAAAGCTGGCTTATTGAGGTAAAATTTATAAAAGCAAAATTAATAATTTTAGGTGTGCAGTTACACAGGTTTTGACAAACATATATACTTGTGTAACTACCAGCACAAACAAGATACAGGTAGTTTCATCATCCCCGGAAGTTTCCCTGTTCACCTTTGTAGTCAATCCCCTATCTTTATCTCCAGCTCTATGAAACCATTAATGTGATTTCTGCCCCTATAATTTTGTCATTTGAAAAATGTAATATAAATAGAATCACAAAATATATTAAAGTTTGTGCTCCTGGTTTTTTTTTTTCATTTATCTTAATGCTTTTGAGGTTCATCCATGCTGTAGTATGTACAGTAGTTCATTTATTTTTTATTCTTGAATAGAAATTTGCTCTGTGGATGTACCACTGTTTGCTTTTACTTTCACCAGTTGAGGTACATTTTGGTTGCTTCTAGCTTGGGGCATTTATGAATAAAATTGCTATGCATATTCTCATACAGTTTTTGTCTAGATGTATGTTTTCATTTCTTTTGGGTAAATACCTAGGATTGAGATTAATAGATGGTATGGCAAGTGTGTATTTTACGTTATGGAAAGTACATAAAATTTTTTTGCAATATGCTTTAAAAAACCTTTTTTCCCAAAATAATTATAGATTCATGGGGATTTGCAAAGATGATAAAGACAAGTCCCATGTACTCTTTACCCAAATTCTCTAACAGTTAAATCTGGCCTGTCTTGGAGACTGACTATTCCACGCAGGCTTGAGAAGAATGTGTATTCTGCCATTGCTGGATGAAGTTTTCTGTTGGTGGTGTGGCTCAAGTCAGCTATGTCCTTACAGACTTTCTGCCTGCTTTAACCATCAGTTACTGAAACAGGGGAGAAGATTCCAACTATAATAGTGAATTTATCTATTTATCATAGTTCTATTAGTTTTTGCTTCACAAATTTTGATGCTCTGTTGTTGGGTGCATTAATATTAAGGACTGTTATATCTTCTTTATCATTAGATAAGGCCCCTATTTATTCCTGATAATTTTCCTTATTCTGAAGTCTCCTTGCTTTGCAAGAAATTAATATAGATACACCAGCTTTCTTTTGATAAATGTTAGCAAGGTATATCTTTCTGCATACCTTTATTTTTTAACTTTTCTTTATTTTTATATTTAAAGTAGGTTTCATCTAGACAATATACAGATGTAACTTGTCTTTTCTTCTTCTTAACAGAGCAAAGGTTTTTCAGTTTGACAAAGTCCAATTTATCATTTTTTCCTCTTATGGATCAAGTCTAAGAACTTTGCCTAGACCTAGACATTGAACACATCCTCCTGTTTTTCTCTTCTAAAAGTTTTGTAGCTTTAAGTTTTGTATGTAAGCCTATGATCTGTTGGCTGGGATCGATTCATTTTTTATTAACTTATGTATGTCCAATTGTTCCAGCATTAATTTGTTAGAAAGGCTAGCTTTCTTCCAGTGAGTTACTTTTGCAAGTATCAGTTGGTGTTTGTTTGGATGCATCTGAGTTCTCTATTTCTGTCCAGTGACGTGTATTTTCCCCTTGGTAAACACCACACAGTCTTGATTACTGTAACTATATAAGTTGTGAGATTGGATAGACTGAATTCTACCATTTTTTCTTTTCCAAAATTGCTTTATCTATTCTAATTACTTTCCTTATTATAAAATTTTAGAATAACGTTGCCTCTGTCTACGAACAATCTTGTTAAGATTTTTTTTAACACTCTTAATATATAATCATTCTGTTCTACATATATAATCAGTAATTCACAATATCATCACATAGTTGCATATTCATCATCATGATCATTTCTTAGAACATTTGCATCAATTCAGAAAAACAAATAAAAGACAACAGAAAAAGAATAAAATGAAAACAGAAAAAAAAATTATACATACCTGTCATGGTTAGGGACAGGTGTCAACTTGGCCATGTTGTGGTACCTGTTCGTCTGATTGGGTAAGCACTGGCCTGTCTGTTGCAATGAGGACATTTCATAGGATTAGGTTATGATCACGTTAGCTACATCCACAGCTGATTCCATTTGTGATCAGCCAAAGGGGAGTGTCTTCTGCAATTAGTGATGCTAAATGCAATCATGGGAAGCCTTTTAAGGAGGACTCAGAGGAGATAAGTTGCATTCCTGCTTTGGCTGGCGAGCCTCTCCTGTGGAGTTCATCCAGGCCATCCATTGGAGTCATCAGCTTCGCAGCCTGCCCTGCGGATTTTGGACTCTGCGTTCCTACGGTCACGTGAGACACTTTTATAAATTTTATATTTGCAAGTGTTCCCTGTTGATTCTGTTTCTCTAGAGAACCCTAACTAATACAATACCATACCCCTTACCACTCCCTTTCATTGATCACTAGCATTTCAAACTAAATTTATTTTAACCTTTGTTTCCCTTATTATTTAATTTTATTCCATATGTTCTCATCTGTTGACAAGGTAGATAAAAGGAGCATCAGACACAAGATTTTCACAATCACACAGTCACATTGTGAAAGCTATATCATTATGCAATCATCCTCAAGAGACATGGCTACCTGAACACAGCTCTACATTTTCAGGCAGTTCCCTCCAGCCTCTCCATTGCATCTTGAAGATTTTATTGTTAAAGAGCTTACAATGGAGTCAAACCTGCCTTTGAACTTCTACCAGGTCCACTCTGCTTTCATAGGTTGCATAAAGTAAAATTATTTTTTTTCTACTTGATCATAAAGAATTTCAACAAACTCCTTAGTATTCAACATGCCAACATATAACAAATCTAATTTGAAGTGGATTGATTATAAACAGATATTATGATTTTTAAATATGTTCTGAGAAAGTTTTGGTTTCATCTAACAGAACAAACAATGGGAAATATTCTTTCATCTAAATTTTACAGCTCTTGCCTACTTCTCATTTATTATGTACATGAATGTTTAGGATTGACATGCCCTCTTGATGAATTGATCCCTTTATCATTATGAAATTATTCCCTTTGTGCTTTGTTATGATTAATGTTAGCAGCACATGGGTTTTCCCATCCTTTTACTTTTAATCTATATGTCTTCATATTTAAATTGTCTTTTTTCTAGGCAGAAAATAGTTGGATCTTGCTTTTTTAAATCTAATCTGACAATATTTGTCTTTTAATTGGGGTGTTTAGATCCCTTGCCCATTAAATAGGTTATTTTAATGGTCATATTTAAATCTACCATCTTGCTATTTATTTTCTTTTGTCCCTCCTGTTTCTGTTCCTCTTTTCCTCTTTTTTTTTTTTTTATGAATCAAGTATTTTAATGATTCCAGTGTATCTCCGTTGTTAGCTTATTAGCTCTGACTCTGGTTATTATAGTGGTTGCGTACCCATTTATAGCATTCATTTTCTATATATCACAGTCTAGCTCTAAGTGATACTATACCATGTCACACGGAGAAAAAGAATCCTGAAATATCTCTCCTCTGACCTTTATGCTATTTTTATATTTTAGGAATACATATTCTATAAACCCCACAACACATTGTTATTATTGTTCAAGCATTAGTCATATTTTTGAAGAGATTTAAATATGAAAAAAAATTATATAGATTTACCCAGTTACCCTATCTAGTGATTTTCTTTCCTTTGTGTGGATCCGTATTTCCACCTGACATGCCTTTTCCTTCTGCCTGAAGAACTTCCTTTAATATTTCTTCTAGTCTAGGTCTGCTAGTGAATTATTCCAAATTTAGAATCTCTGGAAAGGTGTTTATTTCACTTTCATTTTTAAAAGATATTTTCATGGGGCACAGAATTCTAGGATTACAGATTTTTAATTTCACTCCTTCAGAAATGTTGCTTCATTGCCTTCTCACTTGCATTGTTTCTAAAGAGAAATATTCCATTCTCTTAAACCTTGTTTCTCCATAAATAACATGGCTTCTCTTGCCCTGGCTGTGTTAAAGATTTTCTCTTTATCACTGCTTTTGATAAATTTGATTATAATGTATCATTTTGTATTTTTCTTCCCCTTTCTTGTGCTTGTGGTTTATTGAGCTTCTTAGACTTATGGGTGTTTAATTTGAAAAATTTTGGCTATTATTACTTTAAACATTTTTTCTATATCCCCATACCCACCTTGGGAATCCTCAATTACATTTAGGTTAGGATGCTTAAATTGTTCGGCAGCTCACAAATGCTCTTATCTTTTAATTTTCGTTCTCTGTTTTATTTTGAATAGTTTCTATTGTGTATCTTCATTAACTTTTTCTTCTACAAGTTCTAATATATTGTTAGTCATATCTAGTGTCTTTTTAATCTCAGATATTGTAATTTATATCTCTGGTTCAATTTATGTATTTTTATATCTTACATGTCTGTACTTTAAATTTTTGAACCTGTGAAATGCAATTATGATAGCTCTTTTAATGTCCCTGTTTGATAACACTAATACCTGTATAGTTTTTATTGATTTTCCTTTCAGTTTGGGCCATATTTTCTTGCTCCTTAGCATGCCTAGTAAGTAATTCTTGATTGAGTGCAAAACATTGTGATTCTTACATTTTTGGGGAGTTTATATTTTTGTATATGATTACATATTCTTGATTTTGTCCTGGGACACAGTTAAATTATGTGGAAACCATGTGACTTTTCAAGACTTGCTACTAATATTTGTTATGCAGGATCAGAGCAACATTAGGCTAGAGCTAATTATCTCTTACTACTACTACTAAGGCAAGATCCTTCATAGTACTTTACCCACTGCCTTGTCAATTTTGAGGTTTCCCCATCTAAACAGTAGCAACAAGCATTATTTTTTACCATGTATGAGGATTACATCTCTTTCATTAATCCTTTCAGGTAGACCATCCCCTGGTCTCAAATAGTTTCCTCCTATGCATTTGATGATTAGTTTTCTGCTAAATACTCAAGTAATATTCAGCTCTCTTGGAGTCCCACTCTGTACAGATCTCTCTTCAGTGTTACCCTGCGCTATTAACTCTGTCTGCATTGGGTCCCTGGAATCTCAGCTAACTACGCAGCTCAGAACATCTTCATAGTTCTATCTGGGTTCCCCCTCCCTCTACTCTGGCCTCGAGCTTTCTCAAGTCAGAAAAATGAGGCAATTTTAGGCCCAGCTTACTTGCTTCCTGTCTTTCAAGGATCATTTATTTTTAATTTTTAAAATTTTTAACTATTTTATTGTATAGTATGACATATGTGGATGTCATGTCCCATGTAGTAGGGAGGGCAATGATTTCATTTGCAGCGTTGGGCTTAGAGAGAGTGAGGCCACATCTGAGCAACAAATGAAGTCCTCTAGAAGTAACTCTTAGGCGTACCTATAGGTAGTCTAAGCTTCTCCGCTACCTACATAAGCTTCACAAGAGTAAGCCTCATGATTGACGGCATGGCCTATTGATTTGGTTGTGCCTAATATCAATATCAGGGGATTCCTTGATGGTAAAGTTTAATATTTACATATTCTTTCTTCCATCCCTCAGGGGACTTTGCCAAAACTTTTTGATTATCTGCTTAATGTACTCTAGGATGTGTCCAGGCTTTACAATAATCTATACAGGAGTAAAGGACCTCTTTCTTATTCTGTGCTCCCTGTGTTTCAGTTGTTCAAATGAGCCATAGAGTTAGGTTGAATTAGATTGTGTACTACAGAAAGTTTCAGTTGCAGACCAAATAAACCTTTCATAGGTCTCAATGAGTATGTGTGGTTCTCAAATATAGACACTGCCTTCTTTACTCCTATGTTCTGAATTACTTTAACCCCAACCTGTTCAGCTTTGTTTTTATCTCTAAATATCAGGTTGTATATATATAAAAAGCCTTTCAAAATCCAGAAATAATAATCACCACTCTGGACTTAATGTGTCTGCTCTAAAAGCTTACAGTCTTGGCCCCTGGGTTCTTATAAGCATTTTCTAAAGGTGACCATACCATTCTTGTCCATTTGTCTCTGGCTTATTTTGTCTCACCAAATGTTCCACATGTTCATTCACATCATTGCATCCCTCAAGACTTTGCTTCTTTTTGTAGCAGCACAACCTTCGTTCATAAGTATACACCATCATTCGCCAGTCTACTTCTCTGTCAGTGCATCCTTCAGCCACCTGCATTCATTGGGCATCATATAGAGGGCCCAAAGGTCACAGTTCATCAACATTCTCAATTTTAGATAATTTCATTGTTCCCAAGAGAAAGAAAACCAATAAACACCCCTCACCAAATAGGAAATCTAAACTTCCTCTTAACTCTTGTTCCTCATCCCATTATTTGCCTCTGCTCTTGCTGTGGTAGTGCTGATGGTTTCCTTTCGAACATAGCTCATAGCAGGCAATAGCAGTTTTCCCCCTGTACCCTGGACTTAAACACTCTTTGTACAAGAATCATATCTTTGAAGTAATTCTTGTGAGAACTAATTCATATTTCTATGTTAATCTGTGGGACATGTAGGTCTGTACAATCCCTTTCAATCTTGTTCATCTTCAATACTGTAATATTACTTATAGATCCACTAGAGAACCACCTTCACTCCTATCTATTTCCTTACATCGGAATTCAACCTCATTAGCTAATAGTTCACCCATCTCTAGTTTCTATGTATCTCTAAGTCCCCTATATTCTGTAATATAAGCCTCTCATTATACCTTTATGCTGGTCATAAAAGTGCAATCATACAGTATCTATCCCTTTGTATTTGGCTAATTTCACTCAGCATTATGTCCTCAGGACTCATCCATCTTGTCATGTGCTTCAGAACATCATTTTGTCTTACTGCTGCATAATATTCCATCATATGCATGTACCACATTTTGTTGATCCACTCGTCTGTTGATGGGTATTTGGTTTGTTTCCATCTTTTGGCGATTGTGAATAATGCTGCTATGAACATCGGTGTGCAAATGTCTGTGTCATTGCTTCTAGTTCTTCTGGGTATATATCAAGTAGTGCTATTGCTGGGCGTAGGACAACTTGATACTTAGTTCCCTAAGGAACCACCAAGCAATCTTCCATAGTGGCTGCACCATTATACATTTCCAACAGTACTGCATAAATGTCCCAGTTTCTCCACATCCTCTCCAACATTTATGGTTTCTTATTTGTTTAATAGCAGCCATTCTTATAGGTGTGAGGTGTCATCTCATTGTAGTCTTGATCTGCATTTCCCTTATAGCCAGTGAAAATGAGCATCTCTTCATGTGCTTTTGAGCCATCTGTATTTGCTCTTCAGAAAAATGCCTATTCATATCTTTAGCCCATTTTATAATTGGGTTATTTGTTCTTTTGTTGTTGAGTTGTATGATTTCTTTGTATATACAGGAAATCAAACCTTTGTCTAATATGTGAGTTCCAAATATTTCCTCCCATTGAGTTGGCTGCCTCTTCAACTTTTTGACAGAGTTTTTTGAGATGCAGAAGCATTTGATTTTGAAGAGTTCCTTTTATCTATTTTTTCTTTTGTTGCTTGTGCTTTGGGTGTAAAGTTTAGGAAGCTACCTCCTATTACTAGGTCTTGAAGAGGTTTCCCTACATTTTCTTCTAGAAGCTTTATGGTGCTAGTTCTTATATGTAGGTGTTTGATCCACTTTTAGTTAATTTTTGTGTAGCGTGTAAAATAGGAGTCCTCTTTCACTCTTCCTCTGGCAATTGATATTCAGTTCTACCATGCCCATTTATTGAAAAGACTATTTTGTCCCAGTTCAAGGGATTTGGGGGCCTTGTCAGAAATCAATTGACCATAGATTTGGTGGTCTATTTCTGCATTCTTGATTCAATTCCATTGGTCAGTGCTTCTATCTTTGTGCCAGTGTCATGCTGTATGGACCTCTGTGGCTTTATAATAGGTTTTAAAGTCAGGGAGTGTTCATCTTCCCACTTTTTTCTTCTTTTTTAGGATGCTTTTAGCTATTCGGGGTTTCTTTCCCTTTCAGATGAATTTGGTAATTAGCTTTTCCAAATCTTCAAAGTAGGTTGTTGGAATTTTGATTGGTACTGTGTTGAATCTGTAGATCAATTTGGGGGAGAATTGACATCTTAATTATATTTAGCCTTCTTATCCATGAGCAGGGAATGTCTTTCTACCTATTTATATCTATTTTGATTTCTTTTAGCAACGTTATATAGTTTTCTGTGTGCGAGTCCTTTACGTCCCTAGTTAAGTTCATTCCTATGAATTTGGTTCTTTTAGTTGTTATTTTGAATAGAATTTTTTTCCTTAACAGACTCCTTTGCTTGTGTATAGAAATGTTACTGATTTTTGCACATTAATTTTATATCCTTCCACCTTGCTGAATTTGTTTATAAGCTCAAGTAACTTTGCTGTAGATTTCTCAGGAATTTCCAAGTGTAGAATTGTGGTAGATTCACTTATCAACTAGGCCAGGTGAGCGTACCTAGTTTTGTTGCTACGGACATAAGCCAATGGCTCATCTGTTGCTGATTTACATCTGCAGTCGGCTAGGAGGCATGCCTGCTGCAATGAAGGACGTTTAACTTAATTGGCCGATGCTTAAATGAGAGACCACAACTTAGCACAGCCTAAGCAGCTCGGCATCCCGCATCTCAGCACTCGAAGCTCAGCCCAGGCCTTTGGAGATGCAGAAAGAAGTCACTCCGGGGAAAGTTGTTGGAACCCAGGAGCCTGGAGAGAAGGCCAGCAGAGACCATCCTGTGCTTTCCCACGTAAGGAAGAACCTCAGTGGAAAGTTATCTGCCTTTCCTCTGAAGAACTAACAAAATAATCCCATTTTATTAAAAGCCAATCTGTCTCTGGTGTGTTGCATTCGGCAGCTAGCAAACTAGAAAAAGTATCATACTTGGATCTGCAAATAATGAGACTTTTACTTCTTCCTTTCCAATTTGGATGCCTTTTATTTCTTTGCCCTGCCTGATTGCTCTAGCTAGAACTTCTAGCTAGAAATCTAGCACAGTGTTGAATAATAGTGGTGACAGTGGACATCTTTGTCTTGTTCTTGATCTTAGGGGGGAAAGTTTTCAGTCTCTCTCCATTAAGTATGATGCTGGCTATCGGTTTTTCATATATTCCCTTTGTCATATTGAGGTGGTTTTCTTTGATTCCTATCTTTTGGAGTTTTTTTTTTTTGTCAGAAAAGGATGCTGAATTTTGTCAAATGCTTTTTCAGCATCAGTCAAGATGATTATGTGATTTTTCACATAATCACATAATCCCTTTCAGTTTGTTACTGTGCGGGTCATTTATTTTTGCTTCAAAAGACCTATGTCCAGTCTCTTGAAAATCATTGTTTCATGTATTTTATCTTTTTATTGTTGCTGTTTTTCAGTTGATTACTTATTACAGATAGGCAGGTAACACCTGTCCCTGTTATTCCATCTTGGCAAGGGTGGAAATATTACTTGTCATTTAAAAATAAACTTAAAGTTGCCTAAAAAAAACTTGGCATATGTCTTCGCTCACATTCTAATTTATTTCTCCTTCCAGGATAAAGCAGGTGTTTTAATCTTCTCACCTCCTTTCTCAAAGGCTTGCCATCATTTGCTTTCTAATTAACCTACGAATTTTATATCTAAGCATCTTTCACATTGTTAGGAGAGTCAATAGAGCAAAAGGTTATAGATTTTTTTCAGGAAACTGCTGTCTGTTTCCAGCTTTCACCATTTAATATTTGTGTCTTTGGGGATGTTCCTTAATGTCTCTAAATTTCAATAAAATGGAGGTGATATCACTATGTGTCCAACCTATGTCACAGTAAAAAAATATATATATCAGATCAGGAGCCAGAAGGCCAGAGCTCCTGTCTCAGCTCTTCCACTTATGGATAATAGATTTTAGACAAGTTATTCAGCTGTGCTGATCTTCAGTCTTCTCAACCATGAAATGGAGATGACAGCATACTTTCTGCTTACCTTTGCTTACTTATTCATGTTAAATGAAATAAACCAGTCAGAAAGGACAAATATTGCATGGTCTCATGATATGAAGTAATTAGAATAAGCAAATTCATGGAGTGAGAAACTAGAATACAGATTATGAAGGACTAGGGAGGGGGTAGAGCATGGGAAGTTCATGCTTAACTAGAACAGAGTTTCTGTTTGGGCTGATGGGAAAGTTCTGGCAATGGATGATGGTGAGGGTAGTATAGCCATTATGAATTTAATTGACACCACTCAGTTTTATACTTGAATGTGGCTAAAAGGGGAAATTTTAGGATGTGTATATGTTGCTAGAATAAATGTTGAAAAAAGTTAGTAAGTAAATTAAAAAGAAAAATAATGTGAGTGTCACAGAAGCTGAAAAACAAGATCTTGAAGATCAAATAAAAAAAGAAACAATGTAAAATATCACCATACTTACATTTTATATAGAAATTAGTAGTATACTATATTATTCTATAACTATGTATTGCTGTATAGTAAAATAAATTATACTGTACATATAACTGTGCTATGATATAATATGTACAATGAGAGGACAGTGCCTTTAATTTAATGCTAGTAACTGTATAGAATGCCTAATTAATTTCCTATACATTTTAAATACTTTTCTCAGCAGTATAAGTGTGTTTCTCATCAAGGAGGGAAAGCAAAAATAATCCCTATTTTATATTGTAGACTAAATCTAGTTATGGCATTTTGTAAGGCTATTGATATGGTTGGAAAATAAATGCCTGAAACATAGATTCTTGTTCAAAAATATGAAAATCACTTTCTGGAAAAACTTAAACAGTTTTACAGTAAGGATTTGGTGATGGAATACATTAATATCACATGGGATATGTCACTCAAAATAAAACTCAATAATAAATGCAAAATAATTTCCATCTTCAATTTTAATTTCATATCCCACCCACAAATATTATTAGGTAACTTCATATAGTAGAGATGAAATATATTAGATGAAAGACATTACCAGAGCAAAACTTCATTCCCACAAATACTTAAGGAATAATTTATTCTGTAAGCTGCATTTTTTAGATAGATGAGGCTTTGAGCATCAAATAAATTTTTACCTGTCCTATTGATTGCTCCTTTCTCCCCTGCAGCCGTTGACTCAGATGAATTACTTCTCTGCCCAGTTAAGTGGTTGAACTGAAGTTGTCCTATCCAGAAAGTAGAAGAAAAGAACAAACCTGTTAATAGTTTGTAAAGGTATAGAAGAGTTTAAAAAGTGTCCCAAGAAGTTGCCAACAGGCTCATCCACATTCCATGCTGTAACAAAAAGGACTGTCTAATTATGGCTTCACGTTGCTCTCAAGATGAACCCAAAGTTATCTTGATCTTGGGTTATAAATCCCTCTGCCTACTTCTCCAGTCACAGTTCGTTTCCTCTTTCCCCACTTCTTGTTGTAGCCACTCTGATCTTAACTTCAGTTTCTTATGGTGTAATACTTTCTTCTTTGAACATGTTTGAAATGCTGTTTCTTCCCTTTAACTGCTCTCACCTGTTAATTCCAGCTCATTTAAGTAGATCAAGCCAAATTTCACCAGTGAACCCTTCCCCTCACTCCCTCTGTAGGTTAAATATATCAATTATGTGAAATATTTGTTCTATGGACATCTCCTTAATAGCACTTTCACAGATTTAATGGAACAATGATTTGTTCTGCTAGTATATAACCTCTTAGAGATCAGAGACTGTATCTTTTTGGTCAGGTTTAACATTGGGCTTTAACATAGTACCTTCACATAAGAGGCATTTAGTAAATATTTGTTGTAGACATATGGGGAGTATTATGGAGTCTACCTGGAATATCATAACACCTTCCTAACTTTGGACTTATATTATCAACTTTTTCAATTGCATTTCAGTTTGGTCCCATGCCTGAGAATTCCCTGATTTCATTCTTATTACTCATTACCGTCTTACTTTTTCTGACTAATGATGTCAAAGTTGTGGTATTACAAATGGTTAATTCTATCTTTTTACTTGATTTAATGACATTTTTTATCTTTAAGTCTGAATATGAGTCTTAACCCTACCCTTAGAAGCCATGTGGTCTAGTGTGAGTCACTGAACCTCTCTCTGTCTTGACCTTCCTTTTAAACTATCCCTCTTTCCTAGAGCAATTGAGGTTAAATAATATAATAATTGTGGAAGTTTTCTGTGAATTATAAACTACCATTCAACTATTAGGCATTACTTTTTTTTTTTTTTACTCATTAATTCATTCAAACAATTACTTAGTTAATGGGAAAGATAGACAAGTCAACTGCAATTGTGTAAGACAGTATAGTAGGTGCTTTGTCTAGAAGTGGGCCCTAGATGCTACGGTGTTCTAGAGGAAGGTACTCTACAACAGGTGACCAAGGTGGTCTTAACTTCTCCTTGGATTGACTGATTTAAGAAGTCTTCTTCAGAACTCCAGGTCCCTGACCTCCTGCTCAGACAGCCTTTATATTTTCCAGGAGCCTAACAAGTGCCAAAAGAGAGAGTCACTTATATTTCTCTTCTCCTCTGGCCCTTACAAGATCCGGGTAGCCTAATCAGAGTAAAATAACAATTTCCTTTTGACCCTAATCACAGACTTAGTATCACTCACCCATCCCAGTGATCACCCCCTACCCTCATCCTTCAGTACTTCTTCCCTAGCCCACTGCCAGCCCTTCAGAAACCCTGCTCTCATCCTGTTTCTCTGGGGTTGATTTCTGGCATATGTCCCCTATTGCAATAGCTGTTACTTGATTAACATTGTGTGGTGTAATTTTTCCTTTGATGTGGGTCAATGAAGAGTTCCAGGAAAGGTGAATTCTACATTGAGTCCCAAGAAGATAGAGATAGCCAGGTAAAGAGTAAGAAAAAAACATTCTACCATAGACAGAAGCAATGTATGAATTCTTAGTAGTGAGATGAAACATGGCTCATTGAAGGAAATTCGTGAGTGGATAATATTGGGGAAAGCAGGGAGAGTCTGAAATCAGTCTAACTCTGTTATACGTTATTATTGAAAGCCATCTAAAACGCCAGTCTAGGACCTTCTGGCATAAGTGAGGTAAGATCTGTACAAAGAAATCAATGAGGGAGTAACAAATGCAGGAGGTAATCTCCATCCTGAAAGTTTGTTAACATCCCTGTTTCCTACTTTGTCTATTCTACAAGTTCATAAGTTTAATGCTTATTTAAAAGGAAAGCAACCTACATAAAAGTGAATTCTGAACTATTTAAAGGCCCCCATATTTTAATGTGCAGTGTACATGAGTAAATATCAATAAATGTTCTGAGTGTCTGAGATAAGTAAGTTACAAGTATGCATACTGCAGCCACTTTGGTGTGATGTTTAAGAGCACAGGCTTTGGAATTTGACTTTATTTTCATTGACTGTATTCATTTGCAAAGACCAATGCTTACACTCTGTACGAACCAGGGAAAGTTTTGGATTCATTCTGTCTGATTTTATCTGTAAAAAAATAATAGAATTATACCTATTCCTTAGAATTTTTGGAAAAAAAATGCATAGTATAACTTAGGTTAGTGCCTGCCACTTAGTATATGCGTAATAAATTTTAGAAAATTATGTATTTCTTTGCAAATCTTTTTATGAAGATATACTTATCCCATTTCCCTACTTATGCTTATAAATTTATGTTCTTTACTTTTTAATATGTGAATATATTTGTGTGTGTATATATATGTATACTTCTTAATATATGAATGTATATGTGTGTGATATATATATATATACACACAGAATGCTTTTTTTGCCAAAATTCTCTTAGTTACTTCAGAATTAATTCATTATGACTTTTTAAAATATCTGTGATTCTGTAAACCTCTGTTTTCTGTAGTCATGATGAATCCCAGGAAACTTTTAATGTACTCAATTTTTAAAGAATGGGATAGTGGTTCAGGTGGCATCTGATATAGGGAGAATCTGAATGTTGTGTTCAAGGACTAAATATAACACAATACAGCTTAAAAATAAGACACTGAAACTTTCCTGTTTTTTTTTTTAAGACTAATCTAATAAGAGCCACAATTGTGTTTCTAAACAGCAGAGTCTGTACACTCAGCGATCAAGGCAATACACCTTCCATTATATTCCTAGGTACAGTGAGACACTATCTCTTATCTTCTGAGCCCTTCCAGTGCAAACAAAAAAATTTCTCTGAGAGGGAGTGAAGTTAGCTGTTCATGGATCATTTTAAGGTGAGAAAGTGGATAAAGGCTGTTTCCCAATTAGTGTCTTTCAAAGAGGAAGTAGACATGCTGAATTGATGGGGCAAAAAATGATAATTACAGGAAAAGGAATTAAAATAGAGAATATAAAAAATAAAATTGCTTAATTTTCAAAAATCTATTAGAATATATACTTTTCTGGGGGGTGGAGGTGGGGGGGGGGGGGCGTGCATGGTCCAGAAATCGAACCCAGGTCTCCCATATGGCAGGTGAGAATTCTTCCACTGAAGAATATATACTTTTCAATCATGATCATATGTCTTCTGTTTTTGTCCAAGTGATTAGGGTGTGGTGTGTGTGTGTGTTTGCATACCTGTGTGTGTGTGTGTGTGTGTGTGTGTGTGTGTGTGAGCATGCATGAGAAGAGAGAGAGTACAAGTGCACAGGGGATTCCAGGAAAGAATTATATTAGTGTGAGGAAAGACCTGATTCCAGGATAATGAAGTATAAATATGGATTCTTGTAACTGCTCTGCTTTTGATCAGTTGTGATTTTAGGCATGTCCCTGCCTAAAATCACATAACCTCAGTTTCCACCTCTGTAATATGAAGGAGTTAGAAGTCCTTTCAGTAGTAGAATGATAAACCTATGACATCTGAATTCTCTTTAAACCTGCTGAAAGGCTGTGATGTAGCCACCAGGATTCAGAGAAGTTAAGAGTATAAACGAGAATGTGGCAAGGCTGGGAATATCATCCAAGCTAATGCCTACTCTGGGGTTCTTAAATGGTACCACTTTGTGCAGGCAAGGAAAGATAACATCTATTTTGCCACGTCACAGCATTACATAAACATGGCAGATTGTTTTGAAAGCTGCGGAAAGCACTTCAATCATAAGGGACAATAGTTATTTATTAAACTATCATTATAGTCAAGAATCTCTCTACATAGATAAAGAGAACATTTGAACCATGATCTGGATTTTTGGAAATAATCCTGATCTTCAGTAATATTACTGTGCTACAAAAAATGATTTATTTGATCATTTTCTCATCTCTTCCTTTTGTGTCAATAACCTTTATGTGAGTTGAAATTGTAAGGCACTTGCTATATATGTAGGATTCTAAAGTATATACTTTTTTTTTTTTAAAGGAAAGACAGAGAGAAGGAAGGAAGGATAGAAGGAAGGAAGGAAGGAAGAAAGGGAAACATCTTTAAACATTTTCTTGTTTTTTATTGTATTCTGTTTCTCCGTATTTGTTACATGGGCTGGGGCCGGGAATCGAACCGAGGTCCTCCGGCATAGCAGGCAAGCACTTTGCCCGCTGAGCCACCGCGGCCCGCCCCAGTATATACTTTTTATTACCTAGTTCCACCCATTTTAATGAGAAGAAAAATAATTCTATATTTGATGAATAACTGAAAAAAATTTAAAGAATGGGATAGTGGTTCAGGTGGCATCTGATGTAGGGAGAATGGGAAAGTGCATGGGAGAAAAAGACAGAATTTGAGATTTGAGAATGATACTTTTCTAACCTATCTCCGATTAAAACCCCAAGTTCTTCAAAACCTCAATCCCATTCATGTACATTTAAATTCTGTTGTTTTTCAGAAACAAAGAATGATTAACTGAGCATATGATGAATCACCTCTAGATTTACAGCATTCCTGAAATGAAATGGAGAAAAAGCTCCAATAACATGAACCAATTGACTGGCACTTCCAATTTTCGGGATGCTCACTGAATTTTCTTTTGGCTCTCTTCTCTTGGAAGAGGCTGTCAGTTCCAGCCCTCTTATTCATCATTTCCAAAGGTGCTGACTATCAGTGAGGAGCTCTTTTCCAGTCAGTAGGAAACCGACTCCTTCAGCCTTTCCTCATAGCAGAGATTCTTCAGAGAGACAATCATCTTTTGGTTCGTTTGTTCCACCCTGGCACCACTTCCACTGCTAGAAATATTATCCATTTGGGCTAGATTTGGAATCATTAGAGCATATTAAACAGTCATCAAATCTATTGTAAGATATTAAACTTTACTACCACCAATAATTGAGTGTACAATTGAGATACATTTCATATGGTCTGACAGAGCATAAGAAAGACTAAAAATGAATATTGGTATGTTAATATTTAGAAGTTTTTACAGATAGAGACCAGGAATCAACAATGATTAAAATATAGCAGTGACTTAGGAAAGTTTAACAACTAATGAGTAGATATTGTAGATTAGAATACAATGACAAAGTAAAAAAAAATCATAGATCTTCACTCTTTAGTTTTACTTCTGAGTATTGTTGAGGGTAAGTAATTGTTATACGATAACTGAACTTAAATCTATTGTTAAGGTCCATCTTCAAAAGAGGTTCATTTTTCTGGAATCTTAGAAATTATCTAGTACAAATGTATCATTATAATGACATAAAAAATGGAATACCAAGTATCATTAAGTATAAGGTTTATCACATATACCTGGAATTGTTCTGGACATTATATATGAATTATTTTTAACCCTTACAACAATTTAGAATATAAGTATCATTAATCCTATTTTACATGCTAGAAAACTAAGGCTTAGAGCAAATAGTGACTTTCCCAAGGTAATGCAGCTAGTAATTGGTGAGTCAAGGTTTGGAACCAGATCTACCTATCTCCAATGCCAGGATTGTTTCCATTACATAGAGTAGTTGAAAGAGAAGAACAGAAAGAGATTTCTTGACTCCTAGTCCCATTCTTCATTAAGCTGTTATGGACTTCAGTGTTCTATAACTGAATTGCAATTTGAAACTGCTCTCCATGGTCACTAATTTTAGAGGATCATGGGAAAGTGCTAAAGCCAAATATAAATTTAAATATATAAAACAGACTTTGAAACCAGTGATCGTATTTTTTTAGGAAATAAATTCTTTCAAGGAAAAAAAGAAAAAAAGGAGGGACACTGTTGCTTTGATGATTTTCAGAATATTGACGTGATCCTAAAATTGGGCAGTATTAGATCAGTTTTCTGGCAAAATCTCAGAAGGCCTTTGATATCATACAGCCCATAACTTTCTTTCTACAGATGTGGAGACTCTGAGAAGTACTGGAACCAAACCATCTGCTTCTGGCTTCACTCATCTTTGCATAATTCTTCAGCTGCTTCTTAAACTGGTAGACTAAAACTAGCTGGAGACCAAGTTCTTGTACAATAAAAGGAGAAAAGAAACTATCTCTAGAAAAGTATAAATTTATATTTCAAAGTATTTAAAAAGTATTTTCTTTTATCTTTCCTTCTTGGAAAAGTAAATAATAAGGCAATACAGGGGTAGACTTAATTGATGGAAAACCAAGCCAAATTTTTCAAAAAATGGAAAATTACACCTTGAGTCTCTAATCCTTGTGATGTTTGGTTAGAATATAAGACTAGGCATTAGAGTAAAAACTTGTTTCGACTGAGAATTTTTTAAAAAATAATTAGTTACATGCAGTCTTGATTTCATAGTTTCTGTTTAAACTAATGTGTAATGGTGAAGCAGGGTGGGAGTGGAAGGAATGCCGAGCTTGTGGTAACTTTCAAGTGCCAGCTCGGCCTCTTCCATCTAAATTGTATGTTCTTAGGAAAATCATTGTTACTCCTCTGCATTCTGTTTCCCCGTGAATATTAGGATTTTGCTAGGCTATTTCTTAGAGTTGTCAACTCTAACTTATGAATAAGTCTATGACACTGAATTCAGACACTTCAGAACATCTACACATGGAAGCAACAGGAATACTAGATTCTTTCATGATAAGCAGCTTTCTCCAGATGTGGAAATTTTTAAATCTTTCCCTGAGCAGTAGGACAACCAATCTATCTTCCTTTCTTCTCCCCTCCCACATATGAAGGAAGACCAGTTAGAAACGTGTTTTTCTGTGAGGTAGCATATCTGGTGTTGAAGAATTCAGTTCTCATATACAAATATGGAGTATTTAACTTTGAACAGGGTTTTTGGAGCCAACCTATTGCTTCTGGGGGAGGTATCACATTACTGGTAACAAACGCATTATTGCTTTAGAAATAGACATCATCTGTTAAAATCTGCCACCTTGACACCATACTAAAGGATGTTAAGATTAGTATAACCTTGAACAACTGGTTTCATAATGTTGGCCTGTCAGTGTGGGTGTCAACTGGGTGTAGCAGTATATATAAAAGTGAGATGCTTCTGTGCGGGTTCAGTCTTGGAGCATCAACTGAGCAATGCACGGAGCAGACTTGTAACCAACTTACATCATCTTCATCATGAAGATAGCCACATTGACCATCCTTCTGACTCTGGCTTTTTGCCTCCTACGAGGTGAGCAATTTGCATATAATCTAAGCCTCTTGCCACACATCTCAAGCTGGAGGGAAGAGACTTGTCCTTGAAAAAGAAAATATATATGTATATATGTGCATAAAATTCTATAAAGTCTTGCTAGACACAGAGCTGTGAAAATTATATGTGTGAGTTTATAACTATAGAAATGATAACATAGCCTGCAATATCTGAATTTTTGTCCATGAGAAATCCTTCTATTAAGTCCATATTAGTACTAAAAAATTAACAGTCTTCATCCTCCCTGAGCATATTAATTCATTTTGCATATACACATGATATATTTTGAATCTTTTAAGTAATATATTTTGATTTTAAATAAAATTATAAATATTTTTAAAAGCAAATTCACCAATCATCTTTTCTTATTTTTTAAGCAGTAGTACCTTCTAGCATATTTTACTTTTGTGGTTTCAAGTCCTAAATGGACTGGAAATATTTTTTCTAAAAGGTGAGCAGCTTTCTTAGGTGCTAGGAGGCAAATTTTTGTATTTTCTATTTGATTTTGAGTGGAAAACAGATTCCTTTTACTGTTCTTGCTCTGAAGCATTTACCTTTTTAAAAGGGAACCTTAGAGTTGGAGTGTCAGTGAGATCGTTATACATAAATAATGCCCACTTACCTAAAACAGTGTATAGATATGTCAAAAGCCTGCTAATGAGATAGTATAATGATCTGGGAACTTTAATTAATCTTAATTTTTGGCATATTCCTGATTTTGTAATAAAGAGGCAGAATCACCAGAATTCAGGAAACTGAATTATATGTGTATATGCTATAATCTTCATTCTATGTTAATTATATTAGACCTGATATTATTTATTTTAACTTTTTCAGTTAGTAAATATGTTCATTATGTTATAATTTTAAAAATAGTCTGCTATACTTTACTTTGAAGGGACCTTTTGGGAATTATATATTTTGAGGGGTCAGAAAGCAGATGAGTATTATTTCCAAAGTAATTGGAACTTTATGAGTAATTGTACCTTTGTGAGTGAAAATGCTGATCTTTCAGAGTAGTGCCCTGATTTTAGTTATCATGGTAAATTATTATGTGTTCAAATTCAAGGTTTTACAACACATTGTTATTAAAGCAGTGGCAAGACTGCACTGAATAAATTGTTTAAATTATTAAATATTTTATAATACCTTAACCTTAGTTTCTTTATTTTTGTCCCAGATGCTGCCAGTGAGGATGAAAATCAGGTTAGTCCTGCTTTTTCTGTTCATTGATTCTATTGTAAGAGCCCAAAGAAAACTGGTTTGTGGCCAACACATTTATGTCAATAATACAGACATATTATACTGATACATACTAATACGTTTTGCTAGAAACACAGAAACAGGTATTTATGAGTCACAGACATGCACAATGTATTATTGATGGTAAATGTCTGCAAGAGGCAATTCACTGTCCATAAGAAGTGTTTTAAATTCCATAAACAAACAATAGAAATCTACTGGTAAATGATGAGGGTCAGTGTAGCAGCTGAACAAGTCAAGACACACATGGGAGGTTGAAATAAGGGTTGTTTGTAGCTTTGTATCGGTGTATGTATTTCATTCAATAAATACTTATTGAGCATCAGTCTGTGCCAGACACTGTTCTACAGGCTGAGGATATTCTAAATAAATCAAATAGATAAAATCTCTGCACTCATGGAAGTTACATTCTAGTGGAGGAAAACAGGCATGTTAATAAGTAAACCATATAGTACATTAAATAATCATTAGAGCAAAGAAAAAAAATAAAACAATGTGGAAGATAGAAATTGCTGGGAATGGAGGTGGTATCAGTTCTCATTAGGATTAGGAAACTTTCACCATAAGATGACATTAGAACAATGATCTGAAGATGATGAGAGAGTGAATTGTGCAGATAATGGCAACTTAGCGCAGACAAGGCAGGACTGGCAACAGAGACCCTGAGGCAGGAAGGTGCTTTACTAACCCATAGAAGTCTTTTCTTGGGAAAACAAAAGAATCATTCTCTATAGAATTTAAACTTTCCATGTATTTGCAAAACAGGATAAAGGGCCAATTATATCCATATATACACATATGTTATGTATCCCATTAATTCAGCACTTAAAATAGGGCTAGATATGAGCAGATATTGGCTGTCTCTCCTAGGCCATGAACATTAAATGAATAATAAAATAAAATGAACTTCTCTACATCAGAGCTCTTAAAGCCATAATTAAAATACTCTCGTTGTAGTTTAGTGTAACAATGAAAAAAAATTCCCTACAGGAATATTCTAGAGTATTTCATCATGGTCTCTCTTATGTCAACTAGGTTTACTGAATAAGGTAAGGTCCAGAAAGTCAGGTAGAGTAGAAAGAGGCCTGAATTTCTGGGAATCAGAAAACACACACACTTGGATGGTTTATACTGGCAAGAAGGAAAGTATTATAAATGTCAGTGTACGTAAAGTTGCCATTTTCTTTTTTCATATTCTGATAGAGTAACTATTTTGGTGATTGTTTCTAAATTGTGCAGAGTTTTCATGCAATTTAACACTGTTTCACTGAAAATTGCTCTCAAAACATAAATTTAGAAACCTTTTATACTGGAATAAGCAAGAAGAACAAAAAGAATAATTATTTTTTGAAAACCTTTCTGTTGATAATCTTTGAGTATTTTTTCAGAAATGAAAACCGTTCATTCAATCTTTCTTATGGTGTTGGAATTTTTGCTGTTTTCTGAGTTCTGTAGTGTGGGTTCTTTCTAGAACCATAAAAGCTGTGTTGAATGTAATAAACATGAGCCAGTTTAGCATGGAAAAGCCATGTCGTCATCTGCAAGGATCTTTAACATTTGTGTAAATTTGCCCTCACAGAAAGGTTATTATGAAGCCGAAAGCAAACATCTAGCTGCTCTAACACTGAAATGCCAGTTCCTCAGGAATTTTATTATGATGAAATACAGCAGGGTAGTTCACAGCCAGTGAGGAAACAGGAAAGGCTTGGCCCTGGAAGTTTGCAGTGTTTCAGAGGTGTGTGTGGGTAGAACAAAATAAAAACAAGTCAGGGGTTGGCAGTTTGCTAATAAACAGTTGCTGAAAAGTCATCTGCCTAAGCCAAGGTGACTTTTTTAGTCTAGATTTCCTGTTTCAACAGAAACAACTTTTACTTTAAATTTTTAAGGTCTTCTGTTTTCCAAGAGTAAATTTGATGATTTCACAACACAGAAAAATAGTTGGCTCCCTTCTTAATAATTAGTTAACACTGAACAAAATTCTTCACCTAGTTTCTTGGCCTCCATTTGCCCATTTGTAAAAAGTGAGTCCATTTAGGAATTAAATTCTAATCTAATTGTGACTTTGGATATAGGTAATTCAGGAATAATTCTTATGGATGCTATGCTTTCTCAATTAACAAAATTATTTAGAGCCTCATCACAGTGCCATCATTAGTCTTTATTCTCAACACTCTCTAAGATCTTTTTTCATAAAGGTATATTGTTATTAAAAGGACACCAGGCTCTTCTGTGATTCTATGATAGGCTTTTTATCTATAGTTGGTAGAGTCAGTTATAGCTACCAAGCTGAACAGCAACATACCCTTAGTGTACAATACTGTATAATCAGGTGCCACACCCAGCACTCATGAGACTCAATAGTAATTTGATGTCAGAAATCACTGCAGTGCTACTCGGATGAGATCAGGGTGGTGACAGTAATCTTAGAGTTATTTAGTAGGTCACTGTTAGCAGAATCTCTCTGGGCTACTCTCTGACATTACTTAGTTTTTCTTCTTCACCATTAATCATTCTGTGAGAGCTCCCAATTGCCTACCATGTTTCGGTGGATAGGTGATGTGTGTCATTATTAGTGTAAGCACCACTCAACTAAGGACACTTCTGTTTTATTTTCTACTGTATCTGCAACACCTAGCAGAGTGCCTCGGACACTGTCATCTACTAATGAGTGTTTTCTCATTTATTGGATGATTATTATAAAAATATAGTAGGCTGAATAGAATTCTATCCTTGGTCTTTTGGAAGAGGTTGTATTCCTTGTTTAGAGTTGAAGCAAAGAAATGTTTGGACCTCTCTCAGGACCTTGGAAGTAGAATGTGACAAAGAAGGGTCCTGAGACTAAAACTTCTTTAACTTCACAATACATTTGCCTGTTTTCTTTTTTTCTAAAACATAAGGTATATCACAAGATCTGAAGTTTGTTTTAGAAAAGGAGGTATTTCAACCCCATTAAAATCCAGTTTCAGGGTGGGCAATGGTGGTTCAGTGGCAGAATTCTCACCTGCCATGCTGGAGACCCAGGTTTGATTTCTGGAGCCTGCCCATGCCAAAAAGAAAAAAATCCAGTTCCAAGGAATCATGTTTGTTTCATTCACTATAATAATCCAGTGCTGAATACTATAGCCTTTCATGACAGACCTGGTGGATACATGGTTTCCAAACATATCTGATCAAAGAATCCTTTTTTAAATTTAACAACTATTAACATTTCTAGGAGCTAGTGTTTTCCTGTACTCCCTTTGGGAAATGTAGGCAGAAGCACTTTACAGATTTTCAGGCTTGCAGTTTGTTTCAGCTGTCCAGCAACTCTTTCATGGACTCACGGCATTTGTTGGCCTACTATGCTCCATACTTTTACCTGTGTCATCTTAGTATTTTTCAACAATATTAACAGTGACAGCAACAAGAATAATAATAAAAGAGAAAGAAGAGAGGAGAATCTGTTTATTGAACATCTGCTATGTACCAGGCACTCTCTGAGGGCCTTATACACTTATAATAATTAATCCTTCAAAATCTATGAGATGTATATATTTATATCCCCTATCTTTACAGTTAGGGTAATAAACTTTGAGGGGATAGTTTGCTAAGGCTATATGGCTGGTAAATGAAAACTCCTGAAAACCAACTCAGGCTTTTTTAATTTAAGTCCCTTATTGTTTCCTTTTCATTAATTGTTTTAAGTGAGTGCTTATTAGGTAATGTGCAATCTCAAGTAGACAAATAGAATCATTGTTTATTTGTGTGTTTTTTGTGTTAATTGAGTGCATGGCATCTATATTATCAACACAGGTAGTAGTCAGTGAATACCACTGCTGAAAAGTGCTTAGAAGGTAAAGCCTTGATTTGATGAGATTTAAATGAACATAACTTGTTTTGTCTTTTCTTCAGGAAAACTGCAGCGAATTTAGGGAATTGATGAAAAATGGAAAGTTGTTCTGTTTGAAGACTAAACATCTTTTTCAAAGTCCACATGGAATAATACTCATCAACAAATGTGCCACGTGCAAAGTGATCTTGTGAGTAAAGACCCCTTTCTTTCGAGTATTTGAATTAACAGTTGTACACGGAACCAGTTAAATGTATTCTCTTTCTTTTTTTCTTTCAAATGTATTTTTCTAAACCTGAAAGGTTAAATACAGATGCTTAGCAAATTCCTCTGACAGTCCCCTCAGACAAAGTTGAATAATTTCCAACAAACTAAAGAGTTTTAATTATCACTATAGTGGTAGTCTAAAAGCATTCCATGAGGCCATTATGACTGCCTTAAATAGTGGTCTGTGGTCTTTTGCGAATGTAGGTCCATTTGGGGCTCTCTGGCTCTGGAAAAAAAAAAATTTCAGATAGAAATTCAGGTTCCTTGGGCTTGGTAAGACCTGGCTCTGCTGTACAGTTGGCACTGAGAAGAGCCCCTCAGATGAGGATCTGACTATCCTGTGCTGGAAAACCAGCAGGTGGATTTAAGCAGAATGCATCCCGTCTCTGTACACTGGCAGTACCTGCAGACATCTGGGATAAGCTGTCATTTATTGTTTTAATGTCTGACAATTGTTTCTTAAATGAACACCAACCCAAATTAGAAATAGGACAGAAACAATGCACTTTTCTCTTATACTGAATCACTAGGTACAAACATAAGAAAAGGTGAAGACAAATTATTTGTAAACAATTAATTACCTTTATTATTGAAGCAGAGTGACCTGAAAAATGCCAACAACAACATCAAGGGAAAAAAACCAAAACCCAAAAATATAGTTTACAAACATGAGCATAAATAGGTAGATTGTTAAAAGGGTCTCTCTCTACAATTTGGAGAAAGGGAACTCACTCCCACTTTAACCAAAACATTATACAAGAACATATGAACAGATAGAATTTGGTAACATAAGAATAATTTGTTTCTTCTTGCTTTTGCCTTCATTGATGGTAAATAAAAGTAAAAAAAATGAAACATCTCTTTCCTCACTGAAACTACTAGCATGTTTTCTCATTTGAAGGAGATTCTTATAAAATATGTAAGTTTGATTGTGTTCAAGATTCTGTTTCCTAAACCTGAGGCAAACTAATCTTAAAAAAAGCTGTTTATCTATAAGTTATGTTATTATTTTATTAATGTTCTTTTAACTCAAACCAGTTAATGTTTAACATGATATGGCTTCTAAAACAACTGGAGTCATAGGATGTATAATTAATACATTTATGTCTCAGAAGCAAAAATATGACTTCTTGCTCTTCACAAACAACACATTTCCTTTACAGTTTGTAAAAGCCGAGTATACAAAGAAAGAAAAAGGAACAAATCAGTAATAGTTCCATGCTCAGGAAAACAAAATCCTTATGATCGTGCTATGGGTCCGTCCAGAAAAAAAATAACTAGATATAAAGAGAACAAAATTTTTATGTGCCTGAAGTTCTACTAAAGGATCGATTATAGCTTCCAGTTATCCAAATCTCAGAAAAATTAGGATGATGGGAGGGATCGTTTACTCACATTTATCCAAAGCTTTTTAATTTGGTTTCCTTCTTTCCAAAGACACAAAGGGAAGTAGGCTTGAATTTACAATTATAGCCCTCCAGACTGGAGTATTCTAACTGGTTTTGAACAGGAAACATCTTCAATATCTGATCATCAACAACACTTCAACACTGGTAATAGGTGAATACTATGCTTACCCTTTTATGGTAATTATGTTATAATTGGCTTTTGAAAATGCCAATTTGGTATGTATCAGGAGATTTAATTTGACATAGTCGATGATGTTGGGATAATGAAGCTTTAATCACTTGTGTTGCTTCTAGTGAAGAGACTGTGGGAAGGTGAAAGTAGGCAAGGTAAGATTTAGGGTGGGGAGACACACAGGCCATTCTTAAAAGCTGAATGTAAATCAGCAGGTGTTTTATTTACAATAAAGTTTCTTTCTTGTTCCGTAGGGTTTTTGATGGGAAACCAAAGCCATATATATAATGAGTTTCCTGAAAAATAATTTAAAACAAAAATAAAAATGTCTTAAGACACATAAGACAGTTTTCATTTGAAGGACAGTCACTCAATTATTATTTTTGTTACCTATGTAAATGGTGGTGGAGTAAACTTGGTTTTTAGTCTGAAAAGAAGAGGATTATGTGAAGCATAAGAGCTTTTTTCAAGTTGCTGAATGACTTCTGTGTGGAAGAGGATATTGATTTGCTTTGTAGGTTTCTAGAGGTTAGAGCCACAACTATTGCATACAGACAGACTTTGGTTCAATGCAAATATGGTCTTTTAAACAATGTAAATATGGTCTTTTAATTGGCCAGCAATTAAACAGATAGCTTTCAGATTTGTTGATCACCTGGCTATCGGAAATATTAAAGGGAAGTAGTTTGCTAAGCAGGTAAAGGTAGAGATTTTTGCCATGAGGAAACGCTCCTTCAATAGAGCCGTGTTTGAGATCTCTCTCAGCACTGTGGAGAAATTTGTGGCACTATGTTATGGAAACAGCCTCTACTTATGGCATGCCAGATTAGGTTGAAGACTGCAGTATACACCTCTTAAACAGGACAACATTAATTTTACTATGTAAGTTGTTATCCCTAATGGTTGGGCAAACATGTATAAGCTGTGCTACTCCTTGTTCTCTTCCAGGGAAAAGGAAGCAAAATCCCAGAGAAGAACAAGGCATTTGGCAAGAGCCACTGGAGCCACTGCCCCAGCAAAGGTGAGCATATTTGGAGAAAACCTTTCAAGTTTTGATTGTGTTTAGTGCTGTCTCTTTATTTCCTAACTACTAGGTCATACCTGTTGTGAAACCAACTGCTTTGAAGGGAAAGAACATAACTTAGTCCACAGGTGGGTTAAATATTTGATACAGGTTGTCCATTTGCCCAACCCCTGACCCAGTTCTCCAGAAAGACACTGGGCAGTGAGATAGGCTGAGAGACGGAGTAAGCTAGTGTAATGCTGCCTTCCCTGGCCGTTTCTCATTCCTGCTTCCTGTCGTACCTCCAAGAAGAGTATTCTCGGGACTGTGGAACTAAGTTCACATTTTAGTTCTTATTTACTATCTGTGTCAATTGGGCAATTTACCCACCTCTGCGTCTCAACTTTTTATCTGTGAAATGAAAAACTTCTTATGAGAAACTAAGATTAAAAAGCTGATCACAGTGTTTAACATCTGTTAGCAGACTTCTGATTCATTTAATTCTCTTTCTTTCCCTCTTTTGCTCCCTACTTCAAACAGAGAGTTGCGTTTCTATAACCATCTTGAAGTTTGGGATTCAGACTAATTATCATTGGAGAAAAATGATCTATGGCAAAAGATAAAAAAGAAGAGGAAAGAGATAAAGTGTACCAATTAGGTCCATCGTTCAACCACTTCACTTTATAGATAAGAAAAAGATGGCCAGATTGGGGAAAATATCTGAGCTACAATGTCTTTGGATAGATTATTGACAAAGCTATAACCGGGTATCCTGACTACTATACCCGTCACTCCAAGTCTTCTGTGTGGCTTCTTACCCAATATTTTCTTTCATTTCTTCCCCTCTTGACCCTGACATGTACTTAAAATGATCAATTAAGACAGCCCACCCAAATTACTTAAAGTATCCCCTGTCTAACAAAGCTGTCATCTTCCTTGACAGTGTTAGTAATGCCTGAGAACCTCCGCCTTTGCAATAAACCTGTTTACCTGTGCTCAGTCTCACCTTTGAAACAATATATCATATAGCCACAGTCACCACTCCATTGGTCGATAACCGCAAATATTTTATCTATAACAACAGGGACATGCTTGTGTGTTCTATAAAACTTGAGAGAGTCAGAAAGCTTTACTGATAACTTTCGAATCTGCCTTTATTTGTCAAATTCAAATAGAGACTTGCTCCATGTGATCCATTCTCCTTCATGAAAAACCGATATATTAGTGGTATTAAAAATATAGACTATAGGGCAGTGCAACGGTGGCTCAGTGGCAGAGTTCTCGTCTGCCATGCTGAAGACCTGGGTTCGATTCCCAGTGCCTGCCCATGCAAAACAACAACAACAAAAACAACAAAAATATAAAATACAAACAACAGACAAACAAAAATAACACACGCACATACACACACACATACGTATATGCACCCCAATCCTAACAAACCTATTTTTAATATTGGGGGTCAGATGTTTCTGTATCTAGACACATCTACTGACTTTTAGTCAAAATGGTTGTTTTTTTACATGGGTTGGCACCGGGAATCAAACCCGGGTCTCTGGCATGGCAGGCAAGAACTCTGCCTGCTGAGCCACTATGGCCTGCCCTTAGAATGGGATTTTTAAGAAATAAAATCATAGAATTAAAAGATACTATACCTTCATGCTAACATTTGATACCTGAGTTATAATTTTTACCTTTAAAGTTCTTAGATGCTATGTGGTTTGCTATCTAGGAAAATATTCATAAATTAAGTTACTATTTGGCTCATGTGCTTTTCAAATAATTTCTATCTGTAGTTTAGTTGTCTGAGTTTGAATGGATTTGTGTAATTACCCTGTTTTGATTGTTATTGTTCCCTCCATTATAACAACTCATTAACTTTCTTTGTTTAGATTTCGCCAAAAATCAAACCTGCCACTCAGTTGCAGAATAAGATGCTTTATTCAAGAAATTCCCACTTATAGACATCCCCTCTCTCTTGCATCATCAATTACTTCTTCACAAGTATGTCATTCTTTCATCTCCAACTCAGCTCTAATGTCTACTCCATTAGCACGTCATGGTGGTACTTTATCCCACATTGACCCCTTTTCATTCTGTTCATTGCTAACCTCTGCAGTCCAATCAGTCATAATTTCTGTCCTCTAACAATTTTAGTTCACATGAAACTCTAAAAATTGATTGATAGTTGCTTTTAATGTTTTTATTGATTTATTTTGCCAGCTTTGTAGGATATTAATTTGAATGTGTATGTGTGTATCTGAGTCCTCTATCCTGTTCAAATTGGTTGAGTACTTTAATTGCTAGTAAGGTAAGTCCTGCCTCCTAGTTCATCCTTTTCAAAGTTGACTAAGTGATACACAAATACATATTTTACATGTATATATTAGAAATAAAATGCTCACTGAGTTTATAAAAATCCGTCCTGAATTTGGGAACCCATCTGGATTTGGGATACAACAAAATTTATTAATTATTTAGGTATATTTTACTTTTTATAATATTAACATGCTCACCTAAGGAGCATAGAATTGCTTATCATTATTTCATATAATTTCTAGATACTTTATGAAATACCTTTAGAGGATCTTAATATTTTTAAGGTTAGAAAATTTGTAACTTCATTGTTATTTAGAATGACATTTTAAAATCTCCTTTTAGCTAATTTTGAGGTAGACAAATTCTCTTGGTTTCTGGAATTGATTTTATATTAGACAACTTTGCTGATATCTTCTGTTAATTCTGAGTTTGTTGATTACATTATTTTCTTCAGGGTGGTTGATTGCATCATTGTGTATAATAGGAGTTTTGTAACATCCATGCCAATCTTGCCACCCCTTTCTTTTTCTTTCCTTACATCATTTGCAAGTATCTAGAGTTCAATGGTTAAACAACAGTGATAATTATGAATGTCTCCCTACATCCTCTCCCCCCATATAAAAAGGAATACATCTAAAGTTTCTTTTTTAAGTATGTTATTTGCTATAGGTGTTTTGTCCATAGACTTTAGCGAGTTTAGGAAGTTCCTGTACATTTTCCTAATATCTGTAAATTATTATTAAATGTCCCCTGTTTTTTTAATGTTAGTCTATTAATGTAATAAATTTCTTGATAAATTTTCTAATTTAAAACCATTTTCATTTCTTAGAGTAAATCATACTTGATCAGAATATATAGTTAATATTTTATTTAGAAATTTTGCAACTGTTCATCAGCAAAATGACTTTATATTTTTCTTAATTATTCTTAATCTGGTTTGAGGATCAATATTAAATCACCCTAAGCAGTCAGCAAATCCTTTCTCCAAAAATCAACTTTAAAGTAGACATAAATGATAAAATCAACCATTTTAGCACTTTAGAAATAACCCAAAAGCATATGTTAATTTGAGAATCATTAATGCTTGAAAAACTGCTAAGCTTTAGTAAGAACAAAAGGAGTTGGTTGCATTCTTGCTTAGAGCTACTCCCTCCTCACCCTCAGTTCTGTTGGTGTGAAGATTCTACCAAAGCATTACAGGCTATGAGGATTGGTAGCTGCAGTGCCAATTTAAGTGGGTTCACCTGATTTGAAGTAGTGGCCAACAACCATGCCCCTAGAGGTGTTTTCAGTAGAAGTGCTGAAGGAGCATGGCTTGCTCTACTAACCTGAGGTTGCAGGCTATTTCTGGCTGAGTCTTCAGATATGGGCAGCAGAGATTAAAGAGGGCCCAAACAGACTACACACTCTTGGCTAACTGTGGCTCTGTGCATTCACTTAGAAGACACAGAAAGTCTCAATGGATAGCAAATGCTATGGTAGATTTAAAAACAGCATGAACTTTGAATGCCCTCCCTTATATACATGGATCTAGCTGCAGAAGATCTAAGCCTTATTGGCTTGAGGGGTTTAAGAACAAATGTGTCCAGTCTTAAGCTGATCACTAAGCTACACAGGCAAAGGGGAAGAAACCTAGGAAGCCAGGTTTAGAATAATAATTATTATTTTGAAATGTCCTAAGCAAACCTATGAGCAGTTACACTTTATGATAGAGGAAGATTTCACGGATTAACCCAGGTAAATTACTAAAAAGATACAAGTAAATCAACAACAATAATAATATTTAAGGGAAAATCAGAATCCAGAGTTGCTGAAATATATTATTTAAAATTCTCAGTTTTCAACAGAAAATAGGAGATGTGCAAAGTAATCCGAATGCATGACCCACATGCAAGGAAAAAAAGTCAGTGGAATTTGTCTCTGAGTGTCCCTAGATGTTAGGTTTGGTATGTAAGACTTCAAAGTAGCTATTAAAAATATGTTCAAAGTACTAAAGAAAACCATGTTTGAAGAACTAAAGTAAAAAATTATAATAACAATCAACAAATAGAGATTCTCAATGAGGAAATAGAAATAAAAAACAGATGGAAACTCTGGAGTTAAAGAGTGCGATAACAAATGAAAAACTCAATATAGGGACTCAACAGCAGACTTTAGATTGCAAAAAAAAAAAAAGAACCAGTAAACTTTTAGAAAGGTAAATTAAAATTAGAAATTGAAATACAGAGAGAAAAGTGATTGAAGGAAAATGCAGAGCGTCTGAGAGACTCCCACAACAACAAGCATTCAAGCAAATGTGTGATGGGAATTCTAAAAACAGAGGAGAGAAAGGTATAAAAAATATTTGAAGAAATAATAGCCTTAAATATACCAAATTTGATTAAAAAATTAATCTTCACATCCAATAAGCTTGACAAACTCCAAATAGGATGAATACATGGAGATCCACACCTATTTATGTCATGATCAAAATGTTGAAATCAAAAGACAGTGAAAATTTTGAAAGAGCCAAGAGAAAATGACATATCCTGTACAGTTTAAATAAATTGTCAGCTTCTCATCTAAAATAGTGAAGACAGAACACAGTGGAAAGACATGTTCAAAGTGCTGAGAGATTAAAAAACAAACAATGCCATTAACTATGATTCTATATCCCGAAAAACTATCCTTGAAAAGTTAAGGCAAAATAAATACATTCTCACATCATTGACATTTGAGGGAATTCACTGCTAACAAAGTTGCCTTATGAGAAATACTAAACGAAGCCCTTCAGCTGAAAGGAAATGACTACCAGATGGTAACTTGGGCCTACCATGTGAAAAGTATCAGAAATGGTACATATATGGGTTAAAATGAGGCACTCTCTAAATGTAATTTCCTTGTTTTCTACTAACTTCCTCTATGGTATAATATTGTAGAAAGCAATCTTATAATGCTGTTTAACTGGGTTTATAGATATGATATATATGATAACACCAGCACAAAGAAAGGATAGAGGGAATGGAGCTTTATTAGAAGAAAGATTAAATATTTTACCAGAATTAAGTATTAATTTGAAGTAGATAGTGAGAAGTGAAGATACATATTGTAATTACTAGAGTAATCACTAAGAAAATGACACACACATTACAACCCCTTAAAATGACAGTAAGGGAGGAATAGAGACAAAAAAGACAAGACCATATAGAAAATAAACAGAAAAATGGCAAATGTCAATACAAGCATATAAATAATTATATTAAAAGTGAATGATTTAAATATCTCAATCAAAAGACAGAGTTGGAAAGGAAAAAACTATGTATAAGCTGTATCCAATAGACACACCTTAGATTCAAATATACAAAGAGGTTGAAAGAATGAAAGAGATACATTATGCCAAGTGTAACCCTAAAAGATAAGGAGTGGCTACTTTAATATCAAACAGAATAAACATTAAGACAAAAATATTAGAAATGAATAGGAACATTTCATACTAATAAAAATGTCAATATGTCAGGAGTTGTAACAATTATAAATGTATATGTATTTAGCAACGTAGGTTCAAACTACATGAAAAATTTAAAGATGTACTCAATTAGAGATTTCAAAACTTTACTCTCAATAATTCATAGAAAACTAGAGAAAATATCATTAAAGATATAACACCATCAACCAACTTAAACTGAAATACAGAGAATGTTCTACTAATGATTGCAAAATACACATTCTTTTTAAACACCTATGGTACATTCTCCAGGATAAACTGAATTCAAGGATATGAAACATTGCAATAAGTTTAAAATAATAAAAATCTTTCAAAATGTGTTCTCTGACCACAACTTGATTGAATTTTAAAATAACAAAAGAAAAACGTTTATAAATTCCCAAATATTTGGAAATTAAACAGTACACTTATAAATAACTGATGGGTCGAAGACGATATCATGAGAGAAATTAGAAAATAATTTTAACTGAATGAAACCAAAGCACAGCATATAAAAATGTATGGGATGCAGCTAAAGCAGTGTCTGGAACTTTAAATGCCTATATCAGAAAAAAAGAAAGATCTCAAATCAATAATATAAACTTCTACCTTAAGAAACTTAGGAAAAGAAGAGAAAACTAAATGCAAAGCAAGCAGAAGAATGGAAAGAATAAAGATCATGGTAGAATACAAAAAAATACAAAATGTAAAAATAATAGAGGAAATTAAGGAACCAGAAAATTGGTTCTTTGAAAAGAACAAGGAACATCGACAAACTTTTACTTATATTGACCAAGAAAAAAAGAGAAGATAGAAATGACTAAAATCAGGGACGAAAGAGGAGACACCCCTGCATGCCCTAGAGAAATTATAGGGACTGTACAGGGTTATTATGAAAAAGCATTTTGCCAACTCATTAGACAATTTAAGTGAAGTGGACACATTTCTAGGCAGATAAAAATTGCAAAAACAGACCCAAGAAGAAATAGAAAATCAAAATAGACCTATAGCAAGCAAAAAAAAAAAAAAGCATTTGTAATAAATTAAAGCCCAGTCCCAGATAACTTCACTGGTGTTTTCCATCAAATATTAAAAGAAGAAATAATTCCTGTTGTTTACAGATTCTTTTAGGCAGTAGAGGAGGAAGTGACACTCCCCAGTTCACTCTGTGAGACCAGTATTATTCTGATACAAATCCAAGATGAAGCTATCGCAAGACCAGAAAACTGACAAATACTCTCCATAACATAGACATAAATATCATTAACAAAATATCAGCAAACCAAATTTATAATATATAAGAGTGATAAAACCATGACAAGTGGTAATCTTTCCAGAATTGAATAATAATTGGTTGAACAACAGAAAATCTATCAGTGTAGTACACCATATTAACAGAACAGAGAGCAAAACTACATTATCTTCTCAATGGACATTGAGAAGCATTTGGCAAAATCCAACACTCATTCGCGACAAGAACTCTCAACAAACTAGCAATGAAGAAGAGTTTCTCATTGTACTAAAAAGTGTCTACAGAAACCTACAGCTGATATTATCCTAAATGTTGAAAGTGAAATGCTTTGCCCTTAAGAATGGGAAGAAAGTAAAGATGTATACTCTCACTATGTCTATTCAGCATTTAACTGGAAATTCTAACCAGTGTTAGAAAATTAATCTGTTGAATTTTGTTTTAAATTTATTAATTAAAGACATCCATGTTGGAAAGGAAACTATTTTATTGCAGAAACATGATATTGTTTGTAGAGAAACCTAAGGATACCCCTTTATAAAAAACTACTAGAATTAATAAGTAGTTTATCAGGGCTGTAGTATACAAGATCAAATGTACAAATTTAGTTGTATTTCTATATACTGGAAATGAAAAATCCAAAAATTAAATTATTATATTGCATTTATAGCAGCATCAAAAATAAAATGTGTAGGAATAAATTTAACAAGAAAAGCACAAAACATATACACTAGAACTATGAGATGTTACTGAGTAAAATGAAAGCTCTAAATAAAGTGATATATACCATGTTCATAAATTAGAAGACTCAGTGTTTTCAAATGAAAATTCTCCCAAAATTAATTTATAAATTCATCATGTTTCCTCTCAATATCCCTGTGAATTTTTTGGGGGGGAAGGGGGAAGAAATCGCCAAATTGAAACAGAAATGTTGGAACATTTAGCAATACCTCACTTTAAAACTTAGAAAATGCCACAGTGACCAAGGTAGCATGTTTTTAGTGCAAGACATATATATATATAAATTGAGATTCCTTGGATTCCTTGAACTTTTGGTCATTTAATATAGGCTCAATATGTCAAGATCATTTAATTCTGGGACAACTGAATATCCACAGATAAAAGTTGAACTTAGATCCTTAGCTTACACCATGCATAAAATTAATCCAAAGTTATTTTTAGTCTTAAATTTTAAGAGCCAAAATTATAAAACTTCTGAAATAAAATATAGGAGAAAATATTTATGAATTTTGGTTAGGCAAAGAGTGTTTAGATATAAAATGAAAAGCTTGATCCATGAACAAAAAATTAATCAATTGAACTTCATCAGAATTGAAAACTTTAGTGCTTCCATTGACATCATTAAGAAAATGAAAAGGCAAGCCACAGACTGGGAGAAATATTTGCAAATCATTTTTATGTTTAAGGACACGTGTTAAGACTACTTAAGAATCCTTTACAACTCGATTATAAGACAACTTACTTAAAATAAACATTTCACTGAATACATGTAAATGGATAATAAATATGTGAAAAGATGGTAAACATCATTATTATTTAGGGAATAGCAGATTAAAATTGCAATGAGAGACCACTATACATCCACTAGAATGGCTATAATCATAAAGGAAATACCAAGTATTACCAAGGATATAGAGACACTGGCTACCTCACAGATTGCTGGGGAAGTGTAAAAGAATGTACCCACTTTGAAAAATAATTTGGCAGTTTCTTAAGAAGTTAAACATGAACTTACAATGGGACCCAGTAAATTCAGTCCTAGGAATCTGTCCCAATGAAATGAAACATGCGCCAATATGAAGACAGGGCTGTTAACATTCATAGCAGCCTTGTTTTTAACAGCCCCCCAACTAGAAAGGATCCAAATGTCCATCAGATCGTAAGTGGATTAACAAAATGTGGTATATTTATACAATGGAATATTATTCAGGAATAAAAAGAAGGTACATGTTAAAAGCTAGATGAACCTCAAAAACATTACCTAAAGTGAGCAAAGACAGAAACAAATGATTACATTTTGCATAATCCCATTTACGTGAAGTATCCAGATATGGCAAATTTTAAAACTCAGATATAAGATCAGTCGTTGCCTGAGGCTGGAGGTGGGAGCTGAAATGAACTACAGATGGGCACAGGAGAACTTCTTGGAATGACAGAAATATCCTAAAACTGAGTTGTGTTGGTTACACAACTTTGTAAATTTACTAAAACGTCAATGAATTGTTCATTTTAAATGAGTAGATTTTGTGGTATGCAAATTATATCTCAATAAAGATGTCTTAAAAATTGTTCAATTTATATTGTTCAATTTCTATAGTAACATAAATTATTTAATATGTTTTCTTTTTCCTGAAACTTTCTTTTACTTATTACACCAATTTTGGTATTTTTTCTAGGCATATCTTCATTTTGGCCAGATTTTCAAGTTTATTAGCATATAGGTACTTGAAACACACTTTCATTGGTTTCATATCTCAGTATTTATACTGTCGTGCCCCATTATTTTTACCCTCTTTATCTCATATCACCACTACTAACAACATATTCTATTGTTATTTTTAAAGAACCGGCTTTTTGGTTAACCTTCTCTAAGCCATTCTTTTTATGTTGTTTCATTATGTATGCTCTGTTCTTCACTTTAAAATGAATTGAGAAAATACTTAATTCTTTAATGTTTAACTTTTTTCCTGCCAACTATATTTGAAGATACTAATGATCATCTATTCCACAATTTGTATTTGAAATGTTTCTAGTTGTCATTCAGTGTCAAAATTTCTTAATTTTTCTGTATAGTCCTAGTGTTTTGATGTTCTTAATTTTATTGTGCAAAACAGGATTATATCTTTTCCCCCTTGATATATAATTTTATGACAGGTGAGTATTACAGTCTTTAAGTTATTTATTTAAGTTCCTTATTAAACTTATCTTTGCTATTGACTTATCTAATTCTATTACATTCTGTTAGTTGTTTGACATATTAGGACATATTAGGACTATTACATGAATGTGTGCTCATGGTTGTTATAACTTCTGGTTTTATTCTGCCTTTTACATTACAAAATAACCTTCTTTGTCACTTATAATTTATTTTAGACCAAATTCTATTTTTTTCTGGTATTAACGTTGCTACTCGTACTCTCTTCTTATTCACATTTGCCTCATATAGATCTTTTTATCCTATTTTTTTGTATTTTTGTGCCTTTTAATTTAATTTGTCCTTTGTTATCAATACATTTTTGATACAATTTTTAAAAATCCAATAAAATTTTCTTTTAATTTATGTTTAACTAATTTATACTTATTATTATTTCCATTATAGAAGGACATGGTTCTCCCCCCCACTTTTTTTTTTTTTCATATTTTCAGTTACTGCACTTGATTTTTTTAAAATTTATTTTTGAATTGCTTTCTTTCTCCCGACTTTTCTTTGAAAGTTACACATCTGTTTTTGTTCTTTATCATGGCCAAATCTCCTATTTATAGCTGTTTAGCACTATTACTAATATCTGTATCTATTACGCATCTCAAGCTCCTTTTCTGCAATGTGAGTACTTTAACCTGCTCTTCATTTCATTTTGTTAAAACCTTCCAAACCACCAAAATGTTATTAGTGACTAGAATTTTAGTCTGAGATGTTATGGATATTTCTCTTTTTCTCTTGTTTCTCTCATTTTTGAAATTAATTATAGCATTTTTTTCTTTTCTCTTATTTCTTTTTCTTTTGCACTTTCTTTTTTTTTGAGAAGTTTTACTCCCATAAATCTCCAAAGAGAAACTAGGTGGCATCTTGCTCTTTCATTTTTAAAATTAATTGTAGCATTTATTTCCCATTTCTTCAAATAATCCTTTTTTACATATTTTCCCTCCTTTTGGGGACTTCTATCCTTTATGTGGTGTAACTTTTCTACTTAACGTTTTATTTTCTTTTTATTGCCTCCTAGGAGAGTCCCTTGATTTGATCTGGTTCATAAATTTCTTATATATTTATATCCATCTTGCTTTTATACTTGTAGAATTTTATTTATTTCCATTTCAATATTTTCTTTGTCTGAACTTTCATTTTTTTCCTTCATACTTCATTTTGCCTGTTTCATATGGAAGGTATCTTTCATCTCTTGTCTCTTTAAGGCAGAGCAAAGTTAAACGTTTGAAAAATTATTGTCCTGCCCGTTCCAATAATTCGGTTTCAGTTGAAACATGTTGTACAGTCTGCTGTCTTTATTTTATGTTGTTTTACTCCTCCAGGTAGTTTGTAAGTTCTGTAATGGCTTTGGCTATTTTTTCCTGATAAGTATATAAGATAATGTTTTAGTTTCAGTCTGTGCCCCTCTGCTGAGTGTAAGGAAAGGAAAAGGGTAAGGTCCAGAGTAGAATGTTCTGTAACTGGCATTGCCCACCCCAGTTTGCTGTCACTCCACTGGTCAGAAAATCATCTGTAAGGCCTCAGAAATGATCAGCATTAGGAAGAGGAGTTCCCTAAGGTTATGACCCACTAACCTTTCAGAGAATGAGGGGGAGGAGGTGGAATAGTAAGTGCTTGCATCTGTTGCCCATCTGGGTGTTGGATCCACCCAGTCATTACTGTGCCAACACCTGTGACCTGGTATGTTGCTGTTGACTTTTCTTGTCAAGGAGTATAACAGTGATTGCCCCAAGTTAATTACTTTGATCCATCATTTCCTTATGTTTATGTAGTTTATCCAGAAATTATTTTTAAGAGAAAACCAGCAGGTTTCCTGCTTGTTCCTTACGCTCCAGCCATACTTGACAATCTAGTTCCTACCACAAATCCATTGCAATTGCAATTGCAGTTCTCTGTGCCTTGAATGCTCTTCCTCCAGTGTTAGATGGTTGGCCCCCTCTAAAGAATCTTAGCTCACCTCAGATGTCACCTTTCTAGAAAGACCTATCTTGCCACTACATTTAGAAGAATCACCATTCCATTGACTTATCAGTTTGTTCAGTTTATTTTTTCATAGCACTTATTGTAATCTAAAATATTTGTATTTATTGTTTGTTTCTTCGCATCAAAATATAAGCTCTATAGAACATGCCTGCTGTTTCTCATTCCTAAAATCTAAAAAGAATGCATGAGCCTAGTAGATGTGAAATTAATTTTGAGGAATGAATGAAATAACATATATGGCCCTTACTTCTATTTTTGACTTTTCCCTGAACATATGATGTGAATAGTGCAGTGTAATTTCTTAACTGTTACACATCTTTTACTAAATTTTTTCATAAGATGATATGCCACAAAAATTTATTTTGTAATTACATCATGAAAAAAAAATTCCAGTTTTCTTTTCTTTCAGATAGAAGTTAAATTTGAATTAAATCTGTATCTTCTTTAGCTAGCTTAAATCACAGTAATGAGTTGCCCAGTGAAGAATTATATTATATTTGAATAATCAAAAGTGTTTCATACATATTGATTTGATCCTCACTACAAGGCTATAACTTAGGCAGGATGTGAATTCCCATTTTGCAGATTAGGAAAGTGAGGTTCAAAGAGATGAGGTATGTGGCAGATCTCATATTTGAGCTTTAGTCTTCAAATATTACTCAGTACAGTTTTTTCATATTATTAGAGTACACATTTTTTAATATCTTCCATCAGCCATTAAAGATATTTAGTTTCTCTTGCTTGTTGCTTGATTGTTGAGTCTTAAAAAAGCATTTTTTTTTTTTTTTTTTTGCATGGGCAGATTCTGGGAATTGAACCCAGGTCTCTGGCATGGCAAGCCGGAATTCTGCCACTGAGCCACCGTTGCCCACCCTAAAAAAAAAAGCATTTTAAGCAAAAACATCAACAACAAATAGCTATGATATGCCAGGCACTGTTCTGAGTTCACATATTAACGTGTTTAAGTCTCCTTATGATCCTGGGGGCTAGTAATATTAATCCTTTTGCAAATGAGGATGCTAAAGTGGAAAGAGGTTAATTAACTTACCCAAATCAGAGTTTTGAACCTGATGGTCATGCTTTTAGCTCTACCCTAACCTATAATAATAAAACTTTATTATAGCTTATAGTTTTCAGAGAGCTTTCATATCCATTATCTACTTGACCTCACTACCTCTCTGTGGAGAAGGCAGACAGAGTTTAATAGACAAATGGTATATTACATTTCAAAGAGGTGGTTAGGCCTGGATCACCCAGCCAGCAAGCAGGTGGAATCACACGGGAATCCTCTCTCCTGAAATCCAATTATACCTTCTTTTCTTTGAACCATGTTTTATTATCTATGATTTTTACCTGAACATGTTCTCTTCCCCCTCCTGTGAATTATGTTGTCATGAGCCTACAGTTCTAACCTACTTATGTATCTGAGAAATATTTTATTTCTTATGTTTTGGTGGCTTGATTCTGTCTCTTGCAGTTGAACTGTGATGATTTCAGCAAGGGAGAACGAGATGGGGAATTTTTGTGCACGTTTGATAATGCAGCTGTTTGTGGCACAGATGGCAAAACATACAGCAACAGATGTGCTCTGTGTGCAGAGAATGCGTGAGTATTTTGTGAAGCAGTCTTTCTCCCTAAAACATGTTCTCGGTACAATTATGTGACATATTTTTTCCCACTGTCTTTAAGATAACAATCCATTTCATGGAAGTTAGCCATCCATAAACTAGTACTACAAATTCTTTAACTACTGGTAAAAACAAACAAAACATATACTAACTATATATATATAACACTTTATATTATTCAAAGCACTTTTTGTGTGCAATTTATCAGATACTATCCATTGTCTATGATATGAACAGAATACACACACACACATCCATATGCATTTGACATCTATCTATCTATCTATCTACCTCTGTATCTTATCTTGGATTATATCCTTTTTCACAGAGGATGATTTAATCATCAAATGGTATTTAATAAGTGCTCAGGAATTTAAAATATTACAATAGAGAATTGGGACTTTCAATATTGAGCTTCTTCCAATCTATTCTGCCTTTGTTACATAGCTAAAGCATCTCACTGTCTTATATTTTGTCCCCATTTTATTCTTTCTCCACCCTCAGTGCCAGGCTTGGGAATTGATGCTCTTCAACTAACAAGATGGCATACCTGCTTTGCAGGTTCTGGCTTGTGACCTCGATCTTGAATTCTTTGCTGTTCACATTTTGCAAATATAATAACCAGTGTTTGAGAAGGCTAGTAGGGGTTAAGATGATGGTTATCTTTGTGGTTCTGCAAGCTTTATCCCTTTTTGTAAGAAGTATCATCTCTGAAATACAACTGAATTAAATCACTCTGCCTCACCTGACTCAGAAATACATTCAAAATAATGCCTTCAATTCTCACCAAGGTTCACCATGAAGAAAAAGAATGCAAAAATTGACATACATATTTTCTAACACTGCTATGAGCACGCGTACATTTGATTTTCACTGCATCTTAAGTGGGGGATCCTGTGGTAAATTCTCTAAATGTCTGTGCCAGAAAAATTTTCTCTTTCCTAATTTCTAGTATAATTACTTTCATTAGACAATGAGAGGCATTGCCCATTGTGTTTTTATCTAACTTCTGGTTGCTAGAAGGCTCTGTGGTCACACTACAACTTAATTTTCATAATTTCCCTTAGCTGGCACCTTTGATATAACTTTAGTTACTTATAACTACTTAGCTGTCTTCCTTTGATGCATTTATTGTATTTGTCATTGATATACTGATTCTATGATGATAAGCTGCCTTATTATTTTTAGACTGTAGGAAGTATATCTTACATTTATGGGTTTTTTCTTTCAGATATACTTTAAAGCTCTACTCAACTAAACAAAATTATCATGACTTTATCTGTTTCTTATGAAAAATAAGATGCTAGTCAGCATAACCCAAATGAAGAGGAGTATAGTAGAATGCTAGATACGACAAATTTGAATTCCTTTATTTAAAACCACAGCAGCAACAACAAAAAAGTTCCCTGGTGGGCATCTAACACCTAGTTATGAACTTTACTTTTCCCGCCCTTCTGTAGTTGATCTTCCATAGACACAGAAATAAAATATTTGGAAATACTATTTATAGGTCTGAATCTCATCAGTTCTTCTAAGTGACTCCATTTCTTTGCCTCAACATTATAAACATAGTCTCTCATTAGAAAGAGTAAGTAAAGTAACCAATATGACACACTGTTTTCGGGAGCAAGGGAAATCAAATGCAGTTAGATTTGATTGGTGGGATGATGGCTGAGATATTAAATTGCTATTTCTGCTAACTTTCTATTCCAGGAAGACCAGGTCGCATGTTGACGTAAAAAGTGAGGGGGAATGTGAGAACAGTAATCTGGAACAGGTGAGGGCAAATGTCAGCGGGCTGGGAAGTAGGGTGGGCTGAGTTCACAGAGAGCAGAAGCTCTTCTCTACCTTCTTCGCTGGGGTGTTCAAGAGGAAGTCGTTCTCACCCACTTGAAATGGGAACCTACCTCTTTAGATGAAAAAGCAATTGTTAATTCCTGAAACTGGAGCAGGTTACTTTCAGAGACCTTCAGTTCTGTTTCTACTTTGTATTAACAGACAGACAAAACAGAACAAATCAAAAGGAGACTGGATGTATAGTTAAAAAAAAAAAGGCACTAAACTTTAGTCACTTAACCTGAGTTGCAGCCCCAGCACTGCCACCTGCTAAGAGAACTTGCAGTTAAGTACTACAATTAAAAAGGTGAATTTCAAGTTCCTTTCCCTGTTTCTCAGGATGTATGTAGTGATTTTCGGCCTTATTTGAAGGACGGAAGACTTGGGTGCACAAGGGAAAATGACCCGGTTCTTGGTCCTGACGGGAAGACACATGGCAATAGGTGTGCGATGTGTGCTCAGCTGTTGTAAGTATCATCATTCCTAAGCAGGTGAAGCTGATCACGCACTCCTTGGTTCCCTTCCTGAGAACTGCTCTTCGAAGACCTAGAGCCCTTTTCATTGAAGCCTGTAATCCTCTACCTTCCTAATGTGAATCAAACCTTACTCCTAGAATGGCTTCTTTTCTTTAACTTCATATCATCTACTGAAGTTTCTCAGAAGGAGTAAATAATGTCATTATGTTAGATATTAAATTCAAACCCTTAACTACTGAATAATGAGTCTAATTAAAAATAATAAATGCCATTTGGCTGGATTCATTATTAGTGGAATGTTATGAAAGGGAAGAAACCGTTGGGTTATTCATTATATAACCCATTCATACCTCAAAAATCTTTCCTTAGGTTCCCTGCACTTCTCTGGGCAGTGAGACCCAGGTATGAGTAAGATCCAATGAGTCTCTAATAGCCTGGCTAAACAAGGTATAGACTGTAATAGCTTATCAATACAGCTTAAAGTAACTCTCCATTTGGTGCTTTAAAAGTAGGGCAGAGAAAGAGTTAACAGGTTAATAAACTTGACAACTGTCTGAAAATTACAGTTAGTTATTATAGAATATAAGGACAAGACCTTTTAGGGTCAAAAACAATGATTATAACTGGTTTCTGGACAGGAAATCAACTTGATTTCCACTTTTTTCTCTAGGAGGCATGAGCTTTTAGTGTTCAAACCTGTTCTAATTCTGTGGTTTTCTATTTCTTTTCATGCACTGTCTGAGAAGGAGAATTTTGGCTTCTCTGTCTCTTATGTCTTCCTTTGCAGAACTTTGGTAGTAACTTCTGTCTCCAGGATGGGATTGCAGTTAGATAATATAAATGAAAAGGCTTGGAAGCCCCCAAAGCATGATTCAAATATAGCTTTTATGCAAAGGCAAACAAATAATTTGCAAGGTAAAAGCTATATGTAAGAGTATGGATGGCAATACCTTAAGTGCTCTGTTTTGTTTAATCCTTGTCAAAATATTGTTTTAAAAGCTTTTGGTTCTGCCTATTAAGAGGAATTTTCCTGACAATCTTCTATTTGTCAATCACAGCATCACACCCATCTAGTTCTACGGAACAAAGCTCCCAATTGACTGTAGTGAGTCAGTTTCACAGCTTTTCTTTTCTTTGGCAATTCCCTGGCTCAGACATTCAAGAGAAGGAAATGCTTGTCTCATAAAAGTGGATTGGTTTCAACAAATTATGGCAAAGGAGAGGAAAGTGCTTAATAGAGAACTGGACGTTGAAAATACTATTGAGCCATAAACTGACAAACTGTTTATTTTTCTTAACAGTTTAAAAGAAGCTGAAGAAAAGGCCAAGCAAGAAGGTGAAACCAGAATTCGAAGAAATGCTGAAAAGGTAAATGATTCTCCAACACAAGTTTGGTATACTTTATGATTTTTGTGACCATAACTATTAGCAAACTTATGTCTGAAACATTGAAGTAATGCAATAATGTCACTGTCCTCTATTAATACACTGGATATTTTTCTTAATTTCAAAATTTCACAAGTTGACTATTTCTAGTATTTTAATCATTATATTGCATTAAAATAACATTCCCCATCTAATGCCTAAAATATGCAATTTACCCACCTTACTTCCCCAAATGAAAAGAATGTAAAAGAGAAATTTTATGCAAACTAAGTTCTGCTTAATTTATACCAGTTTCCCCTCTGGCAATATAAATTCATTTTTCTTTGAATAAATTAAGGAAAAATAAACCTGCCACATAATGTAAATTAGGTAGGAATAATTTTTTTTAACCTCCTGAGTCTTTTGAATAGAGTGTCCCCTGGCACATTTTACATATAATTCCATTGTCACAAATTGAAGTTCTTCACTTTTCCATTACAGTTATTACACTCAGTGAGAATTGCTTTTATAAAGGTCTTATTTCTACTTAAATGAGAATCTCAAGTAAATATTGAGATTGTGGCTTTAAAAATACTCTTAACATTATTTAGTTTCCAAATTATTTGATCATTTAAATTTTCAACATAATGTAAAATATTTACTCCTTTTGTTAACTGAATGAGCATGATTGGTAATGCAGCCTGGATTTGTTAAATCACCATAGTCATAAAATCCGACCTTCAAAGAGAGTGATCTATGATTACTTTGTTAAATGACTAGTCTTTTGTTTGCAAGTCAGAACACCTGAGTTCTAGTCTTAGTTCTGTCAGGCTTTGGGTGTGTACAACTGAACAAGTCATCTCTTCTCTCTGGGCCTCAATTTTCTTGTCAGCAAAGTGAAGAGGTTGGATAGATGATCTCAGTTTTACCTTCCTGTTGGATTGGGATTCTGTATCCTTCCCTCTTTTGTACTAATAGAAGTATGTGATTTATATAGAGCATGTGTTTTCCTAAGGGTAGAAAAAGGACCATTTTTAATAGTCAGGGACTGACCTTCCACTTATAATGACATTAAATATAGTAAAGTTCCCACCCTAAATAGGGTGTTCAGAGTTTAAGAAAAATGAAGCATTCATAACTGTCTCTAATTTGTTCAACACTCATGGATTTGAAAAGTAATTTTTTGTGCTTATTGTTAAATTTCTGCCCAAAGCTTTGGTCATCTTGTATTATTCAGCATTTTATTACTTCATAAACAGAGTTCTTTTGTTTTTCATCAGGTCTTAGCTATATTTCCCTCTTCTGTGCAGCTGGATTTTGGTGAGGTTGTTGGACATGATTACATTCAATAGGAATGCTTTATAGTGAAGGCTCAATATCCATCCCATAATTAAATTGTTAGTGATTGTTCCTAAAAGTGTTTCTTCAGAATCTCCTTGAATGAATCACAACTTATGAACTGAAATTATCATTGTTTCTGTTATGGGAATCAATGAGTATTAATTTTATTACCATGCTCTGATTACTGGGTGTTTGTTTCTCTGTTTGTGTTCCTAGTTTGTTACAACCAGGAAGTGTGAAACACACCCATTGCTCTTTCCAAACCAAAAGTCTTCTTGGGAGGCAATGAAGATTCTCTTTTAGAGTGCTGTAATGAAATGTGATTTATTTATTTATCTTTTTACATGGGCAGGCACCAGGATTATTGTTTTTTAAATAAGATAATTTTAGATCTAGAAAAAGTTCTAGAATAACCTTATTGTGTAGATAGTAAGATTGATGTTCCAAAGGTTGTGGGGCTTTGCTATAATCTCCCAGTAAGTTAGAGCAAGGGTGTAGGTGCCCTGATTTCCTGACTTCATCCACTGCTCATCATGCTCATGTTTCATTGGCTGAAATGAGAATATGGGGGTCACACAGTTGAAAAGAAAGTTATAGAGCAGGAATTTTTGGAGATTGTATTATTGCAATTTATGCTGTTACAGAACATGTTTATTGACATATTTTGATATCAATAAACATAAATATCCTATGCTATCCCTAAGCCTAGAGGGATATACTCTAAGCCTAGAGTATACTTTTTGGTAAATAGAGCCCTCATCGTATATTAGAATTTGCAAAACAAATAGAAACCTGGAAGTATTGCCAAAACATCATGAAATCTAGGAACAAGCCTCTCTTGAATTTTTGGTGAAGTCACAACCTTTCAGGGTTTTCAAAATAAATATTAGTATTAGGCTTGATGGTCTTCCTCTCTAGGATGTGGAATAAAAGAAAATTAGATTCACTCCTTCTGAGGATTTCAGCTACAATATTAATATTAATAAAGGAGGTAGAGTACACAAATATGATTCATAGAGCCACAGAGAAAACAAAGTAACCATAATGCTATTGAATACCATGTTAATTCCTTTTCCCCTGCAAACTAGGTTAGATTGTTTTTGACCTGATCCATGTTAAATCACTTTTAAACATCTTATTTTACCTTACAGAGTCTATTTTCTGCTCATCGGCAACAATTTTTTTTTTTTGTCTTGCCTACACACTTTGCCATGTCTTTGTTGGAAACTCTTGAAAAATTTCTTTTTTTTACCCATGAATTTAGAAGCCAACAAGAATTATTTTGTTTTAGATATGCTCTGTCTTCTTTTCTAGGATATTTTACTTTAATAATTTTAACAGGTACCAAGTAATTTTATAGTGTAACTACTGTTTCTTATTAATTCAGCTGTATGTTTTTTATCAATGTCTTCTAGACCTGACATTCTGTGACTATAAATTTATCATGTGAACTTTCTAGATTAAAGAGTAGACAAGTGCAAAATGAAATTATTTGCCTTTTTAAGGATTTTTGCAAGGAATATGAGAACCTTGTGAGGAATGGGAGACTTTTTTGTACACGGGAGAGTGACCCAGTCCGTGGTCCTGATGGCAAGATGCATGGCAACAAATGTGCCCTTTGTGCAGAAGTTTTGTGAGTATAAATATAATTTTTCACAATTACTCAAATGGCAGAAGTGGAGCGCAATTGGTTGATGAGTAAGAATAACATTGGGGGAAGTTTTTGCTATTGAGAGCTATTTGAATAGTATCATACCCCACACAAATCATATATTCTAGTAAGAAGGCTCTCGTACTGTCTGTCTTTTCTGAGTACAGCTTGGCTTTATTTTCCAGTTGGAAGACTGGTTTACAAAATACTTAGCATTTTCCCTTGTGACTTTGTGAGCCTCTTTGTATGTGATCATAGCAGAGAATAGGGATAAAACAGGTATAAAGACTGATTTTTTTTCTTTAATACTTATCTCATTGTGTTAGAGTTGATGGGATTTCTTCAGGAAATTCATATTCATACGTTAATTGGGTTACTCATCTTTTCATTTGGGGCATCTGTCCTTGGGAGAAGGGCAGATTCTACCATAAACAAATTATGGCATTTATGAAGATGTCTAAAGAAAATATCTCAACACAATTTCTTTCAGATCCTTGAACACCATAAGCTCTTTCCTATATGCTGCTCCCTCTGCCAATTCTTCTTAGTCTTGGCCAGCTAATGCTTCCTCTTCTTGTAGATTGCAAGTTGTTAATATTTATTCACTTTCTATTTATTTAAAATAGTTTTATTCCCACACCATACAATCATCCTAAGTGTACAGTGAGTGGCCCTTGGTGTATCACATAATTATGCATTCACCACTACAGTTGGTATAAGAACATTCTCATTTCTTCTGAAAAAACAAACAAAAGTCTCATACCCTTTATATCCCTTATTATTGACATTTAGCTTTGGCTACAATTAATGAAAGAATATTCCAGTGTTACTGTTAACTATAGCCCTTAGTTTCCATTAATTGTATTTTTTCCATATAATACCCTATTATTAACACTTTGTATTAGTGGCGTACATTTGTTCTAGTTCATGTAAGAACTTTCCTATTTTTATACAATTAGCCACTGTCATCATTTGGTGCAAGCTTGCTCAGTTATACAGTCTGAGTTTTTATCATCTAGCTTTCCTTCTAGTGACATACACAACCCTAGCCTTCCTCTTTCAATCTCTTTCAACTATACTCACACTCAGCTTTGGTACTTAAAGTATTGTGCTGCTATCACACAGTATTGTGCTATCCATTTCCGAACCTTTACCATCAACCTTATTAAACATTCTGTACTCCTTAGGCAGCAGTTGCCCATAGGTTGCATCTTAAGATTTTCCTTCCTTTCATAAATCTATGAAAGTCCCCAATCTAAATCCAATTCTTATGAACTTTAATTTTCTTTCATAATTATTATTGCAGTTTATAATTGTGTAGTTATATCTATGACTATTTGCTGACTCTCAGTCTCCTCTACTAGGATTTAAGTTCTACATGGGCAGGGTGTGTGTTTGCATTGGGCTACACAGTATGTCCAGGGCCCAAGCCTATGATTGGCAAAAAACAAAAAAATAGCCATTAGCTAAATACTGAATGAATGATTGGGTAAATATATGAATGAAGATCCTGGCTCTGTAGAAACTTAAAGCTAATAGCAAAAATAAGGCATGGCCACACCTAAATACATCGCAAGGCAGAATGCAAACTATACCATAAGAAAAGAATGGTCAGGTATGAAAATACGGTGTAATATGTAGAACTCATTTCCATTTGGGGACTGGGATGCCATCTTAAAGGAGGCAAAATTTAACCTGGGGAGATTTCAAAGAGAAGGAGAAGAGTAAAAAGATTACAGCAGAAGGAAATGGTCTGCCCCAAGGTAAAATGCAAGGGGCTCTTTGAGAAAAGAGGGAAGAGTTCAATTTAACAAAAGTTGTATGAAAGGAAATTGAAGATGATTTAAAAATGTTTGTACTAGATCTCAGATGAATTTAGCCATTTTCCTATCTGCCCCTAAGTGATTATTTTTTACCATGAAGATTTGAAGCATCTCCACCCATTTATTTATTTTTCTCTCTTCAGCAAACAACGTTTTTCAGAAGAAAAAAATAAAACAGATGAAAATCTGAGGAAGGCTGAAGAAAAAGTTAAAGTTAAGAGAGAAACTGAGGTGAGAACTGGTTTGATCAGTCTAATTATGATGTGCATGTGTTAACGCTGACATGCACTTTCAATAATGGTTACTTTTTCCCCACTACTAATGGGTTTTCTGGAAGCTAATTTATGGTTATTGTTTATGAGACAAAAGAAGAATTATGGCATTATAAGTCTAGCTGCAGTTGGAAGAAATTAATCAAATCACACAATAATAAAATAATTCCATACTTTTAAATGAAGGCAATATACTCAGATATTATCTGAATCCAAAGTGTGATACGTATTCGTCTTCAAACATATAGTAGCTGTGTTGTAGGCTTTATTTTTAAAAGCAATATTATTGTAAAATTTTAGTATATTCTCTTTCTAAACATCACATAACATGTCATCTACTTTTTACCCACTGCTACTGTCTTAGCTCAGACAAATTTAATAATTTCCCTTTTTATTGAGATATTAGCATGCTACCTTGTCTCTATACTTCTAGTCCCCACACCCCTCACTCCTCAAGATTCAGTGTGTCCTCCACATTCTCATAAGGTAAGAGATGTTTCTATGAACCCATTGCATTAAGAAAGTCCAGTGTTTGAAGGTATCCCAGAATGTATTTTCCTATTTTACACCATATAGAGCACCTTTTTAGCTTGTTTTTTCCAGATGGTTATCCAGGCTTACATGTTTCAAAAAGTAGTCCACTTCATTAGGCCACCCTCTGCCATCTTGTATCTGTGCCTTATTCCCTAGAAAACTCTTTTCTTCCCTACAATCATTTTAATTTTAGCTCTCAAATGTCACTTTTATACTTGACTTCCAATGACAATTTTGTTTGTATTTATGTATTAGTTATTCATTTATTTATGTGTATTTTTATTTCTTAGAGTAATTTAGCTAATGTCCCTAACTGTAGTCCATTCACTCAAATCTTTACACATCTAGCTAGGCAATCTTCCTAACACAAAGATTTGATTATGTTCTTATTTGTAGTATTTACCATTTTCCCATGGGCTAATATTAAAACCCAAATTTCTTTCAAAAGTAAACAAAGCTATTAGTGGCCTGGCCAATCTTTATAATCTTCTTTTGACCACTTCTTAAACCTTTTTCTTTCCTGAAATGAATTGTTTAGCCACTCTCCTCAGAGACATATGAGACCATCTCAAATAATATGTTCTTATGTGCCTCCATGCCTTTGATACCACAATTCCTTTTGGAGCAACTTTTTTACCATGTTATATCCTGGACACATCCTCAAAATACAACTCAGACATAAGCTCTTCTCTGAACATTCTATAAATCGCTTTTTACTTTATGCCTCTACTCACTTAATTCAGACCTGTGTTATATCCCTTAACTTTCTTACATTGCAATTATTTGTCCAAATGGAAAGGACAAATAATATTTATATCCCTTTAATTTATTAAATTTGTTGAATACTTAAATGAGTGAATATTTCAAGGAAAGAAATATCACAATTTTGGGGATGATCCTAAAAGTTTTATTTTTTAACCCTTAATTCCCCTATTTCAATAACTTCGACAAACATTTAAAATTAATAAACAGAGAGCAAGGAAGTATATGTAAACTGCATCATTTTCATTATTCAGAAACTCTGCAGTGAATATAAGAATCATGCAAAGAATGGAACACTTTTCTGTACCAGAGAAAATGACCCTGTTCATGGTCCAGATGGGAAAGTACACGGCAACTTATGCTCCATGTGTGAAGCATTCTAGTGAGTATAGAGAGTCATATAAATCTAGAATATCAAGAAGAGACATTTCCCTGAAGATACTCTCATTGAACTACCTTGTTACATAGATGGAGAAACTATGGAAAAGTGTTTGAATAAATTAAACAGATCAGGCTGTAATAGAGCTGAGACAGGAACCTAAAATTATTCATTCCAAGATGCCTTATTTTCTCTGGCACTCATCTCTTAGCCGGGAACATCTGGACAAACCTGAGCTTGTGCTTCCTTACAGCCAGAATTTTATATGTAGACCTGCTTTAGCAGTTTTTAGACATCTTACTTTCCATGGGGGTTAGTATCCAAAGTTAGCAGTTAGCACAGAAATCAGAGTGAAAATTACACATAAAACAATCATAAGCCCCTACAAAATTACAGTAAATGTTTCTTTATATATTGTGACATTTCTCAAGAAGTTAGAACAGTTTGCTTCAACATTTAGAACAGCTCTCAGTTTACCTAGTTGAGCTCAGATTAAGTAATTGACTTGCACTTAGAATCCATAGTTTTCTGTTTAGATTGGTATGCACATATGGTTGAATTACCATAAAATGAGTTATCAATGTGTGGAGTAATTGGACATTTTTTTTTGCATGGGCAGGCATTGGGAATCAAACCTGGGTCTCTGATATGACAGGCGAGAACTCTGCCTTCAGAGCCACCATGGCCCACCTAGTAATTAGACTTTTTATGCCCTTTTCACAATTTGTCCTTTAGAAGAAACAGTTAGGAGTAAGAAATAAATTTAAGTTGAATAAATGAAAACAAGTCTCCATGTATTTTGTCACTATGGTTCTAGTTTTGATGCTTCTTGGACATTGATGATGTTATTTTTTGACCGTGTACAATAAAGTAATCGATAGAAAGCAGGTTTTCCGTACATGTTCTTCCGATCTTAATCAGAAATTAGAGAGAAAATAATTTGCAGTAAAGTCATTGTATTTTACCATACTGGAGGCTTTCTTGTTGCTTCTCACTGATATGAAGTGAAAAAAAGGAGCAAAGTTGTCCTTCCCTGTGGAAGGCAAGCAGAATGGAAATGTGGAGAAGTCACTGCATGTGTTCAGTCCTAATGGATCCTCCTCGTTTTCTTTCTCATTCAGCCAAGCAGAAGCTGAAGAAAAGAAAAAGACTGAAACAGAAGCAAGAAATAAAAGAGACTCTGATAAAGCTCACTCATATGAAGTAAATAGAATCCATACAATTGGTCCTACCTGGCACTATACTTTGAGCACACATCAGAGAGTATAATGGCTGGAATATCACCCCACAAAAGTCTCCACAAAATAGTCATACTTAGTCTGGGGATGCCTTTGAGATGAATGCCACGGGAGATTGCTATATTGATCAACTATGGCTGCTTCTGAGATTCATCTTATATACTCACACATAACTTATTTGGAATCTGAAAAACAGACTTTTTGTTCCAGTTCTATCATTTACAGACTATGTCCTCTTTTTTTTTTTTTTTTTTTTTTAATTTTTTTTTTTTATTAATTAAAAAAAGAATTAACAAAACAATTAGAAATCATTCCAATCTACATGTACAATCAGTAATTCTTAATAACATCACATAGTTGCATATTCATCATTTCTTAGTACATTTGCATCGATTTAGAAAAAGAAATAAAAAGACAACAGAATAAGAATTAAAACAATAATAGAAAGAAAAAAAAACAAAAAAAAACAAAAACAAAAAACCTATACCTCACATGCAGCTTCATTCAGTGTTTTAACATAATTGCATTACAATTGGGTAGTATTGTGCTGTCCATTTCTGAGTTTTTATATCCAGTCCCGTTGTACAGTCTGTATCCCTTCATCTCCAATTATCCCTTCTCTTTTTTTTTTTTTAATTAACGGAAAAAAAGAAATTAACCCAACATTTAGAGATCATACCATTCTACACATGCAATCATTAATTCTTAACATCATCACATAGATGCATGATCATCATTTCTTAGTACATTTGCATTGGTTTAGAAGAACTAGCAACATAACCGAAAAAGATATAGAATGTTAATATAGAGAAAAAAATAAAAGTAATAATAGTAAAATCAAAACAAAACAAAACAAAACAAAACAAAAACCTATAGCTCAGATGCAGCTTCATTCAGTGTTTTAACATGATTACTTTACAATTAGGTATTATTGTGCTGTCCATTTTTGAGTTTTTGTATCTAGTCCTGTTGTACAGTCTGTATCCCTTCAGCTTCAATTACTCATTGTCTTACCCTGTTTCTAACTCCTGCTGAACTCTGTTACCAATGACATATTTCAAGTTTATTCTCGAATGTCCGTTCACATCAGTGGGACCATACAGTATTTGTCCTTTAGTTTTTGGCTGGATTCACTCAGCATAATATTCTCTAGGTCCATCCATGTTATTACATGATTCATAAGTTTATCTTGTCTTAAAGCTGCATAATATTCCATCGTATGTATATACCACAGTTTGTTTAGCCACTCTTCTGTTGATGGAGATTTTGGCTGTTTCCATCTCTTTGCAATTGTAAATAATGCTGCTATAAACATTGGTGTGCAAATGTCCGTTTGTGTCTTTGCCCTTAAGTCCTTTGAGTAGATACCTAGCAATGGTATTGCTGGGTCGTATGGCAGTTCTATATTCAGCTTTTTGAGGAACCGCCAAACTGCCTTCCACAGTGGTTGCACCCTTTGACATTCCCACCAACAGTGGATAAGTGTGCCTCTTTCTCCGCATCCTCTCCAGCACTTGTCATTTTCTGTTTTGTTGATAATGGCCATTCTGGTGGGTGTGAGATGATATCTCATTGTGGTTTTGATTTGCATTTCTCTAATGGCCAGGGACATTGAGCATCTCTTCATGTGCCTCTTGGCCATCCGTATTTCCTCTTCTGAGAGGTGTCTGTTCAAGTCTTTTTCCCATTTTGTAATTGGGTTGGCTGTCTTTTTGTTGTTGAGATGAACAATCTCTTTATAAATTCTGGATACTAGACCTTTATCTGATATATCATTTCCAAATATTGTCTCCCATTGTGAAGGCTGTCTTTCTACTTTCTTGATGAAGTTCTTTGATGCACAAAAGTGTTTAATTTTGAGGAGTTCCCATTTATTTATTTCCTTCTTCAGTGCTCTTGCTTTAGGTTTAAGGTCCATAAAACCGCCTCCAGTTGTAAGATCCATAAGATATCTCCCAACATTTTCCTCTAACTGTTTTATGGTCTTAGACCTAATGTTTAGATCTTTGATCCATTTTGAGTTAACTTTTGTATAGGGTGTGAGACATGGGTCTTCTTTCATTCTTTTGCATATGGATATCCAGTTCTCTAGGCACCATTTATTGAAGAGACTGCTCTGTCCCAGGTGAGTTGGCTTGACTGCCTTATCAAAGATCAAATGTCCATAGATGAGAGGGTCTATATCTGAGCACTCTATTCGATTCCATTGGTCGATATATCTATCTTTATGCCAATACCATGCTGTTTTGACCACTGTGGCTTCATAATATGCCTTAAAGTCAGGCAGCGCGAGACCTCCAGCTTCGTTTTTTTTTCCTCAAGATGTTTTTAGCAATTCGGGGCACCCTGCCCTTCCAGATAAATTTGCTTATTGGTTTTTCTATTTCTGAAAAATAAGTTGTTGGGATTTTGATTGGTATTGCATTGAATCTGTAAATCAATTTAGGTAGGATTGACATCTTAACTATATTTAGTCTTCCAATCCATGAACACGGTATGCCCTTCCATCTATTTAGGTCTTCTGTGATTTCTTTTAGCAGTTTTTTGTAGTTTTCTTTATATAGGTTTTTTGTCTCTTTAGTTAAATTTATTCCTAGGTATTTTATTCTTTTAGTTGCAATTGTAAATGGGATTCATTTCTTGATTTCCCCCTCAGCTTGTTCATTACTAGTGTATAGAAATGCTACAGATTTTTGAATGTTGATCTTGTAACCTGCTACTTTGCTGTACTCATTTATTAGCTCTAGTAGTTTTGTTGTGGATTTTTCCGGGTTTTCGACGTATAGTATCATATCGTCTGCAAACAGTGATAGTTTTACTTCTTCCTTTCCAATTTTGATGCCTTGTATTTCTTTTTCTTGTCTAATTGCTCTGGCTAGAACCTCCAACACAATGTTGAATAATAGTGGTGATAGTGGACATCCTTGTCTTGTTCCTGATCTTAGGGGGAAAGTTTTCAATTTTTCCCCATTGAGGATGATATTAGCTGTGGGTTTTTCATATATTCCCTCTATCATTTTAAGGAAGTTCCCTTGTATTCCTATCTTTTGAAGTGTTTTCAACAGGAAAGGATGTTGAATCTTGTCGAATGCCATCTCTGCATCAATTGAGATGATCATGTGATTTTTCTGCTTTGCTTTGTTGATATGGTGTATTACATTAATTGATTTTCTTATGTTGAACCATCCTTGCATACCTGGGATGAATCCTACTTGGTCATGATGTATAATTCTTTTAATGTGTTGTTGGATACGATTTGCTAGAATTTTATTGAGGATTTTTGCATCTGTATTCATTAGAGAGATTGGTCTGTAGTTTTCTTTTTTTGTAATATCTTTGCCTGGTTTTGGTATGAGGGTGATGTTGGCTTCATAGAATGAATTAGGTAGCTTTCCCTCCACTTCGATTTTTTTGAAGAGTTTGAGCAGAGTTGGTACTAATTCTTTCTGGAATGTTTGGTAGAATTCACATGTGAAGCCATCTGGTCCTGGATTTTTCTTTTTGGGAAGCTTTTGAATGACTGGTTCAATTTCTTTATTTGTGATTGGTTTGTTGAGGTCATCTGTTTCTTCTTGAGTCAAAGTTGGTTGTTCATGCCTTTCTAGGAACTTGTCCATTTCATCTACATTGTTGTATTTATTAGCATAAAGTTGTTCATAGTATCCTGTTATTACCTCCTTTATTTCTGTGAGGTCAGTGATTATGTGTCCTCTTCCATTTCTGATCTTATTTATTTGTGTCCTCTCTCTTCTTCTTTTTGTCAATCTTGCTAAGGGCCCATCAATCTTATTGATTTTCTCATAGAACCAACTTCTGGTCTTACTGACTTTCTCTATTGTTTTCATGTTCTCAATTTCATTTATTTCTGCTCTAATCTTTGTTATTTCTTTCCTTTTACTTGCTTTGGGGTTGGTTTGCTGTTCTTTCTCCAGTTCTTCTAAATGGACAGTTAACTCCCGAATTTTTGCCCTTTCTTCTTTTTTGATATAGGCATTTAGGGCAATAAATTTCCCTCTTAGCACTGCCTTTGCTGTGTCCCATAGGCTTTGATATGTTGTGTTTTCATTTTCATTCGCCTCGAGATATTTACTAATTTCTCTTGTAATTTCTTCCTTGACCCACTGGTTGTTTAAGAGTGTGTTGTTGAGCCTCCACGTATTTGTGAATTTTCTGGCACTCTGCCTATTATTGATTTTCAACATCATTCCTTTATGGTCTGCGAAAGTGTTGTGTAAGATTTCAATCTTTTTAAATTTGTTAAGACTTGCTTTGTGACCCAGCATATGGTCTATCTTTGAGAATGATCCATGAGCACTTGAGAAAAAGGTGTATCCTGCTGTTGTGGGATGTAATGTCCTATAAATGTCTATTAAGTCTAGTTCATTTATAGTAATATTCAGATTCTCTATTTCTTTGTTGATCCTCTGTCTAGATGTTCTGTCCCTTGATGAGAGTGGTGAGTTGAAGTCTCCAACTATTATGGTATATGAGTCTATTTCCCTTTTCAGTGTTTGCAGTATATTCCTCACGTATTTTGGGGCATTCTGATTCGGTGCGTAAATATTTATGATTGTTATGTCTTCTTGTTTAATTGTTCCTTTTATTAGTATATAGTGTCCTTCTTTGTCTCTTTTAACTGTTTTACATTTGAAGTCTAATTTGTTGGATATTAGTATAGCCACTCCTGCTCTTTTCTGGTTGTTATTTGCATGAAATATCTTTTCCCAACCTTTCACTTTCAACCTATATTTATCTTTGGGTCTAAGATGTGTTTCCTGTAGACAGCATATAGAAGGATCCTGTTTTTTAATCCATTCTGCCAATCTATGTCTTTTGATTGGGGAATTCAGTCCATTGACATTTAGTGTTATTACTGTTTGGATAATATTTTCCTCTACCATTTTGCCTTTTGTATTATATATATCATATCTGATTTTCCTTCTTTCTACACTCTTTTCCATATCTCTCTCTTCTGTCTTTTTGTATCTGACTCTAGTGCTCCCTTTAGTATTTCTTGCAGAGCTGGTCTCTTGGTCACAAATTCTTTCAGTGACTTTTTGTCTGAGAATGTTTTAATTTCTCCCTCATTTTTGAAGGATAATTTTGCTGGATATAGGAGTCTTGGTTGGCAGTTTTTCTCTTTTAGTATTTTAAATATATCATCCCACTGTCTTCTAGCTTCCATGGTTTCTGCTGAGAAATCTACACAAAGTCTTATTGGGTTTCCCTTGTATGTAATGGATTGTTTTTCTCTTGCTGCTTTCAAGATCTTCTCTTTCTCTTTGACCTCTGACATTCTAACTAGTAAGTGTCTTGGAGAACGCCTATTTGGGTCTAATCTCTTTGGGGACGCTGCACTTCTTGGATCTGTAATTTTAGGTCTTTCATAAGAGTTGGGAAATTTTCAGTGATAATTTCTTCCATTAGTTTTTCTCCTCCTTTTCCCTTCTCTTCTCCTTCTGGGACACCCACAACACGTATATTTGTGCGGTTCATATTGTCCTTGAGTTCCCTGATACCCTGTTCAAATTTTTCCATTCTTTTCCCTATAGTTTCTGTTTCTTTTTGGAATTCAGATGTTCCATCCTCCAAATCACTAATTCTATCTTCTGTCTCTTTAAATCTATCATTGTAGCTATCCATTATTTTTTCTATGTTTGCTACTTTATCCTTCACTTCCATAAGTTCTGCGATTTGTTTTTTCAGTTTTTCTATTTCTTCTTTATGTTCAGCCCATGTCCTCTTCATGTCCTCCCTCAATTTATCGATTTCATTTTTGAAGAGGTTTTCCATTTCTGTTCGTATATTCAGCATTAGTTGTCTCAGCTCTTGTGTCTCATTTGAGCTATTGGTTTGTTCCTTTGACTGAGCCATATTCTCAATCTTTTGAGCGTGGACAGTTATCTTCTGCTGCTGGCGTCTGGGCATTTATTCAGATTTCTCTTGGTGTTGGACCCAGCGAGGTTGTAATATTTTTCTGTGAAATCTCTGGGTTCTGTTTTTCTTATCCTGCCCAGTAGGTGGCGTTCGTGGCACACGTTTGTCTGCGGGTCCCACCAGTAAAAGGTGCTGTGGGACCTTAAACTTTGGAAAACTCTCACCGTCCTGGGGGTTCGCTGGCCCGGGGTCCGAACGCAGGGAGGGTTGCTGGTCGCAGCAGCCAGGGAAAGAGCCCGTCCGAATTTCCTAGTCGGCCCTGGGCAACAAGCGTGGCGGGAGGGCGCCAGCGGCAGCGGCCCGCCTGAGAGAGTGCACGTTCCCCGGGAGTCACGGGTTTGGAAGGGTCCTCCCCCACCCGTCACCGTTCTCCGCGGCCTGGGGGTTTCCGATCCAATTCTCTCAGTTGGTCCGGGGGCTGCGCGTGGTGTGGGCGCTAGCCGCCTTGGTTTCAGGGGACCGCCTCTCCAATTCTCCCAGCCGGCCCGGGAAGGGGGAAGGGAGTAACTCCGGCCGCTTGCCACCCCGCCCGGTAAGGCCCGCGCGCCTCGGCTATCTCACCCGAGCTGCTTCTCTCAGCCAGCCAGCCGTTCCAGGATGGGGTACGCTGTCTCTTTTATCTCTGTTGTGGCTTTGGGCGCTTTCTGTATCGTTTCTACTCCCCCAGTAGGTGTCCTGGAGAAGAAACCGCCACGCCCTCCGCGGAGTCTGTCCCGTCGCCCGCACGCACCACCACGCGGGGCGACGAGAGGGTGGGGAGGAAACGCCAGGGCCACTCGCGCCGCGGAACCCCACGGCGAAGGCCAGACTATGTCCTCTTGAGCAAGACATTCAATTCTTAGTTTCTAATAAATTGGGCTAATAATCCTTGCCTTTCCTATTACCAGAGGGTTATTGAGAGGAACTAAGTGGTAAATAATATGAATGCACTTTGTTAATCATAAAATGTGGTGGGCATTAAAAGTTTTATTACTGTCGAGAAGGGGAAACACCCCCCTCCCCCAATTAAGTTAAACATGGACTTGGGTTAGGATCCAAAAGGCTGCATAGGTAGTATGGTACATTGGAGGGCTCTGAAAGATTCAGAGGAGCTAAGGAAATAATTTATGGAGAATCAAATCTATATTTATGATAAACCTTTATGAAGCACGAACACTGCCTCAGCATCCTGAGAGGCCTAGAATTGGGCCAAATCCAAACAGGGGTCTTCAATTTTCTGAAATAGAATTTACTCTACAGAGCGGGCAAGGGCCAGGCAGGATGTGAGGGCACTGATGTGTAAAGTGCCTCAGATTCTGGAATGACTTCCCCCCGTGCCCAGGCCACCTCAGACACATCTGTGATACTTTCACTTTAGAAAAGAATAGCATAAATACTCTCGGCATAAACAAGGAAGGAGCTATTAATTTTTGCTAACCATTTTCCAGAGAAACTGTATGTGTCTATTTTAATACGTTTTAGTATTTCTGAAAATTCACATCTGAATTGGAATAAAAATACTTTGATCTTACAAGAAAGGCATGACCTCTGATATATTACAATATTCATTTCCATAGACTTAAATCAATAATAATCACCTCTGATATAGGTAATGAAAGTCTCCTAATTTTTCCACTGGATCCTATCTATCCCTTATCCAATTATCCTCCCTAAACTCAGCTAAAATAATGCTTTCAAATATAAATCAGAACACAATACAGCTCCACTTAAAATAGCTCATCTTCAAGTATAGAATCAATTTTAATCTCCTTATCTCTCCTTATTTGGCTCTTTACCTGCATTAAGAAATTCATGTTCTGCTATGTTCTTTATAGTTTTCTACTTATGTTTCTCAGATTATTTTATTTTCACAATCTGGTAAGCTTAGTTCTCAAGCATTTACTTTTATTTATTTATTTATTTTGGCTGGGAAAATCCTAGTCACTCCTCACATTCTCACCCAAATTATTTTTGCTTCCTGAAATACTTCCTGGTCTCCACAATCAGATGTCATGGTCCTAACTTCTAAGATTTTCTTGTACCTATATGTTTATATTTATTTTATTCTGTCTGGATTATGATAGATTTTGCTTGTCTTCCTTTTCCGTTATATTGTGACATCCTATTATGTCTTATTTTTTTCCATCTCTTAGCATATCATAAATTCTATTTCTTGAATTACCTGTGAAAGAAACAAAACTAAAATTCTAGGTTTAAAGAGACACAATATTCGTTTATGCCAATATAGATATTTCACTCTTCTTCTTTACTGACTAGGAATAAAATACATGTCTAAGTCTCTTTCTCTGTCTTGGCAGGAGCTGTGCAGTGAATACCGCAAGCTTGTGAGGAATGGAAAATTGCCCTGCACTAGAGAGAACGACCCCATCCGGGGCCCAGATGGGAAAATGCATGGCAACACCTGCTCCATGTGTGAGACCTTCTTGTGAGTGGGGCTGCACTGGGAAAATGAAGGGTGGCTTTGTCCTTTCTATTCTGTTTCCATGTTGAGTTATGAGAGGGCCACTTCAAGAAGATAACTGAAGAATTAAAACATATTTAGAAGAGCCACCTGATTTAGGAAATTTTAAAACCCATGTCCTTTGAGGATTGTTAAGGCTTGGATCACTTAGGCAAGGTTACAGTCTCTAATTTTCCAAATAGTTTTTGTTCTCAAATGTGAAAACAGGATTAGTTCTAGATTATCTCCATATGTGAAAGTGGGGCCAGTGGGTAACATCTGTGGAAGACAGATTCCAGCTCAATGCCAGGAAGACTTTTCTAACAGTTTGAGGATTTTCAAAATGGAATGACCTAACATGGTTGCTCAGGATGATGTAGGTAGAGATTTCACTGGCAGAATTAAAGCAAAGGCTAGATACTTAGTAAGCAGTTATACATGAGCAAATGTTGGAAGTTTATAAAACCACCTCTGGACTTGGGTTTAACACCTTAGTCAGCACTTTTTAGCTCTATATTCTTTTTTTTTTATTTTTATTTTTTATTTTTTTACACGGGCAGGCACCGGGAATCGAACCCGGGTCCTCTGGCATGGCAGGCAAGCATGCTGCTGAGCCACCGTGGCCCGCCCAGCTCTATATTCTTGAGCAAGTGAACCATTTTATATGAGAGTTAGTTTTCTTATCACTAGAGTATTATAAAAGTTTCTGCTAATGCAGTTGTGAGAATTTGGTGGTATAAGCACAGGTTTAGGCATGAAGTAAGAAAATAAATATTAACCATAAGTTATTAAGTGATATTTTAGATCACTTTAAATGTTGAGGTCCTATTGTTCTTACTCATCTCTTTTCTAATCCTTCTTTCTCTAGCCAATCAGAAGAAGAAAAGAAAAAAAAGGAAGGTGAATCAAGAAATAAAAGGCAATCTGTTAATACAACTTCATTTGAGGTAAGTGAACATTGTCTTACAAGTCAGGGGTATACATACTTGGGAACCCATGGATGGTGTCCAGGCAACTGTTTGGAACTGCATGAAACATCTGTGGTATGTATTTTGTGTGTTTACACACTCGCATGTGCATTTGCAACTCTTTTTAGGTTCGGGGTCCATGGCTTTTATCTGATAGTCAAAGACAGCCATGCTTCCAAAGTTCAGAACCTTTTCTTTAAACTCCCATTGCTGATCTCCTTCAGAAAAAAAGTCTTAAATTCTTCTGCTATGTTTCCAGTCTGATCCAAACTGTATTTATCATCTCCAACTTCCTTCTTCAATATCACAGGAGTTGTGCCGTGAGTACCGCAATTTGATGAGGAATGGACAGCTTCTTTGCACCAGAGAGAACGACCCCATCCAGGGCCCAGATGGGAAAATGCACGGCAACACCTGTTCCATGTGTGAAGCCTTCTTGTGAGTAGAGTCGTAGCAACAGGACTTCTGAGGCAGTGGGCAAAAGGGAACTGCTGTGGGAAGTTTTCAAACAATGGTGAATAATGCATTTTCCTCTTCAGTGTAGCATTCAGTTCTGTGTATTACATAAAAAGAGAGTTAAAAAAAACAACAAAAACAAGCAAGTAGAGAGCTTTAAGAGGATAGCTATAACCATGGTAAAGAAATTCAGAATAATTTCTTCTAGGACATTTCAGAAGAAACTCAGTATCTTGCACTCGGAGAAGAGAACACTCTGTGATAATCATACTTGTTTCTAGTTTTCTGAAAGATTATCATCAGAATAATATAGAATTGATGAGATTTACAGGTAAAATATCAGAATGGTGAATGGGAAATTTTATGAGTTTTTTTAAAACTTACTATCTTTCTTCTTGCTCATTCTGTCTGATGTCAGGAAATAGAACTAAAATAGATGAGAGCTATGGAGAGACAATTTGGGCTCAATATGAAAATGAACTTTTTATTATTTAGAGTAGGGAAATACTGCTTCAGGAAAGGTGGTTTTGTTGCTTAGGAGTTTAATGCCCACTTATAGGGGGCTCTAATTATGTCATTAGAATAAATGAGATGATATGTGCCCTCAAACAAGAATCTATGATTTTCCTGAACTCTTTTGATATTTGACCCAAGGAATACCCCAGTGTATTTTCTGTGTACCCAGAATCTCTGATAGGATTCAGTTGTTCAGTCTTCCTTGACAGAGAGCAATGTGACTCACCAGATTTATGAACTGATTGTTGTTTTTGCCTGTATTTATAGCTTATTTCAGTCTTTTTTTTCTTTACCTCTATATAAATCTTTCATCAAAGGAAATTATTCTGCCACCTAGTGGTCAGTACTGCTGCTTCCTCTAATAATTTCCCACTATGAAAAGAAAATGTTTTTAAAGTTTTTTACTCAACCTCGATTCATGATAAAATTGAGATCAATATCAATATAAAGAAATAAAAAAATTTTGAAGTGATTTCAATAAGTTTCTTTCCATTAATACGAAAATTCCTTATAAAAAAATTAAGTTTTGTCACCTTAAATTTTGTGGATGCGTTGACTTTGAGAATCATCCTCTCCCAACTAATTTCTCGCACTGCTTTACACCACATGTAAACAGTGTGATAAATATTTTTTTAAGTTTTAATTTGGTTAATGAGTACGTCTTATATTATTTGGAACATATTAAAATATTTTCGCAAAAATTTAATTATTTTCTTGCTGTACAACATAATTGAATTATTTATGTTATAGAGCCAATTATGCTATAGCTCTAGTCCACTAAACTTGATTTACAGCACTGTTGGTTATCCAAAATGACTATTCACTCTCACTTCATTTCAATCATAGCCTATTTTTGAAAGGCTCCCTTTCAAGTAAATTCAAATAAACAGTTATTGCAGATGCAAAAGGATTAGTGAATAAGAAAGTGTTGCAGTACAAAGGTAGGGAAGGTAAATACATTTACTTATTTAAGTTACATGAGTTTATATCTAAGGGGTTTACTCTTACACACCATTCTCCTTGAAATGAGGTGCACCATTTTAATTTAATTTCTCCCCAAATTGCAAACTACCGTGGGTGGCTCTCTGAAGTTGCTAGAGAATAGTCAAAGCAAGAAATGATAGTGAATGAGTCAATGATCTGTGAATGTGAAGGATCTACTTTATTAAGATCCATTTGTTCTTCATATTGATTATTATTACTGTTATTCTGTTCCTTATAGTCAACAAGAAGAAGGAGCAAGAGCAAAGGCTAAAAGGGAAACTGCAAAGGTAATTTTCTCAGGAATCCTGATGCTGTGTTCTGACTCGTTTTACTTTTCTTTCTACAAAAGAATCCTAGGGGTCCCCTTAGCGTAAGTGTATTCTTGCTCATTTTTCATGCTTGAAATGAATACAAACAAATTCATGTTGGTGCAATTTATAAAATAATTTTACGTATAATATTTGGTCTTCATTACCACCCAGCTATAGAGGAAGCACTAATTTTCTCAACTCTAATTAACATAATGAAGTCCTATGACATTCCAGTTTTTAAAAACATCTGCCTCCAGTTTTTGCATTTAGGAGGGTATCTGTGTCTCGAACTGCTATATTCTATAGTGTAACATCTGAGATTACCTTTACCAGAGTCATAATAGCGAAATCATATAGTATCCGTACTTTTGTGTCTGACTTATTTTTCTTAGCATTATATCCTCAAGGTTCATCCACATTGTCTTATGCTTTGGGATGTCATTTTGTCTTACTGCTGCATTATATCCCATCACATCTGTATATCATGTTTTGTTTATCACAAAAAGGGTACAAAATGAGGTTGGACGTAAATGCAAGGATTGGATAGAAGTGATGGTAAATAATTAGGAGGGTTATAAGTAACATTGCCATATGGAAGGTGAATATGACTGAAAGGGGATGTATAGTGCCATGTATCCCACTGATTAAGTCTACAATTATAAGTAAGTTCTTGCACAAACTATTTCAAAAGTTCGATAGTGAGCAAAGAGTCAATATTAGAGAGCTACAGGGGAAAACTAAAAATGCATGCTCTAGCCAGCAGTTAGCAGAAAGACATCAACAGTACCACAGCACTACCAGGTGCTACTAATTTGGGTGAAGGGACAAGTGATAAGGAGTGGTTTTGATTTGATATTTGTGAGGCCATTTGTTAGTTCTTTGTGTCTGTGGACCAGTGAAAATTATCTAAAATTGACAGTGCTGCTGATTGTACAACCAAGTGAGGATACTGTAAGATATGGTTTATTTAATATAAATACATATATTTATAATATAACTTACTAAGTTATATTTCTGATATTTGAATTCTCTTAGATTTCTGCACAAATTAGTAATAACAATTTGTGCAATTTACTAATTTCTGTTTAAGCTATCCAGACCTCTGTTATTTCAAATAGACAGCTCAGGATCCCTATCATTCATGTTGGTGCAATGTGTAAAATAATTTTAACTCGAGAGGCACGCAATGAACTGAATAAACCTTGGGGACAAAATAAGTCAGAAACAAAAGAACAAAAGGACAAATAAGCTAAGGTCTTTTTCAGAAAATACTTATAAGAAAATTGGAGCCTAGATTATAAGACCTTATAGTAGCCACACATAGTCTGTCGTTGTAAATGTATTTCTGGAGTCTTGAGACACTGAACTATATGCATATTAGCTGGTATTTTCCTGGAACTTTGTATAACTCTGTGACAACTAAGACACAGAAATGGTGTTTTACTGCCCTGGAAGTTGGCATAGCTATATATAATAACAGTTAAAGTGACTGAAAAAGAGATCAGGCCTCATTTGAAGCCAGTCTTGCCTGGGTCTAATGTAAATTCGAACACAGGGTATACGATGACAGCGTATGTACTCTAGGCCTTCACCTACTGTGTGAGACCAAAGACAGAGAGGTCTATTATGTCTAGAACCTAAATTTTCAGTAACATATAATCTAAATCAGCCTGTCTGGATAGCTCATTTAAATGCCCCAAACTCCTGGAGTCCAGTACAGGAACAAGGCCTCATAATTCTGTGTAGCTTTGTGTAATGCCAGGATATCTCTCAGACTATGGTGGGCTCATAATTTAAAAGTATTGGCAGAGTCTCTTGAGGATCCAAAGAGTGTGTGTGTGTGTGTGTGTGTGTGTGTGTGTGTGTGTGTATGGAACTATTAAACTTTCCCTTCTGGGAAACCCCGGGTGCTTTCTCAACTATTGGGGACTCCCAGGAAAATAGGCCAAGTCCTTGATTTTGAGGCTTGCCCTCATGAAACTAATTTCTGTAGTGGAGAAGCTAAGACTACCTATAACGAGTTCTGAGATGCTTCCAGGAAACCTCTTTGTTGCTCACATGTGGCCTCTCTCTAATCCCAACTCTGCAAGAAAAATAGTACACATATACCCATGTGGGACATGACATTCAGTTATGAAGATCTCCCTGACAACTTGGGTGTGATTTCTGGGGATGAGTCTGGCCCTGGGATCTGAGGGAGAGTGCCTTCTGGACCAAAAAGGGAAAAGGAAGTTGATAAAATAAGGCATCGTTAGCCAGAGAAGATCAAATAAAGTCAAGAGATTATCCTGAAGGCTGTCTAATGCAAGCTTCAGTAAGATAGTGCTGATTGCCATGGTTTGCTAAACCCCAACCAACATCACTCCTGTTGACTCTTAAGGACACCGAGGGCTCAAACCAAGACTCTTATAGAGGTTTTAGCACTAAGTTTCCTTTCCTGGGACCTGTAATTCCCAGAGGGTTCCTAGGTCAGATAAATCTTGAAACCTAGAACAATCAGCATCTCCAAAATTATCAATTGTTTACCTCTTCCTATCCTTTAGTGTTGCTACCACTTCTCAAATGAAAAAGTCACAACAGGCATTACCTATAGATTGGGAGAGGGATAGAGGAGAAGGAAGAGATACAGCAGAGAAAATAGGATTTAACAAATGAGTATGGCCGCTGCATCACTATATTAATATTCCTTCTAGCCTCCAGTGTTTTGGAATAGCTAGAAGGGAAAATCTGAGATGGTGGAATGGTAGCATATGACAGAATCTGGGATCTGTTCTGTAATTACTTGTGGAAGTGTGCTTGAGAATCATTGCTGTTTCGTTCTTTGTTTTGTATATATGTCATATTTTACAATTAAAAAATCTACCCTCCATAATTCTATTATAGTATAACCTTCTAAGTAGCAGAGCAAAATCTTTCTGTGTGTTCACTCTGAATTACTTTCATTAAATAACAACATACAAGATTTACCTTTACTTATTTTATTTCCTAATAATAGTGACAAAATACAAATTTAATCATTATTTGGGAAAAGTTGACACTGGTAAAAATTTTACTTTAATTGACTCTCATTCTCAATGACATTTCTCTTAACTGGTACTATCATTTTATTAGTAATTTAGAATTGAAAATTGGTCTCATTCATCATACCTGGTCAGTCGCCAAGTTGTCTTGGGTTTCCCAACTGGTTCTAACGCATTCCTCCTTCTCTTCAACCCTCCTGTTCCTTTCCTGATTCAAATCCTCATTCCCCACCCCTGGACATTATCAATATACTCCTAGAAAGCTGTCAGTTTCTTCATGGGTCTTACTTGTTTCCACATTCATCTTATTCTTCTCACAGATTCTTAAAATAAAACTTCATTCCTTAGTCTAAGCACATGTTTTCTCTGCTTTCTTAGCCTCCTTAAAACAAAACTCAGTAAATGTTCTCAGTCCCTCCAGAAAGGGCTCTTTTCTAGGCCTATTGAATCCTCTCACCTTTGATCTTTCCTAGCTTTTATAGACTGTGGTACACAACACAATGCAAACTTATATATGCTTATATTGATCTCTACCAAGTTTGCCAGCCTTCTTTCCTGCCTAGATTATAAGCCTCCTCTGGAGAATGATAGTGACAAATATTTGTAGTTCCACTGGAGTGCCAAGACAATTCTGAGTTCATGATGGCAGAGTTGTAAATACTTATTGATGTACTACTACCTGTAATCGTTTTTCTTTCTTCTCCATTACTTATTCCTTACTCTATAAGAGGCAAGGATGTGTCTGCTGGTCCCTTGCTCCTGGGCTCTATTGCTTTCAACCTCTGTTCCTGTGGGGGTTCCTTACATTGCTTCTCTGGGGCTGGCTTTCATCTCTTGGCTTCCCTTGACTCTCTCCAGGTTCTGGCTTGCTTAACATCTCATGGTGATGCCTGCTGGGCTCCAAGCATCTCCAAACATCTGTATCTCTGTTCTCCAAGTGTCGGCATCTGGGTCAGCTGTGCTCTGAAATTTCTGTTGGCTTTGTCATTTCTGTCTCTTTCCAAAATGTTTCCTTTTTCAAAGGATTCCAGTAAACTACACAAGACCCACTTGCAGTGGGTGGAGTCAGATCTCCATCTAATCAAAAGATCACACCCACATTTGGTTTGTGCCACAACTCCCTGGATGTAATCTTATCAAAAGTTTCCCACCTACAGTATTGAATCAGAATTAAAAGAAATGGCTGCTCCCAAAAAATTGGATCAGGGTTAAAATGTGGGTTTTCTGGGATACGTAATACTTTCAAACCAGCCAGTGGTCAAATGGGGAACAATAGCATAGTTTTTAAAGGGGTAATGCGGATGATGGTTTCCAGTGTTTAATGATCTGACTCTGAAGTCCTCTCTTCATTTGGCAGGAACTGTGCAGTAAATACCGCGACTATGTGAGGAACGGACAGCTCTCCTGCACCAGAGAGAATGACCCCATCGAGGGCCCAGATGGAAAAATGCATGGCAATACCTGCTTCATGTGTGGCGCCTTCTTGTGAGTCATGCTGCGGCAACTGCCGCTGCTGAATGTAGAAGAAGAGAGGCCAGAGGCGGGTGAGGGAGATGATGGTGAAGATTTTCTCCAGGAGATCGATGATGAAGGCTACATTCAGAGGGTTTACTGCTATGAAACCATTACTTAGTGCATTTCTCTTCAGTGACCCCAATATTTTGAAAAGTACTTGGATTACCGTCAAAGAAGGACCATATACTAAAAGGCATATTCTGCTTTTAATGATGTAAAAGGTTTGGAACTTCAGTCCTGTCCAAATATAGGCTACTGCCATGGACAATACAAAGATGTAATCATTGGATGCTAACAAATTGGAAATCTGTTCTCATCTAGCCACAGTGGTTAATATTTTTTAAATACCCCAGTTGTGTTTTGGGGGAGAAGAAAAATATCTTGTATTTTCCAAACAAAATATAGTACTGGCAGTTTATTTACTGGTCTGCTGTGGCATGCTTGTCTTATTCTTTAAGCAGTAATAAAAACAACATTTACTGTACTACTCCAAAACTAACTCGGTAGAGATATGGAAGTAAGCAGTATTTCTATATTGGGTGCTAGAAATGATGTTTTTTCCCCTTTTCTTATAGTCAGCAAGAAGCAAAAGAAAAAGAAGCCGAATTCAGAGCAAAAGCTAAAAGAGAAGCTGAAAAGGTAGCTGTTCTAGTATGTTGATACCTCAATGATAGGATGTGGTTTTGCACCTTCTCTGTAAAAACTCATGGAGTTATTGGAGGTCCTGTCTGTGAGGGAACTCGGGGCTCATTTATCCATGGAATTGGGAGACTTTCTCTTAAAGGGCCAGATAGTAAATATTTAGACTTTGTGGTCATGTGGTCTCCGTGGCAGCTACCCCACTCTGCTGTTGCAGCTTGAGAGCAGCTATAGAGTATATATATAAACAAGTTGATCTGGCTGTGTTCTAGTTAAGTTTTATTTACAAAACAGGTGGTTGGCCAGAAATTTACCCTACAGACCATAGTTTGCAGATCCCCTGATTTGGTCCTTTCCCATATTTTAAAACTGAGAAGATATAAGTCCAGAGCGGGCAAAGAACTTGCTTACCCAAGTTATTGGGGACATTAGTATTAGAACCTTTATTTTCATATTTCAAACTTTTGGCAGTTGACAAATGGAAAAAAATAAAATTCAAACCCAGAATTTCTAATACTAAATCCAGCACTCTCCCTAATCACTATGTTAAGTTCTTTAGGGATGAGAAAGGATGTGGAAGTCATGCCATATGCAGAATGACTGAAATGTCCAGGGATATTTAGTGCTTAGAAGATAACATAGAGGGTATGGGAAAAAGACAAGAAATTCCTCTCCAAATATCTGAAGGACTCTCATGTGGAAGAAGAAAAATATCCTCTATCTCTGAGGGAAATAAGTATGTCAACTTTGCTTGCTGGTCTGAAGTAACATATTCTTCTGCCTTTCATGACATTTAGAAGAATAAACCCTAAAGATAGGAATCCTATAGGACTCAGAGTTATCTTCCATGATTTCCCAAAAGAAATATTATGGCTGATTTGAACTATTTAATAGAACTTTTGAAATGAACTGCCTGTGAAGGTAATGAATTCCTCATCACTGCAGGTGTTCCAGCAGAAACTGGCTGGATTCTTAGAAGGCATTATGTAAAGGGGCTGAGATACAGTATGGATCATTGGACAAGATAAACTTTGTGGTTCTGTCCATATCTGAAATTTGTTTCTATGATAGGTGAAGTGGTTGATTGGCATTAGTATAATAGATATGTGTCACAGAACTGTAAGAACTATGGATCAGTTCCCAGAGAACCCACTTTATTAAGAGAGTCTTGTTTGTATGTGATTGCAAACTCATTCAGGATTTGGGGACTAAGTCTAAAGGAAAAAGAAACACAAATCTCATTTCAAGTCCTATGGTTTAATGGGAATTGGATGATGCAAGTGCCACCCAAAATTATTCAGTTCATTTTCTCTTCTTTACAGAAAACACCTTGTAGAAACTCAACAAACTTATTTCCAGGGAAATGCCCAAGACTTGCTTTTTCCCCTCTTTTTAGGATACATGTAATGAATTTCGGAGTCTTTTGCAAGATGGAAATCTTTTCTGCACACGAGAAAATGATCCTGTGCGTGGCCCAGATGGCAAGACCCATGGCAACAAGTGTGCCATGTGTAAGGCAGTCTTGTGAGTGCACAGATGAAGCTCAGGCAGTGGGTTGGCAGGGTTGGGGAGTGAACAAGCTAGGCTGATATTGTTTTTGTCCTTTCCTGACTTATAAAAGAAATTGATAATGAACTAAACATTTTTAAATGAATTATTCTTTCAAAAGGCCAAGATTCACAGTTCTAAAAATAGACATTATATTAGTAATTTATTCCATTCTCTGTTAGTTCTGGGGTAGAGCTACCAATAGATCACAATATCTTCCAGAATAAATTCTAAGTCCTTTGCTGTCAAATAGATGCTTTTCTGGATTATGTTGGAATTCCCATTGGAAGATTATATTGTCATTCTAACTCTTTTATCTATAGTTTTGAGCATATCACATTTTTAGGAAAATTAAAAGTAGCTCTTTATACAAAGTTGGGAAGGACACTTAAATATTTAATTAATACAACAGTCATTTTTTAAACATCTGCAACGTGCAATTTATGTGAAGATTGTACAAAGATGAACGAAACAGACATTCTTCTTAGACATCATACTCGTGCCGAAACATGGACTTTAATATAAAAAAGGAATTTCTAAATTCAAGATGTTTTAACTAACTGTTATGGTACTTTAGGGAGGGAGCAATTAGAAAGTTTTTTTGGGAATAGAACTAGACCTTATAATTTGGAAAGGATGTGGACATGAGAGGAAATAATGAGTAGAGAAGAGGGGAAGAATAGAATGATGATCTACAGTTTAGAAAACTAGTTAAATATAATATAAGAGCAAGTCATCTAGTTTCAGTTAGAACTTGCAAGCTGTACCAGCTTTGACTGTAAGGCCAAAGATTTTGAGATAAATTCTACATATTGTGGGAGGCTGCTAAAAATTTTCAGATAGGAGAGTGAGTGGCATAAATGCCATTCCTTTAGGAAGATTCATGTCACCTGTATAAAAGAGATGAAAGAGAAGGAGGGGTCTAAAATCCAGAGTCCTCCTAGTGGGAGGGGACAATAGTGATCCAATGAGAGGTAACCAGGGTAAGGGAAGTATGACGAAAGGTGGCTCGGTCATGATGGGAGACATTGCAAAGGTGAAATCAATGTTATACAGCAACAGCTTCATGAGCTGAAGTAGAGGCAGCAGTTAGAGATTATTTCAAGTTTTGTTCTTCAAGAAAAGTAGAAAATCTAAGAGGAAGAACATATTTAGCAGAGTAGATAATTATTCTGGACCTTTTGAATATGAGGTACTTGGAGAGGCCCAAATGAAGATACCCAGTGAGCATTTATGAAATGTTAATTAATTGCTCACTTCTGTGGTACAAGGTTATGTACATGTTGGCCTACATCTACTTCAACGAGAGCCCTACCAGGCAAAGGACTCCATCTAATCTTTTATTTTCAGAGAAGAGGGCCTGCAACATGGTAGTTGTTCAATAAATGTTGGTGAATACTGGACAAACCCAATTTGGTCGTGTGATAAGAAACTCATTGAGAAATACACCACTCTTTCTAATCTATTATTCCTTACCCCCATTTTCTAATTTTCAGCCAGAAAGAAGATGAAGAAAGAAAGATGAAAGAAAAGGAAGAGCAGAGAATTGCTTCAGAGAATGCCTCTAATGGTGGTGGGGGTGGTGAAGAAGCTGAGGTGAGAACAACCTCTAATTTCCATAATCAGAGTGGGCTCCACTCATTGACAATGGGGCTATGACACAGTTTATGGTAAAGAGGAATGCATTTAGTGTTCAGTTGAAAAGTATCCTTAGATGCTTAATGTTTCCCCTTAATTATGAAGGCTAAGATCTTCTGCATTATTTAACCTTCTTAGTGCTCATTTTGTCTTCTTTAAACCTGATGACCTTATTTCAGTCCTGACCCCTCTTTATAATATTCTAGCCTTCACTCTAATTGGTTTCATCAGATCACTTGCTCTTCATTTCCCTTTATTATTCTCTCTTGCCTTATAAGGAACCATATTTTTTGAAGTATCTTTTCCATTGTTCCAAACCAGTTATCCAAAAGATAGTAAAAGAATGTAGGCATTATATTCAGTTGGTTTGGGATACAATCCTGGCCCTACAACCTATGATGTGTGAAGCCTTGAATAAATTCATCTCAATGAACTGTAGCTTCCTTTATTTAGCAGTACTCTTAGAGGGATGAAATAAAATAATTCAGATTAGTTTTTAGCATATATACTGAGACACTTTTAGGTGTCAGCATGACACATTGCGTGTAAGCCTACTCCTTGGGTATGTAAACACAATTTCATAGGATTACAGCCACCTTATTATTTTTTTTAATGATCTTGGGATAGCAAGACTATCTCTTTGCTCCTAGACCTGATTCATGTTCTAAATTTATCTTTGAGAAACTCTGGCCTTTCTGTTTTTCCACTTTTTTGGCTTTAGGAGGCAGACTTCTCACTCACAAGGGCTAAACCTCTTAACATTTTGTCTATTTTCCTTATAATTTGTTCAAGCCCATATTCCTTAACATCTCCTTTGCAGAAATTTGTGTTTCCTCCGAGCATTTTTTCTCCCTTCCATCTATACCAGAGGTCAGCACCCTTTTTCTCTAAAGGGCCAGATGGTAAACAGTTTAGGCTTTATGGGCCATGTGGTCTTTGTTGCATTGATTCACCTCCATAAATCATATCTAAATGAATGAGCGAGGCTGTGTTTCAAAAACACTTTTTTTATAAAACAGGCAGCAGACTAGATTTGGGCTGTGGACTATAGTTTGCTGACCCTTGAGCTACACTGTCATATCCCAGCCAGCTTTACAATTTCCCTATGTAGAAACTTATAAGCAGCATTGATAGCCATGATGACTGACCTCTTAGGATTTGAATATGGACGATTTTAGCCTCTCTTTCTCTGTGGATATCAACCCTAGATATTATCATTCTTACAAGGAGAGGTATACAAAAACTTTTGATATTCAAGCTATTAACAAACTTAATGAGAATACAACATCCTAAGTTACCCAGGAGGCCTGCTCTCTTCTCTCCTTTCAGGACCAGTGTGCTGAGTTTCGGGGAAAAATGAAAAATGGAATACTGAGCTGTACTCGGGAGAGTGATCCTGTACGTGGTGCTGATGGCAAATCATACAACAATAAGTGTCTTATGTGTAAAGCAATACTGTAAGTACTACTCTCAATAGGCATACCTTAAAGATATTCACATGCCTCTCCCAGAGCAATAGCTATTGCTCATTTGCTTATGATTCCTTCCATTAGTTTTGCTGATTCTCAAATATTATCTCTTCCTCTTGCATCTCCTGAGGAGCAATGTGCCCTAGCAAAGGCAGTTGATCAAGTGGCTAATTCCTGCTCCGTTTTCTATCATAATTCTATAACTTATAAGTGTGATCATTTTATAATTTTTCTTTAGAATATGTGTCCCTAAATTTTGTAAAGAGTCTGTGATTGTCATTTGGGATAGTTGGCTGACAGTTTGAAAGCTTGTTTCTTGTCGTATGTATGAGACACATATTGCCTAATCCAGGACCTGCTCCTTCTGTGCATTTTTCTTTCTTAAATGGTGTGAAATTGGAGTGGTTTATGATTTGTGCTATTGGGGCAAGTAGCATAACCTGTCTTAGTTCCATCTATAAACTGAGGATGACTTTGAAAGATCCTTATAGTTCTAAAACTTGTTTCCTCCATCACAATCCTCCTAATTAGGACAAAAATTCATAATTTAATGTTATTATCAGTATTAATACTATTCATCCCCTGCCCCCGCCCAACCTTCACCTACTTTCCTCCTGACACATAGGAAGGAAAGAAAGAAGGAAGAGAGGGAATTTGGGGACAGAGAGAGGAGAGGAAGGAATGAATTACAATCTTGTGGTAGGTCAGGGCGTGTGAGAAAACATCTAATCCAAATGCTACATGTTAGAGATGAGAAAAACTGAGAGCCAAAGTGAGAAACTGATTTACTCAAGGTCGCTTGGGGAGGGAGCTGCAGGGTTGAAACTAGAATCCACTTCTTCTGAATACCAGTCTAGTATTTATACCACATTATTAAAATTCTTGAGTAGAAGCAGGACTGCAGAGTGGAGCTAGGATTTTTGCATCAGACCACTATTTTAGCTCCTTGTCTTTGGATAGATTTTTCATTTCAGTAGACTTCAATTTTACCATATTTACAATGGGAGAACAACAATAATCACACTAGCCATGTAACTTTTATTTTTTTTTCCAAATCGCTCTGGGATTTATTGGGGCATCACTCTGGACAAACCTACAAAATCTCATGCCCTACTCAAGGTTCCATGTACTATGGTGTTCAATTAAGCTGTCCACGTAAGTTATATTAGGAAACACACTAGTCAAAATATAAATTTTGTACTAAATAAAAATTTTTTGCATTAATCTCACACACAAGTTAAAGTTTTAAAATATTAATTACCATCTATTTTCAACACCCTGCAGTATTGACATTTCTTTGTTCTTCATGCAAAAACAGTTTTAAATTTGTACATTTAGTCATCATCATACACTCTAGGCATTCCTAGATTATATCATCTCAGTCTTTATTGCCTATCTTTCCTTCTGATTTCATATGTTTCCCCAGCCCTCCTCCCTCTATCGTTCTCACATTCAGCACCATTCAGTGTACTAACATTGTATTACAGTTAGGTAGTATTGTGCTATCCATTTCTGAATTTTTACTATCAGTCATGTTGTACAATCTGTATCCCTTCAGGTCCAATTATCCAGTCTCTACCCTATTTCTATCTTCTAATGGTCTCTGTTACCTGCTGAAATTCTCCAAGTTCATTCACTAATGTCAGTTCATATCAGTGAGACCATACATTATTTGTCCTTTTGTTTCTGGCTAATTTCACTCAGCATAATGTCCTTAAGTTCCATCAATGTTGTTACATGCTTCATAACTTTATTCTGTATTATAGCTACATGATATTCCATCGTATGTATATACCACAGTTTGTTTAGCCACTTGTCTGTTGATGGACATTTTGGCTGTTTCCATTTCTTCACAATTGTAAATAATGCTGCTATGAACATTGGTGTGCAGATGTCCATTTGTGTCCTTAGACAGGGCGAGGTAATATTTCTTTGGGGAGTTAAATGAGATGAACCAAGTCTCCAAATAAAGGACACTCGACATCATATCTGGCACAAAGTAAGCATACAGTAAACGTAAATTCCCACTATTAGCATTGTCATTAGTGACAAAAAGAAACACATATTACGTAATATACAAACATATACATACCTTTGTTTTTTGTACAAAAGAAAATGAAACTTTAAGAAAGAAATTTACTTATTAGAGTTTTTCATGTTTGAAACTTGGGACAGCTGCAGCAGAATCATCTGCCTTGCTTGTTAAAAATCAGATTACTAAGCCCCAATCCAGATCTTGTTAATCAAACTCTTGAGTTGCTCTGTGAATCTTATTTTTTTAAGAACTCTCGGGTGATTCTTAATGCACATTAATATTTAGGAACCAAGGGCATAAATATTTTATGAGAAAAGCAAGAGATTTTAAAAAGCACAATTCTAAGGTAGTTTTAAAATTACTTCTTTCAACTCTGTGCTTGGGCTCCACATTTTAAGAAGTTGACTCATGAATCAAGGGACCAAAACGGGAGTGTGATGTCAGGTTCAAAACTATAATTTATTGTAAAAAACTTCTGATGAGCTCATAACATGTGAAAAGGCAAAGAAACTGAGTAAATGAGCTTGGAGAGGGAACTTGTCTTTACATCTCTGAAGGAATGACACCTGAAAGGGATAACAGATTTAGAAGGCTTGTTCTGAGTTCTCATAAGCCTGTGAAATAAGAATACAAGGTAAAAGTTATAGAGAGGTCAGTTTGGGCAAAAATAATGTAGACTTTGTAGTTACTGGAGTTGTTTTATGTACAATGTCTATGGTATAATTGAGGAGTTTCTTGCACTGGGGTCTTGATAACGTCAATGGGTTTATCTCAGGGAGGTGCAGAGAGACTACCTGGGAATCAGTTGTTTTAGGATCATCTTTAAACCCCCTCCAACCTGAGTATGTATTAACAAGATGACTGCTGACTCTTCTCTTCTAGGCGAAAAGAAGCAGAGGAAAAAAATAAAGCTAGCTCCAGATCAAATGGGACATCATCAGCCTCAGGGGAGGTGAGTCATTCAGTAAGTAGGGCTTAGAAAGAATGGACTTTCTGTAAACCAACTCTTGACCATCAAAGATATGGAAAAGGGGGATCATTGTCACTACCGGAGATCTTAGAGATCTTGCCCTTAGAAAGTCAGAAGCCATCATTAATACGAGTATCACTGTGCCTACTCCATTGTAGAGATCTCATGTCAAATGAAAATGTTTCAGTCTAACTTTTTATAAAGCACTTTTATAAATGGAAGTTTGTTTAATTTTCTCAACAGTCTGGTGAAATATAAAGCATTTTAACTTTAATGGGTGGATGAGGAAAATGAGGTTCAGCCACTGCATTACTATTGCTGCTATAAAAAATCACTACAAACATTGTGGCTTAAAAGAATACAAACTTATCATCTTATATTTCTGGAGCTCAGAAGTCCTAAATGGGTTCCCTGGGCTTAAAATAAAAGTGGCATTAGGGCTGTGTTCCTTTGTAAGGCTCTAGAGGTGAATCTGTTTCCTTGCTTTTTCCAGTTACTAGGAATGACCTGCATTTCTTGGCTTGTGACTGCTTTGTCCGTTTTTAGATCCAGTAATAGCCAGTCAAGCCTTTCTCATGAGGCATGACTTTGACACTGACTTTTCTGCCTCCCTTTTTTCACTCATAATAATATTTGTGATTACAGTGAGGCCACTTGGATTATGCAGGACAATCTTTCCATCTCACAGTCAGCTGATTAGTAACTTAACTCCATCTGCAAACTTAATTCCTCCCAGTCATGTAACATATTCAGTTTTCAGGGGATGTGGACATCTTTATGATTATTCTGCAAAGTTAAGTGGCTGCCTGACTCTTGAATCAAAATGATCTGATTTTCAAATATAATAAAATAAAAAACCATTCAAAAACAGTATTTTTAATATAATCTTTCTTTCTTTCCAGGATGTATGCGATGAGTTTAGAGGTCTAATGAAAAATGGGAAACTTATCTGCACTCGGGAAAATGACCCTCTCCGAGGTCCAGATGGCAAGAAACATGACAATAAATGTGCGATGTGTAAAGAAAAACTGTATGTATTTTTTAAATACAGGGTTTTAATTATACCATTTAAAGTATAGTAATCATTTCTCATCTGTTTGAGGAAAATAAAATCTTTTCTTAAGTAAATATTATAGTAATTCAAGAGATGTGTGTTCACTTTGGTTGAAAAGTGCCTTTCTATCTTTTCTGCCAGGGAAAAGGAGGCAGCTGAAAGAAAAAAGAAAGAGGAGGAGGACCAGAGAAGTACTAGTGGAAAGAACAATGAAAAACAGGTATTATATACTGTACATGTTAATATCTAAATGTGGTTGGTTGGCTGTATGGTTGATTCATTCAACAAATAGTTATGGAACATTTTCCCTGTCCCACTCTTTGGAAATATAATCATGAATAAGAAAAACATGGCCAGATCTTGCAAAGCAAAAAGCATGCTATTCAGTGTCCTGAGAGTAACTCTGATGCACTTAACACATTTGTGGGACCAGTGATAATTGTCAAATATATTGCTGTTATCCAGTCAATTTCATTTTTGAAACTTTAAAACGAACAATCAAGTAAACATATGCCAAAAAGTATAAACTGGAGAGCAAGTTATCAAAAAATGAAATCTGGTTGATAGCTTTTTGATATGATTCTTCAGCAACATCTAGTTGTCAATTTTTGGCCTTATAAATAATTCTCAAAGCTTTCCAATACCAACACATAGCATATGATACAACACAATTTCTCTAATCCATCTATAGACTCCAATTAAAAAAATCAAAGTAGTACAAGTTTCCCAGGGAAGGTTTCCCATTAGTGAAGCAGCTTTTCATGAGGTCTGTGCTGACTTAACAAAATGAAACAATAATAGCAGTTATTATTTTTTTAAAACTATCTTGGGAATTTGTTACACATTTTGATATATGAATGGCTCTGAGGAAAGACTTTATTATACAACTTCAAATTATCTCTACTGGCATCTATTCTATTTAAAATCTTAGTCGGTTTTCTATTTCATGATATCTATTTTAGAAATTTCGAACAGGAAAGCATATATATATATATATACACAACAAGTATATATATATACACACACACACATAACGCATATACACACACAGAAAACATCCAGATTTTTTTGTGGCAAAGAGAGTTAGAGTCATATCTTCACATTCAAATTGAAATAAATTTTACAAAGCACATATATTAAACTCTTTAAACCTTCCCCATATCTGTTCAGTGGATAGCATTGTTCCAATTTTACAGTTGAGAAAATATCAGAGAAATTTACTGCACACAGCTAATAAATAGAAGTGCCAGAGACTAAATTATTTTTTAAATTTATTTATTAATTTAAAAAATTTAACAAATGAACTAAAACATCAGCATATATAATCAGTAATTCACAATATCATCACTTAGTTGCATATTCATCATTTCTAAGAACATTTACATCAATTCAGAAAAAGAAATAAAAAGACAACAGAAAAAGAAATAAAATGAAAACAGAAAAAAAAAAGATTATACATACCATACCTCTTACCCCTCGCTTTCATTAGCATTTCATACTAAATTTATTTTAACATTTGTTCCCCCTATTATTTATTTTTATTCCATATGTTCTACTCATCTGTTGACAAGGTAGATAAAAGGAACATCAGACACAAGGTTTTCACAGTCACACAGTCACATTGTGAAAGCTATATCATTATTCAATCATCCTCAAGAAACATGGCTACTGGAGCACAGCTCTACATTTTCAGGCAATTCCCTCCAGCCTCTCCATTACATCTTGAATAACAAGGTGATATCTACTTAATGCGTAAGAATAACCCCCAGGATAACCTCTCAACTCTGTTTGGAATCTCTCAGCCATTGACACTTCGTCTCATTTCACTCTTCCCCCTTTTGGTCGAGAAGGTTTTCTCGATCCCTTGATGCTGAGTCTCAGCTCATTCTAGGGTTTTTCTCAATCCCTTGATGCTGAGTCTCAGCTCATTCAAGAATTTCTGTCCCGTGTTGCCAGGAAGGTCCACACCCCTGGGAGTCATGTCCCACGTAGACAGGGGGAGGGTGGTGAGATTGCTTGTTGTATTGGCTGGAAAGAGAGCCCACATCTGAGCAACAAAAGAGGCTCTCTTGGGGATGACTCTTTCTAAATTTTAAGTGGACTTGACCTATCCTTTGTGGGGTTAAGTTTCATATGAACGAACCCCAAGACTGGGGGCTCAGCCTAAGGCTTTGGTTGTCCACACTGCTTGTGAGAATATCAAGAATTCAACTTGGGGAAGTTGAATTTCTCCCTGTTCTCACCATTCCCTAAAGGGGACTTTGCAAATACTTTTCCAGTCACTGATTGAATCACTCTGGGATTCATTGGGGCATTACTCTGGACAAACCAACGAAATCTCGTGTCCTACCTGAGATTCCAAGTACTTAAGGTGTTCAGTCAAACTATTTACATAAGTTATATTAGGAAATGCACTATTCAAAATATAAATTTTGTACCAAATAAACATTTTTTGCTTTAGTCTCACACATAAGGTGAGATTTTAAAACGTTAATTGCCATCTATTTTCAGCACCCTGCAGTAATGACATTCCTTTGTTTTTCCTCATGCAAAACCATTTTTAAAATTTGTACATTTAGTCACTATTATTATACACTCTAGACATTCCTAGATTATATCATCTCAGTCTTTAACATCTATCTTTCTTTCTGATTTCATTTATGTCCCCAGCCCTCCTCCATCATTCTCACATACAGCTTCATTCAGTGTTTTAACATAATTGTGTTACATTTAGGTAGTATTGTGCTGTCTATTTCTGAGTTTTTATATTCATTCCTGTTGCACAATCTGTATCCCTTCAGCTCCAATTATCCAAAGAGACTAAATTCGTAAACCACGTGCTACAATACAGACAGATAAGTGCTGTTATTGACATATATGTATGTGGTATTATAGGTATCGTGAAAGAGAAAATATTTCTGACTTCGGAAAATTGTGGTTGTGAGACATTTAATTCCAGAGAACTATTATAATACTGCAAATCCAAGTAGTCTGGAATTGTTTCCGTGTATCACAATTGTAAAATATGGATTACTACAATCTGAATTGCTGGCAATATTTTTTGATGTATTTTCCTGTATATCTGCTTTGTCTTAAGCTTAGAGAAATCTGAATGCAGACTTTTATAGATCCCTAAAGATTTCAATAGAGGCCAGATCCTGTGGGCTCAATTCTTTTGGCTCCTTTTTTAGGTCCTTATACTTCAGTGAATAACAGCAACAAAAATGCAGTACCATCTTTTTACAAATGTATTGGAACTTTATTCTCTGCCATGTAAAAGCAAAGAAGAGACAATATGATCTGATTGTTAGCAGGATTTAAGTCATGAATCAGAAATTGACTTTAAATTCTTAATCTCTCCAAACTTTATTTTTCTCACCTGTAAAATGGGAATAATAAATGTCTATAGGACTTTTTAATAATTAAGAGAACGAGTGCCTGGCATATAATGCACCTCTAATAATAGTTTTATAAAACTTTTCTTAGTGAAGAATAAAGCTAAAAATTTATGGGTGCACGGGTGATTCAGTGGTAGAATGCTCGCCTTTCATGTGGGAGACCTGGGTTCGATTCCTGAACCGTGCACCAAAAAGAATAATAAAATTTGCATGTCCATATGTCTGGCTAGAAGAGCATCTCTTAGTTCATTCCAGAGTTTTTGAATTAGATCTTCTGTGTGTGGAATAATGAATAGGGTTGCAGGGAGACAGATTTGAGGCTCATCCTAATAGAAAACTGCCGCAAAATGGAATGGGCTAACTTAGGTGGTAGTGGAATTCCACTGGGCCAGAACATTTATTTGAGAGATATACTATTGAGAATACTTAAGCTTCTTAAGACAAAATTAAATAAGATGGCTTTAAAACACTTTCCATCCATGAAATAACATTTTCGCTACTTTATTTTCTTCCCTCAAATGTTATGAGTTCATATCTAACCAGCCAATTATGTTTTTAAGATCAGATATGGTACTAACAATTTTTTTTTTTTTTTTGCTCATATTGGCAGGATCAGTGCCAAGAATTCCGTCACCTGGTGAGAGACGGAAAGCTTGTCTGCACCAACGAAAATGACCCTGTTCGAGGCCCATTTGGCAAGATGCATGCCAACAAGTGTGCTATGTGTCAGAATATCTTGTATGTGAAGACATTTATTGATCAGTTTAATATGTTGTACCTGTGTATCATGAAATAGTTCCTATTACTTTAGAATCTAAGACATGTTAAAAATATAATAATAGCTCCTCACTTTTGCAGGAGATAGTAAGTTTCTAAAGCACTTTGACAAGGAGTTTTTATTTTGATAATGAGAAGCATAACCCTATCTGGAGCTACTGGGGTGGATGAAAGCAGTTGTGTAGTGGCAAAATCATTGCTTTTCAGCTCAGTACCTGGAATAAGTCAGTTCATTTTGCACAGCCTCAATTCCTTCTACATATATATAGTGGTAAAAATGCAGTTTTTATGGAAATTCAAGGAAACCGTATTTATAAAAATGTTTTTAAAATTCAAAGCACTATAATTATGTAGGGAGCAACCAAAACTGTAGTGTTTAGTTGTAATTTAACTAGAAAAATAAAAAGAAGAAATCAGGTGATGCTCTTAATTAAAACCATAACTAAATTTTATTAAGGAGAAAAAAAAAAGGTCCTTTAGGATTATATCATTATTGATGACTGTAGTAGCTAGATTAAATACAACTGATAGCATTGCTACAGATAAATTATATGAAAATTCTAACAATCAGAACTGATTAATTTTAAAAGGGCAGTTTTAGATATTTTTTAATATTGGAAAATACTTAAATATGCTAATTTTAGAATTGAATAAATACTTTGTTAACAAAAATTCGATAACTATCAGTGAAATATTCTCCTATACTTTTTTATTCTTCAGTGAACGAGAAGCTAATGAAAGAAAAAAGAATGATGAAGAAAAATCAAGTGCCAAGCCCTCAAATAATGCAAAGGTTAATTCTTAAAAGATACCAAAATAGCTATTTTAATCACACCCTCAGAACATTGCATTTTCCACAAGTTTTTGGATGATAAAATGCTAAGTTTTTACTTCAAAGAAAAATTGATTTTGCCAGTTTTATGACTTTGGGACATAATAAGACTCTTTTTTTTGGTTTTGAGGTTTAATGCTTTTCTTGATTTTGTAGAGAATTCTCTAAGAGTATGTATCAATTTTCGCTTTAGCTTCTCCTCTTTGGGAAAAATATAGATTGAAAAATATGGGGCAAAATTCTTCACTGCCACAGCTGCATGTGTACCTTTGAGAGTTTAAATGTAAATGAGGCTTTAGGTAGCTTGTTGATACTGATTTTAATAATTCAGGTACTATAAACCGATCTCATACCTCTCCTTTAGTTTCTTTTCTTTATGTCTTTTACTCTTTCTCCAGGTTATTTTCCCAGTGTACATGCAAGATGCTGCCTTTTCTATTTCCTTTTCCTGATTGCAAAGGAGACATCCATTAATAGTGATGGTCACTTTTGTAGAGTTAGGTGTCTATGAGACTGTCCTTTGGTAAAGAATGTGCCTATTTGGAAATGGGGGGAAAGAAAGAAAGATGAAAGGAAGCAGAGAGGGAGCCAAGGAGGTCTAGCAAGTGTTGTTTTACGCTTCCCCTACATTTCCAAGACCAGTGCAGGGAGGTTCAGTATGAAGCTGAGAATGGAAAGCTTAGACAGGTTGGATGTTCCTTGGCCTCCATTGCCAAGATAAGTGCAGTGAGCCTGAACCCTGAGCCAAGAAAGGACTTCTTGAAACCATATTTGAGAAAGCTGCCAAGCATAGAAGGGGAAAAAGAGACATTTTCAATTCCCCTTTTCCATTTTCTAGGATGAGTGTGGGAACTTTCGGGAGTATGCGAGGAACAAGGAGCTCACCTGCACTCGAGAGAATGACCCTGTGCGCGGTGTAGATGGCAAATTTTATAAGAACAAATGCTTCATGTGCAGAGCTGTCTTGTGAGTAAGAGGATTCCATTTTCCTTTCAGCTTGTAGAGGGACTGCATTTTTAATTGCTGATTGAATAAATAAATGTTCTTAGGAATCACCTTGAAGTAAGCCTTTAGGTTCAAAACCTTTAAATTGAGAACCACTGATACAGTAGAAAGAAAACTTGGATTTGGAGATAGAAAACCCAGATGCAAGTTTTAACCATGATACTGCTTAGGTGTGTCAAATAAAACAAAAAGCAAAAAACCCTGCAACACTCAGGATCACAGTTACAAGAAATTGTTTCAGATCTGTTTCCCACAACTAGACTGACATGAATTCAACAAAATTGTTTTTAAAATACAGATTTTTACACCTCCCAAATATTGCATCGGACTTTCCAAGGCTAAGAAATCTATTTTTTCAGAAGAGGGGTTGGTATTCTGATAAGCAACCAGACGTGAAGACAGTGGACTAATAGATAATGATAATTGATGACAAGCTTGTTGATAATGGTTGTGATAACCACTATGAAAACAACAACAAAAATGATTCTTTAATTTTCCACAGCATTTTCCTTGAGTTAGGAGGTATTAATACTATACTCCTTTTATGTTCTAAGAAATTGAAGCTCAGGGAGTTAAAGGGAACTTGCTTAAAGTGATTAAGCGCTGAAGTATTTTCTTAATATATTGTCCTTGTCAACACTATGTGTTTTATGTTTTAATGATGTTTTTGGGTTGGTTTTCTTTTTTTAGGATTCTTAACTTCCCACAGGCATGAGGCGCTGGCTCTTGTGGATATCATTTTAAATTATATTCTGTTTCTTTCTCTAGCCAGAAAGAAGTGTTGGAAAGAGCAAGAATCCACACAAAGCCACCGCACATTAGAGCTTCTGAAGAAGACAGTCCAGATCCCTCCAGTGCTTCCCTGGTGAGAAAAAAATAGCTGAAAAGCTAAACTTAGTTATCTTGTTTTTCTTGTTTCTTTGACACTTGCTCTCTGTAAACCCCAGTTCCGTAGAAGAATCTGGGGAAGTCTGACTCAGTGCAGCCTCAGTCGCTCTGAGGACAAAATACACGCATTGAATTTTCACGCGTTGTGAAAATTCTGGGGTTACTCATCTATGCATCACTTTGTGCTTTTTGAAATTGTCAGTGCTTCTGTAAGCCAATTTAGTATATTTAGAAATGCATGCAAAATGAATGTGACTGATCTCACATGCATACATATAAGTAATCACTTCACCTTTGCAATGTCAGGAGACCAAAAAGAATCATCAGCACGCACCTCTCAATCCCTCATCCCGAGCAGGTTATTTCCCCAGCAACCTGGAACGATATGCTTAGCATGCTCACATTTATGAAATTCTAAAAAAATGTTGAAACTTAATTTAGAATATAGACTCATGGCAATAAGTAATGTATACTGTATGACAAATTAACCTAATCAGATTTCTTTGTTAGACTTTTGGCAAGGTGAGGGGTGGAAAAGAGAAAAGGGGTTATGAGAATAAGTGGTATATTCATGACATGGAATCTCAGGCAGGATCCTAAAAGGGAGACTTTAGCACCTGGGCAGATAGCTCAGAAAAGGAGAAAGAAAGATATAAAACCTGAATTTTATGTAATTATTTACCCAATTCATCTAGCTTCACAAGTGAAATAAATTTTAATTACATATTTTCAGTAAATTAGGCACTACATGAGGATTCCTAAGCATAGAAAAGAATTATTCACAAAATCTATTTATTTAAACTTATACTGAAGTATAGTAGTCATATAGAAAAAGTACACATAAGTGTATGTGTAAATGAAGTGTCACAAAGTGATCACATCTGTTACCAGCACCCAGGTCAAAAAACAAGACATCCCCAATAGACCAGAAGCATCTTCATACTTTCTTATAATCCACAGTCTGGCTTTGAGCTGAGCTTTCTGTTGAAGAATAGAGTGACATTGATTAATCATTTTTTTCCATCCATTTAGCAGTCCTTTATTCATTCAACAAATATTTATTGAGCATCTACTAATTCCAGCATTATTTTTGTATGCAGGATCAATAGCCATAAACAAGACACACAGAAGTCTACACTCATGGAGTTTATATTATATTGGAGGAATATGGACACAGACAATAGATAATGTGAATAAAAAATATATGCACCAAAGGGAAAGAAACAAAGCAAGGAAACAGTCTAGTAACTGCTAGCATTGGGAGTGGAGGGGGGGGTACAATTTTAAGTAGCCTGTAGAGGAAAGAGCTAAAAAGGTATTTGCACCAAAGCCTAGGGGGATTGATTCCATATGTGGATCGGTGGGAAGAGGTATTCCAGGAAGAGGAAGGGGCCAAAGAACAGCAAAAAGTCCCATGTAGGTAAAATGGGGTAACCTCAGGAGAAAACTGTAAGAGAAGAAGTCAGAAAGATAAAGGGAGGCTATGTTATAAGGATTTTATAGACCATTTTAAGGTTTTTGGCCGTCTGATGATTTTGAAAAGAGAAATGATGTGATCTGGTTTATGTGTTAAAAGAAAAACTCTGGTTGTTATAAATATACTGCTGAGAGGCAAGGACAAAAGCTGGAAAGACATTTAGCCACTAGATGATAGCTTATAACTAGTGATAGATGGAGGTCATCTGGCTACACAATATATTTTGAAGATGGAGTCAAGATCTGCTTATAGGTCTGATATAGTATATAAGAGATATGTTTTGTCTTTGCTACCTCTACCTGCTTCTTGTCTGTGATGCTTTATTAGTAGTTTTGAATACAGCAGCAGCTACTTGAGGATATTCTGGGTTCAGTACTACCTATGCCTGAGATTCATAGAAGGTGCTTGTCCAGATTCTTCTGGAATATCTCTATGGACATGGAAATCCCCACATTCTAAAGCATTCCATTTAAATGCTTGAATTATTGAATAAAGCACACAAACAAGTAAATACTTTTTTACTCTTATGAAGTAAATACCAGCAGATATACTCTATTAAATTTCTATTTCTTTTTTGTGTCTTGTTTCAGAAAGTGAATTTGTTAATTTCATCCACATTGTCAAATTTATTGGTCTATGGATAAAATTTCTATGTTATCCTTTTTTTTTTTGCATGGGTAGGCACCACACAACGTACATTATCCTTTTAATAGTGATATGGCTTTTTTTTTTTTTTTAATCTTGGTGATTTGTGTTTCCTTGTTGCAGACAATTTATTAACTTATTAATGTTTTCGAACAACCAGTTTTTGGCTTTGTTTTGTTTCCTCTTTCATCAATTTCTCTTCTCTTTATTACTTCTTTTTTTAGACTTAATTTTCTCATCACTTTCTAGCTTCTTAAGATGGAAATGTAGAAAATTGTTTTTAAAATTTCTTCTTTTCTAATGTATATATCTAAAGTTATATCTTCTCCTTAAATCATTGATTTAACTCTGGGATTTGATAGTTTGTATTTTTATCATCATTCAGTTCAAAACATTTCTAAATTCCATATGATTACTTATTTTGAGTCATTTAGTTTAGTTTCTAAATACTTGGGGATTTTTTAGTTGTCATATTGATTACTAGTATAATTTGTGATCAGAGAATTTACTCTTTTGACTTCAATTCTTTGAAATGTATTCACACTTATTTAATAGCCCAGAATAAGTTCTATTTTGATAATTACTTCTTGCGCGCTTATAAAGACGGTAGTGTCTGCAGTTATTGGATGTAGAGTTCTATTAATGTCATTTAGGTTAGCCTTGTTGTTCAAATATATATCTTGATTTTTTCTATGGTCTATCAATTACTGAAATAGTTATGTTAGAATTTTCAGTTCTGTGTGTGAATTTTCCTGTCTCTCCTGTCAGTCAGTTTTTGTCTCACATATTTTGAAAGTATAATTTAGATATGTGCATATTTAGGATTGATAACTGATGAATTATCATTTTATCATTAGAAAGACTCCTCCTTATCTCTGCTAATGCTTCTTTTCTTAGAATTAACTTTGTCTGATATTAAATAGACATCATAATTTTTGTGTGATTAGTGTTTGCATATATAATTTTTCCAAACATTTGATTTCAATTTATCAGTCTCCTATATTTAAAATACATTTCTTGTAAACTTACATGGCCAAGTCTCTTTTTCCATGCCAACAATCTTTCTCTTAACTGGAGTACTTCGTCTATCAGTATTTAATGTAATTATAGGTATCACTGGATTTAAATCCTCTATATTCCTGTTTGTTTTCAATTTGTCTGTATGTTCTTTTTCCTTTAATCCTATTTTTCTTCATGTTCTTTTTTTTTGCATGGGCAGGCACCAGGAATCAAACCCGGGTCCTTGGCATGGCAGGTGAGAGTTCTGCCACTGAGCCATCATCACATCGCCCTATATGTTTTTGATTAATCAAATTTATTACGATGATGATGATTAAGTTCACATTTCCAAAAGACTGCAAAGAACAAATATGTTCCCTCTTCTAAATGGAAAATTTATTTTACCATGGAAACATACTAACAGCTAATACTTAACTGAGCACTTAGTAAGTGCCGAACACTTTAAATACATTATCTGATAATCAGATAAATGCATTTAAATACATTATCTGATATAATCCCCTAAAGCAACAATATGAGATAGCAGCTACTACTATTCACATTTTTTCATATGAGAAAATCAAGGCACAGAATAATTAGATTAATCAGTCTGGTGGTACACAAAATCCATACACTTACTTAGTATTTGCCTCTGGGTCTTTTCTTTCTAGGTTGTGTCTAACCAGTGGCAACTTTTTTTTTTTTTCAGGATATTATTCCTAGCACAATTACCATCCTTTTTTCTTCCTATGGGCATGCTCCAGTTTATCTGTGCCCAATTTCATGTAAGGTTTCTTCTTTCTTATTCCTTTGTTCTTCCTTGTTCTTTCTTTAAATACTGATCTCCTCTAATGAAAAGAAGCCAAGTGCAGGTTAAAACTACCTAAGATTGCATGAAATAAATACAAGTCCTTGAGTACCATTGAAAAGGTCTGTTTTATTTTTGCTTCTTCAGGATTCTATGATGTGTCAACGCTACCGAATCTTGCCCAGGATGGGTTACCTCTGCCCAAAGAATTATCAGCCTGTCTGTGGTGACGATGGCCAGACATACAACAATCCCTGCATGCTCTGTCATCAAAACCTGTAAGTATACAAGTTGCACCAACAAATCTTTCAGTAATAGAGGCTCTCAATTATAGTGTTGGCCCACAGCCCGGCATTGATATCAGTTTGAAGTATGTTGCAAGTGATTTATGAATCATAGCAGTAAAAAATTCAAAGCTTGTGAGTGATCTTGCTTATATAACAAATACAGAAGATTTCAGGCTCTTTTTAAAAATTGCTTACTATCTTGTTATTTATTTTGCTCAATGGAGGAGCAAGAAAACAGTGGTAGGGTTACAACAATTACAGAAAATCTCTGTAAGCCTGTGTACACCCACAAGAGTGTGAAACATCATCCATACTTGTGTGTAGCAGGAAAAAATGTGGTTGAGAACCACTGCTATGTAGAGTCAGCCCAGCCTTTGATCTCTAAAGGGTCCTATGAATGCATGAGAGCTGCTGATTTCCCATCTTTTAGAAGCCTTCTGCTTGGAGCAGGATGTGGTAACATGGAAAAGAAAACACATGAAACAAAGAGTACATGTGGTACTTGCTGTCAGATTTATTACTCTTTGTGCATCCTTGTATTATCTCATCATTCTGAAACTTAATTTCTTCATATGAAAAGTGGAGACTTCTCTGAGCCAGCTAACTTTACAGCCTTGAGAATTGCTTGCTGTGAAAATATTTTATTTTACTGTAATTCCCATTCTACAGCTTTTATTTTGGATTGTAGCTTTTTTTGTTGCTGTTTTACTCAAATGCTATCTGGTTTTGGTAATAATTTCTCTTACCTGGTCTCTGTGGCCTTAGAGGAAACTGTAAGGAAGCAATTTCAACTTCACCGGTGTCCAAAGACAAAATTGACTGCTTTGGTGGGCAATGAATTTCCCATCACCATAGGAAAACAAGTAGAAGCTTCAACCATAATATTTAAGAAAAATGATACATTGAAGTTCATGTCCCTTAAGATTCTTTCCACTTGTCAAATTCAGACTGCATGATTACATCTTGTTATATTTTATATTCCCCAAGGCACATTATAGATACTCAATTAAATGAAACTTCTCTCTGGGACCCAATTTTCCCATCTATAACATATAATGGCTTTTGCCATAGATAATCCTCAAGTTCCAACATTCAGTAAAGCTGTGAATATATAAATGAATGAAATGTGGTGGATAGGCTCAGGGTTAGGGACAAAAAAACAGTTGCTAAGACAGGAGAGACTGAACCTGGATGATACCCACTAGAAAATGGCTGGATGAAGATCACAGGCCCGATTCCTGATTTCAGTTTTGGCCTGATGTCCAACTTTACCTACGTTGGTCCTTTGTTGTTTTATCTTTATAATGTGGGTACCCTTACTGTTGAAATTTCTTCTGTTTTAGGATGTACCAAAGTGATATACGCATCCGTACTGAAGGGAGGTGTGAGGAGACTAGCACGCCGGGAACAACATCTCCCAGCTTGCCAACATCTGTAAGTACATTAGTATTTGCAGGGTCCTGCTTCTGTTTTGCACTGGGTAGTAGTAGGCTTTTCTCTGGCCAGGAAAGTGACACTAGGTCAGGTGACCCTGAAATTGCTCATATCTTCATTGTACAAGGAGATAAGTAATTACTGATATGTGTGAGAATAATAATGTAGCAGTTGACATTTAAAAATTATTTACCATATACTATATACTGGACTCAATAGATTTTTTATTAATGATTTTTTATAACTCTAATCTTCTAACACTTCAAAGGTTAGGTTTTATTATCCATGCTCAACAATAAAAAATGAGATGGAGCCCAACAGAGATCAGATAGTAAGTGAGAGAGCTGGATTTATAATATTCTATGCAATCCCATAATCTTGTTCTTTACACTGTATGAAACTGTCTGTCAACATGAAAAGTTGATCTATTTCACTTAAATTCCTGAAAGGATGTTTTCGCTGGGACTGAATTTGGTACTTTCCCTAGTGGTTGTATTTGAAGAATCTCTTTCTCAGGCCAAGTAGTATGTAATATATATATAGGAATTTTCAAATAAGAAAAAATATTTTGTGATCAGATAAATCTGGATTCAAAATCCAGTTTTTGATGTTCAAACATGAGACTTTGGCATGTTACTTAAGTGACAAACATGTTACTTAATTTCTCTAAGCCAAAAGCCTCGTAGTAAACTATTGAAAATATTCAATAAATACCAAATTTTAAACATTTGGCATTGTGTCTAAAAATTAATAGACCTTCTATTATTATTATCACTATTGTTAACTAGGGTATTTCTAGTTTCATACTCGCAGCTGGAATATGAGTTGGAGTAGGCAAAATACTGAGATTAAATTGCAAGACCTCTATTTCTTTATTTGTGTGGGGTTGACAAATCATCTATCTACGCTGGGTCTTTACACATCCATAAAATGAGAGTTTAAACTTGTGTCCTAGCCCCCATAACGTGTTTGCTGTCTTACGTATAAATCCTCAGTGATTTGCTCTCCATTTTATTGGCAGAATATACTGTCACCCCACTTAACAAACACACCTGGTTGCATGCATCTCAGAACAGGTTGGATAGAAATGCGATATAAAAAAAATCTGTATGATTCAGTGGTGTGATCTTGCGTACAGCCTTACACTGATGACTATTATGGTAGATATTCTAAGGCTAAGGACCTATTGCCTGTATTTTATTCCTACGTGGAACATTCTCTAAGAGAGTCTGAAATCCTAGAGTCTGTAATTTTACTCACTATTTAAGCAGTACTTTGTATTATACAATAATTATGATAAACTAATCATTAAGATTTATGTGGCTCTTAAGAGTTGTCTGTGCATTTTCTTATTGCGTCCTCACAATAGTCCTGTGAGTAGAGCAATGATCATTATCTTCCCCATTTTACAAGAAATCAGCTTGGGGGAAATTGTGTGATTTACCAAAGCTATTCAATAGTAACTCTAAGATCCTGTATGGATCTTCTGATTTTATTTTGCTCTTCTACCACCCCTCTGTTTTGGGGAGTTTCTAAAAAACAGGAGCTCTGAACAAAGCGTTACCTCAATCAAAAGAATACTTGCTTTATTGGAAGGAAATTAACATATTAAGATAAATATCAATGTTATTCTATGAGACCAATAAATGGCTCCTCAGTTTCATGGAAAGGATTGTCAAGGATTCAGCAAGATCATAACTTGAGACTTTCCCACCAATGGAAACCTCAAAGAGTTGGTGTGAGAACTGAAAGGAGGTTTAGGTGTAGAGTGACAGTGCTTCTTGTGTCCCAGATGGTACTAGCTTACATGAAAGAAAACTTGCTGAATCCTCCCCTCCCCACTCCCCAGCTTTTAATGTTTATCCTAATAGTATATGTATACATAGATTAGTCAGGCAAAGAAGACATAGGAAGTATTGAATTTTACATCATGACCAGTGTGAGACTTTAGCAAGCCACTGAAGTTCTTTGAACCTTAATTTCCTTGCCTGTGAAATGTTAATTTTACTGTGAGGTCTTACGCAACCAAGAGCAAAGTTAAGCCATGCGCATTTGTGTATCCACCTTAACTGCTAATAGATACTATATGCTTAATAAATACTTGTTGAATCAAATTGAGTAAAATGCGAAAGTGATTTTTAAATTGTGAGTCCTTGGCAGAATGCAGGAATCTAAGGATTTAATTGATTAGGGTCCATTTATAAATGTCCAGCCCACATCTCTGTAGTGTGCCTGGGTTCCCAGCATCTAACCTACCCATCTTCTCTTCTAGGAGAAATGGTGAAAGCTATGAGGCAAAAAATATATACCCAAATTCTGTGGATATCCTACCTTCACCATCTGTGTATACAAAGAACTCTTCTGAGTTCATCTTATTTACTATAGAAAACAGTACCAAGTTGTTGGGGAATAGACTTACTGATTTTCAATCTTTTGCATCTCTTTCTTCCTAGACTTCTGTTATCTGAGGGCACAGAGACATCTCCACCCAGTCTGCATTCTGGAAACCTCCTGATCACCACACTGCCTGTCCAACTACTTGTTCAATAAAAGTAAACTCAGCAGAGTGTCATTTCTGAGATTTCTTTGTCACTACCTGGATAATAGAAACTTGTTTTTACAGAAGCTGGATAAACTCTGTCCTTTTGTCTTGCTAAACTCATTGATGGACAGAGCATATTCATGGTTGTTCAAATTCCAGTTGCTTTCCTAGGTTGGGAAGGAGTGTGTAGAAGAGAGTTGAGAAGATATGGTCTTCCAGTCAATCTTACCTGTATTCCCATCATGCACCAGCCCCCCAATCTAGCTTCTGTATTTCTGTGAATAGCATTACTGTCTCTCAGTTACATAGACATAGACAGCGTCCAATGACTCAAACCAGAAATTTATCCTCTCTAATCATGTTACCTCTTCACAGTTTCCTATACTAAGTCCTTGTATCCATAGTCTGGAGAAGACTAAGGAAATGAGAATTACCAATATGTACAAGCCTTTAGAGAAGTGATGTCCAGTAGAAATATAATGCAAGCCACATATATAATTTTAAATTTTATAGTAGCTACATTAAAAGAAAGTAATAGGATGAGTAAAATGAATTTTAATAATATATTTTATTTAGCCAAATACATCCAAAGTATTGTTCCAATATCAATATCACTTTTTTCTTTTTACTATATCTTTGAAATCACTGTGTATTTTATACTTACAGCACATCTTAATTTGGACTAGCCACATTTCAAATGCTCAATAACTATATATGTATGTTTTTTTTCCTAGGGCTGTAGTAACAAAGTACCACAAATTCATGGGTTAAAACTGTAGAAATTTCCTGTTACCATTTGATAGAAAGAAAGAAAGAAGATTTGTAGATCATTTTTCAAGTATAAGAAAATATAGGGTCATTTCAGGGAAAAAAACCTGTTGGTTATTTTCTTTGGCAATTTTAGGGTGTACGGAATAGGGTTAGAGATTCTGTGAGGTGCAAGATTTCATCTTCCTCCTTGTCATGTCTAGGGAATCAAGAAACTTTTTATGGCTAAGAGATATGCTCCTTTGAGAGTTAGGTGTTTTGATAGGTAATTTTGAACATTTTATTAAGATTTAATATAGAAATCCTTTACATGTCTTTCTTTATTATTAAGTAATGTTTGCAAAAGACTGTCATCCCACCCTTAAGACTTATCCAATCCTCAATAATCACCCTGAGTGGCAGGAATAGAGTGTGGTTCAGGAATAGGATAGGGCAGAGGGTAGGATGGTCTGGAATCGGCTTAGACATGGGACTCAGTGAAAGTCAGAAGTGAGGTGGGGAGCAGAGGTCAGGAATGTAATAGGGGCCAGGGAAGATAAGATTGAGAATGGAATGAGACTCAGAGATGGGAATTAGAAGTGGGAATGTGTTGAATACATTACTTGGGATTTTAAAAAAGCTGAAAGTCGATTTCTTTTGAAGGCACAAACTAAGGGTGAATATGAGAATGTCATCTCTGTCAAGATGGTCACAAAGTAGAGCTGCATTAAAAATCAAGTAAATTAATCTTTGACTTGCTTCTTTGATTATATGCTAATAATGGAGGCAAATGAATACCAGATCCATCTCGCTGAGATCTCAGACACCAGCCCTAAAATTCTGAACTAGAAAGCAATAAATAATCCTTAGATGGAAGTAAAGAAAGTAAACTGTTTCTATCCCCTCTTCCTGGCCACTACCTCAGACTTATGCATTTCTCTATAGCTGATATTTCAGACTTCATTTTCAGAATATGGGTTTTCAGAGATCTATCATTGTCAAGCCCATTATTTTTTCAAATAAGGAGCCTACCTAAAATCTTCCCATCTCAAGACTTCAGAGAGATGCAAGGAAAGTGCTTACTTAGATTAGGGGTCAGCAAACTTTATTTTAGGCTTTGTGGAGCATGTAGTCTTTTGATAACTACTCAGTGCTTTTTTTGTGTAAATAAATGTAAATAAGTGGATTTAAATTATGCAGAATAAGTGGCTATGGCTGTATTCCAATGAAACTGTATTTATGAAAACAGTTGGTGGGTTGAATTTGGCCCATGGGCTGTAGTTGCCTTGGTCTAAACCAACACAGTAATGGGCAAGTATCTATCTCTTGTCTTTTTTCTTTGTAGCATAGCTATCTTTACTTTGTTCCCTTCTGTATTTGTAAACATAAACCGTATCGTTCATTCTAATAATAAAAATTATGCTTGAAGCTTAGAAAAGCACATGGCAAGGGTCACATTTATACCCATTTATACTTTTTTTAAAATATTCTTTGTCGCCTTCTTATTTGACTTTGACCAAGACATATATTATCTAGCTAAATTATGGGAAATGAAGTGAGTCAGTCTTCAAATAACACTTCCTGTGGCCTTAGGCATGAATGGGTGGTATTTCAACCAGTTCTAGTCAATGAGAGAAACAAACAGTTCATCCTGTTCTTTCAGTGACATCATCCTGGCATGTGGATCCTCTTTTTTTTTCCCCCCAGTATTGAAGTCAAGGTTCTCTCTATATAATATGAGACTATACATCATTTCTCAAGCATGACAAGAGAACAGAGAGAACATCAATTGTTGAAAGATAACAGGAAAAAAATCAAATATTTGTCATTTTTCATGGAATTTTCATTTTGCTATATTGACTTCAGAGCTTACTTTGAGGGATGATATACTGTTTTCTTCCAGGTCATTCTATGCACTCCATTCTAATCTTACAGTATTTGTCAGTAGCTCTTAAGTCTATAGACTCTGCATTCTACCTTATTTTATTTTATGAATTTCAGATACTCCTTTTTGTCTTTGGTGGAGTTTTGCAATAGGCTTTCTTGTCTCTATCCTTTAATGCTCTCTTCTTTTCCTAAAATGACCTTTCTAAAACACGGGCCTGTTTGTTTCAATTTCCCAGTATAAATTCTTGAAAACTCCTGCCAAGCAGCCACATAGCACTAGAATTAAAGCATATCTAAGCAGACTTGAAATCTAGTTATTCTCATTGTCTTCCCCTCTCTCTTTTTTATCCCCTTTAGAGTTAATCACTGAATCTGATAAACTCTTTGGTTCAAGGCATCATCATCCTGTCCTGGATGCCCACTTCTTATAAATCATCATCCTGCTTTAGTCTAGTCCCCTCCAGTTTATCCTCTACTGTACACAGAATAATTACCTGAAATCCAAATTTTACTGAATTATGCTTAAAGCCTTTAAATGGCTTTTCTAGCCCTCAAAGATTAACTCCAGACTCATGACATGCAAGGCCTTGACTCACCTTTTCACCTTCAGTTTTTGCATTATCCTTCTTTCCTTCTACACGAGTTAATTTCTCAAACTCATTCCTATATGTCTCCTTCTTCTGAAATATATTCTTTACCCAGATCTGATCCTTTTCACATTTTTCTTCTACCTGACAATGTCAATCCTTAACTTCTCAACTAATTTCTTCTCACCTCTGTAAAGGTGCAATTTTTTTGAGGCAAACTTTCATGACCTCTTTCCCCTACATATAAACCTGTCCTTATACCTATATCACTAGCAGTTTTTAAGAGAAGGGACAGTTTAATGTTCATATTTGTACCCTAGTGCCTAGTACCATCTGTGGCATGGAGTAATTTCTCATTAACATTTATTGAGTAAATTTAGGCCCTTAAGCGTTTTAAAGGGAATTAATATTTAGAACAGAAACTTCCAGTTCTGGTCAGTGACACAAAATTTTCAAGGAGGGGGCAGGGTCATTATTTGTCAGAGAACAAAGAGATTCTGTATTTCCATCCTGGTATAAATAAAAAATTTCTGGCATTGATGATTGGGAATAAGCTAGTTACATGAAAATCTAACCTTATAAAATGTACCATCCCTTGAGAAAGGCTAAATTTCTGAGATGTTTTTCAGAAATATTAGCACAAAGTACAAATAAAGAGGAATGCAAAAAGCAGCATGAACACAGAAAAATATGCTGTGTTGTGTATTATGGTAAATAATTTTGTACTAATTTTCAACTAATTTTTATCAGTTAAATGATTTATTTAAAGAAATTTATCAATTTATCATTGATAAATAAGATTTTAGTCAGAGAAAAGAATTTCAGGTTGATAAAATCACAAATTGACAGAACTAGAAGATAATTAGAGATGAATTACTCAACATCTTTTAATATATGAGGCCCAGAGAAGGAAACTGATTTTCTGAACTTATCTAAGTGGGTGTATGTATCAGAAATACAAATTCAAATAAATGGCTGATCGTCTTATATTTACTACTCCCTCAAGTCTTGTGAACCCCACCTAGCTCCATGATCTTCTTGCAAATAATAGTATCTTAGGGTATTTTCAGGCAAAAGGAATGGAATTTGTATCCAGTGATCCTAGAAAATAATTCACTATCTACAGAAATAGTCACTACAGCTAATTGTGGAATACTTTAATTTCAAATCAATGGAATGTATAGCAGGAGAAAGTACATTTGCAGATATAGTCATCATATGGCAATGGGTTAGAAAAGAAAATAGAATTCCAATGGCTTGTGTTACATGAAAGAAATCCAGAAGCCAATAATAAAATTAAAAGTTGTCATTTATTATGTATTCATCTCTTGACCTAAAATGCTTCTAAAGTTTCAAGAGAGAAATTTTCCAGAACTGCTGTTGCTAGGTAATTTTAAATGACCTAATGGTGAGTTGTGTCCACAAAAAATATTTGCTTAGGTCTCAGCCTCCGGTCATAAGATGGATATTGAGGATTCAGAAAAGTAATGTTGCAAACTTCTCTAATCAGAGGCTGCACCTGTACACTAAAATGAACCCCAGGCTATTGGACAGGTTTCAAATGTTAGGACACACTGACGGATATCTGGTGAGACTGCTCATCCCTAGATAGGCTGTTACTTAGGACAGGAGATAAAATTCTAGAGAAAGCATAAAATTTTGGCGAGTTATTGTAATTTCAGTATGTCAAACAGGAAACAATACATCCACAACAAAAACAACCCTGAAAGGTTAAAAGCCATTAACAGGTGTTTCAGTTTGCTAAAGCTGCCAGAATGCAATATATCAGAAATGATAGGCTTTTACAGTGGGGATTTATTAACTTACAATTTACAGTCCTTAGGCTGTGAAAACACCCAACTCAGGACACCAACTCTGAAACCAGGACACCTCTGTGACATGGGAAGGCATATGATGGTATCTGCTGGTTCTTCTCTCCTGGGTTTCATTGCTTTCAGCTTCTGGCTTCAATGGCTTCCTCTCTGTTACCCATGAGTCCTCTTTTAGCTTCTCCAGGCCTTTTCTCCAAACTTCTCTCAATTTCATCTTTTAACTTCTGCATATGTTTTATCCTCTTATAAAGGACTCTAGTAAGAGGATTAAGACCAGTATTTAATGAGGTGGGTCACATCTCAATTGAAATGACTTCATCTAAACAGCCCACCTATAATAGGTTTGCACCCAGAGGAATGGATTTAAAGAACATGACCTTTTCTGGGGGTCATAACAGCTTCCAAATACCACAAAACTAGGAAGAAAAATAGATTAAACTGAAAAAAAAAACATAATGAGCAAGAAATTAATCTTAGCTGCTTTACTACCTTGGAAAATAACCAAAAGTTAAGGTCTTAAGAGAAATGAAAAAGATTGAGCTATAACAGTGGTCAAGAATATTGCTTAGGGAGCATATTGTGGGAAAGACAGAAGAGAAAACTTCAGGAATCAGTCCTTCCACCAATAAACCATTAACTAACTTGTGGAAACTATCTAAATCAAGCACTTTGAAACTGGTGTCTAGGGGACACTGTACATGATCCAGGGAGGAGCAAAAGGACGATGCTAGTATTCTGCGATAAGTACCAATGAGTTTCACTCTCCTTGCAGTGGCTGCCATGTTCCTTCCCCCAACCTCATGGTGGGCAGCAGTGGGGACTGGAGATCTGGATCCTGGAGCAGCTTGTTGGTGCCAGACTGAAGCATAAAGACTTAGTACTCCAAATTCCGGTAGTGTATGGACTGATCCCAGAGCTCTACTTTTGATCATCTACTTCAAATTGTTGGGGGCTGGCACTGAGGATGGCCATTGGTCCAACCCCACTTAGTTCTGAGGGTAACATTCCTCAAAACGATGGAAAACAGTGAGAAAGCTTTATTAACTGAGTTAGTGCTGAATTAAGAAAACATAACTTCAAAAGCCCATAGAAAAAGCTCCTGATGCCTTTGCTGTCCCCTCCTCCACAATGAATATGACACCAGCTTGCACCACCATTGTGGGTCCATGGCACTGTTCCAGAGGGAGCAGAGCAGACCCTGAGTGCACGCTGGGGTGCAAGTATGTCAGTGCAAATCGATCAGGTTGAAGTCTAAGTGATGATGTCAGGGAATGTGTCTTGAGTTCATCCTCCCATAATTTTTCCCAAGGGCAGAAAGTTTATTGTAAGAGCACCCAAGAGGGGGCAGAGATATGTTCCAAAGGGAGTTGAGGGGGTGCCCACTCAAATTCCTATGGACCTCAAACTAGGAGTTCCTGGAGTACAGGTACAGGAGAAGAAGTAGGTTCCCTGGCTCCAGCTTCACAAGAGGACATGACTGTTTCTATTTGTCTTGAGCTGACTTGGTTGATAGAAGGGCTAATCTCCGAAAGAGATCATTCACCAAAGCAGAGCCAATTTCCAAAGAAAGTGAAAGGTGCCATTTTTACTTGACTTGTTTTGATTAGCTCTTGAGAGTCAAGAAAATCTATGTCATATCACTACTGGATACAAACTTAAGGGAAAGCTCAGGTACTAAATTCCAGATTTAACACTTATAATATTAAAATGTACAGTATGCAATAAAAAATTACAAGAAAATCAAAGAAACAAGAAATAATGGTCCATCAAAATGAATATGATAAAAATCCAGAAACCACCAGCAAAGAGGACCAGACTTTGGACTGAATGGACAGAGACATCAAAATAATGATCCTCACTATGCTCAAGGAGATAAAGGAAAACACAAAGGAAGAAGTAAAGTTTATGAGAAAAACAATGAGTGAACAATATGGTAATCTCTCCAGAGAATATTGGAGTTAACACACACAATATCTGAAATGATAAATTCCCTAGATGGTTTTAACAGCTATTGGAGGGGGGAGAAGAAAGAATCAGTGAACTTAAAGCCAAAGCAATTAAAATGATTCTGACTGAGGATCAAAAAGATAAAATAATAAAAAAGAATGATGGGAGCCTCAGAGACCAGTGGGACACTACAAAGCATAACAATATATGCATTATGGGTGTCCAAGAAGGAAAAGAAAGAAGAAGAAAGAATATTCAAAGAAATAGTGGTAGAAATCTTCAGTTTAATGAAAAGGATGAATATGCACATTCGAGAAGTTCAGTGAATGCCAGACAACATAAATTCAACAGCAACCATGCCCAGACACAGTAATAAAATTGCCCAATTCCAAGGACAATGAGAGAGTTCTGAAAGCCACAAAGAAAGGTAATGAGTTATAATCAAGGGAATCCCTAAAAGGTTCAGTGCTGATTTCTTGTCAGAAACAATGGAGGTAAGAAGTCAGTGGTATAAAACATTTAAAGTTCTGAAAGAAAATAGTTGCCAACCAAGACTTTTATATCTGGTAAGACATCTTTCAAAAATGATGTATAGATTAAGACATTTCCAGATAAACAAAAACTGAGGTAATTTGCCATCACTAGATTTGCCCTAAAGGAAGTTCTTCAGACTGAAAGGAAAGGACACTAGACAATGGACCAAAGCAGCATAAAAAAATAAAGACCTCTGGAAAAGTTAACCATTTGAGTAATTATAAATATCAGTATAAATGCATTATATTGTTTGCTATGTAGCGCCACTCCTGGCATCATACAGGTGTAAAATGCAAATTCATAGAAAGTATGATAATGATGTTTTTGGGCATATATGTACAAATATTTAATTTGCAACATTGAAAAATAAAGTAGGGGATGGAGGGATATAGGAACAGTGTATATGGATGTTACTGAAGCTAAGTTACTATAAACCAAATATGATTATTTTTACTGATTTAGGATGTTAAATTTTAATTCCATGGTAACCATAAAGAAAATATATGAAAACTATATTCAGAAAGAAATGAAAACGGCCTCAAAATAGTACAGTGCAAAAAAGACAAATAAGTGTGGAAGTAGGCATTAATGAAAGAATTTAGGGTCGGAAAAGGTATGGCTTACAAACACGAAATAGCAAAAGAATGTCCTGTATTATCAGCAGTGACTTTAAATGTAAATGGATTAAACTTTCCAGTCAAAGAGCAGAGATTGGTAAAGTGAATAAAAAAGCATGACCAAACTATATGCTGTTTACAAGTGACCACACCTTAAATTCAGTGTTACAAGTAGGTGGAAAGTAAAGGATGGGAACAATATACCATGCAAATAATAATCAGAAGAGAGCTGAGGTAGCTATATTTATATCAGGTAAAATAGACTTTAAGTCAAAAACTGTTACAAGGGACAAAATGGGTCACTCTATAATGATAAAAGGATCTATTCAACAAGAAGACATATCTATTAGAAACTTATATGCACCTAACAGCAGAGGCCAAAATATGTGGAGCAAACATTGGTAGATTTGAATTGAAATATAGATGGTTCTACATTAATAGAACTTTCAATACTTTCAATAATGGATAGAGCATCTAGACAGAAGATCAATAAATAAATAGAAGACTGCATTCTAAACCAGTTAGACCTAACTGACTTATATAGAACATTTCATCCAATAGTAGTAAAATATACATTCTTCTCTAATGCTCATGGATTATTCTCCAGGATAGACCATGTGTTAGGTCACAAAATGAGTCTCATTAAATTAAAAAACACTGAAATCATACAATGTATATTCATCATTCACAATGGAATGAAGCTAACAATCAGTTACAGAGGAAAATTCACAAATATTTGGAAATTAAACAGTGTAATCTTAAACAATTTATGAGTCAAAGATGAAATCTCAAGTGAAATTAGGAAATATCTTGAAGCATATAAAAATGCAAACACAATATAAAAACTATGGGATGCAGCAAAGGTAATGCTGAGAGGAAAAGTTATAACTCTAAATGCTTAGTGTAAAAAAGGAGAAAGATCTCACATCTCAAATCTAGATGATCTAGAAAAAAATAAAAGCAAAAACAAGCAAGGAGAAGGAAGGAAATAACAATGATTGAAGTCAAGATAAATGAGATAGAGAATAAAAGAACAATAGAGAGAATCCAACAAAACCTAAAATTGGTTCTTTGATAAAGTCAATAAAGTTGACAAATCTTTAGCTTACAAGATAAAAAAGAGGACAAAAAAACCTAGAATCAGAAGTGAAAAGGGAAACAGTATTACTGACCCTACAGAAAAAAAGAACTATAAGAGGATACTATGAATAACTGTATCCAACACATTAGATAACCTAGATGAACTGGACAAATTCCTCAAACTATGCAAACTACCTACACTCACTCAAGAAGAAATAGATCTCAACAAATGAATAACTAGTAAAGAAATTGAATCAATAACCTCCCCCAAAAGAAAAGCCCAGGAACAGATAGCTTCAGAGGTGAATTTTACCAAACATTGAAGTACTTCCAAGTACTAATACCTACCCTGCTCAAAGTCTTAAAAAAAAATTCAAAAGAAGGGAACACTCCCTAACTCATTCATACCAAAACCAGATAAATATACCCCAAGAAAAGAAAACTATGTACCAATATCCCTTATGATAATAATAGCTGCAAAAATCCTCCAAAATATTAGCAAACTGAATCCAACTTCAAAATTATTATACATGATGACCACTTAGGATTCATCCCAGATACGAAGGTTGGTCCAAAATAAGAAAATTAATAAATTTAATGTACCACATTAACAGAACAAAGTAAAAACACATGGTAATCTTGATGCAGAAAGGGCATTTGACAAATTCTAGCACTCATTTTGATAAAAACATGTAGAAGACTAGGAATAGAAGGAAAATTCCTTAACATGATAAAGAGCATCTATGAAAAACCCAAAGCTAACCTAACACTCAATATTGAAAGATTAAAAGCATTCCCTCTAAGATCGAACAAGAGAAAGATGCCAACTGTCACCACTATTATTCAACATTTTACTGGAAGTTCTATCTAGAGCAATTAGGCATGAGAAATAAATAAAAGGCATCCAAATTATAAAGGAAGAAGTAAAACTTTCTCTATTTGCAGATGGCATTCTCCTGTAAAAAGAAAATCTTGAAAAATCCACAACAAAAACTACTGGAACTAATAAATGCATTCATCAAAGTGCTGGGGTACAAGATCAACATGCAAAATCAGTGTGTTTCTATAAATTGGTAATGAACAATCTGAAGAATAAATCAAGAAAAAAATTCCATTTACGATAGCAACAATGAGTGAAATATCTAAAAATAAATAAAAGCAAGGGTTTAAAGACTTGTACACAGACAACTGCAAAACATCACAAAAAAAAATCAAAGATCTAAATAAGTGGAAAGACATTCCATGTTCACAGATTGGAAGACAAACTGTTGTTAAAATGTCAATTCTACCCAAAATGATTTACAGATTCAATGCAATCCTGATCAAAATTCTGACAGTGTTCCTTGCAGAAACGGGAAAGCCAATTATCAAATATATATGGAAGGGTAAGGGGCCCGGAATAGCCAAAGTCATCTTGAAAAACAAGAGCAAAGTTGGAGGACTCACACTTCTCAATCTTAAAACTCATACTAATCAAATAGCAAGGTGCTGTCATTAAGACAGACCTATAGACCAATGGAATTGAGAATAAATTGAGAGTTCAGAAATCATCCTTTATGTTTATGGCCAACTGATTTTTTTTCTTGTTTTGCATGGGCAGGCACCGGGAATCAAACCTGGGTCTCAGAATCTTTCTGAGTTTGCTCCATCCATTAAATAGCAACACTACTGAGATTGATATTTCACAAGTTTGCTTTAATTACTAAATAGGCAAATGCATGTTATGTACCCTCATAAAATATATTCTATAAAAGCAAGTTATTATCAGTGCTGTTAATGTCATCTACTACTGTGTATTTTAAAGAAATATCTCATTGCCTCTGTTTTTTATTTCAAATTACCTAAAGGTAATATGACCTTAATATCCTTTATATTTGACATGTAAGTTTTTATTTCCTCTTGCAGCACCTATGATTTTATTTGCTCTCAAACATAGCAATGACATTGTATTTGCTAAGAACATAAGCGGAACATGATTCAAGAAGTCTTTTGGTAGATGATTTCCAGGGTGTAACTGTTCAAACTGTGTATATGTCAAATGATAATGAAATTTGCCTTGAGAAATCCCTCTCTTGGGTAAACTACCAGTCACCACTGAAAAGGTCAGTTTCTAATGAGGAGGACCCTACCTTGGCACATGTGTGTGTATATATATATATATATTTGGCAGACTGCTTGATCCCTGGACTTCTCTCAGAGAAGCACATCTCCACCATCTCCTTTACCATCACCATGCAGGGCATCGCTGCTTCTGTCATACTTGCTCTGGCAGCAACTACATGGGCTGCTTCTCCCCTTGGTGAGTCAGGATTCCTTTCCAGTGTTGACTGCAATCTACTCTGTCTTCATTAAGTTATAGAATGTTAAAATCTGTAGAAATTTTAGAAGGTATCTATTTGCATTGTCCTGATTAACAAAGGGGTGGGGGTCAGATCTCCAGTGAAAAAAAGAGAGGAGAAGAATAAAGGATTGTGAGCTCTGCTCAGTTCCTGGTCAGGACCCCTCAGTTTTCTGAATTCTCCTTTCAGAGACAACCTGTGAGCTTTGGAACCATAAACCAGTTCTAACCATAGGCATGCTCACAGGAACTCCTGGACACCCTGTGAGGTCCCAGCCATTTCTCATATGACAGGGCTTTTCTCCCTATTTATTTCAGGGTACAAACACCTTTGTCTTCATCCTGAGTTCGGCCCTCTTAGGGTGGGGCTATACTAGAAATGTTGGAAATTGGTTTTCTTTGCTATGAATAATGGAAACATTTTCATGCTTCTAACTGCGGATTTTTGTTTTTCTCCAATGTGTCTGACCTCACTCTCCTCTGGAGATCAAACAAAAGGGACAGAGGTGAGTATAACCTTCTCTGTATAGTCTTTATATAAATAAAATCAGATAAAAATAAAAACGAAGAAATAAAAATATAAAAGAAAACAAAAAGCTTTTAAAACAATTACAAAAAATGAAATCAGGGCTGTGAAAGGAGCTGTGAAAGTAGCTTAACTGGCCCACCAAGGATGGAAATAATTCCTCAGTGTTCCTTCACTGTACTGCCTGGTTGTGTTTCTTTCTTTAAAGTTTGTAATAGGAAACTCCTGCAAAAGGTAAATTGAACCTTTACCTTTAGGCAACATTTTAAAGTTTTCTGGGTATTTTTCACATTCAGAGAATCCATCAGGTTATCAGGTTCCCATTACAATCTTAAAAATAGAGATCAATATGCCCCTCTTAAACAACTGATTTTTCATTGCATTTAGGTATTTATCATGTCTGATTCATTTCTGTAACACAGCACCTCGTCTATTGACTATGCTGTGGATGTGTTTGCTGAAAAGTTGAAGAGGCTAGTGCTCTTTTTACCCGCCTTCCTCTTTCTCCATCTTGCTAGGAGATTGCCTGTGGGAACTGAGAGAAAATCATTAAAGGCATTTTTTTGTTGTTGTTCCGATTACAGGTGGACTGCTCCAGATATCTAAGGTACAAGATATGCCCAAGGATATTTCGACCAATATGTGGTACAGACCAGCAAACGTACAACAGTGAATGCATGCTTTGTATGAAAAACCAGTAAGTGTCCATTTGGAGCCCTTCTTTTAGATCAGAAGCCCACAGTGGCATAAGTCTTCTTGGTTTTCTATAATCTGGTTTGACACATTCTACCTTGCGGCATGCTTTTTCAATAACTCTTGGACATTGCTTAGTTAAAACAGTGGCAACAAAAGGTTTAGTTTTATCTCAAAGGATAGATAGATAGATAGATAGATAGATAGATAGATAGATGAAATCATATATATATTTGCTGTACAGCCAAATGCTCATTCATATTATTTGGGCATTAGCTGGTACACATAGAAAGTTTTTATACTCACATTACACCTGAGGAAACTGGGAATCAGTCAGTAAATATATTTTGTCACAGTTCCGTGAATCTTTCTTTCTGCATAATAGGAGCTGAAAAAGCACACATAAATCTGTATTTAGGCTGATCAAACCTTCATACTCCAGGAAAAAATCCATATTGCTTCTCATGATCATCTGAAAAGTCAAGGGAAGACAGTGATAGTACAAATGGATAGTTGGAATTAATATTAAATTGGTGGAGTTGGTGATGGCAAGTTGATAATTCCAAAAATCCATTTGGAATTGTTAAAAAAAAAAGTCCTCATTTTAAGAAGTTCTAAACTTCTAGAATGAAAGAATTGTAATTTCCAGCTATTCCAGCAAAGTGAATTCACTACCTTATGATTAAAGGTTAAAATCATAGGCTTTGGTGTCAGGTATCTGGATTGGAATCCAGACTGTGCTTATCACATTGCTAATATCAGGGCAATACCGAAGCCATTATAAGCTCCAGTTCTCTCATCTGTAAAATGGAAATTAGAATAACATTTAGGATTGATTGTGATAAAACAAATCTTAGCAAAGCAGCTGACACAGAGTGAATAGTCATAGAAATAAGCACTTCTTCCTTCTTACCTTTTTCCCTCCTTTTTTTACCTCTTATTTTCCAGTTCTTCTGAACATTGGCAGTCCAGTGTAATTGCAAGTGTTTCTCATACCCCAATAAAATCATAAAAGATTAAGGATGGATGAGATCTTGTAAATTATATTATATCATATCCTCTTTTTCAGAAGGCAGGAATCTAAATCTCAGAAAGAAAAAGTGGCTATAACACAATCACATAGATTTAGTGACAGAGATTTGGGCTTTTTTTTTTCTTAAGTGAGAAGATGTTTTCACACTATATTATGTCCTTGATACTCAACTGAGTATTCACAGACTATTTTTAAAATTTTATAATCTTTTGTTAGTTTTTATTTTATTTTTTATAAGCATTTGAAAAATAATCTCTGTCAAAAATGTTTACACTCAATATCACCTAATTAAGGTAGTATATTAACCAGAACTACTCATTCTCACCCAGAACAGACAATACAGAATGTCGTGTGACTCTATTTTACACTGTGCACTATGAAATCCCAAATACCTATGTTATGTATTCAATAAAATCTTCTTTTCCAGAGAAAAAGGACTTCAACTGAGAAAACTTCATGATAATGAGTGTGTAAGTATTGGTAGCATTTTTCTTTATTCTTAGTATAAATGTTACAATAATCCCTCACTTTCATGGAGATTAACGTTATTAAGATATATTTTCTAGAAAGTATCTATCACTATATGTGGTTATAGGCAGAGCATCTGGCCAGTGTAAACAAAAGACATGAAGTATAATGAATTTACTTACCCACAGGAATACTCATAAACCGTATTCATAGCCCTTAATTGGGACAAAAGGGAAACATATGGTTAATTTCTAATGTTTCAACTAATTATTATAGATTAGAAGATTATTTCAAGGGATTATTAGAACTAAAAGACACTCCAATAATGATAAAGGAAATTATTTTTAAATCATGAAAAAATTCAAGAACACGTATGAAGGCAATGAACTCAGGGGTAAAAGAGCTCTGTGTGAGTGAGAAATTACCAATGTTAATATAGTTTGAAATATAAGAGAATTGTAAATGGGGATTGTGGTAGTAAAAATAATTTGTTTTAAGGAGGGACACTTAACCCAACTCCATGGGTGAGGGAGAGACATGTCGTCATGAAATTGTCTAAAAGTAGTTGTGCTGACATTTAAATGAGTAGTAGGAGTTAGCCTGTTGGGCTAAGTGAGTAAGACATTGCAACATAGGGAAAACAGCATAAGCAAAGGCACAACAATGTATGAGAGCAGGAAAAACTCTGGAAATTCAGTCATTGAACTACTACAACTTAGTATAGGAAGCAGAGGATGGTAGCAGATGAGTCTAGAGAGATAAATAGGGGCCATGAGGGAACTTTCTTCTGATGGGGAAATCAATTAAGTATTTGAAGAACAAGATCTGAATTTGATTTTGAAAGATCACACTGACATCAGCATGGAGGGTGACTGAACATCAGGTAAGCATAAAGGAACAGCAATAAATTGGCAGACAATTGCAACTGTTTAGGCCAGATATATTGAGGGCCTGAATTAAGTGATAACAGTGTGGAGAGGAGGGGGGTGGTTCAGAAATTAAGTATGAATCCACAGGATGCATTTATTATGTAGATGTAGGGAATGAGTGAGCGGGAGGGCCTACACATGAGCTGAGCTGTACCTTGTTATGATGAGATTCTCACCATTACTGGGTCAGAGGATGTAAGCTTCATAGGATGTATATATATATATATATATTTTTCTATTATGATAAGGACTAAATGCCTCAGCATCTTTAAAATGTTCATTTTCTATGAATTATTTGAAACTTGAAACTGATTTTGCTTATTTTTTAATGGGTGAGCAGATTCAATGTACTGTATATTCTGCAGTATGTACCATGGAATTCATACCTCATTGTGGATCTGATGGACAGCAATATCCCAACAAATGTGCATTTTGCAATGCTGTTCTGTAAGTACTGAGTTCAACATATTATTTGCAAAAATAGTTCCTCCCATATTACTAGATACCACCTTCGCTACTTAAAAAACTAGGTAATGATTTATTTTTGAGGGGGTGGGGTGCATGGTCTGGGAATCGAACTCGGGTCTCCCCGGGTGAGCATTCTAACCACTGAATTACCTGTGCACTCTAGGTAATGATTTTGTAAAGTCGAAAATTGATATTGTTTACTGAGAATCAAAATATTTTCCAGAAAGAAAGAGAACGTGGGAAGAGATAGAGAGAGAGGAAGGGAGGGAGAAAGAAAGAATGAAATGAATGAGCAAAGAAAATGAGCTAGGAAGATGAGAGACTTGATCAACAGTATAACATTACTAAGTGCTAGATAAAGGGAAAATTTTCAGATTCTTTGGCTCCTAATTTTGTTTTTTACTATCACATTAAATTTCTTTTTTTCCACAATGCTGAAATTTGGGGGTTGTTTGCTCACCTTTCATGCTAATACACTTATCTGGCTGACTTGGTCTAAGAATATGTAAACTTTTCATTTAAGTTTTCCATAGCTTTCATTTTAAAATATTGTTTCTATTGTAGGGAGAGTCGTGGTGAACTTACTTTGGCAAGTTATGGATCATGCGAGTCTCCCTGATGCTCAAGGTCAACAGTTCCCATTTAGAAGGTTCTACTCTGAAACCAATTTTTCTAGGATGATGTGGGGCAATCAAAGGTCTGATAAAAAATGTGCATTTGATTCTTCAATAAATAGTCTCTTCATGAAACTTACTTCGAAGCTTGTATCTGCAAAGGTGATTCTTCTCTTAAGGAGATAGTCTATGTTCATTTTCCCAAACTACATGTCTCATGGAAAGATTTTCTCTATTTTTATTTAAGGTAGAAGCTGGTTGATTAAACACAGTGGTAGGAGGAGGATCTACTCATAAACATCACAATTTAAAAAGGCTTACCTTTTTAAGTAAAAATGGGTCAAGGAACTACCTATAGGTATGCTTGAGAACCACTTCTGGAGGACCTCTTTTATTGCTCAGATGTGGCCTCAGTCTCTCTAAGCCCAACTCATTGCCGTCCTCCCTACATGAGACATGACATCTAGGGGTGAAAGTCTCCTGGGCGACATGGGAGAAGACTCCCAGGGATGAATCCAGACCTGGCACTGTGGGATCAACAATTCCATCCTGACCAAAAGGGGGAAAAGAAGTGTAATTAATAAAGTATCAGTGGCAGAGAGAGTTCAAATAGAGTTGAGAGGCTACTCTGGAGGTTGTTCTTCACAAGCTTCAGATAGACCTTGCCACCTATCATAACCTGCCAACTCCCAACCAGGACCATTCCAGCTGATCCTAAAGAACACCTAGGGCAATATATAAGATTCCACAAGAGTTCCATGCACTAGAGTAACTTTCCAGAAACCTACAGCCTCCAGATGTGTGCCTGGCCCAGACAAGTCCTGAAACCTAGCCCAGCCTCTCCAGAACATCAGATAGTTCGACCTCTCTACCCCATATTAGTGACAGACCCTTCCAATATGAGAAATTTAGAATGGCCTTAGCCCAAACGCCCCTAAAGAGAGGGATGGAAAGATCAAAGGTGATGGTGGAGTTATACATAGACGATACGATTTAACAGATGAATATGAATGCTGAATCATTAAATTGATATTTCTTTTAGTCTCCAGTATTTTAGAGCAGCTAGAAATAAAACCTAAAATTGTGAAATTGTAACACATGCCAAATTCTGAAATATGTTCTACCACTAATTGTGATGCTGCACTTTGAGATTTATAGCTTTTTTGTATATATGTTATTTTTCACAAAAAAAAAAGGAAAAAAAGTCGATTGTGATGATAAAATTTTTTTAAGTCCTCTAGCATCCTTTATTTGGAGCAGCTGGAAGGAAAAATATGAGAGGATCTTATGGTAGCTCATGACAAACTCTGGGGTCTGTCCTGTAACTACTTATTGAAGAGTGCTTTGAAAACTATTGCTTTTTTATTTCTTTGCTTTGTATATATGTTATACTATACAATAAAAAAAAAAGTTTTAAAAAATGGGTCAAGGAGACAATCTGATGATAAGTTTCATATTAACTTTAGCTACATGAATGATAGTGGACAGTTTTGGAATAAAATAGAATGAGAACCCATAATACAATGAACTAATTAAAACAGACCAAGAATAATATACAAACTTTAAGTATCACCATATTAAAGGGACTTACTCATATATGGATACATGCAAAAGAAGACATCACATTGTAAGAAGAGATTAAAAAAATAATATAATCTGATTAAATGATGAAGACATTGATGTAATTCAAAGCTGAAAAAAATGAAGGTTTTCCAGGACTGTTAAGATATAAACCAGAATTTTCTCATGTCTATGGTTCCATAGACAAGACTCATACTATTAAAGTAACCTAATGTGGTAGTTTGAAGCTGAATGAACCCCAGAAGATCATGTTCTTAAAGTTAATCTATTCCTGTGGGTGTAATACTATCAGGATGGGATTTTGATTAGGTTATTTCAGTTGAGGCATGCCCCAGATGGGTCTTAATCCTCTTACTGGAGTCCTTTATAAGAAGATGAAATTCAGAGAAAGACAAAGAGGAAAGACAGAAGCTGAGAGAAAAACCCACAGAAACAGAGCCACTGAAGCCAGAAGTTAGAAGGAAAAAAACCCAGAAGTGAAAAGAGAGACCAGCAGACACTGTCATGTGTCTTGCCATGTCACAGAAGAGTCCAGGATCACCATAAACATGTCTTCAGGAAGAAGGTATCATCTTGATGATGCCTAGATTTGGATATTTTTGTGGTATCAGAATTGCAAACTTGTAAATGAATAAATCCCCTTTGTAAAACCCAACCTATTTTTATGGCATTTGTATTTCAGCAGCTCTAACAAACTAAAACACCTAAAGAGATAGATATTTTGTTTTGATAATGAGCAAAATTTCCTAATAATCTGTCTGCAAAATAGAAATAAAATTACGCCTTATAAGATCATTTGTGTAGAGTGCAACTGTTGTTTATCATAGCTTAATTGACTCTTTGCTAGTTATGTATTAGAGATTTGCATGTTTTTACTAGCAGCACTAGGTATAAGGCAATATGTTTTATGGGGGAGAGTGATATAAAAGGACAACAGGAAGAATTCATGACATGAAGGAATTTGCATATTAATCAAAGAAATGGACCTTTAAAGAATTGATTATATAAAATTTTACAAGGACTAACATCAAGAATTATTAAAGGTTCAAGAAGAACAGAAAGAAAAGACATGAGATGTATGTGACGAAATGAGGTAGGTTGCCAAAATTTATTATTACTACTAATTATTATTTTCATATGTAAAAATAAAATGCATGGCAATATTAGTATAAAAAGCCAGGAGGGCATAAATAGTATTGTAAGGTTTAGATATTATATGTGAAATGGTATAATATCACTTAAAGTTAAAATGTATGGTATAAATCATAAAGCAACACTAAATAGCAAATCAAGAGATACAGCTAATAAGCCAACAAAGGATATAAAATAAAATCATAACATATCCTCAATCCAAAATATGGGGGAAAAGAAGTAAAAAGGAAAGAAAACAATGTGGCAAATGTAAAACGAATATAAATTATCGTATTAAATAGAAATGGTCTAAATACTTCAACTAAAAGGCAGAGATTGACAGATTGGATAAAAGAGCAAGATCCAACTATATACTGCTTAAAACAAATACATTTTAAGTATAAAGACACAAATATAATAAAGATAAAAGAATGATAAGAGCTTTATCAGGCTCACACTAGTCAAGATAAAGCTAAAGTGGCAATATTAATTTGAGACAAAGTAGATTTTAGAACAAATAATTTTACCAATAGTAAGAAGATAATTTCATAATGACAAAGGCCAGTTAATTAAGAGAATATAACAATCTTAAATGCTTATCAACTTTATAAAAGAACTTCAAAATTCAGGATCAAAAATGAATAAAACTGTAGGGAGGAGGAGAATCTATGGTTATTGTTGGAAATTTCATTATCCCCTCTCAATAATTGATAGAACAAATAGACAAATATTAGCAAGGGTATAGTAGACTTGAGCAACACTAACAAGTAACATTACCTAATTGACATTTATAGACCACCCACCCCAAAACAACAATGCATATACACAAAATACTTAACAACTCAGATAATTTTCTAGACCATAAAACAAGTTTCAATAAATTTGAAAGTTTCAAGTTGCATAACATATATTCTCTGATCACAAAGGAATTGAAGAAGAAAGCTATAGCATAAGGATCTCTCAAAAATCCCCAAATATTTGAAAAGTATGTAGCACACTTATAAATAAGCCTTGGCTTCAAAAAGAAACCAAGTGGGAAAGTAGATAGCAATTTGAACTTAAACTAAAAGAATATAACATATCAGAAGTTGTAGAATCCTTCTAAAGTAGTTCTTAGTGGAGAATTTGTAACACTAAATGCATATATTAGAAAGAAAGATCTCTAAACATTGACCTCAACTGGGAAAAGAAACAGCAACTAAACCTTAAGTGAATAAAAAATGAAACAATGAAGATTAAATTGAAAATCAGTAAAATAGACACTAGAAAGCAATAAAGAAAAATCAATAAAACCAGAAGCTGGCTCTTTGAAAATAGCAATAATATTGATAAACCTCTAACTAAAATGATCAGGAAATAAAGAGAGAAGACAAAAATGATAAACTTTGGAAATGAGAAAGGAGCTATCTCTACAGATTCAACAAATATTGAAAGAATATACCATGAACAACAGCAAGCCAATGAATTCCATGACTAAGATGAAATGAATGTACTTTTTGAAACACAAAAAACCAAAGTTCAGTCTAGAAGAACTATATAAACTGAAAGCTCTATATCTATTAAATAAATTGAAATTGAAGTTAAAACCTTTCCAAGAAGAAAATTTCAGGCACAGGTGGTATCACTGGTAAATTATGTTAAACAATTAAGAAGTAAATATCAATTTTACACAAACTCTTCCAGAAAATTGAAGAGGAGGGAACATATTCCAATTCATTCTACAAAGTCATAACTACTCTGATGTCAAAAGGAGTAAATCATAATATAAGAAAAGAAAACTACAGACAAATATCCATTAACTTGAATGCAAAAATCATAAACAACATTTTAGCAAATAAAATATAACAATTTCTTAACACATTATGAGTAAGTGGGGTTTTTTTAGCAATGCAGATTGTTTTTTTTTTATAAGACATCCCCTTTATTTATTTATTTATTTATTTTTTAAAATTTTTTACATGGGCAGGCACCAGGAAGTGAACCTGGGTCCTCAGGCATGACAGGCAAGCATTCTTACCTGCTGAGCCACCGTGGCCTGCCCTGCAGATTGGTTTAACTTTTGAAAATCACAAGTGTCCTTGTAGAAGCCATTATGGTAAAACTGAGATTGAAAAGTGTGCTAATTTTTCTAGGTTTTCTTCATTCCAAGTTTTAGCTTCACTTTTTTTTACTGGCTTCTTAGTACTTCAAAGTCTTCATTCAGATATCTTGATAAAAGTCAAGCCTTTCTTTTATTTTTTTCCCTTTTTTTCCCCAGTAGATGGAATGATCTGAATTATTGATTTTCAAACACCAAATTTGAAATTTGAGGGTAAAAAACCTTTATAAGAGGGCTAAAAAATATAACAGTTACCAATGCATTAAGAAATGTGCCCATGAGAGGAATACCAGCATCACTAAGAAGTTCATGGAAAGACTTGGGGCAAGATGGCAGTGTAGGGGTGTGTGAAATTTAGATCATCCTCTAAGGTGGCTAGTAAACACCAAGAACTGTTTGGGGGACTTCTGTGACTAGACTACATCATTGACCAGCCTGGAATGGGTAGCAGGGCCAAGATCATAGCACTGAACGGTAAGTAAATTTTTCTACACTGTGGAATCCAGTGCCCCTCCTCCACTAGCATGGCAGGCTGTCTCAAGTCTCCAGCAGGAATCAGAAAACAGAAGCCCTTTCTGATAGGAGCAAGGGAATGAGGGCTCAACCAAGCTCCAATTATAGATTTAATTAACAAAGTTGAATTGCTGAATATAAGTTCCAAGCTCCTCACCTTAATAAATAAGGCAAGCAAAACAAAAGAAACCCAGATATCTCTCCCTGGCAGTTAGGAGGTGGGACTGATGAAAAAAACAGAGGCTTTTGGAATTGGCTGGACTCAGAATACTGGAAAAGGGCTGAACCCCAAGAAAAGGGGCACATAGACCTAGGTACCAACTCTGGCTCTTGATTGGTGAACCTGAGGGCTTGGGTCAAGCTCTGAAAAGGATTTGTTTTTTGTTTTACTTTTTATCAGCCCATTAAATAAAGCACAGGCATCCTCATATGTTAACACTGCCCCAGGAAGGACTGTATTCAGGAATGTCTGTGAGATAAAGTACCCAATGTCTTTCCCAAGATAAGTGGGGCAGGGCGCAGCACAAGTGACTGCTCTCATTTAGAGAATTTAGACCCCAAGGGGCTGGGATATCAGCAACAGTTTTAACCTACAAAATTGTAAACCAGCCTGTATCACATATGTAACAGTTTCAACCTATACAAAGTGGAACCTAGTCTGTCTCAAATACATTCCTGTAGTGGGAAAGGTGGGCCGTTTGACAGGCCTGTAACTTTTCCAGCTAGTAGGGAACAGAGAATTGAAGAGCAGCTCCTCTGCCCCTCACAGCCCCCCCCCCAAAAAAAGAGGTGGGGGGGCAAGGCCCAGTACAGGCAGTGATAGATTGTTATTTAGAGAGTCCAGACCCTAGGAGCTAGAAAACAGAAACAGTTTAAGCCCACTTTTGGACTCAGCCTCTGTCTCAACCTGGAACCTGGCAGGGAGCCAGCCTGCTGAGAATTAAAGCCATAGTACCACTTTATGCTGGTGGGGAGCTGCAGGCTGACAAGCACCATCTTCTTGGCAGGACAGAAAACCACAAAATTAAAAGGCTTCACAGGAAAATGGGCATCCTGGTAAGTGTCCTCCCCAGGAAACCTTGATACTGATTACACCTTTGTCTTGAGTCCTGGGCCTGTCTTGTCTAGGAAAATATGATTGGGGTTGATTCTATCTGGGGAGACCCTCCTCCCAGAGCCAGAATTCCAGACAAAAGTTGCTAGAGGTAACAAAAGGAGTGTTAAAAACATATAGAGGCAAACAAAACAAAACAAAACAAAAATAAACAGCAGATCAAAATTCCCTGAGAAGGAAGAGGGAAGAGAGAGGTTTTTTTCCTGGGGGCAAACAACTTCACACACACATACAAAGGGCAATTTCAAAAAACTTCCATATAGGCAGGGAAAGAACCAGAAAAACAAGAGCTAAAAAATTCTGATCAGTAAAACGAAGCTATGCTAGAAGACTAGAATAGGTTTAACTGAATGTCAAAGAACAGGTAGAGAACAAAGCCAACCAACAAGAATACCATGAACAAAAGAGAGAAAGTGACCTCCAAAATAAACTAATCAAGAAAATCAGTTGCCTAGGTATCAGTAAAAAATCATATCAGACTAGGAAATGCAAAAATATGTCCCAATCACAAGAATGAACTAACGCTTCAAATTAGGTAAGGAGTTGGAACAACTAATTAAAGGTGTTCAAACAAATCTGCTAAATCATTTCAATGAGTTGGCAGAGAGTATAACAAAAGAGATGAAGGTATAAAGAAGACACCGGGTGACCATACATAAGAACTCAAAGATTGAAAAAACAAATGGCAGAATTTATGGAATGAAGGCACAATAGAAGAGATGAAACACACAATAGAGACATACAACAGCAAATTTGAAGAGGCAGGAGAAAGGATTAGTGAACTAGAAGACAGAACACCTGAAATTCTACCACAAAAGATCAGATAGGGAAAAGAATAGAAAAATATGAGCAGGGCCTCAGGAAATTGAATAATAATGTGAAGTGCATGAATATATGCATTATATTGTGTCAGGAGTAGAAGAGAGGACAAAAGGGGTAGAAAAATTGAGGTAGCAAATAATCTGCAGAATCCCAGGACAGAACACACACACACTATTCAAGTTGTAGTATTATTTGTAATTCTACTCTCTTCTACTTTACTCTGTTTTATTTAAAAATAATGTGGTTACAAAATAGACTTTACATTCCACTAAGTAGTCACAACCTTCAGTTTAAAATAAAAGTGTTTCACTGTGCTCTCTCTGAGAAGTAATGCTTCCTTCTTGGTAAGTGTGAGCATGTGTCTGTGTACCTGAACCTGTATATGCACCACGGTGAAAAGACACAGGAGCATCTTATTTCACATTGATAGAACAAAGGAGAATTGACCTTGAGTGTTCGCACCTGACCTGGTGCTCATCAAGCCTGAGATTGTCAAAGCCCCTCCTCCCATTATCCTGTAAGATATTGCAAGCACAATGTGTTTTCCAAAGGTAAGTGGAGGAAGAAAGCAGCTCTTTGAAAAAGTCATAAATCTGAGGGAAGAAGAATCAGATACCAAGGTAAGTTCACCACCACAGCCCTATTTGAAAAGACTCTTATTTTCCTTCTCATCTCTGGAGAAACTCATCTTTATGCTAGGCTCTTTAAATTTTTCCTTTTTCTTCCGTAATTCCTTTTTAAGATTAACCCTTTATATTTAGTAAAGAAAATCATATACACCTATACAGCCAGGTTTGAGGCTTTTAGGAAATTTAAAAGGCTAGAGCAATAAAGGAAAATGGTGCCATTTTTCAACTCCACTTCCTCGTTGCTGATGGATAGGGAATAGGAGCCTCTGGTGGTGGTTGGGATCAGGAGGTTACCGAGCTGAAACCAGCAGTGTGGGGTTCAGGGAGGAGCTTAAAATCACAGAGAGGGTGGTGTGATGGTGACTCAGTAGTGGAGTTCTCGTCTGCCGTGCCACAGACCCGGGTTCGGTTCCCAGCCCCTGCCCATGGGGAAAAAAAAATCACAGAGATAGGTAAATGGATGGACGATTTAGGAATTACATAGGGATAAAAATTGGCAACTCCTCCATTTTATGTTAGAGGAATTGCATTTCTGAAAGGTAGAGACTTACAATTGAATTATGCAAAGTTGAACACTGGTCTTACAAAGAAGTTATGGGAAAACTCAATAAAGCAGAGATACAGTTCAAGAAGAAGAGATAAGAAAACTCTTTTTCATTGGGATGTTGGTCTAAAGAACACATCAGAAATTCTATTATCCTAATCAAGTGCTAAAACCAGTGCATAAGAATATGTAAGTTTGGCTTAAATGCTGGGCTGGGACTTCCATAAAATTGTGGAGAAGGGAAAGTCATTATTCTTCAGTCTGAACAGTGCTGAACATTTGTGTGGGTATCGAGTGATTTTTGCTGTGATGGAGAGAACAGCTTTTGGAACCTAGACCAAGCAGTTCAGTGTGTGATATAAATACAATTGGATAACAGCGTGGGGCTGGACTATGAATGTGCTCTGTTAGGTGGTAGAGTTGAGACTTTTGTTAGGATGACAAAGGAGATTCAGAATCAATCCTATGACACTAGAAAGGTGACAAGAATGTTTTAGACAGTAGGATGTTGGGGTTTTGATTTTGAAGATGTTGGTTTTAGGTAATATTGGCACATATAAATAGACTTATTTCGTTGATAGGAATGGTATCTTGTGAGAAAGTCTTACGCTATAGCTTTTGGTATTAGACCATGGATGTGATGGATGATGATGGTCCTGAGACTAAGAATTCTCTGAGAGAGACATGGTCTTCTTGTTGACATATCCTTTTCTGATGATATTGGTTCAGTTGGACTTTGGAGGAGTTTGCAAAAGCTAAAGATATTTTGATCTTTTTTCTTTTCTATAATGCTTACTTTCTCCAGTATGCTCCAGGATTTAATAATGTTTAAAGACACTTTTCTGTCATCTTATTTTGGCATCTGTTAAGTTGAGCTGTTAGTTTACAAAGTAAAAAACAAATCCAGACTTGGTCAGGAGAGACTTTATTTGAAAGGACTGAAGGGTTGTTGCAAGGGGGTGGGATGCAGATGGGCTATTACAATAGAAGCAAGGGAACTACTGCAATAGGGAGAATGCCCCTAAATATAAGATGAGCAGATGTCCAAAGTGGTCAGCAAAAAGGACTTTCCTTTTATAGAGAGGAGTAAACAAGTCTAGAAAGAACTAAGTGTGGGAAAGTGGGATGAAAGAGTGGTATGATCAGACAGTAAATGAAAGGATGTTTTACACTGATGCCAGCCTATTCTCGTAAAGGAGGAGCAGTGTGCTGGTTCAAGCTGAGGGCCTGGAGGGTGGAGAGAAGTTTAACCCACATTTGATTAACAAGCATTTTGTTCTGCTTGATCAGTAGGGACAAGAAGTTCAGCTAAACATTTATGAGACCAAGAATGTAAATTTGGAGAGTCGCTGCCTGGTCTTATTACAGGTAAACAAAGAGGGGGTATCCATAAGTCTTGTCTAAGTCAAAGAGGAAGAGTGGCTCTTTGCCACAAGCCATTTTCTGGAGCACAAAAGGTAGGGGAATTTCTTAACCATTGGTGTTTTCTAGGATCACAGAGCTCAGATAAGTTCAATATTGTCGTATGATAACATGCAATTTCTCTTACCTTAGAATATTTGCTTACTTTTACCTAGTTAATATGTTGGATTTGTGGAATTCTGTTTGTTTTTTGAATGCTGTCATACATGAGAAACAGAGAGACCATGAAAATACCTGAATGTCATAAAATTTAGAAAACTCAAATATTTAAAGTCATTTCCTGAAATACACATTCCATGTGTAATTACATAATGACTTTTCCACTACTGTAGTATAAGTTTAATGATGTAAGAAAAATGCCAGTGATTCACTGCTACATTTCCAGCGCCTCACATTTCCTAACAGATCTGAATCCCAGTCTATATAGAAAGCCTAAGGGAATTCACTTTATAGGTGATGCTCTAATAGCAAAATCTGCAAAAAAGCAAAGATAAAAAATTATTCATTCTCAAATGCGAAGTAACTTGACACTCATTATTATCTTTGAATATTCATTCTATGAAATGACATCTGCGGTTCTGAGCCTAAATGGCCCACATCAGTAGCAGTAACTAAGAAAGATCCACAATAAAAGGTGATTTATTAGTGGCTAATCTAGGTCAGGCAGTTTTCCAAACATTTTTTTTTTTTTTTTTTTTTTTTTTTTGAGAGGGAGGAAGGGAAGGAAAGACAGAGAAGGAAGGAAGGATGGAAGGAAGGAAGAAAGGGAAACATCTTTAAACATTTTCTTGTTTTTTTTTATTATATTTTGTTTGTTTGTTTGTTTGTTTTTACATGGGTTGGGGCCGGGAATCGAACCGGGGTCCTCCGGCATGGCAGGCAAGCACTCTTGCCCGCTGAGCCACTGCGGCCCGCCTTTTCTTGTTTTTTTTTATTATATTTTGTTTGTTTGTTTGTTCCAAACATTTTTAATGTTATCTCAATTAACCCTCCCCAGATCCCTTAATTAACATGTATTTATTCCATAGTGCAAATGGGAAAATTCAATCCAGAGAGAAAAAATTACTTTCCAAATTGACCAGATCTTTTGTTTCTATGTCCAAAAGCCTTTCTAACCCCTGGTCCCTCTTCCTCTCTGCACTAGAGGACAATGATTCAGGAAGGTGATAGGCTATTTTCAAATTGCATCATTTTAGATTACAAGCACAGTGCCACAGATTGGATGAAAATCACCTCTTTCGTGGTCTAGGTGGCCCAGGTCCTTTCTGAAAGCTTCTAGAAAATCAAAAGCATCTCAAACAGGAGTAGCAAGATTGCCTACTAAATAAATAAGAAGGCATGGAGTCGAAACGCTTTTGAGTCTGGGCTTAGGTGAAGAAATAGACATTTTATTACTTCAAACTGTCTTCAGGGTAATATGCAGATGGGAAAATCACAGATGCATAGTCTTTATAGCATTCATTTCTTTAATGCCAAATGTAGGGCCAAGCTCCCAATGGACAAAAAAAAAAAAAAAAAAAAAAAAACACCCAGAAATTGAGGGCCCACTTCCAGAAGGTCATCTCCATGCCAGAAAAGAGCATCAGATTTCCTCCTCTATTCCCTCTTCACACATCAGTGAGAAGACCTTTACTCACCATCAGGTACCTCCTGTGGAAAAGGTAATCTAGGGATTTCTGAAAAGCAGAATGTTTCTTCGGAAGGAATATAAGTATGTATCAGCCCTTCAGAAGGTGAAATAATTCCTGGGATCCAAACTAAGCCTTCTTCAAGGTTCATTTATATTTTAATCTAACAGGAATATTTTCTTATTAGAAAAAGTCATCCCTCAGATATTCAGCCAGGAAGTCTGTTAACAATCAGACTGCACCTGCCCATGAGGTCAGGCCCTGCAAAGCAGTGTTCCAGTTTACTGGGTATATGTTGGTAAACAATCCACAGATGACACGAGTCAAATCTCAATTCAATTTTCCCTGATTACCACTCAGGTGAGTGGCATTTTCCACGTGAATGGGCTGTGGTAGGAAGAGGTAGAAAAGATCCCACTTCCCCATACACAAGCTGATGCATCATTCTTCCTTGTCTTTCCCATGGCTCACTCCTGGGCTTGTTGTAAGGTGACATATTTACAGGTCTCACGATTTGAATATGAGCATCTTTGGGGAATCATTCTGCCAACCACAAAATCTATATTGTGCACCTCAGGCATTGTCACTGCTATTGCAATTTAATTGTATTTTCAGCACCAGCTCAGGTAGTCAGGATTTATTTCTTGTAGCTAAACAAAGCCTCCACATTTCAGGTCACAGCTCTACCACCTGATGTTCTGTCTAGAATTTCTACCCTCACCTACAGAATCTGCACTGTACAGCTGAAGGTCAAGAAGGATTCCACTGTTGGCAAAAGGAAGAGATGGAGAGATCCTAGATCTATACATACAGTCTTTGTAGCAATTCATCTTGTCTCAGCCTTGGTGAAGTCTGAATTGGATCTGAATTTTCTTTCAGGCTTGGCAGTACAAATAAAATAAGTTGTCCTAAAAGCCTTGGCCACAGACATAATAAGTGTCATGGTCAGGCTCATGTGTCAACTTGGTCAAGTTGTGGTACCTGTTTGGTTGGGCAAGTGCTGGCCTGTCTGTTGCAATGAGGACATTTCATAGAATTAGATCATGATCATGTCAGCTGCATCCACAGTGGATTCCATTTGTAATCAGCCAAAGGGCAGTGTCTTCTGCAATGAGTGATGCTTAATCTAAACACGGGAAGCCTTTTAAGGAGGATTCAGAAGAGACAGGCTCTCTTCCTGCTTTGGCTGGTGAGCCTCTCCTGTCGAGTTCGTCCAGACCCTCCACTGGAGTCATCGGCTTCACAGCCTGCCCTGCAGATTTTGAACTCTGCATTCCCATGGCCACATGAGACACTTTTATAAATTTTGTATTTGCGAGTGTTCCCTGTTGATTCTGTTTCTCTAGAGAACCCTAACTAATACAATAGGTATTTCACATTTATGCTTCAAATTCTCTGGAATCAGACAGATAATGGTTCATTTTTTATCCAGTTGAGTTAATATTTCAAAATCTCTGTATTTTCATTTATAAAATGGAGGTTGAACATACCATTGTAGTTAGAACTATACAGGATAATGCATATATGGTGGCAATGCAATTTCAACACTAGGTACCCATAGCTCAGATTTCACAGGTCTGTAGATGTAGACCTCTACAAGGCTTCTCTCACTTAAAGTACCAGCTGCATGCTGTGTAGGCAATAGGGCTACCCTCACTCTGGCCAACTGCTTCAAATTTGGGGGTTCCCACCATTCATCAGGTTTAATGACTCACTAGAGTGACTCACAGAACCCAGGACACTGTTATACTTTGAATTATAGTTTTAGTATAACAAAAGGAACAAATCAAAATGAGCCAAAGGAAGATACAAATGTGCAAGGTTTGGGAAGGTCCCTAAACTCAAAGTTGCTTGGTGTTGTTAAATTCCACATCTTTCTGTTTGTTTTTTTATTTTTCTATTTTCCAAATTTTTTGTTATCAACATAAATTCCCCTTATATATGAAGAATTATTCTTTACAAGAAAGGAAGATAGGGTCAGGAAATTCAGATCATAGGAAGAAAGCTAGCTATGGTAATATATATCTTCCCCAGTATAAAACTGCAAAGGCTCTGGATTGCAACAGGGATAAGGCTGGACCCATTGCAAATGGCATCTAAGGACCTCCTCTGTCACTGCAACCTCTTGTTCTAATCTTTACTTCCTCCATTTTCCCACACATGCTACCTTCTGGCTAAAGGAATAAATCATTGGTGTGGAACATGCTGAGTTCTTTTTGCTCTTTCTCTTCCTGCTCTGGTATGTTTCTTTATGCCATTGATTCTCTCTGGATTGCCTGCCAAGGGCTGCCCTTCCCAAAAACCCATACTACCCCTCAGGTCTTCCAGACAGTTCTGTGCAGTCTTCCTCATCACCCCCTGCTAAGGTTTGATCTTGACTCAACCTGAGTGATGGACCTCCCAGGGTCTGCTCAGGCCAGCACACAATGCTTCAGTGCCTTCTCTTTCCTGTACAACCACTCTATCTCCTCCCAAAGTCCTACCACGTATTCCTCAAAGGAGAGGCAATGACCACAAGAGAGTGCCTTACCTTTCTCTTCTCTTCTTCTGAGGTAAGTTCTTAAAAGATGGGTGAAGTGGGGTAGGAAGTGGGGAGACTGGGCATCAGGCATTGTGCTTGAGACCTCTGGCTGCAGAGAACTCATCCACTGTTTTTGGTTCTTTACTAGAGGAATCTGGGGAAGATGACAAGATGAGGTAGGGATTAGCACCTACATGGTGTTCCAGGATGTCTCTGGAGCAGGCAGAATAGCAGCTATGGACATTGTGCTAAGAACACCCAGCCCTTCTTGGGGTGATAAACACTGGAGACTTGACAATGTCTCAGATAACAAATGCCACATCATAGTATATCAGAACAGAGTTTATATGTTACCGATGAACATATACAGCAAAGCAGGGATAAAGACCAGGAGGATGTGGGGAGGTTCAGTTCATTTTTGTAGGATTGGGAAGACAGGAAGAGCGGTCCTCGGTCAGGACCTAGAAACTGCAGATATAATTTGGACTCTGAAAGGTTGCCATGAGGGGAGGCAATCCAGAGAGAGGATTTGCTAACTGGCTTCTTCCTCTCTGTCTCTGAATTAAAGTAGCTCTGGGCCCCCCATTAGATGATGCAGATATTTTTCCTCTATACACTCTTTCAGAATGTCCCAAGAGACTCTAGCATTCAAAGTCAAAAGATTCTCAGTACATCTGAGAATGCCTGAAATACCATAATTTTTTTTCTCATCCCAACAGGGAGTATCTACTTATCAGTCAGTAGAGATCTGCTTCCTCTACTGAGAAGCTCTTATTGTCTAGAAGCCTATGCTAGCCTCATTATTTTCTTTGTATGCTCTCAAAGAATAAATGTGGGTGAACATTCAGGTAAGGAGTTACCCTTTCAAGACATCTAAAATAGCTTTACAATAAAATAATACAATTATGCCCGATAGAGTAACCTCTGACATACTTCGATCTTCTCAATTGTCATAGATCTGTCACCTAGTTCTATACGTTTATTTGTGACTTATCAAGTTTTAACTTTTCCTAAGGTTTGTTCTTGGGAAAGGGTAGGATAGGCCTTCTAATGGACATGAGGAGTAGTCTGGAGTTGGATATTAATTTCAAAAGTGGTCTTAATATCCTGATTATCTCTTCTTTGATTGTTTGGAGGGCAACACCCTGAGACAGTATCTCAGAGTATCATCCGAAGGATAAACCAGGTGGAAAATGGCCAACTCCTTCTCAGCACTCTGCTCACTTTTGTTCTTCATCCTGATACATTCTGTGTTACCTTCTGGTGAGTAATTTGGCTGATCCTGGCTGGCATGTAAGCTTTCCTCATGGGTTCTGGCATTGTAATCTAAAAGAGTACATTTGGAAGTTCTTTTTTATTTCTTCAAATGGATCATTTTGCCATATCTCTATAGCTACATATAGAGAGAAACATAGTGGTGTGTGTCTAAAGATTCTGGACTGGTGGGAAAGGGCCTTAGTTTTCCCATCAATTACATGCAGATTATGAGACCTAACTCATGGCGGCAGGGTTGGGTGATTCGGTGAAGTAATAGAAGAAAATGACTGGCAATATGCCTATACCAAAGCACATCTCAATAATTCAGAACTTCTGAAAATGCATTGCCATATATTTGAGAGAATCACTATCCTTTGTGTCCTCTTCTGGAGACGATGTCATGTAGAGAGTGATAAAGAGACCTAGTCTCAAGGAAATCTTGAGTTTTCAAATATCAACCATGAATTATTGGATATTATATAAGCAAGTGTCTTTTCCCTCTCAATAAAATATGGGGATTGGACTACAAGATCACTTTAAAGTTCTTGCATCACCTGATTTCTTTCATATGCTGGCTACCAGCTCTGAATCCTCTAAATCCCAGACTAATTAGTGTTTATCAAAAAACTACCTGATATCTGTTAGACTGGACTGGCAACGTTTATGATACATCTAGATAGTCCTCTGCTTGTGCCTATCAAGACTAGAAGAGTTGTTCTATCTTTTTGGAAAAAAATGAATGAATGTGTGTATAAATGAAATGCTTTTCTGAATTTTTGAAAACTTCCTTGGCAATAAATTATGAAACTTCTATTTTGTTAGTAGACTAAGCTGCAGCTTTCTAAGGATTAGAAATTGTAACTATTTTCTTTTATGTTCTAGTTCTAGGACCTCGACATTGGTGGCCACCACATGGAAATATAAGGGTAATCTCCCACACATTTCCTTGAACTGAGATTCTAATCTGAATTTTCTTTGGAATTGCTATTTTGGAATCTCACTGCAGCAAGGTTGGCTGTGACATTCTCAAAGGTCCACTGACACGAGTGGCTAGAAAACTGCAGGCACAAGAGTGCAGGGGAAAGTGATCCAAACTGGGAACTAAGTTGAGATCTAGTCATGTGCATACCAGAAAGCCTTGTGTAGTATCTGCTACGTGGTTATGAGCATTGACAACTGCCAGGCCCTTAAAAATCCAGACAAACTTGAACATCACATGGTTGCTGCTCCTAAAAAGCTCGCATTTTTGTGGAGGGACTGGCTCGAGGGAGTGCCCATAAATACCCTGAGATGTACAGAGAATGCCTATGTGAGTTGTGAATAAGGAAAGCAAACTCTGGGCTATGGATCAAGGAAAATGTACAGGAATAGGAAATCTCTGAACAGGGTCTCGAATTACGTTTACAACTTGTAGGAGGGCAAAAGAAATGAAACCCCTTATTTTTTTTGTTGCCTAGCTCTCTGGCATTGAAAACATTGTGAGGTCAATAAATCTTTAATAAATAAGGGAAAAGATGAATGAGAGATTATTCTTTTAATTTTTATGTAGATTTTATGTATCGCTGTAATCTTTCACTTGAGAATTTACACTTTAAACTTCTGATTCATTAGTAAATTAAGGGATATTTCTTCTTGAAAGTAAGCCAACCATGAGCCGACTGGTGAAGAAGATATTTTGAGGGTGACGGTCCCTTCTGGGAATCCATGGGTTACAATGTAGAACCTGCCTGAGGCTACACCTCCAGTGCAGAATTTGTTTGGGATTTTTTTCTCTGGTCTCACGGAGTTCAGTCCTAGAATCTTCACCAGAAGGTTGCCTGTGAGAGGAGTTCTCCCCTAGCCTATCAAATCTGTAAGCGTTTTCTCATTCTTACTTAATTTAAGAAATATTTATTAATTGCCATACTGTGCCCTGAATATACAATATTGAGAAAAACAGACACATTTCTTTTTCTTTTGAAGTTTATAAGTAGCCAGAAAAAAAGTAAGGAAACCTGTGATTCATGGCAAATTCTATAAATAAAAGAAGTAGGACACCGTGCCAGTTTGAAACTATTATGTACCCCAGAAAAGCCATGTTTTAATCCTAATCCAATCTTGTAGGACCAGACCTATTGTTTAAGGTGGGTAATTTTGGTTGTATTGTTTTCATGGAGATGTGATACACCCAACTGTGGGTGTGCCTTTTTGATTAGATGGGTTGTGACTCCACCCTTTCAAGATGGATCTTAATTAGTTTACTAGAGTCCTTTAATGGTGAATCCTCAGATGCAGATATTTGGAAAACAGTTGCTTCAGAGCTGACAGAGATAAGGGTGTTTGGAGATGCTGGGAGTGCCAACAGAGAGAGCATGTGCCTAGACACAGGCAGAGCCCAGATATCACCAAGTGCCTTCCCATGAGATGCTAAGCAAGCCAGAACCCAGAGCTGTGTCCCAGAAGAGCTAAGTGAAGGCCTAGCAATGCTTAGAGAGGAAACCAACAGCATTAGAACCTGGAAGCAATGGAATTGGGAGCAGTGATGCACAGATGCCAGCCATGTGCCTTCCCATGTGACAGATATCTGTCTTTCTTGAGTCAAAGAATCTTTTCCTGGATGCCTTAATTTGGACATTTTTTTTTTTTTGGCCTTAGAATTGTAAACTTGTAATGAATTCTCTTTATAGAAGCTGTTCTATTTATGGTATATTGCATTCTGGCAGCTTTAGCAAACTAATACAGATGCTGAGATAGAGAATGTCCATTGAAGGTAGAAAACTACTATAAACCATGTGATGATGGGCATCTAAGGTGAAAACTGAAGGGTAAAGAGGTGCCACCCAAGTAGAGAGGTCTTTATCTAGTTGAGTCACTGACTGAAGACTTCTGTGATTGGAGCACAGAGAGGAGGCAGAAAGGGCAGATGCTATCATTACTGGACCAAGTGGTGATGCACATCCTATTTGAGAAAAAAAAAAGCTATATTTATAGGTAGAAACTATTTCTTGCTCTTGTATTTAATTATTCTATTTTAATTCATATTGAACTCTATTATAACTCACTTAGTCTATCCATTTTGCAAACACTGATAGACTGATGACCAAGTGCCAGGACCTGTGCTGGACATAGGGCACCCAGTGGTTAGCATCGTCATGTACAGACCTTATTCTTGAGGGCTTGCAGTTCCTGTGGGGATATGGCATTAGTCAAATAATTACACAAATGCTGTATTACAAACTGATGTGAGGTAGAAAAAGAGATTGGGGTCTTTTGATTGTATTTTGAGAAATATTTCTGAGAAAATATTTGAGTACAGGAAAAAAAAATGTGGGTGTAGAAGTGATTAAGACAATCCAGAAGAGTCAGATGAGGTAGGAACATGGGGCAATTGGGAAAATAAAAACATAAAACCTAAAAGGGCAAAGAGCAACGTGTTATAATTAAGGTTGAAAGAGTTAGGAGGGTTGAGGTTATATTGGGGCTTTTAGATTTTTTTAATGTTCAATTAGGTGTAATGAAAGGGTCATAATTAAGGGAATAAAATGTAGAAACTAGAGAAAAGGGAATAGATGTAGTGGAGGGATTGGTCAGGCAACAGACATCAAAGAGGCAAATGATAATAGCCTGGCCATGGTGGTTGGGGTGGAGAGGAAAGAAGGAAAAAGAGTTAAGTGCAAACATACCCCTGTTTTTCTGATATTCCCAGCCAACACTCCCAGCTTATATTGCTTGAGGCACTTTACATGGTGCCTAACCCATGGCACTCATAGAGCTCCTGAGACCACCATCCCCAAGCTCCATCATCCCAGTCACCTTGTCAAGTCATTACTGACACCAGCATTGATATTGACACAGAGCAAGGCAACATACATTCTCCATAGAGACAGAACCAACAGAATATATTTATATGTATGTATGTATATATATATATATATCTATGTGTGTATATGTGTGTGTGTGTGTGTGTGTGCAAGACTTATTTTAAAGTATTGTCCCATGCGATTATGGGGACAAATTCGGTGGCAGTCTGGAAGCTGGAAATTCCAATAAGAGTGATGTTGTAATCTTAAATCTGAATTTTTAAGTGGAAGTCAGCAGACTGGGAGTTCCAGTAAAAGTTGATGTTGACATTTTGAGCCCAAAATCCATAGGGGAGGCTAGCAGGCTGGAAACTTAGTGAGAAGTAGAGGGCATAGTTTTGAGGCTGAATTCTTTTCTTCTTTCTAGAACCTTCAACCTTTGTTTAAGGCCTTCAACTGATTGGATGAGACCAACCCATATGATCAAGGGTTATTTGCTTAAGTTAAAGTCAGCTGATTTGCAGTTGCTAGCCCCATAAACAAAATTCCTCCATGGCAACATTTAGGCTAGTGTTTAATCAAATGACTGGACATCATAACCTAACCAAGATGACATCACACCTAATAAATGAGGGAGCTGTTGTTCTAAATGATCTCACATTTCACAACCTCAAGATTGAAGGTGACTTGGGAATTTTGAGAGTGGATAAAATGTGAAAAAAATATTTTAAAATAAGGTTTATGGATTTCAGTAAAGCATATTTTCCATGTCTTGGACTTCAGTGTCTTTAGCTGAATTGGCAAAGAAACTGTCTAAGAATGTTCCAAGATAGAATAATCTTGAATAAAGGAAATTGAGAGAGAAGCTAAATTTGTCAGATAAATTATCTACTTATCCACTCTTCCTTTCCCCACTTATAACAGTCCTCTGTTCTCTACCACGGAGAAGGGCCTGACAATGAGGATATAAGATTGTTATCAGATGGCTACACATATTCTGGCCCCAATGCTATTGGAGGTAGGAGCCATGAGAGCTTTTGTGTGACTGAGAAATGGAACTGACTATGTTTAGATTCTTCTAGTAAAGTACAAAGTTGACTACCTGACTGTGGGGGTGATTCTAATTGTATCAATCTTTCAACTCAATTTCAGGTGAAATGTCCATATAAGAAAGTAGACATGAGTTGGTACAGTGGAACAGTGAACCCTTGTCCAGGTTTAATTCAACCCATCTGTGGAACCAATTTTATGACCTATGAAAACCCTTGCATCTTGTGTATTGAAAGCTTGTAAGTACTATCTGGGGAAAAGAAGAGAACTATAAATAAGCTCACTCTGCAGCAATTGCTATCTACCCCTCCCCACAAGCACATCAGCCATGAAGCAAAGAATTTGTTCTGTTTATACAGATAATGAATCCCCACACAGAAAAGCAGGTTGCCAAGAGAAAGCTCAATTGAGTAGAAAGCAGTCCCTTATTGTACTGAATGGTATTCCTCAAACCCTTTCTTCTTTTGAAGCCTTCAGTATTCCCATATGCCAAGGATTGGTTTCTACTTGAAGCCCTCACATATTCTTTTGAGTCCTGAAATTTTTTGATCTTCAAAAAATTTATCTTCATTCCCTCATGGGTCTGAAATTCAGAGCTAGGAAAAGGGGGCTGCAAAATTTGTGTCCCTCACTTAGACCTGGGGTTTAGTATTTGGAATTTAAAACACAGATCTCAGTGATTAGACAATGAGATCTCACAAAACCATGGCTTCAGGCTTGATCCTTGTATAAGCCAGTGAAGTTCACAGGGAGAAAAATTTTCCTCATGGTCTCATACTGGAGCCCGCAGGCAAGCAATCATTTTGTAATTTTATGCAAGTCACAATGACAGGAATGTGTAAACCTCAGCCATTCCCACTGAGTAAATTAGCCAAAGGGTGGGAGTATGGATAGGATAAAATGGGCATCAGTATGCCTTGCCTCACATTTCACAATCTCCAAACTGATTAAATATCTCATTATCAATTAAATTTTAGCATATATCATGGTATCTTTAGTGACGACTAAGAAACATGGAAAGAAAACTGGATAGGAAGTCAAATGACTGAACATTTATATTCTGATTATTATTTTTCTCAATAGAAGATAGGGCACTAGAAAGATTATTTTCAAGCATCTTTGAAACTCTGACTCTACTATTTAATGAAATGTTTATTCTGACTCTTAGGAAGTCTAAGGGAAGAATTAGGTTTCAGCATGATGGAATATGCTAGCTGAGTGGACTTCGAAGTAGAAGAAGGATATCTTCTTATGTTTTTTTTTTTTCCATCACCACCATCCTCTTGTCCTTCATCTTTCCTTCACCCCTTTGCATGTTGTTTGGTGAGGCAGAACCACACCTGCTGACCTGGGAGGAGCAGATAGCTGTTAGAAGCTCTTCCTTCTTCAACCCCTTCCCTTACTGAATCACTGTCTTCCATATTCTTCCTAATAAAAAAAATTCTAAAAGTCTGATTTCAGTTGGGTCTCAGATCAGTATCTCAAGTCTCAGTTACAGAACAAATTGAACATTTGAGCTGAGGGTAAAAGATAAACAATTAGATTAATTACCTCTCTAACAAGGTGAGCAATGGAGTAAGTAGGAATGTATTGAAAGGATTTTACGTTGTCTTCCAAGAAACATGACAGAAATTTCTCCCATATTCTTTTGGCATGTTTTTAACTAATTGATAGGGACCATTGAATATTGTGCTTTGCCTTATTGTTCTTTTTTTTTTTTTTAACTTTTTTTATTAATTAAAAAAATTAAACAAAACATTTAGAAATCATTCCATTCTACATATATAATCAGTAATTCTTAATATCATCACATAGTTGCATATTGATCATTTCTTAGTACATTTGCGTCGATTTAGAAAAAGAAGTAAAAAAACAACAGAAAAAGAAATAAAATGATAATAGAGAAAAAAAACCTATACGTAGAATACCCCTTACCCCTCGCTTTCATTTACCACTATTTCAAACTGAATTTATTTTAACATTTGTTCCCCCTATTATTTATTTTTATTCCATATGTTCTACTCTTCTGTTGATATAGTAGCTAAAAGGAGCATCAGACATAAGGTTTTCACATTCACAGAGTCTCATTGTGAAACCTATATCATTATACAATCATCATCAAGAAACATGGCTACTGGACCACAGCACTACATTTTCAGGCAATTCCCTCCAGCCTCTCCACTACATCTTGAACAACAAGGTGATATCTACTTAATGTATAAGAATAACCTCCAGGATAACCTCTCGACTCTGTTTGGAATCTCTCAGCCATTGACACTTTGTCTCATTTTACTCTTCCCCCTTTTGGTTGAGAAGGTTCTCTCAGTCTCTTGATGTTAATTCTCAGCTCATTCTAGGGTTTTTCTCAGTCCTTTGATGCTGAGTCTCAGCTCATTCCAGGATCTTTGTCCCACGTTGCCAGGAAGGTCCACACCCCTGGGAGTCATGTCCCATGCAGAAGGGGGGAGGGTGGTGAGACTGCTCATCATATTGGCTGGAGAGAGAGGCCACATCTGAGCAACAAAAGAGGCTCTCCTGGGGGTGACTCTTAGGCCTAAATTTTAAGTAGACTTGACCTATCTTTTGTGGGGTTAAGTTTCATGTGAACAAACCCCAAGACTGGGGGCTCAGCCTATAGCTTTGGTTGTCCACACTGCTTGTGAGAATATCAAGAATTCAACTTGGGGAAGTTGAATTTCTCCCCACTCTCACCATTCCCTGAAGGGGGCTTGCAAATACTTTTCCAGTCACTGATGAAATCATTCTGGGATTTATTGGGGGATCACTCTGGACAAACCAACAAAATCTCATGTGCTACCTGAGATTCCAAGTACTTATGACATTCAATCAAACTATCTACATGAGTTATATTAGGAAATGCTCTAGTCAAAATATAAATTTTGTAACAAATAAACATTTTTTGCTTTAGTCTCACACATAATGTGACATTTTAAAGTATTAGTTATCATCTATTTTAAGCACCCTGCAATAATGACAATCCTTTGTTCTTCCTCATGCAAAAACATTTTAAAATTTGTACATTGTACATTTCACTATTATTATACACTCTAGGCATTCCTAGATTATACCATCTTGATCTTTAACATCTATCTTTCTTTCTGATTTAATTTATGTCCCCAGCCCTCCTCCCTCTATAATTCTCACATGCAGCTTCATTCAGTGTTTTAACATAATTACATTACACTTAGATAGTATTGTGCTGTCCATTTCTGAGTTTTTGTATCCAGTCCTGTTGCACAGTCCGTATCCCTTCAGCTCCAATTACCCACTATCTTACCCTATTTCTATCTCCTGATGGTCTCTGTTACCAATGACATATTCCAAGTTTATTCACTAATGTCAATTCATATCAGTGAGACCATACAGTATGTGTCCTTTAGTTTTTGGCTAGTCTCACTCAGCATAATGTTCTCTAGGTCCATCCATGTTGTTACATACTTCATAAGTTTATTCTGTCTTAGAGCTGCATAATATTCCATCATATGTATATACCACAGTTTGTTTAGCCACTCATCTGTTGATGGACATTTTGGCTGTTTCCATCTCCTTGCAATTGTAAATAATGCTGCTATAAACATTGGTGTGCAAATGTCCATTTGTGTCTTTGCCCTTAAGTCCTCTGAGTAGATACCTAGCAATGGTATTGCTGGGTCATATGGCAATTCTATATTCAGCTTTTTGAGGAACCACCAAACTGCCTTCCACAGTGGTTGCACCATTTGACATTCCCACCAACAGTGGATAAGTGTGCCTCTTTCTCCACATCCTCTCCAGCACTTGTCATTTTCTGTTTTGTTGATAATGGCCATTCTGGTGGGTGTGAGATGATATCTCATTGTGGTTTTGATTTGCATTTCTCTAATGGCCAGGGACATTGAGCATCTCTTCATGTGCCTTTTGGCCATTTGTATTTCCTCTTCTGATAGGTGTCTGTTCAAGTCTTTTTCCCATTTTTAAATTGGATTGGCTGTCTTTTTGTTGTTGAGTTGAACAATCTCTTTATAAATTCTGGATACTAGACCTCTATCTGATATGTCATTTCCAAATATTGTCTCCCATTGTGTAGGCTGTCTTTTTACTTTCTTGATGAAGTTCTTTGATGCACAAAAGTGTTTGATTTTGAGGAACTCCCATTTCTTTCTTTCTTTCTTCAGTGCTCTAGCTTTAGGTGTAAGGTCCATAAAACTGCCTCCAATTATAAGATTCATAAAATATCTCCCTACATTTTCCTCTAACTGTTTTATGGTCTTAGACCTAATGTTTAGATTTTTGATCCATTTTGAGTTAACTTTTGTATAGGGTGTGAGATACGGGTCCTCTTTCATTCTTTTGCATATGGATATCCAGTTCTCTAGGCACCATTTATTGAAGAGACTGTTCTGTCCCAGGTGACTTGGCTTGACTGCCTTATCAAAGATCAAATGTCCATAGATGAGAGGGTCTATATCTGAGCACTCTATTCGATTCCATTGGTCAATATATCTATCTTTATGCCAGTACCATGCTGTTTTGACCACTGTGGCTTCATAATATGCCTTAAAGTCAGGCAGCGTGAGACCTCCAGCTTCGTTTTTTTTCCCTCAAGATACTTTTAGCAATTCGGGGCACCCTGCCCTTCCAGATAAATTTGCTTATTGGTTTTTCTATTTCTGAAAAGTAAGTTGTTGGGATTTTGATTGGTATTGCATTGAATCTGTAAATCAATTTAGGTAGAATTGCCATCTTAACTATATTTAGTCTTCCAATCCGTGAACATGGTATGCCATTCCATCTATTGAGGTCTTCTGTGATTTCTTTCAACAGTTTCTTGTAGTTTTCTTTGTATAGGTCTTTTGTCTCTTTAGTTAAATTTATTCCTAAGTATTTTATTCTTTTAGTTGCAATTGTAAATGGAATTTGTTTCTTGATTTCCCCCTCAGTTTGTTCATTGCTAGTGTATAGAAACACTACAGATTTTTGAATGTTGATCTTGTAACCTGCCACTTTGCTGTACTCGTTTATTAGCTCTAGTAGTTTTGCTGTGGATTTTTCAGGGTTTTCGATGTATGGTATCATATCATCTGCAAACAGTGATAGTTTACTTCTTCCTTTCCAATTTTGATGCCTTGTATTTCTTTTTCTTGTCTAATTGCTCTGGCTGGAACTTACAACATGATGTTGAATAACAGTGGTGATAGTGGACATCCTTGTCTTGTTCCTGATCTTAGGGGGAAAGTTTTCAATTTTTCCCCATTGAGGATGATATTAGCTGTGGGTTTTTCATATATTCCCTTTATCATTTTAAGGAAATTCCCTTGTATTGCTATCCTTTGAAGTGTTTTCAACAGGAAAGGATGTTGAATCTTGTCAAATGCCTCCTCTGCATCAATTGAGATGATCATGTGATTTTTCTGCTTTGATTTGTTGATATAGTGAATTACGTTAATTGATTTTCTTATGTTGAACCATCCTTGCATACCTGGGATGAATCCTACTTGGTCATGATGTATAATTCTTTTTTGTGTTGCTGGATCCGATTTGCTAGAATTTTGTTGAGGATTTTTGTATCTATATTCATTAGAGAGATTGGTCTGTAGTTTTCTTTTTTTGTAATATCTTTGCCTGGTTTTGGTATGAGGGTGATGTTGGCTTCATAGAATGAATTAGGTAGCTTTCCCTCCACTTCGATTTTTTTGAAGAGTTTGAGCAGAGTTGGTACTAATTCTTTCTGGAATGTTTGGTAGAATTCACATGTGAAGCCATCTGGTCCTGGACTTTTCTTTTTGGGAAGCTTTTGAATGACTGGTTCAATTTCTTTATTTGTGATTGGTTTGTTGAGGTCATCTGTTTCTTCTTGAGTCAAAGTTGGTTGTTCATGCCTTTCTAGGAACTTGTCCATTTAATCTACATTGTTGTATTTATTAGCATAAAGTTGTTCATAGTATCCTGTTATTACCTCCTTTATTTCTGTGAGGTCAGTGATTATGTCTCCTCTTCCATTTCTGATCTTATTTATTTGCGTCCTCTCTCTTCTTCTTTTTGTCAATCTTGCTAAGGGCCCATCAATCTTATTGATTTTCTCATAGAACCAACTTCTGGTCTTACTGACTTTCTCTATTGTTTTCATGTTCTCAATTTCATTTATTTCTGCTCTAATCTTTGTTATTTCTTTCCTTTTACTTGCTTTGGGGTTGGTTTGCTGTTCTTTCTCCAGTTCTTCTAAATGGACAGTTAACTCCCAAATTTTTGCCCTTTCTTCTTTTTTGATATAGGCATTTAGGGCAATAAATTTCCCTCTTAGCACTGCCTTTGCTATGTCCCATAGGCTTTGATATGTTGTGTTTTCATTTTCATTCGCCTCGAGATATTTACTAATTTCTCTTGTAATTTCTTCCTTGACCCACTGGTTGTTTAAGAGTGTGTTGTTGAGCCTCCACGTATTTGTGAGTTTTCTGACACTCTGCCTATTATTGATTTCCAACTTCATTTCTTTATGATATGAGAAAGTGCTGTGTATGATTTCAATCTTTTTAAATTTGTTGAGACTTGCTTTGTGACCCAGCATATGGTCTATCTTTGAGAATGATCCATGAGCACTTGAGAAAAAGGTGTATCCTGCTGTTGTGGGGTGTAATGTCCTATAAATGTCTGTTAAGTCTAGCTCATTTATTGTAATATTCAAATTCTCTGTTTCTTTATTGATCCTCTGTCTAGATGTTCTGTCCATTGATGAGAGTGGGGAATTGAAGTCTCCAACTATTATGGTAGATGTGTCTATTTCCCTTTTCAGTATTTGCAGTGTATGCCTCATGTATTTTGGGGCATTCTAGTTCAGTGCATAAATATTTATGATTGTTATGTCTTCTTGTTGAATTGTTCCTTTTATTAGTAGATAGTATCCTTCTTTGTCTCTTTTAACTGCTTTACATTTGAAGTCTACTTTGTTGGATTTAGTATAGCTACTCCTGCTCTTTTATGGTTGTTATTTGCATGAAATATCTTTTCCCAACCTTTCACTTTCAACCTATGTTTATCTTTGGGTCTAAGATGTGTTTCCTGTAGACAGCATATGGAAGGATCCTGTTTTGTAATCCATTCTGCCAGTCTATATCTTTTGATTGGGTAGTTCAGTCCATTAACATTTAGTGTTATTACTGTTTGGGTAGTACTTTCCTCTACCATTTTGCCTTTTGTATTTTATGTATCATATCTAATTTTCCTTGTTTCTACACTCTCCTCCACACCTCTCTCTTCTGTCTTTTCGTATCTGTCTCTAGTGCTCCCTTTAGTATTTCTTGCAGAGCTGGTCTCTTGGTCACAAATTCTCTCAGTGACTTTTTGTCTGAAAATATTTTAATTTCGCCCTCATTTTTGAAGGACAATTTTGCTGGATATAGAATTCTTGGTTGGCAGTTTTTCTCTTTTAGTAATTTAAATATGTCATCCCACTGTCTTCTTGCCTCCATGGTTCCTGCTGAGAAATCTACACATAGTCTTATTGGGTTTCCCTTGTATGTGATGGATTGCTTTTCTCTTCCTGCTTTCAAGATCCTCTCTTTCTCTTTGACCTCTGACATTCTAACTAGTAAGTGTCTTGGAGAACATCTATTTGGATCTATTCTCTTTGGGGTGTGCGGCACTTCTTGGATCTGTAATTTTATGTCTTTCATAAGAGTTGGGAAATTTTCAGTGGTAATTTTTTCCATTAGTTTTTCTCCTCCTTTTCCCTTCTCTTCTCCTTCTGGGACACCCACAACATGTATATTTGTGTGCTTCATATTATCATTCAGTTCCCTGAGCCCCTGCTCATATTTTTCCATTCTTTTCCCTCTAGTTTCTGTTTCTTTTTGGATTTCAGATGTTCCATCCTCCAGTTCACTAATTCTAACCTCTGTCTCTTGAAATCTACCATTGTACGTTTCCACTGTTTTTTTTCATCTCTTCTACTGTATCTTTCATTCCAGTAAGTTCTGTGATTTGTTTTTTCAGACTTTCCATTTCTTCTTTTTGTTCATTCCTTGCCTTCTTCATGTCCTCCCTCAATTCATTGATTTTGTTTTTGATGAGGGTTTCCATTTCTGTTTGTATATTCAGAATTAGTTGTCTCAGCTCCTGTATCTCATTTGAACTATTGGTTTGTTCCTTTGACTGGGCCATATCTTCAATTTTCCTGGTGTGATTTGTTATTTTTTGCTCGTGTCTGGACATTTAATTACCTTAATTAGTTTATTCTGGAGATTGCTTTCACTTATCTTACCTAGGGTTTTCTTGCTAGATGAGTTTGTTGTCTATCTGTTCATTGACCTGAAGTTCAGCTTTTTCTGGGCCTCTAGCTTAAGTTTTGTTTAACAGAGGGTAATTTTTCAGTTCTTGTTTTCTTGTTTCTTGTCCTACTTGTAAGGTGCCTTTTCTTTCCCCACCCTTAGGAGGGTCTACATAGGTATTACAGAGTCCAGCCAGGTTTTCCTGGACTAAGCTGGCCTCCTTTCGGGGGAAGGAATCACCTGCGTCAGTTTTACCTGAGTGTGAGACCCAGCAGGTTGAAAGACTTTCCTGTGAATTCTCTGGGCTCTGTTTTTCTTATCCTGCCCAGTATGTGGTGCTTGTCTGTCTGCGGGTCCCACCAGCAAAAGATGTTGTGGCTCCCTTAACTTTGGAAGGGTCTCCCTGCTGGGGGCATGGTGGAGACAGAGGAAAGGTTGTAGGCTGGTTTTAATGGCTTCAAATTGTGAAGCCCTGGGGTCTGAATTCCTTGAGAGAGGGATTCTACCTGAGTTGCATTTCACCCCTCCTGTGGGGAAGGTCCAGGCGGGAGACAGCCCTGAAAGCAGCAAGTTTCTACGTATGCTTGGGACAGCTGCAGCCTGTGTAATCCCGCCGCTGAATCCAGAGGCAGCCAAGCCTTCATAGAAACAGCCACAGAAGGCTCCATTTTGTCCCCTTTCCTCTTTTTTGGCTAGCCCAATAGGCGACCTCCACCTTGACCAGCTTCGCCTGAGCTGGGGGCCTAATCCCAGCAGTCAGAATTTGTTTATTAATGCCACTATTGGTGTTTGGTTGGACTCAGTCTCTGCTACTGTTAGAGTTTCCCTCCTTTCCCTCTGGGAAGCTGCCTGTGGGGGAGGGGCACCGGCCACCGCGTGGCTTGGGGAACTGTGCACAGCTTGGGGAACTGCACGCGCTTGGGGAACTCACTGTTCCGGAGACTCGCAGCCAGTCCAGCTGGTCCAGACTTGGGTATGCTGTGTGTCTGGTCACTGTCGTGGCTCCAGGAGCTGTTCTGTACTGTTTCTGGTTATTTAGTAGTTGCTCTGGAGGATGAACTAAAATGTGCGCACATTACTAAGCTGCCATCTTGGCCCCCCCCAAATTCTGCCTTGTTGTTCTTATTCTTTGGCTTCTGCAAACTCCTCATTCAGCAGCCTCACTTTTAGACTCAGTCTTGAGGCAAGAAGCATTTGCACATGTCTAGCGTAGCTCAATAGGGCTCAGCATCTTCACTAGTATCACTTTTCTCCATAGAAAGAGGCCTACTTGGATGGTATCCATGAATGTCCTATTGTCATTGGTCATTGGTCTCTTTCTTAAATTCCTTCAACACATTTTAACCCCTGAAATATATAGGGACATGTTCTTTGGTTTGTGTTCCCCTCAGTTTTCTTTCTAATCCCTAAGAACAGATTAATATACCCTAATTTGCTCTCTTCCCCTCAGCAGTGCACTCACTGCTGGTTCCAAAAGAGCATCTGGTCTGACTCTCCATGCCCTGTAAGGCTATGGTTAGAGTACTTATAGGTCCTGCTAGATCTTTGATCTTAACCAAAAGATCCTTTGCTTAGGTGGACTCATGGTCCAGGGAAAGGGGCCAATAACTTTTGGGTCTCCCTCTTTTAGAATATGAAGGGAAATTGCTCTGGGGAGGAAAAGACACTCATCTTTATAACATATGAATTTCCATTGTTTCAAGTCCTGAGCCATGTAAGAATGCTAGGAAAGCCAGGAAGCCTTCCATCACTAGTCCTCTGACTTCATATTCAAAACCCATTTCTTCCATAATAATTAACTTACCATTAATTCCAGCCAATGGATTAATTTTTCATCTCAAACATTTTAATTTTCATCTCTAGAAATTTGATTTGGGTCTTTTAGTATTTTCCATATCTTTGAACACCTGGAATGCAGTTATAATAACTTTACATGTCTTTGCTAATTCTAACAACTATGTCATTTCTGGGTTGGTTTGGATTGGTTGACTTTACCCTCAATATGGATTGTATCTTCAGATATCAAATATTATGAACTTTATTTTATTGGGACAGATAGTTATATATTTTTAGAAGCAGTCCTGAGCTTTGTTTTGGGACATTAAATTGGATACAGTGCAAACTTTTTTTCTTCTCTTTCCCTGTATTTCCCACTCACAGATATGATTACTATATAGCCTGTATACTTAGAATTCATATATCCATATCATAAGACTATATCCATCTTTTTTAGCATCAGATACTGCACATGTAAATTTCTTTGGCTCAGAGAATCTTTAAAATTAATCTATCCAAGATAGAACCTATTGTTCCTTTGTAAATGTGCTTCTTCATGCGTTAAGTCAGTAACACCCCTCTCCCTGAATCTTTTCTTATTCAAACTCAATTTTGATATGTAATTTCTATATATTCCTTGTGACATTCTATGTATCAGTTAAATCCCCAAACATTAATTTAATGTGTCTTCATGATATTTTTTTCCAGCCAGCATCAAATTTATTTTCCTAGTTTTTTGCTGACTTTTTATTGGACTATGTCATATAGTCACAGTATCATCATATAGCTGCTTATCTGTCATTACAATAAATTTTTGAACATTTTCTTTACTCCAAAAACAATAAAAATGAAAAATAAAAGTAAAAAAGAACACCCCAAACATCCCATCCCTCCATCCCTTCTATTGTTTGTTTATTTTTTGTCTTTTGTTTTTCTTACTCATCTGTCCATAAATTGGACAAAGGGAGTGTCAGTCATAAGGTGTTCACAGTCATATGGCTGCAACTTAAAAGCTTAAAAGCCTTCAAGAATCAAGGCTATTGGACTATGGTTCAACAAATTCAGTTATTTCCCTCTGGCCACTCAAATACACTAAAAACTGGAAGTGATATCTATATACTGCATAAGAATAATGTCCAGAATGACCTCTGGATTCTATTTAAAATCTCTCAGCCACTAAAACTTTATTTTGTTTCATTGCTCTTCCTCTTTTTGGTCAAGAAGGCTTTCTCACTCCCATGATGCCAGGGCCAGGCTCATCTGAGGGAGTCATGTCCCATGTTGCCAGGGAGGTTTACACCCCCGGGAGTCATGTCCCATGTAAGGGGGAGGGCAGTCAGTTCACCTGTGGAGTTGGCTTAGCAAGAGAGAGGGAACATCTGAGCAAGAAAAGAGGGGTGACTCTGGCTTAGCTTCTCCTTTGCAGCAATGAATCCCAAAATTGGCCGTCCCCAGTGTTTGTGAGAGTATCAGGTCTTCCCCAAGTGGCGAAAGTTAATATTTTCACTTTTTCTCCCTGTCCCTCAAGGGCATTTTGCAAATTTTTTTAAATCTTCTATGCATCTTACTCTGAGATGTATTGGGTATCACACCAACCTGTACAAATCAACAAGATCTTACTCACTATTCATGGGTCCATATAATTGTAGTGTTCAAATAAACTGACCATAAAAGTTAACTTAGATAATGAGCTACTGAAATGATGTACCAAATAAACATCACTTCCTGTGGTCTTATACAGAAGTTGAAGTTTTCAAATACAGATAATATAATCCTTTGCCCTTTAGTCTGATCTACCTTAGCCCTACCCAAATCTGCTTCACTTATAGCTCTAATTGAAGTCGGATCACTTTTTCAGTGTTTTTAACAGTTGCTTTATGGGGTAATGCTGCAGAACTCTAGCTCTGTGTTTTGTAGCTGCAGAACTCTAGCTCTGTGTTTCATGTATCACACAAATATCCAAAGTTTCATAGAATTACCAGATCATCCACAAAGAGCTCAGCATCTCAGAATTTAGAAATAATAGTAATAATTCTGGAATAGATGTGACTGCTTTAAGAGCTTACCATCTAGAAATCTTTACAACAGCCCTTCATCTGATAACCTATGCTCTCAAATTCAATTCTCTGAATTTGTTCATTATAGTTAGTCCATATTAGTAAGACATTTTAATATGTGTCTTTTTGTTTCTAGCTTATTTCACTCAACTTACTGTCCTCAAGGTCTATCCACATTATTACATGCTTCATGACTTTATTCTATCTTACAGCTATATAATATTCCGGCGTATTTATATACCACAGTTTGTTTAGCCACTCACCCATTGATGGATGTTTGGGCTGTTTCCATATCTCTAGTTGCATGACTCACAGCTTCATTCCTACTTGCAGCTGCTCAATTGTCCATCATATGTATAACCGCTGTTCCCCCTTTCAGTCATCAGTTGATGTATTCTTAGGTCACCTCTATCCATTGCAAATTTTGAACACTACCACCAAAAACAACAGTGTGCAAATGTCCATTTGTGTCCCTGCTCTCAGCTCCTCCAGGTATACTCCTAACTATTATGTTGCAGGGTCAAATAGCAGTCACACACTTAGCCTTCTGTGGGACCACCACACTACTCTCCAGAAAGACTGCATTACTCTACTTCCCTACCAACAGTGAATAGGTACATCTGTCTCTCCACATTTTCTCCAGCACTTGTATCTCTCTGTTCATTTTAAAACAGTTTTATTCACATTTCATGCAATCCAACTTATATAGAAAATCAGTGGTCTCCCAGTATAATCACGTAGCCATGGCTTCAGTACCACAACCTATGTGAGGACATTTCCGTTTCTTCTGCAAAGATATCCCCAGCTTATTGATACTTAGCTTTTGCATATTACCTTTGTTACAGTCAGTGCAAGCATATTACAATGTTACTGTTAATTATGATCCTAGTAAGCATTGATTGTTTTTTCCCATACAATCATTTACCATTGACTGCGTAAGTACCATTTTCAACACCTCACAATGTTGACATTAATTTGTTCTTCCTCAAGCAAAAACATTTTTATAATTGTACTTTTTTTTTATTTTGGCATGGGCAGCCTACACAAATCAAATCCGGGTCTCTGGCATGGCATGCGAGAATTCTGCCACTTATAATTGTACATTTAATCACCACCATTGTTCAGCCGAAGCATCACCAAGTATACCATCCTAGTCTTTTTCCCTTATCTTTCCTTCTGGTCATGCCTCAGCCCTCCTCCCTCAACCATACTCACACTAAGCTTTGTTCAGTGTACTAACAATATTGTGCTACCATCAGATAGTATTGTGCTATCCATTTCTAGATCATTACAATCAATTCTGTGAACATTCTGTACTCCTTTAGCATTAAATATCCAATCTCTACCCTTTAATCTCCTGATAACCTGTGTTCTCAACTAAAATGATCAGTGCTTCACTTATTAATGTTAGTTCATGTTAGTGACACCATACAGTATATATATATATATATATATCCTTTTGTTTCTGGCTAATTTTACTCAGCATAATGTCCTCAAGGTTCAGCCACATTATTACATGCTTCATGACCTTATTCTGTGTTACACCTGCATAATATTCCATCAGATGTATATACCACAGTTTTTTAGACACTTGTGTGTTGATATTTATTTTTGCTGTTTCCATCTCTTGATAATCATGAATAGTGCTGCCATGTACATCAGTGTGAAAATTTCCATTTCTGTCCTTGCCTTCAGTTCCTCCAAATATGTACCTAGTAATGGGATTGCAGGATCATATGGCAGTCCTATACTCATCTTCCAGAGGAACTGCCAAACTGCCTTCCAGAGTGATTGCATTATTCTATATTCCCACCAACAGTGAATAAGTATGCTTCTTTCTCCACATCCTCTCCAGTACTTGTAGTTTCCTGGTTTTTTTTTTTTATAATAGCCATTCTAATAGGTGTGAAATGATATCTCTTTGTTGTTTTGATTTGCATTTTCCTAATAGCCAGTGGTGGTGAGAATCTTTTCATATTTCTGAGTCATTTGTATTTCCTCCTTGGAAAAGTGTCTGTTCGTGTCTTTTGCCCATTTTTAAATTGGATTTTTGTCTTTTGTGGTTGAATTGTAAGATCTCTTTTATATTCTGGATATGAAACCATAATCTGATGCTGTCAGAAATGCAATATACTAGAAAAGGGATTGGCTTTTATAAAGGGAATTTATTAAGTTAAAAGTTTACAGCTCTAAGGCCATAAAAATGTCCATACTAAGGCATCCAGAGACAGATACCCTGACTCAAGAAAAGACCGATGACATTTGGAATTTCTCTGTCTGCTGGAAAGGCACATGGCAATGTCTGTGAGGTCTTTGGCTTCTGGTTTCAAACAGCTTCCCCAGGGGCATTTTCTTTCTGCATCTCCAAATAACTGGGTCTTGTGTGCATCTTCTCTTTCTGTCAGTACTCCAAGCATTGAAGCTTCCTCCAAAATGTTCCCATTTTTAAAGGACTCCAGAAAACTAATCAAGACCCACCTTGAATGGGCAGAGTCATATCTCCAGCTAATCTGAAGGCCACACCCACAATTGGGTGTTTTACATCTCCTAGAAGTAATCTAACCAAAGGTCCCACCCAAACTGGGTGTGTCACATCTCTATGGAAACAGTCCAAGAAAAGATTCCACCTCCACACTATTGAATTAGGGTTTAAAAGACATGGCTGTCCCCATAAGATTGGATTAGTTAAAAGGACATGGCTTTTTGGGGGTACATAACAGCTTCAAACCAGCACATCTGATATGTAGTTTCCAGATATTGTCTCCCATTGTGTAGACTGCCTTTTTACTTTCCTGAAAAAGTTTTTTGATGCACAATAGCATTCAGTTTTGAAGAGATCCCTTTTATCTAGTTCTTCTTTTCATTGTTTGCACTTTGGGTGTAAGGTCTAGGAAACCACCACCTGTCACAATATCTTTAATAATTCCTTGCATGTTCTTGTAAATGCTTTATGGTCTTAGCTCTAACATTTAGGTCTTTGGTCGATTTTGAGTAAATTTTTGTATAGGGTGTGAGATAGGGATCCTCATTCATTCTTTTGGATATGGATGTCCAGTTGTCCAACAGCATCTGTTGAAATGGCTGCTCTGTCCCACTTGAGTTAACTTGACTGCTTTATCAAAGATCAATTGGTTGTAGATATGAGGGTCCACCTCTAAACACTCACTTCAATTCCACTGCTCAGGACACTTATACTTATGTCATTATTATGCTGTTTTGACCACTGTGGCTTTGTAATATACTTTAAAGGCAGGTAGTGTGAGACTCCCCTTTCATTTTTCTTTCTCTATCTTTAGCTATTCAGGGTACCTACTATTCCAAATAAATCTGATTATTGTTTTCTCTATTTCTATAAAGCAAGTTATTGAGATTTTAATTCCTATTGCATTTAATATATCTATCAATTTTGGCAGAATTGACATCTTAACTTTATTTAGTCTTCCAATCCATGAGCATGGCATGTCATTTCATTTATTTAGTTCTTCCTTGATTTCTTTTAGTAAAGTTTTTTAGTCTTTTTAAATAGGTCTTTTATGTCCTTGATTACATTTATTCCTAAATATTTGATTCTTTTGGTTGCTATTGTAAGTGGAAATTTTTTCTTGATATCATGCTCATATTTTTCATTGCTGGTGTTCAGAAACACTACTGATTTTTGTATATGTTAATCTTGTATCATGCCACTTTGCTGTACTCATTTATTAGTTCTAGTAACTTTACTGTAGATATTTCAGGATCATGTCATCTGTGAACAGTGAATATTTTACTTGTTCTTTTCTAATTTGGATGCCTTTTATTTCTTTTTCTTTCCTAATTGCTGTAGCTGTAACTTCCAGCACAATGTTGAATAACAGTGGGAACATTGGGCATCCTTGTCTTGTTTCTGATCTTAGAAGGAAAGCATTTAGTCTTTTTCCATTGAGTATGATTTTAGGTGTGGTTTTTTTTCAAATATTCCCTCTATCACATTGAAGAATTTTCCTTCTATTCCTATCCTTTGAAGTGTTTTCATGATCATGTGGTTTCTCTTTAACTTATTTATATAATGTATTACAGTACTTGATTTTCTTTTATTGAACTACTCTTGCATACATGGAATAAAAACCACTTGGTCATGTTGTAGAATTCTTTTAATGTGCTGCTGGATTTGATTTGCAAGTATTTTCTTGAGGATTTTTGCATCTATATTCATTAAAGAGATTGGTTTAAAATTTTCTTTTCTTGTACTATCCTTGTCTGGCTTTGATATTAGGGTGATGTTGGCTTCACAGAATGAGTTAGGTAGTGCTCCCACTACTACGATTTATTCAAAACATTTGAATGGGAATGGTATTAATTCTTCTTGGAATACTTGGTAAAACTCACCTGTAAAGCTGTCCAGTCCTGGGATTTTCTTTCTTAGTAGATTTTTTGACAGCTGATTCAGGCTCTTTACTTGTAATTGGTTTGTTGAGGTCTTCTATTTCTTCTCAAGCCAATATTGGTTATTCCTAGAATTCCTAGAACTTTCCTAGAAAGTTGTTGATTTCATCTACATTGTTTAATTTGTTAGCGTATAGTTGTTCATAATACCTTCTCATTATCTTCTGTATTTCTGTGGGTTCTGCAGTTATGTCCACCCTCCAATTTCTGATTTTGTCTGTTTGCATCCTCTAACTTTGCTTTTTTGTCAGCTTAGCTAAGTGCCTATCTATTTTTTTTTACTTTATTTTATTTTTTTAGTGTCCACCTATTTTATTGACTTTCTTAAAGAACCAACTTCTGGTTTTATTGATAATCTCTATTATTTTTGTCTTCTGTTTCATTTATTTCCACTGAAATCCTTGGTATTTCTTTCCTTCTGCTTGCTTTGGGGGCTAGTCTGCTGTTCTTTCTCTAGTTCATCAGGTGAGCAGCTAATTCCTCAAAGTTTGCTCTTTCTTCTTTTTAAATATAGACATTGAGGGCAATAAATTTCCCTGTCTGCAGTGCCTTTACTGCATCCAATATGCTTTGATATGTTATATTCATTTTCACTTGCCTCGAGATATTTACTGATTTCTCTTGTAATTTCTTCCTTAACCCTCTGGGTGTTTAAGAGTATGTTGTTTAACCTTAAATTTTCCAAGCTTCTACCTGTTATTAATTGCCAACTTCATTCCATTATGATCTGAGAATGTGCTTTGTATAATATCAATATTCTTAAATTTATTGATACCTGCTTTGTGCCCCAACATGTGGTACATCCTGGAGAATGATCCATGGGCATTTGAGAAGGATGTGTGTCCTGCTGTTATTGGGTGCAGTGTTCTGTAAATGTCTGTTAGTCTAGTTCATTTATTTTATTATTCAAGGTCTCTGTTTCCCTGTTTATCCTCTATCTTGAGTTCTATCCATTGATGAGAATGATGTGTTGAAGTCTCCAATTACTTTTGTAGAAATGTCTACTTCTTCCTTCAGTGTTGTCAGTTTTTGCCTCATGTGTTTTTGGTCACTTTGGCTTGGTACATAAATATTATGATTATTTTGTTTTCAAGATGAATTGTCCCTTTTATTAATACATAGTGTCCTTTGTCTTTTTAAATTGTTTTACGTTTGAAGTCTAATTTGTCTGATATTTGAATAACTATCCCCAATGTATAGTTGTTGTTTTCATGGAATATCTTTTACAAAACTTTCACTTTCAACCTGTTTTGTCCATGGGTGTTAAGTGAGTTTCTTGTAGACAGCATATAGATGGGTCCTATTTTTTTTTTTTTAATCTGTTCTGCAAATCTATGTCTTTTGATTGGAAAGTTTAATCCATTTGCATTAAATGTTATTACCATAAAAGCTGTACTTTCTTCAACCATTTTTTCTTTTAGATTTTCTAAGTCATAGCTTAACCTTTTTCTCTCTTTTAACCTAATTAGTTACCCCCTGATAAACTTCATTTCTACACTCATCTCCAAATTTCTCTCTCCTGTTTTTTTCCCTCTCTGCCTATAGTGGTCCCTTTTGAATTTCATGTAGGGCAGGTCTCTTGTACTCAAACTCTCTCAATGTCTGTTTACCTATAAATATTTTAAACTATCCCTCATTTTTGAAAGACTTTTTTTATTTTTTGCCAGATATTGAGTCCTTGGTTGGTTGTTTTTCCTCTCTCAGTATCTTAAATATATTATCTCACTGCCTTCTTACCTCCGTGGTTTCTACTGAGAGATCCACATTTAGTCTTATCAAGCTTCCCTTGTATGTGATGGATTGCTTTTCTCTTGCTGCTTTCAAAATTCTCTCTTTGTCTTTGATATTTAGAAATCTGATTAGAAATTGTCTTGACATAAGTCTATTTGGATATATTCTGTTGGGATATGCTGTGCTTCTTGGACCTGTACTTTTATATCTTTCATAGGAGTTGCAAAATTTCCATTGATTATTTCCTCCATTATTCTTTCTGCCCCTTTTCCCTTCTATTCTCCTTCTAGGGCACCCATAATACATATATTTATGCACTTCGTGTTGCAATTCAGCTCCCTGAGAACCTGCTCAAATGTTTCCATTTTTCCCCTATCTGTTCTTTTGTGTGTAGAATTTCAGATGTCCTGTCTTCTAGTTTACTAATCCTTTCTTCTGCCTCTTCAAATGCTGTTGTATGTCCATTTTGTTTTTCATCATTTTTTTATTGTGTTTTTCATTCCCATAAGTTCTGCCATTTGTTTTTTCAAGCTTTCAGGTTCTTTTGTGTGGTCCACCTTTGTCTTTTTTATATCCTTCGTGTCTTTTTCTATATTTTCCTTTAATTCATTGAATTGATTTAGTAGATGTTTTAACATTATTAATTAGTTGATTCAATTTCTGTTTCTCAGTTGAGGTGTTATTTTGTTCCCATTCACTGGATCATATCTTTGTTCTTCCTTGTATGGATTATGATTTTTTCTTTTTGCTGGTGTGGAGGTATCTGATTTTCTTGCTTCATTTATTCTAGAGGTTGTTTAATCTCTTTTGTCTAGGGTTGTTCTGTTGGTTGGATTTGTTCTCTATCAGTTTGTCTCTCTCACCAACTAGTTTTTAGATTGATTCTGGCCCCCTGTCTCCCCCGCAAAACCAGGCACCTACAATGACTACCTCAGGGATGGGAGTAGGCACTGTAAAACACAGCAATGTCTCTGTTTGTGGGTAAAACAAGTCTGTTCTCTCCCAGTGGTGATCTGTTTTTCATTGTCCAGCAAGACCGGAGCTTGTTTTAGGGCACTGCTTTAATAGTTGGGTCATTCATGTTTCTTAACCAAAACAGGGGAGGGGTCCATTACAGGGAGTCTAGACCCGCTCCTGTCAGCCTGAAATGATTGTCTGGGTAGTCTCTGAAAAAGTTCTTCAATCCCTTTTCCTCCCCACAGATGGCGGTGTCATTAACTTAATCATGCCTTCAGAGCACAGGCTGTACCGCACCAGGTCAGGCTAACTGCCAGGTTCTGTTCTCTCTCTTCCCTGGCCCAAATCTGGCTCAATATGGGTCTGGGTCTTCCACTTGTGGTGGAGTAGCTGTCCTATCCTTTAGCCTTGGCCCGGGCAGGGATCAGGCCTCTCACTACCATTTCTCACAGAGGTGGAGGGGAGTTTGGACCCAGGGCTGGAAACACAGCTTCTGTGCACATTTTCTCAGACTCTCCATCTGTCACTGACCTGGGCCTTGAAGTGCTCTCCCTGTCCCCCAGCTCTCCAAAAGGTGAAGATCTGTCCCCCTGCTGTGAGGCAATATGTATTCTGTGTGCCACTGCTGGGGTCCCTGGTGCTGTTTCTCTGCCCATCCCACACTATAAGACCAAGTGAGGGTGTAGAAGGGGGACCAGCCAGTCTGGCATGGAAATTTCCTATCTGATAGTCTTCTACTTCTTCAATTCGGGATTTGTAGGACCTCTCCAGTCCATATCCTCCTCCAGATTTCGGAATAATTCAGAATTGGTCTTTTCTAAACTGAATCTCTGAGCAAAGATTTTCAGTAGCATTTATGCTGTCATACTGATGATGTCACTCTTAATAGATTGTTTGGATATTCACCTTAACTGACATTGCAACCTCCATCCTATACTCCCGAGCATAATCCTGATCTCCATTCTATAATCATTTGAATATGATATGACCTTTTAAAAATCCATAAAAATTAGCTATTCTTGGTGAGTTAAAATACAAACAAATAACTCAGTATGATTTATTAGGTTTATTTCATCTGCTAAATTTACTTCATTTCCTACAGACATTCTTTAAAGCTCAATGAATTCTTGTAGGATTCATAATAAACTCTATTTGCCCATAAGGTGGCAGTAAAGCATAACCCTTTAGACCAACAACTTGGTTGAATAGTCCTTTGACCAAAACATATCTGTCACATGCTAATGATGTGATTTGGGACACATTCTAATGTTCTACAAGCTACAGATTTCTCATCCTTTTTTATCATTTAAAATGCTGATAACAATGATTTGGAGAATTAAAGCTCCAGAAAATTTTAGGGATGCTGAAGTGAGTCAACAAGAGGGGACAAAAACTCAGGTGATCTTCCAAGCAAGAGAACCCCTTTTCAGTGTACAGTTTATGAATGCATCTAAGGAGGAAGTCTTGAGATGGAGAGAGATAGCAGCAATATCTGAGGTTATGGAGCTGTTTTCCTTTTTTGAGGGAAGGTGAAACCTCCTAACACACACTATGGTAAACTCTTACCAGGTTTCCCTTTAGGTGGGAGGGTTAGGGAATATTTCGACTTGGACTAAACAGTACTCTTCTAATTCCATGGAGTCTATTTATTCATTTTTATTAGATTCCTTTTAACCCAAGAAAGATAGTCAAATCAAAGAAACAGACTTGAGTAAAACATTTTCCAATCAAAATTAGGAATGACTTGGAGTATAGGTCTGCCTTGAAGTATGAACAGCCAAAAAGATTCATTGTTTTTTCAAATAGTATGTAAATAGTAAGACAACAACATATGCAGTTTACTTTTCTTTCATTTGAATTTCAAATTTGTAGTTGAATTGTAATATTATGTTGTCTGGAAATAATAATATATGCTCTTTAAGAAGAATTCAAGAAATATAGAAAAAATACATTTTAACTTATAAAATACATAAAATCATGCAAAAACATTACCACCAAGATGTACTGTCATTAATTTTAGATGAAAATCCTTCCTGAACTCTTACTGCTACTCTATACCTCAGACTAGCTAGGCATACAGATGAAGAGAGTGAGATAAATTATATAATAAAAACAGGATCATTCTATAATGCTACTTTTGAGAGTTTGGTGAATACAAGGACAACATTCAAAACTGTAAATTATATTCTAAATGTATGTAACAGATAAATAGAATATAAAACATTTTGAAAATATGATATTTCCCAGAACATCAAAAATAGCAAGTGCTTAAGCAAAAACAAACTAACAATATGTCCAGCTTCTACCCGGAACATTCCAAAACTTCAATTAAAGATTTTAAAGAAACCTCAAATAAGTGGAGGTGTGTACCTGTTCATAAACCAGAAAACAATATTGCAAAAGATGTACAGCCATTCTAAATTGTTCTATAGAGTTAATATAATCCTAACCAAATAGGTAGTGGGTTTTTTAAAAAGAGAGTATAGCAATTTGATTTTCAAATATTATGGAAATGCAATAGGAATAACAGAAAAGGTAGTCTTAAAGAAGAACAAAGCTGAAGGACTTGTACTACCTGATATCAAGACTTATTATGAAGCAATAATAATCAAGAAAATATTTTATTGGTCATGGATAGACAAATAAATCAGTGGAATAGAGCCCAGAAAATGATACCAAAAATTATGATAAATAGATAGTATAGCAAAATTGTACTACAGAATGAACTAAATGATATTTTTATTATTAAATGATGTTGGGCCAATTAGATAGACATGTGGGAAAGTGACTCTTGATTCAACATCAGTTTGAATACATATGTAAAAAGTGAATTCAATAAGACAGGGTGCAGTGGTAGAATTCTCGCCTGCTATGCGGGAGACTGGAATTTGAGTCCCAGTCCATGCACTTCCCAAAAAACAAACAAACAAACAAAAAAACAAAGAAAAATTCAACAAATGGTGCTGCAATAACAAGATACTCACATGGAAAAATAATGAAATGTGACGCCACTATAGAGCATACAAAAAAAAAAAAGTGAATCCATAAGGCTTTTAGAAGAAAATCTAGGAGAATATCTTCATGAACTTAGAGTATGCAAATATTGCTTAAACTGAGCAAACAAGCAGTAAGCATAAAGAAAAATATAATTAATTGTGAAATATTAAAATTAGGAATTTTAGTTCATCAAAATGTACCATGATACAGTGAAAGATAAATCACCAAATGGGTGAATATGTTTGCAGCATATATATCCAACAAACGGTTCAGGTCAGAAGTATAGATCTGTAGAACTTCTATAGAGCAGTAAGAAAAACAAAGGAGCTCAGTAGTAAATACACAGAATATAGGAGGATATCAAAATGGCTAATACATACGTACAGATATGCTCAACATCATTGGTCACTGGAGAAATTAAAAATTCAATCTAGTGTGGTACTACAAAACTACCAGAACGCCTTCATTGAACAATGTTGTCTAGAATGTGTAACACTGTAACTCTCATACACTGTACTTGTTATATTACTTTGCATTTTTTGGAACTGACTATTAAAACTGAACATATGCAAACTCTAGTCCCAGCAGTTCCACTCCTAGGTAAATAGGTAAAAGAGATGTGTATTAATATATAGTCACTGAAAGACTAGTAAAGTAATATTTACAGGAGGACTATTTGTAATACCTTCTAAATGGAAGACACAAATGCGTATCATAAGTAAAATGAGGAAGTAAATTGCAATATTTACGTATAATAGAAATCTTTATAACAATGGGTGATAAACTATTGCTGCTTATAAAATCATGAATGATTCTCACAAATAATGATGTTGTGCATAAAGAAGCCAGATTAAAAAACTCTACTATATGATTCCATTAATATAAACCTCAAAATATTTAAAATATTTATCATATAAGAATTCAGTATAATGCAAACTCCAAAAAAAATCTTCCTTTTTTACCAAAGAGAAGATACTTTTCTAAGAGATCTCTCTTAGGTTAAGGAAATAATGTGAAAATATTAAGGCTATATAATTGTTTTAATTTGTTAGCTTAAGCTTGGAAACATTAAGAGAATCATACTCCCACCTTTTTTTACTTCAAACTCTTGGTATTTCTCACTGAAATGGTTTTTAGAATGTGAACGTTTATAAAATTTACACTCTCCTCTATACCATCATAACAGTAGAGATTTTTTGTTTTTGTACTTTCAAAAGTATTTTATTAGATTTATTTCATTTGACCCTAACCACATCTTTAGGAATCAAGTCTATTAATGTCCTTGTTTTACAGATGGGGAAACTGAGGCCTAAAGAGGTTAAGTAAGTTGCTAAGTAACTGTAATTTAATACATGTTTAATACTATATTGTTTTCCAAAACAAACATCTAAGTGTCTTACACAAGAGGATGGAAAAAAAAGAAGAGAAATGAAAATCATGTTTGCATTGGCTGTCTAAGTAAGAGGCAAAAATTAACTTTTATTGTTAAAAAACTAATTCTTATTGTTACATAATAACAGTGGTTTTAAATCTTTTCTGAGTTCTTTATTTTGAGTCATTTACTGTTTTGGAGGATTTCATCATGAAATATTTTATGTTTTCATTTTGTGTTTTTAAGGTTGTCCCTCCCTCACTTCCTTTTATCCCTCCCTCCTTCCTTCCTTTCTTCTTTCCTTTCGTCTTTCCTTCCATCCATCCACCTATCCATCCTTCCTTTTCTTTTTCTTTATAGTAAAAAGACATGTTCCCAGATAAGGAATTTCCTGAGTTCTTGTGTTCTTGAAAATGTCTATGCCAATTATGTGAACGATTCCTTAGGGAGTAAGATTATAATCTTTATTCTTTCTCTTGGGCATCTCTAGGCTTTCTAGACTTTTTTCCCCTTTAATTTTCCTTTTAAAATGTTTTTTCAATCTGTCTCTTAGTGGGTACTTTCCTCAAGTGGCTTTTAATATTTAATAAATTTCTGCTTTCTTAGGTCATTTTGTGTTCCTTATTTTTTAGAGTAATATTTTGAGTTGCCTGTTAGATATCTCTGAATGTGAATGTGGTAATGGAGGTTTTGATTACTCCTTGTAGATCCTTTTTCTGGATGCAAAAAGAATGTTTTTAATGTTAATGATTAATAAGATAATCAGTGAATGTTTACTTGCCAGTTCTTGTATGTCAGTTTGTTTCCTGGGACATGACCTGTAGCAAATATTGTTATTATGCCTAGAATAAGCTCCCTATTCCATTTATTGTGTTCTTCTTTATAATTGTATCGTATTTGGCTATCCTCCCTATTTATAATCATTTCCTTAATTGCTTTGGTCTCTGTTTTTTCATCTATTTGATCAATATTAAGCCAAGCCTATCTTAATAGCAGCAATATTTTATTTCGTTATATATTATTCATTGGTTCTCTAGTGTTAGTTTTATTAATTTATTTTTGCCTTCAACCAGTTTGCTTATCTCCACATTTTCCCATTACATCTCAGTTTTTTTTCATCATCTGGCTTTTAATTTTACATTTTAATAAATCCTGTTTTTAGAGGATGAAACACTAAAAAATATATTATTTTGTTCTTTAGAGTATATTTACTTTCAGACCATATCCTTCGTATTTCATTTGTATATGTTGCTTTCTTTAATTTTTCTTCTGTTATGCTTATAGACTGCTTTCCCTACCACTTTTTCCATTTTAAATTCATACTTGAAATGTACAGTTTTGTCTATAACTTCTATTTGATTTCATGTAAAATGAATTAATTTTCATCAATTCTCTGAATACTATCATACATAATTTTTTTCTTCCCATTTACTATGAATTAAGGGCTTATTGTGTTCTTCTATCCTCTTTTCAGAGGTATGAAGTTATTTTGGGTTCAAACAGGATAATTCAGCTAGAGGGAATATGGTCTTTGTTGCAAGGGTTCACCTCTGCTCATTTTGTCTTTTTAAAATCAACATGGGTGGCAATATATCTTGTGCATGTGGAAAGAATAACCTCATGATTTGTTGAAACCAGCTCTCCCCAATTTCATTGTGGAACTTTAGTGTCTGTGCTTCCATCAGAGACTATTAAACCCAACTTTTCACTTTGCCTATTTCAAGCTTTCCTCAGTAGCATCCTTTTATTCTTTTCCTCACCCACCCAAGCTATCAGAATAGGAAAACAACAATACCCTCTTCCTGGAGTTCAAATTAAGATAGTCTTATCAGTAAAAAAACAAAAAGTAGAATTTTCCAGCCACACCATTTTGCTCTTAGCAGTAGCTGTCAGGTTAGGAGCTAAGTTTTAATAGATCAGACTCATTCATTTTCTTTCCTTGTTTTCCTATTTTGAAATTTGTTTCAAAAACTGACCCCCCTACCTTTTCTTTTTTTTTAAAATATGGACCGCTTCACGAATTTGCATGTCATCCTTGCGCGGGGGGCATGCTAATCTTCTCTGTATCGTTCCAATTTTAGTATATGTGCTGCCGAAGCGAGCACCCCCCTACCTTTTCTTGATACTGATAGTAAATTTAATCTACTTTTAGTTTTTATTGCTCACTTGTCTAGATTTAATTAAAGGCGATTCTATGATCTGATTCCACTCTGCTATCCTGCTTTGATTTTCTATTGCTAGATAACAAATCACCCCAAAACTTAGTGGCTTAAAGCAGTAACAGTTTGCTCTGGTTCATTTTTGGGGGATGATTGACCAGTCAATTCTTCTGCTTCATGTGGAGTCAGCTGGAGTGCCAGGATGGCTGGAAGTTTCAAAATGGCCCAACTCACATAGCTGGGAGTTGATGCTACCTGCTGCATTCACAGTGACTGTCCCCTTGGAAACTCAGTTCTCCTCCATTCAACCTCCCTTTCATCAATAATGTTCACTTACTTTCAAATTATTTTTACCAGCTAGAGAGACAGTCCTGAGTCCTGCATACTTCCTCTAAATTCTGCTTAGAAACTGAAAAATTCTTAATTAGTTTACCTCTCTCTTCCTTAATATTATCACTGACAGCCTAAAAGATGCCACTTATCAGACAAAGCAGAAAAAGTAGACTTCAGAATAAGAAATATTACCAGGGATACAGAAGAACTTTGCATAATGAAAAAGTGGTTAATTTTAAATGTGTTTTCAACTAATAACAATCCTAGATGTAAATTTGTCTTCAAACAGGTCAGAGAAAAAGTCGGTAAAACTATGAGGATGAAGAGAAAGGAAAACATAAGGAAGAACTGACAAATCTAGAATGCTTCTCTTTCAGCAACTGATGGAACAAGTGTGCAGAAGATCATGAAGGCTATAGAGGACCCCTGAACAATGCAGCAAAGCAAATCATCATAACTAACATATGTAAAACACCTCACCTAACAATAGCGGAATGCAAACACTATTATTATAAGGGCACATAAAATATTCAACAAGAGAGCAGCTATTATGGAACGAACAACAACAACAGAACCTTAAGAAATTTGAAAGACTAGGAATCACACAATGTATGCTCTCTAACCAAAATGGATTTAAACTAGAAAACTATAATAGAAAAATGCATGGAAAGTTCCCAAATATTTGTAAATTAAGCATCACACTTATAAATAACCAATGGCTTATTGAGGGAGTCTCAAAGAATTTTGAACTGAATTAAAAATGAATATAAAGCCTCAAAATCTTGGATGCATTAAAACAGTGCATAGAGGGAAATTTATATCATTTAATGGTATAAAAAAGAAATATATTAAATAAATAAACTAAGAATCCATCTTAAGAAACAAAATAGAAGAGTAAATAAAACCAAAGACATTTAAAGGGAAGAAAATAAGAGCAGAAATCAAAGAAATTGAAAAGAGAAAAAAATAGAGAAAACTTATGAAATCTAAAGCCAACAAAATAAGGAGAAAGCAAAAATAACCAATATCAGAAATGACAGAGAAACCTTACAGACATTAGTAGGATAAGAAAATGCAATGAACCCACTCCATGAACATAATCCAACATCTTATATGAAATGGCCCAATTCAGTGAAAGTCACAACTTATCGAACTCACTCAAGAAGAAAGAAATAATTTGAATAGTTCTATATTTATTAAAGAAGTTGGATTTGTAGTTGAAACCTTTCCAGTCCAGAGGGATCACAAGCGAATTCTATTAAACATTTAATGGTACAAAATTGCACACTTTCTTCCCTAAAAAGAAGAGGAGGGGAAATTTGCCAACTCATTTTATGACATCAGCATTATCTTGATAAACCAAATCAAAGACATTATATGAAAAGCAAACAAAAAACACAGAGCAGATTTCCTTAGAAAATATCAAATCATATATATATATATAGCTACAGATTTATTGAAAGAAAAACTGCTTGAGCAGGGAGATCTCGAACCAGTAAAGTAGGAGTGAGAGTCTTAATATCCGTCTAGTCACAGCTGTTTATAAAGCATTTAGGGGATTTCCAAGAGGAAAGTTACAGTGAGTGGTTGACTAATATTAAAATTACTTATTTTATAGGAGGGTTCTACCTAGACCACCTGATTCCCATGGTTTTATAAATGCCAAGAGAAATAAAATATGTTTCTTGTCAACAAAATATTTTCCCTATATTAACAATTATTTAGGAATTGAAAACCCCCATTCTTAATGTTATATAAGATCCTTGGAACAACAACACCTATTTTGTATAGTACAGTAAATACTAGGCATTTAATAAATTATTATGGGAGAAAGAAATGTGAAAAGGGAGGAAAAGAAGAGATTTTTAAAATAGAGTGGAATATGAATCAAAGGGATTTTGAGTTGTGATGTCTAATGTGTATATATATATATATATATATATATAATTTTCAATGACTGCCTTCTGGAAGTTGCTATACTCTTAACTTGTGTCCAAAATCCTTTATCTCTTAGAATTTATTATCCTCTATAAACAGACAACTGGGCCACTTGAAAACTTACGACAACTGAACACTGCGCTACCAGAGTATGGTCAGGACCTGAAAAAGTCTGCCAGGGAGCCTCCCTGGCAGTGGAGAAAGATCTAGTGTTTACTGCTTAGCCAGGTTTGATGTGGCAGTAGCCAGGGAAAGAAACGTTTGCTCAAGTCACCTGTGGATCACAGTCCAGCTCTCAGAAGAACTAAGAAATAGGGTGGAGGCTGCAACTGGGAAAGTAGAATAATAGGCAATGATATTTCTTCCTGTAGCTGTGAGGAGGAAAAGGATGAGCTTGGGTAGGATAGGAAGCTACACTCAGCCATCCCCTTCTCCAAAGACATTTTTCCTGGCCCCCCAAACTAACTCCAACCTGCTTCTTATACCTTTGCATACCTTCTTTCAAAGAATGACCACATATCACAAGGAGAATTTTATTAATGTTTTTTTCTACAGCTAGACCATGAGCTTCAAGAGTCTTATTAATATCATTATTTATCATTAAATTTCCTATTCCTATTTGTATGCCTGTCATAATATAGGTGTTCATGCAGCAAATGGATAAAGGAAAAACATGAAAATGGAAAATGAATTCTCTGCCTGTGATCTATCACAAAATTTAAGTCATAAATGAAAAAATTAAGTTTGGATCTAAAAATGTTTCACACTATTTTATAAACTAATGGGTGGCAGTGTCTTTACAAATTTCCTCTTCAATTCATCACCTCTTGTCATGATGGACACCATCTAACAAAAGGAATAAGAACAGGGAAACTTCTCAGATTGTCATGAGCTCTTATAGTCCTTTGGTATTCCAAATTTGCAAGGCATATTTCAGTTTTATATTTTATGTCAAATTTCTCCAACCTACATATCAGGGGAAGTGGGTGGTGCAATGGTGGTTCAGTAGCAGAGTTCTCACCTGCCATGCCAGAGACCCGGGTTCGATTCCCAGAGCCTACCCATGCCAAAAAAAAATAAATAAATAAAAGCCCTTACCAGCAGGATTCAGCAAATGACAGAAATGTAAAGCGATCATCAGGAAACTGTTGTAAGATTAGAGAAGAAATTAAGTGTCTGAAATTGCTTATAAAGATTCAGTATGTATATATTCAAGATTTCCCAAATTTGATGATCTATTAGAAATCTCTTTTTAATACTGACAGACCTCTGTAAAATCAGGCCTCTTCACACTTGGTGATGTATGATTTCTCCTTACCTAGAGATATGAGTGAGGAAGAATATGTCATCTTAATGGCTTGGATCATATAGAAATATAGAAACAATGTAGAGTTGTAAGCCTTATATACTGTGAGACAAAGAACACCCACCAATAGTGACGTTATTAATCACCTAAAGGGATGTGAAAAGAGAACTCAGTTGAGAGGAAGAGGGATTTAGTCATGTATATAGTGGATTTTAGGGACATTGGGACAATCAAATACAAAATGCACATATATAAGCTTGCTTAAACAATTCTTCTGATCTTCTCTTTTTGTTGAAATTCTTGGAAAACTAAAATAATAACAACAACATTGGAATAAGTATATTACAGTGGTAAGGGCCGTGTTCAATTGTTTAAGTTGTGCCAAACATTTTCTGACATTGATCAGAAATAGGAGACTGAATGAAAGATGAATATAATGTCAAAGGATAATTTTAAATTTTTTTGTACAAAATAACTTCAATCTTTTGATTACATTTTTATTCAGCCTCCTCCTACATCAGAACTCCAAGATTAATTATGACATGTTAGTATCATGACTAAGCACTAGGAGATATAATGTCCCCCTTTTGCAGTAAGCAAAAGCTCTGTTGCAGGAATCAAATGAGAAAAGGAATAAGGCTGGCTTCAGAATTGTGGCTTGGAGAGGACTCTGAATGGTGATTGTGGTAGATGGAAATGACTAAAAGCAAACAATTCTGGAACCTTCTAGATTTTGACAGCTTTATACTGCCAGAGAAACTATAAGCCCAGATTTAAAAGCCTTTACCTTAAATAATCCTTAACGCCCCTAACAAGAGCAATCAAGAAGAGGCCTTTAAGTAGTATACCACCAAACAAACGTGTTCCCCAAATTGCACCTCAGATTGGTTCCTAATGGAAAATGGGCAATATCAGAAGGCATAGCCATGAACTGCAAAGAACAATGGACAAGGACACTGTTTCAGATAGCAGAAACAGGCCATTAGCAAAGAATCAAAGAATGTTCCCCACCCCCACCCCCACCCCTGTCCCTCTATCAGGGCAGAGGCCTTTACCGGGCCAGGTCAGCAGATATTTATTAGTTCTATGTGCCCGTGACGGCCACGTGCATTTATTTTCCCCTTTTCTAGATGGGAGCATGAATTGTGGTTATTCTGTTCATGCTCCTCCATGTTACACTGAGTGTGGAGAAGTGAGTAGAGGTTAACAAAGTGCTTAATGCTATAAAGGTCTCTACAAAGAGCTACGTTCAGAAATCCTGAACTTGTTGCTTTATTGCAGTAACTAGATTAAACTTGAGACCGTCTCCTTTGAGAAGTGCGGTAAGCATGTCTTAACTGTGAAAAAAGGCTGTGCATGGTGGCCACAGGAGTCTAATTATCTACCAAATTCATATTGCACTGCTAGGATATAGAATTGTCGCTGGGAAGTGGAAGCACGGCAGGGAATTCATTTCTCTGCCTCCCTTGATGTAAGTGTGGTCCTGTGAGTAGTTTACAGAGGTGGTGAGAAGTGTTGTGTTTCACTTCTAAGTCAAGTTGGTAAGGAACCAGGTGCGGATTAGTCACAGTAGTTTTCATCTTCCCACCACGTCGATGCAGACGAGCGTGGTGATTATGAATCATATGCTGATGATGGTAGAGCCAGAAATGAAAGGACAATGGGACTCTCCAGCACTACTTGGAGGAAAGCTGCCTGTGAATCAGGAACAATCATCTGAACTTTATGCAATTGAGAAATGGACTTCCACCTGTGAAAGTTATTATGCATAATAGTTATTTGTTGTATTAGCTAGGCTTATCCTACATAAAATAACTTATGACAAATGGCATAATGCAAAATTTACCTACATTAAGGGTACAGGTATAAAAGAGTTTCTTGGTTTTGCTATCTGATAGATACAGGATTCAATTTCTCATACTCAGGCAACAAGCTCAAGCCATTATGTACTGTCCTCTATATGCAATTCTGCTAAATGAAATGAAGCTAGTGTTTAGAAATTGAATCATACAAGCATTGATCTGTCTATCTAATATGGCCATTTAGCTTCTACTCTGCAGTGGTCTTATTTCCATAGTCTTTAGTCTAGTGACTATAAAGAATATGGATAGATGTCAAATAAATCTCTACCCTCAAGGACCCAACAGTAGTTTAAGTAATACATAACTTATGTGTGAGTATGAACATATATACTCATAATATACAATATGTTATATGTCATGAAAGGTAAAATATTATCTATTATTGGAAGTCAGAAGAGATTGATTGAGTCCATCTTGGGAAACTACAAAAACCATTTGAAAATAGGCTTTACTTTAAATTGGACAGAAAAACTGAGTCAAATTCTAAGAGACAGAGATAGTGACAAAGTTTTTTTGGGTAGAGAAAATATTAATGGGAAAAAGTACATAAAGAGAGAAATCCTGATTGCTCAGGATTCCAGTGGTTTAAGCCTCTGATGTTTGTACTGGAAAATGGGAGATGAAGTTGGGACAGAAGATGTGCCAGACAACAGAATCTTTAATCCTGAACTAAAGCTCTTTAACTTTATTGGTTAAGCTGTGTTATGCAGTGCAGAACCACTCCCAGTTATTTTTCCCTGGGGTAGCTTGGCTGGACCAGAGTTGATAGGCTTGGATGAGAGTTCACATAGCAGAAATAATGGGATTGTTGAATTTAGAAATAAAAATTCTTGCAGAGGCTTTATCCCAGAGTTTGAGGCAAACTTAATAATGACTTTGTTTGAACAAAATCATCTGACCTGGGTAGAACTGCTTCCTTGGAATTTTAATAGACTTTGGCAAAATTTCCCCTCATATTGCGGTGTCTTAGCAAACACTTAAGAGGCTTCCTCTGATGGTTATAATTAAGCTTCAAAGGGCTTAAGCAAAGCCAGACATTTAACTGGGATGAAACTATTTCCCCTTTTTTTTTTCATTGTTACCTATTGAAGATCCCTTGTACATGATGAATTGCTTCTTTCTTGCTATTTTCTAGTTATCTTTGGCATTTGACATTTTGATTATGATATATCTTGTGGGAATTCTATTTGGATTTCTCCTCTTTGGAGCTTATTTGGCTTCTTGGATTTGTATATGCATTTCTTTAATCAATTTTGGGAAGTTTTATGCCATTATTTCATCAAATATTCTTTCTGTCCCTTTCTCTTTCTTTTTTCTTTCTTGCTCTTCCATAATGCATATGTTGGTATGTTTCATGCTCTTTTCCACTGGCCTCTTAGGCTCTGATCACTTTTTTTCATTCTTTTGTCTTTTTGCTCTTCAGACTGAACGAATTCAGTTATCGTGTCTTCTACTCCACTAATCTTTCTGTCTGTTCAAATCTACTATTGAACTCTCCAGTGTATTTTTATTTCCTCTGTTGTGTCTTTAATGGCCAAAAGTTCTGTTTGGTTCGTTTTTAAAATTTTTAATTCCTTCTTTGGTTCATACATCATCTTCTTAGTTTCCTTTAGTTCTATGTTCATGTTTTCTTTTAGCTCATTGAATTTATTTAGGAGAGTTGATTTAACATCTTTGATTAGTTGTTCCAAAGTCTGTGCTTCTTCTGTTGTTTTATTTTGTTCCTTTGAGTTAGCCATCACTTCCTGTTTCTTTGATTTTTTTGTTGATGCCTAGACATTTGATTTTTGATGTGCGAATTCTAGACATCAGATTCTCCCTCTTACCTAAGGTTGTAGCCTGGATAGGCTCTGTGTTGAGGCTTTCCCTCATCATTTAGCCCAGTTTGTACTGCTCATCCTGGACTTTTATGCTCTCTTTCAAGAAACCCCAAGCATGGGTGAGTGTTTCCCTTGGAAGCTTCTTCTCCTGGAGCCCTGGGCTGTCCTCTCTGTTTTAAATTACAGTCTTTCTTCTCCTACATGCTCTGATCTGCCTTTTACTTCTCGCTTTCAGCACTGATTTTGCTCTGCAAGCATCAGGGCCTAGCTCCCCCTTTCCACAGTGCTTTTGGGTAACTTCTGGATTAAGACCCAGACCCATGCCCTGAGTCAGACTTCCATAGAGCCAGTTGGGTTCATGTTCAAAGATATGCAAAATTTTTGTTCACTTGCACAAATAGTCATGTCCCAAGGATCCATACTGGAATAGGCATGGATGACCAATTCACTGCCACAGGTCAATCAGGTTCCTGGGACCTGCACTGGAATGTGAATAGGCAGCCAATCCTCAGCCATGGGTTGAGCAAATTCCTAAATAAATCTGAGAGGGGGAAAGTGGGGCCTTGACCCATGAATCTGTCCCATCGCTCTCATTTTAGAATTTTTTTCCAATTCAGCAGTCATTGAATTGTTTACTAGTCTCAAGCATCTTCCAGAGTTTTGAGAAAATGTATTCTGTCCATTTTTCTGTGTTTCTAAAAAGTGGGAGACATTCACTGGCAGTACCTTATACTTTCATCTTGCTGACATGATCTTGATCTAATTTTTGCCACCTAAGAATGATGGTTTCCTTTCATAATGTTCCTAAGCCCATAGTATAATAATATTCTCAAAACTCTTACCTCAACTGATGCTCAGCTATGACTTATAAAATTAAAGATAAAATATTTGAGGAGTATTAATACAAAGATACCTGTACTGAGTTTAAAGTTCAACTTTAAAAACTGAATTCAAGAAGAAATACAGAGAAACATAAAAACATGAATGATAATACAAATTAGAAAGAGAAATTAATCAAATGAAATACACATTTTCTTAATACCATTTTAAGATTAATAATATCAGTTAGCTTCCCAAAGTTTTATATAGCCAAATATACTTTAAAATTTAGTTTGATTTACATTGTGCTTGCAGTAGTATAAACAATATAGATCTTAGTGAAATGGAACATAATGAGGGTGTGGATGTTGGAGCAGAGTACAAGCTACATGAATTGGACAGAGAGAGAATTGGCCACAACAATCTGCAAATTGGAAAAAATTCTCCAATTATGCACTTCGGTATATATGTATTTTTATAAGAGTCAGAGTTCTAGGATATATTTTCTCTAACTCATCAAATTTTAAAAGTTGGAAAGTAAACTAAAAATTTTTTTAAATTGAAAAGGCCAGATAAAGTATATTAACAAGACAGAATTTATCTTCAAGCTATTTGGAATATCTATCTGCCTTAGAAGACTAAGAAAGATTCTGGTTCTCATAGAACAAACTGTTAGGCTAAGACACTAGGGTGCCACTTCCCCATAGAATCTTTGAACAACTAGCAAAATTTGATGAGTCATCTTCCTCAAAACTCCAGAAAGTAGTTAAAGAGTTGTAGTAACAGGCAAGTGCCAAATGAATAAAATACAGTTTTAAAAACTGTAGGAGAAAATCCAGTGCACTTGATGGTTCCTTCCCTCATCCCTTCCCAGCATGGCAGGGAACCATCCTTTGTTCCCATTTGAGTGCCTGGCCAGGTTCAGAGGGAGCAGAGCAATCACTATGCACATACAGGGCATACAGGGTTGCCTTAATGTAAATTCTTATGTATCAGGTGGTAGTGTGAAATACTGAGCCAGGAAAGTATTCTCAGGCTCAGCCTCCCAGAATTTGCCCTACAGGTAGAAGCATCTTGTGGAAAACTAAAAGAAGCAGTATAATAAACATTTAAGTCAAACCCTCATGGGGCAAAGGATTACTTGGTTTAAGTTATACCATAGAACACCTGGAGTATGTCTATGTCATAAGGAGCAGTAGGGGCATTCTAATTCCTAGAAATAAGGGAATTCCTAAAGTCATGAGCAAACATAAGCCCAGGAGAAGATGCTGGCTCAGAAAAGAAGTCTACCCTGAACAGCACCAGCCAAAACAGAACCAATGCCAAGCATTGTGAAAAGGGTTTTGTTTCTATTAGTTAGCTGGTGGCACTCGGAAATCTCTGTCAAATCACTAACTGAATACAAACTTAAAGAACAGATAACTCAGGGACAAAATCCCAGTGTTAGCGCTTTAAAATATTAAAACGTACTGTGTACGACAAAATATTATGAGACAAAGAAGCAAACAGGAAATGATGACACAACCAAAGAAACAAGATAAAAAAAATCTATAAACCATCAGTGAAGAAGACCAGATCTTGGACATATAGGACAAAGATTTTAAAATAATGATCCTTAATACACTCAAGAAGAAAAAGGGAAACAGAGAAAGAACTAATATATCAGGAAAATAATGAAGAGCTACATGAGAATCTCAATAGAGATATCAATGTTAAAAATGCACTAAAGAGCAGTAGTGACGTTGAAGACAAAATAACTGAAATGAAAACTTCCCTAGAGGGTTTCACGAGCAGATTGGAGCTGATGGAAGAAAGAATAAGCGAACTTGAACACAAGATAATTAAAATGATTCATCAGAAGAGCAGAAAGGAAAGAGAATTGGGAAACATGAACAGAATTTAAGAAACCTATGGTGCATCAAGCATACAAATATACTCACTATAGGAGTCCCAGAAAGAAAAGAAAGAGATTAAATGCAGTAGGAATACTGAAAAGCATAATGGCAGCAAGCATTTAAAATTTAATGAAAGATATGAATAACCACAATAAACAAGTCCAGTGGAACCAAAATGGGATAAACTTGAGAAGAATCATACCCAGAAGCATAGTAGTTAAAACTGTCGAATACCAAGGACAAGGAGAAAGTTAGGAAAGCTGCAAGAGAAAAGCAATATGTTATATACAAGGAATCCCAATAGGGTTGAGTGCCAATTTTCTTCAGAAACTATGGAGGCAAAAAGGCAGTGGGACAAAATATGTAAAATGCTGAAAGAAAACAACTGCCAACCAAGAGTTTATATTGGGGGAGACTGTCTTTCAAAAATGCAGGAGAGATTTAAGACATTCTCAGAATAACAAAAGCTGAGGGAGATCTGCCCCACCAGTAGTGCTAAAGGGAGCTCTTAAGACTGAAAGAGAAAAAACACTAGATAGTGGATCGAAGTGACATAAAGAAATAAAGACCTCTGGTAAATACAACCATATGGATAATTATAAATGCTAGTACTATTATATTGCATTTTTTGGTATGTAACCCCACTTTTTACTTATTACAGATGTCAAAATGCAAACGCATACAAAATAATGATAAATCTATGGTTTTTCATATACAATGTTCAAAGATAAAATTTGTAACAAGCACAGAAGAAGGAAACTTTTGATTAAAGTATCTTCATGGAGATGTGGCATGCCCAGTTGTGGGTGTGATCTTTGATTAGATGGAGAACAGATTCCACCTACTGACTAATTTACTGGAATCCTTTAAAAGAGGAAACATTTTGGAGAGAACCTGAGCCAAAAGATGCTGACACTTGGAGAACAGAAGTAGAGATGCTTAGAGATGCTCAGAGTCTAGCAGATGTTGCCACGTGCCTTCCCATGTTAAGCAAGCCAGGCCTGGAAAGAGCCAAAGGAGACAAAAAAAAAAAAAGAAAGTCAGCCCTGGAAAAGCAAAGTGAGCAATTCCCATGGGAGCAAAGGCTGAAAGCAACGGAACCCAAGAGTAAAGTGCCAGCAGATGCCAGCCATGTGCCTTCCCAGCTGACAGAGGTGTTCCATATGGCATCAACAATTCTTGAGTGAAGGTAACCTCTTGTTGGTGGCTTAGTTTGGACATTTTCTCACCACTGGAACTGTACATAAACTTGCAACATATTAAATTTGCTTTTTAAAAGCCATTCCATTTCTGGTGTATTTCACTCCAGCAGTTTAATAAACTAATATAGAAGGGTATAGGAACAGTGTACATGTACACTACTGAAGTTAAATTGGTATCAACTCAAATGTGATTGTTATAGAAGTTAGGATGTTAATTTTAATCCCATAGCAACCACAAAGAAAATATGTGAAGCACACACTCAGAATGAAATGAGAAGGGACTCAAAATGGTACAATACATAAAACAAATGAATATGAAAGTAGGACTAACATAAGAATCAAGGGTCAAAAAGGCAAAATGGCAGAAGAAAGTAGTGCATTATTGGTAGTTACTTTAAATGTAAGTGGATTAAACTCTCCAGTCAAAAGACAGAGATTGGCAGGATGGATTAAAAAGAAATGACCCAAGCATATGGTGTTTATAATAGACTCATCTTAAATTCAAAAACATAGGGTGGGCCACGGTGGCTGAGCAGGCAGTGTCCTTGCCTGCCATGCCAGACAGCCATGTTCGATTCCTGGTGCCTGTCCATGTGAAAAAAAGAAAAATTCAAATAGGTTGAAAGTGAAAGGATGGAAAAATATATACCATGCAAGTAGTAGCCAAAAGAGAGCTGGGGCAGTTATACTAATATCAGATAAAATAGACTTTAAATAAAAAATTGTTATGGGGACAAATATAGTCATTATATTTGGAAAAAGGGGTCAATTCAATAAGAAAATATAAAAATTATAAATATACATGCAACTAACAAAAGAGCCCCAAATGCATGAAGCAAATATTTACTAATCTGAAGGAAGAAACAGACAGTTCAACATTATTGGTAGAATTCATTACATCATTTTCAATAATGGATAGAGCATCTCGATAGAAGTCAATAAGGAAATAGAAGACTTGAATGATCCTATAAACCAGCTAAACTTAACAGACATATAGAACATTTCATCCAACCACATCAGAATGCATTTCTTCTCAAGGGCACCTGGAATCTCCAGGATAGACTGTATGTTAGGTCACAAAACATGTCTCAATAAATTAAAAAACTTTTAAATCATAAACCGTATCTTCTCAGATCACAATGGAATGAAGCTATAAATCAATAATGGAGAAATCGAAAATTTACAAATATGTGGAAATTAAACAAAGTACTCATAAGTAATAGATCAGGGAAGAAATCACAAGGAAAAATTTAAAAATATCTTGAGGCAAATGAAAATAAAACATACCAAAACTTATGAGATGCATCATAGGCAGGTCTGAGAGGGAAATTTATTGCCCTATGTGCCTATATTAAAAAAGAAGAAAGAGCAAAAATCGAGGACCTAACTGCACACCTGGCAGAACTAAAGAAAGAACAACAAACAAACCCCAAAGCAAACATAAAGAAAGAAATATAAAAGATTAGAGCAGAGATAAATGGATTAAAGAACAACAACAACAAAAAAATACAGTAGAGAGAATTAACAAAACCAGAAGATTGTTCTTTGAAAAGATCAATAAAATTGACAAAGTTGGAGAATGGAGGAGTATGGAAACAGTGTATATGTTTGTTACTGAAGTTAGGTTGGTATCAAATAAAATATGATTGTTATAGACTTAGGATATTAATTTTAGCTAGACAGTAAAAAAGTAAAAAAAAAAAGGCAAGATATAAGTAACGAAATTTAAAAATGAAATAGGGCAATTACTACTGTTCTCACAGAAATAAAATCAGTTTTATATTAGGATACTATGAACAACTGAATGCCAAGAAATTAGATGAAATATACACATGCGTAGAAACACACAACTTACCTAAAACTGCCTCAATAGACCAATGACAGCTAAAGAGATGTCAGTAATCAAAAACCTCTGAAAAACTGTAACAACAATTATGAAGAACACAAAAAAACAAAAAAATGCAGGACCATATGGCTTCACTGGTGAATTTTGCCAAACATTCCAGGAAGAATTAACAGCAATTCTGTTGTTAATTAAATACTGCTCCCAGTATTAAAAAACAAACAAAAAAAAAAACAAAGAGGAGGGAATGCTCTCTAATTCAATCTGTGAAACCAACATTATCCAATACCAGACTCAGTTGAAGATATTAAGAGTAAAGAAAACTGCAGAACAATATCTAATATACCACATTGATTGAACAAAGGGGAAAAACATCAATTGAACAAAGGGAAAAACACTATGTGATTATCTCAATTGAGGCAGAAAATGCATTTGACAGAATCCAGCACTCTTTATTGATGAAAACAATTAGAAATAGAAGGAAACTTCCTCAATATAATAAAAGATCAATTTGAAAAACCCACAGCTAATATCATACTCAGTGGCCAAAGACTGAAAGTTTTGCCCCTATACTCCTACAAAACCAGGATGCCCATTGTCACTACTCTTATCCAACATTGTACTGGAAGTTCTAGCCAAAGCAAATAGGCAAGAAAAAGTGATGAAAGTCCTCCACCCTGGAAAGGAAGAAGTAAAATTTTCCCTATTTGCAAATGATATGATCCTATATATAGAAAATCCTGCAAATTCCACAACATTGCTACTAGAACTAATAAATTCAGCAAAGTAGTGGGGTACAAGAGTAACATGCAAAAATTGATAGTAGTAATGAACAAAATGAAGAGGAAATCAAGAAAATAATTCCTTTAAATAGTAACTAAAAGAATCAAATATTTAGAAGTAAATTTAACCAAGGATGTAAAGGACTTATACACCCAAAACTACAAAACATTGCTAAAAAAAAACCAAAGAAGACCTAAATAAATGGAAAGACATTCATTGTTCATGGGTTGAAAATTAAATATTGTTAAGATGTCAGTTCTATACATAGTGATTTATATATTCAAAGAAATTCCTATTAAAATTTCAACAGCTATCTTTGCAGGAATGGAAAAGTCAACCATAAGGTTTATATACAGGGTAAAACCATCTTAAAAAGAAGAACAAAGTTGGAGGATTTGCCCTTCCCAATTCTAAAACTTGTTACAAATCTGTCCAATCTTCATTGCTGCCCAAGAGATACTGTGAGACTCCCTTTAGGCTCAAATGTTCGTGTACCTCCCGTTATTGCACTCCGCTGTACCCATGCTAAGTTGGATGATGTATCTGCATCCTACCCCACAAGGCAAAGATTTTGTACTAAACCCACTGAGATCTAAACTCTGGAACTCTTTTCTCCTATCTTTCCAGACCTTTTTGTCTCAGTCCTAGGAAAGGTTTCTCCTATTTCTTGTGTAGTCTGATGGGGAAATTCCAAGAAAATGAACTTTCTTTCTGAACAGAGATTGGATTGCTGCAAATAAAAAATATATATATTGATTTGAGTTTATTATATAGCCAGAGATCTTTAAAAAGTTCTCTTTATAATTCAATGCTGAGCAGTGACTTCTTTGATTTAGGCAGTGACTGTACCTCCTTGAAAATATGCCTCTACCTTATGACCTATGCTAGAAGTTGAAGGACTTGAGAGCTCAGGCAAAAAGGATGCAACTGACTGACAAGTGATATTTTAAAACAGTACATGAATGATATTTGTGAAGGAAAAGGTATACAAACAAATAATATGTAAAACACAAACGCAAGTATGTTTATTGTTGGACTAAAACTAAGTACTCCAAAAACAGTGAAGTTGCACCTCAGCAGGTGAAGTGAAATTGTAGAATCAACAGCAAAAATCATAGAATAAAAATCACTCTTATCCCATAAGACATTTTTTAAGTAAAATGTAGATAATTTTGTAGATACTACTCTAAATGGTAATAATTTGTGAGTAAATCTGTAACAGTTATAGAGATAAATTGTATGTGGAAAAATAACTTACATTGTTTTTGTCTTTAATTACATAAAATAAAGTATGCATGATTAAATTTGGAAGTCAGCTGCATGCATGTCCAGACTGCATTATACTATATCTGTAAAAGAGCCCAGAATTCTATTGCCTTCTCCTATAACTTTCTTTTAGTTTTTTGTTTTCTTTCTTTTTTCTTTTGCATGATTTAAATCATTGATATCGACTTTTCAGTCAATTTTAAGATTCTTAAACATTCTTTAAAAGTTTCCGTCACACTGTTACAGAAAATGAAATTCAAACTGTGCTACTTTCTCTATAGCCAAAAAGCCAGAACTATGCACAGGTTTTTTAGAGTTTGTGAATCATTTCCTGTAACTTCATTACAACCTATTATCTCAACTTATTATTTGAGGAGATAATTAAGTAATTCTCCAGAGAAGGAGCCTTATCTCTCCTTAAAGCTATATAAAATGAAAAAATAAATGCCTTTCACTTGGTCTCAGAAACCTAACAAAAAATATTGTTCAAGGTACCAGATTTATAGTATGTACATATTAATATGTGTATATTATGTACACATGCATGTATATATTATAATATCTTTCCCTCCACCTTTCCAGAGTCAACTCTTAATTAGTGTTTTCTTGACCCAAAGCATTGCTGTGATAATCAGGTAAATGCTGAAGATGAGTATTTCATCAGAAGAAAGCCTTCAGAAATCATTCTGCATAACAAAGGACAAAATCCACCTGTTGGAAAGAAGCTCTTGAAAGTTCAGGGAGGCAAGGAAGAACAGAATGGAGGATGAAGAGAGTGTATCAATGAGGTGAACCATGATAGTGAGAGTTAGAACAAAGTATGAGATGCAACTATCATTAATGAAACCTCTGAGAGAGGAGAGGAAGTTTAAACAAACCAGAGCAAGGCTGCTAGAGATTATATGATGAAAGATCGCTGACTACCATTGCTAAATTATTTTTCATTATTTCTTAATAATTTTGAACTGTTGTTGCATTTGGACTTGAGATTATAGTTAGACTTACACTGAACATTCTAGTCAAGGAAGAAAGAAAAGTAGAACACAAAAGGGAGGAGAAAGCAGTGGAAGAGGTTAGTACTCCAAACCATGCATAAGTGACATGTTTTAAAATTTCAAAGCACTGCTGTTTACATCATCTGATCAAACTAGGCAAAAACACGTAAAGATCAAGATAAGTAGGTAAAATTGTACAGTTGTTATTTGAAAATTGCATGGCTTTCCTGGGCAATTTGTCCATCTATTTTGTTTTTATAAATATCCCATACCCTCTTGCCATAAAATATTCAAGAAAAATTTAAACATGGTATTTAGAATTGTCATTCGGGTCTTTGAAAGTTTTAGTAAGTATTATCTTACCTACAACTTCTGTGAAAGACTTTAAGGTTATGTATATGTGAGTACATGTGTTCAATTTTATATCACACTATCTCAGAATGAAACCATTTTTAATGCTTGCCAAATATACTTTTCCTCCCCTTTTATCCCTTTCTGTTCTCTCTCTCTGCTATAATGTCTCCCTGTTTCTCTCCCCTTTAAGTTTAGATTTTTAAAAATTGTATGAAAAGCAACTGAGCAAAAATCTTTCTTATTTATGTCACAGCATGCTTCATTTTTAAACCAAAAACCGTAATAGCATGCTTGTCATATTAAATAACTTTTATTCACCATTTTCAAAGACATTAAATTTAACTAAATACTGAGATAAATCAGATTAAAATTTCTAAATATGTGCAATTTCCTAAAAGGAGAGAAATGTCCTGAGCCATAAGGAGCAATATCTGAATTATATATATGTATTTTCTCAAAGTGACAACTTTAAAAGGAAACCAATTATTTAGATGTACAATGTCTGGCTTATTTAAACAAGCACTGCATCAATCATTTGTGTGGAAACTGGCATACTGTGTAAACTCTTTCCATATTTCAATTGTATATATTTCTTCGTAATATTTTAAGTAGCTGTTTATAGATTAAGACAGATCTCATTATCACAGTAGCCATTCTTCATTTTTTATTGTTCCCCCAAAGAAAGTTATGGCATACTCCTCTTTGATCTGTTTGGCAATTAAATTGTCTGTAACAGCTAATGCCATTAATCTAGATGATGTGAAAAGCCTCTTTTCATGGAATTTAAATATAGAAAATTTTACTTTGATTACTCTTTTTACTTTGTAGAAAATGGAGAATGTTAATTTTCATCATTTCAAGACTATTAACTTTTCAAAATTAGTAACATTTTAATAAATTAAATTAAAAAATACATTGACTTACTTGGTCATTTTAACTTAAAAATGGAAAATCATTGGCATTTGACAACAATCATGTTTAAAAAAATAAGCAAGCTAATTCTGCCCAGAAAATGCTTGTTCTGTTACAGTTCCAGGGACAAGGTAGAGTACCTCTCTCCATTAGGCACACTGTTGTTGATTTGGACTCTGGAAATCGAAGTTACACCCAAGATTCCATTCCTCAGTGGTGACTCATCTTGACCACAGACATGCAGGACCTGCCTGAAAGAGAAACAGGGATCAGGTGCAACTGCACCAGTGAATCATCTCTTTAATGTAGTGAAACCTTAGAGGTAAGATGCATTGGTTGTTAGGGGAAAAAAATGTATACTACCACAGGAAAATGACATCCTCTATTAATAAGATCTAAGGTGTGACTCATATAATTGTCCTAATTTCTGAGATTGATGTGGAGCATGAAGCATTTCTTTAAGTCGGTGACAGGTCCTAATAAATGCCTAAAGAGTGTAGGACTACATATGAATTTAGAATGTGATTTTATAAAGAAGGTGGAGATCCCAACTCCCTCTATCATGTCTATATATATATGTGTGTGTTTGTGTGTGTATGTGTTTTGTTTGAGTGCTTTCTGGGAAGTATCTTGACAGAGAACCTGAGCAGGACAAAGCAGCCTTGATCTGAGTGAGCTAACTGGCACCATGAAAATATCAGGTGTCTTTCTGCTCCTCTCTCTGGCTCTTTTTTGCTTCTTTTCAGGTGAGTGTTTCCTTTAAAACTAATATCCAATATTTATATTGAACTGAAAATGACAAGCGTGGTTGCCCACCGTATTTCAAAATCCTAATAAATTTTGATATAAAAGATTGAATCTTTTTATATTCATGATGATGATGATGATGATAAAATAACTGTCATATATTGAGCTATACGATCTTCTAGGCAATGCAGTACGGATTTCTAATACTCATTGCAAGATAGTCATATCCTTATTTTATATGTAAGGAAACTGTGGACATAGTAGTTAAGAAAGTTGCCGAATTTTCTTCCTAGTAAGTAGGAAATTTGGAATTTGAATGTTGGTCATTCAGATATCAGATTGATTTTTGTTCTATAGAAGTATGCTGGAGGATGGAGAATCACATTCAATATTAACTTGGCTTTCCAAGAAAAATGAAAGAGTTCCTGGCCTCAGTTATTCTTATACCAGTGCCAAATAATTGAAATTGAAACAAGGAGGAAAAAAGAAAACTCAATAGGGGAATCCTTCAGAAGGAGTTCTTGAGCCTTAACGTGTAGAAACTTACATGTGGCTGGTGAACTAAATTCTTCAAATAGGGAAATGTGTTTGGCCACCTTTATGAACAATTGTCACAACTTCTATCAATTAAGGTGGTTCAAAGGACAATCATATTTCAATCTGATGATTTTCATCAGATAGAATAGGATTGTCTCAATTAATAGGGCCACTGTCTCTATTTCTTTCCTTCTTTATTTTTCTATCCTGTGGTGGTTAGTGGAAAACACACATGCTAGAGTATCAAGACTTAAGATTTAGTTCCTTCTTTTCTTCTAATGGTCTGTGTGAACTTTGGGAGAAATATGTCAACTCTGAGTTATTGCTTCATTTATGAAATGTAAATCGAAACTAAGTCCTAAGATCTTCCATGTATGATGTACTATTTTCAGTGACAATGGTGGATGAATTTTGCTACTATTAGAGATTTTAAATGACCGAACATGTAAAAAAATTCCCCACTGCAATTGAGCAGATCGAGAACCATTGTTAACAGGAATGTGATCAACAAATACAAGTACATTTAGAAATATGAAAAGAAAAATTAGTTAAAGGTATGGATTAAGTTTGACTATCAAAGTCAGTAAATTGGCAGGCAATGAGATGGCAGAAAAAATTGAATCGACTATGTTAAAATTTAGTTGCAAAGATAGTTTCAGAAATTAATCAACATCATATAACTTCACTAATCAAAAGCAAAGTGATCTGTTAATTAGATCTTGTTGACTAATACGCTTAAGTTAATTAGAGCATGGGGTCTTTCTTAGACATACAGGATAATATTGGGAGGTCATGGTACCTGAGAGCCTTACTGTCGAGACAGAGAGAAACGAATTTCTATCCTGGCATTTCCACTGTGCGGCAGTATGACATTTCTGAGCCTCACTCTCCTCATCTGTAAAATGGGGATATAAAAGGACTACCTCCATATGGAGAATTAAATGATAAAATGAGTGTAAAGTGATTACTGTTTTGGTGGGGGCATAATAAGTGTTCAGTAAATATTTATTAATATTATTCTTGCTATTATTATGTTAGTTTAATTTAAGAAGTAATAGAATGGACTTAGGCATTCTGGGTATTAATTCTGCTTCTGCCTTGCCTTTTCCTACAAATAAAGCATTGGGAAAATAACTTTTCCTCTTCTGATCATAGATTCGCACAGTGGAAACATTTCTGAAAGCTATAATAATAAATTTTCCCTGGTCATAAAAATTACTTGGAACAGTTATAAATATATAGACAGTCTTCCATAATGGAATTTTCAAGTGATTTCCCTAAGGATCTGTGTTTTTAATAACTTCCTACACTCCTAATTATGTGTCAGTAAGTTTGGGAATCACTGCGGTAGATAAGTAACCTCCATCAATATTTTAAAGCCTCACTCTCTTCTTTTCCCCATGAACAGAAAATGCATTTTGAGGTATTTCTGGTTTTCCTCCCATAACTACAGGCCAGCATTAGAGAAGGATTGCATTCACCTATACACTTTCTCTCATCGAGGCGGCCTTGGGATTTTACATGAGAGGACGTACAAGCATTAGGAGTGACACAAAAATTGCCACAGACCTAAATTCAGCAGCCCATACCAGGATTAATCCTAGGGCTTTTATTATTTCACTATTTTAAACCACTGAGCCAATTAACCACTATCTAAAGTCCCATACACACAAACAAAAACAGAGGATAGAGGGGGAAAGAGAGAGAGAAGTGATTGTATAGATAGACACTTTTTTTTTCTCTGTCTTTCAGAATTTAAAGTGATGAAGCAGGAGAAATGAGTCACAGAAAGGAGAATAAGTTGATTCTTACCAGTCTATCTTTGGGCCAACTCCTTAAAACGGAATATATAAAGGGCAGGGAAACAATTTGGGTCTCAAAGAACAGCAAAGTTAATCCTTTTCCCAACTCCCTGCTGGGAGGGACAGAATGGAATGAAATTTCAAATGACAGTGTTAGGAGCAGCCTTCTCCTAAGTGAGATGAGAGATGATAAGATTATTCTCACAGTAAATTAATGACGGGGCCAGGGCTGTAACAGGAATATCCAGCTTCATAAACTATTTCCCTCCACCCCCGACCCGAATTTCAAACAAACATTGCCCCCTTGTGATTTGTGTCCTTCAAACCTTCACTACCTCCTAAGAAGTATGCAGATGTAAATAACCAACTAACCACGCCCTGACTTGCTGAGACGGTCAAGACCTAGGGTCAGATATCTCTCTAGGCTTGGGGATTATTTAATCTTGCAAGTCCCACTTTTTGCACACCCAGAAATTACAGTGTTTGGATTTTGTGCTTTTTTTTTCTAGGTGTCTTCGGTCAAGGAGGACAGGTCAGTACAAACTTTTATCTATTCTTCAGGCCCGGGTGCTTGGTTGGCATTCCCTGGCCAAGGAAATGTTGGGCTCTGGGTGAGGAATAAAAGCAATGAGCAGGCAAACGAAATGCAGAAATAAGCTGAAGTAATTAATGTTTTAACTAAAATCCCTTTATGAGTAAGCATTTTCAGTTTTTAAACAGACTAAACACTTGTTCTCACATTTGAGTGGAGTAGAATGAATACAAATAATATAGAATGGATCTGTCATAAAATTCATATTCTATTACTGATTTTGCTGTGTGATCTTGGGCAAATTACTCAAATTCTCTGAATTGCAATTTCCACAACTATAGAAAAGGAATAATATTCACCTCACAGAATAATGATGAGATTTAAGTTATATAAGTTGTGTGAAAATACTTGGTAAACTGTAAATAGGTAAAAATGGATTAATTATTGATTTATAATTGGCCTCTGAAGAAGTTAGGATAGAGGTAACTATTTCCATTTTAGACAGAAGGCAACTGGGGATATAGAAAACTTGCTGAATGTTCTTTATTGAGAATATACAATCTGGTTCACTCAAATTTAAAAACAAGTTAGGGTTAAAAATTGGGAAGGACAAAAGTTATCTTCATTGTTTGGCTAATTATTTTCCAAATTAATCCAAATACTTCTTTTCAGCTTTTGGTTTAGTTAAAAGATGACATAAATAAGTGCTATTTGCTCTGCTAATCTGCTCCTGTATCAAAGCTGAGCATTTCTAGTTGATCTTAACATGAGTTCTTCTTTAGCCTTGGTATGTCCAAAAATTTCTAGACAACTGCTGATTGATTGAATTTGTCAAAGCTGAAAAAAATTTCCAGCCATGATCTACTTAAATATATTACATAATACATCTATTTCTTTTCAGTTTTTTGGACATGTCAGAAGTTGGGTTGCATCTTAGTCTTTGATGCCTTATAGTGAACTGTGTATATGTCCCTGCATAAATGCATGTGTGTGTTTTTATTAATATAGAAAATTGCATATCTTAAAATAAATTTCTTGTTATTTAAATAAAATAGCACAGTCCAAGTTAAATATAAAAACAAACAAATTTGGGAAAGACTTAGCGAGCATATTGCATGTCCCATTAGTTAGTAAAATATAGTGTTAAAACCATTGCTCATACATTTAGAAGATATGGAATTTAATCACAGTATTCTCATTGACATGCAAGTCACTTTTCACCTCTGAACCTTGACTCTCCATATACTTAATGCGGCTTCTCAAGTCCATTTATGACCTATTAATTGCTGATTCTATTCCTTTAGGTGGGGCCTATGTCTTAAAATCCATGGCCTGCTTGCTTCAGGATCCCCTGGAATGTTTACTAAAGATGCAGATGTCCAGGGAACATGCCAGACTTAATAATAATTACAGGGATGGGAGTTTTGAATCTGAATTCTAAATAGTTATCCACTTTATACACTTAAGTCTGAGAATTTGTCTAGGTAAGAGGAAGCAAGCTTCCTTGAGAAGCACTGGCTTTGAAGTCAGACAAAATATATGAGTCCCGATTCAAATACTGGTCATGTGATAGCGAATCTCTTCCCTTCTCATTGCTTTTGTTTCTCCATCTGAAAGAAGAAGGTTGCTTTCAATGATCTTTAAAAGCCTATCCCTGACTTCCAATGTCTGAATCATGAACCAGGCCTGCGCTGCAGAGACTGCTGTCACTTCTCCTCTCACATATGAAGGGCAGGGGGTGGGTACCACCCTCCTAGATGGCATTAAGGCTACCATTTGCCTTTGGCATGGCTGGGAAGATTGGACGAGTCGCACTGACAGGCAAAAGGAGAAGTTAAAAAAAACAGGTCTCGTCTGCCAGTTACAACATAAGGAATAAAGATTTTCTCTGAGACTCAAATCATTCTTCTTGTCCCAAAAGGTCTTTCCAGGATGAAATATCTGATGAGAGATTATAATAAGCAGTATAAATTATAGAGTTTTTAAGTTGCACTTTCTTTCAAATAGATTTTTCAAGCGAACCAAAGAAGCATATTTCCAAACTTTTGGATTTCATAGTCCAGTAAAATTTTCTTTGTAAATGTGATGACTAATATCCTGTAGACTCTTTAATATGCCTAGTAAGAACATTGACATAATAAGAACAACAATAATAGTTATCACAATAGAAATAACAGTAAAATAAAGCTACAATTTACCATCATTGGCATTTCATTAAAGTAATTTATTATAACACCAAAATGTGTGAAAGGCAAAATCTTAGGGTAAGGATTACCCTTTGAACTGAATTTTGCTTCTTTTGAATATCTCACTATATTCCCTTGTTGTCTTTATTTTGTTATCAGTCTCTGAATTTGGGAAATATAATCTGAAAAGCCTGTTTAAATTAATAGTCTGGATTGCAACTAATATAACAAGTCTTTCAAAAACAGCTATTGGTAACCATTTTGTGCTGCAAAAATATATTTTGGGATAGCTGTTTGTTTTGGTTTAATTTTAAGATAAAGATAGGATGAACTTCAGTACAGTTATTAAAATGAGTCTCCAAGACTGAATTTTAAATTCTTCATTTTTCCTATTATCTTGATTTCCCTTATAGATAATATACAGACAGAATGAATGAGTTTGGAGATGTTGTCTAATACGATCACTTACTGCTAGTAGAGCTCAAGCCACAAAAAAGAGGAACTCACTCTCTCAGGGTTACAAAGAATTAAATCTGTGGAGTCAGTATCTCAGGCCTCCTGACCTTATTGATTGCTCTTTCCATGACCCCAGGATAACTCTAACCTGCAACAGAGAGCCCACAGGCAGCTTTCATAGGTGCCTGTGAAAGGACTTTTCTAAACAAATATAGTGTGGTATTTACTTTTCTCACTTCTTAAGTTAAGGCATGATATGATGACAATAGTTTAAAGTAAGAGTACTTGTTTCCTCATGTAGCTTGGATTTGAAAAGGAAGGAGAAAGAGCAGAATTTATTGCATTAGTTCAGGCAAAAGATGTGGGTTTGGTGAAAAAAAGAATTAGCATTGGAGAAGTGGATTCAAGGTAAGGAAACACACAAACAGTAATACTTGCAGAAGGAAAGAAATGGCAATGATTCAAGCTGTGGGTAGGGTGGAGAATTTGAAGAATGATGTTATTATGAAAATTCAAATTCAAATTCAAATTCAAATTAGAACATTAGAATTAGAAATTGAAAACTTAGTCTGGAAGGAAAGATAAAGAGTGATATTTTGTACGTACATGAGTATGAAGTATGAATCAAACTGTTGACTAAAGGTTTCCTAATACACTGACAATTAAGAATTAGAGTTTGAGATAATGGAAGGCTCAAAGGAAGAAAGATGTCTGGGGCTCATCATCATCATTTGGGAAAATACATTTTCTTAGAGAGAGAAAATAAAATACACTGAATATTAGAAAATGACCACAGTTAATACTGGGGAGGACAATAGATAAGGCAACAAAAATTACAGAGAAAACAGTTGGAGAGCCAGCATATTGAAATGCTACAGAAATAAGGGAAGAATTTCAAAATGGTGGGAGTGAGCAAGAGTAATAACATATATGAGGAAATTATGAAAATTGTATAAATAGCCAATAAGTATAGCCTACAAGAGGTCATGTTTGATATCAGTTTCAGTAGAGTGGAAGGGGCATGAAAGCAGGGGAAGCGGAAGCCATGGCAGGAGGAGTTAAGAAAACTGACACGTAGAGAAAGAAAGAAATACATAGGTGGTATTTCTCAGCAGCAGGAAGAAGAGATGTAGTCCTACACCCTATAACAGTGTGTCTGTGTATGTGATTTTCATTGGCTTTATTTTTGGAACTAAAATGCTAGACTAAAGTATTAATGATCTTGAGTCTTTATTTGACCTAGTGATCATATAAGCTCAATTTTCCACGTAAGTTAAATAATTTTGTAGTCACCGTTAGCAAAGATGAATAATCTGGGTTCTAACAGTGTCACGCTGTCCCAGAATGTTTTAGAAGATACAGTTCCTTGAAGAACCACAAGGGGACAGGCTAATACTGAACATTACCTCCCTGGTGCCTAGACGCAGTCTCTAGAAGCTGAAGTTTCTAAGGAGATAAATAGTCTTGTTAAATCCCAAACACCAATTTAAACAGCAATATTTTTTTTAAATCACTAAAATAGAGTAAGCATAATGGACTGCAAAAATTATGAAATGTGGTATAATTTAGATTGCTAGTGTTTATAACAGCAATCTTGCACAGAGCATTCGAAACCTTTCATAGCATTTTCACAGAATTAATCATTACCACCATGCAAGATGGACATCACTGGCCCCCTGCTAAGGATAAATAAATTAAAACGCAGAGCAGTGAAGTGTTTGCACAAAGTTATGCAGCTAATAAGTGGCAAAATTCAAGCTCAGGTCAGTCTAATCCCATCTATGGAGCAATGCCCCAACATTGCAGCTGTGCTTGGACATGTGAAATAGATTCAAAGAGAAAACAACTCCTCTGGATCTCCTAAGTGGCTCATAGAGGGAACTGGGAAGGAGAAAATTTAATCCCATCAACACTCTCGGTCTAGACCTGCTTAGACTTTCACCGAGAAGCCAACTTTTGGTTTCTATCTAAAAGAATTCAAATAAAAATATAAAAGTAGAGAGGAAATTCAGGCAGAGGGAAGGCATGTACCTCATAAATCTTAGCCTACTTCTCCTCAAGGGGTGGGCCCTGTTATTTCTTTCTAGTCCCAGTCCTGTTATTTCCCTGCCTCTCTCTCCTCCTCATAGATGGTTTTTATGGCTGGCTCTGCAGAGGCATTCTTTACCTTTCCTAACTTCTGGGGCCCACAGAGCATGGATCTCTTACGGACCTACCAGCATGCTAAAATTTCTCACAAAGTGAGAAGTGGTCTCTAGATGTAACGAGGGGGAGCATTTCGGTAAGGGTTATTCTTTCTCCTGCCCAACTGAAGAATTCAAGGTTTAGAGATTTATTTAAGCAACTCCACTGGAATAAATCACTACTGACTATCAAATTACCAAAGCTGGACTGGTCCTTAGAGACCATCTAGTTTAGTGGCACTCAGGCATTTTGTAGAGTTAAAAAGACCCCTTGTGGAAAATGCGGAGCGCTATAGTCAGAGTAGAAACCAATTTTATGAACTCTTAGTCCAGGGCTTACCTCCCAGTCTGGGCCAATTTCGGATAATCCACACTGATTTTCTAAATCCCTTACATGATGGCATTTGATCTTTTTAACCACCCTGGGAATGAGACAGTAAGATGCTATTTTTATTTTTAGTTAAGAAAATCAAGGCCCTGATTTTGAGTGCTTTGTCAAAGATGACACAGAAAATCGATCGCAGAACAAGTTCTATAACATGATTCTTCAGCTTGCATCAGTGATTATCCAAGTTCTCTACAGTTTAAAAGTATGAAATGAATTGGTGTTCTCAGGCAGTTATGCCATTTGATTGCCTGGCTCTATTTAATGAAATGCTTTGCTCTTCCTAATCTCCTTTCCAGGGACAGTAGAAGGGGATAAGTGGTGTGGGGAGGTAAGTGGGGCATAGGGTCTTCCAAAGTGAATGCCCTTTCCATGTGCCGCTTCCATATCTGCTTTCTAAAGGAAAAAAGAGGCTGGATCACAAGATCAGAGGGCCGGTTGCGAGGGAAAGGTCCCTTAAGGAGGCGTCTCTTTCAAGTAAGAGACTTTCTTTTCTCTTTACATCACTGTCCTGACTATAGAAACACGTCTCTGATTGAGATGTCCTTTCCTCAGCTTCCACATTGTCTGTTTTTTATACCATTGTGACATTTATCACACTTTGTTTTTCTCTACTTCCCTAATGGAGATAAAATGGTGAGCTTACTGAGATAGTGCTTATAACTGATTCTTATTTGTATCACTAGCACCCAGGCAATATGTCTTCTAGAAATCAGTTACCTATTGAATGTTGGTGGAATAAAATGAGAGAATCAATGGTGCTTTGGCAGTTTATAGTCCTTTCTTGACTCAAGCACGCTCTTGTGCATTAATGACTTAACCATAAGATATATGAACTTCTGAGAAAAAGTTTCCTATGGCTTGTAGTGCCCTATAGCTTTTCCAGCCTCTTTTCCAGGTTGGAGACCTAAAGGAAAGAATACTGTCCTGGAAGTGGCATGAGAGGATCACACAACCCAACCTCACTAGTACAAGATGCCAAATTTTGACAGAAATGTCTATATAATAGTCTTGGATGACTTAAACCTGGGATATATGGTAATATTTTTTAACCTTTTTGTATAATCCTTTTTTTCTGAACATTTTCCCATTCAAATCTCAGAAAACTTTGTAAGTATATAATATCTTAAACAAGCGATCCCTACTACCAACACGCATACATTGTTCTCATTAGCTATTTCAGTACCTTTTCTGATTATGTGTGGGCAAGTGTACATGGTGACAGCTGGCTTTTAATTCTCTCAATGAACTAGAAATTACCCATAGTAGATTGTTGGAAATTCCTGAGCAGCCATCATAAAGAGTATGTATAGCCTTAGTGCTTCCTGGTTGTGTGGCATTTAGTAGGACACAATTTTCTTGAGTATCAGTATTTTGGTTAATTTAACGTTTGCTCAATTTATCTCCCAGAACTATTGCAAGGTCAATTGAGGTAATCCATATTCAAGTAGTTTGAATATTTTTAAGCATTGATAAATATAAGGCAGTGTTATTGTAATAAAACTAGGCTAGGGATAAAGTAAGATCCATTGATTCATGTTTAAGTGTCACTTCATTCTGAACAGCTGGTATTTGGAGAGCTTCAGTTGTACCTATTGCATATTGCCTGTGCCCAGAAAAAATAACTTAAATGTTACTTGCACGATATACATTTACTCAGTTGATATTGAGTTAAAAAGAATCTTAAAACTCCAAACTACTTCTGAGATACCACTATAATGAGAGGAAATATTAATGACATAGATGCTACCATACCTTCTATGAGGCCCTTAATGATAATTATTCTTATTTATTTATTCATATTAGAGAGGTTGTAGGTTTACAGAAAAATCATGCATAAAATACAGAGTTCAGTATATAGGTGGTCCTATATGCCACCCTATTATTAACACCTTGCATTAATGTGGTATATTTGTTATAAGTTATGAAAGAACACTTTAATAATTGTACTATTAACAATAGTCCATCAATTACAATAAGCCTCACTGTTTGTGTTATAATGATAGTAATTAATCAATTATAGCATGTATTTTCACCAAAGAGGGATGGAACCTCAAAATCCTTCTACACACTGCAGTAGAGGCAGCCATTACTGAATTACTGTAATGGGCACAAAAGTTCAAATAGTAAAAGCAGACTCAGACTGTGAGACAGACTCAGACTGTGAGAGTAAGTTGGTATCATAAAGGTATTAGAATTTTGTTTTCAAGGGATACTAAGTGGATGTGGCAGACACAGGGAAACCTAAGACGTCATTCGGGATCCTTGCGAGGATCATTCACGCCTTTATAGCAATGCAGAAGGAATGTGATTAAAATTACATTAATACGGTTAAAAACACAAATGCCATTTAAAAACAAAATCCTCTCTCAATTGGAGCAATGTAATATCAGAGCAAAGAGACCTACATGTTTGGAAACATCATTAATATACTCCTTAATATAGCTGCAGTAACAAGTTTCCTGTATCTTGAAGAAAAAGTCTCATTTATATTTATTGTATTCTAGTTAAGCACAAGGAGAGCTTTATTTTTATTATGATATTTTAATTTCTATTATTATTTTTTAATTTCAGGAAGCTTTATATCACAAACATGTAACATTTTAAAAGTTTGCCATCTAAAGCTTCTCTTTTCAGGGACAGTCCCCTAGAATGCACTGATGTCATTGCCCTATTCTTACTTTGGCAGGTCGACTGTAGTGACTTCCAGGACCCCAAGGTCTACTGCACTAGGGAATCTAACCCCCACTGTGGCTCCGATGGCCAGACATACGGTAATCAGTGTGCTTTCTGCAAGGCAGTGGCGTAAGTATCACACTCACCAAAACTGCCCCTTACAAACTCCCAGAATGAGACTAGGATGATTTCCTCGAGGTTCTACCTGTATCTACTCAAGGAGGCTGAAGAATTAGCTTCAGACAAATGGATTGAAAACAAATGGGTCAAAAACTAAAAGAAATATTAAACTAAAAACTATTCATCATTTGAGAAATAATTTTAGTAACTTTAATTTTTAAAATTAATTTTGACTCACCTTGGGAAAGTTTAAAAAAGCATACGTCTTTCAGTATTTTAATACATTTCCTTATTTTTCTTTTACTTTTAATTTAAAATTCCAATCTAATTTCACCCAACTCTATTTGTTGGTGGTGGTGTTGTTTTGGGGAAGCAGGAGAGAAATTCTTAGAGATGCAATGAAGTTTGAATATCCAACAAAATTAGAAATATATGAAAAACTAATGAGAAAATTTCTGACAATTTGTCATCAATAAAATGTTGTTTTATTCCATTTATTTTCAGGAATTTTATTTTTTACCAAATTATCTGTTATTAAGACACCAATTCTCATTTATTCTTCTTTTTTAGCCTGATGAAAGGTCTTTTCAACAAAGAATAAAGGGGAGAGTGGCCCTCTATTACCCAGATGATTCAGACTTTAAATAATACACCAGGAAGATTCTATCAAGGACTATTATTTATTGAATTCTTTTGTTCATAAGGAATAGAGCAGGCACTGCATATTTCAGCTAATAGTCTATGAGCCTCTTGATGGTACATAGTTTATAATTAATAAAAATTATTCAATCAATCATTCCTTTACTCTGATTGTTAAAAAAGCAGTGGAATTATAACCCTTGATTAACTCAGGTAAAAGTTACCATACTTCCTCATCACTAGCATATTTTCATATTTTTCTGGTAGTAGAATTTTTTCTATGAATGCCTTAATTTCCCTCAACATTCCTGTATAATTTCTAACAGGGTTGTATACTCCCTGGCAACAATTTCAGGGCCTAGCACATAGAATAAAGTTAATAAATGGTGAATCAGTACATAATGAATGTATGCCTACATTTATATAATATGTATCTGATTAATTTTCTTTTTTTAGGTAAAGGAAGTGGGACAAGTTGAAATGTGAATTATTGAATGCATATTATTGGGAGAGACTAAATATGTGGCTTGCTTTTAAATGATAAATGCCAGAATATTTGGCTCAGTTTCCTGCATCTTCCATCAGGATAGAGTTATGGGATTATAGTCTTTTCATCTTTATTTCTTCTGTCACTCCTCCTATATAGATATACTTGAAAAATAAGCAGTTGGTAATAAAAATTCTAAGGCTTCTCAAAACTCATTTTTTATCAAAACTTATTTGTTCAAGATCCATGCCTTTGGTAATCTGGCCAGAGCCACCTCTCTGAGCACATTTAATTAATCTCTGCCAAAGAATGGACATCTGTTGAATCAAATGCTTAGAGGGACCATGCCATAGTTAAACCCCAGTGAATAGTTATATTTTACTGAGCATATTTTTGTCTTTCTCTTTTATAGGAAAAGTGGTGGGAAGATTAACCTAAAGCATCATGGAAAGTGCTGAATTATAACCAGTATTTTGTGCTGGTGTACCAGATTTCCCATCTTTTTTTTTTTCTTTTATGCTCTCACTGCTGCTTTTACTTTTCTCTAGCAGATCCCTTCAATTTATAAAGTCATATCCTCTATTCTGCCTGGGTCCTGGGGAGTTCAATGTATGCCAATTTCCCTTGATTTATTTGTCAATAAAGTAAATTCTGCAGAAGTATTGATTGGGTTTTTACTTTGAGATCAAGAAAATTTACAGATGTAACATGGGATAATATGCCTGGTTTAAATTTATATTGAGAGATCCACTTTCCTGATTCAACCCAACCATCCAGTCACAGGATGATTTTTTTCAAAAATCCCTTCCCTTCAATTATTCTTGAAATCATCAAGTAGATAATGAAGGATTTTGGCAACATGATTATATATGATGCTTAAAATTATTTAAAAATATCTATTATTTAAGTCTTAGGTCATGTAATAACAGTTCTTCCCAATTTCAGTGAAAATATTTTATATGAAAATAAACCCTTATCTTCTCTAAAACATAGTTTTCTCATTTCTATGGCATAAAGGACATTGAGTACATAATATCTAACAATATTCATTATTTGACTCCTAAGTGATCTCTAGGGTCCAGCAGGTGGATATAGTTCATAATTCATAGTTGTCAAATCTCTAAATGTAGTCATTTTTTTTTTAGCAAAATCATGAAATGAAAGAAATGATGAGACATAAAGAATCCTGAGGTCCAGAGAAAGTTAAATCTGTTGCTTGCCAAAGAAAACAACTCTAGCTATAGTAGTCAAGATTAAAACACACCCTTCTTGACAAGCAGCTCATTCCCTATGTGGCTGTCTCAATCTTATGATGAAGTACAAGTTGGATACATTAATATCTCAAGTCTGAGCAATCCATATAGAAATCTTGGGAACTTCCCTTTGAGTACCGTCACACAGTAGAGCATGTTTTTACCCAGAAGATATCTCTAGATCCATTCTCTAGATAATAGCCATCACTCTGTTGACAAATATGTACTAGGGTCCTACACTGGGCAGGATCTGTTCTAGATGCTTGTGATACAGCTGTGGGTTGGTGCAGTGAGAAGGTCCAAATACTGGCTTTGCATTTCAGTAGGGAGAAATAGACAAAACAAGAAATATAATAAACAGGTAAATGACATAGTAAGTTAGAAGTTGATAAAAGGTATAAGACCATGTTAACATGTTAAGGCAGATGAAAAATTCTTGGGGAAGAGTAGGTGGCCAACTGGAGTATTAAATCAGGTAGACAATATTTGTAAGATTTGAAGGTGAGAAAGCTGGCCAAGCAAATATCTCGGGGTAGAACATTTCAAGCAAGAAGAGAACATACAGTCCTTAAGATACAAATCAGAACACCCTGATTTGTTCAAGGTTCGTAAAGGATGCAGTGTTGACTGAAGAGAAGAATATGTGGTCAAATAACAGGTGATAAGGTCAGAGGAGAATGAGGAGGTAAATCACAAAAGGCTTTATAGGCATTGTCAAGATTTTGGCTTTTCCTGTGATAAAATATGTGAACTATAAATGTTAAGATAATTTACTGATTTTAAAATCTCAGATGTCTTTTATGCATAGATGTTGCCTTTTATGCGCGTAATTGAAAAGATCTAGCAAAACTGGGTAATGCATCCAATATCTGGATAAAGAACCAAGGAGTGGATTTAGGTTATGCGAGGGAAACTATGTAACTTCTACACTTTCAACTGAGGGATTTAGTTCTGTTCCATGCTTAATGATAATTTCCCTTGCTGGAAAAAAGAGACCACATAATCTATAATAAGATGAATCTTTGAGTCACAAAAAACAGAATTTGAGTTGTGGGTCTGACATAAGCTCTGTAATCTTGGACAAGTCATCTGACTTCTTTATGTCTTGATTCCTCATCTACCTAACAAGGATAATAATACCTACCTCCTAATTTTATTGTGAAGATTTCATAAAAAGGATCCATGTAGAGCATTTAAATATTCTGACACAAACAAGAGTTCAAAAATAAATAGCTTTTATTATTATGCTGTGCCTCCAGTTTCAGCACTACACCTTCAAATATCAGGAAATTTTTATTCGTTTTCTCAATATTTACATAGTTTTGAAAACTCTCTTTTCTTTTTGTTTAGCATTTTTGGAAATCCTCATCTCATCTGCCGCCCTGCCCCCCCCCGCCCCTTTCCACCTCCATTCTCTTTTTATCTGTAGGCTAAATTTCTTGCTCTTTAGGGCAACTAAACCCTCTTATTTTCTTTAGTATCTGCCTCTTGGAATGAAACAGCTTGGCTACTTCCAATATAAACATATAGAGCTTTATGTGCAGTTTGAAAACTAAGTCACTGTGCATCTTTGAAACTACTGCCCACCCCATCACCTCTACTCTGTTGGAATCCTCTCTTGCAGCCAGTCAGTTTCTGTCTGCAGTCCTCCATACTCCACCCTATATTACCTGAAATGCTTCTTGTGCCACCCTCTGTGGCCCTGCCTCCCCCATCTTCTTCCTACAAATCTCTTCTCTACATCTTAATGCTTCCATTTATTTCAAGGATCATTTCAAGAACCCTATCTTAGTAAATTATCAGAATGCCTTCTCTTGTCTTGTTCTGAGCTATTCTTTGGAGATGAAAGAAAACCACATAAAAAATATACTACAGATTCTACTAACAGGAACAGATAGTCATAATTGTGGTTATGTCCCTCATTGTTCTTACATTCAGTAAAGAGCACCCTGTTTCAATTATGGTTTGTACTCTCTGCTCCAAGGCACACAAAGATCATTTATTTGGTCTGGATATTCATAGCTATCTTTATAACTTCACATGACAATGGGTACCTTGCCACAACTGGCTCTCACCATATTTGTAAACATTAATTGTCCTCAGGCCTTTTTATCCATGCTTCATGTTGCCAAATTCCATCTTTCTGGGCTTTTCTCCTCTTACTGCTTTTTAAAAAAAATTTTATTATAGCAGCATACATACAACACAAAATTTCCCATTTTAACCACTTTTGTGTATACCATTTCATGATACTAATTACATTATAGTATACTTTACCAGACCACCATCCAGTATGAAAATTATTATCACCCTAACTAGAAATCCTGTACCCATTTAGCAGTAATGCTGCATTCTTCCCACCCTGATCCCCTGATAGCCTATAATCTACTGTCTGTCTCTGCCAATTTGCTAATTCTAGGTGTTTCATCTGAGTGAAATTGTAACTACATTTGTCCCTTTGTGCCTGACCTATTCCATTCAACATGATGTCTTCAGTAAATGTTCTAGCATATATCTGAATGTCATTCCTTTTTATGGGTGAATGATATTGTATGTTTATACCATAGTTTATTTACCTACTCATTCATCTTTTGATGGACACTTGGGTTGAGTCCACATTTTGGATATTGTGGATAATGCCAGTGTGAACATATTGGTGTTTATGTTTGAGTCCCGGTTTTCAATTATTTGGGGTGTATGCACAAAAAAATGTGCAATTGCCAGGTCATATGGTAATTCTACACAGTTCTTAACTTCCCAAGGAACCACCAAACTGTCTTCTATAGCAGCTGCACCATTTTTTATAATCCTATCAGCAATGCAGGAGGATTCCTATTTCTCTGCCTCCTCGCCAACGCTGGTTATTTTCTGGGTTTTGTTTGTTTATCTCATTTTCCTTTTCTTTTTTTAATGACAGACACCAAAGTAGGAGTTAAGTGGTATCTCGTTGTTTTCATTTGGTTTTCCCTAATGGCTAATCATGTTAAGCATCTATTTACGTGCTTATTCGCCATTTGTATATCTTCTCTGGTGAAATGTCTATTCAATTCCTTTATTCATTTTTTATTTAGGTTGTCTTCTTTTTGTTGTTCAGTTTTAGGAGGTCTTTCTATATCCTGAATAGTAAACCCTTATCAAATACTTGATTTGCAAATATTTTATCCTATTTCATGAGTTACCTTTTCACTTTCCTAATAATGTCCTTGATGCACAAAAGTTATTAATTTTAATGCAGTCCAATTTATCTATTTCTGTTATTGTTATTCATGATTTTGGTGTAAAGTCCAAGAATTCATTACATAATACAGGATATTGAAGATATTTTCCTATAATTTATTCTAAGATGTTTAGAGTTTTAACCCTTGTATTTAAGTTGTTGATCCATTTTGAGTTAATTTTGTATTTAGGGTGAAGCAGAGATCTAGTTGCATACTTTCCCATGTGGATATCCAGTTTTATCAGCAACATTTGTTAAAGAAACCACTTTTCACCTCTTTGAGTGGACTTGGTGTCAGTGTCACAATCAGTTGTCCATAGCTGTTGGGTTAATTCTTAATTCTATTTCATTGGTCTATTTGTCCTTAGCCAGTACCACACTGTTTTGATGACTTGTCACTTTATAATACAGTTTGAAATCAGTAGCTATGAGTCTTCCAACTTTTTTCTTTTTTCAAGATTGTTTTGGCTCTTCAGGACCCCTTACCAATCCACATTATTTTGATAATTGACTTTTCCATTTATGCCAAAGGGACTGTGGAATTTTGATCAGGATTGTGCTGAACCTGTTACTTACTTTGGGTAAAATTACATCTTAACAATAGTAAGCCTTCCAATCCATGAAGACATGATGTCTTTCAATTTATTTAGGTTGTCTCAATTTCTTTCAGTACTGTTCTGAAGATATCAATGTCCAAGTCTATTACATCCTTGGACAATTTTATTCCTTGATATTTTATTCTATTATATGCTATATTAAATGGAGTGTTTTCTTGATTTCCTTTTTTGGTTATTCATTGCCTAGGTCTAGAAACTGATTATAGTGTATTGATCTCATAACTCCACAACATTGCTAATTTGATTTATTGGCTCCAGTAGTATTCTGGTGGATTCTTTGGGATTGTCTCTTTGTAGGAACATTTCACCTGAGCATAGGCTTAGTTTTCCTTCTTCCTTTCCAATTTGGGTGACTTTTGTTTCTATTTCTTGCCTTATTGCTCTGGCTAGAATGTCCAGTTTTGAATACCAATGGTAAAACTGGGCATTCTTATCTTGTTTCTGACTTTAGAAGGAAAACTTTCAGCCTTTCACTGGTGAGTATGATGCCTTTTATCATGTTGAGAAACTTCCTTTCTATTCCTAATTTTTAGAGATTTGTATCAAGAAAAGGTGCTGGATTTTGACAGATTCCTTTTTTTGCTTCAATTGAGATGATAATGTGGTCTTTTCCCTTCATGCTATTAATGTTATGGATTACATTGACTGATTTTCTTATGTAAGCCGCCCTTGCATTTCTAGAATAAATTCCATTTGCTTATGATGCAAGTTCTTTTAATGTGCTGTTGATACTGTTGATTTGGCCAGGTTCACCACTGAATGCACATAACAGCCAATCTGTGACACCAGGTTTCAAAGGAATAAAGAGTTTATTGTTTTCAAAGTTGTGGGGTATGAGATCAACACAGTATAATCAGTTGTAATCAGTTGTGCACTTGAGAAGGATGTACATTCTATTATTGACTGAAGAGTCATATATATGTCTATTAAGTCTTTTAGGTTTACAGTATTGTCCTCTATTTATTTGTTCATAATGTGTCTTAGATGTTCTACTCATTATTGAAAGTTGTATATTGACGTATCCTGTTATTAATAAAGAACCATCTATAGATGTTTCCCTTTAATTCTTCAATATTTGCTTCACATATTTACTGCCTCTCTTTTCAGGTGCATATATTTATAATTGTTATATTTCCCTGTTAAATTCACCCCTTTATCAACATATAGTGTCCTTCTTTGTTTCTTATAACAGCTTTTGACTTAAAATCTATTTTATCTGGTATTAGTATAGCTACCCTGCTTTCTTTTGGTTACTTTTTGAATGGAATATTTTTTCCATCCTTTCACTTTAAAACTATTTGTGTCTTTGGATTTAAGGTGAGACTCTTGTAAGGAGCATATGGTTGGGTCATGCTTTTTAAATTCATTCTGCAAGTCTATGCTTTTTTATTGAAAAGTATAATTAAGTTGCATTTAAAGTAACTACTGATAATGTAGCACTTATTTCTGCCATTCTGCTGTTTGGTTTTGTAAATCTTATACTTTGTTTTGCCTAATTTCTTTCAACACTGCCTAAATTTGTGTTTGTCTTAATCTGTTCCTCATTTTTGAAAAACCCTTTTGCAGGATATATTTTCTTGGTTTGCATTTTATTTTTTTCTTTCAGCACTTTAAATATACCATCCCACTATCTTCTTACCTTCATGATCTCTGGTAAGAAATTGCTACCTAATCTTATCAAGGTTTCTGTTCTAGTTTGCTAGCTGCCAGAATGCAACACACCAGAGGCAGACTGGGTTTCAATAAAAGGGGATTTATTTAGTTAACGTATAATTCTTCAGAGAAAAGACAGCTAACTTTCAATTGAGGTTCTTTCTTACGGGGGAAGGCACAAGGTGATCTCTGCTGGCCTTCTTTCCAGACCTCTGGGTTCCAACAACTTTCCCTGGGGTGATTCCATTCTGCATCTCCAAAGGCCTGGGCTGAACTGTGAGTGCTGAAATGAGGTATGCTGTGCTGCTTTGGCTGTGCTGTGTTGAGCTTTCTCATTAAAGCACCAGCCAATTAACTCAAACATCATTCATTGCAGCAGGCACACTTCCTAGCCAACTGCAGATGTAATCAGCAACAGATGAGGTTCACATGCCATTGGCTCATGTCCACAGGAATATAACTAGGCACCTTCACCTGGCCAAGTTGACATCTGAACCTAACTACCACAGCTTCCTTGTATATGACATATTGCTTCTGTCTTGCTGTTTTCAGGATTCTCTCTTCATCTTTGGCATTGGATAATTTGATTATAATGTGCAGATCTCTTTTGGTTTATCCTATTTTGACTTGGTTGAATTTCTTGGATGTGTATATTCAGGTCTTTCATTACATATGGGAATTTTCAAGCCATAATTTCTTCAAATACTTTTATGCCCTTTTCTCTCCTTCGTCTCATTTTCCTTCTTCTTCTTTAGGTCCTATAATGTTTACGTTGGTCCATTGATGGTGTCTCACAGGTCTCTTCCATTCTATTCCTTTTTCTTCATTTTTTTTTTCTTTTTCTTTCTGTTCCTCTGACTGGATAATTTTAATTGTCCATGTTCAGGTTCACTGACTCTTCTGCCTGCTCCAATCTGTTATTGAACAGCTCCAGGGATTTTTTTTTTTTTTAATTCCAGTTACTCCACCTGTAAGATTCAATATTTCTGTGTGGTTTCTTATGGTAATTCCTATTTCTTTATTGAAATTCTCATTTTGTTTATAGATTATTTTCCTATTTTTCTCTGAGTATTCTTCTATATTTTCCTTTAGGTCATTGAGCATTTTGTAAGACAATTTTAAAAAATGCTTTCCCTGGTACGTCTAATGTCTAGTCTTCCTCACTGACGATTTTTGTTGCTTTATTTTTTTTTTCCTTTGAATGGACAATGCTTTCCTTGAATCTTTGTATATTTTGTGAATTCGTGATGAAATTTGGACATCAGAATATTTTTATGTGTTTGCTTTGAAAGCAGATTCTTCTACTTCCCCAGGGTTTGCTGGGATTTTTCTTTCCTACGGTTGAAAATTATTATAGTCTATTAGTTTATTGATTTTTCTAAACTGTTTGTGTGAAGACTATATCCTGTTACACATGTAGTGACTAAAGTCTCTGTCATTTGAGCTTATTCATTTGGTGTTATGAGATAGATTACTTTGCATGCCAGGATATAACTGTATTAGTAAGAATTCTCCAGAGGAACAGAACCAACAGTTGTGTATGTGTGCTCAATACTCCTTGTTACTTACTTTCCCTTTCTGTGGTCACATATGTGAGTATACTAGATGTTCCAGGCAGAATAGGGCAAAGTGACAGAAATGCTCCTTTTGTGTGGAGGACAATGGACAGGAACCTGGCCTAGCTGGAATGGAGGATTCCAACAGGGGAGAGGAGAAGGGACGGGTTCTGTCCAGAGGCAATACTTTCAAAGGCACTTGACTATTCTGTCTAATGTTCTTACCAGAACTTATAGCCTATGAATTGATAAATTCATCTATATCAGGGTTTTTCAATTTTGGAACTACTGACATTCTGAGGTGAGTAGTTCTTGTGTGTGTGTGTGTGTGTGTGTGTGTGTATGTGTGTGTAGGCTGCATTGTGCATTGTAGGCTGTTTAGCAGCATCCCTGATCTCTACCCACAAGAGGTCAGTAACACTCCCTTCCCAGGCATTGCTGAATGGACCCTGAAGTTTGCAAAATCACCCTGGATGAGAACCACTGATCAATATAACAATAAATATAGGCACCAGAGTGAATAAAATAGAGACTTTTAACAACACACTGCAGAATCTTCCCCAGATATTATAGATAATAACCAATCCCCTACTCTCTCAAAGCAGGGCCATGCTCGTTAACTCAGCAGCACTCACCTTTAGTTCATGACTCAGTATTGTATCTGTAAAATGTTTTGGAGACCCTGACAAATTATGACTGCCATCAAGATGACTATCTTTCCACTACCCTGTCCGCTGGCATTCAGAAGACTATTAACCAAACACTAAATGATTAATAAATGGAGACATAAAAACTAGAATAAGGGCTCGATGACATCATGGGCATTAGTGTTCCACTTTCCTGGGCCCCAAAACCATCCTGAAGCCCACCATACACATTTTTTTTCAAAATTGTGGTTAAATATATATAACATGAAATTTGCTATTTTAATCATTCTTAAGTGTAAAATTAAGTAACATTAATTACTTTCACAATGTTTTGTGACAATCACCATTATCCACTTCCAAAATTTTCATCAGTCCAAGTGGCTAAAGTGAGGTGACTCCCTATAGTCTCCTCACCTCAGTTTCTGGTAAACTGCAATCTACTTTCTCTCTCTATGAATTTGCCATTGTGGAATAATTCAGCACATGTCCTTTTCTGTCTGTCTTATTTCACTTAGCATACTGGTACCAAGGTTCATCATGTTGTAGCATGATTCAGAACTTTATTCTTTATTGTGCTAAATAATAGTCCATTACATGTTGTGATGGTTTGAAGCTATATGTACCCCAGAAAAGCATGTTCTTCAATTTAATCCATTCCTGTGGGTGGAAACCCATTGTGGTAGAATCCTTTGATGAGGTGACTTCACCTCATTCAGGATGGGACTTACTCCTATTACTGGAGCCCTTTATAAGTGTAATGAATACAGAGACAGAGACAAAGGGAGGAAGAAAGCCTTGGAAGCAAGGAGCTTAAATCAACAACACTCAAAAGAGAAGGCAGAGACCAGCAGATGCCACTATGTGCCTTGCCATGTGGCAGAGGAGCCCAGGATCAACAGCAGCCAGTCTTCAGAAAGAAAGCATTGCCTTGAGGATGCCTGAATTTGGTCAATTCTTGACCTCAAAACTGTAAGCTAATAAATTCCTATTGTTAAACCCAAACCTTTCCATGATATTTGCTTTCAGCAGCCTAAGAAATTAAAATTTTGCTTATCCATTCATCTGTTGATAGACACTTCACCTTTATCCATCATTTGGCTATTGTGAATAATATTGCTATGAACATTGTGTACAAATATCTAAGTCTCGTTTTCCATTATTTTATGTATTCAGCTAGTAGTGAATTGCCAAGATTACATGATAACTGTATTTAACTGTTGAGGAATAGCCAAAGTATTTTCCACAGCAGCTACACCATTTTACATTTCCGCCAGCAACGTATGGGGTTTCCAGTTTCTCTACATCCTTGCCAACATTTGTTATTTTCCTATTTTTTTTTCTGTAAATTAAAGCAGTCTTAATAGGTGGGAAATGGTCTCTTATTGTGGTTTTGATTTACATTTTGCTAATGGCTAATAATGTAGAATATCTTTTCCTGTGCTTATTGTTTATTTGTGTATCTACTATAGAGAAACATCTATTCAGATACTTGGCTCATTTTTACTACAGTTGTCTTTTTGCTGTTGAATTGTAGTTCATATATTCTGGATATTAACCCCTATCAGATATATGATTTACAAATATTTTCCCTTATTCCATAGGCTCATTTTATTCTCTTAATTGTGTCATTTGATGCACAAAAGTTTTTAGTTTTGATGAAGTTCAACTTATCTACTTTTTATTCTGTTACCTGTGCTTTGTATCATGTTTGAGAACCCATTGCTAGTGTATAGAAATACAACTAGTTTTGTACTCTGACCTTTTGCTAAAGTTACTTCCCATAGAAATTTATTAGTGTCATTTTTTTATGGGTAACTGGCTACCAGTAAAAGTTTTATAGATAGTATTTTTTCTACACAGCACTAATAATTTTTACCTTTTATTTTTCACTTTATTTCTTTTTGGCAGGGTTACCATGAGAATAGAAGCCTTGTAAGACTTTTTATTCACTGCTCTATCTACAATGGATAGGCAATACCTGACACATACATGGTGCTAAATAATGCATACAGAAAAAAACACCTAGGGCTCTATCTGAGATTCTACAAAGGTTGTATGCACTATGATTACTTTCCAGAAACCTACAACCTTCAGTTGGGTTCCTAGGCCTGATAATCCTGAAGCCTGGAGGGACCAACTTTTCCAGAATATCAATTAGTTCCATCCCCCTATCCGATATTATTGACAGCCCCTTCCAACATGAAAAATTAGAATGGGCATAGCCCAAATAACAGTAAAAATTGGGAGAAAGGTAAAAGGAGAATGTGGAGTAATAGAGAAGATAGGGTTTAACAAATGAGTATGACTACTCAATCATTATATTGATATTTCTTTTAATCTCCAGTGTCTTGGAGCATCTAGAAGGAAAAACCTAAAATTGTGGAACTGTAACCCATACCAAACTCTGAAATCTGTTCTATAACTAATTGTTGCAGCATGCTTTGAAATGTACTGCTTTTTTGTATATGTTATTTTTCACAATAAAAAATAATGCATGTAAAATAAATAAATAAATAAATAAATATGGAATCAATAAATCAATCTTTATTTATAATTACATCAGAAATGTTGGGAACTTGATATAAATTTTGCAATGTATAGTGAAGTTTGAAACATCAAATGCCTACAGAGTCCAAAACAGCTGGTTGTAAGAAATTAGAAATGATGAGACCTGTTGTGATCTGCTAACTGGAGTCCCTGTTAAACCAAAGACTACAATAGCAAAGATAGAAAAGGAAATCTGTGGACTGAATCCATTTCCCAGATCTCCAGCTTGTAATCACTGCTTTAGAAAGTCAGCCCTTACAAGTAGGGCAAAGCATGTTAAAATATAAAGAATAACTGCTTGAGTATATATTAGAACATACCCAAGAGAATATGATAGATTGTATCTTTTCTTTCATTTAAAAAAATTTGGGGAACATTATTTGGCAATTAAATTATCAAAAATAAAACAATATGACTAAGGTGCAATTTTTATTGCTATTCCAAAAGATTAGATGAAAATAAGAAATAGGTAAAAATCAGAGATGAGTTGAGGTTCAGGAATGAAATGTGGGTACAAGGTGGATACAAAACTAATAGTAGTGAGAAATAGAGAATATTCATCCTAAGCTTTGTCTCTGAAAACTACATAAGACACAATTCTCAGGTCAAAGCAACAGTGGTAGTCACCTGTATTATTTTATTTTTCATATGAATGGTTTGACTTTTTAAATACCATCCTTAAGTTCTCATTACACAGAAAATTGTTTGCTCACCCCATAAAACCTAAATTTTGTGATAATAACCTTACTGAGTGTGTAAAGCTTTGAAAAGAGTTTTATAGATTTAAACAGACATTATTAAACATTTTGTAACTGAGTATTTAAAAAGGCATTGAGCTCCTCCCACAGGAGTCATAATTAATTATAGGTTAATTTCTGGGACTTATTGAAAACTTTCGTACTCTTTTATATAAGTGAAACCAGCAGAATCTCATGAGTTTATCCCACGTATGACTTCATTCCCACTCTTCCAAGGTCTCTAACCCTTTTGTTCCTAAAATCCCGTAATCTGGGCAGATACTTGCTTCTACCTGCTAGCATGCCCTTTACATGCCTGGTTTGTAGGAAACTGTCAAACTTTGCTGTCTAGTTGAGAAATATGAGACAGCAGACTCACACCGAGAGGGAAGCCCTGGTTGATAGAAATGTGCAGACCAGTAGACTAAGTAAAGCAAAGAGGTAGCAAAGGGAAATAACCATTCTTATTTATGGATTTCCTTTCCTCCTCTAGCTCCCATATCATCTCAGTGAGGCCTTAGCAGCTTTTTCTCTCCCCTCAGCCTGATCTATATTAGGAGTCACTCTGTGCTCCACATACCTCTCCACCACCAGCCAACCATCTGTCAGTCTATTTCCTCCGGGAATGCTCAGTCCCTGGAAAGAACTGGATTTGGGATTAGATGTCTTTGATTGGAGTCCTATTAAAGATTGTCAGTTAAGTCATAATTTGCAGAGCTTCAATTGTATCACATGTACACTAGTGATAAAACTTCACGGATTTAATTTGAGGAAAAATAATTACACAGAATGAGCATTAAGGCTCTATGCATACTGTAAAGTACTGTGTCATGTATCTATAAGGAAATATGCTTCTGATGATAATAATTATGAAGGATACATCTTCCATTTCTGTGGAAACAGCCCTGAAACACACTCAACAGCCTTCTTGGCAATGAGCTCTAATAACTCCTACCACTTTTTTTGCCTCATGTGTCCTCTAAAATTTTTTAATGATTTATTTATTTAAAAGCATAATACAAAGATTTGAAAAAAACTGACTTCTGGTAAATAAGAGTGGTGGGCACAGGAGTATCTATTTATTATTTTCTGTGTTTTACTATAATTTGAAATATTTCAGTATTGAAAGTTTTTAACAAATTTATTATCAGGATATCAATCATACTCATTTTTCTTTTAGAAACATCAAAATCTATTTACCAAAGTGATTTTATCTTTTGTCTAGGCTTCTAGAAATTTCTGCTCTAAACTTAATGTCTTAGTATAGCAAACATTAGTCCTTGTAATTAGCATATTTCTTTTCTCCATCTCTTTCATAACTTTGCTTTTACAATTCTTTTTTATGGAAAGCCAGAAGTTTAGAGATGAATACAAAAATGACTTTATGGGTTTGATTCTCAAAATTACATAAAATTCCTACAGTTACGAGCCTGAAAACCAGGTTTACTGGTGACAGCCTCTATTCTTCCTCATATCCAAAGGCAGATTTAACTGTCTGTAATCCAGTCAATTATCTACCTGTCTTCATTCCAGAAAACAAATGGAGTAACATCCCTATCCAATTATAAAACTATGTGCCACCACCAATCCCCCATATTGAACATACCAGATCATTAAGTTTTTAAAAGAATCGCCTTGATTAAAAGGCAAACGATTTTTTTAGGTAACATCACAGGCAAAACAAAAAGTTAGTGCTAAATAATGGGTGGCATTGCCACAAGCTGCCATAATTTAGAGAACATGAGTTGTGTGCATGAGTAAGTAATGTTTTAGTTCAGGGCACAAAACCTTACTTATTGCATGCTTCGACCACAATTCCCTGAATAGACTCTGCAACCCCACAAATCCATACTGCCTTCAGTCTTCTTTCCACAAAGTAAAAGCAGTGATCTCCTTAATTATTTTTAATCATGCTGCTCATTTATATAAAATCTCATCACCTGTAGATAAGAATAAGATAAAAAAATCATTGGCACAACTTTTGCTTTTATTCAAGATGAGGATAGAGGAACTGGTTTTACCCCTGACCTGAATCAACTAATAAACAAATTATATGAACTAATGGTCTTCAGCTATTTGGCATCAGGCGCAGGGCACTGATTGTTAAGAGCTGAGCTGAACTGAGAAAGCTGAGCTGTCCGGTGTTGGAGTAGTCCATTAACACAAGCCAAAACGGAAGTAACAGGCAAGTCCTTAATCACTTACTGCAATTGTATAAATAGGTGGTTAGCCTGGGGAAAGTGCAGACTCCCCCATGTCTCATTTTCCTCCATGGAACAGCTCTTGACAAGGGTCGGGTGGATCTGCATAGTTGGGGGTGGAGGAGGGGATCAAATCACACCCAAGAGAGCCCTGAACAAATGGCTCCCAACAGTTTATGAACCTGGGAGTTAGGAGGAGGAAGAGGGCATTGGGCTAGGAGTGGAGAAGTCAAGTCAGAGTGGGGAAAAGTGTCTTCAAGTTTCTCCCTCCTCCCTCTACAGCAGGATCTCAACTGAAGCACTTAAAGGAAGCTCTCAACCTCAGGCCCCCATTTGGGAGGTCTCCAAATGGCAGCACCTGACTAGGATGCAGATGTGTGTATGAGCAGCGCCTGAACTCTTGACTGCAACTCCCTTCAGAGAGAGACTGCGCTGCATAGCTGTGTACTCTTTGGTGTGAGGAGGGCAGCTGTCTCCGATGAGGCCTGCTAGGTAAAGCTTTTGTAGTTGTCTATGATTGGGTCTGGAAGAACACATCGAGGTTCTGGTCAAGAGCCAGACTCCTCATCGATCCCTGAGAGAAGAAGGAAATGAAATGAATCCTGAGATGGAAAGAAATGAGATGAATCCTGAGACGGCACCAGTTTACTTCCTGGAGAGATTCCCAGCCACAACACAGGAAAGGGAAACCCAAGTGGAGCAAGGCAGTCTTCTGGAATTGAGGAGATAGATGATGCCGAGGCAACTAGAGTTCACAGGGAAGAGGAAGCCAGCCCCAGAGAGCTCTCTGCAGGGTCCTTCTCTCTAGCCGTTGCCTGAGTATTCATTAGGATTTGCCTGTGAAGAAACTACATGAGTCCAAGAAAAAAAAAAACCTTAAATGAGGCAGATGGCAAAAAATCATCGGAGCTCACAGAGGGCTGGATATATATTATGGTCCCACCAGCAAGAGTGAAAAATGTCATAATTCATGAGTGTTCCAAAAGGTATTGCCACTAATGTGCAAAATTAGCCCAGACTAAAGGCTGCTCTGGCCCCATCTATGAGTCCATCTCTGCATTTCAGTCTATTACTCACATTTCCAAAAATATGCCTTAGTTTTTATTAGTTTTCTTTTTTTCATACTATTCCTTATTCCTAGAATGCTGGACACAATATGTGCCTTAAGAACTTCTAATCTCCATGAGGCACAGGTCATGACCATCACTTCTCCACCATACTCCAAATCTAATCATGGGAATGCATTTTTTTTTGATGCTCCTATATTTAGGAGCTCAAAATAAAATGCTCCTATATTTAATTTTAATCAGATTGTTATCCTCTCCTTTTGCCTCTGAGCTTCTCTTACTAATCATTAAATTTCTAGACTCTAATAAAATTCCTGGCATCAGTAGGTTCCACCCAACCTGTATTTGAGAAAAGAATGTCTCTGTTGTTTCTATATTTTATGTATCTAGTAATACCTGAAATTACTGGTAATTATTACTTTTGAAAGAAGGAGTAAATGTACATTGTCTAACATTTGTTGAATTGGAAAGATGGATTCATAAGTGCCTATATGCCCCTGTGTGTAAGGCATTTTCCTGTGCATGGAAACGCAGCAGTAAAAAAGATCGGCTAACATCTGAAAATGTAAGTGCCAGCATTGTGTGTATGTTTTTGTGTTTATTTGGTGGTGGGAAAAAATATACAGGTGAATAAATGAGAAAGACAAATTTCTGTTATCAAAAAGCATTATGAAAATAATGAAACACCTCTACCTGGCTTGTGGGGGGGGGGGGTCTGTGTTTGAATGGGCAGGAAAATTTCACTGACTCGTAAGTCTTACTGACAAGTGATTTTTGAGCTGTTATCTCTAGAAATAATGAACCAGCCATTCTTATTTCTGGCAAGAAGTTTTGCAGGCAGAGGAAACAGTAGAGCAAGAGTTCAAAGGTGAAGAGTGCACGATGTACTTGAGAAAGTGAAAGAGGGTGCTGCTGACATATCTGTGCAATGACTAAAAACTTTACCTTGTTAAAATTAAAATGTTAAATAGGAACCATCATACGTATACTGTCTAAAATCAAGAGGTTGAAAGAAACCACCTCTTAATTCACATTCATCTTGAATAACTAGGATTTTTAATTTAATGACCATTTGGGGTATGCTCCTACTCTATCTAATAAATTCCTCTACCTGAAAGTCCCTCACATTAGTATTTTTATTTTCCTGGTAGTTGTGACACAAACATTACTAATATCTTGCACAGCTTGTGCAGACTGTCATACAAGTCACTGCAAGATGGGAGCTTTCTGGCCCCAAGGCTTGGCTTGGGACAGGTCCAAAATATGCAAATTGGAAGAAAATGACTTGATTGCAATTATCACAGTGTGCTGAATAGGGAAAATTTTGGGTGTGTTACATAGAATGCATTTCATTCTGCCTCAACATCATTTCTGAACATTGTGACTGCTGAAAAAGGCCTGAAACAATCTTCTTTGGTTTTGGATGTCTTTAAGAACTGAGGAAATAGATTACATAATTAGGGTGGAGGCTCTTGCTGACTGCTACATCTATAGGTATCTGATGCATGCATATGGGCCCACTTATAAATACAGCCTGTAGAACCTCACGATTATACTCTAATAACATACCTCCTACGACTTCACAGACCTCATGACCATGAAGCCAGCAAGTACCGTTCTGCTTTTGGTCAGTGTAGCCTGTTTGTTCCTCTTTTCAGGTGAGTGTTTCTCTCTCTTACTATATTTATATAATGGAATTATGGGTCAGTCTGGTAATATTAGCAAAACGGTGATGCTGTAGCTGATGATGATGAGGAGGAGGAAGAGGAGGAGAAGGAGGAAGAAGAGGCGGAGTATAAGGTTGATCAATGATAGCAATAACCCATCACACTTTTAATTTAGAAGGGACTTTACTTACAAATTATCTTGTTTTAATTTCACTGTAATACCAAAAGAGACAGTGTATCCAATTGCAAAGAGAATGGATAATGGTGCAACTTGTAACATGAGATGATTGGATCTCGAGTGGCTTATCCAGGAGTTCCAGGCCAATTGTTTTCCCATAAGTAGACCACAGTTAACATCATATGGATATAAATAAGTTTAATTTTTCAGGGAAGCAATTTATATTGAAAGTAGAGATTCTCAACTAAAATTATTTCCAAGAGTTCCTTATTTAAAGAGCTTCAACAGCCAGAATTTTCTGAGATGCTCCTATTTTCCTGAAAGCAGAGTCATTATTACTTACCTTCTAGGTAGGCAAAGCAAAAAGATTAGTTGGATGGATGGATAGATAGAAAGAGAGGGAGAGATAGGAGAAAGATACACAGAGAGAGAGATCCTTCTGGAAAAGATGTAGGCTAGTTTAAGATAGTGTAATGTAGTAGAAAGGGTTCAGAACTAGGATTCTAAGATTTGGCTTGTAATCCTGCTACCATTCCTTTCTTTGACATTGAAAGTCATTCTGTTTCTTTTGCTCCTGATTCGTCATATGAAAATGGTGACTTTGAACCTTATATGCTCTAAAGTTTCTTTCAACAAAAGGTTTGGCCTGTGTCCATTAGCCTGGGTTTGGTTCTCAGCTCTGTCATTTACAAGCTGCATGGCCTCAGACAAGTTTACACCAGAGCTCAGTTCTCTTATGTTTAAAATGGGGTTATTAGTATGATATAAGGTATGTAGGATTCAATACAGTGTTTAAACTGTAGAAATCCCTCAATAGGGGTAAGTATTGTTTGTGCTAGTGGGGATGGAGGTAAATCATATAATTTTAATTCTCTCAAAATAATTTTGCATGTTATTATTACAGCATTACCTTCCTAACCAGTTGTCTTGACGACCTTTTAATCCAATGGTTTCGCGATTTGGGAGTTTTTAACTTTTCTCTACCTACATGGATACCTCTTTGACAAAGAATACATTCCAATTTTGCTTTCATTTCTCCAATATAACCTTAGTTTTAAAGCAAATATTAGGGACATGACCAAAACAATTGGCTAAATGCCGCATAAGTAGCAAAGGTAGTGAAAAAAGTTTTGTACCAGTCATTTGCAACCTACTTCAGTCATGCAGTTTACAAGCTCTGTGTTCTGGTGCAGGTTCCTTCCCTTTTCTGGGCCTCAGTTCTTCATCCGTAAAGTAGGACAAACGCAATAAAGGACGATTAAGGGTGATTTTAGCTGTAACATTCTGGAATTCTTCTGCATTGTTGTGATTTACTAGTGTCTGTTCTCTCATTCCAGATTCTGTGATCCAAGGAGGTTTTCGGGTATGTGCTTTTCTCTCTTATGGGCCTTTCCCTACCGCAACAAGAGGATGTCTTGTAACGATGAGGAGGTTGAGTTGGAAATCACTGGGGGTGTTGGTTTCAATAAGATCCTCTGAGATCATCTGGTTGTTCTGGTGAGAAGGTGGAATGTGAACATGAGACACTGATCTAGACAGAGTGTCATCACTGGAGCAGATGCGCTTCCCTTAACAGTAGAAAAGGACTTGAGAGCTACTTCCAAGTTTACATTAAATTAGCCATATCACGACTCCAGATGAGTTTGTACTCAGTTAAAGCCTTGAAGGCAAGTACTACAGTGCTTCTAAAAGTGTGGGCTGAATATAGAACATTTATGTTCCGTATCAGGATAAATTTAAGAGTGAAAATGGTACTTACAATCATTATAACAAGAAGTTAATCGTAAATTGGACTGTTTCATGCGACCCAGAAGGATGGCCACTCCAAGTCTGAAGAACCATGTGTGTAAAAGTCACTACCAATGGTTGGTAAAAGGTGTATTTTTGTTCCCTACATATCATATTAGAGCAACTGATTGAACTGGAATTTCTAGGGGTCTTGAGGTCTGGGAAACTAAATTCTAAATGAACCCCTGAAATTTTGAATTACATTAAAGTTTCAGAATCACAGCTCAAAATTTTACTTAACAGACCTGGGTGCACAGAAAAAGTATTTGCCAAATTCTTAGATCTTTGAATCCCTTGTAAACTTGGGTTGTCAACTAGTAATTATAAACTTTACAGTCTTGAAGGAGCAATTAGTAATAAAAGGGTCCACATTCTTAAAAAAAGAGCTCTATCTCTTAATATATAAAAATATACGTAGTGAAGCAGTATACCTTATTTATTCTCTGTCTCCACCAATATGGGATAGAACCTCAGTTTTTTTTTGTCTATAAATGTTTACTTAAATAAGAATATCATAGTCACACTTCTAAAAATTAATAGTGCTGAAAAATACATCATTCATACATTTAAGGGAACAGCAACTTTCTTGAGTAAAAATTCAATTAGAAATTTGATTATATTAACTTGGAAATAAGAATTTTGGCACACAACAGGCACCGAATTAATGTTTGTTAAGTAAAAAGTGAAGAAATAAAATTTTTTCTTTACGGAATCATGCAAAAGGGAATTAAAAAGCAACTAAGAAACCAAAAGGGAGAAATTTGGGGGAATTAAATCATACCAGATAAGAAAGGAAATGAAAGAGAATTATTATTTTTTACTTACCTATGATAAGGTAAATCTTTCCCTTCCCTACCCATAAAGATTCTGAATCATAAGTTGTCTTTGCAACATAAAATATTCATAAAAATGAAACAAGTTTCAGTTGGTGTTTAAACTACATCCTACCAAATATTTAGGTTTTATTGAAATATATGGCCAGTTGACAGGATGATATATTCCACTTACATTGCCATTCTTAGTGTATATTGATACAAATGAGCAGTTTAATGCTTTGATCAAATGAAATAAAATGTATGATCTCAGCAGATAAAAGTGATAACAGACAAATGCAGACTTCTTTTGGTTAAAGTAGGGATAGATAGGGAAGATAGAAGAGAGGGACACTGAAAGCATATCCTCTATATTTTTTGAGGTAAATTTGTGAACATACTGCATTCCATTCTATCTCTTAAATTCTACAATTGAATAATAGCATTTTCCACCCACTATTCAACAAAATTGATTAAACATCTATTATATGTAAGGCCAAGCAGAGGATAGGGATTTAAAGAAAAAAATTAATCCCTGACTTTCTACATGGCATTTGCATCAAAATTCTTAAAAATAAGTGTTACTCAAAGACAGATTTTCATTCTAGAAATGTAACTTAGGAAAGAATTGAGAGTATATCAAAACTGCATTCATATAGATATTCCTGGCAGTGTTTTTTGCATTACCAAAAACAATTGAAACAAAGTAAAGCTTTTAAAATAGGGAATTGTGTAAATTATTTGCACAACATATGGTAACTATTTAAAATGCTATTATAGAATGTATATTAATCAACAGAATATATTGAAAATACATTTCAAATTAAAAATTAATTTCATTAATTGCTAGAAATTGGGGGATCTTTTTTGAAATACATATGCATAGAAAAATATCAGGATATACATAAACTTAATAATGCATATTTCTGGGTAGTGGCTAATGGGTGATTTAAATAAATTCCTCTTATACTATTTTGTATTTCTAGTAGTTTTATTACAAAACCGTAGTTTATATGATAGAGATAGATAATAGATGAAGAAATCAATATACAGGATGAGAATGTAGACATATTATCCCTTACTTCAAGCAGTTTGCATCCACTAGTACACAAAGGTAAAAACAGCTAATTTTGCACTGTTGAAGATTGGTGTCATCTAAGTTTTAGGTGTTTGGAGAGAGAATCAATCAGTGTTTGTTTGAGGGTTATCAGGAAAAGTGCAAAGCATTAGGTAAGATTTGAAATGTGGCTTAAAGAGTGATATTAAAGGGAAAGTTTATTCCATGCAGAAGAAATAGCATGGAGTTGGGAAAAAAGCAAAGTTATTTCAAAGCTTATCAGTGGATGAATTTGGCTGCATGAATGGGTTCCTCTAAGGTGAGAATGGTATATGGGTGTGAGCACGGGCATTGGAGTTAGTTTAATCTTAGTTCTTCAATAACTGTGTGGACAAGCTGCTTAACTTCACTAGGTCTCATTTCCCTTGTCTGTAAAATTGTGATATTGATAATGTCTACTTCACAGGACTACTAAAGAGATGAAATGAATAATTACATTTAAAGTATGTAGCATAACAACTCAAACATAGAAAACACTAAAAACAGTTCGGTATTTTTTATTCTGGGCAGAATAAAAATTTGTAAAAGAGCAGACAAGCAAGATTGTTTAGGGCTTTGAATGATAAGGTGTAACCTTTCTGAAATCATCAGGTAATTGAGCAGGTCAGTGTAATACTGGTATTCCACAATCTACATTCTAAATTCTGAACTCCTTTTCCATTCATTGAACACATATTTTTCAACATTGAACTTTACTAGTCTCTATCCCAGGTGCTGGAGCAAAAGGTGAATCAGATATGGCTTATTATCTAATGATGCAACTAGCCAAATTGAGGAGTGATAGCCAACACACAAGTGAGATATAGATTAATTTCCCCAGGAATTCCTACAAAGAGATAAAGAGTCTCCAACTGGAAACAAATTTATGATAAGGCAATCTGACAATGAGAATCAGAGACCTTAAACTAATAGTTTTTGAGATGGGAATTCTTTTCATAAGAACATACTCTAAGGAAATAATCAGAATATGTATAGGTATTTATATATAAAGTGGTCTTCCCAGCCTAATTAATGTAAAAATAAAGGCAAGAACGCACAACAATAGAGATTAGTAAAATAAATTATTTCACATCTATTAATGGAGTTTTACACCACAAAATTATACTTTTCAGAAAGTGCAAATGATATAGGAAAGGTATAAATGGAGCATATTTGCAGGGTGGTTCTATTTTTAATGTTGTATACTAAAAGTATTATATGTATGGAAATACAATACGTAGAAAAGAGACTGGAAGGAAAAAATACAGAATGTTAACCCATTGTATGTTTAGGTGCTAGAAATACATGTGATTTTTACTACTTTTGATTTTCAGTTCATTTTTATTTATAATAAAATGTGATTTTTAAACATAATTTCTAAGAATCCGGCTAGCTTATCTCTTCATTCTTTAAGAGAGTACAATGATGCCAAATGACATTTTTCATGGACTGAAAGCAGTTTTTATTTAAATTGCAGGCTCTTTGCAGCAGCTATGAGAATCAAACTACAGACAAAAAACCTTGTCCCATGATCCAAAAACCAGTGTGTGGCACTGATGGACAAACTTACCTGAACCGCTGTGAATTCTGCAAAGCAGCTCTGTAAGCACATGGTAGCTCCTATTGCAACAGTCACCCTTAGTTTGGGCCAATGGGATAAAAGGCAGAGAAAATATTCATTAAGGCTTTATTATGCCAAATGCTTTACAGATAATTCTTATTTAAAATAAAACAATGCAGTTATCCCCAAACTGAGATCCACAAAGTGTAAATACCTTTTTTGGGGGGTATTTTTTTTTTCATTTAATAAAGAAATAAGGAGAGAGCAGGCACAAGAGAGGAAGAATTTATTTATTGACATAGAAAATTAGTGACAGAGCTGATAGTAATAACTACCATTTTTTGAGCCTTCATCATATGCCAGGCAAGGCAAAAGGACTTTATATGCATGGTTTCATTAAATATCCACAAAAATATTTCTAATCATTTGTATACCATTATTATAACTGTTATAATGCATAAAATGAAATTACAGAGGTTAAGTAAATTATCCAAGGTCTTTCAGAAAAATGTGAAAGAGTCAAGGGATCAAACAAGGCCTATCTAATCCCCTCTCTTAGCCATCAGTCATTTCCCCCTAATATTTCTCCTACATGTGGTGACATATATCTTTAAAAAATTTTTTAAAAAAGGAAAAACACAGACACATAGCCTGGCATGATATTCTGGGATTGTTCTGAAAAAGAAAAAAGAAATCCCTACAAGATGTCTATTTTCAACTGCATTTCATCTCTGAGCACCATCTCTTCTTTTTCAGGGAAAGAAATGGAAAGCTTGGTTTCAAACATGATGGGAAGTGTTGAATCTTCTAAGGCATCAATACTCAGAAGACTTATTTTCTGATACCAGTCTCCATTGCAATGTAATTCCCACAAATTACTAACCATAAAAAAGAAGTTTCAATAAAGTTATCTTGGCAGAATTTCCACATTGTTTTTTTTTTTTTTTTCAGGAAAGAATGGAGCCATTTTTGTTTGATTTCTTCTAGGCTACCTTTGCATGAAATGATATAATTTGAAGACAAACACAGGGCATAGATATTACAGCACTATCCAACCCAAAATTCTCCAATCAGTACTTTGACCTCATTATACAGATGAACTCCGAGAAAATTAAGTTCGATTCAAGGAAATATACATTATTTGATACAAATGAGTATTCTTTAGTATACTAAAGGATATTTTAGTAAAATATTTATTTTACAAATAATTCTGTATCTGTAATTATTATCTGAAGGACAAACCAGAAAAAAAGTAACAAGTGAGAAAAAATGTCAGTTGTTTCAGTCATTGGGGTAGCTGAATACGTTCAGGGCCAGCCACATTTTCTAGACTTGTCATCTCTGGCTCTATCAGTTTACTACAATGTACCACTTAAAGTATTATAATTTTCTAGGTGAGATAAGTTATGAAAAAACTTGGAAGCATAGGTTTATTGTGTTTTGGATGCTTAGAAATTTAGAGATGGATAAGACAAGCTTTGCAACCCCAAAGAAGTTATAGACTATTTAAAGAGAAACATGTAGACCAGCTAACTAAAATATGTTTAAATAAATTCCAATGAAAGGATTATTCCATTCATTAATTCTAAAATAATTATTGATGTCCCAGTTACCATTTCAAAGATAGCACAAAGACAAGGACCTTAATTTAAGGACTCTTGTGATTTACTGGGGAGAAAATTATTTAAAATACATTTTCGGGGCAGTGCAACCATGGCTCAGTGGCAGAATTCTTGCCTGCCATGCCAGGGATCCAGGTTCGGTTTGCATTGCCTGCTCACGCCAAAAAAAAAAAAAAGCATTTTTGGTTATTAATAAATGTTATAAAGAAAACAAAATATGATGGAAAAGACACAATTTGGAGGGAAGGGCTACTTTGAAGTAAACCCTTTAGGATGAGAAGGGTTAAGGCATATGTAAATTTGGAGGAACAGTGTTCCAAACAAAGAGAATAATAAATACCAATCAACCAACCAACAAATAAAAACAAAAACCAAAAACCTGAGATGGGACTAAGGTTGGCATGATCAAGTGAGCGAAAAATGCCAGCTCATGCAGAACCATGGAAGACAACTTAAGGAGTTTAAAGAGAAGATGTCATAAAAGGAACGACATTTGGGCTTGTTTATGGCATATGAAAATTTTTCCTATTAGAGAAAGAAGGAGTAACATTCTAGTTAGAAGGAAAAACTCATAACCATTGCAGAAAATGGTATATTTGAGAAGGTCATTTCCAAAATATGTGGATAAAATATGATCAAAACTCAGAAAGGGTACATCAACAGTACATACAAGACAGATGCAGTTTAGTAATATTTCTTTAGCCCAATAGATACTAGAGTCATATTATACCATGATTTGTAACATATGAAAAAGATGAATAGGGTTGTATTTGATATCTAGAAGGTCAGGTGGTATTACATAGTAATTAAAAGAAAAGTTTAGAATATGGGCTCTGAATTCATATGCACTCACACACATAAACTCCATGACATTCTCCCATTTCCTGTTTTTGGACACATGAGGATCATAATAGTTACATGATTTGGCTTAAGTTTGAGTAAACTGACTCATGTAAAGCATTTGGTTCAGCGTCTGATCTTGGGTAAGTAATTGTTCAATAAATATTAGCTATATTTAAAACGGTGTATTATAGATTGAAAGTAAAATATTATGGGAAGTCCAATGGATTAGGATACTGGTGTAGCAGAGTTGATATGGGAACCAACAGTCTTGTGCCTTTGGTATAAAATCCCCTCTTTATAAACAAAGGACTCAGCCTGAGGTCACAGTTTCAAGACCTTTCAGTCTTCTAATAAACGACTGGAAAAGAGACTCAAGTCCATGATGCCTTCGTATGTCCATAGGCTGTTCTGAATCCTATCAGGCTTCACAGTTTAAATGGCCTAGGGACCAATAGGTAGTAAACAATTATATGGCATAGTGAACACTGGAGGAGGAATCACAACTAGACTCTGCCACTTGCAACTCTAGTGATGTCTTCTTGATCTTTAGTTGCCCATATATAAAATAAAAGACTTGAGCTGGAGATTTTCTTGGGTATCCTATAATTCTAATATTCTGATTAGTCATCTGTATATTCCATAGTTCCTAGCGTATAATAGATATTCCCCAGTGCATGAGAATTGAAATTAAAAAGCGGCATCCTAAAATCCATGAAAAAATGACAGTAGAAGGATTAACATAGTGTTTTTTAAAGTATCAAATAGGTATTTTTATTATACATCTATAATATGACCTTGTGAAAAAAGTTAATTTTTAAACATTTACTTTAAAGAGTTTTGGGAGAAATAAAGTAGTTCATAAAACCAACAGTATTTGTTAAAATGACCCTAAATATAGTTAATCAATTCAAAGAGGAAAAAAGTACTAAATAGAACAGTAATGTGTATGCATACTAAAAAAAATTGTTAAATTTGTTCAATAAAGATTGGTTCTTTTTGAAAATCCTAACTCAATAGATGCTAGGAATGATTTTTGTTTGTTTGTTTTAGATAAAGCCATAGATATTTTGAAAATATGATGAATATGAATTATATCTTCTGGAATATCTGAAGATGTTCATGAACATAAAATTTAGTCTTACAGACTTGCAGAACCATCACCCCAAGTAAAACATCATTATGCTGGAGGATGATCGATTTCCCTAGTATCTTTCTGAGCAAGGACTTGAAGTGGACATCAAAAATGTAGACCTAGCATTCATATGTGACGTGTGAACCGTTGTATACTGAGACGTAAATTTATCACCGTATCTTATTCTTCCTACTTGTCCTTTTAGGAACCAATGACCCTACTAGAGGACACTCATAAAGCTTTTCTTGTGGTGGAACTCACGTCTCATCCTAGCATGTTACATTCTGTACTAACAAAGGCCGAGGGATCTCTTTCACCTGGTGGACTCACAAGTAGAGCTTGAGGCCAAATGTTTTTCATTTTCCAAATCTATATTTTGGGGAAGGGTATTCCCATGCTCCTAGATAACCAAGAATGGGCTTCACTACACGGATGTATTAAAGTCTCTTTACAAGCGTTAACTGTGTGAACATGGTTCTTTAATAACTCTGTGTTTCAGATTCCTCATCAAATACCAAGGGTGTTACCAGAGGATTGTTTTTTTTAATAATCGCATGATACAGTGCAATTAGACTGCTTTAATAAATGCTAGCTATTTTAAACTCTTGATTCCATGTGAAAAATTAGTCTTGTCCAAAGAATACAATAACGATCATCTATTGATGCATAACAAATCATGCCAAATCTAGTGGTTTAAAGCAAAAGCACTCATTTATTTGCCCGCAATCCTTTAATTTGCATACGGCTCAGCAGGAATGGCTTGTTTCTGTTCCATAGGATGTTGGTTGTGACAGATCCACGGGGATCCAAGGGATCTTCAGTCACATGACCGGTGCTTCCGCCTTTCATCTCTCACCCAACAAGGAATATTTTCTTTATGTGGCCTTCTCCTCCAACAGAATATTTGAACGTTTTTCCGTAGAGACTGGCTTCCAAGAATAAGAGCGGAATCTGCCGAGCAATTTAAGGCTGGAATCTAAACATGGTACATTGTCATATTGGTCGAAACAAGTCGTAAGACCAGCTCAGATTCACAAGGCGGGTAAATGAATCTCATTTGCAGGGGCGGGACGAAGTGCACGAGGAGCCATGAGAAGAGTTGTCTGTGGCTATCTGTGCCACCAAGGTAATAAAAATATGTTCTTAACCTCAAATTAAAATTCTAAGCCTAATTATAAATGGGCATTTTATGTGTGGTTATTTTAAGTCAGTTTTGAGAAATGAGTTATAAGGCTCTTGCACCTGACTGCCTAAAAATGGTAAATCTGCAAGTCAACATAGAACCAAAGCTTATGTGACTAGTGTTCTCTTACATATGATGACAAGGTCAAAACAAAAGCCACTGCTATCCTTTACGGTAGCGGTGAGGGGGAGGTTAATTTGGGAGTGAGAAAGAGACTATATTTCAGGTATTGTCCCTATAATTTTCAAACTTGCACATCAAACTACTTTCAGACAATAATAATTTCAGGAATTAGTTAATAAGTGCCTATTATAAGAAACTTAGTTCATGACTATTATAATTATGCTTCGTTTTATATTTTACTGTTCTCTAGTCACCTCACCTGGGCCAACTGAAATCAAGGGGGCTGTGTTTGTAATCTCCCCAAATGCTGACACGAGGATAATAACAATAGCTAACATTCATGACACATTGCAGTGTGTGTCAGACATATGCGTCATTGCAATAAAGACTTAGGAATTTGAAAATAGGTTTGATTTCAGTTTCCGTTGAAATTTGTGTTTTGACTGAGGATATTGAATTCCAAAGCGTAGAAGATTGTTCACCCAAGGTCCCTGTGGCAAGCATCTGCCCCTTTCCAGAACTCAGTGTTCTGAAACCTATGCCTCATCTCGGGGTGAAGATTGGGTAAAATGTTCAAATAAGTGAGTCAACTGAGAAATGACAAAGGGCCTTAAGTTAAGTAGTTATTACCTATTAGGTGACTTGTGGTCTGTTTATTAATATTATAAAGTATTTAATGAGACTTGGTAACCAACTGACAAGCCTCTCTCTGACACCTTATAGCAACATGGCCCCAATTTTAAGAGGCATTGTGCCTCCCGTGGAATATTCATTGTATTTCAAAGGCCAGACCAAAGTTAAATTTCTCTGGCTGGACTCAGTTAAACCCATTTGTGTCTATGTCTGAATAGCCAAATGAATGTTATACAGCTGTTGCCTTCTTTCATTTACTGTGTTCAACCTTTAAACACCTCTTGGGGTTAGAACAAAATTTGACATATGCTTTCTCCCCTGGGGAGGAATGGAAAACTAAACACTTTGACTAAAGTATTTAGCAGGAGAAATCTATTAGAGAATTCTTAGTCTTTTTGCTTTTGTGATCTACAGATGGGAAATTGACACAGTTTTCTCGGAAACATCCCACAGTAGGAAACAAAGGCTACTAAACTGCAGGTCTGAACTTTTTTCTACCAAACCATATACAAAAAAAAACCACTTGGTAAATTGTGACCCCCTCAATGAGGTATTATTATCATGATTTTAGAAGTAAGAGGGAAGAAGAAGAGGAGGTGGAGGAAGCGGAAAAGGAAAGGAAAGGGGAAGGGAAAGGGAAAGGGGACAGAAGAGGGAGGAGAGGTTATACAACTTATACAAGATCGCATAGATAGAAAAGCAGGAGAGACAGACCTCAGGTCCTCTGACTCCATGGCATTTTTAAAAAAACTTTCCACCCAACTATAATGACTGCTGGAAGAATTGGAATAGAATAACCCTGGACTAGCAACCCCACTCCCAGTGATACACCTTCTCCCTTTCTCAAATACGTGGGTGTGATGAGCTTTTTTTTTAAAAAAATATTTTTATTGTAAACAACAAACATACAAACATTCTATACATGGTGTAGAATCGGTGGCTCACAATATCATCACGTAGTTGTGTATCCATCACTATGATCATTTTTTTTGAACATTTGCATTTCTCCAGCAAAAGAAAGAAAAAAGAAAAGCTCATACGTATCATACCCCTTACCATTCCCATTGACCACTAGTATTTCAATCTACTCAATTTATTTTAAGTTTTGTTTCCCCATTATTTGTTTATTTTTTATCCATATTTTTTACTTATCTGTCTATAACATAGATGAAAGGAACATTAGACACAAGGTTTTCATAATCACACAGTCACATTGCAAAACCATTATGCAATCATCTCCAAGAAATACAGCTACTGGAACACAGTTCTACAGTTTCAGGCACTTTCCTCTATCCACTCTAGTATTTCATAAACTAAAAAGGGGATAGCTATATAATGTATATGAATAACCTCCAGGACAACTCTTGAGAGATTTGCTTGAAATCTCTCAGCCACTGACACTTTATTTTGTCTCATTTCTCTCTCCCCCTTTTTGGTTCAGAAGATTTCCTTAATCCCTTGATGCCAAGTCCCAGCTCATCCCAGAATTTCTGTCCCCCAATACCAGGGAGGTTTATACACCTGGTAGTCATGTCCCATTCGGTGGAAGGGCAGTGAGTTCACCTGCTGAGTTGGCTTAGACAGACAGACCACATCTGAGCAACAAAAGAGGGTCTCTTGGGGTGACTCTGGGGGTGACTCATAATTTTAAGTGGGCTTAGCCTATCCTTTTCAGGAATAAGTTTCATAAGGACAAACCCCAAGATTGAGGGCTCGACCTATTGATTTGCTTGTCTCCACAGCTTGCAAGAATATCAAGAATTCTCCAAATGAGGAAGTTGAATTTTTCTCCCCTTCTCCCCATTCCCCCAGAAGACTTTTCAAATACTTCTTTATTCACTGTTCAAATCACTCTGGGATTTATTGGGGCATCACGCTAATCTGGACAAACCAACAAAATCTCAGGCCCTATTAAGGTTCCATATTCTTATGGTGTTCAATTAAATTGATCATACAAGTTAAATTAGGAAATGCACTAATTAAAATATAAATTTTGTACCAAATAAGCATTTATCCCTTTAGTCTCACACAGAAGTTGAAGTTTTAAAATATGAATGGAGCTCCAGTGGGGCAATCAGTGCATGATACTTATGATGAGCATTTTTTTTCTTATTTGCTGAAAGCTTAATTATTGAATTTACTCCCAAATGTGAAGGAAGACAAAATAGAAGAAGATTCTTAAGGTGGAAGAAATTCCATTATTAAAAAAGAAATGCAATGTTCCAGTAAAGAAAAGTACAGCACTAACAGCAATTAGTCAAAATGCTATCCAGAATGGTTTGGAGAATGAATAGGCATATAGAAATAAAATTCCCTTACTCAAAACAACCAACAACACCTTTAACTAACCATTTAAGGAAGCCTCTGATACCTCAAACCTTAAGTTTCAGGAGGTTTTGATCTTTTTCAGTGCAGTTTCTTGACATACTAGGCACTCAGCAATATTTGTATTTATATATATTATTTTGAGTGAACAGCAATGGAGTTCAAGAAAAGCAGGTATAAGACTAAGTATGTAATAGGTGATTGCTTAGCCCAAATGCAAATGCAGCTATGGGGTTCGTTTATCGACATTTAGCCATTTACTTAATGAGCTCTTTATATGAGCATCTGGATGTGAAAATAACTTGCATCAAATTTACCAATTTGATACATCCTATATAAAGCAAATATAGTAAAATATTAATGAAAGAATCATGGTAACATGTATATAGCTGTCCACTGTAGAATTCTTTCAACGTCTCTGAGTTTCAAAAATTGTCATAATAAAATTTGGGGAAGTTATCTGGTCTTTAAAGAATTATGTATGTGTGCATAATCCATGTCTTTCAGATTTCTCCTGGCAGTCATGTGGATCACAAGCAGTATTGAGGGAAATTACGTGAAAAAAAGTTGCCTTATTATTAGCAAGAAAAATTCAAACACTATCCTTTCTGGTATGATGAAATTACAGGCTTTTAAAAAATGAAATTGTTTATCATTCCCAAATATCTTCCTTCTAAACAAACTAAAGATAAAATAAAATACATCTCAGGACCTCTAAATCTGAGGCTGTTATTAGTAATGGATAGAAAGGACCATCTAGTCCAATTCCCCTTCAACAGTTGAAATTTCCTGAGACCTCCAAAGTGTTTATCCTGTTCTTCCACATATATTGGGTGAACTGGTGCTGCCATTTTGAAATACACAGATCAAATGATATCTTTTTTCCACACACTAATTCTCTTCAGATGATAAAGCCAATGGTTACATCCCTCCTAAGTTTATCCTTAGTCAAACCATTTGCTATTGCTATCAACCAGCCTTGTGCTTTATGGTCTCCAGACTTCACCTTATCAGGTCATCTTTTTTTGGACATGCTCCAATTTCCCCATGCTTCCCTCAAGTATGAAAGCCAATCTGGAACACAATATCCCATTGTATTATATTGAGTTTATGATGTGACTTTCAAGTGAACCTCAGTTTGGCATACAAGCTTGAGGCAACAAGGGGAACAGTGTATGGTAATTCCTCAAACATGAGATCTATTATCCCTTGTTACCTCATAAAAATACTTCACCCATCATCATTATCCCCACTGGATGCATTCACCACTCACTAATGACAAACACTCAATGCATTTATATTAACTTTCAAAATATAATTGGGGTTAATAATTGGCACATAATTTATTTGAGGAACAATTTTAGCTGTGGTCATATAAACTTGGAAGTTCAATGACATCACTGACTAAAGGTAGGTCAACTCCTATAGTAAATATAGTTAACACTCTGAATTTATCACTTTCCCAAATGGGGTACACTTTTATTTTTTTGTTTAAGTTGTTTGTTTGTTTTTTTCTGGGAGGAAGTTATTTGGTAGAAGGACTATAAAGTTTGGTTGGTTATGGGAGTTGGGGCGTGAGACTAATTTTTTAAATGATAATCTATTCAAGAAGGAACACCTTTCAGTTTGTGAAAATTCCTCTGTAATTTTTTAAGGCAGTGACAATGTTTCACAATCAGGGTGGAGATTTTTCAAGTATATAACATGGTGGTAATCAACATGGTTTATTTGTAGAGCACTTCCTGAAGAGTCACCCTTCTCTGCACAGCCACCAGGTCTGAAACAACTGAAGTCTCCCATGGGGTCTTTTGTTCTCCTTTCCTTCATGCTCCTGGCCCTGTTCTCAGGTAAGGAAGTTACATTCAATGACATTCCTGCCAGCTCTCAAAGTAAACTATAAGAAATGCTTTTCAGAAAAGGTAACAACTGGAAATCTTTATCAAATAGAGAAATGGAAAAAGTTGTTTCCAGAGAACTTAAATATAGATTCAGATGTAAAAAAAAAATAGTGACTGGTTGAGACAACAGAAAAGAGTTTGGTAAGACTAAGGAGAAACAGGGACAAGGGAAGGAGAAAGACAAGGCATTAGACAGGAAAAATCTCAAATGATTATGAATATTCATGTTCACATTTCTTAAAGATTATGGCCTTGAGGGATGAACCTGGAATGTGTAGTATGATAAAATGGCTTCAAATCCTGCCTCTTCCACTTTCTAGTTATGTGATCTATAAGATAGAAATAATAATATTTTCCTGTAGGGTTCTTGTAGAATCACTGTGGATAATAGTATTTGCTACCATTACTTTAAGTCTTCTAAGGTGCCTGTCCCTCAACATACTTCTCTCTAGTTCTCACTTCAATGTGGTTAGATTGTCTATATCCAGAGACGTAAATTTCTAAAGATAATAAATGATGCAAGTTATACATTTCTCAATATAATAAATTATATTAAGTTAAACAGATTCGAATCTGTCTCTAAATTGTTACTTCCTATTTGACCGAGATTTCTTATACATATTGAAAAGAACTAATGAAAGTAAGGTGGTTACCACCTTTAGCTGTAATAGTTGGAACACAAGAAGCAGTGACCCACTTCTCATTGAAGAAATCAGTTATTTCAGATTGTTGAATAAAAGGAATATAAGATTTATTCAGATTGGAAAGATCAGTTTGGTAGCAATACGGAAAATGAGTTAAGAGGTGAGAAAAATTGTGGATAGATGCAACGTAGAGTGCTGTTAAAGTACTAGAGATAAGAAATAAGGACACATAGCTAAAAGGTGGGACTGGAAAAGGGAAGAAAAAAACATGTATGTGTTTTAGAGGAGAAACATACAGATAACACTCCTCATTAGAACATATTTTCCATGAAGTCAGACACCACAGCTGTTATGTACCTCCAATGTCTTGCTACCTTATACCTAATAGGTATTCAGCAAATGTGTGTTGACATATGAAAGCATTCTAATACCAGATTAGATAGATGGATTTGGAGGGGAAGAGTAGACAGGAATAAAGAATGCCTATTAAAATATAAAGCAATGCAAAACACATATTTATCACTTATAAAATCAGAAGCAGAAAATATAAAATATAACAAAAAATGAATATAACTTTCCAACTTTTTACCTTAAAAAATAGATGGTTAAGCCATATTATGATATAATAACTATTCTTTTACTCAAATATACCACCTTTGGTTATTATCCTGCAAATTTTCTCAAGCATATAAGAAATGTATAGTATCATTATTTTCATTAAATCGTCATAATCTCAAAAGGCAGTAAATAAGCTAGCTGCCCTTTAGTAGAAGACTGGTTTAAATAAGTTATAGTAAATTCATAAAATGGGAGAGTATTCAGCCACTGGGGCAAAAAAAGTAAGGTGGTTGTATTAGTTAGGTTTCTTCAGGAAAACAGAACCACAGGAGATATACATAAGTAAATAGTATGAGATTTATTATAGGAATTGGTTCACATGACTGTGGAGATTGGCAAGTCCAAATTCTGTAAGGCAGACCACAAATTGGGAACTCTGATGAGGGTTTTGATGAATTCTCTGGGAGAAGCTGGCTGGCTGAAGTAGAGATAGAAATTCTTCTTTCTGACTGCTGAAATTCTTAGTTGACCTTTAAGGCCTTCAACTGATTCAGTGTGGCTTCTCTTGTTCATGAAGTTAATCTCCTCTGTTGATTGTGGATGCATTCAGCCATGGATACAATAAAGTGACTAATGATTTAAACCACCAAAATTCCCTCACAGTAACAGTCGGGCCACTGCTTCTCTGACCAGACAATTGGACACCATAACCTAGCCAAGTGGACACACGAACTTAACCATCACAGAACTCTTCATGTTCTGATAGAGATAGAACTTCCCTATACTGTCCAGGGGCAGAACAAGTTGTAAAACAGTGTGCACGAGCGCTGCCCATGGAATGGGAAAAATGTATTCAGCTATGTTTGTAAATACGTAGAAAATAATACACAAAATTCTGGTAAATATGATTCCATCCTGGGAGGGAAAAGGGGTGACTTGGGATAAAAGACAAAGGTAAATTTGCTTTACACTCAAATTCCCCCTTTTTACCTTTCGAATTTGGTTCCATTTGCTTATGTCACCTATTCAAAAACTACAAATAAATAATGAAAACATAACTTAACCAACTCATTTTTATCATTTCAGTCCATCTATTTTCTAGTTGACTTTTACTTGAAAATAGTGACGCTAATGAATTATGTTTTTCTTAGAACTCAAAGAGCCCATGCATATACTCATTTCTTTGTTGAAAGTAATTTCTTCTTTCTTTTCCATTTTTCTGACTATATCCTATTATTTTTCAGTTCTCACTTCCTCCAAGAAAGAGAATGGATGCTATCTTGATAAGGGGCCTATTATTTACTTTACTTCATATATTAGCACAGATAATACTGCTATAATTTCCTGTTTACTTGCTTCAACTTACTCCTAGACTTCTCAGCTTTATGAGGGCAGGACCATAAATATCTTGCTCATAGTTGTATCCCTATTTCTCAGAATAGTTCTGGGATAGTAATGGAATTCTTAAAATATAATCTTAGTACACTTAATGAATGGCTGAATTACAATGACAAATGTCATAGACCATACTCCACTCTATTTCACACTTCAGTAAATCATGTTGCTAACTGCTAAACTCCTGTGTCTAGACTAAGATCTTAACCATCAGCAGTACAGGATGCCACAGCACACTAAAATTCATAACAAGCATTGGGAGGCATTTGATTTTAGTTAAATGGACTTGAAGGGACAAGTGGAATACACTTGCAAAAATATAAAGCAAGACAACGAGAATTGCTAGTGCAACACTGGATATAGATGTGGAATCATCCACATTGAAATTATTTAAGCCTCTGTAATTAAAAAAAAAATTCCCAAGGACATTCACAAAGAAAAATGAAAAATCAAGCTTGAGTAGACCTCTAAGGAAACTTCATATTAAGGAGATGAAGGAATAAAGAGACATCATCAAAAGAGAAAGAAGATGTCAAAACTTTTTTTAAAGGGACAATTCCAACACACAAATGTTGAGAAAGATAAAACCCAAGGCAATACCACTTTATTTAAGAGCTATAAGGCCATTATATCTACTTATTCATTGTTTTCTAGTTCCTGCTCATTTGGAATAGAATCGAAAAAACCTTAGATACATTTAATTTCATTAAATGCTGGGTAGACTTCATAACCAATTCAGAAAAGCAAATAGTTTAGATAAGTTATAAAATAGGTTTTAAGAAAAAGTCATGAGATACACACAAGTCTCTTGAGATATTCAACCATAAAAAGAAAAAAAGGAAAATAACCACTAGAGGGAGCATGATTGATACCAAGGCTTTTATTGGAAATGGTGGGTGCCCAGGTGATTGAAAAAAGAAAATATATTCTGAAAGAGAAGGAAAACCTCTAATCTTGGAACAGGAGAAGGATGGCCCCAGAAAGCATACAGAGAGATGGAGGAGAGATGATAGTAAGAGGGCTCATGCCTACCAGCCTTTGTGTCTGGAAAACTGATGATGGCATCTTCTATAGGGTGAAATTGGGAAAATGAGATTGGGTCCTGTGGAGGCACTGAATAGAGTTTCTTTAATACATAAGGGAATCATTTAAAGGAATTTGGGGTATTATAAAGGCCCAGTTCAAATAATTCAGACTAAGAGTTACAAAGGAGTGTGCTGGCTTGACTACACAAATTTGGGAAATCACACACCAAACCAAGAAAATAAGAAAGGAAGAAAAATATTCAGGGTATGAGAAGGTATGGCAGGATTATATCTAATTTTTTTTTCTAAAAAGGCAAAGAGACATTAAATATATACTATATCTTGGGGTGGGTGGTTTTTATTTTAAATTCTTGAAGTTAAATAACTATTTTTATTTTTTGCTTATGGTATCATTCCAGTGTCTGCGACCCAGATTCAGAGAACAAGCATTTTCAAACCAGCAAAGAGTCCCGAATCTGTACTTATTCTAGAGGAAAACATTGATGCTAATGAACAAGGAAGACAAAAGGAACCAAATAAGCAAGGAAGTAGTAACACACAGGGCAAACCAGGGGCATTTATTTTGCAAGGCAGACCAGAGTATCCTAACCAGCCAGGGAAACCAGGGAATTTTAATCAGCAAGGGAGGCCAGGACGTTTCAACCAGCAAGGGATGCCAAGGGCTTGGTTTCTACAAGGAAGTGCAGGAAGATCTAACCAACAAGGTAATCTGCAATCTTCAAATGAACAAGGAAAACATGGATCCGCTGGCCAGCAAGGGCAGCCAGGGTCATTTAGCCAGCAAGGGCAGCCAGGATCTCCTGGCCAGCAAGGGAAGCCAGGGTCATCCAACCAGCAAGGGAAACCAGGGTCATTTAGCCAGCAAGGGCAGCCAGGATCTCCTAGCCAGCAAGGGCAGCCAGGATCTCCTAGCCAGCAAGGGAAGCCAGGGTCATCTAGCCAGCAAGGGAAACCAGGGTCATTTAGCCAGAAAGGGAAACCAGGGTCCTCTAGCCAGCAAGGGAAACCAGGTTCATCTAGCCAGCAAGGAAAGCCAGGGTCATCTGGCCAGCAAGGGAAGCCAGGGTCATCTGGCCAGGAAGGGAAGCCAGAGTCATCTAGCCAACAATGGAAACCAGGGTCTTCTAGCCAGCAAGGGAAACCAGGGTCATCTGGCCAGCAAGGGAAGCCAGGGTCATCTGGCCAGGAAGGGAAGCCAGGGTCATTTAGCCAGCAAGGGAAGCCAGGGTCCTCTAGCCAGCAAGGGAAACCAGGGTCATCTAGCCAGCAAGGGAAGCCAGGGTCATCTGGCCAGGAAGGTCAGCCAGGGTCATCTAGCCAGCAAGGGAAGCCAGGATCCTTTAGCCAGGAAGGGCAGCCAGGGTCATTTAGTCAGCCAGGGCAGCCAGGGTCATCTAGCCAGCAAGGAAAGCCAGGGTCATTTAGTCAGCAAGGGCAGCCAGGGTCCTCTAGCCAGCAAGGGAAACCAGGGTTATCTAGCCAGCAAGGGAAACCAGAGTCATCCAGCCAACAAAGAAAGCCAGGGTCATCTAGCCAGCAAGGGAAGCCTGGGTCATCTAGCCAGCAAAGGAAATCAAGATCTTTTTATAATAAAGAAGAAAGAAAAAATGTAAGCAACAATTTGAATGGCAATATAATGGAAGTTCAGGTTGGTGTTGATATCTTTTTCTTTTTCCTTTTGTCAACTTACCTCAGCCATCCTATTTTCCAAGACTTGAAATGGTTAACAGAATATATTCTTATCAATCAAAAACACATTGCCATAACGTTGATGCAACCATAAAAGAGGAACTTTGGAGCAGATTATTTCTGCATGCAACATCCATGCTTATTAATGAGGACCATGTCCTTCCATTCCATCTCTCATTCCTCTCCATTGTTCTCCATACCCATTTCCAACCTACCCATTAGCTGCATACCATCTGAAGTCTGCTTTCTAAATCACATCTCTGATATTTCACTCCCCTGTTCAAAATTCTTCAGGGGATCCACATTGCTTAGAGGATAAAATCCAAGCTCCTAAGCATGGCATTTAAGGTTCTTGATGATGGGGCCCCTGTATATCATCCAGCTTAATTTCATGTCACCCTTGCTCACATACTATCAACATCATACAGAGTCTTTTTATGTTCTACTAAGGTTTTCCTAATGCATTTTTATATATTCCCATTACTAATGATTGCTTTGTGATTGACAATGACTCTGGAAACTCCACTTAATTCTCATATCTAAACAGTTTTCCTGGAACACTTCCTCTACCTCTTCATCTTAACAGAAACTCTATTGTCTTTTTACCTCAAAAGTTGTCATTCCTCATAACCTTTTCAGATGTAAGCTGCTTGTTCCCCTCTTGGATGGCATGAAGTAGATGTCTCCCAGGGGTATTCATTCCATCTATGCATTAATGCAAGCACCAGCACGTTTCTGTATCTTTAGGGTGTCACTTAAACTTTCTCAATTTTATTTTCTTTTCTAAAAAGGGGATTTAATCCCTAGCCATTTAAAAGAGTATATATATGAGTGAAAGGAGTTGATAGGTATGAAAAGGGTGTAAAATCTAAGCTGATGAAAAACAGTGGCATATATTTAATCTTCTCATAGCACCTTCACACTTAAAAGACCAAGCATTGTACCAAAAAGGCTCTCCATTCCCTGTAGTGTCCCCATTCTCTCTCATCTGCTAGTCAAAGCTTCCTTATGTTCGCAGGCGTCTGTCATCCTATAACTCAATTCAGAAGAAATTCCTCAGGAACTACTTAAATGAATTCTGCATAATTCTAACTTTTGTATCATTTTTCTTTCATAGGCACAGGATAAAAAGAAAGAGATCAGTAAATCATGACCATATTTGTCTTATGTTGCCAATATGATTTCCCTCACAACTATTTCCCCAGATAGGAGAAGGGTTTTCTCCAAAGTATTAAAGTGGATGCAGTCTGACATGTAGTAATATCAGAGTCTTTAGATTCAGATACCAAATTCGAATACCAATTTGGACATTAAATCCATATTTAATCTGAGGTGTATCATTAAAATGCACTGGTCTTCTTTGCTCTTGTTATAAAATAGAGCAAAATATACTCTTCTTTCATGGAGTAAACTAAAATGCAATGGATCCATAAAATAATTAATTGGTTCAGTCCAATGCTTAATTAATAATAAATAAGCAATGAACATTTGTTTTAATTGTAATTTCAGAATTAAATTGATTTTCCTATATTTACCTAATGTTTTTTACATTATTACAGACTGGGAGCAAGAATAGCAAGAACCCAGCTGCAAAAACTAAATGTCAATCTATTTACAAACCAGTCTGTGGTTCCGATGGCAAAACCTATGGTAACCTCTGTGTATTGAATGAAGCAAAGAGGTAAAATATCTTTGTGGTCCTTTGCATCAGGATGTGGTATTCTGATCCATAGGAAATAGAAAAATATTTCTCTTCATGCCTCTGTAGTTCTCAGTAGCAGTTTATAGTTTGGACAAAGGAAATATAAAAAGATATTTAACTTTTGAACAGTAAATGCAGTCAGTTCTTGGGAGAAAAAAAGGAAAAATTAAAAGGTTCAGCTTTTCAAGTAGAAGATTTACTCTTCAGTCCTCCATGTACCAAATATATATGGAATACTGTTTTGGTTTGCTAAAGCTGCCGGAATGCAATATACCAGAAATGGAATGTCTTTTATAAAGGAAGTTTATTAAGTTGTAAGTTTACAGTTCAAATGCCATAGAGATCTCCAAACTAAGGCATCAAGAGAAAGATACCTTAATTCTCCAGGGACACTTTCCTTTTGCATCTCTAAAGGTCCCTGGCTGTGTGGGCTCTCAAGCTTTTTCCAGAATGGTGCCCTTTTAAAAGACTTCAATAAGCAACTCCACCATGAATGGGTGGAGACACATATCCACAGAAACCACCCAACAATTTTGACAAGGATTAAAGAATATGGCTTTTTCTGGGGTACATGGCAGTTTCAAACCAGCACAAATATCTACTACATACCAGACATTACTTTAAGCACTAGAAGTAAAGTGGTAAGGAAAACAGATAGAAATTTCTGCTTTTGTGGTGTTTTTATTTTAATAGTGGAAGAAAGACAAATCAATAAAATATATTAGAAGAAAAGGAGGACTGTGAAGCCTGGAGATTACTAATTGCTGACTTCTAAAATATATTTTAATTTTAAATAACAACATTAAGGGCTGGATTTGGGAGCAATTCAAACTATTAAGAGTTATGCTCCGTAAGAAATTAGATGACTAAAAGGCTGTTCAAAATTAGATCATGTGGTTTAAAAAAAGTTAGGCATCTCAACTTTCAGAATTTTTGTATGGTCAGTCATGAACAGTGTGAGTAAATTAGGAATTATACCTCTCTTCCCTTCTACAGTTTCAGCCTTTAGCAAGTGCTTAGTAAATACTACAGATACAAAGAAATGGTGAAGGTAAGTTTTACCTGTAGTCATAGAAGAGTTGGAAGAGATGTTAGATGCCAAGACTCTCATTTTATAACAAGGCATCTGGCCTAGGGGGAGAAGATACTCGCAAAACGTGCACAAATTCATGGATCATCAGTGTGAAACAATCAAGCCAGAATTTAGTCCTTTTTGCCCCATGTGATTTTAAAATAACCACATTTTCTCTTGGAGGTGGTGTTGAAATTCTTGGTCCTTGAATTCTATGATTATCTCTTTTTCAGGTCGAGTAATGAAAAACTGAGTATGAGCCATGAAGGGAAATGCTAAACATTTATGCCAAGTAAATTCTCTGGAACCTCAGAATTCACTTGCATTTCCTTTTAAACCATGGCTTTCCCGGAATCCCTTTGTGAGTTCAGCAAGTGCATTACAGGTGTGATGGTTCCTACATTATTTCCACATTTGTCCCACTGCAAATAAACTCAGTTCAAGTTACTTCTGATTTCTGGGATTGTTTTCTAGACCTTCTTTATCCTCAGGGGTGTCCGCAATCTCTTTGTTACTCAAAGCACAAAGAAAACTAAGAATTCTGATCTCACCTTCAATACTAACACTCTAGGATCTAGAGTAGCAATGTATGAACCTCAATAAATATAAGACTCACAGGATTGCATGTGAGAAATTGAGTCAAACCTCAGAGTTCCTGATGCAATAGGTCTCTGGTAGAGTTAAAAGGACTTCAGTTTTAAATAGCATTTCAGGGTTTCCAAAGAAGGTAGTCTATGGACATTCTATATGAAACCGATTTAAGAGTATTTTAGGACGCATTGGTTGACTTCAGAGGGTCCATGAAACCATATGTAAAATAAAATCTCTGTGTATTTTCTTAAGAGAGTTTCCATAGCTCTCATTAGATCCTTAAAGGAATGACCACAAATATATTTTAAAACCATTGATCTATAGATATTGAAAGGCAAAAATTTAATCTAATTACTGTGTATTAAGTATCTCAGAACATAAAACTTAGGTGATTGATTTGGAAGTTATCTCACTGGGGTAGTAATCATGTAGGTTAGCCACATGAGGCAGAACAAGATTTAGCACCGTGGCAGAATGAAAATTATTAAAAGCATTGGATTATAGAAAATGTTATTAAAGTTGTTGAGCAAAATCTGGAAATCAGCAGTGAATGCAAGTGTTTTTCATAATCAAGGCTTAAATCATTAGAGCCAGATTTAGCAGTAGAGATTCAGACAGTGGTTGTTAGAAGGTATGGTCACAGGAACCCAGACACTGGAATAGACTAAATGCCCTAGCTCCAATTGTAGAGGGAAGCTGGGGTATCATATGGGCTAAGTGGTTAAACCTAAGGAGAGGGAAACATAGCAGCTGCCCAATATTCCATGGAAGGCAATGGTCTGGAAAAGTGAGGAAGAGAAGAAATAGTAATCCTTACCTTTAGGGAATGTAGGTGACAAGGTGCATTTTAAGGATATTCATCTCACTAGCAAGAAACAAAATTCAGGGATCAAATATAGAGCATCATGGTACATTCTGCCCTACATTGATTCAGTCCTAGTTCTTCAGGCTGCTCCTTTATGAGTTGATTTATTGGAAGTTTTTAAAAATATTTTATATTGTGAAAAATAACATACATCCAAAAAAAGCAATAAATTTCAAGGTACATTTTAACAAGTAGTTATAGAGCAGATTTCAAAATGTGGTATGGTTACAGTTCCACAATTTCAGGTTTTTCTTTTTAGCTGCTCCAAGGCATTGTAGATTAAAAGAAATAGCAGTATAATGACTCAATAGTCATACCCATTTATTAAATCCTATCTTCTCTGTTTTAACTCCTTCTTCCTTTGATTCTTCTCTCCAATCTTTAGGGATATTTGGGCTACGCCCATTCTAACTTTTTCATGTTGAAAAGGGGTGTTGGCAATATAGGATAGGGGGAAGGAATTAGTTGATGTTCTTGGAGAGTCTGTCTCCTCTGGATTTCAGGACTTATCTGGTCTAGCAACCATCTGGAGTTTATAGGTTTCTAGAAAGTACACTTAGCACATGAAACTTTTATAGACTCTCAGATAGAGCCCTAGGTGTTCTTTAGGGTTAACAGGAATGATGTTGGTTGGGGGTTTGGCAAACCATGGCAATTAGTAATGTCTAGCTGAAGCTTGCATAAGGGTAGCCTCCCGAATAGACTCAACTCTGTTTGAACTCTCTTACCCACTGATACTTTATTTTGTTGCATTTCTTTCCCCCTTTTGGTTAGGAAGGCTTTGCCAATCCCACATTGCCAGGGACAGTCTCATCCATGGGAGTCATGTCCCACAATATTAGGGAGACTTTCACTCCTGAATATCATGTCCTACATAGGGGGAAGGGTAATGATTTTATTTGCAGAGTTGAACTGAGAGAGAGACAGGCCACATTTGAGCAAAAAAAGAGAGGTTTTTTTGAAGGAACATTTAGGCATAATTATATTTAGACTTAGTTTCTCCACTACGTAAATAAGTTTCATAAGAGCAAGCCTCAAGGTCAAGGTCTTGGCCTATTAACTTGGAAGTTCCAAATGTTTGAGAGTTGCAGGGGGTTCCCAGGTGGGAAAGTTTAATGGTCTCATATTTTTTCTCCAGCCCCTCGCTCAAGGACTTGTATTACTTTTTAATTATTTGCCCAACATGGGATATATCCTGGGATATATCTGGGTATCACATTATGCTATGGAGATTTACAAGCTCTCATTTTCCATTCCGGGCTCCATGTGTTTGGATTGTTTAAATGATCTAGCCAGATAGGTTGAGTTACATTGTGTAGTACAGAAAATTTATGTTTTGAATAAAATGTACCTCTCTGTGCTTGGTCTCATACAGTAGGTGAAATTCTATAATGCAGACAATAACATACTTTGCCCTGTATTCTGATTTACTGTAGTCCCAACCTAATCAACTCCATTCTTCTAATTGAAGCTTGATCTCTTTTTCAGTTTCTTTAGCAGTTGTTGCATATAGCAGTACTGACTTTCAGAGGTGCAAAACTCCAACTCTGAGTCTGTGTCATGCAGGTGTTCAAAGTTCCAGGGAGATACCAGGTTATACACATACAGCACAGAACCTCAGAATCTAGAAGTACACTTACAACTCTGTACTAAATGTGACTGCTGTAAGAGCTTACAATTTAGGTCCCAATTTTCTTATAAGTGTTTTCTAAAAGAGACCATACAATACTTGTTTTTTTGTTCCTGACTTATTTTGCACAACTTAATGTCTCCAAGGTTCAGTCACTTCATTGTATGCCTCACGACTTCGTTCCTTTCTGAAGCAGCACAATATCCCATCATATGTATACACCACAGTTTGCCTTTCTGCTTCTCAGTCAGTGTACACTGTGGCCACCCCCATCCATCAGGCATCATGGATACTGTCCAAAATAAACAATCCATGTCTTACCGTATCCTCACTTGGTTGTACAATCATAAACACTTTCAATATTAGAGAATTTTCATTATTCCAAAGAGAAAATAATAGATAAACACACCCTCACCAAATAGCAAATCTAAACTTCCCCTTAATTCTTGTCCCTTCCCCCTTCAATATTATTTACCTCTGATATTGCTGTGATACTGTTGATTTTTTTTCCTATTAACCATAGGCCATGCATGCGATAGTAGTATTTCATCCCATACAGACAGGTTTATTTGCTTAAGAATCTCCTCTGGGATGTCAAAAGACCTTGATATAGTAGATGTCAAGGGGCAAAGAAAGAGAGTAAACAGCACCTGGGTCTATTTTTCTTAAGATGGCCCCCAGGGAGTGGAGATCTCTCCTAGAAGGAGGGGCGAGGCACATTCAAGGACAATGAAAAATCAATGGGACACGAATTCTCCAAACTTACAAGGAGAAGGGTAGTGAAGGTTTTAGTTTTGACTTGCTGTCAACTTCCATAACTAGGCAAATCTGAGTGGAGGTGGCTCTAGAGTGGCCATTCAGGACAGGGTGGCTTTAATATTAATTGAAATTAATTAATCTAAATTAAATACATTAATTTAGTATTAAATGAAAAAATAATTAATCATTTTGAGTGTCACCTGAGGCTTCTCTAGATTGCTGGTCAGATGTAAAGTCAGCATGTGAGTGGCCTTGGGCACTTTCAGTCTTCTGTATTTGCCACGAGTAAGGTTCTGGGACCATTCTACCCCCTACTGCTTCAGGAGATGTTGCAGTCCCTTGGCCTATGCTCAGGATTGGTGGACCTGGGGCAAGTCCTCGGTGGGTCCCAAGGTCGAGGGTCATCTAGAGGTTTCCAGTACTCCCATGCAGAGTTGAAACAAGGCCCTTGAGGCTTGGAGCCATGATTCAGGTGATCTAGAGGTGGCAGGGTACTTTTAATAGTGACTGCAATAGGCTGAGCCTATTCTCTGGTATTCTGCTTATTGCTTGTGTTAGTTTATAAGCTGCCGGAATGTAATATATCAGAAATGGAATGGCTTTTTAAAAGGGAATTTAATAAGTTGCAAGTTGACAGTTTTAAGGAAGTAAAAGTATCCAAATTAAGGCACCAATAAGAGGTTACCTTCAGTCAGGAAAGGCTGGTAGGTCAGGAACACCTCTGTCAGCTGGTGTTCTAATTTGAAAGCTGCCAGGATGCAATATACCAGAAATGGAACAGCTTTTAACAAGGGGAATTTAATAAGTTGCACGTTTACATTCTAATGCTGTGAAAATGTTTAAATTAGAGCAAGGCTATAGAAATGGCCAATCTAAAGCATTCAGGGAAAGATACCTTGGTTCAAGAAGGCCAATGACTTTAGGGTTTCTCTCTCAGCTGGAAAGGCACAGGGCAAACATGGTGACGTCTGCTGGCTTTCTCTCCAGGTTTCTTGTTTCATGAAGCTTCCCCAGGGGCAATTTCCTTCTTCATCTCCAAAGATCTCTGGCTGTGTGGGCTCTGAAGCTTTTTCTGAGATGGTTCCCTCTTAAACGGCTCCAGTAAGCAACCCCACCCTGAATGTAGAAACACATCTCCATGGAAACCATCTAACCAAAAGCTACCACCCACAATTGGGTGGGTGACATCTCCATGGGAACAATCAAAAGGCTCCCACCCAGCAATACTGAATTAGGATTAAAAGACTTGGTTTATCTGAGGTACACAGCAGATTTAAACCAGCATAGCTGGGTAGTCACATGGCTGGCATCTGCTGGTCCCTTGCTCCTGGGCTCTGTTGCTTACAGCCTCAGTTCCTGTAGGGTTTCCTCACATTGCTCCCAGGCTTGCTTGCATCTCTTGGCTTCCTTTGGCTCCATCCAGGTTCTGGCTTACTGAACATCTCATGGTAGCATCTGCTGGGCTCCAAGCCTCTCCAAACATCCGCGTCTCAGTTTTCAAAGTGTCAGCATCTCTCTCTGTTGGCTCTGAGGCTCCTGTCATTTCTAAGATTTCTCCAAAATATTTCCTCTTTTAAAGGATTCCAATAACCTAATCAAAGATCCACCTAGAATGGAAAGAGTCACATCACCATCTAATCAAAAGGTCACAGTCACACCTGGGTGTATCACATTTCTATAGAGGCAATCTAATCAAAAGTTTGTACCTGTAATATTGGATCAGGATTAAAAGAAATGGCTACCTCCACAAAATTGAATTGGGATTAAAACATGGTGTTTCTGGGGTAACTTATACTTTCAAACTGACACACTGCTCAGTGCTTCTCTTCCTCATGCTTGTATCAGTTGTTAAGGACAGAAAAGGCCATTTTTAATAGATCATTAGAGGGAATTTTTAGGTCCATGGAGAGTTTTTTCAGCTTTCTCTGGATGTCAGGGGCAGATTGGATGATGAAATCAGTGCCCAGCAAATTTTTTTCCATCCCCTCCCCTGGAACACAGCCAAGGTTTTCTCTTTCTCCTGAGTGACCTCCCTCAGTTTATTACAATTAACTGGCTTAGTGGTACATTTTCTCATGCCTTTTAGCAAGCAAGTTGTAAAAAGGGGATCATTAAGATGTTTTCCTGTAATCGAAATTGACACAAGGGCATAACACAAGTGATAAGTCTTTCTCAGGTCTTTTTCATGGTAGAGAGCTATTTACATGTGGACATAGGAAATTCCTGATTACTTTCCCTGTCCTTTACAGACTGGAGGGTGGCGTTGTAATTGAGAGTCCCATTGAAGGGCTATGTTTCCCTATCTTTTTGCTTATGTTTACTATTGGATTTCTCACTTTCTCTGGAAAAGGAAAAAGAGGAGCCTTGCTAGCACTAGTGTGATCGCTTGGCATCCCAAAGTGCCTCAAAACTGGGCGTTCCCCTCTCTGCTGGCCCAATCACTCAGGAGCAAGGGAAGGACAGTCACAGAGCATCCCCTGGACACCTTCCCTGAGAAATATCTGGACCTAGGCTTCCAGGGGTTACCTGGGCCTTGACTGGAAAAATTCCACAAAGTTCTAGAAGAGTCCGTTCTCTCTGCTGGCCCAGTCTGTTGGGAATACAGGGAGGACAGTCACTGGGTATCCCCAGGATGAGTCACCAGGCATCCCTGTGACCTAAATCCCTGGAAACGTCTAGATCTAGGGGGTTTTTTTGCCTCACCAGAGAGAAGTCTAGAACAACGCACCTGGGAATACCTTTGTCTTCTAAGATTACTGTTTCCTGAAGGCTAAAATCCAAGTGTGCTCTAGAATAATTAAGGCCAGGGGTCAATAGAGACTAAATGATTAAGGCTTGGAGGAGGGTGCATAAACCATCAGTGAGTCCCTAGAATGTTAAAGAGAACACCTTGTTTGATACAAGAATTTTTAGCCCAGAATCCTATGGTACAAAAAGTTGAGTATCTCGGAAGACATTGAAATCCAGACAAGAGAAAGAGGGGGATTCTCATGTAAGCAGAGAAGAGGACCTCTGTTAAAGAGGTGAAAACAGGAACAGATTCAGGAGGAGGAAGGGCCTGGGTCCCCAGAAGGGAGGAAAAGAGACGGTGTGGGGAAGTCTTGGAGAACCAAGGTTGGGGCAGTGACATAGACAGACAGACATGGGAACTCGATTTGACTCCCATTGAACTCCTGCCTGCCATAAGGAAAAGCCCCCAGTCAGGTCCCAAGGGCGGTAATGACCACTGCCCTGACCCTCTTTGGATCTGCATGGCATAGAGACTGGGCTTCTGTCACTTCCAAGGGAGGATCCAGAGGCTCAGGGTGGACCAAGTTTATGTCCTGGAAGAGCCAGATTAGAGCCCCTAGATTCCTAAAGAGAACAGTGAGAATGATTCCACCTTTCAGGAGAACACAGAGTTGCATGAGGACATAGAAGGGGATAACAGTGAACTGAGCAAGAAGGAAAACAAAAGTACATGGCCAAGGCTCCCAGGCAATAGTTATGACTCTCCAGTTCAGATGGTTGAAGAAGAGAAGTGGTTTCTGGCTATCTCACCAAAATATGTTGCCGAATTCAGCTTCCTAGGTTCATGGTCATGCCATGAGAAAGAAATCAAAGGCACAGCCCAAAGAGTAAGCAGGCAGAAAATTTATTAGGTACACATGTGAGAGAACATGTGGGCACACTAGCAAAGACAGAGGTGAGAAAGGCGAGTGGCCCCTGCATGGTGGGGCCATTTGCTTTCATAGATTAGCTTCACTTACACGCCTACCCCTTCCTTGTTGGGGCTCTTTCTCCTACCCTCCCTTCTCTCCAGGATGGTGCCCAATGGTAGATAGTGCATTTGAGTGGGTCAGTTGGCTCCATCCTTCTCCAAAGATGACTTACTCAGGTGGGGGTCCTTTGGTTCTACCCTTTTCCATAGATGACTTATCTAGATGGGGGGGGGGGTGTCCTTTGACCCCCAGGTGTTGCTTATTGTCTTTCTTTTCAGAGAGATATTTCTCCTTGAAGCCTGAGGCTTCTGGAAATTTGCCCTTCTCTCAAGCAAGCCACTGCCCTATTTTTAACCCTATCTCAATACCTTGGAAGGTTTGAAATAAAATGACTGTCAACCTAGGTTTATACATCTTTTCAAGGATGATGTTAAATAATGCCATTTGTAGATGAACACAGAAATCATCACATAAAGACTTAAAGTTAAAATAACTTAAAGGCAGATATTTTTGGAATATTGATATCAGAAGAAACGTTCGGGTTATAAAAATGAATGGAGAACAGAAAACGGTGAGTGTGAGTAAATACAGTGTGTAATAAAAACAAACATGAAGCCTAATTTGTGCAGTTAAAAAGGCAAAAGATTTCAAAGACCTGGACAACAGTAGAATATAAATTAGGAAGGGTGTGATCAATGTGACAGTGCTCTAAATTCCTCCTCTATTTGTAGATGGCGGGGTGGGAAATGGTTCACTTCAGATTTTTCAAGGTAATTATGGATTTTGAAGAAATGTGTTTTATGAGACGTATATATAAAGGAAAAATTCCATATTGTACAGGAAAAAGAAGATGGGATAATAGAAAAGCATTTAACCCAAAATAAGAAAAATAGAATAAAAATAAACGTTAATAATGGGAAAGAAGCACACTAAAGATGGTAAAAAGAATTCCAAATATCACAAATATTATAATAAATTTACTTGAGCCAAATCTAACAACTAAACCCAATATTGGGACATTATAAAAGTAACATGACAATGAAATCTTTTAAAAATAAAAATTTACTTGTAATTTATCAAATTTCAATTTTTTTGAGAGATAAGTTTAAGCTTCTCTAATATCAATATATATGTAGAAATATAATATATATGTAGAGATATAAAAACAAAAGGAGAAAATGATTATAGTGGGTTATTTTAACATACCTCATTCTGAAATTGATCTGAATGGGGGGAAAGACTCAATAGGATATATGCAATTTGAAAATATAATCAAAATCTTGATCTAATGAATATAAATATAAACTTAGACTCATGATTTGAATAACACCTAGTCTTTTCAAGCATATTTATAAAATTATGCTCTAAGGTGTCATACTTCCACTGAGAACAAAATTGTCATAATTGGTACATGACAGCCACCATTTCCTAACCATAATGTAACTAATAATAGTGAAAATGATAATTAAAATCTTATATGCTTGGCCATTGAAAACACAATGGTAAATAATCATAGATGAAGGAACCAAAATTAAAATGAGATGATATTTAGAACAGAACAATAACAATGGCATAAGATATAATACATATCAAAACAAGGATATAGCTGAAATTATACTATATAGAAAATATATAAGCCTCAATGCATTATTTTGGCAATAAAATGAAGGCAATTGAAGATTTAAACATTTAATTCAAGAAGTTATAAAAAGAATTTAAAATACTCTAAAATGTGGAAACATGTAACTATGAGGCAGGAGAAGAAACCAGTGAAATAAAAAGCAGAATTAGACTAGAGAGGCTGGATTGATAAGATCAAGAAGAGAGAGACGATAAAAGGAAGTGGGGCTAAAAAAAGAGAGAGAGGTATTTGCTAACACTATTAAGAATAAAAAGAAAACTACAAAAAAAGATAACCACAGATATTGTATATATTAAAAATTTAATGGACTATGACAAATAACTTCATGGCAAGTAAATTAAACTTAGATTAAACAGACAAATTCCTAGAAAATATAACTTACAAAATGAAAGGAAAAAATATTTGGGTAACCAGAAATTGAATGTGTGATTTTAAATTTATTTCACAATGTATAACACCTGGAATAAATGGTTTAAAACAATCAAACATAAAAGTAAAAGGAACAGAAAAATGGGCATTTAAGAACACAATTATTTAAAACTAGGCTTTATATTCAAAGACACTTACAAGACAGTAATATTACCAATATCAGTCATGAACATAGATTCAAGATTCTAAATAAAATCTTAGCATGCAATATCTAGCAGTCCATAATAATGTTGACAAATATGGCAATTTCCTTTACTAGCGATACATTGTTGACTTAAATTAGATATATATATATAACAATTTACCATATTGATGAGTTAAAGGTAATAAAATTATATTTCTCAAAAAACATTTATAAATGTTTTCAATGAACGTAATCTATAGATCCTAAAATATTTTTAGAAAACCAACCGAGATTGTATTGCCTAAAAAAGCTTGTAAAATTAAATAATAAACAATTTTAGGAATGATTTTTAACTTGTATAGAGAAAGCTCTGGGGGACCTCTCAAAACCAAAAAAATCCATTCCCTCTTCTGTTTCCTCCTTTATCTTTTGAAATTTGAAATCCCCACCAAGGCAGTTGACCCAGATTGTCAATGAAGTCCCTAACTCATTACCTTTGACCCATACAAAATAAAGCCCACCTGCTCTAAACATGACCCTATCAGGCAGACAAACCCTTGTCCAATCAATAGGCATTAAGCAAATTTCCTTTTTATGTCCATAAAAAATCATCTCTAGAACCATCTCTAGAACCAGGAAGCTACTTCCTTTATTGCAGCAAAACTTTGGTGCCTGAATATAATGCTGTAGTCTGCACACTTGACTCTGATTTGTCTTTCCCAATTTTGGAGACCCTGGCAAGATACAGAAGGTGGAGCTATAGACTCCAGTGAGGGGCCAGATGAAGTGCCAATGAAAGACCCGTTTGTGTCTGCTGTCTGGTCACCGAGACTCTGCATCCCTCAGTAATGCCTTCCTCTGTCTGGACTCTGCAATCTATATCGAGTTCAATTGCCTTTTTTTTTGGGACTTTGGCTTTGGTACATTTGGATTGGGTTTAGTTTCAGTTTAGCATCAGACCTTCCATTTGTTTCATTTCATTTCCAGCTCTCTAATTTCCCGTTTTTCTTGGAGACATAGAGTTTGGGAACCCAGGAGGCCCAGTAAGCCGACTGCCTACCTGAGTCACATGGGGAGCAGTCTGCCAGTCCTCTCTCTCCTGTGTAATGAACCGCCTTTCCTACTTATTATGCTGACTGTGCTCAGTTCCAGACACCTGTTGGGAATGTCCACTCCCTGAGGGATTCTGCTGAGGTCAGAGTGGTATCCACTGACTGAGACGAAAGGCCCAGGGCCTGGGAGACACTTTGTCCAATCAAGCATAAATCTCCCTCTCCTTCCCCTGCCTCTCACCTACACTCACACCATCTGCCTGCTACCTGTGACTTTCTGTTCCTGTGTGGATTTGTCAAAGGACAATTTGCCTTTGTAGTGGCCACTTTGAGAAACTTTAGAGGAATAAAATTGTGCACTTCAGAGATGCCTTGTAAGACAAAAAGGGGGTGGAAGGGGATAAAACACTGGTGCTTGGAGGCTACCAGAGGGCAATCTGCCTCCACAATAGCTTCACTTAAAATTTCATAGTGTCGGAGAGTAATTTGGGCAGTGAATAAAGAAGTATTTGCAAGGTCCCCTTGGGGACAATGAAGAAAGGAGGGGATATTCAACTTCCCATTTGGAGGATTTCTGATATTCTCACCAGCAGAGGGGGACAACAAAATCAATAGGCCGAGCCTTCAATTTTGTGGCTCACCCCTATGAAACTTATTCCTGCAAAGGATAGACTAAGCTTACTTAAAATTAGGCCTGAGTCACCCGTAGAGAATCTCTTTTGTTGCTCAGATGTGGCCTCTCTCTCTAAGCCAACTCAGCAGGTGAACTCACTGCCCTCCCCCCAGGTAGGACATGACTCCTAGTGGTGTAAACCTCCCTGGCAACATGGGACAGAAATCCTGGGTTGAGCCAGGACCCAGCATCAAGGAACTGAGAAAGCCTTCTTAACCAAAAGAGGGAAGAGAGAAATGAAACAAAATAAGGTTTCAGTGGCTGAAAGATTTCAAACAGAGTCAAGAGATTATTCTGGAGGCTATTCATTACACACTACATTATATAGATATCTCTTTTTAATTTGTGGTGTATTGGAGTGGCTGGAGGGAAGCACCTGGAGCTGCTGAGCTGTGTCCAGTAGTCTTGATTCTTAAAGACGATTGCAAAAAGATAAAACTTTTCAATATGACTATGGGATTGAGAAAACCTTGTGTCTGTTGCTCCTTTTATCCAAGGTATGGACAGGTGAGTAAAAATATAGGATAAAAAATAAATAAATAATAGGGAGGGAAAGGGTAGAATAAATTGGGTAGATGGACATACTAAGTGGCCAGTGAGATTAAGCTTTCTAGGGAACCTAGCTATTTGCTAGAGCGGAATGTAAACCTTGGACATGAACTGAATTAAGAACTATAATTCAAGGGCGGGCCGCGGTGGCTCAGCGGGCAAAGTGCTTGCCTGCTATGCCGGAGGACCTCGGTTCGATTCCCGGCCCCAGCCCATGTAACAAAAACAAAGAAACAAAATACAATAAAACAAGAAAATGTTTAAAGATGTTTCCCTTTCTTCCTTCCTTCCTTCCTTCTCTCTGTCTTTCCTTTAAAAAAAAAAAAAAAAAAACAAAACTATAATTCAAGATATCCCTGAAATAAGACGAGCAAATATTCATAACAGAATTTAGCATTCTTTTGGGTACATGCGATCTAGGGTTACTTGACCTGTATCAAGCATATGCACATGTTCATTGGAACCTCAGATGCTACGTTCTGTGTGGCAGAAACTGGTTGACAGACTCGGAAAGGGACCTATAAGATTCCTCTTTCCACAATAAATCTGAGAGTAAAATGTGCCTGAGAGCTAAGGCAAAATTTCTGTAAGGTCACATGTCAGGGCAAAGAATATCTTAAAAGTCTCTTCCACAAATTATGCTGGGAAACCTTTATCTCTCATATTAAATGAATAATCTCAACTTTTCCCACCTGAGAAGAACAAATATACTAACATGGAGCAAGGAGAAAAAAAGTAGCTCTTCTATATAAACTAGTGAATTTTGCATTTCTCTGTTTCTGTGTTTTTATGTGTTTCTCAATCATGGCTGAAAATTGTTTTAGTTGAAGCTAGACACTCTCTATTTGTGACTTTCAGTTTGTTTTATGGATATTTTCTACCCCCAGATAGTAATACTAAGTTAAAAAAAAACAAAAATTCTTAAAAGAGCTCTATTCACACTGCTTAAAGATAAATAAGTGCTTATAAATATAAATACTTATACTTCCAATGTAAGAGAATATCAGAATTAAATCTAAATATTTTAAAAATTCAAGTGCACATCATCTAGGTAAATCCTTGGCAAACAGGACTAGTTTAAGATTGCTAGTTAAATAAAAACAGCTCTGTCTTCTGAATTATTAAAGTTAAGTACAATGCAAGCATACAATTTTATTCTACTTGGTGTTTCCTTCCTAAGTTTATACAGGTGTGCTGATCAAATGTACAAACATTTTATATCTCCTAGATATCTAAAATAATGAAAAATGCTAATTTGTGTTTAATCAAATTGCACAATTTTCTTGTTACCAAACTTTTTGGGCCATTCTATTGGTGTCACTTGCACCAATATAAATGAATCATATTTGGTGAAGCAAAGCTGAGCTTTGTTCTTTGGCCAAAGAACGGAGAAGGGTGGACTTGTGTCCAAAAGGCACCTTCCCTCCAAATGGAGGTGAGCGTCATTCTTTTATAGGAAGTTGGGGGATGTGCATGCAGGTGGCTGATGCAAATGGGTTTTGTCATTGGTTCTGATAAATTGCAGTCCTTGGTCATGCTAGAACATACTTTTACATCCATCACTTGTTCAGAAAATGGCATCTAAATCCTTCCCAGAGGTGGGGAATTGGCTATTACTTTGAGCAAACATAAAGAAAGGTCAGGGTTGAGGGCTTAGTATATATGCTTCAGGAAGGGGATTTTCCCAATTGTGGCATGACAGGCACTTATGGCCAACATCAAGATGGATGTTTTGGTTTGCTAAAGTTACTAGAATGCAACATACAAGAAATGAATGGCTTTTATGAAGGGAATGCATTATGTTACAAGTTTACAGTTCTGAGGCCAAAAAAAAAAAAATGTTCAAAATAAACAACTCTGGGTTCTGGCTTGCTTAGTATCTCATGGGAAGGCATATGGTGACATCTGCTGGGCTCTGCCCATGTCTAGGCATCTGCTTTCCCTGTCGACACTCCAAGCATCTCTAAACATCCATGTCTCTACTGGCTCTGAAGCAACTGGTCTCCAAGCATCTGCATCTGAGGTTTCTCGAAAACGTTTCCCCCTTTAAAGGATCTAGTAAACTACTTAAGACCCACCTTGAGTGGGTGGTATCACATCTCCATCTAATCAAAAGGCCACACCCACAATTGGGTGTGTCACATCTCTATGGAAGTAACCAAAAGATCACACCCATAACTGGGTGTCTCGTATCTCCATGGAAACAATCCAATCAAAGTTTACCACCCTAAGCATTAGGTATGGCCCCATAAAACTGGATCGGGATCAAAACTTGGCTTTTCTGGGGTACACAATAGTTTCAAACCAGCACATTGGGTTCACTGTGGAGTGATGGGGCAATGGCTGTAGCAGCTGTAGGTTTCAACAGCTTCTTACAGATATTTGCTTGCTTTATTTTCCTGGATATAAGCACAACTCAAGCAGAGACTGAAGTTAAATGAAACAACCTTTTCGGTCAGACTTCATCTTGGTGACATTCTATCAAACTTTCTCTCAGGAGTTAGTGGATTTTGTAGGATGTCAGCCCGAAGATCATTTCCTGGGTCTTTTTGTGAACTTAAGTGATAAGGGTATGAGGAAGTTTTATTGTTAAGGAAAAAAAGTAATTTTTTATTTTGAATAATTCAAATAATTTGGGGTGTTGCAGAATAAGAAATAGGAAATGATATTATAGGAAGCTATAAAAGGTTTGTGGAAATGAATTTCATTTGTCATGGCCAATGCAGACTAAGAATTGATAGGCTTATTTATAAGATTTTTTAAGAGCTTTCATATCAAACAGTATAGTCATATAAAACTAGAATTTGGTTTTCTCTCCATTAAAATGATGAAATTTTCTTGGGATTTTTGACCTACACTTAATGAGAAGTTGTACAATTTTTTCTTAACGCTCTGACTTATCTACTGTTCTGGTTTGCTAGCTGCAGGAATGCAATATACCAGAGCTGGAATGACTTTTACAGGGGAGAATTTAATAAGTTGCTAGTTTACAGTTCTAAGGCAGTGGAAATGTTCAAATTAAAGCAAGTCTATAAAAATGTCAAAATTAAGGCACCATGAGGTTACCTTCACTCAAGAAAGGTCAATAAAGTTCAGGGTTCTTTTCTCAACTGGAAAGGCACATGGCAAACATGGCGGCATCTGCAAGCTTCCTATCCAGGCCTCTTGCTTCATGAAGCTCCCCCACGGGCGTTCTCCTTCAACTCCAAAGATCCCAAATGTTGCTGGTTTGGTGGGCTCTGCTCTCTCAGAATCTTAAGCCTTTTCCAAAATGTTTCCTTTTTTAAAGGATTCTGGGAAAGTAATCAAGACCCACCCGGAATGGGTGGAGTCACATCTCCCTCTATTAAAAGTTAATGCCCACAGTTGGGTGAGTCACATCTTTGTGGAGATAACCTTATCAAGTTTCTACCCTGTAGTACTAAATGGGGATTAGAAGAAACAATTGCTCCCACAAGATTGATTAGGATTGAAACATGGCTTTTCTAGGGTACATAAATCCTTTCAAACTGGCACATCTGCCTAGGAGAAAAAGATTCTATGTCATATCAGTATAATATCCTCATCCATATTTATATTGGCCTTATCTTTTATTGTTTAAGAGAATGTCTCCTTAATGTCAAAAGAATTATTTTTTCCCCTTTTTTTCAATCATGCTACCTCCTAAATTTAAAAATCTTCTGTGTTACTTTGGTTAAGTAGGTATTTAACTACTTCTCAGTGGCCTATGATCCTATATTATATAGCCAAATGTTCAAACCTCCTGTTCAACCTATTGTAATTTTTGTCTTCTTGGAATCAAACCCAAAAGGGTATCTTTTTATTTCAAACTCTCTCTGGGATTTTCCACAGTAGTCCTGGAAAATCACAAAGAATTTGTTCGTTCACTTTATAAAAAGAAAGGTGCTAGAAATAGATTCATTTGATATGTCATGAGTTGCATGGGAAGTATTGTCAAATTAAAAGGGATTTTCTAACCTTCTATTGGCTAAACGGGTGTGGATAAAATGTTATTAATATAAATATTTAAAGATTACGCAAAATTCCTAGATATTTGGTAATGTTCTCACTCTCCATGATGTGTTCTGAAACTGATCTGCATGACATTAGAATACGGTGAAGTGTTAGACATAATTTTAGTTATTCTTTAAAAAAAATGCTACCTGCCACAAAAACAAACAAATTCCCTTGTCAGTTACATTGTTTTACTCTGATGTGTCTCTGAAAGTACTTGCAGTCAGCTACCGTTCAGAACTTCATCTTCAATAAAAGAAAAAAAGGACTTTCAGTAGCAAGGCAAGTAAATAAATGATGTTCTACCTGTCAATTACTATAACCCTGGTAAAACTATAAAGGTGGAACAGGGTAAAATACCTTGATCACCAGGGCCCTCTTGGTCATCTTTAAATAGACTTCTCTGAAAATAGGCAGATTCAAAATGAAAAATGGTTTTGGTAGTGACCCTGGGACTGTCTTTCACCCTGATGTGCTTTCTCTTCTGAGTTGACATGGTACTTAATAAATTGCCTTTCACTGGACAGGGCTATTTGCTTTAAAGCGAGCACAATCTTACTACCGTTTGGAGAATGAGACAAAGTATCCCCCAGGCAGTATCAGTGAGTCTGAGTCATCAGAAGCATGTAAAACCTGAAACTTTAGTTTGGATAATGACATATCCCTTCCGAATTGGGGTGTCCTGAGTATTTGTGTCTGACTTACTCAGGGATAGAGTTTACTATCTTGCCTTAGGCTTACATTTGTAAACAACTGTAAGAAGTGATTACAGGTCTGCCTCCAGTTCTCAGACTTATGGCTTCTTTGCCTTCCCCTAGATATTGGGAATTACCTGCCTACATGTGTTCAAAGTAAACCATTTCATGCAGTTTAGTATTTCACAACTTTATTAAGCAATTCATGAATTGGGCAGCCTCCCATACAGAAAGTAGATGGGAGCTCCACTGGGAGGATGGAAATCCCATACTCACACAGGGTGAACACTGAAGCAAATGAGGAAATGTTCGCTGGGCTGACATTGTTTCCATTTCCCATAGAGGGGTCTCACAAAATGGGGAGCTGATATCCATTAGTATGGTGTGCTTGTCCATTCTGATAAGTTGTCTCTACAGAAGGGAAACAAATTTTATCACCAGGTATTGCATTTTAGCAACCCTGTGGGGTGTGTTCTGTTTTCTCAGAAAACCCTTACATGTCAATTGTTTTGTCAATTGTTTTTGTCTTCTCAGAAAGGAATCTTCTCCCGGCAACACCCAATACAGGAAGCCATTTTATTTTATTTACATAAATGAAATAAGATCAATTTTCCTGCCTTGTTGGCCTCCATGACTTGACTGTTCTCTTCTTTTAATGTCTAGCAGGCTTTTGTAAGCCTCATAGACTTTAGAGAACTTACAGAGGAGACCTTAGTGATTAGTTTATCTCTTTTAAGGAACAGCCTTTTTTCCAGCTTCCTGGGTATAAAGTAATATGAAAGACTTGGGTTTCAGTGTCCACTCCTTGCTCTTTCACAAGAAATTCCTATTACTGTGCATTTTACATAACAGACATCGCTATAGAACATTTTATTTTTTAAGGGTGTTTTTATGTTAGGAAACTTTGCAGATCTTTTTTATATCCCAAAGTTCTCATTTTGCCAGAAAGAAATTGCGATGTTAATCAGGCATCAACAATTTATTCACATATTGGGGGCTTGAAAAAATAAGAAGGGCAAAAAAGAAATCTCACCTTTTAAAAAGAAATCTCACCTTTTTATTTATCTGGTAAATAAGACCTATTACATACATATTCTCAAGATAAATGATAATTAGTCCTTAAAAAGGAGACTTGACAGAAGTATTTGTTAATAAAGTCCATCCTAAATTCATATGTTAATAAAGGTGATCATATGTGCTAGTGAACTGCCTTTATCCAAAGGAATAATAACATTTCTCATGTCTCCATGACAAGCATTAATCACTGGTTGGATCCAGGCACCTAAAGTCAAGAACTTCTGTGATTGGGAGATGGGCATGCTATCTTCCTAGATGTTTACATTTCAAAGAGGCTTCCAAGTCCTTCTTGGGTTGCAAAACTGGCAAGAGGCTCCTGTAGCTTTTTAAAAAATTTGCATACACCTGAAAAAGGAAGAGAAAGATTTTCTTTTTTTTTTTTTTTTTACAAAAGCAGGCATCGGGAATTGAACCCAGGTCTCCAGCATGACAGGTAAGAACTCTGCCCGCTTAGCCACCTGAGAATTTTAAACTGTAAGCTTTCTGAAGTAAAAGCTGTAAGAAAATGGGGAGGGGAGGTTCTCTTCTTTTTTTCATCAGGGAGAATTAAATTCTTTTTTCTTATGTTTAATTTTTAGTTTGTAATGCCATTATATTATCTACGTGAAGTGGTGGATAACTCAGTGTATATGACTGGCAAAATAGACTATATCTTTGAAAATAATAAATTCACAACACTACCTCATATCCTAAAATAACAAAATTCAAATGAATTAAAACTCAAAATATAAAAATGCAAACCATTAAATTTTGAGAACAAAATAGGAAAGGTCTGTATGCAAGCTCATGCCATCTCTGAATGGAGAGACTTTCACTCTTGTTTTTAATCTGGGTGCTCTTATTTTCTTTTATATTTTTGTTTGCCTGGTTTTCCTGGCTAACCCCTCAATGCAAAGTGAAATAGAAGTAGTGAGATTGAACTTCCTTGGCTTCTTCCCAGTCTCAGGAGGAAACATTCAAACATTCAGTCTTCAGCCACTTGGTTGACCTGATAAAAAGTCAAGTATAAGGAAGCTGTATGACCACTAGGGGTCACACCCAACCATTAGATCACCAAGTTCCTAAAAAGAAACAATTACATTGTAACCAATCAATTACTTTTATTTTAAGTTTCTCCGTTCAGTAACCAATCAAATGTTTTTTACTTTAAGTTTCTGCATTTACCCCACATAACCTTCCTCTGATCTTTGTCCTGTGGGTACTCCTTTCCACGTGCAATTTAGATGCTCCTTTGAAAATGAATCATTTGCTCTTCAAACTCACATAAAATAATGTTTTCTAACATTTTTCTAACAGATATTAGCTTTTCTTTTCATATATGTCTTTATCAGGTTGTGGAAGTTTCCTTCCCTTCTATTGTTAAATTATTGGATGTTGCCAAAAGTTTTCTGCATCTCTATTGAAATGATTGTGATTTTTTCCCTTTATTCTTTCAATATGAAGAATTACATTTTTGATTTTGGGAGGTTAAATCAAACTTGAATTTCTGGGATAAAACCCACTTGGTTGTGGTATATACTCTTTTTATATGTTTCTGGATTTACTTGGTTAGTATTTTATTGCAAATTTTTGCATCTAGATTCCTATTTCCTTAGTTGTGATGTTTTGCCTAGTTTTGTTACAGAGTAATACTGGCCTCATAGAATGATTTAACAAGTGTTTCCTCTTTATATATTCAGGAAAAAATTTGTGGCAGGTTGGTGGTAATTCTTGAGATATTTGGTAGAATTCACTCTTGAAGTCACTAGGTCTATGCTTTTCTTTGTGGGGAGATTTGAAATTACTAATTCAATGTCTTCACTTATTATTTTGAAGGTGAGACCACCAAAATCGGGCTTTGTTATTTGGCACAGCTTAGTGTACAGGCACACTGAAGGCAGCTGTGAAGGAAAGGGAGGTTTTACTTAAGCTGGTAGAGAGGAGACAGGGTCGGTCTCAAATCTGCCCTCCCATAGTGATTTACCTGGTGGCTTTTATACAAGTTAGAGATAATCATCTTGGGTAGCATGTAACATTTAGCAGGGGGCTGGAGGACTTTATTAGTTTCTTATTTTATTGTTTATTACATCCTCTAAGATTACATTCTTTAAAATATATGATGCACAGGTGCCTCCTAGTCTAGGGCTAATAGTGATTAATGTATAGTTTAACTTATGCCTCCATATGACCAGCACATCCTACGTTTTGCTTCTCTGTGCGACTAAGGTTTTAAGTATATGCCTTGCTTACATTTTCATAGTTACATTTAAAATTCTAACACTACACTTCTATGTTCTTGCAATCCTTTTTAATTTCTTTAAAACTGGTACTGTGAAAATAATTAAAACAAAATTGAGTTACTGTGGCTAAGAGATAAAAATATAGTCAGAAGACAAAAGGCCAAAATATGCATAGACACAGGCAAAAATTTTCCTTAAAACTCTAGACATCCAAACCAAAGATAAGAACTCAGTAACCTATCTAAACTGAACTTTTCATTTAAAGCTCCTGGATATCCACCAATTAAAAACTCCTTATGTAGGGCAGTGCAACAGTGGCTCAGCGGCAGAATTCTCGCCTGCCATGCCAGAACCTGCCCATACCAAAAAAAAAAAAAAAAGGGAAAAAAAATTTATGTAATCTTTTCTTTAAGAACCTTTGCCTAGAAGTGCTAAGATTGACACAATTTGGGTTGCTCCCTGAATCTGTGCTTCCTGAATCACAATTCTAAGAATCCAAATAAATGTCCTTGTTGTCTTGCAGTTTATTTCTCTGCTGACAGTAGTGATGTCCATTCTTTCATTTCTAACAGTAGCCTCTATGTTTTTTTGATCACTCTAACTAAAGATTTGTAAATTTTGCTGTGCTTCTTGAGAATCAACTGTTGATTCATTAAGGTTTTCTAGTCTCTGTTTCATTCATTTCCACTTATATCTTTCCTTTTCTTTACATTGATATTGATCTACTCTTCTGAATTTCTTAGGAACTGATCAAGAACCTAAGCTTGAAGATTAGATTTTTTTAGATTTGTGATTTTCTTCATAGACTGTAGTGGGTTGAATTGTGTCCACCATAAAGATATGTTGAAGTCCTAACCCATGGTATCTCAGAATGTGAATTATTTGGAAGTAGGGCCATTGCGGGTAGAGTTAGGAGAAGTGACCATTAAGGAGTATGGGGTGGGCCTTTAATGCAATAACACTGGTTTTCTTATCAAAGGGAAAGAGACCCAGACACAGAATTATACAGGGAGAATGTCACAGACAGACAGGGAATCCAATCACGTGAACACAGAGAAAGAGATTGGAGTGATACATCTGTAAGCCAAGGAATGCCAAGAATCGCCTGCAAACACAGAGGCTAGAAAATCAAGATATGGAAAATGGCCTTCCTGACACCTTGATTTCGAATTCTACCCTACAGAACTGAGACGTCAAATTTCTTTTGTTTTAAGTTTACAGGCCCCAAAATACAATTGTATACACAATATTTTGCATCATTATCCTTTCAATTAGTTAAGAAATGAAAGGAGGTGAAATATATAATTATACTGCCTTTCATTATTACCCATAAATTACTGGAGCCCAAGTTTTTTTCATGTGAACATGAATTTCTGTCTGGTGGCTCTTGCTTTCAGCCTGAACAACTTTCATTAGTATTTCTTGGTAAGGCAAAGGCAAGGTGTAACCAAAAATGTTACTTTGACTTCATTTTGAATAGGTACAAGATTCTTGGTTGGCAGTTCTCCCTCTCTCTCTTTCAGTACTTGGGATGTATTATGCCACTGCCTTTGGCCTTTCCGTATATTCTGATGTGAACTTACATGTTAATTATATTTGGCTCCCTTGTTCATAATAATATTATTTTATCTCTTGTTGTTTTAAATATTTTCTCTTTATTTTTGGCTTTCAATATTTTCACTTTCATGTTTCAGTTTGGATTTTTTTTTCATTCATCCTATTTGGCATTATTTTAACTTCTTCGATGTGTAGAATATGTTTTTCATCCCATATGAAAGGTTTTTAGCCATTATTTTGATGATAATTTTTAATGCCCTTTTCTTTTTCTCCTATTATTCTGTTACTCCTCACTCTACTTTCAAGTTTATCTGCTGAACATTTTCATTTTGGTTTTTGTATTCTGCATTTGTTTCAAATACAGAAATTCCATTTAATTATTTTTCCAAAAAGGTTTACGTTTTATTCCCTATTTAAAGCTTTATTGTTGTACTTTCCTTTAATTTTTAAATATGTTTTTAAGTCCTTGATCATATTTCTAAAATTTGCTTTTAATTCTTTGCCTTCTAGGCCCAACATCATGACCCGTTAAGAGTCAGTTCTATTGTCTCCTTTTTTTCCTCCTGCATATTGCATTCTCTGTTTCTTTTATAGTGTAATTCTGTGGAAAAATGAACTACCCCAATTATCAATTTAAAGGAGGACAAATAATAGTGATTTTCATATATCTGTGTAGTAGAAGATTGCATAGAGTAAAAATAAATTAACTGTAACTTTAAACATCAGTATATACCAAGATCACAAGGGAGTGTAGGAAGTAAGCCATATAAGAACACATGTAACATTGTTTTCATTGTACCAAGTATACCCAAAAGTAAAAATATGTAAGTATACGCAAATGCATACATACATACATATTTAATCTCTAAATATATGCACCATCATTGAACGTATGTATTTATATCTAGTGAAATTATAGAGGAAGGCAGAGAATGATGAGCAAAAAATTCAGTTTGGTGCTTATTTCTGGTGTGGGAAGCAAAAGAGATCTGTCTTGGGAGAGGAAAATTGGGTGGAGATGAGGGGTTGGCTATATTATAGAAAATATTCAGCCAATTGTCTCTTTCTTAATAGGGGGCTTATATAAAAATATCAGTAATACTTTGTTTTCATGAGTTGTGGATACATAGATTGTGTTTTTCTTTAAACTTACATATTATGATACTAGTCCCATTTGGATGTATGGGACTTTATATTAAGACTGAAAAAATTTTTGACATGTTCATTATCTAATAAATTTATGTTGCCTTTATTTTAAATAAGACTCTAGCCTGTACATTCATCCTCTAAAAATTTGTACCAAATAATATGTTTTCCAGTCTGTATAACCAATGGTAGCACTTATTGCAATAATGTATTTTCTGTATATTATTGAAGTGCAAACTCAATAGTAAATATATTATCTTCCTAAGTAATACAGAAGTAATTATAAAACAGTAGAAAAATGTGTGTTGCTAATAACCTGGTCACAGCATATACTGAAAATAACTAATATCTCTGTAAAAGCCAAGAGAACACATAATATTCATTAGAATTTTAATTTTTGGAAATAGTTTTTTATTTTAATTCTCAACATAATCATGTTGGATATTCTGTGAAAGTACCAATCAATTAATTTAAATCAGTCTTTTTTTTATGAACTACTGAAGTCAGATTAGAGAACAATATTATGTAATTTGAAGGCCCTGATGCTGAACCATAGATGTCTTTGACACCATGAGACTGAGCCTTGCAGACTTCCAGCTAGAGGGAGTATAACTGAACCGAGAACTAGACTCATGCTCTCAGTAATCCAACATAATGGACCCACTCCTAGGGCCTCCTCTGATGGTCTTTTCTTCTCCTTAATTCCATGTCAGCCTTCCAAACCTTCTTCAGAGTTGCAATCTAGGACATTTCCAGCCAATTTCCCTGGCCTGTCTGCTTCAAAATGAATTGTGCCATCTTGCATTTCCACCAGAAATATATATAAGGATTACAGCTCTTCCACATACTTACCAACATATGTTATTAACTTCCTTTTTGATTGTTTACATTTTAGTGGTTCGTTTATTATTTTCGTAATCATAAAATACATCATAAAATATAATCATATTCTTTAATAAGAATATGGGCTTTGTATATATAGCCTGTGGTCATGATTAAGAAAAAGCCACAATAAATAATTGAAAATAATTTACTGAAATATTAAAGGTAGTTGCTTCTGGATGACTGAATTAAGATGTTTCTTCTTTCCACCTTTTACCTTTCCTTTTTAATAAGTAACAAGTACTTACAGTCATAATAGAAAAGGAAACAATAAAATCAATAATAATATACTGAGGTAATTTATTGCCAAAATAAACAAATTTTATCTACTTTCATATTCCCCAACAGTGTGATATTAAATAACAATTTTCCCTGTGGTCCCCAGAATGGCACGCAGACATTATTAAACTCCAAAGAAGAACTGAAGAGCATCTGGGTGCTGTTTCATATCAGGCAGGGTGTCTGGGTGCCTGGCCATAGCCATCCATTTCACAGAGCTTCTGAGCTAGGATGTGGACAGATAGACTTGGCAATTATGAACCATTTTTTTTTCTTTTCATAAACATCTGAATGTAGTTTAGCCACTCTCCTTCCATGTATTAGGGCTATTAAACCAATCTCTATAAGATAAGTAGTTTTCAAATGGTTTTGGTTATTGTAAACTCTCCTCATCATATGTAACTATAAATCCCACTTCATTAATATTCTCCATTCATCCAACAAATATTAATGAATATTCATATGATACTTCTGAATTCCCCCAAGGAGCTTACAGTTCTACAATGGACTAAGTAACAAAATGTAATGTCCTGTATCTTAATGGGTAAATTGATAAAAGAGTCTGAAGAGATATGGAAAAATGAACTTTTTTTTCCAATACAGACAACCAAAGTTGTTTCAAAGAGATAGTCCCTATGTATTATGGGTTAACAGCTGATTATGGTTGCCTGCCAACCTTGGACTACAAGTTGGACTAAGAAGTATTTTGTGACCAAGACCAAGAAAGGACTTTCCTGCCTCCCATGTACCTAGCTTCCAAATCACTCTTATACTTTTCTTTCTGTGACCACTGAAATTCCTCTTGTCCTTAGTTATTTTCAGGAAACATATAAAAGACCATAGACCCTGCTTTAAAAGATGCTTCAGGCAACCATCAAGCCTAATGTATTTATGCAAGGGCACTGTACAGGTTTGAAAATATTACACACCCCAGAAAAGCCATGTTTTAATCCTGATCCAATCTTGTGGGGGTAGCTGTTTCTTTTAATCCTAATTCAACACTGCACATTGGAAGCTTCTGATTAGATTATCTCCATGGAGATTTGGCATACCCGATTGTGGGCATGATATTTCGACTAGATGGAGATGTGCCTCTGCCCATTCCAGGTGGGTCTTTATTAATTTACTAGAGTCTTTAAAAGGCAAAACATTTTGGAGAAACCTCAGAAATGGCAGAGCCCAGAGCTGACACAGATGCCAGATGCCAGCACTTAGAGAATGGAAACACAGATGCTTGGAGATGCTTGGAGCCCAGAAGTTGTGGCCATGTGCCTTCCCATGAGATGTTAAGCAAACCAGAAGCTAGAGAGAACCAAGGGAAGCCAAGAGATGAAGCTGAGCCCAGGAGAAGCAAGGTGAGAAACCCTCACAGGAACAGAGGCTGAAAGCAACGGAGCCCAGAAGCAAGGGACCAGTAGATGCCGGCTACATGACTTCCCAGCTGACAGAAGTATTCCTGCCTCATTGGCCTTCCTTGAATTAAGGTATCTTTCCCTGGATGACTTAGTTTGGGCATTTTTATAGGCTTAGAACTGTAAACTTGTAAGTTATTGAATTCCCCTTTTGAAAAGCTATTCCAGTTCTGGTATATCACATTCCGGCAGCTTGCAAACTAAAACCAAAATAAACATCTGTTTTATGGAAAAACTATACTTTATATCTACACAGACAGTCCATTTTCTCTAAACAATAGCCAAAATGAAAATTAACTACAAAGCAGGGGAGACTGCTTCAGTTTAAGCTATTCCAGGAAAAACGGACCCATTAACACATTACAAGGATGCTCTAAAGATTGTAGTTGGAATTACTGCTTTTAGCTTTTCTTTTCCCCAATAAATTAAATCGTAGTTTGGGGATATTTTTCTCACTTCAGCATGATCTCAGATCACAGATGAACAAAACTAACATTAAAATATTTACTCTTAACTTGCTGATCTAAAAGTAAATCCTCAACTATGTGTCTCAATTTATTATCTTAAATTCATTTATGTACATGGAATGTTAAGTAGAGGTTTTGTTTGTTTGTTTGTTGTTTGTTTGTTTGTTTGTTTCACATGATGGAAGTGTGCTTGTAAGCCCTACATTCTTTTAGGAAATAGTCGTTTATAACAGAGTCATTTAATTCCACAATGTGTGCTGTCATTTTGTGCTAAAGATTATTCTTAAATCATTTCAATATAGCAAAATATAACAAGTGCCAAAGCAAACCAGTAATCTGATTTCTGTCTTTTTGATATGTTTAATAAATGTTATGCTGCAGTAAGTTTATAGTCATTAGAAGATGCAGAAAAATACAAGGAGTGCCTGTCTAGTCACTATCCATCTTGCCCAATGATAAAACCTGACATAACCGTAGTACGGTAGCAAAACCAATAAATGAACATAGTACCTTCATCTTAACTTAGGACCTTATTGTATTTCATCACTTTTTAAAGCACTCTATTTTTTTTGTATGGTGTATGATTCTTCTATATGTATCACATGTACAATGCACTTAAGCACTACCACAATTAGGATATAAAACTGTTCATCACCTCAAATAAACTCCCTCCTGCTACCCCATTATATTTAAACTCTCACCACCACCATAAACTGTGGCATTCCCTCATCTTTCCTCCATCATGTATCACTTTGTCAATTGGAAAAAGTTATGTAAATGGAAACACTGAGTAGGATTTTCAGATTGTGTTTTTTCCCCTAGCATGATACATCTGAACTCTATCCACACGGTAGCATATTATCATTAGTCGGTTCCTATTTATGGCTGGGCCATATTGCATTGTTGGTAAAGAGATCAGTGATTGCCAGGGTTTTGTGTTGTGGGAGATTTGATTGGTGAAATGCTGTTGATTTTTAAGCTGATGAGACTATTCTGCATAGTATTGTAATAGTGGATGCATGACACTATGTATTTATAAAAACCATAGAACTTATGGCATGAAGTGTGAACTTAAATGTATTCTTTCTCTGCCCCTGAGTCATAAGCTATGTGATGTGCTGTTATTGTTTGCTTAAAAATAGAAATAAGAGGATGGAGTGACCCCTTCGTTTTAATCTGTAGCAGGAAATAAGCATGTTCTACCTGAAGTGAAATGGATTTTCCACGTGACATAAGGTAATATTCTGAAATTAGTTTCTAGTAGTTATTGGCTGTCTTCAGCAATCTATGTGATGGACTCCTTCAGAAAAGTCGAATATGAAGGAGTGGTTGACGGTCATCTTTGGAAGCAGCATACCAGAAATAAGCTCCTTCCTTCATACTGAAAGTTTAAGACAAGTTATGAGTGGACTGTTATGGAGGGTGTTTGAAAATAAGGTATGAGAAATTAGTTTTGGGTATCCTTCACCTAAATGGTTTAAAATGATAAATCTGAAGATTGATTTTGGTACAGGCTATGAAACTTGTTTTCTCTTAAGTATATTCAAATAAGGTAACCTTTTCAATCTATGTGATAATTTCTATACTCTCTCATCTTCTATGTCTGCAGCTAAACTTTGAGATGAGGATAACTTGGAAGGTTCTATGTCCTTTATCTCCAGTTTGAGAGTAGCTATCATTAGGCCAAATTGCTACCTATGAAGGTGAGTCTTAATCTGACTGATGACTTTGTAGGAAGAAAACTATGGTATCATTTCCTACATGAAAATAAATCTTAGATCCCAAGGAAGATTTTAACAGTCAGTTACTTTACAGGTACACTTTCAGCATTATAGGCTCTTAATGGTATAAAATCACAAGTGTGGGCAGCATTATTGTAAGTTTTGTATGTACAACTTCAGCTCATCCATGTGCTTAATTAAAATTCCTTTTCTTCTCAAAAGTTGACATTCACTTACACTTCGGTGAGAGGAGACATTTGTTCTTGTTTTGATTTTTCTCAAAACTTGTCCCAGCTATTAAATATTGTGGATAAATGTTCAGAAAATTTCAAATACTATCATAACTTAGGCTGTGTTTCACAATTTCAGCTTTCTGACTGGCTTTCCTTCATTCTGCTTTACTGTGATCATAAATTCTCAGGGACCCTTATACAAACCTTTGGCTGGCAGCAGGGATATCAGCATGAGAGGAGCTGATTGTGTGAATAACCCTAGCCATGTTAGCTGGATCTGAGACTGGGTCAGAGTATTGTTCACCTAGAACCTAGACCATGCTGACAGAGCTGTATCTGGTGCTGATGTAGATTCCATGCAGTGGTAAGAGGCTCCCTTGGAATTCCCAAAGCTTTTGCCTTTCAGCTAACCTTTGGACCTCTTAGGCTGCATCATTTGCTGCAGAAAGCTAACTAGATGTGTCCCTTTACTCTCCTTCTCAAATACAATCCATGCATGCCTAGTTTGTGTGGGGCTCTCCAATAATCTTCTTCTATTCCAAAATCTTCCAGTAAGAGGTGGTTATCTGACTTTATGCTTGTATAGTACCTGCAATTTTTTGCCTTCCTATTCAACCCTGACTTCTCTTACCATGAGGAAGGGTTCCATGATCACACACCAACCTACAGAAACACTGTTGTGTTGAGATTGGGACCCAGACTTTGGCACCACATCACCTATGCCTCTTCTGATGCAGGAGGATTAGCAGACCAATCGCTTTGAAAGTTTAGTGAATGTGAACTTCTGTAAATCTGTTTTTGATAGTATGTGGTCTACAGAAAACATTTGCACTATTCAGTAACCTGGGAGAGTGTCTTATGCCAATCTTATTTGGTGGTTTACATGCTTATGTTAGACTAATGGAGCTCATCCCTATTTTCCAAAATGCCGTTTCTTAGCTTATAATATATGGGGCATGGACATCAGGAAGGCTGAGAACAGCTCTTTTTCCCATTTTCTTCTCTGTCCTTAAACATTTCTATTGTCTTAAAGATATAGCCTTCCCATCTTACCTTCCCTCTGGCACAAGTTGAATAATATAAGTATTTTTTCTTCATGAAACTATATTAAATAATCCATACTCTAACATTCCTTTTACTGGTGAATCAAGGCAGTCTCTCTTATTCTCAGATCTTAAATAGGTGATAAATAGCTGGTAAGACAAGTCAAGTGCCTGCGACAAAAAGCAACTCACAGTAACATCAACTCCATGTTTCAGTTTTTCTCTCAAATGTCATGCATGAAAAGTATTCGTCAGCCTCGGAAATCTCTGATGGTGCCTGTGTGAATAAATCACATATCTGCTTGATGAATAATATTCACTTTACTGTAATGAGGGAAAGTCTTTTTCAGGGTACTTTTTCAGTACTTTCCAGAATTTGTGTTCTTCTTTTAAATTGGCACTACTAGGCTCAAAGTTTCCTTTTGACTTCAGGGTGTCTTCTCTGCTAAAAATGTCTGGTAAGTTTAAAGTGACAGATGTGGGCTTCACACAATTTAAGTGCAGAGAGGTTTAATATTTTTAATCTAACAATTATGACAAACCTATGAGACAGGAATTCTTATTCTTATATTTAAAATAAGGAAATTGTGGATTAGAAAGTCTATATATATTCTGAAGGGAACTTGAACTTAGGTTTATAACATGACAACTCTCCTTCCACTGAGACAGACTGAAAAACACACTGGTTAACTTAGGAAAAAACTGATTAGACCTCTATTTCAAAGGCCTCCAATATCTCCCATTTACCATAGAGGTACCAGAGAGGTAAAAATCAAATTATTTATCATAAAATTTATAGCACTGCCCCATTCATTGTGAACTTCCCTCAGCTTTTTTCTTTCTCCCAGCTCCTAATACTCCCAGTCTGTCTTTCAGCCAGGGATTTCCAAAGCTGGCTGCACCTGATACCACTTGGAAATGTTAAAATATAACAAAGCCCAGTACCATCTATGAACAATTGATTCATAATCTCCGTGAAGGTGCTAGTAACAAGGTCTCCAGCTGATTTTAATTCCACGTTGTGGTTTTGTAGATGGCATAAGATTTTACCATTGGGAGAAACTATTTCATTCTCTCAAGTAAGAAGTGAACTTAAAAGAAAATTGCCATCCTGTCTAATGAGCTTCTCTGGTTGCAAAGTACTAAGGGTCTTGACACATGTCTAATTATAGTTCTAAAGAGAATTCTCCTGTTCTTTCCAACTCACTTGCTTGGAAAGATTTCACATATCTTCAGACCTATAACCATGCTTATTACCTTCTTCCCTCCTCATACTTCTGGCTGCTTTGGATCAATTTGTTCCCAAACCTCTGGCTAAGAGAAGATCTTTGAAGAACTCTTTGTGAGACACTTCTCATGACCAAGTCTACTGCCACCAGGCAGAACACAGAATAACTCTGTGTTCTATCTACCCCAGGCGGTCTGTCTGAGCCCATGAAGCTCCTCATTCACACATCAATAAAGGAGGGTCCTCCACCAGGTGAAGGTGGCTAAGGAAGAAAGGAGAAAAAGGGAGCTACGGTCTGCAGAACTTTTACCTCATCCTTTACTATTACCTCTCTTTCAAGTAGGTCAAACGAGTAATCTAGGGAGGTAGCCTCAGTGTGTAGCATTGCTTTGGGAACTGCTGGAGTAAGTAAATAAATGGTTATATTTTCCTCGGAAACACTAAAATTCAAATATGCTTGCTTCCTCAAATGAAGCCATGCTTCTTGCAGACTGACTCAAAAGGGTTGGTAGAGTTCGCATCCCCTTCTTAATATGGTAAATTGAGCTTTGTCCTATATCGTGTCTCGGGTCAAGGAGGTCTTCTGTTCACCTCTTGCATCTTATTGAATCTAAGGGTTGGGAGAAGAAAAAAAAAGGAATAGTTTCCTTAATTAGACATCTAAGGGATCACCTCTTACATCTTATTGAATCTAAGGGTTGGGAGAAGAAAAAAAAAGGAATGGTTTCCTTAATTAGATATCTAAGGGATCGGAGCAGTCCCTCTACCAGTAAGACATTTTCTAAAATTAGGACCTTGATTCTTTTTGTCTTTCCCCTGAAAATGCTAATTTTTTCCCTGTGTCACATAAGTATTCTAAAGGGTTCCTTCTACAGACTTATAAAATGCCTTTCTTCTCATCATGGATCAAAGCTATTTTCATCATTACCTTGGCATTTCTTTTTCATTCTGGTGAGTAAATTTCCCAGTTCTGGGAGAAACTCGTCACATATTCAAGAAGATGAAGGAAATGATTATTATAACGGAGGAAGGAAAGAGCTTGTTTCAATGGGTTTGTCATCCTTAAACTGGCAAAATGAAATGGGGAATGCTACACATTGCTTTTTTAAATTCCCTCATTGGGTTACTTTTTCTCATTTCTCACAGTGAAGCAGACAAAGAGTTGTGGGTTAGAACAGGCAGTAAGCATAGTTATTTGTTTGTCTACAACTAGGAAACATAATCTCAATTCTTCTGTTTTCCTTTTTGGAAATCAGATTCCAATGCAAAGTGTGAGGAAGAATGATCTCTTTTATATCTGATATTTCTTGAAAATCTGATTGTTGTTTGCACACTGAATCCACTACAGTCAAGGCCTTGTGTAAGGAAAGAACTCATGAATTCTTCTGGGGCTACTTTATATTTCCTAGACCTTAATGTGGTTCATGAATTTCAGAACAAAGTAACTTTGAATTATTTGATATAGAGGCATTCAAATAGAGCAGAGTACTGGTGAACTTAATAATGACAAATTTCGTCATATTAAACTGTGACTTCATGCAAGGCATTGTCCCCTCTGATGAGGGTGTCTCTTCTAAAAACAAAAGAAAAAAATACCTTCAAAGCAGAGTTGGAGTTTATTTTAAAAAGTACATGAAGTTATTTTTCCCAGAATAATATTAATTTGGAGATTTGAAATGTTTCTTTATTTGGGGATATTTTAAAATTTATTTGTTTACTATTGTACTGTACGAAGGGTCGCCTTCATAACTTGCGGGGTCTTGAGAGGACACTTTGCATTGATATCTGCCACTAAGAGATGTTGGCACATCCAGAAATTATGGGGGGTTTTGTCTCTTATTTTTGTTCACCTTTCTCATCTGTGTGTGGGTTGCAGAAACTTCCTTTGAACATCCACCAGACATCAGGATACTGGTAAGTTAATATTGAAGGTGAAAAAGGTGAACCTTTTTTATATTGCACATTTTAAAAGCAAAATGTACCAAACAAAATGTAAAACAATGATCCCTCTAAACATTAAAAAATTAAAACAAACAAAAACCACTTCATTATTACTACACTAAGGTAAAAAAATGGAATGTCATCTGCACTACAAAAACCATTTGGCATTATCTAGAGCAGATGAAAAATGTGCATATCCCATTGCCCAAAAATTCCATTAATGGTCTTAAATCTTGTAACACACCAGCACCTAAGATGGGTTAAAGAGTGCTTAGACTAGGCTTATTCATTCTAGCAAAACAAGAGCATAATAAATATCAGCCTCAATGACCTGCTTAAGGGTCAACAAAATAAGTATAATTTTCATATTCACATACTCTGAGCATATAGGTGAAAAAAGGAACTATAGCCATAAACATCAGAATAGATAAAGTCACAAAGATGTTTATAAAGCTGGACATGGAAAAAATACCTACAATATTGCTTAAATATGTAAATTACTAAATTTGCCAAAACTAAATTGCATATATATATATTTTTTTCTATATATTTTAATACATGCGCATACACATGCATAGGAATATATATATACACACACACACATATATTTGTAGTGAAATTAAGAAAGACAAAGAAATGATAAATAGAAAATTGTTTTATTATTTTCCATGTGATGGAATGAGTGAGATGTGATCTGTGTATGAGGAGAATTTGGGGTGAGGGGGATAAATTATAAAACACATGTATGGCCTTTTAAAAATAATAGCAGGCTTGCAAATATATTTTGATAATATTTTATTTATTTTTAAATGGTTTGTTGGTACATCTGCACTCATTTTTAAACCCACATTAGAATATATGCACCCATTTGATACATGGCACTTCATATTATGATTGAAGGATATTATCTTCAAGGCTTCATTATCTAATACATTGTGTGTTGTGTCTCTATGTTTAACAGCCAAGCTGTCTACTGTATTCAGGTCATCTACGTGTTTGCAGCAGAGAAATGGATCCAGTGTGTGCAACCAATGGCCAAACATACAGCAATAAATGTACTTTCTGCAGTAAAAAGATGTAAGAATACATAGCAATTATTTGCTCTTCCAAAGCAATGAAGAAGCCATCATAAAATAATAGGAAAATCTATTTTACTGATACCTTGGCACAGCATACCAGAAATAGTGTAATAGCTCTGTAAGATATTAATATCTCTGTAAGAGATATAAGGTACACACTCATACTTTTCCGCAAAGATCACATTTCTGAACTTTTGTATTTGAGCTTTCAATAAGCTATGCTGTATGGTTTTCAAATGCATAAATCAATTAATTTAATGTAATTTATTTATTATGAATTATTAATGTCAGATTTTGAGAAAAGCATAATATAATTCCAAAGCCCTGATGCTGAACTACAGATCTTTGTGATGCTGTGAGAATGAGCCTTGTGGTCCCCCAGCTACAGGGAGTATAATTGGGAAAGTTACCAATTTCTGCTTCTTACCAGACCTGCTTCTGCTCTTGGTAACCGATCATAATGGGCCAACTCCTGCCAGGCAGAACCTCCTAAGATGGTGACTTTGTGTGTTCAATTTCATAACAGCCTTCCAAACCTTCCTGAGCCTGCAGGGCTGTCTAAGACACTTCCAGACCATCTTATTTCCCTGTTTACTTCACCCTGAATGAGTTGGTGTTTGGAAGGTTCTGGCAGCCTTGCCTACCTTTCTTCCCGTTTTCTTTCACAGGTATTTCCTCTTATAAAATATTTCTATTTTTGTCAGAAAATCGTGTCTGCTTAGAGGATTGTACCAACACAACCCCTGGTGCTCTCCTCACTTAGCTTTGGTGCAATGACTGTGTCTGAACTGAGCAAGCAGAAAAATCCAAGTGGCCTCACAGTAGGGAAAAGACACATGCAGGGCTGGAGAGCTGGCAGGATCAGTTCTTGCAGAAGTGGAGCCCAGCGTCTTCATCATTTCTTGAGTCAAATCCTCCTCATTGACAAGCCCTTTGTGCATCACCCTGGGAGTTGATTGTGTTCTTCTAACACTTTCTCTTCCTGTCTCTTTCTCCACAGAGAAAGTGGTGGCAAAATTAAATTTTTGCATTATGGTAGCTGTTGAATTGGATGGAGCTACACATTCCAAAGGCTTTTATTTTGATCCCATTTTGTTGAGGATTCTACAGAAAATTAGAGTCTTCTCACAGGACTTTATATTCGTAGATGACCAGGTGGATCCTCCTACAAAATGCAAGATGGAATTGAGGATGTTCAAAATTCTTCTCAACTTTAGGATTCTTTACCTTCTGGATTTTGATTCTCTGTGTTCAATTATTTATGGCAGTTTGAATAACTAATATCTTAATTGTATGGTTGATTGCATGAAGCCTAATATAATTAAAATCATAGATATTTTAATCTATTATTAAATAATGTTATCTTCATCAAAATACCCTTTCTTCGCTTGAGTAGTGGGCTAAAACACATGCATACTCAGGCTAGCCATAATTAGCATTCTCAAAGATGAGCAAATATTGCATTACCTGGGTGCTTATCAAAAGTGCAGGTACCTGGGCATCTCTCTAGTCAAAAAATTCAGAACCTTCAGGAAAGGTGTCTGGAAACTTGAATACTAACCAGCAACACAAGTTCATCTTACGATTGCAAATTTTAGTCAATAAGGACTTAAGTCTGAAGACTTAGGATGCCTATAATTTAAGGAATTCCTGAACCTATTCGAAGATATTGCAAGATTCGGAGGATCAGAGAAATTTTTCATATTAATTGCTTTCTTTCCCTCAAGTCAAGAGGTAAGTGTGTGTGGGGGGAGCGGTCCTAGGATGCCATCAACTCTGCCTTCATGAAAATAATATATCCATATTTGGTCCAAATCCAGTGTTTTTCCATATCTTGCCATAATCCAATCATGAAGTAGGCTTTAGCTGAATGGCCAAAAACTCATTAAAGCTTGATTTGCTTTTATTATTATTATTATTATTATTGTTTTGTATGCTGTATGGTGGGGCACATTTCATTCCTTCTCCATGTGAGTATCCCATTATTGCAGCACCATTTGCTGAATTTTGTTTGTTTGTTTGCTTGCTTGTTTGTTTGCTTTGGGAAGTGCATGTACTGGGAATGAACCTGGGTCTCCCACATGGAAGGTGAGAATTCAACCACTGAACTACCCTTGCACTCCCCTTGATTTGCTTTTTTTTTTTTTTTTTTTTTTTTTTTAGAGGGAGGAAGGGAAGGAAAGACAGAGAGAAGGAAGGGAAACATCTTTAAACATTTTCTTGTTTTATTGTATTTTGTTTGTTTGTTTGTTTTTTACATGGGCTGGGGCCGGGAATCGAACCGAGGTCCTCCGGCATGGCAGGCAAGCACTTTGCCCGCTGAGCCACCGCGGCCCGCCCCCTTGATTTGCTTTTAATAGGAGTAACGTTAACTGACAACTGGAAGATAGCAGTCAGTCTGCCACATATGCTATATCAAGCATGTTTTCCTTTTCAGTAAAAATTTTCAATTCTAAAAGAGCATTCTATGTGGTTACTACCTATTTATTCAACAATCGAGTATAAATTCTTATTGAAAGTAAACGTTAGAATATGTGTTTATACCACCACTTTATAAAAATGCTTTCAAGGGGACTTAGAGAAATATAGAAGCTTGAGGTGTGTGAACAGTTAGCTAATGAGGTTGAACTCCAATGTAAGGGAATAGATAGAAGTGAAGGTGGTTCTGTAGTGGGTCTAATAATATTATCATATTGAAGATGAACAAGATTGAAAGGGGTTGTACAGACCTATGTGTCCCACTGAGTAACACTAAAATATAAATCAGTTCTTGCATGAACCACTTCAAAGGTTAAAAAAAATGCATTTAGCCATTTTCATGGCATTTTCCATTATTGAGAGCTTTATTAAAACATCCTTGAGAGTATTGTGGGAAGATGGCAGATGAGGAGGCTCCAGGAATCAATCCTACCGAAATAACTACTGAACTGGCAGAAACTGTCTGAATCAACTACTTCAAAACTCTGGAGTGTAGTGGAACACTGCAGCATCCAAAGAAGAGCTGGAGGAAGAGGCTAGTAAATTATAGTACATACCAGTGAATTTCACCAACCACGGAGCAATTATAATCCCCCACCCCCAGCATCATGACAGGCAACAATGGGGTTCACAGTCCCAGGTCCTGGTGACAGGGTAGGATATAAAGACCTAGTGTTCCGAATCTGGAGCCTGTGATCTGATCACTAATCAATGCTTTTGATCAGCTACATCAGACCACTGAGGCCTGGCTCTGAAGGCAGCCATTGTCCCAACACTCCTCAGGCAAAAGTGGCAAGGGAATATTAAAGTCAGTATCCTTCCTCAGGACTATGAAAAACAGCTCAAGGGGTGCATTACCAAGGCAAGTGCCAATTTAAGAAAATGTAGCTTCTAAAGCCATAGATGAAGCTTCTGGTGCACTTGTTAGCCCCTGTCCCACTCTCTCCCTGATGTGGTGTAGAGACATCCTGTACCCCCACTGTGGGTACTGGAACCATTCTGGCAGGATCAGAGTAACCCCTAAGGGCATACTAGGGTGCCTGTATGTCAATGCCAATCAATCAGGGAAAAAGCCCAGGACAAGATAATAGGTTCAGAAAAGACAGACAGCATCGTGCACTTCACATTTTCTTCATGCTTACCTTCTTGATAAGAGACCTGAAATCTGAAGGATTGCATAGCCAATTTGCAAAGACTATGAAAGGTGTCTTTTGTGTTCATTTGTTTGGTTTTAAAGCTCCTGGCAATCAAGGAAATCTGTGTTATAACACAAGAAGAATTTATATTTAAGGCAATATCAGCTCAGGCAATAATTCCCAGAGTTAGCACTGAAGTATTTAAATGTATAGTATGCAACAAAAGATTACAAAACAAAGAAACAGGAAATAATTTCTCATACAAAGGAAAAGGTTAAAAATAGAGAAAATATCAACAAAGAATACAAGACAGAGGATATACCAGACAAAGACTTTTTCAAAAATGATGCTCAGTACACTCAAGGAAACTGCGATGGTTGGGTTCAGGTGTCAACTTGGCCAGGTGATGGTGCCCAGTTGTCTGGTCCAGCAAGTACTGGCCTAACCATTACTGCAAGGTTATTTTGTGGTTGATTGATAAACCACAAGGCTGGTTTATTAAATCATCAGTCAATTGATTGCATCTGTAACTGATTACATCTATGACCAACTAAGGGTGTGTCTTCCACAAACAAGAGAGTACATTCAGCTGGATTTGATCCAATCAGTTGAAAATTTTTAAGCGAGAAGAGAATTTTCTGTTTCTTCAGCCAGTGAGCATCTCCTGTAGAGTTTATTGAGAACCTTCATCAGAGTTGCCAGCCTAGTAGTCTACCCTATGGATTTTGCATTCCCATGATTGTGTGAAATACTTTTGGAAATCTTATATTTACAAATTTTTCTTATTGGTTTTGTTTCTCTAGAGAACCCTGACTAATATAGCTTGGTACCAGGAGTGGTTCTTGAGAAATGGAAACTTAAAAATGAGTTTTACAATTGGTCTTCCACTCTAATTAGACTCAGAAGCACTAATGACTCTGTATCCAATAATTAAGAGGGCAGGGAGAGTCCATAGCATGAGTTGGAATAGAGATACACAAAATATCAACATTGAATTTTGCTAATTGTATGCTTCAATGTGGCAAGGCTCTGGGTGAGAGTGTTATTGACACCTTAATGGAGCTTTGTGGAGTTAAGAAGTATAATGATGTTGGCTGTTTGTTCTTATATATGCTGGATACAGTTATGAGGGAAAGGGATGAGCTAAAGGCTTGAAATTTGCAACTTAAACACTGTATAAAAGGTGTAAAACTGTCTATGTGTGCCCTGAAAGAAAATCTTACTTCTTGTGGTAGCAGACTTGAGATCTCTGAAAATCAGACTCAGAGTCTCATTGTGCAAGTAGCGTATTTACAACGTAAACTAAATTCTCAACCTTACAGGTTAAAGTAAAGGCTATGACTGGAAAAGAATAAGATCCTGAAATTGGATGGGGACTATGGCTTGATAATAATGGCAGAGGTAACATGGAAACCCTGGATTATGCTGAGTCTTTACTGGATTGAACTGTGATGGTCTGTTCTGAGGAAATAGCCACCAAATCTCCAGCCTGCTCTGAGGAGTCTGCCACTAACCTCCACCTAAAGAGATTAACCCTTCAGTGTCTGCTAAACCTGTAACCAACTCCCCTGAGGAAATAGCCCTCACTCCTCTGTATGGAATAATTAATCCTTTTACACCATATGAGACTGCAATGGAATGTCTTGTGATAATTGGCTTGAAAAACACTTCTAATTTTTTCCATGATACCCCCCCCCCCTTTTCTTCAAAGCATGTAACTAAACTTAAATCCTAAGAGGCCCCAGGGTGAGGTGCAAAGTGTCACCCATGAGCAGCTGCACAATACTCCAAAAGAAATGCATGTGTTTTCCAATTTATATAGACAGAACCCAGGCGAATATGTGTGGGAATGGATGTTAAGGGTGTGGGATAATGGTGGAAGGAATATATCAAGCTAAGTATATTGATATGGGTCCATTAAGCCGAGATTCTGCATTCAATGTTGCAGCTCAAGGGGTTAGAAAGTGTGTAGCAGCTTGTTTAGGTGGTTGACTAAAACATGGATCAAGATATGGCTGACATAACCTCAGGTCGAAATGCCAGAACTCCCCTGGTTTCATGTAGATGAGGGCATCTGAAGGCTTAGAGAAATTGGAACGTTAGTGTGGATTTGTCATGGAAGACCTGCTCACACACCCCAGGAATGATTAGAGGACACATCTTTTGTCAGGACTTTAAGGAATACATTTGTAAGATCAGCTCCATTGTCCCTGAAGAGCTCTGATGTCACTTGTCACTCTTCACTGTAGTTCAGATATTACTATAGGAACTGCTATCACTGAGCTGGAATCCTTAAGTGCAATGGGGATGACTGCAACCTGAGTTGACAGAAGCCATGTGCCAACAATTAATCATCATAAATGAAGTGAGCATGGCCACCATAATGGACAGCAGACTCAAGGCAGCAGTCAAAACAATCTGACTCACAGAGACTTACGGCATTGGCTAGTAGATCATAGGGTACCTAGAAGTAAAATAGATGGGCAGTCTACTAAATTCTAGTTTAAGTTTTATAAGCAGAAGAGTCTAGGTCAAGTGAACAGAAGTCTAACTTGAATCACAAAAACAGATAGTCATGATCCCCTAATCAATGTCCAAAATTGAGACAGTTTACAGACCCAGAGCTCCTTGAATGAAGGGAAAGCCAGGGCCCACACTTGGGGAACGACTCTGTTACACTACCTAAAATTTACACTGCTAACCTTCTTCCCAGCCTTCCCCAAGGAGACCTATGGTCTTTCACCAGGGTAAATATGCATTAGGGGCAAGGAAATTGCCAGATATTTCATGGATTACTAGACACTGGCTCAAAAGTGACACTAATTCCAGGAGACCAAAACATTACTCTGGTCCACCAGTCAGAGTAGGGGTTTATGGAGGTCAGGTGATTGATGGATTTTTAGCTAAGGTCTGTCTCTTAGTGGGGGCTAGTGTATCCTTGGACCAATTCTATGGTTATTTCCCAAGTTCCAGAATGCATAATTGGAATTAACATACTCAGCAACTGGTGGCATCCCCAAACTAGCTCTCTGATTCATGAATTGACAGCTATTATGGTAGGAATGGCCAAGTGGAAGTCACTAGAACTGCCCCCATCTAGCTAAATAGTCAGTCAGAGGCAATACCATATTCCTGGAGGTATTACAGAGATTAGTGCCACTCTAAGGACTTGAAGGATGCAGGGGTGGTGATTCCCACCACATCCCCATTCAACTCTCCTATTTGGCCTGTGCAGAAAATGGATGGGTCTTGGAGATGATAGTGGATTATTGTTGATTTTCACCAGGTGGTGACTGCAATTGCAGCTGCTGTTTCAGATGTGGTATTATTGCTTGAGCAAATCAACACATCCACTGGTACCTGGTATGCAGCTATTGATCTTGCAAATGCTTTTCTCTCAATAGCTTTTAGTAAGGTCCACCAGAAATAATTTGCATTCAGCTGGCAAGGTTACTAGTATACCTTCACTGTCCTACCTCAGGGATGTGTCAACTCTCCAGCCCTGTGTCATGATGTTGTCTGCACGTAACTTGATCATTTCTCACTTCTATGAGACATCACACTGGCCCATTTTATGATGATGTCATGTTGATTGGACCTAGTGAGCAGGAAGTAACACGTACCCTAGACTTGGTGGTAAGGCATTTGTGTGTCAGGGAATGGGAGGTAAATCCAACAAAAGTACATTCCACTACAGTGAAATTTCTAGTTGCCCAGTGATGTGGAAGCAAGTTGAGATATCCCTTCTAAGGTGAAGGATAATCTGATGCACCTGGCCCCTCCTATGACCAAAAAAGAGGCACAATGCCTAGTTGACTTCTTTGGATTTTAGAGAAAGCATATTCCTCATTTGGGTGTGCTACTACAGTCCTTTTATCAAATGACCAGAAAAGCTGCTAGTTTTCACTGTGAACTGGAATAACAGGAGGCTCTGTGACAGGTTTAGGCTGCTGTGTAAGTTCTCTGCCACTTGGGCCATATGATCCAGCAAATTCAATGATGCTGGAAGTGTCAGTGGCAAATAGAGAGGCTGTCTAAAGCCTTTGGCAGGCTCCTATAGAAGAATCACAATGCAGGGCCTTAGGATTTGGAGCAAAGCCTTACCATCTACTGAAGTTAACTATTCTTATTTTGAGAAACAGCTTTTGGTCTGCCACTGGGTCTTAGTAGAAACTGAATGCTTAACCATGGGCCACCAACTTGCCATGAGACCTGAGTTGGCTATCATGAGTTGCGTATTGTCTGACCCACAAAACCATAAATTTGAGTGTCCACAGCAGCACTCCATCAGGAAATGGAAACAGGATATGAGATGGGGCTTGAGTGAGTCCTGAAAGTACAAGTAAGTTACATGAAGAAGTTACCCAAATGCCCATTACCCCCACTTCTGCCACATTATCTTTCTTTCCAAACCCAAAGCTATAGCTTCCTAGAGAGTTCCTTATAGCCAGTTGACTGGGAAGAGAAGACTTGGGCCTGGTTCACAGATGGTTCTGAATGATATGCAGGTACCACCTGAAAGTGGACAACTGTAGCACTGAAGACTCTTTATGGAATGTCCTGAAGCTCAGTGGTAAAACCCTCCCTGTGGGTGGAACTTTGAGAAATGCATCTGGTTGTTCATTTTTCATGGAAGGAGAAATGTATCTCTGGCCAGACATGCATTTGTATACTGATTCATGGGCTATTGCTAAGGTTTGGCTGGATGGTCAGGGACTTGGAAGGAGCATGATCGGAAGATTTGTGACAAAGAGGTCTGGAGAAAAGGTATGCGGATAGACACTTTTGAGTGGGCAAAAAACATATTTGTGGCCCATGTGAGTGCTCACCAGAGGGTGACCTTTTAATAATCAAGGGGATAAGATGACCCATTCTGTGGATACCAGTCAGCTTATTCTCCAGCCACTCTGTCATTGCTCAATGGGCTCATCAACAAAGTGGTCATGGTGGTAGGGGATGTAGGTTATGCATGGGCTCAGCAACATGGACTTCCACTCACCAAGACTGATCTGGCTTAGCTACTTCTGAGAGTCTAATTTTCCAGCAATAGAGATCCACACTCAGTCCCTAATATGGCACCATTCAGCTGAGTTGATCATCCTGCTACCTGGTTGGAGGTTGATTACATTGGCTCACTTCCAACATGGAAGGGAATACTAATTTGAACCTGTTATATCCCCCAGAAAAGCCATGTTTTTTTCTTTTTTTTATTCTCATCCAATTTTGTGGGGGCAGCCATTTTCTTTTAATCCTGATTCGATATTGCAGGGTGGGATCTTTTGATTAGGTTGTTTCCATAGAGATGTGACACAACCAATTGTGGGAATGACCTGTTGATTTGATGGGGATGGACTCTGCACATTCAAGGTGGATCTTGATTAGTTTACTAGAGTCTTTAAGAGGGGAAACATTTTGGAGAAAGCTCAGAAGCTTCATAGGTGCAGACGTTTAGAGACACTTGGAATGTCAAAGGGGATGCTTGGAGTGCCAACAGAGAGAACAGATGCCCAGACACAGACTTTTGGAGATGCAGAGCCTAGTAGATATTGCCATTTGCCTTCCCATGAGATTCTAAGCAAGTCAGAAGCCATAATAGAACAAATGGGTTGAGAGAGCCATTTGAAACCATAAGTCAGGAAAGGACGTAGATGCCAGCCATGTGCTTTGCTATGTGGCAGAAGTTGGCCATTCTTGAGTCAAGGTATTATTCTCTGAATACCTTAGTTTGACATTTTTATGGCCTTAGAACTGTAAACTTGTAACTTAACAAATTTCCTTTATAAAAGTCAACCCGTTTCTGGTATATTGCATTCTAGCAGCTTTAGCTAACTACAACAAAGGGACAGCAATTTGTTCTGACTGGAATAGACACATACTGCAGATATGGGTTTCCTTCCCTGCATGCAATACTTCCACTAAAACTACCATCCATGGACCTATGGAATGCCTTATCCAACATCATGTTATTCCACACATCATTGCTTCTGATCAAGGAACCCATTTCACTGCAAATGAAGTGTGGAATTGGGCACATGCCCATGGAATTCTCTTGTCTTACCATATACCCCATCATTTAGAGGCAGCTGCATTAATAAAATGGTGGGATGGCCTTTTAAAGACTCAGTTATGAAACCATCTAGGTGGCAATACCATATAGGGCTGGAGCAATGTTCTCCAGGAGACACTGTAAGGTCTGAATTACCACCCACTCTATGGTGCTGTTTCTCCCAGAGCCAGGATTCAGGGTCCAGGAATCAAGGAGTGGAAACGGGAGTGGCACCACTCACTATCACTCCTAGTGATATACTAGAAAATATTTTGCCTGCAGTCCCTGAAGCCTTACGTTCTGTTAGTCTGCAGGTTTTAATTCCAAAAGGAGAAGCTCTACTTCCAGGAGACACAGCAATAACTCCATTGAACTTGAAGCTATGGCTGCCACCTGACTACTTTGGACTTCTCATGCCTCTGAATCAACAGGCAAGGAAGGGGATTACTGTACAGGCTGGGGTGATTGATACTGACCATCCAAGGGGAAATAGGACTGCAATACAAATATGAAGTAAAGAAGAGTTTTCCTGGAATATAGGAATCCCCCTAGGGTATTAAAGTCAATGGAAACTGTAACAACCCAATCCAGGCAGGACTATCAATGACCCAGAAGCTTCAGCAATGAAGGTTTGAATCACCTTATCAGGCAAAGAAGTATGACCAGATGAGTTGCTTGCTGAGGGTATGTAAAGGGAACATGGAATGGGTAGTGGAAGTAGGTAGTGATAAATATGAACTACAACAATGAACCAATTAAAGAAATGAGGACTGTGATGGTATGAATCTTTCTTTCTTTCTTTGTTCTGAGAATGTTTGTATTTGTACATAAAACAAATATCTTTGTTTTCTTCTCTAATCACCTTATCATATGACATAAGTTGTACTGTTCATGTATTTAAGTTATAGAATATCAAGTTTAACATGAATGTTACCTAAGGACTTTTACCCAATTCTGGAGAGATTTAGTACATTTCTGGTTGTATACAAGACAGTTGAGTGTTGTTAGGCAAAAACATATGTCTATTATTGTGTTCTATTTAGAGATTAAGTATATCTTAAGGTGATGTTATAGCTGCCAGTTGGCAAGGGGTGTACTGAGATGATTAGGTTCATGTATCAACATGGCTAGATGATGGTGCCTAGTAAGTAGTGTGGTCAAGCAAGCACTGGCCTAACCATTATTGCAAGGACATTTCATGGCTGATTAATAAACCAGAATGCTGGTTTATTAAACCATCAGTCAGTTGATTGCATCTATGGCTAGTTACATCTATGATCATCTAAGGGGAATGTATTAGTTTGTTAATGCCGTGGGAATGCAACATACTAGAAATGGAACAGATTTTCTGGTTGTATACAAGACAGTTGTATACTTAATTCCTTAATAAAGGGAATTTATTAAGTTATAAGTTTACTGTTTTAAGGACATAAAAATATCCAAATTAAGACATCCAGAGACTGATGCCTTGACTCAAGAAAGGCTGATGTTTGTCACATGTGGGCATGTGGCTAGCATCTGCTGGTCCTTGTTCCTAGTTCCATTGCTCACAGCTTCTGATGCCACTGGTTTCCTCTCTAAGTGTCTGTGGGCCTTCACTTAGCTCCTCTGAGTCACATCTCTGGTTTCTGGCTTGCTTAGCATCTCATGAGCAGACACATGGTGCTATCTGCTGGACTCTACATCTCCAAACATCTGTGTCTAGGTGTCTCCTCTCTGTTGGCACTCCAAACATCTCTAAATATCTATGTCTCTGTCAGCTCTGAATAACTGTATTTTCTATAAAACATCTTCCGTTTTAAAGAACTCCGGTAAACTAATCAAGACCCACCTTGAATGGGTAGTCCAATCTCTATCTAATCAAAGGTCACACCCACAATTAGGTGTGTCACATCTCTATGGAAGTAATCTAATCAAAATATCACACCCATAGTTGAGTGGGTCAATCTCCATGGAAACAATATAGCCTAAATATTCCACCCTATATTCTACAATATTGAATCAGGATTAAGGACAAGTCTTTTCTGGGGTCCACAGCACTTTCAAACTAGCACAGACTAGAAGGTCTTCTGCAATGAGAGAATCCAATCAGCTGGATTTAATCCAGTCAGTTGTAGACTGAGGAAGAGGTGATGATATCAGAAGTTGGAAAAGAGAAATTTCATCTCTACTTCAGCCAACCAGACTTACCTGCAGAATTCATCGATCACCTTCACTGTTGTTGCCAGAATTGGAACTCATACATGTCTGCAGTTGTGTGAGTCACTTTTATAAAATCTCATACTTACAGATATCTCCTATTGGTTCTGCTTCCCTAGAGAGCCCTGAGTAATACAAGTTGTTTGTTTTTTGTTCTTGAGGTGTAAGTTTCTTTATAAATTATATTAAACCCATATCACATACATAGTTTCCAAATATTTCTCCCATTCTGTAAATTGTATTTTTACTTTTGTGATGAAGTCCTTTGGGGTGCGAAAGTTAATTTTGATGAAATTCCATTTACGCATTTTTCTTCTTTTGTGGTTCATGCTCATGGTATGTAGTCTAAGAACCCATTGCCTAATACTAGGTCCTAAAGAGGCTTCCCAACATATTTTTCTCAGAGTTTTATAGTTGCAGTTCTTATAGTTAGATCATTGATCCATTTTGAGTTCATTTTTGTATACGATATGATGTAGCATTCAACCTTCATTATTTTGCATATGGATTTTCAGTTTTCCCAGAAACATTAGTTGAAGAGATTATTCTTTTCCAATTTTTATTTTTATTGAAATTTATTTTGTGACTTAACCTATGGTCTATCATGTTGAATCATCCATGTGCATTAGACAAGAAAGTGTGTGGTGCTATTGTTAGGTGAAATGTTGTACATATCTGGCCTAGTTTATAGTATCATTCAAGTCTTCTATTTCCTTATTAATCTTTCATATTTCATATAGATGTTCTATCCAGTATTGAATATGGTATATTAAAGTCTCCTATTTTAAGCATTGAACTGTGTATTTGTTCCTCCACAATGTCAGACAGCATCCTTTCTCTAGAAGCTACTCCCAGTTACTGCTTTATAAGATGGGAAACTTTGTGCTTGCTTTGGCAAGGATTCCTGCTTGTGACTTGAGGGTTGCATCAATTCATTCCAAATTACACTGGTAACCAATGGGAGGCTTGCCTCTTAGAGAATTACTGCTCCTTAAAGACATTCTAGCCAGTAAACTCAGCTCAACAAGTAGGAGGCCAAGGTCCCCAGGGTGGAGTATTCACTTAATAATCAGGTCTTTTCTCTTGGTTCCCTCCATAGTCCTGCCTCCCCTTAACCTGCACCTCTCTATCAAGGCAAAACATCTATCCACCAAAAGAATGCAGGGCAAAGGAACTTGGGGAAAATCAGAGAAGGGATCTACTCAGAAATGTGATCTAATGAGGTTCCTGAGCAAACTGTGAAGGGTCATTTGGGCTCTGGAGCCTCATATGATGATGTCATCATCAAACTATTCCTCCCTAGATCTGTCAGTATCTGAACAGTGCTCGTGTGTAAGCCAGAAAGGTGTTGTGATGGGAGAAAAGCCCACCCCCACCTCCATCTGCAATAATTGGGCACTGTCATTCTACACTTGGATTTGATTTCCCAGGGAGGATGAGCCAAGTTCCCATGCATGGGTGCTCCATTTCCAACTATCCCTTCCTTCTAATTTTCCTACACTTGAGGTTCCAGCCTAATGAAGGGAGACATTGAAAGACATTTCAATGGCAAAAATCTTGGAAATCTTTGTTCCTCTGCTGAAAATTGTGCTTTTGTGGGGAAGTTTTTATAAGTTCTGAATGAGGATGAGCTGAGGGAGAGATAGGGCTATTAATACTACACATAACTCAGGAAGTAGCTGTGCCACTCTCCAGACCCAGGGTACCAGGGACCAATCGAGGTGGAGAAGATACTTGTCAGATTCTTCCAGGCACATTAGGGGTTGTCAGCCAGCCAGCCAGCTGTTTTCTCATCATCTGTGGATGCTTTCATGCTGCAATGGTAGAATTGAGTAGTTGTGACAGAGACTTATGATCTGAAAAGCCTAAAATACTATCTGATCTTTTATCTTGACAAACCCTGGTCCACACCATGGTTTTGAAAAACCTATAAATAGCTTATATCCCTAAGTAAGGTATCTTTGATATCAGATCAAATAAGATGGTGGATGCAACTCGGTGCCAAAATTGTAGTAAAATCACTGATTGTGATACATCAATTCATTTACTCATTCATTCATTCAATGAATGCCTGCTGCAAAGTATTATTATCAACATCATTTCCATAGTCTATTCCCCAAAGGAACTCCCACATTCAAAGGCCACACCTAGTGCAGAGCAGACAGTGCTTCTGGAAAATCATCAACTGTTAAAGTAAGATGAATCCTCTGTTCTCATCTAGTCCAGTTACCTACTTTTACAAATGAGAAGACTAAGACTGAGTGAAAGGAAAGGTCTTGCTCCAGATCACACAGTGAGTTAATGGCAAAGTTGGTACTAGACCTTGGGTCTCTCAAGCCAGAGTACTTGTACCCCAATAAGGAGCAAGATTACTTTCCCCATGTCCTCTACATTCTCAGTAGCAGTCCAGTGACTTTGGCTCCATTTTTGGGAGCAGCAGTCACAGTGTGACTCAGCAGTTTCTCACTCTGAAGAACATATCCCTGGTTTGTTCTTAAGTGTGGTTGATTGCAGTGATTATTCACGTAAATTGCACCTGTCACCTCTCTACACAATGCTAGACCAGGGGTAATGTGAGCTCCTTGAAAGAGGAACCAGTTTTTTCAGAGTGATTATAAATTAGATATGAATGTAGGCTTAGGGTCGGGGCAGACATTCTCCCAGGAATTCTTTATCTTGCATATATTTGCAGAGTAACCTTTCAAAGATTAGGCTGCTCTTGGAACTGAATTTCAACTTTGAAGTTTACAAATTCCAAGATAGTTTAGGAATATAATAATCCCAATTCTCTTTCCTCTGAGTATTCTGAACATCTCCATTGACTTACTGTTTAAGGAGTCAAAATAAACTGTGCTCTAAAGCACGAACCAGGGGCTCACTGGAAAGCTGACTTGCATTTGTAGCAATATGTGAAGATGTTTTTGGTTTAGAACACTGGTTACCTAGAGTTTCCTCCAAATTTCAAGAATTAAACATTTGTGACTAATGTGATTTGGCAGATGTGGAGATGAAAAGTCAAAGAATCCAAAGGAAGTGTTGAAGCCTGGACATGCATTGAGTAAATGAAACAGAATCCCAGTGATTCTGGTCAAGTACCACCCAGCTCCCTTAAATCACCATGTAGAAACAAGGCAGCATCAATTTCAAAGACTATATTTGGCTGTTGTCTCATACAACCAACTTAATAGCTGTGCATCCTTGGACTTAGCCTCTTTGAAAGTCACCTTCCTCATCTCTTTACTTAAGCAGTGGTGCTCAATCAGGAGCAATTCTAGCCCTCCTTCCCACTCCAGAGACCGTTTGGCAATGCCTGGAGACAATTTTGCCAAACTAGAGTAGAGTTGCTACTGGCATTAATGTGGCTAGAGACCAGGGATGCTGTAAACATCTTACAATGCATAGGACAGCCCCCACCACAAATAACTGGACCAAAATATCAGTAGTATCAAGGTTGAAAATCCTTGAGTTAAAGGAAGGGAACAGTTCTTCTTATTTATCACTCTATCTGCTCTAGGCAGTGTCATACCTTCCACATAATGGACAAATCAAAAAGTATCTTTTGAACAAATAAATAGATGAAAATATATATGGATATGTGAAGAAATTAATATTGTGCCTACCTTGTAAGAGTGCTATGAAAATTTATCAAGTAAAGGTTCTTACACACAGCTCTTGGCTCAGTGCCCAGCACGTAGTAGGTATTCAGTAAATGATAGTTCACAATGGTGCCTGGATTTGCTTCATGCTCATTTTAAATAAGAAAGAACGTACTTGTTTTCATCCTTTGCCAAGATCATAGGCAGAATGTGCAGGCAGAAAGCCCAGTGGGGCTTTTACAAATATTGCTTTACAAATACTCTTTTTCATCTTCTGTTTTTCAGATAGGTAAGCCAAGGGCCACTTGGTTTGTGCCTTCATTTCCGCTCCCTCTGGCAGACTTCTCCTAGGCTGGGTTTTGTTTCTCTAAAATTATTGTTTCATTGCTTTGTTGTTCTGAAAGAACTTGCTGGTTAATATTAATGCATTTTTATTTTCAACCATTTCCTTCAGGTACTCTCTTCCACTCTCCCATCATATATTGCTTCATCCTTTTCAGTATCAGTGCTGATTGTGGAACCCACTTAGGTACATTATCACCTCTCAGCCTCAGAGAAAGTCTGGGGTGGGGAGCTCTTGGTAGGGGTTATCACCTCCATTTGACAAGTAAAGAAACTGAGGCCCAGGAAATTAAATAACTGCTAGTCAGTAGCTCCTGGTTCCTCCTTATTACCACCTCCTAAGACTTAAAAATTGGAAGAGATTTAGGGACACAGGTCAGAGAAGGGAAGGGAAGACTTGCCCAAACAGAGGAAATGGTGCTGGGGCAGGTCTCCTGATGCTTCCATCTTATATTTATCAACCTTTATTTTCCCACTTATTCCTGAGAATAATTACAGTTGAATCTCTCATCCATTAATTTAATGAGAAATCACTGAACGCTTCCATGTGCCATGCCATAGGAAGAATTCTGGGTTTGGGTTTTGTTCTGCCACTTATCATTTGCAAGTCTTGGCCTGAGTTACATAACTGCCCTGAACTCCACATTCTCTGATCACACGTGGAGATGACAACCCCTGTCCTATATCACAGGGTTGCCAGGAAGGTCAGTTGAGATCAAGGCCATAGAAGGGGATTTACAAACTGGATTCTTGAGATTTTCCCATCTTCTCTTATTTCTCCGCACACCTCCCCCCCTCCCCAAGTCTAGAACTGACAAATATTAATACTCCCTTTATATTAATACTCCTTAATAAAAATGATGATTAACAGTGACGGCTAATGCTTATTGAGACCTTATTACTGCCAGGCAACTCCACTAAATACTCATACACGTGATTTTATTCAATCCCCCCATCACCTCTGTGGGGTAGGTATTTTTAGTAACCCCACCTCACAGATGAGGCAGTCAGAAAAAGTGAAGTTCCTTGTTGAAGGTTGCATAGCTAACTGTGGGCGAGGCCAGGACTGAAATTAGATTCAGTTGGATTCAGGAACCCAGGGTCTTCTTTCATCCATGTGATCATATTTATGAAAACCCTCCTATTTCAGGCACTGCCCTAGGCCCTGAATAGACATGCTGGGATGGCCTACATCTCCCACCCAACCCAGGCCAGAATCAGGGTGGCCTCAGCGTCTCCTCCTCCCCCAGGAGGTGTGGGCACAGTTTGCTTCTGCAGGCCTGAGCCCATCAGCTGTGTCAACTGGTGGTCCTGGGAAGCAGATGACATTACTGCTTCCAGCTGGGAACAGCTGATCTGCAGGGAAGGAGCTGATCTGAGAGGCTGGGACTGAGTTGCATAAGGAAGCCCAGCCTGCCAGAAGCATAAGCCCAGCCGTTGTGTGCTGTTCCCCCTGAAGACCCTGGCCCAGAGACCAGTCTTCTCACACTTCCTGAGCTGCTGCCTGCCAGAACCTACTTACTGTTTGGGACTTTCATCCCTCCTGGCTCATCTTCAGGGGTTTCCTCAGGACAAGGTTACTTCCTGGGCTAAAGAACACATGGATTGAAGCCTGTTGGGGCTTTCACAGTACAAACACAACTGTTTCCTGGGACAAATATTGACTTTGGGTGCTAACTCTCTCAGGATACCTTTGGGAGAACCCCCTGCTCATGCCTCTGATCATGGGTGGCTCAACCAGGTCAAAGGGAGCCAGAGTCAAGGGGAGATGCTTCTTGGAACTCAGATCACACTCCCCCAACTGGGTGACATAGGTCTCAATATATAGATCTCAGAATTTTGGAATCGTTGAGAGCTGTACAGCAACACTCCATGATGAACCCACATGGAGTTGTTTATCCTTCAAGGAAATATGTGCTTCCCCATCTGCCCACTCACCTGGCTCCATCCAGGCTCATATTGCTCCAGAAAGACCCTCTGAAATCATACATATTTCCTCAGGGAAGCTTCCAGTCTCCTTAACATAGCCATAGAGTCCTGCATGGAGTGGCCTGTCTCTACCAACCCCCCTCACATTGGGTGTCCCCGCTGTCCTGGTACCTTCTCTGAGTGGGCCTTTGTTTCTATTCTAAGCCTTTACACAATCTGCTCCCTCTATTCAGAAAGCTCTTTTCTTCCTCTCTTGCCCTGGCTAACCCCTGTTCATTATCTCTCCTGTCTCCACCTGGAAGTCATCTCCTGTGGGGTGTTTTTAGTGACTGTCCCTCTCCCTACCCCCAGTAGTGTTCACATCACCTTTTATTGCAATGTCTCTTTACTCACCTGTGGCCCCCACTTGGAGCAGCCCTCTAAAGTCAGGTCTGTGTTTCAGTCCGCATCAAATCCCCAGCTCATGGCTGGAAAAAATAAATGTTTATTGAAAGGAATAATTGATTGAATGGATGAATGAAAAACATAAGCAGAAAGCAAAAATAAGATAGCCCAGCTGCCTTCTTTATTTTGTAAAAATTACCCCTGAACCTGACAAGGAGACGTTTCTACCCTTCTGCCAGTAACTACCAGCCAACAAATTCAACCAGGAACAAATGCCCTGAGAAATTATTTTTAAGAGATCATTATTGTACCAGGATTTGGTCAGATAATAAAGATAAATGAGAAGGGGAGTTTTTATGGGGAATATGTAGATTTGTTGTCAGGAATGTCCAGCCTTGGCCATACAGAAGGTGACATTGGTACCTCTGGTCTTTTTTAAATTTTAAACCCTATTTCCTTTCTCCATAAAGGTGGACGACAATAGAAAATGTGGATAAACTTGGCCAATTTCTTCTGCTTTGATACATATGTAGCTCTTTTGCATGATTGAACACTTCAGCTTACTGAAGAATAAAAACCTGTAATTCCTCTCTTTCTCTGTTTTTTTCATTGTGTTTAGCCAAAACAAGTTGTGAAAGAATGTAAAATATATCATTCTGTTGGCACCCATTCACAAGTGAGTCAGTGAGTTTTCTTGCATTAACAACTAGAGTTGGATTCTAACCTTCCAAAAATTTATGACAACTGCTCCTTCTTGTGGCTTAAATGTTGACATATAATTAATTTAAGATTTCTTCCCGAGGCTCCCTGTCCAGGTTTATACCTGCCACAGAAATATCCTTGAAAGGTTTATCCAGCAGCTGGAGCCATGAAAAAACACCAGTGAAGTTTTGTAAAATGAGATGGTTTGTGCCAATAGGAAAGAACCCAAAGAGGAAGGGCCAAGGCTGGCAGGGTGCTGGCTGCTAGAAGCGGCTCAGTTCGGAGGCCTAGGATTCGCAGTTCGGGGGAAGTTTCAGGTTCCTTCTGCCATTGGGCTTTGAGCCCTTCTCGTATGTTCTTCCTTTGCTCTGTAACAGGCTGGTCTGATGCCCAGTTTTCTGTGCTGGATGGGTGGGGTGACTGGTATAAAGGGGGCAGTAACGAGAACTATCGGTGATTGAATACCTGTTTCATATCAGGTACTTATCTGGTGGCTTTATAGACAGAGCTTGTTTTATCTTCTTAATCACTTAGATCAAAGTTGTTACTTTTACTTGGGAGATGAGAAAACTAAGGCTCAGAAAGTTTAGGCAGTTTACCTGAGGTCACTCAAACTAGAAGAAGGAAGAATTAATGAGTAGATCATATGTATGGTGCTCCTGTTGGGCCCTGTCTCCTGCTCTCACGTTTTGTACTCATGGCAACCCTCTGAGATAGACAGTGTCATCCCTTCTGTCCGTCCTTGGCTGAGGAGACTGAAGGTTTAAGGATGGAGTCACTGAGCAGGCACAGAAAGGTGCCCGAACCTGAGCCATCACCCAGATCAGTCTAACCTTAGACCTGAGCTCTGTCCCCACTACAGTGTGAAGCAGAGAGACTGCATCTGAGTGCTGGTTTCCCTCCCACATTTCAGCCAGTCTCCCGCATCTCTGGGAGTGAAGGGCTATCGACTTCCCTTTGCTGGTTCCTAACAGCCCTGCCCATTGAGGGTCTGGGTGGCATCAGCCACTGACCCAGGACAAGAAGCAGCTCCCAAGCCGAAGATATGTAGCTGTTTTCAACCTTGAGGCATTCTTCTAGGAACCCAGCCCAGGTATGGTCAGCCTAGAAATGCAGTTCAAAGTCATATCCAGGAAGCTCACTGTGTGGAAAAGGCCAGGTCCCAGACCCACATCGACTACATCTCAGCTGTGTGACCTTGGCTCAGCCCTTTCGTATCCCTGAACTGCCTGCTCCTCACTGCACTTCCTAGTAGTTGTCTGATTTGGGGCAAGCTCCTTAACTACTATGGACCTCAGTTTTTCTCAGCTATAACATAAGGAAAGTAATAGTGCCCAGTTCATGGGGTGATTGTGGAGATTATATGGGTTAGTATGTGTACAACAGTGATTTTCAACTGTGGATGATTTTTGTTCCCTAGGAGACACTAAGCAGAGTACGTTGATATTTTTGTTTTTATGAGTTTGGTGGTGGGGAACTGGAAGGGAATGCTACTGGCATCTAGTTGGTAGGGGCCAGTGCTGCTGCTCAACAGTCAGAAATTGACAGAACAGCCCCACTACAAGGAGCTATCCATTCTAAGATTGCAGTGGTGCTGAGGTTGAGAAACCTGCTTGTAAAGCATTTAGGACTATGCCTGGTATGTAGTAAGCATTCATTAAGTAGGCTCAGCTCTCTCCTTAATCCATTTAACTATTTCTTGAGCACCCACTATGTGGCAGGCATATAGGAAATAGCACAGTGAGCCGGACACACACAGCCTGTCCTCATGAAGGGCACTCTAGAGTGGAGCCAGACATTAACCCAATGCTAACACAAATTCATGATGCCAAATTGTTCAGAAGCAGAAGCACATTGGGGTGAGGGGGAGGGTAGTTGCAAGAAAGGGAGTGTCGGGCAAGGGGAATTGACCAAGAACAATAGTCAGGAAAGAACCCCTGAAGAAGTGGCATTTATGCTGACATCTAAAGGATAAACAGAAGGCAGCCAGGCTAAAGGTGATAGGGAAAGTGTTCCAGGCAAAGGGAACAGCATGTACAAAAGCCCTGGATGGGGATCCAGTTCTGTTCCTCCACCTGCCATGGAAATCCATGTTCGTGGCACAACCAATCAGGAATTGATACACTCTCACCAGGGTTTGGCAGCAGCTCACCTATGCCTGCGTCCCAAGCATCTGCAGCAAAGCTGAGGTCTCTGGTATATCTATGGGTCACAGAGGACTGACAGAGGACTTTGGGGACCTGTTGCATGTGGGCTTTGACACTGGCTCCAAGGTTGTTCCCCAGAACCTACTGGTGTCCCTCCCCAGGCACCCACTTAGTCATCCCCAAACTCCTAATACTCTGGCCCAATTCTGTGTCCTCAGAGTCCCAGCCCTCAGTTCTCAATGCCAGGCATGTGTTGGAAAAGTTAAACTCAGCCCCTGCCCACCAGTTCCCTGGGATTTAATAGGAAAACTTCCAGCTTGTTCATGTATTATAAAAACATGTTTTCCTCTCTTTAATTTTAAAAGTGACCAACAGCACCAGGCAACGCCAGAATTCGCTCTCAAGGAAACATTTGTGATCTCTGGAAGTCCCATAACTAACGAGAGAATGGACCTATCTGTGGGACTCATTGCTAATGCTCTCTCAGTTACACTGGAGATGATCAGCCCCAGTGATGAGCAGAGTTCACTTGTATCTCTGGGGGGCAGCTGTGAATGGAAGACCACAGCTGCAGCCTTGGCCCCTTGTGCCTTGTGCAGACCTACAAGACAGATTATAGCATAGGATTTAAGTATAAATTCAAACCAGAGAGTATGTCTGCTTTTTGGCACTACACAAATGTTACTGGCCTTTGATTCCCTCTGAAATAACCCCTGCTTTTCTCAAACTCCTCATTCTTTGGAGAGGGACGTAATTTTTTCCCTTTAAGGTGATCTGTGGAGCATTGGGCTTCCCAAGTAAATTCTCTATGTGTGTATGTTCACAGAAATGGATTGCAGTTTTGGAGATACCCTGTTCTATGAGTGTTTCTTAAAATGTATACCATATAGACTTCTGGAGAAGATAGCGACTTAGTAAGGCGCGCGGGTCTTAGTTCCTCCTCCAGAACAACTACTAAAGAACTAGAAACAGTACAGAACAGCTCCCGGAGCCACGACAGAGACCAGACACACAGTGTACCCCATTCTGGACCGGCTGGACCGGCTAAGAGACTCCACTGCGGTGAGGTCCCCGAGAGGCGCACACTTCCCCGGGCCGTGGCGGCTGGTGGCCAGAGCCCCTCCCTCCCTCCTTCCTGGGCCTGCTGGGAGCTTTGGATCAGCGGTTCCCCGAGCCGCAGCGGCCAGTGCCCCTCTCCTACACGCGGCTTCCCAGGCCAGCTGGGAGCCTCAGAACAGCGGTTCCCCAAGCTGCGGTGGCTGGCGACCCTCCCCCACAGGCGACTTCTCAGAGGGAAAGGAAAGAGTCTCCAACAGTAGTAGAGACTGAGCCCAACCTAACACCAATAGTGGCATTAATGAACAACTTCTAACTACTAAAAATAGGCCCTCAGCTCAGGCAAAACTGATCAGGGCGGAAGTCACCGATTGGGCTAACTAAAAAAGAGGAAAGGTGGCGAAACAGAGCCTTCTGCAGCTGTTTCTACAGAGGCTTCGTTGCCTCTGGGCTCAGCGCTGGGATTACACAGGTTGCAACTGCCCCTAACGCAGAAACAGGCTGCTTTCAGGGCTCTCTACCACCTGAAACTTCCCCGCGGGAGGGGTGAAACGCAACTCAGGTGGAATCCCTCTCTCAAGGAATTCAGATCCCAGGACTTCACAATTTGAAGTCATTAAAACCAACCTACAACCTTTCCTCTGTCTCCATCACACACCCAGCAGCGAGAGTCTTCCAAAGTTAAAGGAGCCACCACATCTTTTGCTGGTGGGACCCACAGACAGACAAGCACCACATACTGGGCAGTATAAGAAAAACAGAGCCCAGAGACTTCACAGGAAAGTCTTTCAACCTGCTGGGTCCCACACTCAGGGAAATCTGATTAAATGTCCAGACGCCAGCAAAAAATAACAAATCACACCAGGAAAATAAAAGATATGGCCCAGTCAAAGGAACAAACCAATAGCGCAAATGAGATACAGGAGCTGAGACAACTAATTCTGAATATACAAACAGAAATGGAAAACCTCTTCAAAAACCAAGTCAATAAATTGAGGGAGGACATGAAGAAGGCATGGGATCAACAAAAAGAAGAAATGGAAAGTCTGAAAAAATAAATCACAGAACTTATGGGATTGAAAGACACAGTAGAAGAGATGAAGAAAACAATGGAAACCTACAATGGTAGATTTAAAGAGACAGAGGCTAGAATTAGTGAACTGGAGGATGGAACATCTGAAATCCAAAAAGAAACAGAAACTATAGGGAAAAGAATGGAAAAATTTGAGCAGGGGCTCAGGGAATTGAATGATAATATGAAGCGCCAAATATACGTGTTGTGGGTGTCCCAGAAGGAGAAGAGAAGGGAAAAGGAGGAGAAAAACTAATGGAAGAAATTATCACTGAAAATTCCCCAACTCTTATGAAAGACCTAAAATTACAGATCCAAGAAGTGCAGCGCACCCCAAAGAGAATAGACCCAAATAGGCGTTCTCCAAGATGCTTACTAGTTAGAATGTCAGAGGTCAAAGAGAAAGAGAGGATCTTGAAAGCAGCAAGAGAAAAACAATCCATCACATACAAGGGAAACCCAATAAGACTATGTGTAGATTTCTCAGCAGAAACCATGGAGGCTAGAAGACAGTGGGATGATATATTTAAATTACTAAAAGAGAAAAACTGCCAACCAAGACTCCTATATCCAGCAAAATTGTCCTTCAAAAATGAGGGAGAAATTAAAACATTCTCAGACAAAAAGTCACTGAGAGAATTTGTGACCAAGAGACCAGCTCTGCAAGAAATACTAAAGGGAGCACTAGAGTCAGAACCAAAAAGACAGAAGAGAGAGGTATGGAGAAGAGTGTAGAAAGAAGGAAAGTCAGATATGATATATATATAATACAAAAGGCAAAATGGCAGAGGAAAATATTACCCAAACAGTAATAACACTGAATGTTAATGGACTGAATTCCCCAATCAAAAGACATAGACCGGTAGAATGGATTAAAAAACAGGATCCTTCTATATGCTGTCTACAGGAAACACATCTTAGACCCAAAGATAAACATAGGTTGAAAGTGAAAGGTTGGGAAAAGATATTTCATGCAAATAACAACCAGAAAAGAGCAGGAGTAGCTATACTAATATCCAACACATTAGACTTCAAATGTAAAACAGTTAAAAGAGACAAAGAAGGACACTATCTACTAATAAAAGGAACAATTAAACAAGAAGACATAACAATAATAAATATTTATGCACCAAATCAAAATGCCCCAAAATACGTGAGGAATACACTGCAATCACTGAAAAGGGAAATAGACACATCTACCATAATAGTTGGAGACTTCAATTCCCCACTCTCATCAATGGACAGAACATCTAGACAGAGGATCAATAAAGAAACAGAGAATTTGAATATTACAATAAATGAGCTAGACTTAACAGACATTTATAGGACATTGCACCCCACAACAGCAGGATACAACTTTTTCTCAAGCGCTCATGGATCATTCTCAAAATAGACCATATGCTGGGTCACAAAGCAAGGCTCAACAAATTTAAAAAGATTGAAATCATACACAACACTTTCTCAGATCATAAAGGAATGAAGTTGGAAATCAATAATAGGCAGAGTGCCAGAAAATTCACAAATACGTGTAGGCTCAACAATACACTCTTAAACAATGAGTGGGTCAAGGAAGAAATTACAAGAGAAATTAGTAAATATCTCGAGGCGAATGAAAATGAAAACACAACATATCAAAGCCTATGGGACGCAGCAAAGGCAGTGCTAAGAGGGAAATTTATTGCCCTAAATGCCTATATCAGAAAAGAAAAAAAGGCAAAAATTCAGGAATTAACTGTCCACTTGGAAGAACTGGAGAAAGCACAGCAAGCTAACCCCAAAGCAAGCAAAGGGAAAGAAATAACAAAGATTAGAACAGAAATAAATGAAATTGAGAACATGAAAACAATAGAGAAAATCAGTAAGACCAGAAGTTGGTTCTATGAGAAAATCAACAAGATTGATGGGCCCTTAGCAAGACTGACAAAAAGAAGAAGAGAGAGGATGCAAATAAATAAGATCAGAAATGGAAGAGGAGACATAACCACTGACCTCACAGAAATAAAGGAGGTAATAACAGGATACTATGAACAACTTTACGCTAATAAATACAACAATGTAGATGAAATGGACAAGTTCCTAGAAAGGCATGAACAACCAACTTTGACTCAAGAAGAAATAGATGACCTCAACAAACCAATCACAAGTAAAGAAATTGAATCAGTCATTCAAAAGCTTCCCAAAAAGAAAAGTCCAGGACCAGACGGCTTCACATGTGAATTCTACCAAACATTCCAGAAAGAATTAGTACCAACTCTGCTCAAACTCTTCAAAAAAATTGAAGTGGAGGGAAAACTACCTAATTCATTCTATGAAGCCAACATCACCCTCATACCAAAACCAGGCAAAGATATTACAAAAAAAGAAAACTACAGACCAATCTCTCTAATGAATATAGATGCAAAAATCCTCAAGAAAATTCTAGCAAATCAAATCCAGCAACACATTAAAAGAAGTATACATCATGACCAAGTAGGATTCATCCCAGGTATGCAAGGATGGTTCAACATAAGAAAATCAATTAATGTAATACACCATATCAACAAATCAAAGCAGAAAAATCACATGATCATCTCAATTGATGCAGAGAAGGCATTTGACAAGATTCAACATCCTTTCCTGTTGAAAACACTTCAAAAGATAGGAATACAAGGGAACTTCCTTAAAATGATAGAGGGAATATATGAAAAACCCACAGCTAATATCATCCTCAATGGGGAAAAATTGAAAACTTTCCCCCTAAGATCAGGAACAAGACAAGGATGTCCACTATCACCACTATTATTCAACATTGTGTTGGAGGTTCTAGCCAGAGCAATTAGACAAGAAAAAGAAATACAAAGCATCAAAATTGGAAAGGAAGAAGTAAAACTATCACTGTTTGCAGATGATATGATACTATACGTCAAAAACCCGGAAAAATCCACAACAAAACTACTAGAGCTAATAAATGAGTACAGCAAAGTAGCAGGTTACAAGATCAACACTCAAAAATCTGTAGCATTTCTATACACTAGCAATGAACAAGCGGAGGGGGAAATCAAGAAACGAATCCCATTTACAATTGCAACTAAAAGAATAAAATACCTAGGAATAAATTTAACTAAAGAGACAAAAAACCTATATAAAGAAAACTACAAAAAACTGCTAAAAGAAATCACAGAAGACCTAAATAGATGGAAGGGCATACCATGTTCATGGATTGGAAGACTAAATATAGTTAAGATGTCAATCCTACCTAAATTGATTTACAGATTCAATGCAATACCAATCAAAATCCCAACAACTTATTTTTCAGAAATAGAAAAACCAATAAGCAAATTCATCTGGAAGGGCAGGGTGCCCCGAATTGCTAAAAACATCTTGAGGAAAAAAAACGAAGCTGGAGGTCTTGCACTGCCTGACTTTAAGGCATATTATGAAGCCACAGTGGTCAAAACAGCATGGTACTGGCATAAAGATAGATATATTGACCAATGGAATCGAATAGAGTGCTCAGATATAGACCCTCTCATCTATGGACATTTGATCTTTGATAAGGCAGTCAAGCCAAGTCACCTGGGACAGAACAGTCTCTTCAACAAATGGTGTCTAGAGAACTGGATATCCATATGCAAAAGAATGAAAGAAGACCCATATCTCACACCCTACACAAAAGTTAACTCAAAATGGATCAAAGATCTAAACATTAGGTCTAAGACCATAAAACAGTTAGAGGAAAATGTAGGGAGATATCTTATGAATCTTACAATTGGAGGCAGTTTTATGGACCTTAAACCTAAAGCAAGAGCACTGAAGAAGGAAATAAATAAATGGGAACTCCTCAAAATTAAACACCTTTGTGCATCAAAGAACTTCATCAAGAAAGTAGAAAGACAGCCTACACAATGGGAATCAATATTTGGAAATGACATATCAAATAAAGGTCTAGTATCCAGAATTTATAATGAGATTGTTCAACTCAACAACAAAAAGACAGCCAACCCAATTACAAAATGGGAAAAAGACTTGAATAGACACCTCTCAGAGGAGGAAATACAAATGGCCAAAAGGCACATGAAGAGATGCTCAATGTCCCTGGCCATTAGAGAAATGCAAATCAAAACCACAATGAGATATCATCTCACACCCACCAGAATGGCCATTATCAACAAAACAGAAAATGACAAGTGCTGGAGAGGATGCGGTGAAAGAGGCACACTTATCCACTGTTGGTGGGAATGTCAAATGGTGCAACCACTGTGGAAGGCAGTTTGGCGGTTCCTCAAAAAGCTGAATATAGAATTGCCATACGACGCAGCAATACCATTGCTGGGAATCTACTCAAAGGACTTAAGCGCAAAAACTCTTTTTTTTGCACACCAATGTTTATAGCAGCGTTATTTACAATTGCAAAGAGATGGAAACAGCCAAAATGTCCATCAACAGACGAGTGGCTAAACAAACTGTGGTATATACATACGATGGAATATTATGCAGCTTTAAGGCAGGATAAACTTATGAAGCATGTAATAACATGGATGGACCTAGAGGACATTATGCTGAGTGAGTCTAGCCAAAAACTAAAAGACAAATACTGTATGGTCCCAATGATGTGAATCGACACTCGAGAATAAACTTGAAATATGTCATTGGTAACAGAGTCCAGCAGGAGTTAGAAACAGGGTAAGATAATGGGTAATTGGAGCTGATGGGATACAGACTGTGCAATAGGACTAGATACAAAAACTCAAAAATGGACAGCACAATAATACCTAATTGTAAAGTAATCATGTTAAAACACTGAATGAAGCTGCATCCGAGCTATAGGTTTTTGTTTTGTTTTGTTTTGTTTTGTTCTTACTATTATTACTTTTATTTTTTTTCTCTATATTAACATTCTGTATCTTTTTCAGTTATATTGCTAGTTCTTCTAAACCGATGCAAATGTACTAAGAAACGATGATCATGCATCTATGTGATGATGTTAAGAATTACTGATTGCATATGTAGAATGGTATGATTTCTAAAAAGAAAAAAAAAACATGGACAGCAAAATACTTCCTAATTGTAATGTAATTATGTTAAAACACTGAATGAAGCTGCATCTGAGCTATAGTTTTTTTTTCTTATATATTTTTGTATTTTTTATTTTTATTTTTATTTTTTATCTATATTATCATTTTATTTTTCTGTTGTCTTGCTATTTCTTTTTCTAAATCGATGCATATGTACTAAGAAATGATGATCATACATCTGTGATGATATTAAGAATTACTGATTGCATATGTAGAATGGAATTATTTCTAAATGTTGTGTTAGTTAATTTTTTTTAATTAATGAAAAAAAAGGAAAAAAACAAAAACAAAAAAACAAACTAGCAATCCTGCGAAACACATAGATGATATTTATTGTTTAATTGGGTTGTAGATGCATCAGTTTTCATTTTTAAGTATGCATATAGAATATATTTATTTGATTTTTGATATATGTCTCTCTATGCTTAACAGCCAAACTGTTTTGTGTATATAAATCATCTATATGCTTGCAAGAACATAAAGGATCCAATCTGTGGAACTAATGGTCAAACTTATGAAAATGAATGTACTTTCTGCCATAAAATGATGTAAGAACACATAGTGATTATTTATTCTTCCAAATATTTCTTGTGAAGTAGTAAAGAAACTATCACAATTTATAGGCAAATCCATGTTGCTGATAAACTAGTCATAGCATATTCAGAAATTAACTGTAATATCTCTATAAAAGATGCAGGATGCACAATTGTACCTTCCTCTAAAGTTCTCATTTCTGAAGCAGTTTTCTATTTGAGTTCTAAATATAACTATGCTGGATATTCTTCACATGCATAAATCAATTGATTTAGCTTATTGTAATTGATTATCAATACTTATCAATTAATATTAGCAGTCCAGAGACCAATATAATGTCATTCGCTGAACTGTAAATCTCTGTAATGCAAGGAGAATAAGCTTTGTAGACCTCTAGCTACAGGGAATGTAATTGAACAAGGAATCAGACTGACTGCTGGTCTCTGAGACTGACCATAATAGGCTCAGTGCATCTAGTGTTCTAAACAACATGGCAACTTTCCAGTTCTTCCTTAGAGTGCACAGCAATCTAGGACATTTTCACCCAATCTCCCTTCTTATCTCCTCACACCAAAGGACTTGTGGTCTAAAGGCTGCCAGGTTTCTTGTTTCCCTCCCAATTTTCTTTCAACAGGTATTTCCTCTCAAAAAAATTTTGGCAAAAAAAAATCATGGTACTTTTAATCTCAAAATGGCATCCATTTCTAGAAAACCACAATCCCTAAACTCTACTTTCAGAGGTCTGGTTGGAAGACTGAGTCAGGACTGAGCAAATAGGAAAGGTCCAGTGGCCTCCATAGAGGGAGAGGGCATATGCAGGGCCCAGGAACAGGTGAGGCCCAGCTTCTTGTAGATGGAACCCAGCCTCTCCATCATGTCCTCAGTCAAGACCACCTCATCGAGAGCTACTTTGTGCACTACTCAGGGATTTTAGCGTGTTCTTTTAATATTTTCCTTTCTCTCTCTTTTTCTTTACAGAGAAAGTGATGATTCATTTGAACTTGATCATTACGGCATCTGTGAATTTTGATGGAGTTACACATCCATATGAATGTATTTATTATGATCCCATTTTGTGGTGGAGTCTCTAGACAATTAGTCTTCTCAATCAGTGCCCTAAAGACGTAGATTGCTGGGTGTATCCTTCTATGGGACATTAGCTAGAATATAGACTAGGATGCCCAAACTTCTTTTGAAATCTAAGATTTTGTGATTTTTCATATTTTTATTCCTTACATTCAATTATTCTATAACAACTTGAAAGTCTAATATCTTAATAGTATTTCTCATAACATAAAACCTAATATGATTAAACTCATAAATATTGCACTCAATAAAATGTTCATTTTATTATTAAAATGGCTTTTCTCTCTTTAGTTGAATAGTAGGTTAAAACATGTACATACACTCCTTAACCAGAATTCTAAAATATTTTCAAAGGTAATGAAATAATACATTGCTTGGATGTGTATTAAAAGTGCAGTTATCTAGACTCCTCTTTATCCTAAAGATCCAGAACCCCCACAAAAGGGATCTGGGCATTTGAATCTAACCAGCACTCCCAACTTAAACTTATGATTACAAATGTTAAACAATAAGGACCTAAACTCACACCTAAGATATACCTATAAGTGAATGAATTGTAGAAGCTTTCCAAAGGTACAATATGATTTCTGAAGCTAAAGAGAATTCATCATGTTATTTTCTCTCTCATAGATCAATCAAGAGGCAGGTGGGCAATCCTAGAATCAAGAGGCAGGTGGGCAATACTGCATTCGTTGAGATGAGCTATCCATTTGGAGTCCAAGTCCAATGCTTTTCCGTTTTTCTCCATATTCCAGACAGCAATGGGGAGACTTTAGTTGAGTGGCCAAATGCTCATTTAAATGTTGATTGTAATGGAAGTAATGTAGATTGACAGCTGAAAGACAATCATCAATCTGCCACCTGTAACAGCCATGGCTCTCCTTCTCAGTAAAAATTTTCATAGCCAAAAAATTATATATGTGGGTGTTAATACCTCCTGTGTCAATATTCAACATATTCTATAAAACCTACTATGCTTCAGACTCCATGTAAGATTCTCAGAAAAAGTTAGGAAGCAAAAGTAAATATAGTCATGGCTTAAGGAATGTTCAGTGAACGGGCTGAAGTTATACACTAGTGAATAAGAACCCTATCTCAATGCATGACTACATCCTGCAAAACTCGGAGAGCTACTATGGTGGTTTGGAAAAACATATTCTTAAACCTAATCCATTGCTGTGGGCTGAACCCATTGTAAATAGGACTTTTTGATGAGGTTACTTCAGATAAATTGTGGCCCAGATCAATCTAGATGGGCCTTAATTCTAATACTGGAGTTCTAAGCAGAATGAAATTTAGACAGAATGCCGCAGAGGGAGCAGCCAGATGCTGACGTCAATGGACCTTGGAGGAGAAGGGAGAGACCAGGAGTGGCCACCACGTACATTGCCATGTGACATAGAAGCACAGAACCAAGAATTACAGGCAACCAGCCACAGAATGCCAGTCTTTGGGAAGAAAGTATTGCCTTGATGATGACTTGATAAGGACTTCCCCTAGCCTCAAGACCATGACCCAATAAATCCCCACAGTTTAAGCCAACCCTTTGCATGATATTTGCTGTAGCAATGAGGAAACGAAAACACTTCCACATCCTACATATTTTACATGGTTCTTTTAAGAACCTTTTAAAATAGATGTTGGCTCAATATTTTAGTAAGAATGAAAATGAGACTCAGAAAATTTATCTGTGTTTAAAACCAGGCATTTGGTAATGAAAATACAGTTCTTTTTATGAAGTTATTTTCATAATATAAAATTTACCATTTTAGCTATTTGAAGTGTACAATTCAGTGGTTGTTAGTATTCACAATGCTATGCAACCATCACTACTATCTAATTCCTATAACCATTTGCCCAAAACTCTACCTCCCAATTTCCCATCTGCCCGTTTTTTAGCAACCAGTAGTCTACTTTTCATCTCTATGGATTTTCCATTATGGACATTTCATCTAAATGGAAATGTACAATACGTAGATTTCTATGTGTGGCTTTTTTTTTTCATCTAACATATTTTCGAGGTTCATCCATACTATAGCATGTATCAGTTTTTCATTCCTATTTATGGATGAATAGTATTCCAACATACAGATAAACCACATCATATTTATCCAGTCATCAGTTGGCGGGCATTCTATTTGTCTTCATTTCTTGGCTGTTATGAATACTGCTGCTCTGAACATTCTTGTACAAGTTTTTATATGAGCATATGATTTCAATTGTCTTGGATTTACACCACGGAGTTGGACTGGGCAGCTAACTTTAACTTTTTGAGGAAATACCAGACTGTTTTCCATAGCGACTATTCCATTTTACATTTCCACTAACAATGTGTAAGGGTTCCAATTTCTCCACATCCTCTCCAAAGATGTATTTTTTACTTTACATTTTGTTTTGTCATACCCATCCCTGTGAGTGTGAAGTAGTATCTTAATGCGGTTTGAATTTGCATTTCCCTGATGCCTGATGATATTGAGCCCCTTTTCAAGTGCTTGTTGGATATCTGCAAACCTTTAGAGACATGTTTATTTTTCAAATCCTAGTCCCTAATTTCAGTTGGGTTGTCTGTCTTTTATTTTTGAGTTCCTTCTATGTTCTGGATACTTGATCCTTTCAGATATACAGTTTGCAAATATTTACTCATAATTTGTGGGTTGTTTTTCTACTTTCTTGATAATGTCCTTTACAGCATGAAAGCTTTTATTTTTATGAAGTCAAAGTAATCTATTGTTTTCCTTTGTCTTTTGTGCTTTGGTTTCATATTAAGACATCATGGGCAAAAAAGTTAATGCTATGATTCCTTCTAAGAGTTGTTTAGATTAGATATTACTTCAGATATTTGTTCCATTTGGAAAAACGTATCTGGTATTTTGAATCTGACATGAGGTATGGGTCCAAATTCATTTGAGGGGTAGTGGTCGGATATTACTTTCAAGTTAGCCCAGCACCATTTATTGAAAAGAGTATTCTTTCCCAATGAATTATCTTGGCATGATTGTTGAAAATCAGTTGTCCATATATGTATGGGTTTCTTTATTATTATTTTGTAAATTAATTATTATTATTTTTGCATGGGCAGGCACTGGGAATCAAATGCAGGTCTCTGGCATGCAGGTGAGAATTCTGCCACTGAGCCACTGTCTCACCGCCAAGGTTTATTTATTTTTAATTGTTATACTTTGATTAAGAAAGCATCTCCATAATAAGTAAAGAGTTAATTTGTAATATATCTAACATACAACAAATTTAAATCAGCTATTTGCCAGCTGAAATAAGATGTTCTGGGTTGTTTGTTTAAGACAATATTTTAGAAGCAATGACACTTGCCAACCCCATTTATAGATCTTCTAATAAACTAATACAAATGAAAACCACATCTGATTTATCTCAAAGTCAGTTTATCCTTAAGAATAAATAATTAATAAATAACTGTGGTACAGTAATTTGTCTTTAAACCAAACTATGACAAGGAAATTCTTCTATCTTTTCTTAGTTATCCTGGAATACATAAAATAGAAATTCTGGATAACTAAGGTTTTAAAAATTCTCCTCCTTTACAAGAATCTGACTAGTTGTGAAAATCATCTTCCCCTATAAAATGCATTTGGTATCAGTAACTTAACCATTTTGCAATAGTCTAAGAAACCTGTATTAAAAAAAAGAGAAAAGTCACGTCCCACCAAAATTAAGAAAATTTCTTGCAGAAACATAGAACACCTTTCCAGCCAAGAAATGGAGATGATAAATCCCTTCAGTGATTTGCATTTGGAAGATGCAAATGTGAGAACTACAATATTTATTGAGACAAAATCATCAAAATTATCTTTCTAAATGATGAAATAAAGCAAGGAAGTTTTCTTTGTTACTCCTACTGTAAAATCAAATTGAGACCTGTCTCAGTAAAGTCACATGAAATTATTAGCTCCATGAGGGCAGGGACTATATCATCTTGTCTTCATATCCCTAGTTTTCAGTGTGGTGCCCGGCAACAGTAGGTTCTTCATTAATGTTTCTTGAATGACTGAATGATCCTAGAAACAGTCTCCAACTGAAGAGATCAATCTTATTGGAACCAGCAGTTTTTAGTCTTCAAACCAGTAACAAAAACAGACATAAATGTGACCAAAAAAGAAAGCACTCTAATTTGAATCTTCCTTATGATTAAATGATATTTTCAGAAAATACCAAAAACATTGCTTGATATATTACATAGAACTGGTACTCTTTGGCTGGATCATATAAAAATCAGAATGCTCAGAAACATCAATAGACCAAATAATGAACGACCATAGGCAGAAAGTAGATACAAGTCTTGTATTTTCAATTGTATTTTCATTTTAAGTCTTTGAACAAATGATAGAAAATATACCTCAAATCAGATTCACATGTAAATGCATCAAATTATAACAACTCGAAAAATTCCATTCTACTAAAGAATGTAAGCCTAATTTTTGGCTTATCTGTGCATGGACTCTGATAGCTTAAAAATAAAAAAACTTGTTGGAAACTAAATACTGTTTCCAGATGAGAACAGTTTCACATTTGGATCCTTCTTACATTATTCTTACTTTTCTCTCTAACCAACACCCAGAAAATCAGTCACATGTTACTCATTCTAACCAGAAACCAATTAACTAACAAATAAATCCCTCTGTGATATCTAATGGGCAAGTCCAGGCTATGTTAGAAAACCAACAGGGATGCACAGAAGTGAAACTCAAAACTGGGAGCTTTTTGCTAGTCTATTATTCTTGATACTATACTAGGTCTTTTTAAGGCTGGGGATAGTGGAAGGGAGTGATGAGACATTAGTTCATATTTAGTCACTGCTCTCCTTGGGCAATCTTGGTCAGGCCATCTCTTTGGGCTTTGGATGCCCCAACCTAAAATGAAGGAGGTGGAGTATATGACATCTGAAGGTTCTCTGAGGACCGTAGCACTCTTTTAATTCATGGGTCAGAAACAAGTAATGTTAAATATAACATGTGCTTTAGGAAAAATAGTTGCTTTGCTAGATCAATGTTGTATTAATGATCTATCACTGAGAGGTGGAGCGGTGGAGCTGGGTATCTTCAAGAGGAAAATCTGGGTGCAAAAATCTGATTGCCCCTCTCTGACCCACTTAACTTGATTCAACAATTTTAGAAACTAAGGTACACTGGGAATGAGAATTTGGAGACTCTTATATCAACAAGCTGATGGACAAATTCACCTTTATGATGACCAATCTCTGAAGCAAAGTTCAAATACTACCAAATAGCTCCTTTTTAGACAGGCTATTATATTAAGTGTGCCTACAGCAATTCTGACTTCAAAAATACCAATGAGTATATTATCCATTACTTACAAGTATCTGGCCACCTTAAGTGGGATGGTCAGATTAGTAGGCACAAGCAAGTTAGTTCTCAGTTACATTTTCAATTGCTTTGCCCATATTTATTTGTGGGTTGGTCATTTTCTTGTTGTTGGGCTTACATTTCTTTGTATATTTTGAATATAAATTCTTTATCAGATAGGTGATTCACAAATATTTTATTCCAGTTTGTGGCTTACTTTTCCATTCTCATAACAAACAATGCACCTTACTGTGTGGAAGTTTTTTTTTTAATTTTAATCTAACATCAATTTTTCATTCATTGATTACGCTGATTGTGTTGTATATAAAAATTAATGCCCAAACCTACCTAGGCTTCTCCTATATTTTCTTCCAGAAGTTTTGTAATTTATGTATATGATTTATTTGGAGTTAATTTTGTATAATAGTTGTATATTCTGTATGGAGGCTCATTTTTCCTTTGTTTCTCTCTCTCTCTCTCTTTTTTTTTTTTTCATGTGGACATTTTGTTATTCCAGCATCTTGCTCCACAAAACTGTCTTTGCTCCTTGTCGGGGATCACAAGTTCATTATATTTGTGTCAGTCTATTCTAGGCTCTGTATTGTGTCACCATGTTTTATACATCTATCATTTCATCACTACCGCACAAGTTTAATTATTATAGCCTCATAATAAATCTTAAATTTGGGTAGTGAAAGTCCTCCAACATAATTCTTCTTCAATATGATGTTGGCTATTCTGGTCATTTGCCTGTACAATAAACACTAGAATTCCTTTGTTGATACCTACAAAATACCTTGCTGTGATTATAAACACATAGTACAACATTGAATCTATAGATTACATGAATATGGAATAGCTCCTCATTTATTACCCTCTGAATTCTTTCATCAGAGTTTTGCATTTTTCTACATTTACATTTGATATTAATTATGTTAATTAGGTATCTAATTAGTTCATTTTTTGGTTGTATTGTAATGGTATTGTTTTTAATTTCAAATTCCAGTTGTTCTTCCCCAGTCTATAGGAAAAATTGGACATAAACTATTTTATTCTGCAGCCATTGTGTAATAGCTTATTAGTTCCAGGGTTTTTTTGTTGATCATCTGGGATTATTTTAAATAGACAAGCATTTCATATTTGAAGTAAGATAATTTGATTTCTTCCTTCCCAATATGTATACATTTTATTTCCACTAGTATTTCCACTGCAATCTTGAACAGGAGAGATGAGAGGGACATCCTTGCCTCATTCCTGAAATTAGGAAGAAAGCATGCAGTTTCTAATCATTAAACTTACTGTGACCTCCACAATTTTTGTAGATATTCTTTATTAAATTGAGTAAGTTCCACTCTTTTCCTATTTGCTGATAAGTTTTTATCATGAGTTGATATGCCTTTTAAATAATTGGCCCTTTTGATTTGAGTTATCAAATATTGTGATGCAGAGTTGTCCATAGTACTATTTATTATACTTTAAATATCCATGGGATGACAGTGGTGCCTCTACTTTCATTTAAGGTATTAGTACCTTGCATGTTTTTTCTTGGTTAGCCTCATTAGAGATATATAATTTTTAACAGGCTTTTTAGGAATCTGATTTTGGTTTCATTAGTTTTTTCAATGTTTTTTTCTCATTCCAATTTCATTGATTTCTGTTCTAATTATTTCCTTTTTTTCTGCCTGCATTAGGCAAAATTTATCTTCTTTCCCTACTTTCCTAAAATGGATGTTTAAATAACTGATTTTACTTCTCTTTTGTATGTAATGCTATAAATTACCTTCTAAATACTGCTGCATCCTACAAATTATGATTAAGTATGTTTTTGTTTTCATGTAATTCACATTATTTAAAAAGTTTTCTTAAGACTTTGTCTTTGCCCCATGTGTTATTTAGTAGCATGTTGCTTAATCTCCAAATATTTTTGGATTTTCTAAATAACTTTTTCATTTCTAGTTCATTCTATTGTAGCCGAGAACATACTTTGTACGATTTCTATTATTTTAAATTTGTTAATGTGTGCTTTGTGACTTAGTGTGTGGTCTATCTTGGTGGAAGTTCCATGTGAACTTGAGAAGAATGTCTGATGTGATTGGTTGAAATAGTCTATAAACATCAATTAAATCAAGCTGAACAATGGTGTAGTTTAGTTCAACTAGAGCCTTATTGATTTCTGCCTGCAGTTACCCTCAATAACTGAAAGAAGTATGTTGAAATCTCCAACTACAATAGTGGATTTATCCACTTTTTCTTGTGTTTCCATCAGTTGTCTCATATTTGGAGACTGTGCTGGTTTAAAAGGATGTATGTCCCCTAGAAAAGCCATGTTTTAATCAAAATCCCATTCCCTATTCAACATTGTATGTTTGAAATTGTAATCAGATCATCTCCCTGGATGATGTGATTTAATCAAGAGTGGTTGTTAAGCTGGATTAAGTGATGACATGTCTCCACCCATTTGGGTGGGTCTTGATAAGTTTCTGGAGTCTTATAAAAGAGAAACATTTTGGAGAAGGGAGATTTGGAGACAGCAAAGAATACTGCAGCATCACAAAGCAGAGAGTCCACAAGCCAATGATCTTTGGAGATGAAGAAGGAAAACGCCTCCTGGGGAGCTTCATAAAACCAGAAGCCAGGAGAGAAAGCTAGCAGATGATGCCGTGTTCACCATGTGCCCTTTCAGCTGGGAGAGAAACCATGACTGTGTTCACCATGTGCCTTCTCGTATGAGAGAGAGACCCTGAACTTCATCAGCCTTCTTGAACCTAGGTATCTTTCCCTGGATACCTTTGATTGGACATTTCTATAGACTTGTTGCAATTGGAACATTATCTTGGCCTTAGAAGTGTAAACTAGCAAACTAGAACAGAGACTCTATTTTTAGATACACACATGTTCAGGAGCATTATATTTTATTGAAAAATTGTCACATTTATCATTATTTAATGACCCTCTTTATATTTGATAATATTCTTACTTCTGAAGTTTGATTTCCCTAAAATGAATTTAGCTACTGTAGCTTTCTTTTGATTGGTGTTAGCTTGGTATATGTTTCTCCATCCCTTCATTTTAGTCTATGTTTTTTATATTTTAAAGTGGCATTTGACTTACTTGTATACAACATATAGTTGAGTCTTTCTTTTTTTTAACCACCACATATTCTCTTTCAATTCACAGATTTAGACCATGAATATTAATTTGATTATCAATATAGTTGTATTAATATCTGCCATACTTGTAACTGTTTTTTAACAGTTTAACTTTTTTTAGTTGCTTTTTTTGTTGTTGTTGTTTTGTATTTCCCTTTTGTTCTATCATCTCTGGCTTAAGTAGAGTACTTTATACAATTCAATTTTTCTCTCCTCTCTTAATCTGTTAATTTTCCTAATTTAAAAAAAAATTAGTTATCCTACAGTTTACAATATATAGTTACAACTAATCTAGGTATGCTTTAAAATATCACTACCTATTTCCTGGGTAGTACAGATTCTTTATTACAGAATTTTCCCAATTTCTTCCTCTTATCCCCTGTAATGTTGTCATTCTTTTATGTCCTCCATGCTCTGTAGTCACCAAATTCATTGTTACTATTATTACTTTGAACAGACCATTATCTATCAATCAATGAATAATGATAAAATCAAAATATTAATTTATTCCTACTCCTACACTCTTATGTTTCTTATTTATATCATTTTCCTTCATTTTGAATAAATTGTTTCATATTTCTTACAGTCTGGTCTTCTGGCAATGAATTCTTCAGCTTTCGTTTGCCTGATAAAGCCCATTTCTCTAACTCTTGAAAGATTATTTTGCTGAATAAGGAGTTCTAGGTTTATGAGTTCTTCTTTTTGCCTCTACAATTTAAACATTTCACTCCATTTTCTATCTACTTGCCTTCTTACATGGTTTTTCATAAGAAGTCTAATGCAATATTCATCCTTGTGCCTCTACAGGTGAGATATTTGTATTCAGTTGTTTTGTTTTGTTTTTCATTCTTTGGATTCTTTCAAGATTTTCTTTGCCTTTTGTTTCCTTCAGTTTGAATATGAAAGGCCTGAGTGTAGTTACTTTTTTTGTTCCTTCCGTTTTATGTTTTTTAAACTTCTGGGTTCTGTGGATTGGTATTAACTTTGAAATACAGATATTATTTGTTCAACTATATCTTCTGTTCTAGTCTCCATTTCTTTTCCTGATTCAATTGTGTATATGTTATACCCTTTAAATTTGTCTCATGTTTCTTGGATATTCCGTTCTACTCTTTTTTTTTTTCATTCATTTTTCTCTTTGCTTTGCAGCTTGATAAATTTGTTTTCAACTTCACTGATTTTTTTTTCCTCATGTGTCCAATCCACTTATGCATCACCCACAATGGCATTTTCCGTTCTTTTGCAGTGATTATTTCTAGCATTTCATTTTGAGTCTATGCATTTCCACTTCTCTGCTTTTCTTGAAAGTTAATTACTTTTTCCATTAGAGCTCTGATCATATTAATCATGATTATTTAAAATTCTCTCGGATAATTACAAAATCTGTATCATATCATAATCTGGTTTTGATGCTTGCTTTGTCTCTTCAGACTATGGTTTTCTTGTCTTTTAGCATACATTGTAATTTTTGTCAAAAGCTAGACGTTATGGATTAGATAATAAAATCTGAGATAAATAGATCTTTAGTGGGAGGCTCTGTATTATCTTGTTACTAGTTGAACTGTGTTTAAAGTTTGTGACAAGTATAGTTGCCAGAGGCATCAGTGTCCTCTAGCTCCCTTGGTTTTGTCTGTCCTGTTTTCTTGCATTTCCCTAAGTCTCCCCATTCAGTGGAGTCTGTGTCTTGCAGTTCTTTTCGATGTGAACCACTGTTATTATATTGAGCACTGTTAATATGTTGGAAATGTTTGGGTGAGGAAAGGATGCTGTATCTTGGGATTAGAATTTTTATGAAAAACATAATGCATATATTTCAAAATGGTTGTTTTCCTCCTCCCATTGCTAAAGACATAAAGTGATTTTTCTTGGATCTTTACCTAGATAACTTGGTGGGGTTCCCGGATGGAAAACCCATAAAAGTTCAGAGGTCACCACAAGTCTATGGCTCAAGGGGTTTTGCTCAAAGCTGGTCCACACCAAGCCTCTGAAAATTTGTCACATTTATCATAATTGTGCCTGCTATTTTACAATTTCAGCTGCTGCTTCTCCTGGTAAGGTGCTTTAGAGTACTTTTTTTTTTCATGGATAGGCGCAAGGAATCAAACCCAGGTCTCTGGCATGACAGGCAAGAATCTGCCACTGAGCACCATTGCCCAAGGGAAGGTGCTCTAGGCTGTGTTTTTCCGTATTTACCTATTTCTCAAGAATTCAGGTGGCAGTTTCTCCTGATATATCAATTCTCTGACAGTTTCAGTATGTCATTGATTATCAGTTTATTCAGCTTTTCTTCTTCTTGTAAGGACATAAATGATGGACTCTAAGCCCTTTAAATGCTAGAACTGAAATAGAGGTAATCTGAATGCTTTTATTCCTTTTACTTGCCTGATCATCCTGCTTAGAATCTCCTGTACAAATTTAAATAGAAGTGACAAGATTGGACATCCTTGACTCCTTCTCAGTCTCAGGTGGAAGTAGTAGTTCATGGCCTGTTATGGCATTCATTTTTGGTAGTTCTTAAATGCTATCTTAGTTTTCCATTGCTTATGTATCACATTATTACAACTTTAGTGGCTTAAAGCAGTACAAATTTACTTTCCTACAGTTCTGGTTGAGCAAGGCTGTGTTACTTCTAGAGGCTATAGTAGAGAATCTGTTTCATTGAATTTTTTGATGCTGTTTGTTACTTTTGATATTTTTATCATTTTATTTGAAATACATGCAGAAAAGTGATAGATTTCTTTATAATAGGATTTAAAGTCAGGAAGTGTTCATCCTCCCACTTCATTCTTCTTTTTTAGGATGCTTTTAGCTATTCAGGTTTGAATTTTCCCTTCCAGATGAATTTGGTAATTAGCTTTTCCAAATCTTCAAAGTAGGTTGTTGGAATTTTGATTGGTATTGTGTTGAATCTGCAGATAAATCTGGGGAAAATTGATATTTTAACTATATTTAGCCTTCTTATCCATGAACAGGGAATGTCTTTCCACCTATTTAGATCATCTGTGATTTTTTTAAGCAATGTTATATAGTTTTCTGTGTACAAGTTCTTTACGTCCTTAGTTAAATTCATTCCTAAATACTTGAATCTTTTAGTTACTATTTTGAATGGATTTTTTTCCTTAACTGACTCCTCAGCTAGGTCATTGCTTGTGTATAGAAATCTTACTGATTTTTGCACATTAGTTTTATATCCCATCACCTTGCTGAATTTGTTTATTGGCTCAAGTAACTTTGTTGTAGATTTCTCAGGATCTTCCAAGTATAGTATCATATCTTCTGCAAATAATAAGAGTTTTACTTCTTCCTTTCCAATTTGGATGCCTTTTATTTCTTTGTCCTGCCTGATTACTCTTGCTAGAACTTCTAACACAATGTTGAATAATAGTGGTGACAGTGGGCATCCTTGTCTTGTTCCTGATCTAAGGCGGAAAGCTTTCAGTCTCTGTGCTTTGAGTATGGTGCTGGCTATCAGTTTTTCATATATTCCCTTTCTCATATTGAGGTAGTTACCTTTGATTCCTAGCTCTTAGAGTGTTTTTATCAGAAAAGGATGCTGAATTTTGTTGAATGCTTTTACAGCATCAATCGAGATGATCATGTGATTTTTCCCTTTCAATTTGTTAACGTGCTGTATTGCATAGATTGATTTTCTTGTGTTGAGCCATCCTTGCATTCGTGGTATAAACCCCACTTGGTCATGGTTTAATTCATTTAATGTGTCATTGGATTTGATTTGCTAATATTTTATTGACAATTTTTGTATCTACATTCATTAGGGAGATTGGCCTGTAGTTTTCCCTTCTTATAGCATCTTTACCCTATTTTGGTGTTAAAATGATATTCACTTCATAAAATGAGTTAGGCAGAGTTCCTTTTTTCTCAATTTTTTGTAAAAGTTTGAGCAGGATTGGTCTTAGTTCTTTTGGGAATGCTTGATAAAATTCCCTTGTGAGCCATCTGGCCCTGGGATTTTCTTTGTAGGAAGATTTTTGATGACTGATTGCATCTCTTTACTTGTGATTGGTTTTTTGAGATCTTCTATTTCTTCCTGAATCTGTGTAGATTGTTTGTGTGTCTCCAGGAATTTGTTCATTTCATCTAAGTTCTCTAGTTTGTTGGCATATAGTTTTTCATAGTATCCTCTTATGATTTCCTTTATTTCTTCAGGGTCTGTGGGAATGCACTCCTTCTCATTTTTAAGTTTGTTTATTTGCATCCTTTCTCTTTTTTTTCTTTGTCAGTCTTGCTAGTAGCCCATCAGTTGTACTGATTTTCTCAAAGAACCAACTTTTTGTTTTATTGATTCTTTCTATTGTTCTTTTGTTCTCCCATTCATTTAACTCTGCTTTAATCTGTTATTTCTCTTCTTCTATTTGATTTGCGTTAGTTTGCTGTTCTTTCTCAAATTCCTCCATGTATACTATGAACTCCTCAATTTTTGCCCTCTCTCATTTTTTAATGTAGGCATTTAGGGCAATAAATTTCCCTCTCAGCACAGCCTTTGCTACATCCCATAAGTTCTGATAAGTTGTATTCTCATTTTCATTCATCTCCAGATAGCTACTGATTTCTCTAGCAATTTCTTCTTTGACCCACTGGTTGTTTAAGAGTGTATGATTAGTCTCCATATATTTGCGAATGTTCTCATTCTTTGGTGATTATTGAGATCCAGCATCATTCCATTGTGATCAGAGAAAGTGCTTTGAATAATTTCAAAGTTTTTATATTTTTAAAGACCTGTTTTGTGCCCTAGCATATAATTTATCCTGGAGAATATTCCATGAGCACTAGAGAAGAATGTAAATCCTTGTGCTTTGAGGTGTGGGGACCTATATATGTCTGTTAGGTCTAATTCATTCACCAAGTTGTTTAACTTCTCTATTTCCTTGTTGATCTTCTGCCTGGTTGTTCTATCTATAGAGGTGAGTGGAGTATTGAAGTCCCCTACTATTATTGTTGAAACATATTTTCTAGTTTGCTAACTGCTGGAATGCAATATACCAGAAACAGAATGGCTTATAAAAAGGGAATTTAATAAGTTGCTAGTTTACAGTTATAAGGCTAAGAAAATGTCCCAATTAAAATAAGTCTATAGAAATGTCCAATCTAACGCATCCAGGAAGATACCTTGGTTCAAAAGAAGGCTGATGAAATCAGGGTTTCTCTCTAAAGTAGAAAGGCACATGGTGAACACAGTCAGGGCTTCTCTCTTAGCTACAGGGGCACATGACAAACATGGCATCATGTGCTAGCTTCTCCTGGCTTCTGGTTTCATGAAGTTCCCCAGGAGGTGTTTTCCTTCTTCATTTCCAAAGGTTGCTGGCTTGTGGAGACTGCTTCATGATACTGCAGCATTCTCTGCTCTCTCCTAATCTCTCATTCTCCAAAATGTTTCCTCTATTATAGGACTTCAGAAACTAATCAAGACCTACCCAAATGGGTGGAGATATGCCTCTACCTAATCTAGCTTAACAACCACTCTTGATTAAATCACATCTCCAGGGAGAGGATCTAATTACAGTTCCAAACATACAATATTGAATAGAGATTATTCTGCCTTTACAAAACGGGATTTTGATTAAAACATGGCTTTTCTAGGGTACATACATCCTTTCAAACCAGCACACATCTATCATTCCCTTCAGTTTTGCCAATGTCTGTCTCATGTACTTTGGAGCTCCTTGATTGGGAGCATAAACATTTATGATTGTTACATCTTCACTGTGAATTGACCCTTTAATTAACATATAGTGTCCTTCTTTGTCTCTTATGATGTCTTTACATTTAAAGTCTGTTTTGTCCTATAATAGTATAGCTACTCCTTTCTTTTGGTTACAACTAGTGTGGAAAATCTTTTCCCATCCTTTCACTTTCAATCTATTTGTATCTTGTATCTAAAATGAGTCTCTTGGAAGCAGCATATAGCTGGCTTATGTTACTTAATTCATTCTCCCAATCTGTGTCTTTTAATTGGTAAGTTTAGTCCATTAACAAAGTTTTATTAAAAAGGTGTTTCTTGAATCCACCATCTTATATTTTTTAATTTTATTTGTCAGATCTGTGTATTCCTTTCCCTATATCTCTTTGTATTCTTTAAATTATGCTTAGTGGTACTCTTCAATTCTGCACCCTCCTGCAGGCCTCCCTTTTCCTGTCTTTTTTTCAGCCAGCAGAACTTCTTTTAGTATTTCTTGTAGGAACAGTCTCTTGTTGACAAATTCTTTCAGGATTTCTTTGTCTGTGAAAACTTTAATCTCTCCCTCAATTTTTAAGGACAATTTGGCTGGGTACAGAATTCTTAGCTGGAAGTCTTACTCTTTCAGGATCTTGAATATATCATATCACTGCCTTCTCACCTCCAGGGTGCTAGTTGAGTAATCTGAACTCAGCCTTATTCTGTTTCCATTGTATGAAGTAGATTGCTTTTCTCTTGCTGCTTTCAGGATTTTCTGCTTCTCTTCAATATTTGACAGACTGATACTATGTGTCTTGGGGAAGGGCTATTTTGATTTATTCTGTTTGGAGTTCATTGGGCTTCTTTGACCAAGAAAAGAAAGGACCATGTCCTTTTTGAGGGCTGAAAAGTTTTCCCCCATTATATTCTCAACTACGCTTCTTAGCCTTTTACTCCTCTCTTCCCCTTCTGGGACACCAATGATTTTTGGCATGCTTTGTTTTGTCTATCATTTCCCTGAGATCTAAATTCAAATTTTTCCATCTTTTTTGCCATTTGCTGTTTTGAGTCTTCAAAGTCAGTTATCCTGACCTCTATATCACTTATTTTTATTTCTGGTGTTTCAAATCTGGTGTTGTGTGCCTCTAGTATGCTTTTTATTTGGTTGATAAAGTCTTTAATCTTTGTGATAGCCACTATGTTCTATTTATTCTTTATACTCTTATACTGTCTTCTTGATCTCTTTTATGTCATTTGCTATCACACGTATTTTGTTAAGTAGAGTTGTATGAACATCTTTGATTAGTTGTTCCAATGTCTGTGTCTCCTCTGGTGTTTTAATTTGGTCACTAGGCAGGGCTATATCTGTCTGCATTGTGATATGCTTCGTGGTTTCTGTTGTCTTCATGGCATGTAAATATCTTAATTGATTTACTTTGGGAGTTGATTTCTTTTAATTGTCTAAGGCCTTGTGTTTGTGGATGGATGTACAGCAGGGAGCAGTGTATGGGGTGGGGCACTCAGTATGTTGATCTGTTTCATGGCAGGTATAGGCAAAGGTTGGGGATATTATACTGATACTTGTGAACATGGGCACCCAGTGGCCAGGGAGGATGTAGATGTGCAGGTGCACTGGTCTGGGGGGCTTAAGCCTGGTGTGCACTTGTCTAAGGCATGGGGCCTTTTGTTCACATGTGTAGAGCTGTGGCAGCAAGTCAGCATTATGCCTTCTTGCATTGGGGGCAGATGTGAAAGTGTAGCTGAGGGCTGTGCACATGCACAGTTCTAGGACTGCTATAAGCTGAGGTTCCCAGGGCTGAATGATGTGATTGGGGGCCTGTGCACATGTGTGAGCCTAGGAGTGCTGTAAACTGATGCACAGAGCTTGGGGGGGGGGGGGCGGGCAGGGTGAGGCTGTGCAACACTATGGGTGTGGGGTGGAGGACAACAGTCTGGGCATGGAGGCTAGTGCCCATAGCCTTTATGCACTGGCAGCAGCCTGCAGGGAACAGGGAGGAGAAGATAGTGCTTGGGAGGGGTGCAGGAGAGGTGGGTTTGGCTGCACTTGGGGTGACGGTGGGAGACAGGTATGTGCACTGGGGGCTGGTGGGGTGGGACTGCCTGGAACATGGGCAATGGGAACAGATGACAGGCTTCAGGTGCGTGGGGATTGGGGTGAGTCACTGGTCATGGAGTTGTGCTGGTGAGGGTAGTGCACCCAGGGAACGTGGCCTGACTTACTTCCTTGTCCCTGGCTCCCATCTTTGCACTCCCGCAGTGCCCACACCTCCTCGCCAAGCTCCAGCTTTCTGCCTCTCAGTTCCTCAGCCTCTGCAATTAAGGCTGCCCTATGTGGTACAGAAGGCTCTCCCAGGTCAGCCACACTCCTGAATTGCCACTGCAGTCACCCTCCTGCCCCTTCTCTAACTTTTCTGTGGAATAGGGCTAATCTCAAGCTACTTTATGCAGCCATCTTCCTGGAAGTCCTATACCATATTATTTTATCCACTTAACTGTTAATGGACACTTAGATTGTTTCCATCTTTTGGCAATTGTGATAAAGCTGCTATGAACATCAGTGTGAAAATGTTTGTGTGTGTCATGGCTTTCACCACTTCTGGGTATATACTGAGTAGTGATATTGCCAGGTCATTGGGTAAATTTGGTATTTAATTTTCTGAGGACCTGCCTAACTATCTTTCATAGTGGTTGTGCCATTATACATTCCCATCAGCAGTAAATAAGTGCTTCAATTTCTCCACATTCTTTCCAACACTTATAGTTTCCTGTTGTTTAACGGCAGCCATTCTTATAGGTGTGAGTTGATATCTCATTGCGGTTTTGATTTGCATTACCCTTATAGCTAATAAAGGCAAACATCTTTCATTGTGATTTTTAGCCATTTATATTTCCTCTTTGAAAAAAATGTCTTTTCATATTTTTGCCCATTTTATAATTGGGTTGTTTGCTCCTTTGGTGTTGAGTCCTATGATTTCTTTATATATGCTGGATGTCAGACACTTATCAGATATATGGTTTCCAAATACTTTCTCTCATTGAGTTGCCTACCTCTTCACCCTTCTTCAAAGTCTTTTGAGGCACAGAAATATTTGATTTTGCAGAGCTCCCATTTATCTATGTTTTCTTTCATTGTTTGTGCTTTGGGCTATAAGGTCTGAGAATCTACCTCCTACTACTTGGTATTGAAGATGCTTCCCTATGTCTTTTTCTAGGAGTTATTTATGGTACTGGCTCTTATATTTAGGTCTTTGATCCATTTTGGATAAATTTGTGTACTGGGTGTGAGGTAAGGGTCCACTTTCATTCTTTTGGATATGGATCTCTAGTTCTCCAAGGCCCATTTATTGAAAAGACTATTCTGTCCCAGTTCAATGGATTCAGGGCCCTTGCCAAATATCAATTGGCAAAGAAATAGATCTTGGGATCTATTTTTGAGCTCTCAGTTTGATTCCAGTGATCAGTATATTGATCTTTGTGCTGATACCTTGATGTTTTGACAACTGTAGCTTTATAATAAGCTTTAAAGTCATGAAGTGTAATTTTTCCCACTTTGTTCTTCTTTGTTAGGATGCTTTTGGCTTTTCCTTCCAAATAAAGTTACTAGCTAGCTTTCCCAAGTCTTCAAAGTAAGTTGTTGGAATTTTTCTTGGTATTGCATTGAATCTGTAGATCAATTTGGGTAGAATTGACATCTTAATGACACTTAACCTTCCTATCTGAGAACACAGAATGTCATTCTACCTATTTAGATCTTCTTTGATTTCTTTTAACTGTGTTTTGTAATTTTGTGTGCAGGTCCTATACCTCCCTGGTCATGTTTATTCCTAGATACTTGATTCTTTTAGTTGCTATTGTGAATAGAATTTATTTTTAATTCTTCTCAGGTCATTATGTGTATATAGGAACTACTAATTTTTGCACATTAATCTTACATCCTACCACTTTGCTGAATTTGTTTATTAGCTCAAGTAACTTTGTCATAAATTTTTCAGGATTTTTCAAGTATAGGATCATGTCATCTGCAAAGAAGGAAGTTTTATACTTCCTTTCCAATGTGGATGCCTTTTATTTCTTTTTCTTGCCTAATTACTCTAGATAGAACTTCTAACAAAATGTTGAATAATAGTGGTGATAGTGGAAAATCTTTTCTCATTCCTGATCTTAGGGGGAAGGTTTTCAGTCTCTCACTATTGAGTATGATTCTGGCTGTGGGATTTTTATATACGGCCTTTGTCATACTGAGGAAGTTTCCTTCCATTCCTATTTTATGAAGTGTTTTTATCAGAAAAAGGATGCTGACTTTTGTTGAATGTTTTTTCAGCATCAATTGATACGATTATTTAATTTTTCCCTTTCAATTCGTTAAAGTGTTGTATTACACTGATTGATTTTCTTGTGTTATACCACACTTGCATGACTGGAATTAACCCCACTTGGTTGTGGTGTATAACTTTTTAAATGTGCTGTTGGATTTGATTTGCAGATATTTTGTTGAGAATTTTTGTATCTATATTCATTAGGGAGATTGGCCTGTAGTTTTTCTTCCTTGCAGTATCTTTATCCAGTTCTGGTATTAGAGTAATGATAGCTTCATAAAATGTGTTAGATAGTGTTCCTTTTTCCTCAGTTTTTGGAAGAGTTTGAACTGGAATGGTATTAGTTCTTTTTGGAATGTTTGGTAAAATTCTGCCCTGAAGCTATCTACCCTGGGCTTTTCTTTATAGGAAGGTTTTGATGACTGAATTTCTTTACTTGTGACTGCTTTGTTGAGGTCTTCTATTTCTTCTCAAGTAAGTATATATTTTGTGTGTTTCTAGGAAATTTTCCATTTCACCCAAGTTGTCTAGTTTTGTTTCACTGAATTTTTGAATGTCAAGGAGCTGCTTGTCTTCCTTGGTTCACAACATCAATCTTCATCTTCAAAACTAGAGTACAGCATCATCTACTGTCTTAAACTGCTTCTCTCATCAGTTTAAGATGAGCTGGTGCTGCTGTGAGACTGAAAAACATGCCAGGCACAGGAACAGACATAAACTTATTAGAACTTACAAACATGAGAGGATCTCTGGTGGTGGCAGCTCCAGAGGGATAGTACTGTGCAAAGGATGTGAGTGCAAGGGGCAATATGTATATAATTTTAGGACACAGACATTCCATGTAGTATGAGGACATTGGTCCTCTAATATAGTCATTAAAGGGGCCTAAGACCTGATGTTTTACTAAGATCAGTGTTTAAGACTAAGGTATAATCAATGCCATCTTATATCTGTAATTACACTCTTTACCCTCTGGGGAGGTTGTTTACTTTCTTGACCTTTGTTCTGGTTAAGCAGCTGTTGTGTGTCCAGGGTCTTGTTCCCATTTAGGTGGGGGTGGGGTAGGGTCCTGGGCCCTACATCACCGGAATTCAACTTTAAAACATTTACATCCAGAAAAGATGCCTCTTGTCTTTTGTTATTCACTCCCCCTACTACCCTATCACTATAGTTTTACCTATTCTGGACATTTCAGATCAAAGGAATGAAAATTGTCTTTTGTGTCCTTTCTTTCACTTAGCACAACGTTTTGATTAATATTTTGGTTCATTCAAATTGTAACATACTAGTAGCATAGTAGTTAATTACCTTTTAATAATGACTTTTATTTTGTATTCATATACCACATTTTGTTTATTTAGTCACATGGGTATTGAGTTTGTTTCCACTCTTTGGCCATTATGTTCATATGCTATGAACATTGGCAAGAAAGTCTATTATAGATATACGCTTTCATTTCTTTGGGTAAACATGTTTATGATGAACTTCTTAAACTGTCAAGTGGTTTTCCACAGTGGTGTGTCTTTCTTACATTCCCATCAGCAACATTGGAGGATTTCAGCTACTCCACATCCTTGCCAATACATGTTATTGACTTTTTAATTTTATCTGTTCTAATTAGTGCATTTGTTATTTTTATACTCATAAAATGGCATATCGGTATATGCCCTGCACTCCTAAGAAAAAAAGAATCAAATTTAATAGACACTAATACACCAAAATACTAAGTGTTTGCTTCTGCATGAAGGAGTTAAGATATTTCTTTTTCTACATTTCTGTGTTCTCCTCTTTCATAAGGAACATTTAATTACTATCATGGAAAAATTAACATTAATAAAGCTAGAAGAAACCTTGAGGCATTTTACTACTAAAATGACCTAATTTATGTACTTTAACATTTTCCAAAGTCATATTTAATACTAAAGTCTCTTCTGTAGTCCCAAGATAGTAATCAGAGTAGCTACTGGCTTTAATTCAGTTCCATATAAAAATTTAAGAGATTCCTGGGTGCTCTCTCAAGTAGGGGAGGAAGTCTAGATGCACAGTTGTTACCATTATACATTCTGCAGTGCTTTCTGAGCCAACATGTGGACATGCGTGCAGTCATTTGCTATTTTCAACCATATTTTCTTTTTAAAAATATCCCATTATCTCTTTAGGCTCTATAATTCCCATGTATTAGAGTTATTGCACCAAACTCTACAAGGCACATCATATTCAAAAACTTTTGTTTATTGCAATCTGGACTCATCATACATAAATGTAAATGCCACTTGGTTTACACATAACTGGGATTATGGTGAAAATAATGTTTCTCATTTATCCAAAAATTATTAGCTCACAAAACTGTGGGAATTGGCAAGTCTGAATTCCACAGGTAGGGCACAAGTTTGATATTTCAATGAGTTGGAGTTGAATTCCCCAGTAGATGCTGACTGGTTCAAGTAGGGATAGAAATTTGTTCTGACTTCTGAAATCCTCTGTTCTGACTTTGGGTTCCAATTGATTGGATAAGGAGACACTCCTCATTGATGAGGGTAATCTCATTTGTTGATCAAAGATGCTTTCAGATACAGATGCAATCAACTGACTATACATGTAAATCCATTGATTAAACATCCTCACAGTAACAATCAAGCCAGACCTTACTTGACCAAACAATTGGACATCATATCCTAGGCAAGTCAATACATGAACCATCACAACTGCTAAGGAACTTTCACTTTTATAATAATTATGCACAAAAGAATAGGGTGCTAGGTTGCTGGAAAAGAATAAATTATACAAGATAATGCTAAACAGGCAAAGATGAATTTACCTAACAGCTACTGTAGAGGAGAGAAATTAGCAGTCATCTGTGAAGAAGCAGGAGATTGGATGAGTTTTATAGTTAGGGCAAGGTAGTGGAAATATACTAGGTGACCATCTGGTGGAAGAGGGGAGAGGAATTAAGGGGTTAGTTTGATAGTTGCCTGAAGTTTTATTATTTTTTTTTAACTCCTGCATTCCAAGTTGTCTTTCTCAATTGTCACGTAGCTATATGATTAGTTTTAATGCAGTCAGGGTGGGGGAAAAAAGGAGTAGAGGCAGGAACACAACCTGTAGCTTTGTGGAGTAAAAAGCAGTCTCAGCCAGTCCAGCTGTTATTTAAGCCAACTCTGATAACAAAATAAGAGCCAGCTCTTTTACATATATCAGTGGGTTTATTGTTTCTGTGTTGTCTGATTAATGGTCAAAAATTTTAGAATTGAGCTATGCACCCTCCATCTCTGTTTTCCTATATATTACATATGTCTATTTTCCTACATCAAATGGTATTACTAAATTAACTGTACAGTTTCTTACAGGAGCTCTATTCTAATTGACTTAAAGATAAAGAGGTCTTTATATAAATTAAATATTCCTTATATTCCCGAAACTGAGGCAAATGAACTTCTCAGACGTTTTAAAAATTCAGGTTCACATAATTTAGGGGAATCTTTGAAAAATGAGACTAATTTCATATTGTTTAATAAAAACAGCTCTGCCTTTTGAGTTGTCAGCTATGTACATTTCATTTTACTTGTGCATGTTCTTCCTACACATATCAAGCTTCTTCATTAGGTAAGCTAGTATCACATCTACTATACGTTTCAGATGATAAAAATATAAATCCGCACTTCACTAAATAGAATTATTATTCTGACAAACTTTATGTCAATCATCGATTTTTTTTGTAACATGTTGGCTTGCAGGTATTTTCCAAGATCTTTTCGTACCTTAAAATCTTAGGCTTAGGGTTCATTTCCCAGAGCATGCACCCCCCAAAAATAAAAAAATCTTAGGCTTATGCTAAAATATGCATGCAATGTATGTAAGTTGTATTTTTGTTAAGGAAAAGGAAATTAGTTTGTCCTGAAGTAATATCATTGGTTATTGCAGAATGAGAAAAAGGAAAATGTAGAACAAAACCTAAATGGAAATGGCAAGTTATAAAAAGTTTGTGGAAAAGGAATTTCATTTTTCATGGTCAAAGTTGAATAAGAGTTGATGGATTTATCTACAACATTTTTAAAGAGCTATAATTTCATATCATATTGAAACAAATCTTGAATCTTTTTCTCTTGTTAAAATGAAAAAATGACCTTGAATTATTGGTCACCTTTTAGTATGAGGTTATGAAAGGTTTACCTTTCCCTTCTGTATTAGTCAAGGTTCTCTAGAAAAATAAAACCAAAAGGAGTGATCTGTAAATATGAGATTTATAAAAGTGTTTCATGCAACCATGGGAACGCAAGAGTCCAGAATATAGGGCAGGCTGTGAAGCTGGCAGCTTCAATGAAGGGTCTCAGTAACACAACAGGAGAGGCTCACTGGCTAAAGAAAAAGTGAAACAGTCTCTCTTCTTCCTTCAAAGCCTTTCAACTGATTGGATCAAATTCAACTGATTGATCTCAAACTGTGTTTAAGATTTCCCAGAAAGGCCCTGCAAAAATCTCAAAGGATGTTTTTCCTTACAAATAGAGAAATGCCTACAAGAATTAGGCTTATTTAATATGTTTTAAGTTACATGGGAAGCATTGTCAAATGAGAAGAGATGCTTAATCTTCCCTAGGTAAAATTTGTATGGGTAAAATATTATTAACATAATTATTCAAGAAATTATATAAAATTCCTAGTTTACCTATGTCTTTAATATGTCCTAGTACAATTTTGCTTTATATTAGATAGCAATATAGTGCTACTAATCATAATTTCTGTTATTCTTTTAAAAGTTAACAAAACAATGGAATTTCTTTGTCAATTGCATTGTTTTTCAATGAACTCTCATTATATTTTTCACTTTTGTAAAACAGTAATAGACTAACCACAGCCGCTTTAATTCTGTTATTACCCACAGATAGTTTTTTTTAGTTTTATTCCAATGCTACCCTAGGAACACTTACAATTATTACAGGGCAGAATGCTTTCTCTTCAACCAAAAGGAACTGTCTCCGAGACTCATGGAAAGGAATATGCTGGGTAAAAGTAACCTTCTCAAATACTGGATCACCCTTTCCATGAATTGCATGCCAAAGACCTGGTCCTTTTTTTTTTTTTTTAAATGATAGATTTAAAGAGATCAATTTAAAATGAGGTGGCAAGAACCTTACACAATCCTTCTTATAGCTAATACCGCAGAAAATCTCCACAGAGTGTACCCTGGATTCCTTTGTGCCAACAAAATACTTCGGTTTTGGATTTAAAATATTTTCTAATTAGGGATCTTAAACTGAAGCTCTACAAAGGATCTCCAGAAACAGATGGCGTGAGGCAGGCTATTTTGCCAAGACTATCCAAACAAATAGATGATGTCCCAAGGTACCCAAGGTTACAGAACAAGATCCTTCCTTCTTTCTTTGTTCCTATCTATTCTCAACCTTTTTATAATCCTTCAGGCTATTGTCCTCTTATTGCTGTTTAATTCAAGGTTACTGGGTACCCCCAGCCTACTAGACTGTTTGTTATCTTGCTAACCTCACTGATCCTTTTCAGGAAGGAGTTCTCCTCCTTCCATAATAATTCTGTTTAGTTCCATTGATATCCCAGAATTTTCACTACTGACAGAAGAAAAGCCAAACCAACACTTAGGATCATTAATTCAAGGACTGAAAAAACAAACAAACATGGACATGATATCAAACTACTGAAAATGCTGGGTCTTAAGATAAATGACTCGATCACATTTTGAGAACAATAACAGACTACCTGTTTCCCTGCCCAGAGAGTAACTTATAGGGCCAAAGAAATGCAATTCAACAATTGAATCATCTGCAGCCTCCTTGGGAAATTCATTTAGTCTTTAGACAACATCACAATCAGGCCAGAGTTAGTGGCATGACAGATACAAGAGACTCAGGAAGCTGTGTTTTATATCTATATCATCCTGGACATGAGTCCAATGTCAAAAGGAGGAAGCAAATGCTGCATATTCATCCCTCAAAATCTGACAAACATGTTTACTGTAACTAAGCAAGCAAAAACAGATTCTTAGGTTCACTTTCTTTGTTCTTGTTCACCACACAATTCAGGAAACAGTCTTGAGAACTTTTTGGTGGGCTCTCCACAGGCCTGTAAAATTATGCCTGTGGACACTCTGATTTCTGATCTTTGTTCTTCTTTTTGTTTTCATCGCTTTCCTACTTATATAATAAATGGTCTCTCACTAGGCTCCACACAATGTCCCCCATCAACAAAAAAAGCCACATTTGAACAAGGGTGCTATGACTACCTTATTCAATGAAACATCTTTTTATTAAGGTTGCATTTCTTGCAGATGGGACAATTGGAGATTACTTGATTAATATAAGGGCTCACGCTTACCCACCAACATTTGTAGAGGAAACTTTAAAGGTTCATTTTGCCTTTAACATGGACTAAGTTTGGGGAGAGGGACAGAGAAAAGACCAAGAAGCCATCTAGGTGTCCCCAAAGTCTATCTCAGTGGACAAAATATCTGGTCCATTTCCAGTGAGCTTTTTTAGCCTCAAGTAGTTTCTTTGAGGGCCTTTCAGATCGTGAGCAGTGAGGTCATAAAGTTCCAGTTATCCTAGGGAACTGAGAGGCTGGAGTGAGAAGTGAAAAGATTTAAAGGAGCTAAAGGCAATGCTGAAAATGGTAAAAAGAAGGAAGAAAAAGTGGAGGGGGATGATTATAAGGAAATGTTGATGAGCCAATTTGGAAAGATCTCAAGTTTCCCCAAAAATGCCATTAAAATTCTGATGAGTACTTATGCACAGGGAGGTTGGTGGTTGATGGCATTCAGTTATGCGGGGTATGGGGTGAATTGCTGGTTGTGGGGCTGTGCTGGTGAGGGTAGTGCATTCAAAGGAGTGTGGCTTGGCTTACTACGAAATGCTGGTCTCCCTGTCCATGCAATCCTGAGGGCTCTAAGCCTCCGTTTAGAAAGGGGTGTGTTAGGCTCTTGGCACCAGTCAAATGGTCTCTGGTTCTCTGCATCTCAATTCTTTAGCTTTTTCAACTACAGCCTCCCTATCTGGTACAGAAGACCCTCCCAGGTCACTTACACCCTGGAATCTCCATCTCAGTCACCTTCTGGTCCCTTCTCTAGAAGTGTTTTCGAACAGTGATGAACTGGACCTACCCTATTTCACTATCTTCATGGATCTCTTTCTGGGCCATTTCTTCTTGAGTTTTAGTAGGCCTTGTGATATTTTGCTATCTGGTCATCTGATTATCTTGATGGGTCTATCTGAAGGTCAGTTTTTCTGTCTTGTCTAGGATTTAGTCATTGCCTGGGTTTGCATTAGGGCAATGCTTTGACAGTTGGGTCATCTGTATTTCTCAGCCGTAACAGGGCTAGGTACCTGTGTGATGTAGACCAGCTCCAATGGGCCTGGGATGGAGTTAGGAGAAGCTCTGTAAAGCCCTGCCGTTCCCTTGAATTTTCTGGTATGCCCAGATGATGGTCGTATTTGGTGACTTAATCATACTCAGAAGTTGTTTACCTCCTGGAGCCCAGCAGTGTTTGCCCAGGTGATGCTGAAAGCATGGGGTTCCTGTACCCTCACTTTGCTAGTCAAAATATGACTCAATGTGGTGCTGTGTCCCCCACTTTTCTTATGGTGGAGGATTCCCTCAGCTGCCCCAGTCTGCAGCCATCCACCAGGCTAAGAATTGGGCCCCCAGCTGCTGTTTCCCTCAAGAGAGAAGATGGGCACCAGGACCTGGGAATGTTTTCTCAGACTCTTCCTCCCTTACTGACCTAGGCCTTGAAATGTCTTTGCCTGTTCCCCAGGCCCCCGAACAGTTGATTTAGGTATCTCTGCCTGGCCACATGATGCTTTGAGGGAAGATTTTGTGGTTCCCTCCCTGATTTTCCATTTTGGAAGTTCTTCCTTTCTGCCCTTTTGTATTCTGCTCTCCCCCATGGCTTAGTCCTGCTGTGCACCCTGTGGACTTGGTTCTCTGTTCTGGATATAGGTGGGATCTGTCTTACTGCTGTGAGAGATTTTATAGTCTATGTCCCCAGTAGGAAGTGAGTGGGATCCTAGCTGCTCCTTCTGGGATCGAGAGGACCAGTCAATCCGGGATGAAAGTTTCCTACCTGATATTATTCTCTTTCTTTGATTCAGCATTTGTACAATCCTTCTCCGGTCTATTCCTTCCTCCAGAGTTTTGGGTAAGTGAGAGTTGTCATTTTTCTTCACTGACTTGGGGGAGAGTTTTTCAGTTGCTGTTTACATCACCATGTTGATGGCATTACCAATGATTTCTGCTCTAGTTTTGATGATTTATTTTCCTTCCTTAGGCTTAAAGTCCTCCTCATTTTTTAGGTTCCTAAGGTATAAACTAAGGCAATTGATTTAAAATCCTTTCTCTCTTTTCCTTTATCTGTGATGCTATAAATTTCCCTTACATGATGTTGCACACTTGTACACACTTTTACAAGGTGACTTTCATTTTCATTTAGTTGTAAATGTTTTCTAACTGCCAAACTATTTTGCACAGAAGCGGCACCATTTTACATTTTCAACATAAATAAATGAGTTTTTCATATCCTTTACAACATTTGTTATTTTCTGGTTTTTGTTGTTAATAGTATTCAGTCTCGTGAAACTGCATCTCACTATGATTTTGATTTGCATTTCCCTGATGGCTAATGATGTTGAGCTTCTTTTTTATGTGCTTTTGGTCATTTGTATATCTTCTTTGGATAGATGTCTATTTAAGACTTTTGCCCATTTTTAAATTGGGCATTTTAAAATTCTTTTTGCTGTTGAGCTGTACAATTTCTTTATAAACTCTGGTTATTAAAACCCTTATTGGGTGTGTGGTTTCCAAACATTTTCTTCCATTCTCTAGGTATCTTTTTACTTTCATGATGATGTCCTTTGATGGTCAAGTTTTTAATTTTGATGATATTCTATTATCTATATTTTTTCCTTTGTTGCTTATGCTTTTGGTGAAAAGTCTAAAAAACAATTGCCTGACACAGGGTCCTGAAGATTTCACCCTGTGTTTCTTCTAGGAATTTTATAGTTTAGGTTTTTATAATTAGGTCTTTGATCTATATTGATTTTTATAGTTTGGGTTTTTATAATTAGGTCTTTGATCGTATATCTTTGTATATGGTTTGCACTGGTGTCCACCTTCATTATTTTACATATAGACATCCAGTTCTCCCAGCAGCATTTATTGAAGAGACTACTCTTTACCCTTTGAGTAGATTTTGCATCTTTTTCAAAAATAATTTGGCCATAGAAAGGGGCACTTATTTATGAACTGTCAATTTGATCGCATTGATCTGTATGTTTGTCTTTTAACAGTATCAAGTTGTTTTCTTTACTGTAGTTTGTCATAAGTTTTAAAATTTGGAAGTGCAAATCCTCCAAATTTATTCTTCTTTTTCAAGATGGTTTTAGCTATTTGGGGCCCCTTACACTTCTATATAAATTGGATGATTGTCTTTTCCATTTCTGCAAGGAAGACTTCCAATTTCTATTGCAATTACACTGAGTCTGTAAATTACTTTAGGTAGAATGGACATCTTAACAATATTTAGATTTTTCACTTAGTCTTTCATGGGTACAGAATATCTTTCAATTTGTTTAAGTCTCATATTTCTTCAAGCAAGGTTTTGTAGTTTTCCATGTACAATGCCTTTACATCCTTACTTATATTTATTACAAGATATTTGATCCTTTAGTTCTTATTGTGATTCTTTCTCTTGATTTCTTCTTCAAATTTCTCATTACTTTTGAAGAGAAACACTACTGTTTTCTGTGTGTTGATCTGTCACTGCTGAATTTGTATATTAGCTCTAGTAGCTTTATTGTGAATTTTTTAGAATTTCTCTATTTAGGATCATGTCACCCACAAACAGGGAAAATTTTGCTTTTTCCTTTCCAATCTGATGTCTTTAATTTCTTTTTCTTGCCTAATTGCTCTGGCCAGAACTTCCAGTACAATACTCAATAACAGCGGTGACAGTGGGCATCCTTGTTTTGTTTACGATCTTAGAGGGAAAGCTGTCAGTCTTTTACTAGTGTGATAAAATTTTACCATTGAGTAAGACAAGTTAACTGGGTTTTTCATATATGCTATTTCTCAAGTTGAGGAAGTTTCCTTCTATTTTTATAATTCTAAGTGCTTTTTTAAATCAATAAGTGGTTGTGGATTTTGTCAAGTACCTTTTTTGATCAATTGAGATGACCATATATATTTTTCCTTTCATTCAACTAATATGATATTCTACATTAATTGATTTTCTTATGTTAAACCGCCTTTGTATTTGGGGATAAATTCCACTTGATCATGATATATATTTATTTTAATGTGCTCTTAGATTTGGTTTGGTAGTGTTTTGCTGAAGACTGCATCTATATACAAAGGATATTTGCCTGTAATTTTCTTTTCTGTGGTAACTTGATCTGATTTTGGTATGAGGGTAATGTTGGCCGTGTAGAATGGGTCAGGAAATATTCCCTCCTCTTTAATTTGTTAGAATAATTTAAGCAGGATTGGTATGTTTGGTAAAACTCACCAGTGAAGTGAGTTTTGGTAAAACTCACCAGTGAAGTCCTTGGAATGTTTGGTAAAACTCACCAGTGAAGCCATTTGTTCCTGGGTTCTACTTTGTGGGGAACTTTTTAAATATTGTTTCAATCTTTTTATTTGTTGTTTGTCTATTCAGTCTTCTATTTGTTCTGAAGCCAATGAAGATAGTTTGTGTGTTTCTACAAATTTGTCCATTTAATTTAGGTTATCTAATTTTTTGCTATACAGGTGTTCAGAGTATCTATTTATAATCTTTCTAATTTCTGTGGGTTCAGTAGAAATGTCCTTCCTTCTCATTTCTGATGTCTGTTATTTGCATCCTCTCTCTTTCCTTTTACAGTCTAGCTAAATGTTTGTTAGTTTTATTGATCTTTTCAAAGATAGAATATTTGGTTTCTTTAATTCTTTGTATTTTTAAAAATTCTGTCTTTCACTTATCTCTGCTTTAATTTTTGTTATATCCTTCTTCCTGCTTGCTTTAGTTTTAGCTTTCTCTTTTCTGTCTAATTTTTGAGTTGGGAGATTAGATCTCAGTTTTGATATCTTTCTGCTTCTTTGACGTAACTATTTAGAGCTATAAGCTTCCCTTGTAGCATTGCTTTTCTGCATCCCATATGTTTTGGTATAGTATTTCTTCATTTTCCTCTTATTTATTTTTGACCCATTGGTTGTTTAATAGTGCATTGTTTAATTTTTACATATTTGTAAATTTTCCAGCTCTCTCTGTTTTTGATTTCTAGTTTCATTCTATTGTTGTTAGAGAAGATATGTTGTGTGATTTCAATATTTTTGCATCTATCAAGGCTTTTTTGTGACCTACCATATGGTTTATCCTGGAGAATGATCCATATGCATTAAAGAAGAATGTAAGCTTTGCTCTTTTCGTTAAAGTGCTCTTTATGGTTGTCTTATGTCTAGTTGATTTAGAGTATCATTGAGGTCTTGTGATCCTTTTTGATCATCTGTGTAGATGTTCTATCCATTATTGAATTTGGTATATTGAAATATCCTATAAATTATGCTAAATGATCTATTTCTTCTTCAAATCTATCAATAGTTCTTGATATATTTGGGGTTTCTGCTGTTACAGAAATATAATATATATAATGCATCCAACATTCATGTACACACAGATAAATGTTATGTCATCTCGATGAATTGACCCTTTCATCCATGTACAGTGGCTTTCTTTGTGCCTCATTACATTTTGACTAAAAAGTCTGTTTTTTTCAATATTAATATAGTTACCCCAGATCACGACTTTTGGTTGCTATTTGCATGATATATTTTTTCTTTTAAACAGCATATAGTTGGGCCATTCTTTTAAATCCATTCTACCAATAGGTCACTTTTGACTGGATTCTTTAATCCTTTTATATTTAAAGTAACTACTTATATTTAGAACTTTCTTCTGCCATTTTGCACTTGTTAATTTTAAGTCTTGTTTGCTTTTCAATTCTTCAGTGAATGCCTGCTTTCAAATTTATTTAATTTTTTTGTACTATTTTCCCTGTATTTAGCTGCAGATGCTAGCAGCCTGTCTTCAGTGTCCAGGTATCATCTTGTTGATGCCTTGGGTTGGATGTTTTAACAGCCTAAGAACTATAATTTGTAAGTTAATAATTCCTTATTGTAAAAGCCAACCTATTTCTGATATATTGCATTCCAGCAGCTTTAGTAAACCAAAACAGTTACCTTTACAAGAGGTCTTTATTTCTTTATCATTCTTTAATCCATTCTCTAGGTCCTTTCTTTTCAGTCTGAAGAATGACCTTTTTTTTTTTTATTAACGGAAAGAAAAAAAAAGAAATTAACACATTTAGAAATCATACCATTCTACGTATGCACTCAGTAATTCTTAACATCATCACATAGATGCATGATCATCGTTTCTTAGTACATTTGCATCGGTTTAGAGGAACTAGCAACACAACAGAAAAAGATATAAAATGTTAATATAGAGAAAAGAAATAAAAGTAGTAATAATAGTAAAAAAACAAACAAACAAACAAACAAAACAAAAAACAAAAAAACCCCTATAGCTCAGATGCAGCTTCATTCAGTGTTTTAACATGATTACTTTACAATTAGGTATTATTGTGCTGTCCATTTTTGAGTTTTTGTATCTAGTCCTGTTGCACAGTCTGTATCCCTTCAGCTCCAATTACCCATTGTCTTACCCTGTTTCTAACTCCTGCTGAACTCTGTTACCAATGACATATTTCAAGTTTATTCTCGAATGTCCGTTCACATCAGTGGGACCATACAGTATTTGTCCTTAAGTTTTTGGCTGGACTCACTCAGCATAATATTCTCTAGGTCCATCCATGTTATTACATGTTTCATAAGTTTATCCTGTCTTAAAGCTGCATAATATTCCATCGTATGTATATATCACAGTTTGTTTAGCCATTCTTCTGTTGATGGACATTTTGGCTGTTTCCATCTCTTTGCAATTGTAAATAACGCTGCTATAAACATTGGTGTGCAAATGTCCGTTTGTGTCTTTGCCCTTAAGTCCTTTGAGTAGATACCTAGCAATGGTATTGCTGGGTCGTATGACAATTCGATATTCAGCTTTTTGAGGAACCGCCAAACTGCCTTCCACAGTGGTTGCACCATTTGACATTCCCACCAACAGTGGATAAGTGTGCCTCTTTCTCCGCATCCTCTCCAGCACTTGTCATTTTCTGTTTTATTGATAATGGCCATTCTGGTGGGTGTGAGATGATATCTCATTGTGGTTTTGATTTGCATTTCTCTAATGGCCAGGGACATTGAGCATCTCTTCATGTGCCTCTTGGCCATCCGTATTTCCTCTTCTGGTAGATGTCTGTTCAAGTCTTTTTCCCATTTTGTAATTGGGTTGGCTGTCTTTTTGTTGTTGAGTTGAACAATCTCTTTATAAATTCTGGATACTAGACCTTTTTCTGATATGTCATTTACAAATATTGATTCCCATTGTGTAGGCTGTCTTTCTACTTTCTTGATGAAGTTCTTTGATGCACAAAAGTGTTTAATTTTGAGGAGTTTCCATTTATTTATTTCCTTCTTCAGTGCTCTTGCTTTAGGTTTAAGGTCCATAAAACTGCCTCCAGTTGTAAGATTCGTAAGATATCTCCCTACATTTTCCTCTAACTGTTTTATGGTCTTAGACCTAATGTTTAGATCTTTGATCCATTTTGAGTTAACTTTTGTATAAGGTGTGAGATACGGGTCTTCTTTCATTCTTTTACATATGGATATCCAGTTCTCTAGGCACCATTTATTGAAGAGACTGTTCTGTCCCAGGTGAGTTGGCTTGACTGCCTTATCAAAGATCAAATGTCCATAGATGAGAGGGTCTATATCTGAGCACTCTATTCAATTCCATTGGTCGATATATCTATCTTTATGCCAATACCATGCTGTTTTGACCACTGTGGCTTCATAATATGCCTTAAAGTCAGGCAGCGTGAGACCTCCAGCTTCGTTTTTTTTCCTCAAGATGTTTTTAGCAATTTGGGGCACCCTGCCCTTCCAGATAAATTTGCTTATTGGTTTTTCTAATTCTGAAAAATAAGTTGTTGGGATTTCGATTGGTATTGCATTGAATCTGTAGATCAGTTTAGGTAGGATTGACATCTTAATTATATTTAGTCTTCCAATCCATGAACACGGTATGCCCTTCCATCTATTTAGGTCTTCTGTGATTTCTTTTAGCAGTTTTTTGTAGTTTTCTTTATATAGGTTTTTTGTCTCCTTGCTTAAATTTATTCCTAGGTATTTTATTCTTTTAGTTGCGATTGTAAATGGGATTCGTTTCTTGATTTCCCCCTCAGCTTGTTCATTACTAGTGTATAGAAAAGCTACAGATTTTTGAATGTTGATCTTGAAGCCTGCTACTTTGCTGTACTCATTTATTAGCTCCAGTAATTTTGTTGTGGATTTTTCTGGGTTTTCTATGTATAGTATCATATCGTCTGCAAACAGTGATAGTTTTACTTCTTCCTTTCCAATTTTGATGCCTTGTATTTCTTTTTCTTGTCTAATTGCTCTTGCTAGAACTTCCAACACAATGTTGAATAATAGTGGTGATAGTGGACATCCTTGTCTTGTTCCTGATCTTAGGGGGAAAGTTTTCAATTTTTCCCCATTGAGGATGATATTAGCTGTGGGTTTTTCATTCGCCTCTAGGTATTTACTAATTTCTCTTGCAATTTCTTCTTTGACCTACTTGTTGTTTAAGAGTGTGTTGTTGAGCCTCCACGTTTTTGTGAATTTTCTGGCACTCCACCTATTATTGATTTCCAACTTCATTCCTTTATGATCCGAGAAAGTGTTGTGTATGATTTCAATCTTTTTAAATTTGTTAAGACTTGCTTTGTGACCCAGCATATGGTCTATCTTTGAGAATGATCCATGAGCACTTGAAAAAAAGGTGAATCCTGCTGTTGTGGGATGTAATGTCCTATAAATGTCTGTTAAGTCAAGCTCATTTATAGTAATATTCAGATTCTCTATTTCTTTATTGATCCTCTGTCTAGATGTTCTGTCCATTGATGAGAGTGGTGAATTGAAGTCTCCAACTATTATGGTATATGTGTCTATTTCCCTTTTCAGTGTTTGCAGTGTATTCCTCACGTATTTTTGGGCATTCTGGTTCGGTGCATAAATATTTATGATTGTTATATCTTCTTGTTTAATTGTTCCTTTTATTAGTATATAGTGTCCTTCTTTGTCTCTTTTAACTGTTTTACATTTGAAGTCTAATTTGTTGGATTTTAGTATAGCCACTCCTGCTCTTTTCTGGTTGTTATTTGCATGAAATATCTTTTCCCAACCTTTCACTTTCAACCTATATTTATCTTTGGGTCTAAGATGTGTTTCCTGTAGACAGCATATAGAAGGATCCTGTTTTTTAAACCATTCTGCCATTCTATGTCTTTTGATTGGGGAATTCAGTCCATTAACATTTAGAGTTACTACTGTTTGGATAATATTTTCCTCTACCATTTTGCCCTTTGTATTATATATATCATATCTGACTTTCCTTCTTTCTACACTCTTCTCCATGCCTCTCTCTTCTGTCTTTTTGTATCTGACTCTAGTGCTCCCTTTAGTATTTCTTGCAGAGCTGGTCTCTTGGTCACAAATTCTCTCAGTGACTTTTTGTCTGAGAATGTTTTAATTTCTCCCTCATTTTTGAAGGACAATTTTGCTGGATATAGGAGTCTTGGTTGGCAGTTTTTCTCTTTTAGTAACTTAAATATATCATCCCACTGTCTTCTAGCTTCCATGGTTTCTGCTGAGAAATCTACACATAATCTTATTGGGTTTCCCTTGTATGTGATGGATTGCTTCTCTCTCTTGCTGCTTTCAAGATGCTCTCTTTCTCTTTGACCTCTGACATTCTAACTAGTAAGTGTCTTGGGGAACGCCTATTTGGGTCTAATCTCTTTGGGGTGCGCTGCACTTCTTGGATCTGTAATTTTAGGTCTTTCATAAGAATTGGGAAATTTTCAGTGATAATTTCTTCCATTAGTTTTTCTCCTCCTTTTCCCTTCTCTTCTCCTTCTGGGACACCCACAACATGTATATTTGTGCAGTTCACATTGTCCTTGAGTTCCCTGATACCCTGTTCAAATTTTTCCATTCTTTTCCCGATAGTTTCTGTTTCTTTTTGGAATTCAGATGTTCCATCCTCCAAATCACTAATTCTATCTTCTGTATCTTTAAATCTGTCATTGTAGGTATCCATTGTTTTTTCCATCCTTTCTACTTTATCCTTCACTTCCATAAGCTCTGTGATTTGTTTTTTCAGTTTTTCTATTTCTTCTTTTTGATCAGCCCATGTCTTCTTTATGTCCTCCCTCAATTTATCAATTTCATTTTTGAAGAGGTTTTCCATTTCTGTTCGTATATTCAGCATTAGTTGTTTCAGCTCCTGTATCTCATTTGAACTATTGGTTTCTTCCTTTGACTGGGCCATATTTTCAATTTTCTGAGCGTGATCCATTATCTTCTGCTGGCGTCTGGGCATTTAGTCAGATTTCCCTGGGTGTTGGACCCCACAGGTTGAAAGATTTTTCTGTGAAATCTCTGGGTTCTGTTTTTCCTATCCTGCCCAGTTGGTGGCGCTCGTGGCACATGTTTGTCTACGGGTTCCACCAGTGAAAGTTGCTGTGGGTCCTTTAACTCTGGAAAATTCTCGCCGTAGGGGAGGTTCGGCAGCCGAAGCGTCTTGGAAGAGTGCCAGCTGGCCCGGGGTTCCGAAAGCAGGGAGGGTCGCCGGCCGCCGCAGCACGGGAGAGCGTCTGGCCGAATTACCTAGTCGGCCCGGGGCGCCAAGCGTGGCGGGAGGGCGCCAGCTGTCACAGCCCAGGAGAGTGCACTGTTCCCAGCCGGAGCGGGGAGTCACGTGTTTGGAAGGGACCCCCCGGTCACTGTTCTCCGCAGTCTGGGGATTTCCGACCCAACTCTCTCAGTTGGTCCGGGGGGCCTCGCATGTTGGGGGCACCAGCCGCCGCGGCCCAAGGGGACCGCCTGTCCAATTCTGCCAGCTGGCCTGGGAAGGAGGAAGGGAGGGACTCCGGCCGCTTGCCGTCCCACCCAGGAAAGCCCGCGCCCCTCGGTGATCTCACCGGAGCTGGTTCTCCCAGACAGTCAGCCGTTCCAGGATGGGGTACGCCGTCCCTTTGATCTCCGTTGTGGCTCCGGGAGCTGCTCTGTATTGTCTCCACTCCCCCAGTAGCTGTTCTGGAGGAGGAAAGGTGAGGGTGGCAAGGCTGTCGAGGCCGGTGGCGGAGGAGCCGGTGAAGGCGGAAGAGGGGAGAGGAGGGCGGGCAGGTCGGCTGCTGCGGGGTGTGGGCGCCGCGCGGTGGGTCAGCGGACAAAGAGGGGAAAGGAGGGTGGGCGGGTTGGCTGCTGCGGGGCGTGGGCCAAGAATGACCTTTAACATTGCTTAAAGGGCAGATTTAGTGGGGATGAATTCTATCAGCATTTGCTTATCAGGGAATGTTGTAATCATTCCCCCCCCTTTAAAAAATTTTTTTTCATTGTGAAATATAACATATATACAAAAAAATCAATAAATTTCAAAACACACCACAACAATTAGTTATAGAACAGATTTCAGAGTTTGGTATGGGTTAAAGTTCCACAATGTAAGTTTTTTCCTTTTGGCTGCTCCAAGACACTGGACACCAAAGAAATATCAATGCAATGATTCAGGAGTCATAATCATTTGTTAAATCCTATTTTCTCTTCTATAACTCCATCTTCCTCTTTGATCTTTTTAAAATTATTTATTTTTATTGATATATATTATATATTCACATACCATGTAATCATCCAAAGTGTAACATAATAGCATATTTAAGGATATTTAAACTCCTGAAGTCAAGCTCCCTTTTTATTATAAAATGGATTTAATTAAACTATGCTAGTCTGAAAGGATGTATGTCCCCTAGAAAAGCCATGTTTTAATCAAAATCCCATTCCCTATTCAATACTGTATGTTTGAAACTGTAATCAGATCATCTCCCTGGATGATGAGTTTTAATCAAGAATGCATGTTAAGCTGAATTGGCTGGAGGCATGTCTCCATCCATTTGGGTGAGTCTTGATTAGTTTCTGAAGTCCTATAACAGAGGAAACATTTCAGAGAATGAAGAGATTCAGAGAGAGCAGAGAATACTGCAGCACCTCAAAGTAGAGAGTCCACAGTCAGCGACCTTTGGAGATGAAGAAGGAAAATGCCTCCTGGGGAGCTTCATGAAACAGGGAGCCAGGAGAGAAAGCTAGCAGATGATGTCATGTTCGCCATGTGCCCTTCCAGGCAAGAGAGGAACTTTGACTGTGTTCACCACATGCCTTCTCACTTGAGAGAGAAACCCTGAACTTCATCGGTCTTCTTGAACCAAGGTATCTTTCTCTGGATACTTTTGATTGGACATTTCTATTGATTTGTTCTGATTGGGACATTTTCTTGGCCTTAGAAGTATAAACTAGCAACTTATTAATTCCCCTTTTTAAAAGCCATTCCGTTTCTGGTATATTGCATTCTGGCAGCTAGCAAACTAGAACATAAACTTAACTTGCATATACATGAAGACTAAAAGAAATAAATGTGTAAACCCTTACCATAGTTTTTGCAACAGGAAGAATTTCTCTTCCCTGATTAAATAAAAATATTTAAGAAAATTTCAAAAAGTCCTTTCTTATATCACCCTTCTTAAGGGCAAATAATATAATTTCTGCAAATAGCCAATTCTTTAGTACACCAAGATAGGGTGCTTCATGGGTTTTCCTTTAAAGATTTAACTTATGATGGAAATTCAGTAATCTAGAAGATTAGATATAAATTATGCCAAAATCATTCATATCATTTCTTGAGCAACTATAATGCTCCTGGGAATCTAAATAATTTTACAGTACTGGTTTTCTTATAGGAGTTTTATATAAGACATGGTTCATTTTAAAAATATTTTTATTGAGAAATCTTCACACACATACATTCTATACATGATGTACAATCAGTGGCTCGCAATATCACCACATAGTTGTGTATTCATCACCAAGATCATCTTTTAGAACATTTGCATCACTCTAGAAAAAGATATAAAAAGAAAAAAGAAAAAAATCTTATAAATACCATACTCCTAACCCCTCCTCTTATTCGCTACTAGTATTTCCATTTAACCAATTTATTTTACCCTAAACCCCCCTATTATTTATTTATTTTTAATCCATATTTTTTTAACTCATCTTTCTGTACCCTGGAAAAAAGGAGCATCTCATGGGAGCAGTCGTTTCTTTTAATCCCTATTCAGTACTGTATGTTGGAAACGTGATCAGATTATCTCCATGGAGATGTGACTCACCCAAGTGTGGTTATTGACTTTTGAATAAAGGGAGAGATGACTCTGCCCATTCCGCCTGTGGGTTTTGACTGATTTACTGGAATCCTTTAAAAGAGGAAGCATTTTGCAAAGAGTCCCTTTTGAGAATGATGAGAGAGCCACAAAGGAGAGAGTCTATGCAGCTGGAGAACTTCGGAGATGATGAAGGAATATACCCTTGGAGAGCTTCATGAGGCCTGGAGAAAAAGCTAGCAGACATCACCGCACTTGCCACCTGCCTTTCCAGTTGAGAAATAAAACCTGAACCTCATCGGCCTCTCTTGAGTGAAGGAAACCTCTTGTTGGCACCTTAATTTGGACATTTTTATAGACTTGCTTTAATTGGGACACTTTCATGGCCTTAAAACTGTAAACTTACAACTTAGTAAATTTCACTTTTAAAATCTGCTCTGCTTCTGGTATTTTACATTCCGGCAGCTAGCAAACTAGAACACATTTTGGTGCTGAAGAAATGGGTACTGCTATGGTTTGCAGATACCAAACATGTTGGAATGGCTTTTTAAATGGATAAGGGGGAGATTTTGGAGGAGTTATGAGGAGCTTGATAGAGAAGGATAGAATGCTTTGAAGACACTGTTGGTAGAAATGTGAACTCTAAAGATACCTCTGACAAGGCTCTAGTCAGAAATGAGGCATGTTTTATTGCAAACTGTAAGGAAGGTGATCCTTGTTTAAAATGGGAGGTAATCTGGGGGAAACTGACTAGTGGCTTTGGCTGAAAGGCAGATTTTAAAAGTCAGGAACTTGGATATACTTAGCAGAAGAGATTTCCAAATTAAGTGTAGAAAGTGCAACCTGGTTTCTCCTTGCAGCTTATAGAGAAATGTGACAGGAAAAAGATAAGCTGAGAACTGAACTCTTGGGTACAAAGAAACCAGAAATCAATGTTCTGAAAAATTCTGGGCTTCCAGGAAGGGAGACCCCAGAGAATAGTGCCCCACAAGAGGATTTAACCGAATATGAAACTTGTCAGTCATTTCAGAAAAAGCCAGGATCGGACATGGAGTTATCCAGGAAGGATTTGTGGAAACTCCTTATGTCTGATGGGCACGATCCTTGCTTGCTACATAGAAAGGCAACAAGAGTGTTGTGGGATCTGTACAAAAGGAACCACTGCCAGTCTTGATTGGAGAGCTCAAAAAGGGACAATGTGAAGGTAAAATAACTTCAGAGGCAGAACTATGGGAGCTAAAGTCAAGAAACCTTGGACTAGGAGAGCAGACCCACTCAAGCACATGGAGAGGGTGAGTTTGCCCCAAAGGAAGAGTATGGGCCTTCTACCTTGTTGCAGCGGAAGAGTGGTACCACCTCAGGCCTTGGAGAGGGTAGAACAGATTCCTTGGGGTTTGGGGAGAGCCTGGCTGCCACCACATGGAGGGGTTGAGCGTGTGCCCTGGAGATGGCAGAGAGTCTGGGTGCAGTCCCAATGCTTGGAGAGGGTAGAACTGTAAAAAAGGCTGTCTCCTCAATGTTCCTGAGGATTGTATTCAGAGAGAGGCAGTCCACTGAAATGGGAAGTGGTTGTCTCTTCTGAATCTTCCTTAATAGGCCTTCTGGTGATTAGATTAAGCATCACTCATTGCAGAAAACACAAATGCAATCAGTTGTGGAGGCAGCCAATGTGGTTATGATTTAAGCCCATGAAATGTCCTTAAAGCAATAGACAGGCTAACAGTTGCCCCACTAGACAACCGGGCTCCACCACATGGCCAAGTTGACACATGAATCTGACCATGACAAGCCACCTCCATTCATTGTGGATGGGGAACACTGCCGCCAAAAACACCAGTGTGCAAATGCCCATTTGTGTCCCCATACTCAGTTCCTCCAGGTATTTACTTGGCACTGAGGTTTTAGTATCATATGGCAAACCTACCCCTAACCTCGTGAGGAACCACCACACTGGTTCTTAAGTGCAAACAAATCTTTCAAATTTCCATTGTGTTCTTTCATCCACAAAAAGAGCTGAAAGAAGGAGAAAAAAATAACCTGCAAGAGACAATTACATTTTTGCATGGTTAATCATTTTTATTTATCAGATTGTTATTTTTACAGGAAATCATAACAGGAAATGAAGTAGAGAGATTTAATTAATATCATATAGAGTCAGAAATACTGAATTCAAGAGTTCTTGAGATTTATTAGCACAAAGATTATAGGTCACATATAGGCTATCTTGATTTTCCAGACATTTAGGAAAAAGTCTTTACAACATTAGTGAAATTGAGAGGATAAGTAGAGTCATTTCAGTATAAAGCTGTATCAGAGAATCAACATGGTGAATAATGGTTAAATTCAAGTTGGCCACCACTGCATCTAAAAAAAGAAAAAGAAAACATGTAAATTATTACATGAAGTATCCTACAGGATACATAGAGACATGTGATTCCCCCAAATAGAAATCTAACCAAAGGACTAAGCATGCTGTATTCCATTTCCTAAAGAGCAAGGACCTTCTAGAGCCCAGACTCTGTAGCTATCCTTTCTCTTCTCTAATGAAATCACACATGCATGCTCACTCAAAGTACTTCTGCCAAAAGCACACATAATGACTTGAAAAAAGAGCACTTGTAAGAACAAGAGCCATACTTCTTGCTTCAGGATTAATTGATGGGTTGTTTGTTTAATTTTTGCTGGGTATGATTGTTTTTTGTCTTGGACTCAACATCATGATCCTGTCCTACTATGATTCAGTGGCTTCACTAATTTCAGTCTGCCTTGCAAGCTATACATTGGGGCAGATCCTGGTGAGATATATCTCAGAGGTTGGCTGACCCTCTAAGCAGGTTTTGAATATTTTCTGATCTTTGATTCCTTATAAAGGTGTCCCTCTGGCCTCATAGCCCACCTCTGGAAAAAATGGGGTAAAACCTCTGTGTCCCAGCTTCTGAGGCCTGAAGTTTCTCTATTGACACTTTCTCCAGCAATACGCATCCTTCTGCTGAATTGTTTCCCAAGCTTTTCTTTCTCTAATGTTGTCTCTCCTTATCCCTCTTCTTATTCCTAAGTACTGAGTGTGTATTGTTCTAATCCCAGACCTTTATGTTTTTTATCATTTTAGAGCGTCCATCAGAAATATGTGTGGCCCTGTCTAAACATTACAGAAAGTCAGTATATTTTTTAATCATTTCCACAACAATGAATCCTTTGATTCTAGCTGTAACTTTTTGTAGATTCTACTTTTAAATAAGGCTTAAAAATACTTATCTTTCGATCAAAAAAATTATGAAAATCAGCCTTATTAAAATTAAGAGATGCAGAATTTTCTGAGATAGAGTTCAATGTATAAATGTAATGTCAAAATGCTCTTTTACCTGGAGTATTCTATCTCAATTTTGTTTCTTCTTGTAGTTTGTAATTATGGATGAATTAAAAAGTAACAAAAGAAGCCTTGGAAGATGGTAAAATGGGATAGGTCGAGTTCACCCTTGCCCCAAGGAACAGCTAGGGAGAGAAGAGAAGGTTACTGGGATGGCGATTCCAGGGTGTAAGTGACCCGGGAGGATCTTCTACACCACATAAGGAGGCCCGGGTTGCAAAAGCTGAAGACTTGAGACACAGAGAATAGGAGACCACCTGGCTGGTGCAAATAGCCCATTGTGCCCCTTTCCAAATAGAAACCTGGAGCTCTCAGGAGTGCATGGATGGGGAGATAGGGAGATGGGGACTAGGAAGCCAAGCCATGTTCCTTGAACATGCTACCCTCACTGGTGCAGTCTGGCAACCCACGACTCACCCATACCTCACGCACCTGAACCCCACCCCCACGCTTCAAGCATCCCTACTTAGCCATCCACACCCCAAGTGCACATGCACCTGCGCCGGCCCACCCTGCATCTCCTGCACAAGCACAGTCACCCTGCCTGTCCCAAGACCCACCTCCCCCTCAATGTCCCTGCAGGTTGTCACTAGTATAAAAAAGGCTTCAGGCACTTACCTTCATATGCAGGTTATACCAGCCCCCAGCTCAGAGAGTCGTGCAACCCCACCCTGCCCCCCTGAGCTCTGCACACCTGTACATCAGTTTATGGCCCTCCCAGATCCACGCACGTACACAGCCCGCAGTCTCACCCCACAGCCATGTCCCCCAGCCCTGGGCAAGTGCTGACCTCTGCAGCTGGGCCACACAACCCCAGCCCACCAAAGTGTAACCCCAGCCCACAGCCCCTGAGCTCTGTGCATGCACACACAGGGCCTGACCCCCTAGACTAGCGCATACCAGGGCCCCACCCTCCAGAGCTGAACACCAGCATAGCCACATCCTCCCCACCGCCAGGTACCCATTCTTGACCCTTGTCTGCTACTCCCTGACCCACATACATGCACATTTGCCTACCCAGCCCCAGCACAGGGCCCTGCTCCCACACCTGGCAGAGTCTTACAGATGAGTCTGTGCTACATAGCCCCTGCCCTGCACATGCATATACACCTGTACCAGCCTTCTCCACCCCTGTCCACTCATGCCAGGGCACTGACCACCTGGCACCACCACCCCTAACCCATGTCCCAAAACCCCAATGAACTGTACCTGACCCTACACACCCACACCCAGGATCTCTTGGATCCCTCCCCTTCCTTGCATGAGGGCACACCCACACACTGCCACCCCCCAAGTGCCCTGACCTCTGTGCCACGTACCCTACATCCTGATACCCATGACCCCCACACTCCACACACCCACCCACATCCTGCTCCTGTGCTCCAAGGTCTGCCTGAACTGTGCACCCCATACCCTCGGTTATCATACCACATGTCCACAGCCCCGCGACCTGCACTCCATGCTCAGAGACACCAGCATGGCATCCCCAACAGGTGTGTATACCTGCACTGCAACACATCACTGCACTGTTTGTGTCCTGCCCTGTACCACATCCATCCCACAAATTCAAAACTTTAGACTACTGAAGGAAATCAACTTCCAAAGTAAACCTATCAAGATATTTACATACCTCAAAGACAACAGCAGATCACTAAACATGCCATGATGCAGGCAGATGCATCCAACCTAATGACCAAATTAAAACACCGGAGGAGATACAGGCTTGGGAACAACTAATCAAAGATGTTCATACAACTCTACAAAATAAAATGAATGGGATGGCTAATGGCATAAAGGGGATCAAACAGACACTAGAAAAGCATAAAGAGGAATTTGAAAGAATAAATAGAAAAACAGCAGCTATCACAGAGATTATGTTGTAGACCAAATCAAAAATATACTCAAGACACACAACAGCAGATTTGAAGAGGCAGAAGAAAGAATAAGTGTACTAAAAGGCAGGACAACTGATTTCAAACACTCAAAACAGCAAATGGCAAGAAAAGATGGAAAAATTTGAATTGGATCTAGGGGAAATGATGGACAAAACAAAGCACACAAATAGAAGAATCAGTGGTGTCCCAGAAGGAGAAGAGAAGAGTAAAGGACTAGGAAGATTATTGAAGGATATAATGGGGGAAAGCTTCCCAACTCTTATAAAGGATATAAATACACAAATCAAAAAAGTTCAATGAACTCCAAATAGAATAAATGCAAACAGGCCTTCCACAAGACACATACTAATCAGTCTGTCAAATGTTGAAGAAAACCACAAAATCCTGAAAGCAGCAAGAGAAAAACAATCTACTACATATAAGGGAAACCACATAAGACTGAGTTCGGACTACACATGGAGGTGAGAAGGCAGTGGTATGATATATTAAAGATGCTGAAAGAGCGCGGCGCCCACGCCCCGCAGCAGCCGAGCCGCCCGCCCTCCTTCTCCCCTCTCTTTCTCCACCGGCTCGCCGCGCGGCGCCCACGCCCCGCAGCAGCCGAGCCACCCGCCCTCCTTCTCCCCTCTCTTTCTCCGCCGGCCCGCCGAGCGGCGCCCACGCCCCGCAGCAGCCGAGCCGCCCGCCCTCCTTCTCCCCTCTCTTTCTCCGCCGGCCCGCCGCCCACGCCACGCAGCAGCCGAGCCGCCCGCCCTCCTTCTCCCCCCTCTTTCTCCGCCGGCCCGCCGCACGGCGCCCACGCCCCGCAGCAGCCGAGCCGCCCGCCCTCCTTCTCCCCTCTCCTCCCCCTCCTGCTCCGGCTGCTCTCCAACCACCATGGTGCCCTCTTCCCCCGCCTTCACCGTGCTCCTCCGCCACCAGCCTCGACAGCCTCGCCGCCCTCACCTGTCCTCCTCCAGAACAGCTACTGGGGGAGTGGAGATAATACAGAGCAGCTCCCGGAGCCACGAGGGAGATCAAAGGGACAGCGTACCCCATCCTGGAACGGCTGACTATCTGGGAGAACCAGCTCCGGTGAGATCACCAAGGGGCACGGGCATTCCTGGGTGGGACGGCAAGCGACCGGAGTCCCCCCCTTCCACCTTCCTGGGCCAGCTGGTAGAATTGGACAGGCGGTCCCCTTAGGCCGCGGCGGCTGGTGCCCCCACCACACGAGGCCCCCCAGAACAACTGAGATAGTTGGGTCGGAAATCCCCAGACTGCGGAGAACAGTGACCGGGGGATCCCTTCCAAACACGTGACTCCCCCGTCGGCTGGGAACAGTGCACTCTCCCGGGCTGCGACAGCTGGCGCCCTCCCGCCACGCTTGGTGCCCCGGGCCGACTGGCTAATTTGGCCGGACGCTCTCCTGTGCTGCGACGGCCGGCGACCCTCCCCGCGTTTGGAACCCCGGGCCGGCTGGCATTCTTCCAAGACGCTTCGGTTGCCGAACCTCCCCTACAGCGAGAGTTTTCCAGAGTTGAGGGACCCACAGCAACTTTCGCTGGTGGAACCCACAGACAGGCGTGTGCCACGAGCGCCACCTACTGGGCAGGATAGGAAGAACAGAACCCAGAGATTGCACAGAAAAATCTTTCAACCTGTGGGGTCGAACACCCGGGGAAATCTGACTAAATGCCCAGACGCCAGCAGAAGATAATGGATCACGCTCAGAAAATTGAACATATGGCCCAGTCAAACGAAGAAACCAATAGTTCAAATAAGATACAGGAGCTGAAACAACTAATGCTGAATATACGAACAGAAATGGAAAACCTCTTCAAAAACGAAATCGATAAATTGAGGGAGGACATGAAGAAGACATGGGCTGAACAAAAAGAAGAAATAGAAAAACTGAAAAAACAAATCACAGAACTTATGGAAGTGAAAGATAAAGTAGAAAAGATGGAAAAAACAATGGATACCTACAATGACAGATTTAAAGAAACAGAAGATAGAATTAGTGATTTGGAGGATGAAACATCTGAATTCCAAAAAGAAACAGAAACTATCCAGAAAAGAATGGAAAAATTTGAACAAGGTATCAGGGAACTCAAGGACAATGTGAACTGTACAAATATACGTGTAGTGGGTATCCCAGAAGGAGAAGAGAAGGGAAAAGGAGGAGAAAAACTAATGGAAGAAATTATCACTGAAAATTTCCCAACTCTTATGAAAGACCTAAAATTACAGATCTAAAAAGTGCAGCGCACCCCAAAGAGATTAGACACAAATAGGCGTTCCCCAAGACACTTACTAGTTAGAATGTCAGAGGTCAAAGAGAAAGAGAGGATCTTGAAGGCAGCGAGAGAAAAACAATCCGTCACATACAAGGGAAACCCAATAAGACTATGTGTAGATTTCTCAGCAGAAACCATGGAAGCTAGAAGACAGTGGGATGATATATTTAAGTTACTAAAAGAGAAAAACTGCCAGCCAAGACTCCTATATCCAGCAAAATTGTCCTTCAAAAATGAGGGAGAAATTAAAACATTCTCAGACAAAAAGTCACTAAGAGAATTTGTGACCAAGAGACCAGCTCTGCAAAAAATACTAAAGGAAGCACTAGAGTCAGATACAAAAAGACAGAAGAGAGAGACATGGAGAAAAGTGTAGAAAGAAGGAAAGTCAGATATGATATATATAATACAAAAGGCAAAATGGTAGAGGAAAATATTATCCAAACAGTAATAACTCTAAATGTTAATGGACTGAATTCCCCAATTAAAAGACATAGACTGGCAGAATGGATTTAAAAACAGGATCCTTCTATATGCTGTCTACAGGAAACACATCTTAGACCCAAAGATAAATATAGGTTGGAAGTGAAAGGTTGGGAAAAGATATTTCATGCAAACAACAACCAGAAAAGAGCAGGAGTGGCTACACTAATATCCAACAAATTAGACTTCAAATGTAAAACAGTTAAAAGAGACAAAGAAGGACACTATATACTATTAAAAGGAACAATTAAGCAAGAAGACATAACAATCATAAATATTTACGCACCGAACCAGAATGCCCCAAAATACGTGAGGAATACACTGCAAACACTGAAGAGGGAAATAGACACATATACCATAATAGTTGGAGACTTCAATTCACCACTCTCATCAATGGACAGAACATCTACACAGAGGATCAATAAAGAAATAGAGAACCTGAATATTACTATAAATGAGCTTGACTTAACAGACATTTATAGGACATTACATCCCACAACAGCAGGATTCACCTTTTTTTCAAGTGCTCATGGATCATTCTCAAAGATAAACCATATGCTGGGTCACAAAGCAAGTCTTAACAAATTTAAAAAGATTGAAATCATACACAGCACTTTCTCGGATCATAAATGAATGAAGTTGGAAATCAATAATAGGCGGAGGGCCAGAAAATTCATAAATACATGGAGGCTCAACAACACACTCTTAAACAACAAGTGGGTCAAAGAAGAAATTGCAAGAGAAATTAGTAAATACCTAGAGGCAAATGAAAATGAAGACACAACATATCAAAACTTATGGGACGCAGCAAAGGCAGTGCTAAGAGGGAAATTTATTGCCCTAAATGCCTTTATCAGAAAAGAAGAAAAGGCAAAAATGCAGGAATTAACTGTCCACTTGGAAGAACTGGAGAAAGAACAGCAAACTAATCCCAAAGCAAGCAAAAGGAAAGAAATAACAAAGATTAGAGCAGAAATAAATGAAATTGAAAACATGAAAACAGTAGAGAAAATCAATAAGACCAGAAGTTGGTTCTATGAGAAAATCAACAAGATTGATGGGCCCTTAGCAAGATTGACAAAAAGAAGAAGAGAGAGGATGCAAATAAATAAGATTAGAAATGAAAGAGGAGACATAACTACTGACCTCACAGAAATAAAGGAGGTAATAACAGGATACTATGAACAACTTTACGCTAATAAATACAACAATTTAGATGAAATGGACAGGTTCCTGGAAAGACATGAACAACCAACTTTGACTCAAGAAGAAATAGACGACCTCAACAAACCAATCACAAGTAAAGAAATTGAGTCAGTCATTCAAAAGCTTCCTAAAAAGAAAAGTCCAGGACCAGACGGCTTCACATGTGAATTCTATCAAACATTCCAGAAAGAATTAGTACCTACTCTCCTCAAACTCTTCAAAAAAATCGAAGTGGAGGGAAAACTACCTAATTCATTCTATGAAGCCAACATCACCCTCATACCAAAACCAGGCAAAGATATTACAAAAAAAGAAAACTACAGACCAATCTCTCTAATGAATACAGATGCAAAAATCCTCAATAAAATTCTAGCAAATCGTATCCAACAACACATTAAAAGAATTATACATCATGACCAAGTAGGATTCATCCCAGGTATGCAAGGATGGTTCAACATAAGAAAATCAATTAATGTAATACACCATATCAACAAATCAAAGCAGAAAAATCACATGATCATCTCAATTGATGCAGAGAAGGCATTTGACAAGATTCAACATCCTTTCCTGCTGAAAACACTTCAAAAGATAGGAATACAAGGGAACTTCCTTAAAATGATAGAGGGAATATATGAAAAACCCACAGCTAATATCATCCTCAATGGGGAAAAATTGAAAACTTTCCCCCTAAGATCAGGAACAAGACAAGGATGTCCACTATCACCACTATTATTCAACATTGTGTTGGAAGTTCTAGCCAGAGCAATTAGGCAAGAAAAAGAAATACAAGGCATCAAAATTGGAAAGGAAGAAGTAAAACTATCACTGTTTGCAGACGATATGATACTATATGTAGAAAACCCAGAAAAATCCACAACAAAATTACTAGAGCTAATAAATGAGTACAGCAAAGTAGCAGGCTACAAGATCAACATTCAAAAATCTGTAGCTTTTCTATACACTAGTAATGAACAAGCTGAGGCGGAAATCAAGAAACGAATCCCATTTACAATCGCAACTAAAAGAATAAAATACCTAGGAATAAATTTAACCAAAGAGACAAAAAACCTATATAAAGAAAACTACAAAAAACTGTTAAAAGAAATCACAGAAGACCTAAATAGATGGAAGGGCATACCGTGTTCATGGATTGGAAGACTAAATATAGTTAAGATGTCAATCCTACCTAAATTGATTTACAGATTCAATGCAATACCAATCAAAATCCCAACAACTTATTTTTCAGAAATAGAAAAACCAATAAGCAAATTTATCTGGAAGGGCAGGGTACCCCGAATTGCTAAAAACATCTTGAGGAAAATAAACGAAGCTGGAGGTCTCGCGCTGCCTGACTTTAAGGCATATTATGAAGCCACAGTGGTCAAAACAGCATGGTATTGGCATAAAGATAGATATATCGACCAATGGAATCGAATAGAGTGCTCAGATATAGACCCTCTCATCTATGGACATTTGATCTTTGATAAGGCAGTCAAGCCAACTCACCTGGGACAGAGCAGTCTCTTCAATAAATGCTGCCTAGAGAACTGGATATCCATATGCAAAAGAATGAAAGAAGACCCATCTCTCATACCCTATACAAAAGTTAACTCAAAATGGATCAAAGATCTAAACATTAGGTATAAGACCATAAAACAGTTAGAGGAAAATGTTGGGAGATATCTTATGGATCTTACAACTGGAGGTGGTTTTATGGACCTTAAACCTAAAGCAAGAGCACTGAAGAAGGAAATAAATAAATGGGAGCTCCTCAAAATTAAACACTTTTGTGCATCAGAGAACTTCATCAAGAAAGTAGAAAGACAGCCTACACAATGGGAGACAATATTTGGAAACGACATATCAGATAAAGGTCTAGTATCCAGAATTTATAAAGAGATTATTCAACTCAACAACAAAAAGACAGCCAACCCAATTACAAAATGGGAAAAAGACTTAAACAGACACCTACCAGAAGAAGAAATACGGATGGCCAAGAGGCACATGAAGAGATGCTCAATGTCCCTGGCCATTAGAGAAATGCAAATCAAAACCACAATGAGATATCATCTCACACCCACCAGAATGGCCATTATCAACAAAACAGAAAATGACAAGTGCTGGAGAGGATGCGGAGAAAGAGGCACACTTATCCACTGTTGGTGGGAATGTCAAAGGGTGCAACCACTGTGGAAGGCAGTTTGGCGGTTCCTCAAAAAGCTGAATATAGAATTGCCATACGACCCAGCAATACCATTGCCAGGTATCTACTCAAAGGACTTAAGGGCAAAGACACAAACGGACATTTGCACACCAATGTTTATAGCAGCGTTATTTACAATTGCAAAGAGATGGAAACAGCCAAAATCTCCATCAACAGAAGAGTGGCTAAACAAACTGTGGTATATACATACGATGGAATATTATGCAGTTTTAAGACAAGATAAACTTATGAACCATGTAATAACATGGATGGACCTAGAGAATATTATGCTGAGTGAATCCAGCCAAAAACTAAAGGACAAATACTGTATGGTCTCACTGATGTGAACGGACATTCGAGAATAAACTTGAAATATGTCATTGGTAACAGAGTTCAGCAGGAGTTAGAAACAGGGTAAGACAATGTGTAATTGAAGCTGAAGGGATACAGACTGTGCAACAGGACTAGATACAAAAACTCAAAAATGGACAGCACAATAATACCTAATTGTAAAGTAATCATGTTAAAATACTGAATGAAGCTGCATCTGAGCTATAGGGTTTTTTTTTGTTTTTGTTTGCTTGATGGTTTGTTTGTTGTTGTTGTTTTTTACTATTACTACTACTTTTATTTCTTTTCTTTATATTAACATTTTATATCTCTTTCTGTTGTGTTGCTAGTTCCTCTAAACCGAAGCAAATGTACTAAGAAACAATGATCATGCATCTATGTGATGATGTTAAGAATTACTGAGTGCATATGTAGAATGGTATGATTTCTAAATGTTGTGTTAATTTCTTTGTTTTTTTTCTTTCCGTTAATAAAAAAAAAAAGATGCTGAAAGAGAAAAATTTTCAGCCAAGAATTCTGTACCCAGCCAAATTATCCTTCAAAAACTGAGGGAGAGATTAAAATTTTCACAGACAACCAAATCCTGAAAGAATTTGTCAACAAGAGACCAACCCTACAAGAAATACTAAAGTGACTTCTTCCAGTGGGGGGAAAAAGAAAGACAGGAAAGGGAGTTCTGGAGGAGGGTATAGAATTGAAAACTATCAGTAAGGGTAATTTAAAGGATAAAAAGAAAAAGAGGGAAAATTATATATAGATCTGACAAGTAAAATCCTAAAGATAAGATGGTAGATTCAAGAAATGCCTTTTTAGTGATAACTTTGAATGTTAATGGACGAAACTTGCCAATTAAAAGATACAGATTGGCAGAATGGATTAAGAAATATAATCTGCCTATGTACTACTTGCAAGAGACTCATTTTAGACACAAAGATACAAATAGATTGAAAGTGAAAAAATGGAAAAGTTGTAACCAAAAGAAAGCAGGAGTAGCTATCCTAATATTGGAAAAAATAGACTTTAAATGTAAAGACATTATAAGAGACAAAGGACACTATATATTAATAAAAGGGGCAATTCACCAAGAAGAAATAATAATCATAAATATTTATGCTCCCATTCAAGGAGCTCCAAAGTACATGAGACAGACATTGGCAAAACTGAAGGGAGCAGTAGATGTTTCAATAACAATAGTAGGAGATTTCAGTACACCACTCTCTTCTATAGATAGACCAACTAGACAGAAGATCAATAGAAATAGGGAAGTTAAACAACTTGATAAATGAATTAGACCTAACAGACATAAATAGGTCATTGTACCCCAAAGCACAAGGATATACATTCTTCTCTAGTACTTATGGAACATTCTCCAGGATATATCATATTCTGGGGCACAAAACAGGTCTTTGTAAATTTAAAAACATCAACATTATTCAAAGGCAGGAAAAAGAAACAAAAGGTATCCAAATAGGAAAGGAAGAAGTAAAACTGTCATTATTTACAAATGACGTGATACTATACTTGGAAGATCCTGAGAAATCTACAACAAAGTTACTTGAGCTAATAAATTTGGCAAGGTGGTGGGATATAAAATTGATGTGCAAAAATCAGTAAGATTTGTATACACAGGCAATGACCTAGGTGAGGAGTCAGTTAAGGAAAAAAATACATTCAAAATAGCAACTAAAAGAATCAAGTACTTAGGAATGAACTTAACTAGGGACATAAAGGACTGTACACAGAAAACTACGTAACATTGCTAAAAGAAATCAAAGAGGATCTAAATAGGTGGAAAGACATTCCCTGCTCATGGATAGGAAGGCTAAATATAGTTAAGATGTCAATTCTACCCAAATTGATCTACAGATTCAACACAGTACCAATCAAAATTCTAACAACCTACTTTGAAGATTTCGAAAAGCTAATTACCAAATTCATCTGGAAGGGAAACAGACACTGAATAGCTAAAAGCATCCTAAAAAAGAGTATGAGTGGGAGGATTAACACTTCCTGATTTTAAAACTTATTATAAAGCCACAGTGGTCAAACAGCATGCTGCTGGCACAAAGACAGAAGTATTGACCAATGGAATTGAATGGAGAGTGCAGAAATAGACCACCAAATCTATGGTCAACTGATATTTGACAAAGCCCCCAAATTCACTGCACTGGGACAAAATAGTCTTTTCAATAACTGGGCATGGGAGAACTGGATATCAATAGCCAAAAGAATGAAACAGGACCCTTACCTCACACTTTATAAAAAATTAACTCAAAGTGGATCAAACACCTAAATATAAGAACTAGCACCATAAATCTTCTAGAAGAAAATGTAGGGAAACATCTTCAAGACCTAGTAATAGGAGGTAGCTTCCTAAACTTTATACTTTATTCTCGCATGAAAAAATAAAGTAACAAAACTAGAAGAAATGTGTCCTATAGATAGAAACAACAGAATACTTTCATAGTGAATATATTCATAATATGATTTTAATAAAATCACAGCCAAAATTTGTCTTGAGGGGAAGTGATTAATCTATGATTATTGTTAGCTTCATTACATTTAATTAATTTAGATATTACATGCAATAAAATAACTATAAAAGTAGCTCCACAACAAAACTACCTTCAGCACTAGTGATTCCTTTACATTGAATGACCATAGATCTTATGCCTAAATTCTTTAAATGTCAGTATCAATTCTCCTATTTTTGAATGTGATATTAAAACACAGAGAAAGCGCATATACAAATTTATTTCTTACCTAACTGCCATGCAAAAATAACAAACATTGCTGTATGTCTTGCCATCTGATCCACACAGAGGAAAGTATTCCCTGGTACAAGCCATTACTGGGTTCATGTACTTGTTACTGTTACAGTTAGGCTATAAAAACAAGAAATTTTAAGATAAAATATCAACAACAAAATAAAAACCATAGTAATAAAATAAGAATACCATCTGCTACAGACTGTGCATTCTGTTACATAGAACTTTCTTAGACTTTCTTTGATTATTTGCATACTAGACTGCTTCCTGGCACATAGAAAGTAATCTAGTTTAAATGAATGAATAAAAGAATCAGATCCACAAACCATTCAAAGATTCTTTATTTCTATTTCCACTACTCTAGTCTAAGCTGTCATCATCTCTTCATGACAATTATAGCATCTATCTAGGTGGTCTGATGTGAGTCCAAAGAGTTTATGTTGAAATGCTGCACCTCGCTGTAAACACTTCCCATTTTTTCATAGAATCAACACCCTAATCTTAAAAGTCTCTCCACACACACACCCTGACATCTCCCTGTTTCTTCAGGCCATCTTCACCTTGGTCCCTTTAATCCAGTGTGTTACAAAAACAACAAGCCATTTCTTCAACAAGCTTAGTTTCCCTCATAAAAGAGCATCTGTGAATGCTGGTGCTCCTTCTCCCACTCTGTAGGCACTTCCTTCCTTTTAAAATCTATGCCTCTTACAAAAAACCTTTTGTTAGTAATTGAAATTGTTTTATTGCAAAAAAGACTAATCTGCAATCTAACTGATACAAACTGCTTAATCTCTCAATCTCACATGAAGTCTGTTAGCTTTTTCTTGTCCTCTGTTCTTTTGCTCTGAGTGACAGGCTAATTTGGTCAACATCTGTATTACTCTATAACTGTTATATTTAGTTTACTTGACCCTTATTTCTCCAACACATACCACCACCCCTCTTGTCCTCACACACTTTCTCAAATAGCCCAGCTCTGACCCAATCTTGGTATTTCATGCCTCTATTTGTACTTCTGACATTATACAGCTGAAGAAAATAACATATATAATCATGTATTCAGATGCCATATCAAGGACAAATGCTTGCATTTTTAATCATCAAACTGAATGTTTACCGGAGGGAAATCTATATTTGCTGGAATTCCAGGGACAGCACCTGTAATCAGAGCAGAGAGTTAAAAACAAATGACTCATTCTTTTTTAAGAAGCCATCTAGTTATATAATAAATAAGTTTATTCTCTGAAAATAAAAATTATGAGTATGCATTTGTGGTCATGTCTCTGTGAGCCAGCCGGATTTCAATGGCCCAGAAAACTCCACACATTAAATTAGTAAGCTTTCATTTATGTCTACTGTGATTCTAGCTACATTTCAAACACTTTCAGTATAATTTATATGACTCGAGAAAAACTGTGAAAAACAGGTAATTTCACCATTTAATAGATGAGAACATTGATGTCTAATAAGAGCAATGACTAATATGAAAGTATTTGACAGTCATGGGGTAGATCTTAGAATCAAATTCAATATATCTATTCCCAAATCCAAGTTTAGTGGTCTTTAAAAGCACCCTACCCCATCAGTGATGACCAGGGGTTCCAGTAAAACATCATCACCAGGACAGTCAGTGAGTTCCATGTTGACAATGGATGATTTTTCAGCAACTGAATGTTTAGAAGTTTCCCACTGACTATGAGAAAAAAAAATCACTCACCAGAGAAAATGAAAAGCACCAAAATAGAGGATGAAATAATTTTGTTAATCTGGATTAAAGCCATTTGATCCTTTTGGTATAATGAGGCTCTAGAAAGAAATGAGTTATGATATCAATCTTTAACATAAATCCCAGTGTTTTCATTGAGCAGACAACAAAAAGCAAGCCTAGGACTAACTTCCATGAAGAATATTCACCACAAATAAGCATCTCTATACCCCATTTTATTCAACCATATACTCCCAATTAGAAAGGTATATGCAAGCTCAGTCTTCATGAATTCTTAAGGAGGAATAAGGACACATTTTTAAAAATATTTTTCAAAACATAACTTTTAATGGGTGTATTGTATGCTTTTTTATTTTTAACTTTTTTATTGTATAGTATAACATATATACAAAGCAAAGAAATAAAAAGCAATAGTTTTCAAAGCACTCTTCAATAAGTAGTTAGAGGACAGATCTCAGTTTCTCATGGGCTGCCATATGAGTCTCTCATATTTTTCCTTCTAGCTGCTCCAGAATATACAAGGCTAGAGGGCGTAAGTATTTTTTTTACCACCACAATCAACTTTTTTTCCTTCTTTTTTTATGAAAAACAACATGTATACAAAAAAGCTATAAGTTTCAAAGCACAGTACCACAATAAGTTGTAGAACATATTTCAGAGTTTGACATGGTACAATTTCACAATTTTAGGTTTTTACTTCTAGCTGCTCTAAAATACTGGAGACTAAAAGAGATATCAATTTAATGATTCAGGATTCATATTCATTTGTTAAATCCTATCTTTTCTGTATAACTCATCATCACCTTTGATCTTTCCATACCTCTCTTTAGGGGTGTTTGGGCTATGGCAATTCTAAATTTTTCATACTGGAAGGGTCTGTCACTAATATGGGGTAGGGAGATGGAACTATATGATGTTCTGGAGGGCTTGGGCTAGGTTTCAGGACTTATCTGGACCAAGGACTCACCTGGGTGTTATAGGTTTCTGAAAAGTTACTCTAGTGTTGGAACTTCGTAGAATCTTATATATTGCCCTAGGTGTTCTTTAGTATTGGCAGGAATGGTCCTGGTTGGGAGTTGGTAGGTTATGATAGGTAGCAAGGTCTAACTGAAGCTTGTGTAAGAGCAACCTCCAGAGTAGCAACTCGACCCTATTTGAACTCTCTCTGCCACTGATACTTTACTAGTTATACTTTCTTTTCCCCCTTTTGGTCAGGATGGAATTGTTGATCCCATGGTGCCAGGTCTGGATTCATCCCTGGAAGTCATCTCCCACATCAGCAGGGAGATTTTCATTCCTAGATGTCATGTCCCACGTAGTGGGGAGGGCAATGATTTCATTTGCAGAGCTGGGCTTAGATTGAGGCCACATCTGAGCAGCAAAAGACATCCTCCAGAAGCAACTCATAGGCATACCTATAGGTAGTCTAAGCTTCCACACTACCTACATAAACCTCACAAGAGTAAATCTCATGATCAAGGGCATGGCCTATGGATTTGGGTGTCACTGAAGTTTGACACAGTATCAAAGGATTCCCTGATGGTAAGGCTTAATAGTTCCATATTCTTTCTCCCATCTCTCACGGGACTTTGCCAATACTTTTTGATTATCTGCTTAATATACTCTAGGATGAATCCAGGCATTACAATAATCTATACAGGATTAAAGGACCTCTTTCTTGTTCTGTGCTCCTGTGTTTCAATTGTTCGAATGAGCTATATGGGTAGGTTTAATTAGATTATGCACTACAGAAAATTTCAGTTCCAGACCAAATAAAACTTCCTTCCATTGGTCTCAAGAGTATGTGTGGTTCTAAAATATAAACACTGTCTTCCTTACCCCTATGTTCTGAATTGCTTTAATCCCAACCTGTTTTGCTTTATTCTTATCCCTAAATATCAGGTTTTATATATATAAAGCAGCCTTTCAAAATCCAGAAATACTACTCATCACTCCAGATTTAATGTGTCTGCCCTAAAAGCTTACAATCTAGGCCCCTGTTTTCTTATAAGCATTTTCTAAAGGTGACCACACCATTCTTGTTCTTTTGTTTCTGGCTTATTTGTCTCACCAAATGTCCCACATGTTCATTCACATCATTGCATGCCTCACAACTTTGTTCCTTTTTGTAGCAGCAAAACCTTTGTTCATAAGTATACACCATCATTCACCAATCAACTTCTCAGTCAGTGCATCCTTCAGCCACCTGCATTCATCGGGCATCATGTATAGGGCCCAAATCCACAGTCTATCAACATTCTCAAATTTAGATAATTTTATTGTTCCCAAGCGAAAGAGAAACAATAAACACACCCTCACCAAATAGGAAATCTAAACTTCCTCTTAACTCTTTTCCCTCCCCCCATTATCTACCTCTGCTGTTGCTATGGTAGTGATGATGGTTTCCTTTTGAACATAGCTCATAGCATGCAACCTTACATTCTCTTCTATAAGTTTTATGGTCTTAGCACTAATGTTTAGGTCCTTAATCCATTTTTAGTTAATTTTTGCATAAGGTATGAAATAAGGATCCTCTTTCATTATTTTGATTATAGATATCCAGTTCTCTAAGCACCATTTATTGAAGAGGCTGCTCTGTGCCAGATGAGTTGGCTTGATTATCTTATCAAAGATCAATTGTCCATAGTTATAGAGTCTATATCTAAATACTCTGTTCAATTCCATTGGTCAGTAAATCTATCTTTATCCCAGTGCCATGCTGTTTTGACCACTGAACCTTCATAATATGCCTTAAAGTTAGGTAGTATGAGACCTCCGATTTCATTTTTCTTCCTCAAGATATTTTTAGCTATTTGGGGCAACTGCCCTTCCAGATAAATTTGGTTATTGATTTTTCTATTTCTGCAAAGTAAGTGTTTAGAATTTTTTGTTGGTATTGCATTGAATCTATAAATCAATTTAGGTAGAATTGCCATCTTAACTATATTTAACCTTCTAATCCATGAGCATGGTATGCCCTTCTATTTATTTTGGTCTTCTGTGATTTCCTTTAGCAATTTCTTGTAGCTTTCTGTGTTTAGGTCTTTTGTATTCTTAGTTAAACTTATTTCTAAGTATTTCATTCTTTTGGTTGCAATTGTAAATGGAATTTTTTTCTTGATTTCCTCCTTAAATTGCTCATTACAAGTGTATAGAAACACTACTGATTTTTGAGTGTTGATCTTGTACCCTGCCACTTTGCTGTACTCATTTATTAGCTCTAGTAGCTTTGCTGTGAATTTTACAGGGTTTTCAACATATAGTATCATATCATCTGCAAACAGCGAGAGTTTTACTTCTTCCTTTCCAATTTTGATGCCTTGTATTCCTTGTTCTTGTCTAATTGCTCTGGCAAGAACTTCTAACACAATGTTGAATAACATCATGTTGTTCATAATTATTCAAATTCACCATTATTAATAATGTGACAGTGGACATCCTTGTCTTGTTTCTGATCTTAGGGGAAAAGCTTTCAGTCTTTCCCCACTGAGGATGACGTTAGTCATGGGCTTTTCATATATTCCCTTTATCATGTTAAGGAAGTTTCCTTCCATTCCTATCCTTTGAAGTGTTTTCATCAAGAAAGGATGTTGAATTTTGTCAAATGCCTTTTCTGCATCAATCAAGATGATCATGTGGTTTTTCTACTTTGATTTGTTGATATTGTATATTATATTAACTGATTTTCTCATGTTGAACCATCCTTGCATACCTGGAACAAATCCCACTTGGTCATGGTGTATAATTCTTTTAATTTGCTGCTGGATTCAGTTTGCAAGAATTTTGTTGAGGATTTTTACATCTATGTTCATTAGAGAGATTGGTCTGTAATTTTATTTTCTTGTAGTATCTTTGTCTGGCTTTGGTGTGAAGGTGGTGTTGGCTTCATAGATTGAATTAGGTAGGCTTCCCTCCTCTTCGATTTTTTAGAAGAGTTTGAGCAGGATTGGTACTAATTCTTTCTTGAATACTTGGTAGAATTCACATGTAAAGCCATCTGGTCCTGGAGCTTTTTTGGGAGCTTCTTGATGACTGATTCAATCTCTTTACTTGTGATTGGTTTGTTGAGGTCATCTATTTCTTCAAGTCAATGTTGGTTGTTCATACCTTTCTAGGTAGTTGTCCATTTCACCTGTGTTGTCTAGTTTATTAGCATAAAGTTGCTCATGATATCCTCTCATTACCTCCTTTATTTCTGTGGGGTCAGTGGTTATGTTTCCTCTTCCATTTCTGATTTTATTTATTTGTATCCTCTCTTTCTTTTTGTCAACTTTGTTTAAGAGTCTGTCGATTTTATTGGTTTTCTCAAAGATCCAACTTCTTATTGTTTTCCTGTTCTCAATCTCATTTATTTCTGTTCTAATCTTCATTATTTATTTCCTTTTGTTTTCCTGGGGTTAGTTTGCTCTTCTTTCTCTAGTTCTTCCAACTGAACAGTTAATTCTTCGATTTTTGCTCTTTCTTCTTTTTTGATATAGGCATTTAAGGCAATAAATTTCTCTCTTAGCACTGCCTTCACTGCATCCCATAAACTTTGATATGTTGTGTTTTCATTTTCATTTCATTTGCCTAGAGATATGTACTGATTTCACTTGTAATTTTGTCCTTAACCAAAAGAGTGTGTTGTTTAGCTTCCATATATTTGTGAATTTTCTGGCCTGTTATTGATTTCCAACTACCATATGATCTAAATAATTCCACTCCTAGGTACATGCCTAAAATAACTGAAAACAAGGACTCAAACATATATGTTTACATCAGTGTTAATAGCAGCAATAGTAAAAATATCCCAAAGAGGAAAACAATGCAAGTGTCAATCAACAGATGAATGGTTAAACAAACTATAGTAGATGCATACAATGGAATATTATTCAGTCATAAGAAGTAATGAAGTTCTGATTCTTGCTACAACACACACAAACCCTGAAACATAATGCAACGTGAAAGCAATAGACAGTGTATTTGTGGATGATAAGTGGAATCGTGTATGATTCCACTTACATGAACTATTTAGAATAGACAAATTCACAGAGAAAGAAAATAGATTATAGGTTATCGGGGGCTGGGGATGGGGGAAACAGGAGTTAACATAACAAGAAAATATGTGTGACTAATCTGTGTAGTTATACATTTTATATATATATTTATATTTACCATTAAAGCAGGATAAAATAGGATTGCAAGTCCTTGGTTTCCTATCCAGCTCTGAAAGAGTTAACAGAAAACTGCAAGTCCCTTCTTTCTTATCTAGCTGGAAGGAACTAATGCAAACTGCAAACTTCAGCTGCAAACTTCCTGTAATAAAAATTTCCCTTAAAGTTCCCAAACCTCCCCAAACCATAAAATCTTAGAAAATCATGGGCCTGAAGCAAACTTTTAGTTAATAACAGAAAGCCTGGGGTTGTAAAGATTGTTGAACATCTTCCCAAAGACAAATTCTGGATCGTGATGGGCTGGCCACAAGCATCAATGGTTATATCTTCCTGAAACAATGCTAACCCTGTTGTAAGCCCCTGGTGTTCAAAGATTACTATGGGAAGCTGCCACCAACAAAATTTTCCTATAAAGAAAGCTAACCCATTCCATTCAGTGCATGTCCTCACTTGGACATGTCCTTTATTAACCTCTTTAACATGTATTCTCTCTTTCTTTTTAATAAACTTTACTACTTATTCCAACTGGCCCTCTCATTTGTCTAAATTCTTTTAGCATTTAGACTGTTCCACTGAACCTGGAACAGGGCTCAGCTGGCACCATTGCCAGCCTGGTACCTGTTACACCATAGTACCTATATTAACATAAACATGAGTGCATAGTTATGTCTCCAGCCCTAATCTATTACCAAACAGATTATTTTAGCCTCTTCTTTCTTTACTGTCATTTCTCACTCCAATAGTGAGAAGTCTGGCTCCCATCATTTGCCAGAAATGGTAACTCATATACTTGTAGGAAACTTTATCCAATAATAGACAGGCCCTAAGTACAGTTTCTTTTGCCTTTAGACTCACAAACCACACATTTTCAAAGTTACTTAAATAAGTACCTTATATGAATATATGAAAGTTATCTTTTATCCTCCACTAAATAAATAATTGGGTTTGCTCTTTTTTCTTTTGTTTGTTAGGAGAAGTTATATTCTACATTTTCCCTCTCATGCTCGCAGACAACCAGGTTAAGCCCATGAATGGAATTTTGGGGTAACAGGACATGTAGTTTTTACCTTGCCTGGATAATGCCAAATGGTTTCGTATTACTTGTAGGATTGTATTTCTTGACACTAGTGTAATTATGATACAGATTTTTAGTTTTTGAGGGATCATTCCATTGTGCATATTGTTGGGTGAATTTTTCTATTAAAATTTACGATATAAAAAAGGCAAAATGTTTGTCTTTCAACTTCCAAATGAATCATATTAACCTACCTTTGGTAAAGTTGGAAGGGAAGTTTCTGTAACCCAAAAAGAGATAAAATTAAAAAAATAATAAAATCATCATCTCTGTTGTAAAGTGCCAGAAATCTACATAAATTGCTTACACAGGACCTTGCAAATAATTATGAGAGACTTCTGTGTCTAGCAAAACAATAAATTCACAAAATAAATCCAAATGTGGAAACATGTTTTATTTCCAGATTAATCTTACTCTGAAATTACTACATGCATTATTTTTTAATAACCCACAACACCTTTGTTTAAAGATAACACTATTTTTTTCATATTTTAGCTGATATCTTAGTCAGAGATGACTGTGCCCTAAAGTTTCTTAAATATGAATAAATTAATAAGTACTTAATTAGTAAATATCTCTATTAGATGCCTCGATCCTATACCTCATGTGCTGGTTTGAAAAGTTTTATATACCCTAGAAAAGCCATGTTTTAATTCTAATCAATCTTGTGGGAGCAATGGTTTCTTTTAATCCCTATTCAGTACTGTATGTTGGAAACTTCAATTAGCTTATCTCCATGGAGGTATGACTCAATCAAGTATGGGTGTTAAACTTGATTAGGTGGAGACTTATCTCCACCCATTCCAGGTGGATCTTGATTGGTTTTACTGGAATCCTTTAAAAGAAGAAGCACTTTGGAAAAAGCTAAAGAACAACAAGAGAGAACACCACAGAACTACAAAGCAGAGTCTGCCCAGCCAGTAACCTGTGGAGATGAAGAAGGGAAACACCTCCCAGGGCACTTCATGAAACAAGAAGCCAGAAGAGAAAGCTAGCAGACTTTGCCATGTGCCCTTCCAGCTGAGAGAGAAACCCTGAACATCACTGGCCTTCTTGAATCAAGGTGTCTTTCCCTGGATGCCTTAGATTGGACATTGCTACAGGTTTGCTTTAATTGGGACATTTTCTCAAACTTGAAACTGTAAACTAGCAACTTGTTAAATTCCCCTTTTAAAAAGCCACTCCATTTCTGGTATATCACATTCTGGCAGTTAGAAAACTGGAACACCTCGCAACTAACTTATTCTGAATTTCATGGGTCATATTGAGCTTTAAAGAAGATAAATTGTCCCCAGAGTAATCAACGAGCTCCCTCTTAGCAAGGCATTGATTTTAGGGAATGAGAGCTGGCAAGTCACAAATAGATTGTCAAGCAATATCAGATATAGAAGAGATCATTCCTTCCCATATTCTGCATTTAACAACCATCAAATCTCACATCCAAATAGGAAAAAATACTTAGTGTCCTCTAATTATATATGAACAAACAGCCCATTCTAACCCGCTATTCTGTCTCTAGTCCTCTAATGTGTAAAACGTGGTAAAGCATTTCAGTTACGTAATTTTAAAAAAGGAAATTGTTTCATGTCCTGTTTCATTTTTCCAGTTTAATGATTGAAAACCTGATTTTAAAAATACCCTTTATTCCTATTTTCCAGCAGTTGTCTTCTGCATTTTATAGGATTTATGCAGTGTTTCAAGTTAGATTTGAAAATTTACTTATGAGAATAAGGAGTATTTGCCAAGACAATGACAAAAAAATAGTTTTGATCCCATGAAACAAGCAAACAAAAAAGACATTTTATTGAGTCCTTGGGCGGTACCTTTCAGGTTATTTATAATTCATGGGACAGGGATATATTCCAATTTCCAATGGGCAAAAAACAATCCTGAGCCTACTTGTATGGTTTTTATCGGTAAGGGAACTGCTTCAATTCTCTAAATTATGAATTAACTATTCCCTGTTTTCTTCCTCCAACCCTCAAATTCATCTAGCCATAATATGTAAACAGAGGCCTCCTAGAGATGTGTAATAAGGTCCAGGAAGAAAGTCCTCTTGTACACATCAGAAATAGCTGGCTTGTCTCCCAACCTCTTGGGTCAGCCAACAAGCACCTTAGCTGCATTCAAAGCAAGTATTCACATTTGAATCTCACTGTTTTCTTCTGGAAAATAGGAACTGTTGTTTCTGGAAAGAATGCTATCCAGTTTAATGATTAAACTGGATATGATCTACTCTCTAGATTCCCCACCTAACCTACCTCCAACAAAGAAAATAGTGGAGACTGAGTTCAATAGCTCTGGAGCCTTTGGCTATCTTGGTCTTTCCTCCTCAGCCACCTCCACCCAACTGAGAAGTCCCTTTTATTGATGTATGAGTAGGAGTTTGGGAGCAGGTCACTAAGGTCCAAGATAGATAGAACACAGGGGTACTCAGTGTTCTGCCTGGAGGCTGTAAACTAGGTCATTAAAGTTACCTAACAAAGAATTCTCCATACATCTTCCCCCCAGGAGGAAGTTTAAAACAGTTTGATCTGAAGAGACTAGAAGTATGGGGAAGGGAGAAGGTAATAAGAGTGATTATAGACCATGAGATAGAGAAGATATGTGAAAGTTTTCCAAACAAGTAAATCAGAAAAGACAAGAGAATCAAAGGAAGAAAAACAAAAAAAAAGTTTTGGGAATTGTAATCAGACAAGGGTATAATCCTGTAGAAGTTTTTAACACTAGAAGTACGTTAGACTCAATTGGAGTTTTTTCTGTTTGTTTTTTTTTTTTTTCCTTTTTTGAGATTATTGTAGATTTAAATGTAGTTGTAAGAAATAATAAAGTAATTTCATGAACGCTTTAGGCATAAATAATGATATAAATAAAGAATATTGGTCAGGGCTTTGTGGCAAAAAGAACAAATATCTAACAAGGCTGGAGAATTAAGCTTGATCACAAAAACATAAAAAGCAAAGCAATGCATAGTAGAACATAGTGAAAAATAGCAAGGAAATAAAGAGGGAAGCAATGATTCTATATTCAGCTAAGTTCTTCAAATGTAAAAGTAATAGAAAATAAATTTCAAATGCACAAAAACTTCAGCTACCTTCTATCATGACTGCTTCTTGAGCAATTAACTAATGGAAGAGCTTGCTTCAATTGAGTAATTGATGGAAAAGTTTGGCAAAAGCCTGATTAGGACCATGTAACATATTTAAAATTTGTTTACTACTAAACACAGTTTGGGAAAGAATAATATAAAAATGTTACATTACGTATGTTCTGTCATTTATTTTATAAGTAATAAAACAAAGTAGTCTTACCATGACTAAGAAAGTTAAAGTGGAGTCAGCAGGTCATTCTGGAGGTTACCCCTAGGCAAATCCCAGCCACGTATCACAAAGTGCCAGGGTATGCAAATCCTCAAGCAGCAATGCTCCTCAAAACTCTAAGGACATCCAGATATCATAAATAAACCACAAAATAAATGTCTTGGTTTGCTAGGCTGCTTAAACAAATACAATAAAATGACTCAACTTAAACAATGGGAATTCATTTGCTTCTGGTTTGAAGCTGGGACAAAGCCCAATTCAAGGTGTCATCAAGGTGAACTATCTTGAAGATGGGTGGTGTGGGGCTGTCAGCTTGGGATCATGAGACCTTGATCCTTGACTCCTGTGTCCCATGGCAAGGCACATGGAGGCATCCTCTGGTCTCTTCCAGGTTCCATTTAAGCTTCTTGCTTCGGCTTTCTCTCCTTGTCTGAATTTCATTATCTCATAGAGTAATACAGGAATTGGATTAAGACTCCTCCTGATTGCGGTGGCTCACATCTTAATGGAAGTAACCTCAGCAGAAGGTCCCACTTACAGTGGGTTTACACCCACAGGAATGGATTAGATTTAAGAACATGTTTTTCTGTGGTATACACAGCTTCAAAGCACTGCACCCCACCCTCTGAACACCCCCAAAGAAATGTTTTTCCATATGCAAAATAATTCATTCATCATGATATCCCAAACATGTAAGTCATTTCAGAAACAATGCTGTTAGAAAGAACGCCATACTTGAAAGAAAATAAACACTCACCCAATTGTGTAGAATAAAAAAATTTATTCACAATCTTGCAAGAACAGGCACCCAACCAAAAAAATGGTGGCCAGTGAGCTGAGCAACTGAAAGCTGTGATATTTATCTAACCCGTGAGTCCCTCCCCTGTTTCTCTGCTGATTGGATACCTCAGAAGTTAATCCGGATAGTCTAATTCAAATCTCTGGCAGAAGATTCCCACTGCCGATAATACTTTATATTTCAGTGACTCTGGCCATTACTTAAACTTGTTTCTACCTATCTGCCCCAATTCTAGGCTAGCATCAGAGGTGCTCTTTTCCCTGCCTGCAAACCAGTTTGAATTGTTCTGCAACCCTTTCCTGCACCATCTTGTATGAAAGCTAAACTTGATTTTCTAACAAATGCTTAGTACAAAGTCTCATCAGAATTGGTTATGGTCTTGTCCATGGCCTAATTTCCCTTTGTTTATGGACTGGTGAAATTGAGAGAATAAGTTATCTGCTTCTGATATACAATGGAGGGATACGCATGGAATAAACATTCCCACTTCTATAAGGGAAAACTGGAAGAAAAACAAGGGTCATGAGTCCCAAACAATTCCAAAACTGAACAGGGAATACTCCATTATATTTCAAGTTTGAGAATCATTATGGAATAATGTTTTGTCCTCCAGGCCTGATAAAGCAGCAGCTCCACCCCTTCCAAATGCTTGGACAGTAGCTATGCTCTCCCTGAACACTGGGACACAGGACCCATTCTCTAAGAGCACTGGGGTGGTAGCACTCCTTCTGAACAATTTGGCAAAAGGCCAGCACTCTCCAAGACCCAGGCAGACTCACCTTTTCCCACACATGGGTGGGCCTGTTCTCGTAGCCTGAGACGATGTCTTTGGTCTAGACCTCAGCTTCCATGGATCTTCCCTTGAAAAGATTTTTCCTTCAATTTGCCACTTCTCTGTCTCTTTTAGTCCAGGCTGGCAGTGGTTCTTGCACACAAATTTTGCAAGAAACTTCTCAGTTTTACATGTAACACACAGGGGTCCAAATCAGACAGTAGGACTTTCCACAGGTCCATCTTAGATAACCATATCTCCAATCCTGGCTTGCACTGAAATGGTTGACTGTTTCCATGCTCTGGCAAACTCTCACATGGCGCACTCTTCCCTGGGGTCTTACTTTCTGGAAGCTCCGAATTTCCTAAACCATCAATTTCTAGTTTCTTTGTGCCTAGGAATTCAGTTCTCAGTTACACCTTTCCTCTTGCATTTTACTATAAGCTGCAAGAAGAAACCAGACTGCACTTACAACATTTAGCTTTGACATATCCTCAAATAAATATCCAAGTCCATCACTCTCATGAACTTGATGCTTTCTGTCCAACAGCAGAACTCAATTATTCCAAATTCTCTTCCACTTTAAAACAAGGTTCACCTTTCCCATCATTTTCTTCTTATGCCTTATCAGAATTACCTTCAGCATCCATATTTCTCTAGTCTCTTCAAAGCAATCTAGGCATTTCCTATCAAGCATCTCACAATTTTTCTGGCCTCTACCCATCACCAAAGCCATTTCCACATTTTGGGTATTTGCAATATAGCAGCACCTTACTCTCCTGGTACCAAAATCTGTTTAGATTGACTTAAACAATGGGAATTGATTTGGTTAATCAAATTTCCCCAGTTTCAGGCTAAGGAAAAGTTTAAACGAAAGTGTCATCATGGTGATGTCTTCTATGCAATAACTAACAGTCTGGGGCTGTCTATCCATGATTCTTGGTCCTTGGCTCCCGTCACATGGCAGGGCACATGGAGGTGTCTCCTGGTCTCTTCCTTTTTTTCCAGGTTCCATCTCAGTTTCTTGCTTCCTGTGGCCTTCTCTCTGTGTCTGAATTTCATTGCCTTATAAAGGACTCTATTAACAGGATTAAGACCTCTACTGTTTGAGGATAGGTTTTAACTGAACTAGCTTCATCAGAAGGTCCTACTTACAATGGGTATACATCCACAGGAGTTGATTAGATTTAAGAACATGCTTTTTTTAGGGGCGTACATATGGCTTAAAACCACCACAATAAAAATCTCAGTAAACTATCTAGCCTGAAAGACGATTTGATTCCCCAAATACCATGACCACAAAATTATCTAATTACCTTTGTCTTTAAGAACCCTTGCCTGGAAGTGCCAAGATGGGACATAATTTGGGTTGCTACCTCAATCTGTGGTTCTCAAATTGCAATAATAAAAATGCAAATAAATGCCTTTGTTGCCTGGTAATTTAGTGTATTTGTGATATTATTGGTTGACAATAACATAACATAAATGGGATGTGAAGTGACCACCAATCTGAGTCCAGAGCCACTGTTGGATTTGAGCATGGTACCAGCAAGAGTCCCCATGCTCTGTCATTTCCCCAATGCCCCAGGTTCCTGTCAGTCATTTTAGCTCAGAACTTCTCCTCTTTTGGTTGAGGTTCTAGCCGTCTTCTGGATGTCTTCTGATAAAGGGCATTTTGGACTTCAGTTCTTTGGGTTTGAGTTGGTAGCAGCAGTGCTGTTTATGTATTTGAATGTTTATTCTTCTGGTTTGGCCTTTGTGTGTGCCCTTTTTGGTATACGAGGAAAATTTCCCTGTCTGGTGAGTTCTCAAATCGGACTTTAAAATTTCCACTTTGCTATTCTCTTTTTCAGTGGAGGGATGCCTCAGTAACAATCAATTTGATCTATGCTCTGACTTTGAGCAATCAAATAATTATTTTGGTGGGTACAGGATAATCATTTAAATGCTATTAGAGCACCTGCTACTTTTTTATGAGAAGCCTTGGCTTCTGAAGAAGAAGACTTCCATGAAAGGATAAGGTGGCATACACTGGATAGATTAACACAAGGTCACCTGACACCATCAAGACAATTTTTGTACAGCTAGTAAAACCTGGCCACAGGCCAGACAACTAAAGCAAAGGCTATCTACCAGGTAAAACAAGTATCCCATGAAAGCCATACTGTAAAACATCACATTTTGCAAAACACTCAAATGATCCCTCTCAGCTTAGAATTTAGGCTTGCTCATAATCAGAACTAACTGAAGGAATGGGTTCCAATCAGTCTAACAACTCTAATGGTACACTACTGTCAGGCATACCAAATGGTTTAATGCATAAAACTTATGGTCCTGCCTCATGTAAATTCTTATCCTGCTGGATCTGGTGCACTAGAGAAAATCTTGAATCACAATGACCACTAAGGGGAGCTTTTGAAATGACTAACTTGGTATATTTGTGTGTTCAATTAAAAAATAGAGGCCTAAATCTAAGAAACCCAAATGGGATATTTATTTTAATTTGTACTTGGAAGCTTCCAAATGTATAAGTAATTCTAAAATTGCCATTCTTCAAGAAACAGAACATAAATTAACAAAGACTTATCTAAGCACATTCTCAAGCTTGAAAAATTATCCAGAATTCCTAACTCTCCTTTAAACCCCTCCTATATCCCTCCTCCATGTCCTGGTTTAATCAAACTCCCCTTTTATAGGGATGAGATTTACTAAATCCTACTGAAGACCCAGTGGGTTTTGCAAAATAATTCACACATCTTTCAGACGTATGAGCCTCAATTCTCAGACCTTTATCAATTAAGTCATATGACTGCCGGTGAAGGTCATGCCAGTATTTGGATAGACAAAACTAATTGGAAAGATCCCTTAGATGAATTTTCAAAATGAACAACTATTGAAAAACCGAAGCATTTAAGCTAGCTAAGGAATTTCATAAGGGCATACCTGAAGTTTCTCCCTATAGAAACCTGTCAAGCACACTTATGAATATTGTTAACAGGTTCAGAAAAACACAACTTTACCCAGTTCTCAGGTCTTCACCATATAGCTGTGAAACCTCTACCCATTTAACTATCCTTTTGTTAATGGCCTTCCAGACGAACTAAGCACCACTCTAAAACGTAAACATCTAAATTGGGCCACAATGGAACGTAATGATTTAGTAAGGCTTTACAGATTAATTGGATCACACCTTTAAAACGAATGAGAAAAAAAAATTCTCCTAAGCTAAAATAGCACAGATACAATAAGCCCAAATCATGAGTTTCCAATTATAGCAGCTAAATAAGCCCTCAATGAGCCTTTAAAGTGCCAGGGTTCAGGACATTGGTACTTGTAATTACTGTAAACAACTTGGACATTGGAAAAGAGACTACCCCAAATGCAATAATCAAAATTTTAAAAATGAACATGAAAACAGCAGCAAACGGCTTGATGCTCTCTTTGCTCTCTGAAAAAGCAAGATGTCTTTTAATTCTACTGCTGGCGCCGCACTAGGGAAACAGCAGAGATCTTTTCATTTGTCTATGTTACATCTTTAGGTGAAATTAGATCTGATAATTGAAAAAGAGTATACAGCCCCGTTTAGATACTGGCACCACCATCCTCTCTTAACTCTCACACCTTCATCAAACTTTCTCCCTGGAGTACAGGAACAATTCACATGGTAGGAATCTCCAGAAACCCATGACTCTTTAAATTCCTTCCAATTCCTTCTCAATTAGGTAGGACATTTTTAGGGCACTCATCAATTTTTATTGTTCCCCTTTGCCCCAATTCACCTTCTTAGAAGATATTTTCCTTGGATTATTTCATCCACAAGGGGGAAATTAATCTGGAATTCTTAGAATCAGATTCAATAGACCAAGAAAAGGCATTAAGTCCCATATCTAATGCTGTCCATTCTCTTTTGGATACCACTCTGAGCTGGTGTGAAAGGATGTATGGACCCTAGAAAAGCCATGTTTTAATCAAAATCCCATTTCGTAAAGGCAGAATAATCCCTATTCAATACTGTATGTTTGAATTTGTAATTAGATCATCTCCCTGGAGATGTAACCCGATCAAGAGTGGTTGTTAAACTGGATTAGGGGAGATGTGTCTCCACCCATTTGGGTAGGTCTTGATTGGTTTACTGGAGTGCTATAAAAGTGGAAACATTTTGGAGGATGGAAGAGATTCAGAGAGAGCATAGAATGCTGCAGCACCACGAAGCAGAGAGTCCATGAGCCAGCAACCTTTGGAGATGAAGGAAAATGCCTCCCAGGGAGCTTCATGAAACTAGAAGCCGAGAGAAAGCTAGCAGATGATGCCATGTTCGCCATGTGCCTTTCCAGCTGAGACAGAAGCCCTGACTGTGTTCACCATGTGCCTTCTCATTTGAGAAAGAAACCCTGAACTTCATTGGCCTTCTTGTACTAAGGTATCTTTCCCTGGATGGACAACTTTAATTGGACATTACTATAGACTTGTTTTAATTGGGACATTTTCTCAGCCTTAGAACTGTAAACTAGCAACTTTTTAAATTCCCCTTTTTAAAAGCCATTCTGTTTCTGTTATATTGCATTCCAGCGGCTAGCAAACTAGAACACACTCCAACCGACTTATGGTCCACATTGCCTGTTGCTTGTTGATATGGGTCGCATTCTTTCTCCCCAGGGCCACCTCCTGGATCTTAACTGAATCTAAAGCATTCTAACATTTTATTCTCCCCGGTACAAATTTCACCAAAGAAGATTTTTAGGCCTTGCAGGAGAAATTGATGGTTCAACCTTTAAATATCTTGTTTAAAGCTAAAAACACTGAGCCACTTATTTGGGACCAAGCTAGTCAAAATTTTGTCAAGGAAATAAAGCACAGTTTGCTGGCATTCCTGTTCTGGGACACTCTAATTGCAAATTACCCTTTTCCCTCCTTGCTCATGAATGACAAGGGAATGCCTTAAGATTCCTTACATAGAGGCATGGCGACCAATATAAACCTCCAGATATGATAGCCAGCAATTGGATACCATAGCCAAGGGACTGCTCCCCTGTCCCCTTGATGAGGTCCACTGCTGCAATGGCAAAATTTTAGAATCAATTGAAGAATTAATTATGGGATCTCCCTTAGCTATATATGTCCCTTATTCTGTTGAAACCCTTTTTAATTCCCATCACACTCAACGTCACTATACCAATAGATTAATTTCTTACAAAATTCTTTTAGTTTCCCCTCCCAATATCTCCTTTGTTCATGGTCACAACCGTAATCCTGCTACTTTCTTCTGTTTCTTATATGATCCTCTCTCATGACTGTATAGCTTCAACTAACTAAATGTTAGCCTCTGGAATAGATTTACCCAAAAACCTAATTGATAACACAGATGTTGTCCTGGACCACAGGGGCCTCTCCAGCTGAGAAATCAAAGAAAGCACTAGGTGCAGACTGAGACATGAACTTTATTATAGGAATTTCTTAAAGGAGTAAAGAAGGAAGCTAATCAGGGAATCATGCTGCTCTGAAGGAGGCTGATGCAGAGCTCAGGTGAAAGCACTCTGCACTTAGGTGGGAATCAATAGGGCCAGTTATAGGGGCCAAAACAAAGACATTCCACTGAGGTACAGCAGAGGGGTCTCATGACGCAAGGGTAGGACTGATTCTAGTTTGTGTGCACAGGGAGGGATTATAGGTTGCTTTGTAGATAACAGTAAACATGATAACATCACAAGGGCTTCAGGAAGGAGGTAGGGTATAGATCAACATCCTACACAGAGAAGGGTCTAGTCTCTTACATACATTGACCCCCTGCACGTTCCTCCTCCAGTAGAGAGGTTAACTTAAACACTCACTGACCCAGGTCATGCGAGGGGCTGTGTGCTTTCAAGTTTTGCAGACTTAGGTAATGGCTTGGCTCCTAGGTCCCTACAGATGTTATCTAGTGTACAGATGGTTCCTCACCTTAAAGATAACTCAGGAATCCACCGCATTGAATATGCTATAATCTCAGACCATGAGATAATACAATTCTTTACACCTAATGCTAAGTATGTTCAGGAAGCTGAACTTTTTGCCCTCACAATAGCCTATATGCTTGCAGAAGGAAAACAACAAATACATACAATGATAGCTGGTATGCCCTCGTTCATGACTTAGGATGCTGTGGAAGCAGAGGTTTTTAACATTCAATGGAGGAAAAATAAAATATAGCTCTTAGGTTACAGAATTGCTAGATGCTATATTAACAAAGGCTTTGACTATAATTAAAATTCCTGGAATTCTCAGGCAAATATAGAGGAAAGCACTGGCAACAGCATGGCAAATGCAGCTGCAAAAAGTCGTCCAGCTATAAATTCTAATCCTACTCCTATTTATCTAACATTTGAGTCAAATAACTACTGAAACATAAAAAAGTATTCCTTAATACTGAACAATACACTCCTTCCAAGAGTCAGAAAAATGTAAAAATCCTGGCTGCAATTAATTAAATTATGGTTTAACTGCAATTAAATCATGGTTTGACCTGAATGGTAAACCAGTCCTCCCTAATTGCCTCCAGGAAACAGTTTTGGAAATTATTCTTAATGTCTCTTTGGAATACTGATAAAATGGTATGCTGGGTAAACAATATTTATGGAAACCACCTCCTAAAGTAACTATGGAAAAAATATCTCAATTGTTAATTTTGTCCCAAGCATAATCCAGGAAAACTTTTCTACAGCTTTCAGGGACATTTTCCCTTACCAAATGGACCTTTTGAAATTTGGCAACTGTACTTCACTCAATTACCCCATCCCAAAACTATAAATATGTTTTAATAAGAATTTGTGTGTACCCCTATTGGGCTGCAGCCTTTTCCTGTAGACAAGCTACTGCTGCTACTGTTGCAAAGTATTATTAGAAAAAATAATACAAAGTTGGGAAATTCCCATAGAACTTCACAATGATTGAGGAACCACTTTACAGGAAATACTATTAAAACAATATGTAAAATATGGCCTATTTTGCAACAGTTTCATTGTGCCTATCACCCCATCCTCAGGTTTAATAGAAAGAATAATTGGTATAATTAAAACTCAATTAGTTAAATTTATGGAACCCCTCAATCCTCCATGGCGAAAAGCCTTACTTTTAGCCTCATTAAATCTAAGATCTACACATTTTGGAAAACATAAGTTATCCCATTTGAAATTATAATAGGGAGACCTATGAATATAAATTCTGGAATACATGAGTGCTGCCTCATAAAAGGAAACACACTAACCTATTGTCAAGCACTAATCTAAATCTTAAAGAACAATGAAACCCTGGTAGAACAATCCTTTTAGAGTGCACTCCCAGAAGACAAAGATATTCAAAACCACAATACTCAGCCTGGCAACCCTGTATATTGGAAAAACACCTCCATAAAGTTGCACTCCAGTCTTGCTGGAAAGGACCCTATCAGGTCCAGCCTTGCCTGGAGGGCAAATTTAGCCCTGCCTTGAAATCCATTCCTACTGGGAAACTAAAGCTCAGAATTACCAAGGATTAGAAGTAGATGGCATCTGATGTAGCTAAGACCTGGGACCAAGCCTGCATATATGCTTACAGGTGATCTTAGGCTTAAGTCACCCAAAAATAGAAAGCATCTGATGTTGATGGAACCAGGACAAGACCTGATTTTTATCAGATAGAACTTGGGGAAACTTGATTTGTAGCATATTTCAAACCTGGTGAATCTTTTTTCTTCTTATAGCCAATACAATGCCTCTTATTCATTGTCTCATCTTCAGTATCCCATCTTCAGAATAACAGCTGCAGCTGCCTCTGTCATACTACAGTGCCATGCTCTTGATCTTGAAACTTGCATTTATGAAACTTTTTTATGTAATGATGAAACTAAGCCTAGTTATAATTAATACCTACTATAATTAGGTAGGTAATTAATACCTAATCACCTTCCCTTAAAATCCCCTTGTTGCCATTCTGTAAGCCAAACTGAGCAAATAAACTCACTACCTTCCACTATGTGGGGCATTATTTCCATAGATGAGCCTCCCTGGCACCGATGAATTAATATCAGATGTCGATCATTGATCAACAGTCCCCCTTAATCAAAAGGGGTGAATGTAAAAAGAAATAAATGGAAAAAAATAGAAACCTTGAATCATGCTTTCTTTATAAAATGAGGTGGAATAAAAGCCAATATCATTAATCATGACAAATAATTAAGACACTAGATTGACACAAGAGAAACTAAGGAGACGAACTAAGAATATAAACAATTATAATATTAGAATAGGGGACTATAAGTCACACTCGCAATACATGACAGGTCAAATGGGCTGAGAACAAGAACAGCAACCAAACTGGAAAATGGAAATAAATTAACTAAATTCCCAATTTATAAAGCTACGGAAAGAGTACAAGGCAGATAATAAAGATAAAAACAGAATAGGAAAGCAGTAGATACAGTTAACATATCAAAGTTCAAGGGGGAAATAACCACTGAAACACAAGAAATTAGAATAAATTATAAAAAACTACTTTGCACACCTCTTTGCAAATTAATTTTCAGTTTTTATATAGTTTTACTTTGGAAGAGTTATTTTGGTGTACATTTTGTTCGGTAATATTAATCTTAATTCTCAATTTTAAAAAGGTTAAAATTTTACCTTTAGATTTCCAAGTAAATGAATAATAACTTAAAAAATTATTTGAAAAAGTCTACAAAGAAGAGTTGAAAATTTTAAGAAAAAAAAAAAAAAACAGAACATGATCTCTAGTAGAATGTTCCTGCATTTAACAGTAGCAGATATTGATTCAAATTGCCTACTCAAGACCTTGCAAATAATGAATGATAATTTTGTGGCAGTGGTAAAAGGAAATAAAACAAAATGGAGTTACTATGGCTAAGAGATTTAAAATGGATTTGGAAAGTCATTCTGGAGATTACTAAGGCAAATAAATGCAAGACATCACAAACTGTCAAAAGTATGCAAAGCCTCCAGCCACAATTTTCCTCAAAACCCAATGACATTCAGGCACAATGAATAAACCACAAGATAAAGAACTCCGTAAATTATTTAACCTGAAGGACAATTAGAGTAGCCAAAATATCCACCAATCACAAACGACTTGTTTAATCTTTCCCTTTACAAATCTTTGCCTGGAAATGCCAGGATAGGTCACAGTTTGGGTTGCTACCTGAATCTGTGTTCCCCAAATTGCAATTCTAATACCCCAAAAACTGCCTTCGTTGCCTTGAATCTTAATTTGTTATTTCTCAGTTGACAGTGGTAAAACATAAATTATCAAAATATATCTAAGTCTTTAAAAAATTATTAATGACCAAATTAACCAGCTGTGAAAAAATAGTGCCATATGTTGTTTAGATACCCCTCATTCTATATTACAATGCTATCTCAAATAAATTTTAATGAGATGATCTTAGTCTGAAAAAAAGACAAGGTTGTACGTGTATTCAATTAAATATGAAACAATAATCAGGACTCTTGTAATTTTATGGTTCTACATAATGCCTCACAGCTAAATTATCCTGAAATTCATAGACCAACTTGAGCTTTAAAGAAGATAAATCGTCCCCAAAGGGATCAATGAATTCTCCTCTTCTTCCAGGTCTTGGCTTTAAAGAACTTGGAGCTGGCAAACCTCAATTCAGATTGTCACGCAATTTCAGATTTAGAAGCGACCACTCCTCTCACACTTTGTACTTAATGCAATCTGATATCCCCAAAGGAAAAATGACTGAGGTAAAATATTTTACTTGGAGAAGAACAAAGAGCTAAATTCTACTATTCACTCGAATCCATTGTCTCCACTTCTCTAATGTGGAAAAAGAAAACACAATTCCTGGATGTAATTTTAAAAAGACATTTGTAATATACCCTGTTTATATTTTACCATTTTAATGATTACAAACCTAACAAAGCAAGCCTCTCTGTTCCCAAGTTATAGCAGTTGTTTCCTGCATTTTCTAGGATATGTGAAGAGTTTTTCTGAGTACTGGAAAATTTACTCACCAGTGCAAGGATGAAAGCAAAAACTGCTGAAAGTAGCTTTGATACATGATTACAAAGGCATTTTATCCAACCCTTGGAAGAAACAGGATGTTTAAGAAACATGGCACAGGAACAAATTTCCTATTTCCGATGGACAAAAAAAGAGAATCCAGGGTATTTAGACACTCAGAAGTTCCTTATAGGTAAAGAAACTTTGTAACCCCCTGACTCATATTTAGGGAGGATTAGTCCTTTTCACCACCTCACAAATCTATGAGTCAACAAGACAACAGACCCTCATGCCCAGAAAGATAAAGCTCAAGAAAAGTCTTCTGAGAACACATGAGAAAGAGTTGATCACTCTCCAATCCTTTCCGTCTGCCCATGGAAGTCTGGCTGACTTTAAAAAAATGTCCATTGAATCTCTGGATTTTTTTTTTTTTCAGAAAAATAGGAAGAGTAATTTCTGGGAGAACCAATCTGGAGCTACCTTCCCAGCTTTGCCACATGACCTACCTTCACAGAGGGATGGTGCAGTATGAGATCTACAGCTACCTTGTTCAGCTTTTGCCTTCAGCCACATCCACACAGCTGAGTATCCTTTATTCATGCCTGGCTGAGCTATTTGACAGGTTTAAGAGTCCCAGGCAGATAAGGAATGGAGCCATTCTGTGTTGTGCTTGGAGCTTCTAAAGTTAGTCATGAGAAGTAACCCACAAAGATTTCTCTATAGATATCTTCTCAGCAGGAGGTATGGAGAAATTTGATCTGATGGGCCCAAAAGTATAGAAGGGAAAAGATAATAAGAATGATTATAGCTCCTAAGAAAGAATATATGTGAAAGGTTTTCAAGGCAGTTGGAAAAGGACAAGAAAATCAAGCAGGAAAAAAGAATAAATCGTTTAGGTATGGTAATTAGACACAGTTTCAAGGCCCTAGCAGTTTTAAAAACTAGATGATTATTAGAATCACCTGGACACCTACAGAAGCCAATGGACACACCACCCCACCACCAAGATAGTGAAGCGATTGCTGACAAATGAGGCCTGGTAGAGGTGTGTTTTAGAAGCTCCCAGAAGAGTCTCGGGTGCAGCCAACTTTGGGGAACACAGGCTCGATAATAGGATGTGAATAACTAGAACAGGATAGGCAGAAAAAGGAGAGTAAAATTGAAACCAGATGGCCAGTGGGAAAAATTACGTTAAATAATTTCATTTTTACCTTACAGGTAAGTTAGAGATATTGTAAGCTTTTGCATGAAGGAAGAGATTTATCAGAATTATCCTTCCTAATGAGCCAATCAGTACAATAGTCTGACTCAGTGAAAAGAGTTTGGCAGTTGAAAGACCCGAGTTAAAGCCTCATCTACTACTGAGTAACCTCGACTCCATTTTTAAGCTTTCTAATCCACAGTTTCCTTACTATAAATATGAGATTTATAATTCTTATTTTATAAATCTGTGGTCAATGTTAGGGATAACATTTAAACGATCTGCTCTTAGGTTGTGTGTTAGGCCTAGATCTGTTAGTTTAATTTAACCCTCGTTTTTTAAGTAGTGAAGAAACCCAGGATTTATCAAAAAAAAAAAAACCTGAGACAACTAATGTTCTATGCTGATTTAACTGAAAAACCCACATCTGACAACTGAAAGAGCATGCTGCTTTAGAGAATATTAAACCTCTTATGCAGGTCTTTTAATTGCTAAGTTAGATATCATCCGAAATATCTGTGGCAGACAAATCCTTCTGGTACATAACACTTGAGGGAAACATGAACCCAGCCTAGAGATGAAATTTCTAGGAAGGCCTTTATGACCACCATTACCAGACTTCTCTTACATGTACTCATCAGCAGAGAGTAAGAGCCGGAGAGACTGTCTATGACTCACAGCAGGCTACAGATGTCTGTAAATGACCAGAACAGGGAATACTTGACATATGGATTATTTAATATGGCATCATGAAGAGAAAATATGCATACATTATTCAACGTGCATCATGGGTAGGATAAGCAGGGAAAGACAATGACTTTGAGAAGATAGAGATATTGAAAGAGAAAGAGATTGGGAACCAAGTGCATTCTCCAGCCTTCCAATATCTCTACCCCAATAAGTTGTGGGTAATGAAAGGCATCATTCTGGATGTTTTGTGACATAGATGAACTACCCAGATTTCCCTATGCCTGTAAGACACCAACCAAAATACCCGTGGGCCCTCACCTTCCTTTTCCTACCCCATCATTGCTGAAGAACACATGTATTTTGTCATTTTCTTTTTGGGGATATCACATACTCTTGAAAACAGAATTACAAAAGTCAAAATGCACCCAAATATACTAAGTAAAAGAAATTGATTCTTCTAACCTTCCTGGTTCAAAGAGACTGAAGTGGTATGACACATTTACAACGATAAAATTTTAAAGCTGAACTGTAGTTGGGAAAGTTCTTGGTAGAAATGGACTTCTGGAAACTAGAGGGCAATGCTCAAATCCATTCTCATAGGAAGGGAGGAGAATGTTGAATAGGAAACCAACTCTCAGGCAGCATATGAGTATAAATCCTGTATAATTCATGGGAGATTTCTGAATTTAGGAGTTTAGTAGCACTGCCTCACACCATCAGGCGATGGATGGCTCTGTTAGATGAGAGTAAAGAGGCATGCCTTTCAAGCTCTCTGCAGCCAAAGGTATAAAATGAGGTACACGGAGTTTAGCTGAGAGGAAGGAGTTCTGTCCTGTTGAGGGAGCCTCTTGTTAGGTAAATAAAACCTATCTCTAAACTAGACAAGGCTCTGTCAACAGAAGAAAAATTCCAATAGAAAAGCGCTGTTACCCAGTATTATTTAAAGCTTACTTTAATAAAGTTTTACTCACATAACCAGACTCTTTTTCCATCTGCTATCCCTGCACCCAGAGAGTGACAAGGATAAAGTTCTCTAGGAATTCATGCTCACCAAAAGGAGAAAGAAGGAAGGCCAATCAGAAAGTTCCATTCTACGAAAAATATCAAAGTTGATGATAATGATTGAACTTATAGTTATATTGATATATATATCCAAATACAAAATTTATTTTTTATATAACCAAATAAAACATAAAAATATGTACTAGCTAAATTTGATCAGAAAAGTCATGTCTGGGATATAATTTTTTTGGGGGGGCGGGAAGGTGGATGGGCTGGGAGTTGAACCCAGGTCTCCGGCTTGACAGGTGAACATTCCATCACTGAACCACTGGGATATAATTTAAGAAACATCAAAACCAAACAAAATGTACATTCTTGGGTGGACATAAAGAGAAAGTTCAGTTTTCATATTTTTAATTATTCACATTTATGAGCTGATATTGTTTGCAGCACAATTGTTACAATTATGATGCCATCACCTGTTGTTTTGCAAAATTCAGAATCTTGAATGCTGAAATTATGGCTTAGATGTAAACAACAGTCTGGATCATACTTGGGGGTCCATGTTTTATTTTCAAATCAGGAAATGGCATCATAAGTGTTTTCCTCCAAGATTGGTTGTGAGAAAAAGATTCACCTTCATAGGGTGATGATTAGATGATCCATACCTAGCTGGTAAAAAAGAAATGCATAGGATCCCTTCCAAGATGTTCTCATCCCAAAGTATAACTACAGTTAAAAAATATTAAAGAAGCATAAATATAATCATATATATTGTTAAAGTCAGGTATAGACTGGCTTATTTTTGAATCCTCACTTGTGCGTTGTGGAGAGCCTGTTTTATTTCCTATGGGAAGCCATTCTGTTTAGGCATCATTAACATATAATCTAGGGACAGACATATAAATTAATTATTTAACATAAATATAAAAGGGATATATGAAGGTTACATGAAAGATAATTTAGACAAATTGACCTTTTTTTTAAGGTGATTAGATTAAGTCTATAGGCAGAAGACTAGAAAGGTCAGGAGAGTTTTTACAGGAGAGGAGATAGCTGTTCTAGAGTCCAATGTTAGCCAAAAGCATGACCTGCGAATAAAGAAATGTTGAGATAATCCCTGAACACAAAGCAGAGAGGCAAGGTACAAGTGGAGAGGTAAAGGAGAAAAAAATCATGTAGACTTTGAATACCATGATAAGGGGTTCTTTTGCTTGCCATGAGCCTAGAATTACATTTTAAGCAAGGAGATGATATGGTAAAGATTTTCTATTAAAAATACTACTCCGAGCATATTTATATAGCGGAGAAGTTTAGCCTACATATAGTTATGCCTAAGAGTTACTTCCAGAGGACCTCTTTTGTTGCTCCTATGTGCCTATACCTCTCTAAGCCCATTTGCAAGTGAAATCATTACCCTCCCCTGTGCGTGGGACATTACACCCAGGAGTGAAAAGTTTCCCTGGCAACATGGGATATGATTCCCAAGAATGAGCTTGGCCTTGGCAAGCTTGACCAAATAGGGAAAAGAACTGTACAAATAAGATATCAGTGGCTGAGAGAGGTCAAATAGAGTCAAGAGGCTATTCTGGAGGCTACTGTTATGCAAGCTTTAGCTAGGCATTGCTACTTATCATGGTTTGCCAAACCCCAACCAAAACCCATTCTTGCCAACCTAAAAGAATACATAGGGCTTTAACTGAGATTCTACAAATATTCCAGGCAAATGATTACTTTCCAGAAACCTACAACCTCCAGCTGAGTTCGTAGACCAGATTTGTCCTGAAATCCAGAAGGGTTGACCTCTCCAGAACATCAACTAGTTCCATCTCCCTATTCTGTATTATCAACAGCCCTTTCCAACATGAAAAAGCTAGAATGGGCATAGCCCCCAAACCCCTAAAGATTGGGAGAATGATCAAAGGAGAAGATGGATTTATAACAGAGAAGATAGGATTTAACAAATGAGCATGATTGCAGAATCATTATATTGATATTTCTTTTAGTCTACAGTATCGTGGAGCAGCTAGAAGTAAAAACCTAAAATTGTATAATTGTAACCCATACAAACTCTGAAATCTGTTCTACAACTAATATTGTGGTATGCTTTGAAATTTATATATATATATATATGTAAATATTAGGAGAGTTATTATAGGATTTGGTCTACATGACTGAGGGGATGGGCAAGTCCAAATTCTGAAGGGCAGGATGTAATCTGAAACTTGAAGGTGATGTTAAATTCCTTAGGAGAAACCACAAAGTATAAGTTCCAAAGAAAGTGACAAATTCACCAAAAGAATCCTATCTCTGAGCAGAGATAGATATTCTTCTTTCTGACTGCTGAAATCGTCATTCCCCCCTTTAAGGCCTTCAACCAATTGGATGAGATTTTTCTCATTGCTGAGAGCAATCGCCTTTATTGATTGTGTCTATAGTCAACCATGGACCCAATTAACTGACTAATGATTTAAATATATGAAATACCCATACAGTAGCAATCAGGCCAGTGCTTGCTTGACCAAACAAAAGCCAAGTTTACACATGAACTTAGCCACCAAGGAGCAGAGCAGGCAAATAATATAAATTGAGTTTTGACATTTTGAATTTAAAGTACTTTTCCATCATCCAAGTGGAAATATCACATGTAGGTGAATATATAGTTTATAGACTCTAGATACAGATAAAAATGTGTGAGCATTGTTTGTATAGACGGGGTAATTGAAACTGCCGTGGTCATTAGATCATTAGCAGTGGCAAATAGAGTGAGGGTCAGAAGAGTGTGGGGCAGAGACATGAGGGAATCCAGTATACACAGAGGAATTAGGTGCTGAAAATAATAAGATTTACAACAGGAAAGTAGAAGGAAAGAAAAAAAATCCCAAATAGAGAAGACATAGCAAATGAAATAATATTTGCAAAATAAAATGGACACCAGTCTGGAATTGTTTTTTATAAACCACAAAGAATTTATAAAGTACATAGTGTAAACATGGGGGCCCTCGTGGGAGGGTTGAGAAGAAGATTAGGGAAAGAAAACTCACTTATTCTGGCTGCCAAACATGGTTCTCCAAATTGATGTGCAATGGACCACAAAGCCAAATGAACACGTCTACAAAAGAACTTACGAAACAGTTCCTTCTGTTCCACAGATAGGGAAATTAAAGTCCAGACAAGTGAAATATCAGGTTAAGAATTGTAAAGCCACATCAGATTTTTATATATTTTCACAAAATATTCATAATTCCATTTTAATCAGAGGAAAAACAGCAGACAAATGTCATCTTGGAGGCACGCTATAAAACACCTGACCGGTATTCCTCAAAATTGTCAAAGTAATCAAAAACAAGGAAAGCCTGAAAAACTGTTAAGAGTCAAAGGAGCCTAGGAGGGAATGAGGACAAACATAATTGGCATCATGACTGGGTTCCAGGAACAGAAAAGGACATAAAGTAAACAATAAGGAATGTTGAATAAAGTAGAGACTTCAGTTAATAATAACGTATCAATATAGTTCATTAATTTTAATAAATGTACTATATTAATGTAAGATGGTAATAGGAAAAACTGGACGCTAGGTATATGGAAACTCTCTATCTCCCAAATTTTTTTAAGTCTAAAACCATTCTAAGATTTTTAAAGAGTAAAGATGAGGTCCTGCAAATCTGGGTGCATTGCTCAGCACAGTTTATGGGCTGTGGAGGAAAAGGTTTATTCATGCTGGTGGGAGGGCAAGGGAAAGTTCCCAAACTGCTTCCCCATCATGATTATTCTGTGGCATTTATATAATGTTAGAGACAAAGAAAGAAAATCATCTTGGTTAACAAGAAACAGAGGTCTGGAGAATTTCATTAGTCCCTTATCTCAGTTATTTACTACTTCCTTTAGGATTTATGACCTCTAAGATACCCGGAACATGGTGCCTCCGTGTCTGAGGTGGTAGATGAAAGAACACAAACAACGGTAATTAATGCATAGCTCAGCTGGTGCCCCGTCCTGTCTGGGTGCATCCTTTACCTCCTGCTTCTCTGTGAGACCCAAATGCACAGCTTGCTTACAGTTGCAAAGTTACATTTAAAATGCTAGCACTACAAAAGTTCATTAAAAAGATGTTCAACAATTCAAAATACAAAAGATGAAGTGATAATGTAATTTTGTTACTGACAAAAAAATTTGAAATCTTACATAAACTGTGGTAAACATTTTTTTAAAGTGTGGCATTACTGCAAAAATTTAAACGTAGGCCAAGAGAACAAAAGAGAGTCCAGAAATTGGTCCCACAGACATACACAATATTCATTTATGAGAAAGAATCCCCTGTAATCCAGTGGGGAAAATTTTTCCCCAGTTAATGATGCTAGAGCAATTAGTAATTGATAATAAAAATACAAACCATAAGCCAAAACAAAGGTTAATTTTTGGTTAATTTAGATTGAAGACCTAAGTATGAAGGCAAAGCAATATACTTCTAAAAGAAGAGAAGCAAATATATTCATTATATTAGAGGAGTTAAAATTTTCTTAAACAAAATAGATGTGGCATAAACCATAAAGAACATTAAATTTTGAGCTGGACTCCATTAAAATTGAATAATTCAATTCATGAGAACCGAATAACTATTTAAAAAGAGGTGGTACATATGCGTCTTGGAACTTCTAGACTAACACTGAAGTGCTCAGAGAAACTTCTCCAAAAGAGAGAAATTAAACCTGTTAAAATTAGTAAAGATAGTCATTTAAATTCTATGGTGATTGATCAAAGGGCTTCCAACAAATTAAGAAGCATTTAACAAAATCTATGGAAACTCAGCAAGAACAGGAGGTCATGACATACCCATCAGGGCTGTATCATCCCCACACAGATCCTACGTTCCTTGCCCTCTCTGGGGTGTAGAAGACCTAAACTAGCCAAAGCATCCAGTGGGTGTTCATACCATTTCCCACTCCCGTTGCTGTACACACAGAATGGGATTGGATAACCAGTGAAGAATTAGTTCTCCAGGGTCCATTCTCCCAGGGTCCCTACTCCCAGCTCCTGCTTCATAGCCCAGCTGTCCTGTCCAGGGAAGGTTTGGAGCAAGCATAATAGACTGGCAACACTCTACGCCTCTCAAAGGGCCAGGGGCGATTTGAATTAAATTTTGGTATTACTTATGCTTTGGGGCACTGTCAATAACAACAGAGAAATCAATTAGCAATTACTGGAGGCTAAAATTAGGTGTAATATCAATAGAGCAAACAAGGCAGAGGCTGAAAAGTGAGATCAAAGATGTAGATGATAAAAGCAAGCTTAGGGGAAAAAAAACACAATTATCTCTACACTTAAAAAACATTCTCTGGGTCTGCCCAAGGCTGCACTCTAAGGAGTGATCTGAGAGGCAACTTCTGAACTACAAGTAAGTACCTGGCTGAACAGGAGGCAAATTCATAAAATCCCTGAATAGTGAAAGTGGACTTTAAGCCACACATAAAGCTTTCAGTAAAAGATGAAATCTCTACTGGTTTAGGAACTTTAGCCCTACCTCTGATCAATCAGTACTGACTTATAAATGGTGCTACCATGGGCAAATGCTAGGAAGCCAGATTTAATGACGAAAGGGAAACAACTTTGAGCAGAAACATCAGACATGCACATTTCAAGGGAAATACTTTGAAGAAGCCAAGTACCAAAGAAATACAAAAAGCCAGCAACAACGAAATAAAACAAAAAACCTCGAGTGGGATTGAGGGAAGTTTGTATCCAGAAATTTTATAAAATATTATTGAAGTCCTTGGTCTCCAACAAAAACTTATGAGACAAATGAAATTACTGAAACAATATCATGCAATGAAATTTTGAGGCTGTAAAAATATAGAAATGTAATAAACTTGACAATAATAGCACAAAGGAAGTGGATGGGAGAAAAGGTACACTGGAGTAAGGAAATGATCCCACATGATAACTGGAATTCAAAAGAAGAAATTAAGAGAACTAGAAGTGATAAGTAAGAAAGTTTTCTAACAAACTAAAAAAAAAAACTTTGAACTTCTCTAAAGATGTAAGATGTACTATAATAACAATGTATTATTAGGTTTGTAATATATAAATGTAATTTGCTAACAATAAACACTAAAAATTGGCACGTAGAACAGAACTATATTCTGCATAGGATTAAAGTTTATATTTCTCATGGTATTGTTACTATAAATATGAAGTAAATTCTGACAAGGTAAAATGTGTATTGTAAGCCTATGGGAAATATTAAGAAGGTAACTCAAAGATAGTTAATATAATATTAATGGAATTTAAATATTTCACTCAAAAAGTACCCACTTAGTAAAAAAAGTCAATAAAGGAACAAAAAAATATTAAGACATATAGAACACAAAAATCAAAATGGTAGATATAAATCCAGTCATACCAATAAAAATGTTAAATATGAATGAATTCAGCAAATCCAGTCAAATGGCAGAGATAGTAAGAATGAATGAAAATAAACAAAATTCAATTTTATGCTGTATATAGGAAACACACTTTAGAATTCAAAGATACAAATAGGTTGAAAGTAAAAGGCCGGAATAAGATATACTATGTAAATAACAACCAAAAGAGAGCTGGAGTAGTTCTAAAGGTAGAATATATAAACTTCAAGATAAAAAATGGCTACTAGAGATCAAGAGATATATTTTGTAATTATCAAAGGGCCAACCTACCAAAAAGATATAACAATTATAACAGAGAGAATTGAAAGGAAAAATTGATAATTCAACAATAGTTTCATTTTCTAATACCTCACTTTCAAAAATGGACAGAACAGCTATAAAGCAACTTTACCTAACAGACATCGATATCATATATTATGGACAACATCAGAATATACATGCTTCTCAATCATGCATGGAGCATTCTACAGACTAGATTATATGCTAGAACATAAAACAAACCATAATAAATTTCAAAGGTATGGAGTCATACAGAGCATGTTCTATGGCCACAATTTAATTAAATTAAAAATCAATAACAGAAGGAAATTTGGAGAATTCACAAATAAAAGGAAATGAAACACACACTCCAACTAACTAATGGCTCAAAGAAGAAATCGTTAAGACAAATTAGAAAATACTTTAAGAAGATTGAAAACTGAAACATAACCTATTAAAACAAATCAGATACAGATGAGCAGTACTGAGAGAGACATTTATAACTTAAATGTTAATATTAGAAAAAAAAGAAAAAAAATCTCAAATCTATATACCTCCCCTTTCAGCTTAAAAGAAATCTAGCATGATAAAATAAACTCATAGATAGCATGAGGAAAGAAATACTCCAGATTACAGTAGAAATTAGTGAAATGAAGAATAGTAGGAGAATACAACCAACTCAACAGTTATTTTTGAATAGATCATCAAAATTGTCAAACCTTTAGCTAGGTAAATAAGAAAAATAGAGAAGGCTCAAATTATTAAAATGAGGACTTACAGATGGGACACCTATCAATCTTAAAAAAATGAAAAGGATTATAGGAAACTATAATAAATAAAGTATGTTAAAAACTAGATAACTTAGATGAAATTTACTAATTATAAAAAGACACAAACTACCAAATTGACTTGATGAGAAATAGGAAATTTGAATAGACATGTAATAGGTGAAGAGGTTAAATTACTAATTAAAAACTTCCCAGGTGGGCCACGGTGGCTCAGCAGGCAAGAATGCTCGCCTGCCATGCCGGAGGACCCGGGTTCGATTCCCGGTGCCTGCCCATGTTAGAAAAAAAAAAAAAGAAAAAGAAAACCAAGGCTACATACTATTCAAATCCTGTATCTACAAAAACAAAGTTAAAAAAAAAACTTCCCATAAGGACCTGAACAAATGGCTTCTTTGGTGAATTCTACTGAACATTTCATGAGGAATTAACACCAATCCTTCAGAAACCCTTTCAGAAAATAGAAAAGGAGGGAAGATTTCCTAACTCATTCTGTGAAGCCTGTATTATCCTTATATCAAAACCAGACAATGTTATCACAAGAAATTTCCCTTAAATGCACCTGTGCATCTAGAATAAAAAATCTTCAACAAAATACTAGCCAACAAAATCCAGCAATGTATATATACATATATATAATTTTTATACATTTATTTTCATTTGATTAATTAATATATAAAGAAGATTTTACCATGACCATGACCAAGTAGGATTTTCCTAGGAATGCAAACTTGGTTTAACATCCAAAAATCAATGTGCTACATTAATAGATAAAGGGACAAAAATTATTTCAATAGCTGCAGAAATCCTTTGACAAAATCTAACACCTTTTGATGATAAAAAAAAACTTCCAACAATGATCTATAGCACCAATGGTATACCTATAAAAAATCTCAAGACTCTTATGTAGCTATAGACAAGCTTATCTGAAATTTCCATGTAGAAAAAAGCCTTCCACAGTAATAAGAGTAGAATAGAATAGATTGAACAGTCATCCCTCTTTTAAAACAATAAGACTACTTGGAAAAAATATCAAAATCAAATTTTTCAGAACTTTGGATTAACCTAAGGCTTACAAAAATATGAGGAGTGTTTGGTCAAGACATTGACCAAATGCCTTAAAAGAAAACATTAGAGGAGGGAATGTTTTCAGAAGGTTTGAAAAACTCTGACAGACCCCTATGAATTTAGAAGGCCAAACACATGTACAACGTAGACCTGAAAATGTCTTAATTTCTCATCTCTGCCTGAACTTGAGGATCTGTACAAACAAGGTGTAAAGTTTCAAGTAGAGCTGTAGGTGCCTGCTAAAACGTGAAGGGATGCCTAGAATAAACACTGTGCTCCTCTACAAAAACTGGGATACTTATTGGTTAAAGGCATTTAAGGAAATCTCAATACAATCATAAACTGAACACAAAACTAACTGTGTAGTGGCGTTAGTGACCCCACTCAACAAAGAATGCAAGTTTTGTAGAATTAATCCCAAAAAATCACTGTTTTGGTTTGCTGAAGTTTCTCTGAGGAAAGGTTCATGGTACTAGGGGTTCTCCTGTCATTGGGGAAGGCACATGGTGACATCTGCTGGTCCTTCTCTCCTGGGTCCTGGTTCCAATGACTCTTTCTCTACTCCTCTGGGGGCTTTCCTTTTTATTCTCTGACAAAGGACCCCAAAAAAGGATTAAGATGCACCTTGAATGAGCTGGGTCACCTCCCAGTTGAAATAACCTAGCCAGAAGGTCCCACCCACAATAGGTCTGTACCCCAAGAGTGGATTAAAACAAAATGGCCTTTTCTAGGATACATAACAGCTCTAAACTACCACAATCACTAAACAAATAAACAGCACAGAAAATAACAGAAAAACAGCACAAACAGTTACAAAGTATTCTATGGATGGAATAATCTGAGTTCCAAATTTGCTTGGCTCCAGACCTTAGCTTCCATGTTTCTGCCTTTGAAGTCATTTTTCTTTCGATCTGTCCCTTTAGTATAGGCTGGGAGTGGTTTCATCCAATTTTGCAACAAAAACTTGTTCGGTTCGGCAGACATCATACAGAGGTCAAACCCATCAGACAATGGGACTTTCCACAAATCCTTTCTGGATAATTTCATCTCCAATCCTAGTTTATTCTGAAATGGTGGATTGCTTTCACGTTTGTTTGAATCTTCACTTGGGAAAATATTCTGAGGTCTCATTTTCTAAAAGCTCAGAATTTTCTAGACCATCAATTTCTGTTTTTTTTTGTACCTAAAAATTCAGTTCTGAGCTTATCGATTCCCTCTCACATTTTACTGTAAGCTGCAAGGAGAAGCCAGGCTGCATTTTACACATTTAATTTGAAAATTTCCTTATCTAAATATCTGAACTCATTGTTTTCAAATTCCACCCTTCATCCAAAATCAGCATTAAATTTTACCAAATTCTATGCCACTTTATAAAACGAATCATCTTTCTTTCTGTTTGCAATAACACATGTATTATTTCTGTCCAAGGCCTCAATGGAAGTAACTTTAGCATTCATATTTCTAACAACAGACTTCAACACAACTCAGGTCTTTGCTATTCACCTCCTCAAAATTCTTCCAGAATCTTCCTCTTATCCATGTAAAAAGCCATTCCAACATGTTTGGTATTTGCAAACAGCAGCACCCCACTTCTCTGGTACCAAAATCTGGACATTTTCATGGCCTCAGAACTGGAAATTTATGACCTAATAAATCCCCTTTGTAAAAGCCAATCCATTTCTGGATTGCATTCCAGAAGCTTTAGCAAACTGAAACTGGCACCAACAAGAGGATAACTTCTTGGAGGTAAGGCAACATCTGGGTTCCTCTATTAGCTGGGAAGGGACATGGCAGCATCTGCTGGCTCTCCTAGGGATTCAAAATGGCTCTCTCAGCTCCAGTGGGCCTTTCTGGCTTCTCCTGGGGGTGTTTCCTTCTACAGCTACAAATGTCTGAGTCTAGGCATCTGCTCTCCATATTGGCTCTTCAAGTATCTCCAGACGTCTTTGTTCTGGTTTCATTTTGCTATTCTCCATGTTGGTTCTGAGCTCTTTCTCTCACTGTGAGCTCCTTTAAGAACTCCAGTAAACTAATTAAGACCCACCTTGAATGGGAAGGGTCACAACTCCAAGGAAATAATATAATCAAAATATTGCACCCATGGTTGAGAGAGTCACATCTCCAGGGAAATGACCTAATCAAAATATCCCACTGTACGATAGGTCTGCCCCACAAGATTGGATTAGGATTAAGAGAACATGACTATTCTAGGGTATATAATAATTTCAAACCAGCACAGACTCTATTCTCACACCTTATACAAAAATTAACTCAAATGGATCAAAGACCTAAACATTAGAGATAAGATCATAAAACTTTTAGGAGAAAATATCTTAACAATCTTGTCATAGGACTTGGTTTCCTAGACCTTATATCCAAAGCACAAGCAATGAAAGAAGAAATAGATAAATGGATCTCCTCAAAATTGAATACACTTGTGCATCAAAGGACTATGTCAGGAAAGCAAAAGGCAGCCTACACAATGGAAGAAAATATTCAGAAACCACATATTGGACAAGGACTTAATATCAAGAATATATAAAGAGATCCTACAACTCAACAACAAAAAGGCAAAAAAAAAAAATTAAAAATGGAAAAAGACATGGATAGACACTTTTCCAAAGAGGAAATACAAATGGCTCAAAAGCATATGAAAAAAAATGCTCAACTTCACTAGCTATTAGGGAAAAATGCAAATCAAAACCACAATGAGATATAATCTTAAACCTACCAGAATGGTCATTATAAAAAAATAATAAACAGGAAACAACAAGTGCTAGAGAGAATGTGGAGAAATAGGTACACTTATTCACTGTTGATGTGAATGTTGAATGATGCACCCACTTTCATAGGCAGTTTGGAGGTTCCTCAGGAAACTAAATGTAGAATAGTTGTATGATCCAGCAATTCCATTACTAGGTATGTATTTGGAAGAACAGAAAGCACAGTTTACAAAAGGATGTTTTGCACATCAGTGTTTATATTGGCATTATTCACAATTTCCAAGAGATGGAGACAGCCAAATGCCCATAAATGGATGAGTGGATAAACAAACTGTGGTATATATACAATGGAATACTATGCAGCTGTAAGATGTAATAAAGTCATGATATATGCCACAATATAGATGAACTTTGAGGATGTTATATTGAGTGAAATAAGGCAGAAACAAAAGAACAAATACTGTATGGTCTCACTAAAATGAACTAACTATAATGAGCAAACTCTGGGAGTTTAAGTTGAGAATGCAGGTTATCAGGAAATAGAAAGAGGGTAGAGAATGCATATTTGATGCTGAATGAGTACAGAATGTTCAAACAGAATTGATTGTAAAGATTCAGAAATGTATATTACAATATTATGAGGTGGTAGCACAATATTGTAAGTATAATGAACAAAGCTGAGTGAGAGTATGGTTGAAAGAGAAAGGCTAAAGTCATATATAACACTGAAAGGAAAGATAAGGTATTAAAAGTAGACTGTATAACTTAGTAAACCTAGAACAATGATGGTGATTAAATATATAAATATAGGAAAGTTTTTACATGAAGGAGAACAAATTAATATCACCATTGCAAGGTATTAAAAGTGGGATGATATATGTTAAAAATACAATTAATTAATCTAGGGTCCATGGCTAACAGTAACATTGTAATCATCTTTCATTAATTTTAGGAAAGGCAATATACGAAAGCTATATGTCAATAAGAGGAGAATATAAAGCAGGTGTGTTGGATCTTGTTTTATCTCTTTTTGTTTCCTCTTCTTTATTTTGGAATAAATGTAAATGTTCTAATATAGATTGTGGTAGTGAAAGGTTAACTATGTAATTATACTAGGAGCTATTGATTATACACTTAAGATGGGTTGTACGGTGTGTGAATAGAAGTATTTAAAAATAAACAGAAAAATACAAGTGCTGGAGAAGTGTGGAGAAAGCGATGTATCTATTAACTATTGGTAGGGAGTAAAATGATGTAGTCCCTCTGGAGGGCAGCATAGGGATTCCACCGGCGGCTAAGTATATGGTTGCTACATAATCCTGCAACCCTTTAATTAGGTATATACCCAGAAAAAATGAAAGGAGGTACACAAATAGAGATTTGCACACTGGTGTTTCTGGTGGCATTTTTCATGATTTTCAATAGATGGAGGTGGCCAAAGGGTACATTGTCTGATGAATGGAAGGGTGAAATGTGGTGTATACATATGACAGAATACTGAGAGCCTGAAGAAAGGAATGAAGTTGTGAGGCAAACAATTAAGTTAATGATTCTTGAGGACATTATGTTGAGTGAAATGAGTTATACATCAAAAGACAAATATTGTATGGTCTCAATGATATAAGCTAACTATAATGAGCAAACTCTGAGAATTGAATTTGAGAGCATATGTTATCATGGAATAGAAAGTGGGCAGAGATGGGCAATCGATGATTAAGGAGTACAGATGTTCAATAAGTTTCACTGTAAAGGTTCCTAGATTGTAAGCCCTTACAGCAGTCACAACTACTCCTGAGTTTTAACTGTTATTTTCAAATTTTGAGATCTGTATGCTTGTGAATAACCTGGTTATTACTTATAACTTTGGGTATCTGTGTGCAATGGAGGCTCAGAGTTAGAGTTTTACAGTTCTGAAAGCCAGCATTACTCCATACAGCAACTGTTAAAGAAGTTGGAAAAAAAGAGATCAGACTTCAATTATAAATGTGAAGGAAATGGATCTGGTTAGGGCTCAGGTAAATCAGAGTGCAGGGTAAAGATATTGTTCTTATTTAAAACTTCAACTTGGGTGTGAGATCAAAGGAAGAGATGTTTACTTTGTCCAAAATTTAAATTTTCTGGTGTACACTGTCTAATTTAAACTGCCTGATCAGTTTATCTAAACAATCCAATTACATGGAACCAAGAATGAGAAATGAGATCTTGTTATTTTGTACAGGTTAAGGTAATACTCTGATATATTCCAGAGTATTTTGGGCAGAAATTTTAAAAAGTATTTGCAAAGTCTCCTTGAGGGACTGGAGAAAAATGTGAAACTATTAATCTGCCCCACCAGAAAAATTCCTCATATTCTCTCAAGCATTAGGGACTCCCAATTTAATATGTCAAGTCCATGATCTTGAGGGCTGTCCTTACGAAACTTATCTCTGCAATGGCAAAGCAAAGTCAATTTATAACTGTGCCTAAGAGTCACTCCCAGAGAACCTCTTTTGGTGCTTAGATGTGGCTTCTCTTTCTAATCTGAATCTGTAGATAAAATCACTACTCCCCCATATATGGGACATGATCCCATGGGTGTAAGTCTCCTTGGCAATGTGGGACATGATATTCAGTGATGAGCCTGGCCCTGGCATCATGGAATTGAGAATGTCTTTTTGACAAAAAGGGGAAAAGAAATTGAACAAAATAAAATTTCAGTGGCTAAGAGATTTCAGAGTTGCAGGGTCATTCTGGAGGTTACTTTATACAAGCTTCTGCCAGATTTTGCAAATTGCCACAGTATGCCAGGCACCAAATACAATATTCCAGAAAGCTCTAAAGAATACCCTCTACTCTCTCTAAGTCTCTATAAATGTTTTACCTAGCAAGTTTATTTTTCCAGAACTTTAAGGCCTCCAGATTGTTCCAATGCCAGATAACTCCTGAAACCCAGAAGTACCAGTCTCTCCGAGAACACTCACCAGTTTCATCCTCTAGCCCATGAGGTCAACACCCCTTTCCAGCACGAAGAAGTTAAAATGGCCATTTCCCAGTTATCTCTGAAGATTGAGAGAATTATCAAATGAGAGGGAGGAGGTGTAATGGAGAAATTTGGATTTAACAAATGATATGACTACTGACAGATAGAAAGATTTTTCTTTTTAGTTTCTAGTGTATTAGAATAACTAGAAGGAAATACCAGAAATTGTTGAGCTATAGTCCAGTAGCCCTGATCTTTGATAATGATTGTACAGCTATATACAAACAAACAAACAAAAAGTCAGTTACCCATGTTTGACAGATTTACTTCTGGGTGTTTTTTCAGTTCCACTGACCTATACAGCTATATCTGACAACACTACACTGTCTTAGTTAACTTAACTTTATTGTATATCTTTAAATTGGGTAGAATGAAATACTAGGGCTCAATGGGGAGGGGCAGTATAAGGGGTATGGAATGTTTAATGTTTTCTTTTTTTCCTTTTAATTTCTTTTTCTGCAGTAATACAAATGTTCTTAGCTTGATCACGGTGATGAATGCACAACCATGTGACTGATGGGGCTGTGAATCACTGACTCTATACTTTGGATAGATTGTATGGGTGTATGAATAGATCGCAATAAAATCACACTTAAAAAATACATTGAATTACATCATAAAAATACAATTAATAATCTCTAACATGTAAAAATAATAGCACAAAGCAAATATATATGTACATAGAAAAAGCTGTAGGAGAAAACCCAGAGCAGAATATCTGCCATAGTTATTCTCCTCCAGGTGGAGGCTTAGGGAAATTTTCATGTTCTTCTTTATACTTTTATATATTTCCCATTTATTTCACAATGAACCTACCCCTTTTATAATTGAAAAAAATCATATAATTTTTAATAATAGGGTAATGATCAATGTTAAAAAAAAACAAGGAAAACAATGCATTCCTTGATAAGGAAATATGGAGAGAATTTATCACTAGAAGATTGTCTACAAGAAGTATTAATAGAGACCTTCAGACTGTAATGGAAGGACATAGAAAGTAATTTAAGTTCATATGAAGAAATAATGAACATGAGAAGTTAGCTATTTAAATATAAAACAGTATAAAATATTTTTGCTTATCATTTTCCATCTATTTTATTTAAAAACAAACTGAAAAACATCAAACTGTAGAAAAGAAACCAGTTACATGGGTTCATAATAATGCAAATATGATTTATAAGATAATATCACAAAGGAGGGGGCAAGTGTATGGAGTTATATGGAATCAAAGTTTTGTATACTATTGAAAATAAGTTGATCTCAATCCAAGCTAGACTGTTTTAGTTAAATGATAATAGTAACCTTCAGGGCATCCACTAGCAAAATAACTCTAAAATAAATAGCAAAGCTATTTGAATGCTATATAAGATAGCATGTACTAACACAAAAAAAGCAGTAATGGAGGAAAATGAGATACATTGACAAAAAATGTAAAATAACAAACATAAATTCTAAGTAATGATTAATTCCATCAAATGTCAAAGAACTAAAAATGCCAATCAAAAGACAGACGTTTCCAGAATATATTAAGAGAAAAAAACATGATCAAATTATATGATGAATATAAGAAACCTACTTTAGATTCCAAGACAGATAGTGTAAGAATAGAAGTATGAACAATGCATGCTATGTAAACAGTAAAAAATAAAATAAAAAAGAGAGCTAAAGCAATTATACTATCAAGCAAATATAAGACAAAAATTGTTACTTTAGAAAAAGAAGAAAAAATTTTATTATAAAAGGGTTAATCCGTAAGAAGACATAACAATTATAAGCATATGTGGGGATCTAATAACTGCCTCAAAATTCAAAGGAAAAACTAACAGAATTCACCTTTTGAACATTTCCTAAGACATATCATATGATAGGGAATAACAGAAACCTCAATCATTTTCAAAGGTGAGCAATCATAGGGAGCATGTTCATTAACTACAATGGAATAAAATTTAAAAATTAATATACGAGGAAATTTGGGAAATTTACAAATAGATAAAAATTAAATAGCATTCCTAAATAACCAACAAGTCAAAGAAGAAATCATAAGGAAATTTATAAAGTACTTTGAAAATTTTTGAAAGCAAAAATACAGCATACAGAAATTTTGTGAGATGCAGCTCAAAAGCAGTGATTAGAAGCACATTTACACTTGTAAACATGTACAATAAAAAAGAAAGATCTCAGGTTAATAACCTTATCTTCTACCTTAAGCAACTCACAAAAACAGGCAAACTAAGTGCAAAGCACAAAAAAGTGAATAGCAAAGATTAGAGCAGAAATAAATTAGAGCAAAGAGAAATTCGATGAAACCAAAAGTTGTTTTTATGAAGAGATCAACAAAATTGACATACCTTTAGCTTGACTGAGAAAAGCAGAAGACTCAAATTACTGATACCAAGAATGAAATAGAGGACGTCAGATCTGACCTTACTGAAATACAGAAAAAAATAAGAGACTATTGTGAATAATTGTACACATTATTCACAATTTATTTATTAATAAATTAAATAACACATGAAATAGACAAATTCATAGAAAGACACAAACTGCCAAAATTGAAGCAAGATTCCCTGGTGATTTCTACCAAAAGACTGAAGGAATTAATGTTCACAAACTCCTAGAAAAAATTAGACAGAAAGGAGCAGTTCCCAACCATTTGAGAAGGTGAAAATCAGACAAAGACATCACAGGAAAAGAAAACTACAGACAGATGTCTCTTTTGAATACACATGTAAAAATCCTTAATAAGATAATAGCAAACCAACTCTAACAACATATTAAAAAATATTATACCCAATGACCAACAGGATTTATCCAAGAACTGCAAGGCTATTCTAACAGATGAACCACAATGTTAGGACAAAACATATGATCACTCAATAGACAAAGAAAAGCATTTGACGAAATTTAATCTTTTTTATGATAAAAATCTTCAACAAACTACAAACAGAAAAGAACCTCATCCTCTTGATAAAGGCCATCTATGAAAAAATCCTAAAATAACATCATAATGGGAAAGACTGAAAGCTTTCCCCTTAAGAACAGAAAACTTACTACTTCTTTTTAACATTGCAATGTTAACTGGGCTATTAAAAAGAAAATTTTAAAAATTGTAAGGAAGCATCACTCACAGGACACATGATCTTGTAAATAGAAAATACCAAGGACTGTACCACCAAATTATAATTAAAAGGAAATTTCATCCAGATTGTAACACTAAAGATCAATAACCAAATTTAATTTTTTATATATTAGTAATGAACAAAGTAAGATGGAAATAAGAAGCCAATTCCATTCACAATAGCATGAAAAAGAACAAAATATGTAGGAATAAATATAACAAGTTTATACATGTGCAAAATTTGTACACTGAAATCTTCAAAATATTGTTGAAAGAAATTAAATAGCTACATAAATGAAAATACATCCCATATACATAGACTGGAAGATTTAAAATTGTAAGATGGTAATACTCCCAAACTGATCTACAGATTCAACACTGTTCCTATAAAAATAAAAATCTGTTTTCCGGAGAAATTAACTAAAATTCATATGGACTTTCAAAGAAACTTGAAAAGCCTAAACAATCCTGAAAAAGAACAAAATTTGAGGACTCATACTTCCTACTTTCAATTACTGATAATCTACAGTCATCAAGAAAATGTGGTATTGGCATAAGGATAGACATATAGATTCACTGAAATTCTAGAAATAAGCCCTTACGTTTGTTGTCTTTTGGTTTTTGACAAGGATGTCAAGACAATTCAATAGAGAAATACAGGCTGACCTTGGATTAGTCAATCATTTCTTTTTTATGATATCGATAGCACAAAGAAACCAAAGAAACAATAAAATGGACTTCAACAAAATTAAAATTTTATACTTCAAAAGACACCATCAAGAAGGTGAAAAAAAAAACAACCTGCAGAACGACAGCATATATCTGCAAATCATATATCTAATAAGTGAATTGTATCAAAAATATGTAAAAACTTTTAAAACTCAACAATACAAAGAAAAATATTACAATCTAAAAAATGGGCAATGTGTTTGAATATCCATTTCAGCCAAGGGAGATAAAAAAATGGCAATAAGCACATGAAAATATGAATAAAAAAACATTAGTAGTTAGGAGAAGTGCCAGCCAAAATCAGGAGATTTCATTTCCTACCCACTAGGATGACTAAAATAATTTTAAAAAGAAAGAGAGAACCAATTGTTGATGAGAATGCAGAGAAATTGGAACTCTCATACATTGCTGCTGCGACTGTAACATCAAACCTTTCTAGTGGTTCATATAATTACATATAATTAAATGTAAAAAGTAAAACTATAAAATTTTAGAAGAGAACACAGGATAAGTTCTTCTTTACGTTATTAGATAAGTTCTAATAACGTAAAGAATTCTTAGATATGTCATGCCAAAGCCTGATCCATTTTTTTAATTCATAAATTGGACTTTATCAAATTGAAAAACTTTGCTGTATGAAAGCCTGGATAAATGTTTCACATCCATACAATTAAGTACTTTCCAGTAATAAAGAGTAATAACTTTTGATACATGAAAAAAGTAGATGACTTTCAAGGATACTATGCTGAGTTTAAAGGAGCCAATCTCAAAGTTTTAACTTGCTGAACCAATTTTAGAACATTCTCAAAATGACAAAATTCTAATGATAAAGAACAGATCATTAAGTGCTCTGGCAATTGATCAGTAAAGGTTTATTGTTGGAGATACTGTGGCTATAAAGGGGAAGCAGGAAGTGTGTTTTTGTAGTAATGGGACACTTCCACATCCTGGCAGTGGTGATGGATGCCCAAGTCTGTACACATGATAAAATTTCATAGAACTCTACACCAACAAACAAAGAAAAGTGTACTGTATTTGAAAATGTTGAAATCCAAATACGGTCTAAAGTTAGTTAATTGTTGCATACCATGTCACTTTGCTGGTTTTGACACTAGTTGAGTAAGATGTTACTGTTGGGTGAAGCTGGTTATAGACTACACAGGAACTCACTGTATTATCGATGCAAAATTCTTGGGAGTCAAAATTCAATTCAATATACATAAGTTAAAAAATTACCCTAGGTACAGAATGATATCAGTGTTTGCTAGGGGCTGAGAAATATCAAAGGAATTGACCACATGTGACACAAGGAAATTCTGGAGAGTGATTGTGGAGTTGCTTACATGATTGTATAACTTTGTCAAATCTCAGTCTATAAACTTTTGATTTTAGTATATGCAAATTATACTTCAACAAACCTGAACTAATTCGTATAAAATCATTCCAACTCTTTCAGAGGTGTATCTCCTATACCTAATTCTGGTAGTGTTTACCTACATTTACTATTAAAGAGCATTTTTTTAGCTTAGAATAGTGGGAATAATAAACTCTAAGGCTTTATTTATTAAATAATGTAAAGCAGGCATGACAATCCAGAGTAGAGTTCATTCTTCTCAATTATAAAGTGTTTGCAAATATTTTCTGGATCCTCAGATGAAGACTAAGTTCCAGTCTTTTTGAAGTAGTGTAGTTCTATATTTTGGTCTTTTGATAATTTCGAATTCACCTTTAATGGATTGAATGACTCTTACTATTCAGTGCAAATCATTCTTCAGACAAATAGCACAGACCCCAGTATTTGAAAGTTTTGCCTGGGTTTTTGATGTTAAAATCATTTAGAAAATAATTGTTAGCATAATCTTTAACATAAAATGATGACATACAATTTTCAGCCAAGTGAATACTTTATGAATTATTATTACCTTAAAACGGTATAGGACTTCTGATACCATATCATGGTGTAGAATAAATAAAACTCTGCTTGGCACATGTTAAATATTTTGTACTGGATGATTTGAATTAAAGTGTCCCGTCTAATTGAATTTGGAATGGTGGTTTTTCAGGCATTGGTTTGGATCAGAGTGTCTGGTTATAGGTGTCTGGAGAGTAACTAGAGGCATAAGGATGCTTGGTGATGATTCAGAAAAAAAGAGCAAGGCAGTTGCATTTAAGAAGCTATGTACCAGGAAAAAGAGGGCCGTTTCTTGATTCGGTCACTAAATACTTGTCTTAAGCCATTCTATTTTCCCCGGGCCTTGGGGTTCTATATATAATGGATACTCCATAATTCCAGGTATCCATGGTTAATATTTGTGGTATGAATGGAAAATATTATTTTGTCCAAGATTCCCAGTTTATGTACTAACCAAGTGTCATTTACAATTATGTGTGGTGAAGGGCTTTTTGCGATCATGTGCAAAACACAAAACTACCTGAAAACTGTATACCTTGTAGAATTTGGTTTAATACTCCTAAAACCTGGGAATCAGAGGGCTCCCTATCCATTCCTATAACAGGATGCTTATAACAGAACAAAATGGTTCAGAAAATTTGTGTCCATGTACCAGCTCAGAAAACATTGAGATATGGATGGTGAAAATGGCTGTGCATTCTTACATCCTGTCTGACTTGAGAGAATGGGCAGGATTCCCTTCAGTTCTTCCCTGGAGCTTAATTAAGCCAATTGTTACTCTGCATATCAATCTTGAGACTGGAAGGGAAACTTTGGTATATAATGTCATTGTTGGGAAATGTTAAAATAGGTAAAATTAGGTCATGTGAATAATAAAACACCTCAATATTTTTTATTAAACTTATTTTTCCATTATGATAGTAAATGCATGTTCCTTGTTTTCAAAAATGTGTAGAAATGTAAAAAGAAGAAAACCTTAACTCTTCACCCAGAAGTAATCAATTTTAATATTTTGATGTTATTAATAGTTGATCTTTTTTCCTTAGTTATGACAGTAGGGTTAAAGTTCCTTGTGTGACTATAAATGCACCTACTCGAATAGGTATATTAATAGGCCAGTAATGAAAATGCTCATGGGGCTGTGGAGAAAATGGAACCCTCAGGTACTGCTAGTGGGAGTGTAAAAAATACAGCCATTTTCTGTCCCACTTTCATTATGACTAAAGTGTAGAGTTGATGTCTCTCTAATAAAATTCTTATAAAACTAAGCTATATACATGAGGCAGGCTGCCTCAGGGAACTTTTGCAGATAACTGTCACTCCATAAAGAAGAGTTTCCGTTCTCTAATAGGTAATTTCAACCTGTATACTGAAAGTTCCAGTTATCACTTATCATCTGATATCCACCATCTGACATAATGTCTGCTACATAGTAGGTTTATTATGTAATATGTGGAGTAAAAATGAAATAAATACATATATGAATATACCATGCTGTTGAAGAATTTTTTATACTAGCCATCTAAAATGAAAAAGGCCATGCAACTAAGTGAATAAAGTTTTATGTTCTAATGAAAAATATTTCTTTAATTATGAGAAAGAATATTTGAATAAATATATAATCATTTAACATTTTACAACAAATATTTAGGGTTTTAAATTGCTATAGGTTTTAGATTATCAAACATATAAGTGAGAAATTGAATTGAACTGAGTAATTGAACATAGAGAAGCAAAACCCTAAAATCACGGGATCATAGAGTTGGAAAGAAACTTGAACACTTTATATGCCAATATGTGTTCTGTGGAAGGATTCACCTGGTCTTCTAGGAATAGGGTCCTGAGAAGAATTCAATTTCAAAATCAACCACAAAACAAGATAAAAATAAATGCCATACTGATGTATACTTCAATCAAAATTCAGCATATACCAAAATGATCAAATTGAACTCTGTTCCGTAAAAGCCTGTAGAGAAGACACAGAGAGAGAAAAAAATGAAAGACTTAAAGAAACTAAACTTGCTGGGTTGTGCATAAAGTACCTCTCCTTGAGGAGGATGTGAGTCAGGACACAATGGAGAGGTTGGGCTCCACTCCCGGAAACAGTTGAATCCCACTTGCTCCTGGGCCCTGCACATGTCTTCTTCCTCCTGTGGGGCTACTTGACCCTTCCTACTTGCTCTATCCTGACTCAGTCTTGGAGCCTATCCAGACCTGAGGAAGGAGAGGATTAAGGGTTGAGTTAGTAGCCCTTGAAAAGGAGATTGGCAGTTTGGGGATTATAAGTGCAAGACTTTATAAACAAAATACCTGTGAGTGAATATGAAAGACAGGCCAAGAAGGCTGGCAGAGTGAAGGAGGGAGGGAAGGGAGATTGGATGGAGATCTCCCAGATTGTCCTGCACTTTAAGAAAGATCTAGAAGGCTGTAGTAGAGTACAGGAAATACAGTCAATCATCAGAAGACTCCCTTCACATCATGAATGGATCTACTGTGATAAATTTCAGATAGCAGCATTCATTAGAGTCCCTTGCTCAGTTGCACTCCCATTAATGAAGAACCGCAAGACTCATTCGCATGAAATCACAGAGGTCTGCTGTGCAGCATCAGCAGCATCAGGGTTTTGGAATTACATTATATTGGTCCCTAGTCTTCCATTAGTAATTCATAATAAAATAAATTTTAAATTAATTGATTATTATGTTTGCAGAACACCCAGCACAGTTATATAGAAAGCTCAAATACAAAACCATTTTCAGAAATGAGAACTTCAGGGAAGGTACAATGTGTGCTCAGCATCTTTTACACAGATATAATAGTCATTCTATGTGTATTCTGTACCTGTTATAAGCCACAAGAATTGTCCTAACATTTTGTGATAGTTTCTTCATTACTTTTTTAGAAAAAAATAATTACTATTATATTCTTACTTCCTCTCTCTGCAGAAAATACATAGATTTGTGTAAATTTCGCCATTGGTTTCACAAACTGGATCACTTTCACTGGTGCAAGCAAGTGTTGTAATTATGCCCAGAGGACACAGAGGCTATAAAATACAAAGAGACAATATGAAATTTATCAAACAATCAACACTGGAATAAAATTTTCCTCAGTCTTTAATATGATATGCCATTCATCAAAATGTAATAAATATAATCTATATGTAGGTTTAATGACAAACACTAACATAACCACAATCTACTTAAACTTAAGAAGTAATCAGCTTTTTTTACAAGACTGCTACTATTTTAAAGCCATATACTTTGAGAGATACGTCAACCTCCTCGCCCCCCAACTTCTCTTAAATTCTGATCATATCTCCATCCTTCCATCAAACTAGAACAAATCATGAAATTGAATTTGACTACATATATGCATAATATGTATTGCATATATATATTTCATTGTTCTGACAGTTATACCTGCCAACTTTCTATATTCTCTCACAGATATTTCCTCTCATAATATATATTTATTTATATTTTATATACACAAATGTGTGTATATATTTACATGTATATGTACTTGTGTGTGCATGTGATTTGGTTAGTTTTCACAGTTTATGTAATTTTGTATAAATAAATATTGTATGCATTTGTTTATGACTTTTTTAACTTCTCTGTGAAGTCTATTTTGGTGTTTAAAGCTATAGTCATTTCTTTTAATCTGTGTAAAATGTTCCACACGTGAATATATAAAAATAAACATTTTTAATACACCTTTAAATGGGTAATTGGTTGGGTTTTTTTTCTTTTGTTTTGCTAGGATGAACATTTCTACTCTAAACACCCATTAACCTGTCTTAGATGTTTGCAACCCACAAGGTTTTTACCAAAGAATGGTATTTGGATAAGAAGATATTTTCACCTTGACAGGAAGCCAAATGATCTTGAATAACTGTAAAAATATTGTATAAGATTTTTAATTTAGTGTAGTGATAACATCTACTTTTACTTTTTGAAGGTTCATGTTACTGAGCATATTGCTGGGTGAATTTTGCTGCTGAAATTTACAACACAAAAGAAGTTAACACTTTTTTTCAACTTCCTAAAGAATCAGAATCACCTTACCTTTTTCACATAAAATGGTATTGCTTGAAATGAAATTTCTGTGAAAAACACACAAATGAAAATGTTAAAAAACTGAAAATAAAATAAAGAATTATCTCTGGTAGGAAGTGACCACATCTCTTAGACACAGAACTATACATAAAATGCCATAAGCAAAAGCAACAGGAAATGTAATGAGCCTTTAATGGTAGCAGCAAAACATAATTTCACAAAGTAAAACAAAATAAAATTATTTTACTTTTCAAATTGTTCACACTCTATGAAAAATAATTTATGAATTATTTTTTAATGCTCTTTCCAACATCCTGCTTTAAAGATACCATTGTTTTTTCACTTTTGACACTCTCTTCAGAAAAGACACTGCCTTGCATGAAGTCACTCAACTGTGAGGAAATTAATCGGTACTTAATTCATCAGCACTCTGCTCTGATTACGTCACATTTATCTATTCTGAAATTCATGGATTTAATTCTCTGAGATTTAAGGAAGATAACTTGCCCCCCAAAAAGCTAATGAAGTTTTCTGTTTACACAAAATCTTGATTCTGGAGGAATCATAGCTGGCAAGCAACAAAATAAGATTGCTAAGGAATATCAAATCTAGAAATCATTCCTCTTCATGTGCGGCATTTAAAAACCAAGGATTCTAACATCCAAAGGAAAAAAAAAAGGATTGAGGTAAAGTCTGTTAGTTTAAAGAGCTAAGAGCTAATCAAAGAGCTAAGATCTCTTGTCTTTTCTAATACACCATGTTATCTCCACTTCTCTAATTTGGGAGATGAGAAAAAACAAGCTACTGGTGTAATTTCAAAAAAAAGTAAAAAGGCATTTGTATCACACCCTATTTTATTTCACCAGTTTAAGGATTACAAATCCAATGAAACAAGCCCCTCCATACTTAAATTAGAGCCATTGTTTCCTGCATTTTCTAGGGTATGCAAATTATTTCACCCAGGACTGGAAAATTTACTCACCAGAATTGAGAGTAAGTGTTAAGACAGTGACTAAGACAGCTTTGATCCATGTGAAGAAGAAAGACATTTTATCAAGTCTGTGGAAGAAATACTTCAAATGGTTTAGTGCTCAAGCAACAAGGGAAAATTTTTATTTTTCAGTAGACAAACAATTTGAATCTAGGACCCAAGAATGGAATGTTTCTTACTAGTAAAGGGATTGTTCCAACCACCTAGATTCTAATTAAGGTAGACTATCCCTTCCCTTCTTCCCCCAACCCTATGATTCAACGCTACATAATACGCAAACACACACACAATCCCCTAGAGATGTGAGAAAAAGTCCAGAAAAAGTCCTACTATACCAATGAGAAGGAGCTGATTAATCCCAACCCTTCTGGTCAGGCCGAAAGGAGCCTGGCTGCTTTGAAGCGAACTTGTACTTCTGAGTCTCATTTTTTTCCCCCACAGACAATAGAAAGGTATTCTGGATAGGGCTGACCTGGAACAGTCCTCACAAAATGCTATGCATGAAGTCTACCTCCCTAGTTTCCCCATGTGGCCTACCTACACAGAGAGACAGTGGAGAATAAGGTCAATAGCTCTGGAGATCCAGACTGTATTATTTTTCTTTCCTCTTCAGCCACCTCCTCATTGGTGTGTGGGTGAGGAGCTCAATGGGGGTAAACCAGATGGCCCTGGGGAAATGAGACACAGGTATTCTGTGTTCTGCCTGGAGGCTAGAAAGTAAGTTATGAAAGGTGCCTTACAAAGAATTCTCTATAGATCTTCCTCCAGCAGGAGGCTTGGGGACAATTTGATCTGATGAAACCAGAAGTAGGAGGAAAGGAGAAGGTAAAAGATCTTAAAATAGAGAAGATACATGAAAGCTTTCCAAGCAAATGAGCTGGAAAGAGAATCAAAGCAAGAAAAAGAATGAGCTTTGTGAACTGTGACTTGATATATGCATAGACCCTCATCAGTTTTCAACACTAGCAGCACACTATATTCAACTGGAGTTCCTTTTTTGTGTGCATGTTATACTTTTATTTTGAGACAACTGTAGATTTCCGCCAGTTATAAGATATAATAGAGATGAACCAGTTTCTTGAATGGTAGCATCTTGTAAACCTATAGTACAATGTCATATCCAGGAGCTGACATCACCCGGAGTCCTCTGTATTAATGCCCAGTCCCACCACCAAGACAATGAAACTGTAATTCATAGATGAGGCCTGTACACTGGTTTAAAAAATTCCCAGATGGGTTTGGACCAGTCAGTTTTGGAGAACTTTAGGCCAGATCACAGGGTATAAATTTCTGGGTTAGGAGAGAGAGAAACATAGGTGGTTAAATTGAGGCCATATGGGATAATGCTCTAAATTAAACATTAAGTAATTTCATCTTTATTTCATAGATAAATGGGAGACTGGAAGCTTTTTAAACTTGAGAGATCTTTGTTCAGAGTTATCTTCTCCCATATTTACTAATCTGCATCATATCTCACTTATGGATGGAGGATGGCAGTTGATAGACCAAATTCTAACCTCATTTACTGCTTAGTAACCTTGACTTAAAGTTATGATAGACTAATCCACAATTTCCTTATTTAGAATATGATTATAATTATTCTTATCTCATTGGTTTATTTTAAATAGTACGAAATACTTAAACTTACATTTTCACTTCAGTCTATATTTAAATTATGTGTTGATTTAGAATAGTCACCCTAATCCTGTCTGTTTTGCAATGAAGGAACCCAGTATTTAGAAAAGAAACTTTAAGTCTAGAAATCTTCAATGCTAATTTGATAGGAGACATCAAATTCTGATAAATATAAAAATGCTCCTTGTTTATGATAAATTGATATTATATTTGTAGTAACTCTTTAAATGAGATACATACACACAGACATATCTGTCACTGATAATTACTTCTGGTACATGACATTGGAGGGCAAAGTAAACCAAAGTCTACAATTGAAGTTGCTGGGAAATACTTTACAAGCCCCACACTGGACTTCTTTTCTTAGACATATTCACCAACAGAAAATAAGAGCAGGAGAGATTGCCTATGACTCACAGCAGGCTACAAACATTTTAAAGTTCACAAGGAAAAGGAATGCTGGACATGTGGATTATTTCGTAGCGCTCCATGACAAAAATGAAATTGCGTGTATTATTCAAATTGGAGCAAGGACAGCAGTAAAAATATAAAGACTATGTCTTTGAGAGAATAGAGATTTTAAAAGACAGAGAGGAAGAGGAACCTACAGCACTCTCTAGCCTTCCCAATGTCACTGTCCTAATAAGTTCTGGGCAAAGAAACCCATGATTCTGGAGAACAACAGGGATGACCTACCTAGATTTAACTTTTATGCGTAAACGATTAAGATTCATGCTGGACCCTTCCCCAGATTACTATATAGTACAATTATTTCTTGAAGATCAAATACTGTTTAAAACAGAATTAGAGAAACCCAAATTTATCAAACTTTCAAAAGTAACTGGAGTCTTCTAATCTGCCTCATGTCTCAAAAGAGATCAAAGTGATTCCATGACATTTACACCAGGAGAAGAAAAAAAAACCGGACCAGGAACAGGGATGAATTTTAGTAGATTAGTGTTTCTAGAGATTAGAATATAATGCTCAAATCCTTTCTTATAGGAAAAGAAGTGGGTGGTGAATAGGGTACCAATAAACTTCCAAGCAGCACATGAATCTCAGTCTTCATGCCAGGAGGCTTCTTAGTAGGTGAGGCTTATATTACTCCAAACCAGCTACCCATGTGAGAGCTGTGTTAGAGAGGGAGAAGAAAGACACACCTATCCATCTCTCTGCAGAGATATAATTAGGGGCACAAATGTTAGCTGTAAGGAAAGAGCATCTGGACCACAGAAGAGGGGGGTCTTATTGACAAATGGGACCTATCTCTGAGATATCACTCTGTCAACAGGATCAAAACTCTAGTAAAAAACAATTCTGACAAATCCTCATATCCAGCTTATATGGGTAGACAGAGGTTTGCTCATAAATTCAGATACTTTCGTATTATGATATCCTTTTTGGCATGCAAGGGGCTAATAGAAATTTATTATCATGATAGAGGGATATAAAAGAAAGTCAGTGCCAAAGCTTAGAATTTTGAAAAGTGACCAGGATCATGATGACATTTAAATTTTCTGTGTATTTACGAACAAAAACAAACAAACAAAAAAACATGATATTTAACAAATAAATTGGATAATAGAAATCTCAGGACTGGGATGACTTTTTACACCTATGACTGACAGATTTTTGCCAAGATTGCTAAGTCCACTCAATTGGAAGGGATAATTTCTTCAAAATGGTGCTGGGAAAACTGGATATCCATATGCAGAAGAATGAAGGTAAACCCCTATCTCATACTATATACAAAAATCAACACAAAATTGATCAAAAATCTAAATAAAAGAACCAGGACTGGGGTGCAATGGTAGTTCAGTGGTAGAATTCTCACCTGCATGTGGAAGACCTGCGTCCGAGTCCTGGACCATGCACTTCCCAAAACAAACAAGCAAGCAAGCAAGCAAAAACAAACAAAAATTCAGCAAATGGTGCTATAATAATAGGATGCTCACATGGAAAAAGAATGAAATACAGCTCCTACAATACTGCATACCAAAAAGAGAGAGAGAGAGAGAGAGAGAGAGAGAGAGAGAGAGACAGAGAGACAGAGAGACAGAGAGCTCTGACTATAAAATTCCCAATAGAAAATGTAAGGAAGCATCTAATTGCATAAGAAATAGTATCTTAGTCTTTATACCAAAAGAAAAAAATACATCAATGTTATTTCATCAAAATTAAAAACTTTTGTGCAACAAAAGACATCATCATGAAGGTAAAAATACAACCTACAGGATGGGAGAAAATATTTTGAAACCGCATATACGATAAGGTTTTTTAAATATTTTGTATTGTGCAATATAACATAGATACAAAAAAGCAATAAATTTCAAGTTACACTTGACAACTGGTTATAGAATGGATTTCAAAGTTTGGTACAGGTTACAGTTCCATGGTTTTTCCTTCTATCTGCTCCAAGACACTGGATACTAACAAGAAATATCAATGTAATGACTCAGTAGTCATACTCATTTGTTAAATCCTAACTTCTCTGTTATAACTTCTCCTTCTTCTTTGATCCTTCTTCTAATCTTTATGGATATTTGGGTTATGCCCTATTTTTTTTTTTTTTTTTTTACATGGGCAGGCACCGGGTACCAAACCCGGGTCCTCGGGCAAGGCAGGCAAGGCAAGCACTCTTACCTGCTGAGCCACCGTGGCCCTGGGTTATTCCCATTTTAACTTTCTTCATGTTGAAAAGGGGTGTCAACAATATTGCATAGGGAGATGGAACTGGTTGACGTTCTTGGAAGAACCGGCACCTCTGTGTTCCAGAATTTACCTGGCCTAGAAATCATCTGAAGGTTTTAGGTTTCTGAAAAGTAACTTAGTGTGTGAAACTTTTGTAGGATCTCAAATAGAGCCCTGGGTGACCTTTAGAGCCCATCATTACAGGAGTGATGCTGGTTGGGATTTGGAAAACCTTAGCACTTAGTGATATACAATTGAAGCGTGCACAAGAGTAGCCTCCAGAAGAGCCTCTCAACACTATTTGAACTCTCTTAGTCGCTGATAGCTTATTTTGTTACATTTCTTTTCCTTCCTTTTGGTTAGGAAGGCATAGTTGATCCCATGGTGCCAGGACCAGGCTCATCCCTGGGATTCCCACGTTGTCAGGGAAATTCACACCCCTGCATGTCATGTCCCATGTAGGGGGGAGAATAATGATTTTACTTGCAGAGTTGGGCTAAGAGAGAGAGAGAGGCCCCATCTGAGGAACAAAAGAAGTTTTCTGTAAGTAGTTCTTGGGCATAACTATAGGCACAGTTATCTTCTCCACTATAGAAATAAGTTTTCTAAGAGTAAGTCTCAAGATCAAGGGTTTGGCCTATTGACTTGGGAGTCCTTAGTGTATGAGAGAGTATCTGGGCTTTCCCAGGTGGGAAAGAAGTTTAATAGTTTCATATTTTTTCTCTAGTCCATCTTGGAACCTTGTCAATATTTGTAAATACCCTGGAACGTATGCAGATATTACATTAAGCTATACAGAATTACATGTCCTTGTTCCCATTCTGGGCTCTGTGTATTTGGGGTGTTTAAATGAACTATCCAGACAGATTGAGTTATATTGTGTGCTACAGAAAATTTAGGTTTTTGACAAAATAAACCTCTCTTCCTTTGGTCTCATATAGTAAATGAAGTTCTAAAATACAGACACTGTCATCCTTTACCCTGTATTCTGATTTACCTTAGTTCCAACAGATCAGCTTCATTCTTGTTTCCAGTTGAAGCCTGATCTCTTTTTCAGTTTCTTTAACAGTTGTTGTATGGAGCAATACTGACCTTCAGAGCCATAGAACTCCAACTTTGAGTCTTAGGTGTCACATATGTACCATAAGTTTCAGAGAAACTGTATTCATTGAGCATCATGGATAATATCCAAAGTAAACAATCCATGTCTTACAGTATCCTCACTTACAACTTAATTGTTGTACAATTATCATCACTCTCACTTTTAGACAACTTTCATAGTTCCAAAGAGAAAAATAACAGATAAACCCCTATTCTGAAGAGAAAAATCCCCAAATCCCCTTAACTCTTGTACCTCAACCTCCAGTTTTTACCCCTAGTATTTCTGTGTCACTGGTGCTGTCTTCCTGTTAAATATAGGCATAGCATGCAGTGTTGTTTTCCCCTTATACCCTTCTGTTATTGACTCTTTGTAAAAGATTCATACCTTTGAAGAGGTTCATGCAAAAATATATGTATATTTGTAGTGTTAATCAGTGAGACACATGGCTCTAGACAGTCCTTTTCAATCTATTCACCTTCAGCATTCCCATAGCTTTAAGTTCAGCCTCATAATGTAATCATTCACCTATCTCTAGCTTTAGTGTATATCTAGGTCCCTTATATTCTACATTATAAGACTTTAAGTTTACCTTTATCAGGGTCATATTAGAATATATGATAAGGTTTAAATATCCAGAATTTATACAGAAATCCTACAAATCAAAAACAAAAAGAAAAGCAACCCAACTGAAAAATGGGCAAAAATCTTGACTAAACATTTCTCCAAAAAAAGACATACAAATGACAAAAGTAAACAACCATGTGAAAAGATGCTCAATATCACTAGCCATTAGGAAAATGAAATTAAAACTACTATCATTTCAACCCACTTGAATGACTACTATTTAAAAAGTAATAATGACAAATGTTGGAGAGGATATGAAGGAAAAGGAATTGTCATTTGTGTTGGGAATGTAAAATGGTGCAGTCACTGTGGGAAACAGTTTGGTGGTTCCTCAGAAAGTATAAAATTACCATATAACCCTGCAATACCACTGCTAGGTATATACCCAAAAGAGTTCAAAGCAGGGACTCGAACATGTATTTTTACATTAATGTTCATAGCAATTATTCACAATTGCCAAAAGATGTAAGCAACCCAAGTATACATCAACAGATGAGTGGATAAACAAAATGTGGTATAAACATACAATGGTATATTATACAGCTATGAAAAGGAATGAAGTTCTAATACATGCAATAACATGGATGAACCTTAAAGACATTATGTTGAGTGAAATAAGCCAGACAAAAAGACAACTATTGTATGATCTCACGGATATGAAAAAATTAGAATACGTATATTCATACAGTCAGAAACCATAATACAAGGGCCAGGGTAGGAGTAGAAAATGAAAACTTAATTCTTATTTGATGCAGAGTTTCTGTTTGGGGTGATGGAAAAGTTTTGGGTAATGTATAGCAGTGATAATAACACAACATTGTGAATTATATATCTGAATGTGGTTAAAAGGAGAAATTTTGGGTGGTATATATGTTGCTAGAATAAAAAAACAAAGAAGCCAGCCATAGGACTTTACAACACAAAGAGTGATTCCTAATGTAAATTATGGACTAGTAATAGTACAATTACAATAATATTCTTTCATCAGTTTGTAACAAAGATACCACACTAATGCAAAACATTAAAGTGGGGGTGGGTAGATGGGAACTCTGTGTTCTCTGAGTGATCTTTCTATAAACCAACAACTTCTCTAATAAAATAATAATAATAATAATTATTATTATTATTATTATTATTAAAGATGAAATGCTTCCACTCACAAAGATAAAAATAAAAAGTGCACTTTTAAGAATAACAATAAATAACACTACCATCATATTTGCTCTTAGGCACTGGAATTTTGCCTCAAAGATAAATGGCTATTTAAACCTTCCTTAGGATCCAAGGTTTATTTTCATATCCGGAAATGACACCATAGTTTTTTCCTTCAAAGTCATCAGTAAGAAGTGTGCCTACCTTCAGAGGGCAGAGATCAGACCTATCTACCTCCATTTCTTCCAAATGAGGAAAAATTAACTGGAATTCCCCGCTCCACCCAGTTGCCCTCATCCCAAAGCTCTCTGCTACAGGCATAGAAGAGAAAAGAAATGTAGAGATTATCATATAAATTGCTGAAGGCAGCCAATAGATATTAGAACTTTACAAAAGTATCCTCACATATTCCACGTGGAATTTCATTTCATATGTGAATTACATTTACTTTCTGTCACAGATATGTCACTCCATCCCACCTATTTCTATTTCTAAACAAACATTAGCTTGGCATCCTGGAACTCATATCCTAGTGGCACAGAAATATATCAGTCAGATAATGAAAAATAAAAATCTATACTAGGAAAGTGAGATATGGAGGTAAAAGATCCTAAGTTCAGTTTTGACATATTTAACTAGAAGTGCCTTTGAGATATTCAAATAGAGATATCATAGGTAGGTTAATACACAATTTAATGTCTTTGGGCTACAGATTTAAATATATGTTTTCTTTGTATGTGTAGTAACTAAAAATCAGTGCAGCTATGGTTGAAATCACCATGAATAGAGTACATAGCGAGAGTCAAAAATATGTAAGAAAGAAACTTGGGGAAATGCATATTTACTGGGTAAGAAGAAAAACTTTGGCCTGGAGAAAAAAAAACAACAACAACCAACACAGGTGAAACATATTGAAGAGGAAGAAAAAATAATCCATGAATTGTTCCACACATTTAAAACTCTGTCACTTATGAAAAAGACCCCACTGCCTTCAATGCAGAGAATTTATTTTCAAGAAATGTTATTGTGACAATTATATATTTGTATGGGAAAATAAAGAGAACAATGACTCTTACTACAAACAAAACCAAAAATTAATTCAAGGTGGATCATAATGTAAGTATGGAAGCAAATCAATCAAGTTTCTAGGAGAAAAGTGGAGAATACACTCATTAACTTGTGGTTGGAAGTGATTTCTTAAATAGAACAGATGTAGTGTTAGCCATAACTGTAACCAATAAATTATATACTGGACACTATTAAAATTTAGAAAAACTCTACCCATTGATAATTCATTAAAAGATGTACAGAGATAAAATAGAGGCTATGAAAAGACTTAAATATATATTTATTCACAAAAAGACTCCTATCCAAAATATGTATGTGTGTATATATCACACTTCCATAAATGAATAACTAAAACATAAACAAGCCAATTCAAAGCTGCTAAAGAGGGCAGGCCACAGTGACTCAGTAGGCAGAGTTCTGGCCTGCCATGTCAGAGACCTGGGTTCAATCCCCGGTGCCTGCCCAAGAAAAAAAAAATTTAAACTGCTAAAGATGAAATGCTACGTGGTATCCTAACTGGAACACAGAACAGATGAAGGGTTAAATAAAAAAACATTGAAAGAGAAAAAAGAATGCTTTAACGGGATCGTAGGTAGATTTGAAATGACTAGAAAAGAGTCAGAGAAAATGAAAGACAAATCAATAGAAACAGCAAATTTAAATGAAAAGAAAAAAGAAGGAAAAAATATAGAACAGAACATTCAAGATCCATAGGACAATATCAAAAGGTATAGTATATGGAATACCATTAGGAGAAGAAATCAAAGAGATCAACTACTTTGAAAATAGTTTTAGCCACTGTATAGTGATTACAATATGCATTTTAACATATTAATTATATGTATTTATTAATTCAAGCCTATCTTGAAATAACACTGTAATGCTTCTTCTGTAGTGCTATATCGTTTTTGTATAGTGTTCCAATTCCTCCCTTACATCCCTTGTGGCATTGTTGTCATTCATTTCATTTATACCTTAATGTAATTTTGCAGGAGATATGAAAGTATTGAAAGTGTATGCACTTTACATCAGAGTATCAAAATACATAACCGAAATAACTGAAATAACTGAAAAGAGAAGTTGAAAAATCCGCTATCACAGTTGGAGATTTAAGCATAACTCGTAAGTAACTGATAGATCAAGCAGGCAAAAAATGCTGGGATATAGATGACCTTAGTGGTGTTAGCAATCAACCTGATCTTATTGATATTTACAAAATATTTTCTCCAATAACAGCAGAATACACAGGCTTCTCAAACTCACATAGTACATTCACCTACCAAGAAAGGCCAAATTGTCAGGTAAACTCACTGCCCGCCCCCCAACGTGGGGCATGACTCCCAGAGGTGTAAATCTCCCTGGAAACGTGGGACATGACTTCTAGGGATAAACCTGTACCCTGAATCGTGGGATTCAGAAAGCCTTCTTGACCAAAAGGAGGAAAAGAAATGAACCAAAATAATTTTTCAGTGGCTGAGAGATTTCAAATAGAGTCGAGAGGCATTCTGGAGGTGATTATGCATTATATAGATATCCCCTTTTAGTTTTTAGTGGATTGTAATAGCTTGAAGGAAATGCCTGAAACTGTTGAACTATATTCCAGTAGCCTTGATTCTCGTAGGTGATTGTATAAGCTACAATGACTGTGTGATTGTGAAAACCTTGTGGCTGACACTCCCTTTATCCAGTGCATGGACATATGAGTAAACTAATAAGGATAAATAAATAAATAAATAAATAAATAAATAAATAAATAAATAAAATGGGGGATAAGGAGCATAGAATGTTTTGGGTGTCTTTTTTTGCTTTTTATTTTTATTCTCATATGTACTTTTCTAGAGTAATGAAAATGTTCAAAAATTGATTGTGGTAATGAATGCAGAACTATATGATGATACTGTGAACCACTGATTGTAAACTTTGGATGATTATATAGAACGTGAGTATGTCTCAGTAAAATTGCATTAAAAAAAAGAAAGGGCGGGCCATGGTGGCTCAGCAGGTAGAGTTCTCACCTGCCATGCTGGAGACCCAGTTCAATTTCCGGTGCCTGACCATGCAAAAAAAAAAAAAAAAAGAAAAAAGAAAAAAGAAAGGTCATATCATGACCCACTAGATCATTTAAATAATAAAAGTATATTATCAGACCTCAGTGGAGTTAAACTAGAAAGCATACACAAAAGAGAGCTGGAAGATACCAAAATACTTGGAAACTGACAATGTATTTCTAAATAGCACTGGGTTCAACTGAATCTTTTTTTTTTAACATGGGCAGACACCGGGACTCAAACCCAGGTCTCCGGCATGACAGGCGAGAGTTCTGCCACAGAGCCACCGTCACACTACCCTCCACTGAAATTTAAAAACATATTTTGAACTAAATGAAAATACAACTTATCAAAATTGGAGGGAGGCAGGCAAAACAGTATTTAGAAATTTATAGCATTAAATTAATAAATGAGAAAAAAGAAAGATCTCAAATATACCTAATCTTTACCTTAAGGAACTGTAGAAAAAATTGCAAATTAAACCAAAATCAAGAGAAAAAAATGAAATAATTAAAATTAGTGCAGAAGTCCATGAAAATTAAAACCATTGAGAAAATTAATGAAACAAAAAGCTGGTTCATAGGAAAGATCAATCATATTAATAACACTCTAGTCAGTCTAAGCAAAAACTAAATAGAAATAAAAATAAGAGAAGATACAAATTACCATTATCAGAAATAAAACAGAGGTCATTACTACCGACCAAATGGGCATTAAAAAGATGAAGAAATTTTACAACTCTAAGTTCACAAATATGATAATGTACATGAAATGGAACAATTATCAGAAAGAAACAAACTAACAAATTTCACACAAGGTGAAACAGCTGACTGGAATAGTCCTACACCTATTTAAAATATTGGATCGATAATTAAACACTCCAAGAAGAAAGCAGCAGGTTCACTGGTTTCACTGGTGAATTCTTTCAAATATTTAAGAAAGAAATAATGCCAATTGTCTACACTCTCTTCCAGAAAATAGAGACAGAAGGAGAAGTTCTTAATTCATTCTGTGAGACCAGCATTACACTAATACCTAGATCAAATAAAGACATTAAAACAAAGGGGAAAAAAGGATAACATCTTTCATGATAAAAAATGCAAAAAATTCTCAACAAATGGAATTCAATAAGAGAAAAAATAATTATATACTGTGACCAAGTCTAATTTTTCCAGGCATGCAAAGCACGCTTAACATTCAAAAAAGTAATCAATATAACCCACCATAATAACGATTTAAAGAATAAAAATCAAATGATGATACAGAAAAAAACAATTGACAAAATCCAACACTCAGTCATGATTTAAAAATCTCAGCAAAGATGGTGGGATTTCCAGCAAGATGGTTACTAGGTGAGGCTGAGTTTGACTTAGAGGTTATCAACTGTTTCAGCCTTCCTTGGGATTATGCTTTCCTTTCACACAACGGATTTTAAGCATCTTCTTCCAAAATTATCTATAAGACTCACCTTTATAGAACAGTGGTCAAGTCTACATCTTGACTACACTCCAAATGGATCAAAAAATAAATAGGATGCCTGTCAAATTGCCTTAATTCCAAAGTATAGCTTCAGTCAGACAAGGTGAAAGAAGCATAGTCTCATATAATTTGCTAACAGCAGCGGACAAATATTAGAAATTTACTTTTGAATCCTCTATTAAGCCATGTGGAAAACCTATTTTATTTCTGTGGGATCCATTCCATTGCACACTTTTCCAGTGCTTATAAACATAAATTGTGCATTATTAGCATATGCTCTATGGGCAGATATATATATTATATATATATTAAATGATTATAAGAAATATAAAAGGGAGATATGGAGGATCTATGAGAGGTAATTTAGACAAATTAATCTTATTAAGGTAATCAGCTTAAGTCCATGGGCAGGAGACTAGAAAGGGCAAAAGTAATTTCCAGGAGAGGAAGTCTGCACAAGAGCCCAATGCTGGCCAGAAGTATGACCTAGAAATAAAGAAATGCCAAGATAATTCCAGAATACAAAGTAAAGAGTCACATAAAACAAGGTACAGGTGGAAAGGTAAAGAAGAGCAATCATGCAGGGTTTGAAGTCCACAGAACATTTTGGCTATTTGTCATGAGTCCAGAGATACATTTGAAGTATTATATGCATGTGAGGTGATATGATTCAGTTTTTAAAAATGTCACTCTGGTTAAAGCGTTCATAATATACTGGAAGAAAGCAAGTCTGGATAAATGTTGGTGAAAGAGCTAGATCTTTGGAATATTCCCTGTAAGAGAATATAGTCGCCTGTGCTATGATGGGATAGTGACTATGGGGAGAAAAGAATGAACATGAAAGACATGTAGAGATACCTTGTTAACTTACTGAATAAGAGGTTGAGTCAAACAGACAGTGCAACCTCTGACTTGTATCACCAACTGCATGGTTGAGCCATACTCAGATGCATAAACACAAGAAGTAGAACAAATGGAAGCAGAACAAGAAAAGAATATAAATTTTGCTTTGTTATTTTGAATTTAAAGTAACCTTAAGTCATTCAAGTGGGGATGTTATGCATAGGTGAAATCTGGTTTAAAGACACTGGGTGTAGATAAAAACTGGAGCCATGAATGAAATCACTAACAAAAGAGGGTAGAATAAGGGTCAAAAGAATCTAAGATAGATACATGAGGGAATACAGGATTAATGGTCAGCAAAAGAAATTGGAGCTGAAATAAAATTATGTAGAACAGCAGAAGTGGAAGGAAAGAAAAAAATTCTCAAGAGAGGGGAGGTAACAACCCACATAAAAATAATTTGATGTTTGAAAAGAGAATGGACATTGATCTGCGAAAGTTAAATATATCCCCCAAGAGTTTAAAAAAAGCATATAGCATATGTATAGGGGTACTGATGTAGGATTTGGGAAGGAGATTAAGGAAAAAACTCATTCTTTTTGGTTGCCAAACACATCTCTCATAGTTTACATGCAATGGGCTACAAAACCACATGAGCACTTCTGCAAAAGAGCTTAAGGATAGTTCCTTCCATTTCACAAATAAGGAAATTAAGGCCCAAAGAAGTGAAATATCAAGGTAAGAATTATAAAGCCATGCTAAAATGTTTTATATATTTTCTCAAATAATCTATAACCCCAATCTAATCATGAGAAAAACATCAAACAAATCTCAATTTAGGCACACTACAAAATATAGAAATATACGTGACAAATACAGTTCAAAGGAAATGGATGGGAGGAAAGTGAGATTGGATGCTGTTTCAGTTTGCTTATGCTGATGGAAAGCAATATACCAGAAATGGACTGGCTTTTATAAAGGGGACCTATTAAATTATTAATTTAAAGCCCCAATTCAATTGTATTGACAGGGTCACCCTAGAGAAGAAACTACCCACCCTGAATCTGATACTAGAGTCATCTTTATAGGCCTGCCAATTAACTTACTATTTAACACAATATAGATTGATAGAAATGTTTTATTTAATCAAGGAATTGCAAATGATAAGAGATCTATTATACTGTATATGCCCAAAGAACCTGTACTCAAGACACTTTCCATGAAGTAGTGGTTTTTAGGTTGATTTTCCTGGCAATGTCAGGTTATAACCCTTAGCCTGCAGCCCTGAAATCAGTATGAACCATAACTGTGATATATTAAACTATTACTGATGCACCTGGCATTTTTAGTGAAAATTCAAGAACCCCAAATAATTCTAAGCAGCAGTAAGAAGTAAGTTACTTCATCACTGATTACCTACAGAGAGTTCATGAGCTGGACAGAAGTTGAGGCTCCTGTTCTTAGGATCACAATAGAACAAAAATAAATAAATATTCTAAGGCCATGAAAATTATGTCCAAATTAAGGCATCAGTAAGAGCATACCTTACTTCAAGAATGGCCAATAGTGTCTGGGGTTTCTCTGTCACATGAGAAGACACATGGTGACATCAGCAAGCCCTTCTCTCCTGGGCTGGTTTCCAAAATGGCTCTCTCTCTCTTCTAGAGGCTTTTCTCTGAATTTCATCTCTTAGCTATTCTCCAAGTTCTGACTTTTTCAGTTCTGTAGGTCCTTGCTTTACATCTCCCAGGGTGTTTCTATCCAAATATTTGTGCTTTTTACAAAATTTTTCCCTCTTAAAGTATTCCAGTAAGCAGATTAAGACCCACCTTGAATGGGTAAGGTCTCATCTCCATGGAAACAACTTAATCAAGAAGTTGCACTCAACAATAGGTCTTCCCCCACAAAATTGGATTAAAAGAACATGGCTTTTCTGGGGGTACATAACAGCTTCAAACCAGCACATAACACCCTCCAGACCCCGAAAAGACATGTTCTTTCCATATACAAAATGCATTCATTCCATCGCAATATCACAAAAACCTTAAACTATTTCAATAGTAGTACAAATAAAATACAAGGTCAAAAGCAGTACAAAGTCTCATCAAAATTAGCTGCAGGTATGATTTGTTCTAAGACAAAATTCCCCTCTGGCTGTAGATCTGTAAAACTTAGAACAAGTTATCTGCTGTCAATATACAAAGGAGGTTCAGTCATAGGTTAAACGTTCCCATTTCCATAGGGAAAAATTGAAAGGAAAACTGGAGTCAATAGACCCAAACAATTCTGAAAACCTGCAGGGCAAGCTCCATTAGATTTCAAAATCTGAAAGTCAGTTATAGAATAATGTTTTATCCTCAGGGCTTGAAAGAGCTGCAGCCCCACCCTTTCCAAGGACTTGTGCAGCAATCCAACTCTTCAAACACTGGGGTGACGACTGCAACATTGGGGAGCACTGAGGAGACCACCTTGCTCTCAGTCTTCATCTTCAAGCATCTTTGTCATTTCCAGAGCACACATTCAGTCCCTTCAGTGCAATGGGGAGATGGCCAGGCTCTCCCAAATTCCCAAGGAATGGGCTCCACTCTCTCTGAGGTCTGGGGTGGCAGCATTCTTCCAGAACGATGTGCAGCTGAGTTCCCCTCAACTTCCTGAGGCATCTGAGAACCTGGGGTGGTAACCCTCTTTATGGATACTGAGGCAGAAGTCCTGCCCTCTGCCTCCAGGGTAACTCACCCTTTCCTTATGCATGGGCAGGTCCACTCCCTTGGCCTGACATTTCTTGGCTCCAGAACTTAGCTTCCATAGTTCTGTCTTTGAAGTAATCCTACCTTCAATTTGTCCATTTTCTGTCCCTTTTAGTCCAGACTGGCAGTGGTTCCATTCATAAAGATTTTGCAAAAAATTTGTCAGCTTCACATATAGCATACAGGAGTCAAAACTGTCAGAGAATAGGAATTTCTCCAAATCCCTTCTGGATTTTCCAATCCTGGCTTTTTCTGAAATGGCTGACTGTTTCCATGTTTGGTTAAACCCTCACATAGGACAGTATTCTCTGGGGACTCATTTCCCAAAAGCTCAGAATTTTCCAAACCATCAAGGTCTGGTTTCTTTGTACCCAAGAGTGCAGTTCTCAGCTTATCCCTTTCTTCCTGCATTTTACTATAAGCTGCAAGGAAAAGCCAGCCTGAATTTTCCACATTTAGTTTGAAATTTTTCTCAGCTAAATATCCAAGTTCATTGCTTTCAATTTCTACCTTCCATCCAACATCAGGAGTTAATGTTGCCAAATTCTCTGCCACTTTAAAACAAGGATTGCCTTCCTTCCAGTTTGCAGTGACACATTCATCATTTCTGTCTGAGACCTCATCAGAAGTATCTTTAGAGTTCATATTTCTACCAGTAGTCTCTTCAAAGCAAAGGCCTTTTCAATTAAACTCCTTCAATTCTTCCAGAGTCTTCCCCTTATCCATTTATAAAGCTGTTCCAGCATTTTTGTTATTTACAAATCACAGCACCCCACTCCTGATATCAAAATCTGTTTTGGTTTGCTAATGCTGCCATAAAGCAATATACCAGAAATGTACTGGCTTTTACAGATGCTAACTCAATTTCAGAGGAAGAAATTAAAAGAATTAAATTAAAATTTAATGTCAGAGGAAGAAATTAAAAGAAATAGTAAAAAGATAGTTGACATAATAAACTTGATAAACATATACTTTCTCCTCTTTCATATCTCAGTTTTTAAAAAGATGTTAGGTTATATAAAGTAATAATAATAATGCACTGTATGCCTGATGCAGGAAATAATGATAATCAAATGTATCTATGTTAACATTTCTAATAATACTTTTACAATAGTAACTCAAAAATGTGGAGAATGGAATGATGCTATAATATTAGATGTTTATGGCAAGACATCCAACAAGAAAATGATTCAAAAATATACTTAAAAATCATTAAATGAATTAAATGATATATTCAAACATATCCACTTTGTAAAAAAAAAAAAGGCAGTAAAAGAGGAACAAAGATATCAGGCATTTAGAAAATGAAAAGCAAAATGACAGCTGTAAATCCAATAATATCAGTAATACTAAATGAATTCAGAAGTGAATTAACTCAGAAGTGAATAGATTGAACAATTCAGGAAAAAAGCAAAGATTGTCTAAATAGATTATGGGAAAAATACAATGATATGTTCTCTGTTGGGGACACTTCATATTCAAAGATTAAAAATAAGTTGAAGTAAAAAGATTAAATATGTATTATGTGAAAATCAACCATAATGGAGCTGGCATGTCTATACTAGTATCAGATAAAATAGACTTTAAAACAAAAATTGTTACCAGAGATAAGAAGGAATATTTTATAATGAAAAAAATGTCAATCCATCAAGAAGATATAACAACTGTAATAATATAACAGTTATAAATAAGTGAGCCCCAACATACATGAAATAAAAACAGGAAAGAATTGAAGGGAAAAATAGACAATTTGATAATAACAGTTGGACATTTCAATTCTCCACTTTCAATAATGGACAGAAAAACTAGGCAAAAGATTAACACATATATAGAAGACTTGAACGCTATAAACCAATGAAATCTAACAGAATCCATATAACATCCCACCCATGGACATCGTAATATGCATTTTTCTCAAGGAATCTATATAATGCTCCACCCAAGGGCATAGCAATATGTATATTTCTCAAGGGCATATTGAATATTCTCCAGAATGTGTCAGCCCATAAAATTAATCTCAGCAGATTTAAAAGAATTTAAACGATACATCTGTGTTTTTTGACCATGTGTAATTAAATTAGAAATCAATAATAGAAGGAAATTTGTTAAATTCACAAATATGTGTAAATTAAACATAAAACCTTAATATGATGATAGAGACAGAAAGAAAAAGAGTTTAGAAGATGTTATTCTGCTGATTTTAAAGATGGAAGATGATGCCTTGGGCCAAGGAATCCAGGTGGCCTCTAGACACTTGAAAAGGCAAAGAAACAAATTCTCTTTTATAGCCACCATAAGAAGTGTAGCCTTGCTGATCCATTTTGGACATGTGATCTCCAGAAATTAAGAGAACAACTTCATGTTGTTTTAAGCCACAAAGTTTGTGATAATTTTATACAGCAGCAATAGAACATTAATTCAGCATCTCAGAGAAAACAAACATGAACATAATATAGAATGCTGAAAGACTGAATGCTTTCCATGTAAGACTGGAAATAATACAAGGTTGTCCAATCTTGCTCCTTATATTTAACTTTGTACTGCAGGTTATAGCTTAGGTAATTAGGCAAGGAAAAGAAAGAAAAGGCAACTAGATCACTTCCACATTCAGCTTCAGCATGCAAAGTGTTTGGATACCATTACACATTCTTACAAGAATTAAAGAAGTGAATAAACTGAAAATCAAAGACAAACCACTACTGTGAAATCTGGAAAGACAGGTAAATGCTGAGATACACAGCCCATATCAACTTAATCAATTGGTAGACTCACTTAAGTGGTAATTTTGATGAATTGACAGAAGCTTAGCATAGGCAAATTTAGAATGAGAAATTTCTCAGTCTAAAGACTTAGGAGGTTCCACATATTCATGGGTTTTATACCAGGAACCCCCCTGAGGTTCTCATGGTGAAGAGTCAAGAAAAACCACCTTATGTCTTTAGCAGAGAGAGAGAGGAAAAGTAACCATTTTTAAATATGTCCAGTGTATTCTCCATAACAAAAGTCAACTCTCCATTGAAAAAGACTTCATTAGAGCCCTTAACTGACTTTGGGAAAGGCAATTACTTGACTATTCTTCTCTAGTCTCCTTGTATAAACTACAGAAGGGGAACAAAATCTAAGCAATTTTTGTGAAGGATGAAGGTCAAAATCCAGGGACCCAGGCTGACAGACTGAAACTTAAAAGATCCTAGAATGCCTCTTCTCCCCCATACCTTATCACCACATTAACAGAGCTCCAATAGAACAATAGTGGATTACAAATTAATAAACTACAAGACACATGCTCTATTTAAGGAGTTCTTAGGAAACCCAAAGACAAAAACAAAAACACTAGAAGACATCCAACCCTCTGGCACTAATAAATGCAGAAACTTTAAACATGGCTCAACCCATAGCTAGGTTAACATAAAACATCACATTTAATGTTTATTTACCTCAGTTTCTGTTATAGAAATCATAATGCCTGGCTTCCAACAAAAACAATTACAAGGCATGCTAAAAGGCAATAAAAAAGTCTGAAGAGACAAAACAATCTGCAGAACAAGAATTGAATATGACAGATTTTGGAATTTTCAGAAAGGGATTTTGAAATAGCTATGATTAAGCTACAAGGACTCTAATGGAAAAAGTAGATAACATGCAAGAAGAGATGGAAAATGGAAGCAGAAGGCTAGAAACTCTAATAAATAATTGAAAGGAAATTCTAGAAATCCAAAGCACCACAACAGAAATGAAAAAATGCCTTTCATCAAAGACATTTCATTATGGAATGAATTGGCACTCCCAAAAGAAATGTGGAAGTACTACACCCTAGTACTTCAGAATGTAAACTTTTTTGGAAATAGGATCATTACAAATGGAATTAGGCAAGTTAAAATGAGGTTATACTATAGTAGGATGGGCTCTTAGTTCATATGACTGGTATACTTATAAGAAGGGGGAAAGCACAGACAGATGATGTGAGAATGCCATATCACAACTGAGGCAGGAAATACCATGGCTTTCAGAAAACCACATCCAGAAGCCAGGAGAGAGGCACAGAACAGATTTTTCCCTACAGGCTTCAGAAAAAGCATGGCTGTGCCTACACCTTGATTTTAGACTTCATGCCACCAGAAATGTGAGATAATAAATTTGCATTGTCACCTAGTTTGTGGCACTTTTTAATAGCATCCCAAGGAAACTAAGAGAGATGGCCACATAAGTAGTCAGGAAACAGATAAAGAGAAATAAGTGAGCTTAAATATATGTCAATGGAAACTTCCCAAACATAAATGCAAAGAGAAAAAAGAATGAAAACAAAAAACCTGGAACCGTGGAACATATTCAAAAGGTATAAAATACCAAAAACTATAATACTGAAGGAGAAAACAAGAGATTGGAGCAGAAGAAATATTTGAAGTAATAATGTCCAAGAGCATTCTAATATTAATGACAGACACCAAACCACAGAAACAGGAGGATCTGACAACACCAAGCAGAATAAATAGCAAAGCATGCTACACCTCAGAATATCATATGCAAACTGAAGAAAATCAAAGACAAGGAGAAAAGGATGAGACCAAAACAAAGATGAGAATTACAGCAGACTTCTAGTGAAAAATGATATTAGCAAAAAGCACATGGAGTGAAATATTTAGTATGGAAAGAAAAAAGAAAGCAAGCACCAAACTAGAATACAATATCCAGCAAAATTATCCTTCAAAAGAGAAGGAGAAGTAAAGACTTCTTCAGACAAACGAAAACTGAGGGAATTTATTGCAAGCAGACATGACCACAAGAAATGTTAAAATAAGTTCTTCAGAGAGAAGAAAAATGATATACATCAGAAACCCAATTCTACATAAAGAGAGAAGAACATAAGAAGTAATGATGGCAAAATAAAATATTTTATTTTTCTTGTTCTTAATTGATCTATAGATAATGGTTTGTTCAAAGTAATGATAGTAACACTGGATTGCATTACTATAGCATAAGGATAAGTGAAAAGGAATGAATGCAATGATATAAGGGACTGGAGGAAGGAATTCTGAATACTCTGCTTTATACTATTATAAGTTGGTATAGTGTTATTTGAATATGGACTTAGATTTGTTGTAAATGTATATTGAAAACTCTAGGAAAACCACTTAAAAAGGTTTAAAGAAGGATATGCTAAGGGAGAAGAAAAATGGAATCATTTAAAATTCTCAATTAAAATTAGAGAAAACAGATAAAAGGGGAAGATAGTAAAAAGCATAACAAATAGAAAGCAGTTGCAAACAGGATACCTGTTCAATACAACTATATCAATAATTAGTTAATGTGAATGGTCTAAATACATGGATGAAAAGAGAGATGTCAGAGTGGATTAAAAACAAGACTTTATTGTATGTTTTATATAAGAAACCCACTCCACGTATAAAGACACAGATAGTATAAATGTAAAGAGATTGTTTTAGATTTATAGGCTGCTCAAGAAAGTTCCATACAATCAATTGGCTTAATCAATGGAAATTTATTAGTTCATGGTTTTGAGGTTAAAAGAATGTCCATATCAAGGCAATGCTTTCTTACCTAAGACTGACATTGTGGGGCTGACTGCCAGCGATACTTGGTCTTTAGCCACATGGCAAGCACATGGTTCCATTTCCTGGTCTCGCTCTTGTAATACAAGTTTCCTTTATTTCAGCTTTGGGCTGCTTCCTTGTTGGCTTTTTCTCTATTTGAATTTCATTCTCTTTTGAAGGATTCCAGTAACAGGATTAAGACCCATCCTGACTGAGGTGGGTCACACTTTAACTGAAGTAACCTCATCAAAGGTCCTAATTATAGTTAGTTCACATACCCACAGGAAAGGATTAAATTTCAGAACATGTCTTTCTGGGGTACATATAGCTTCAAACCACCACAGGGATGAATGAAGAAATACTATATTAATGCAAATCTAAATAAAACTTTAGAATAAGGAAATTATCAGGGATAAAGTGGGTTCTTACGTAACGATGAATGGGTCAATTTGTCAAGAAGATGATCTTAAACGTGTGTCACTAATAACAAAGTATCAATTTACATGAGGCAATTACTGATACAATTGCAAGCAGAAATAGACAAAGCCACTATTTAAGTTGTAATTTCAAAACCCCATTTTCTTTAATTGAAAGATCTAGCAGGCAGGTTTTCAGTGAGGATACAGTTACACTGAACAGCATCATCTATCAACTAGATCTAAATGTCCCTTATAGGATATTTCATTCAGCAAAAGCAGAATAAACATTCTTCTAAGGGTCACAATTAACATTTACCAAGACAGACCACGTCCTGTATCATAAAGCACACCTTAACAACATTTTTAAAAGGTAGAAATCACACTGTATGCTTTAAAACCACAATGCAATTAAACTAGAAATCAACAACAGAAAGACAAGTGGGGAAAATCCCCAAATATATGGAGATTAAACAACACACTGCTAATTAACACATAGGTAAAAAGATGTAGTCTGAAGAGAATTTTTAAAAATTATTTTGAACTAAATGAAAATCAAAACACAACATCAAAATTTGTGGGATGCAGGTAAAGCAGTGCTGAGAGAAATTTATAGCATTAAATGCATTATGAAAAAAGATAAAGCTCTAAAACCAATAACTTAAATTTCAACTTTAGGAAAGTAGAGAAAAAAAGAGCAAATTAAACCTAAAGAAATAAAAAGAAAACAAAATAATTAAAATTAGAGCTGAAATAAATGATATTGAATACAGAAAAACTATTGAAATAAAACAAAATCCAAAGGTAAGTGAAACTGATAAGTCTCTAGACAAGCCAAGTAAAGAGAGAGAAAATATTTCTAACTAATGTTAGAAATGAAAGTGGAAACATCACTATGAATCCAATAGACATTAAAAGAAAGCTTTGCATCACTGTATGTTCACAAATTTAGTAACTTAGATAAATGAACCATTACTTTGAAAGTCTCAAGACATATATCTATTAAGTAAAATGAATCAATAAACAATACTCTTCCATAAAAGAAAGCACCAGGCACAAATGCTTTTTTTCACTGAATTCTACTAAACATTTAAGGAAGAAATGGCATGATTTGTTACAATCTCTTCCAGAATATACAAGAGTACATTACCCAAATACCAAGAGCAAATAAGAGCATTACATGAAAGGAAAACTATGTGGAGAGCCGCCTCCCGGGTCAGGCCTAGTGGACGCGCTGCAGCCTGCTCTAGAGTTCCCCCCGCCCATCGAGTGAGCCAGGATGGCGCCCACATCCTGCTTCCGCGTATGACGTACGCGCCCGCCAACCCTGTCTACCAATCACCCTTGTATACGTGGCGTTAGCCCATTGGGTTTGGATTTTGTATATAAAGGCGTTACCCGGACGGGGAGAGGGAGACGACCCACAGGGAGCCGTACCTGACGGCCGCACAGAGGTTGTCTCCCCGCGGGGTGCTTAGGCCCGCGTGGAACCTGTAACAGAGAATGCAAGCTTAACTCCAGTAAAGGTCTGTGCTCACAACCGTTGCGTGCCTCGAACCCGTGTTTATCACTCGAGTCGGTTTGCCTGCGCCTGTCTCTTTCTCCCCTCCTGTTCCCTTCGCCGGCCGGGGATCAGAAGCCGAACGAGACGGCTGCGGACAAGTGGTGGCCCGTACGGGGAACCTCCTTCTGCTGCCTCTCCCCGAGCTGGTGAGGACGTGCTTCTCGGGTTCGCGGCGGACCCTCCGCGCCTGATCAACGTGAGAGGGTGAGTACTTCCTATTACGTGAGAGTTAAGGGCTGTGGGCGTTCAGGTAGCCCCAGTGAATCGGGAGAGCTCCCCGATTGATTAAAGTACAGTGCCGACTGCAAGCATGGGGCAGTCAGGAAGTTCACCTTTATTACCCCCTTTAAAAACCCTTTTGAAGCAGTGGGGTATCTCGGTTAGGAAGAGTTCCCTCCTGCGGTTCTTAGACGATGTTGCTGCTTTTGCACCTTGGTTCGCCCACTCCGGGAGCCTTAGTCTGCCTTCTTGGTTAAAACTTGGTAATGACATAGAACGGGCGCGCCGGACGGGCCTTTGTATGGACCCGATCCTGGTCCCTATCTGGGAAACCGTCCGTGCTTGTCTTGAGGCGGAGAATGCTACAGGCCTAAGTCCGTCTTCCGCCCTGCTGCAGGCACGGCACGCGCTCCAAGAAACTCAGTCAGTTTCGTCTGCGGACGGCTCCCGTAAAGGCAAGCCGCCAGAGTCAAGCGATAGTTCAGACAGCTCTGACTCAGAGTCAGATGGTGATGAGACCGAGGGTGCAGACGCGCCTCCGCTGATCGATTGGGGGAGGCCCCCTGTCTCACCCACGCAGCCTTCCGCCCCGCCAGCGCCTGCTGCAGGGGCGCGGCGGCTTCCGGTGAATGGTTTTGGTGATCTCGCCAAAAACCCTCACCACGGGCTCCCTCTGGTGGCCGAATCAGGTAATTACAGTGGCTGCTCTCCAACTTCTAAGCGCTTGTTAAAAGGAATGGGATATGTCCCCGGCAAAGGCTTAGGAGCCTCATTGCACGGGCGCGCAAGGCCTATACAAGCTGTCTCCAATTCTGACAGACGAGGCCTGGGTTTTTCCTAGGGGCCACTGAGGGGAGACTCCCACCCACACCTATAAAACTAAAGTAGAAGACCAGTACCCCGGTGTGGGTGCCTCAGTGGCCCTTACCAAAAGAAAAGCTGTCAGCATTGCATACTCTAGTGTCTATACAGCTAAAAGAGAGCCACATCATTCCCTCCACATCACCTTGGAACACCCCTATTTTTGTCATAAAGAAAAAATCAGGCAGATGGAGATTGTTACATGATTTAAGAGCCATTAATAATTGCATGGAGTCCTTAGGACCTGTTCAGATGGGGTTGCCCCTTCTCTCAGCTCTGCCAGAGCATTGGTCTATTTTCATCTTAGACATCAAAGACTTACTAAAGAAACAGAAAGGGGGAATAGGTCACGGCCTGTCCCCAAAGGCTCAACTGTCTATAGCCTTGTTTACGTACAATTTTTTAAATGAAAATTCACTAGGAATGACACCTGCTCTTCAGCATACTACTCCGAGTCCTCCACATAGAGGTCTAGTCCGTTGGAAGGACGTCCTGTCAGGACAATGGCAAGGCCCTGACCCAGTGCTCAGCTGGGCCAGAGGCTCTGTTTGTGTTTTTCCCCAGGAACCAGGACGTCAACCAGTGTGGGTTCCAGAAAGACTGGTGAGAACCGTGACATCGCCCGAGGAGGCCAAGGAGCTGCTGCCCAACAAATCAGCAAACCTTCAACCTGAACCACCAGATCCGGTCTCCAACTCTGCTGATGACGGCGGCGACTGACGAGATGGCAACGAAAACGCCGGTCACCCTTCGATTGTTTAGAAGGGGGACCAGTTTTAATAACCCCCGTTGCCTTCGACCTTTCCAAACTGGGCGAGACTGTACAAAGTCTGTGGAACCGAGTCACCTCTTGGTTCTCTTGGCCCAATTTGACTACTTGGATCCTCGTGGCGGTGGGACTATTAGTGGGATTAGTCACTGTTAAATGCTTGTTAGAACGCTTGCTCCAGACACAGCAGCAATTACGTGTCACTACCATGTTGGCTATGTCACTTGCCCCTGATGCCCCTGGCGACACCCGCACCGTAGCCCTGTCCTCCCCCCCACTGCGTGGCCCGTCACGGCCACTCAAGGCGGGACGCTCGAAAGTAAGGTCTGCTGCAAAGCCCATGGCCGTGTCCCGGGTGTAAAAGGCGGCACCAGAAGTCATAATTTTTGTCTAAAGGATGATCTCTAAGGCAGAGTCACGGTCCTGGCCAGACTAGACTCCGGCCATTGCACAGAGACATCTAGTGACACTCTCGACTCTGGTTGCCGCTCTCCTGAGCCCCGCTTAGCCCAGTTGCGAGGCGAAGCACTGCAGGGAGAGTCACGTGGTTTCCAGCTCACGGGCTCTCCAGTCTCTATATGAGGAGGCATTCTGGTTGGTGCCTAGCAAGCCTAGTCCAGACTCCCCAAAGCACCAAAACAAGTAGTGGGCTAATCAAGCTCACGGGAGCTCACTCATCAATGGAGACACTGGGTCTAAGAAAGGGTCTACGGACCAAAAATAATAAAAAAGGGGGAGATGTGGAGAGCCGCCTCCCGGGTCAGGCCTAGTGGACGCGCTGCAGCCTGCTCTAGAGTTCCCCCCGCCCATCGAGTGAGCCAGGATGGCGCCCACATCCTGCTTCCGCGTATGACGTACGCGCCCGCCAACCCTGTCTACCAATCACCCTTGTATACGTGGCGTTAGCCCATTGGGTTTGGATTTTGTATATAAAGGCGTTACCCGGACGGGGAGAGGGAGACGACCCACAGGGAGCCGTACCTGACGGCCGCACAGAGGTTGTCTCCCCGCGGGGTGCTTAGGCCCGCGTGGAACCTGTAACAGAGAATGCAAGCTTAACTCCAGTAAAGGTCTGTGCTCACAACCGTTGCGTGCCTCGAACCCGTGTTTATCACTCGAGTCGGTTTGCCTGCGCCTGTCTCTTTCTCCCCTCCTGTTCCCTTCGCCGGCCGGGGATCAGAAGCCGAACGAGACGGCTGCGGACAAAACTATAGACCAATATTACTCATAGATATACATTCAAAAATCTTCAACAAAATGCTCGTAAATAGAATTTTACACAGTACAAAAATAATTATATAACATGACAAAGAGGGATTGATTCCAAGTATGCAAGGTAGTTTCAGCATTCAATAATCAATTAATGTAATCTACCACATCAAATGAAAAGAAGAAAAATCATATGGTCTTATAAACTGATGAAGAATATCATTTTAAAAAAATAAACGTTTATCATGATAAGAATGCTCAGAATACTAGAAATAAAGTGTAGTTTCCTTAACTTCTAAGGAACATCTATAACAACCTACAGTTAACATCATCCTTAATGGTGAGAACCTGGATGCTTTTACCCTAATGTTGGAAATAAAGCAAGAATGTCCCCCATTCTATTCCTTCCACTTCTATTCAACATTATACAGGAAATCCTAGCTATTGCAATAAGACAAGAAAAGGAAATAAAAGGTATATAGATTCAGAAGAAAGAAATAAAACTTTGTTTTCATACAACATATTTGTCCTTATAAAAAAATCCCAAAGAATCAAACAAGATCACCTAGAACTAATAAGAGATTAGGCCACAGAATACAATGCTAATATAATAGTCAATTATTTTACTATATATGATAAATAAACAATTGAAATGTGATACTAAAACCATAATACTATTTACAAAATCTTCAAAAATGAATTATTTGGGTATAAATATAAGAAAATATGTACAGGATATAGATGTAGTGTATTAGTTAGGGTTCTCTAGAGAAGCAGAATCAATGAGGAACACTCACAAATATAAAATTCATAAAAGTATCTCACATGACCACAGGAACATAGAGTCCAAAATCTGCATGGCAGGCTGTGAATCCGATGATTCCGATGGAGGGTCTGGACAAGCTCCACAGAAGAGGCTCACCAGCTGATGCAGGAAGAGAACCTGTCTCTTCTGAATCCTCCTTAAAAGGCTTCCAGTGATTAGATTGAGCATCACTCGTTGCAGAAGACACGCCCCTTGGCTGATTACAAATGGAATCCACTGTAGATGCAGCTGATGTGATCATGATTTAATTCTATGAAATGTCCTCATTGCAACAGACAGGCCAGCACTTGCCCAACCAGACAAACAGGTACCACCACTTGGCCAAGTTTACACATGAACCTGACCATGACATGTAGAAAACTACAAAACTCTAGTGAAAGAAACAAATCAAGGAAAATAAAAATAATTATTGAGATAATCTGTATGCATGGATTGAAAGACTTAATATGGTTAAGATATTAATTCTTCCCAAATTGACCTATAGATTCAATACAATCACAATCATCATTTCAGCAAGATATTTTGTGGACACTGACAGATGGAATTTAAAGTTAATAGAAACAGACAAATGACCAGAAGAATCAAAACAATACTAGAAAACTTGCCCAACCTGACATCAAACCTTATTATATAGCTACAGTAATCAAATCAGTGTGGTTTTGATGAAATAATAGACTCATAGATTAATGGAACAGAGCGAACAGCCCAGAAATAGAACAAAACAAAGTGTAAAGATAATTCTATGGAACAAGGATAATCTTTTCAACAAAATGTGGTATAACAATTTCCACATGAAAAAATATATAATATTATTATATATTCTTTCATAAAATACTTTCACAAAAATTAGCCCAAATTAGACCATAGACCTAAAATTTCAAAGTACAAGAAAAGATGTAAAGACAGGAAAAATACAAGATAGGAGGATTTCTATCTGAATTTGGATTAGATATGAGTTCTTAGATACAACATCAAAAGCGAAATCCAAAAATAAAAATTTAATGTTTGCCTTTGTTAAAATTAAAACTTCTGTTAGGTGAACAATGCCATTAAGAGAGTGAAAATAAAAACTATAGTCAGGTTAAAATATTTGCAAAACACATACTAGACAAAATAATTTTACCCTAAATATTCAAAGAAATCTTAAACCGACAATAAGAAAATTAAGAACCCCATGAAATATGGTCAAAAGATCTGAACAGGCCTATCACCAAAGAAGATGTATGGGTGACAAATAAGTATATGAAAAATGCTTCAGATCATTTGCCACAAAGATTTGCAAATTAGAGCGATGGCATACCACTACACCACTTTTAGAAAAGTTAAAGTCCAAAACAGTAGCAAAATCAAATCCTGGATAGGATTCAGAACAACAGGAACTCTCAGTCATTGGTGGTGGAATACAAAATGATACAACCACTATGGAAGACAGTTTTGGAGTTTCTTACAAAGCTAATAACAGTCTTACCACATGGTTCAGCAATTTCACACCTAATTATTTATCCAGTATCACTGAAAACCTATGTCCACACAAAAACCTTCACACAAAAGTTTATAGCAGCTCAACTCATACTTACCAAATATATAGACAATTATTGCCCTGATAGGCAGTAACCAAGAAGCTCTTCAATAGGTGAATAGATTTTAAAAACTACGTTACATCCATATTATGTGTTGACAAAAAGTAACAAACAATAAACTAGAAAAAGATATGTAAGAAACTTAGATGCCTATTGCTAAGCATTTATAAAGTCTCTAAAGGCTTTATACTGTATGATTCCAATGACAGACATTGTGGAAAAGGAAAACCATAGAGACAGTAAAAAGACTGGGTTAGTATACACGCATTTATTTCTTTGCTGTATTACCTGAGAGGGCCTAAAAGAAATAACATCCCAGTAGCAAAGAGGACACCTAATAACCAGATCTTGGCTTCTAATAACATTTTTCAATTAAAAAAATCAGGCTCCTTGGAGAAATGGCTGATTCTAAATTAGGCAGGAAATATACAAGATGAAGCTGGAGGATCTTATAGAACCAGAAAGTAAAGAGGTACAAAAATAATTTTCTAAACATATGAATGGGAGTATGCAATTGAGGAGCAGGAGCCACCTAAAAGACATCCCAATGGACAAAGCTTGAAAAATGTTAGCTGCAAAACAAAGTAGTTTGGAATACAAACAATAGTATAAAATAAACATCCATGAATCCATACTGACATAAATGATTGAATAAATTAATAAATTTGGGAGAGGAGAAAAATCCCCCTTGTCAAATAATTCCAGAATAAATTATGAAGGTAATCTGATAGACCTAAAACAAGTAAATGTATCCAGTTAGTGATCAGAAAACTTATAGAAACATCAGCACTGGCTGTCTTCACTGTATGACTCCAGTATTATCCTAAGTAGGATTGATTCAAGAAATACAAGGCAGATTCAACATATAAGTGTTATTCAATGTAATATACCATATAAATAGAATTAAAGGCAAAACCACATGATCATCACAATAGATATAGAAAAAGCATTTGATAATAGCCAACAAATTAGGAACTCAACAAATTAGGAATAGAAAGAATTGTCTTCAACTTGATAAAGTGCCCCTATGAAAACTCCACAGCTAGTATACTTAATGGTGAAAAACTTAAAACTCTCTCCCAAAGATCTGGAACAAGATAAGAATGTCTGCTTTTGTCATGCCTATTTACCACAGTACTGGAAGTTATAGCCAGGGAATAATGCAAAAAATAATAATAATAAATAAATTGCATCCCAATTGGAAAGGAAGACATAAAATGATTTCTATTAACAGATTATTTGATCTTGTAATAGAAAACCCACACAAATTAAGTAGTAGCTCAAAAAATCCACTCAACATAACTAGTAGCTCAGCAAAGTTATAGGGAACAAGGTCAATATACAAAAACCAGTTATATTTCTACACCCTAGCAAAAGAATGAATTTTCACATATCTCACAGCATATTCAAAAGTTAACTTAAAATGGATCAAAGACCTAAATATAAGTGGTAAAACTACAAAACCTTAGAGGGAAACATAGGTGTAAATTTTCATGACTTTGGATTAGACAACTATTTCTTAAATATAGCATCAAAAGCAAAAGCCACAAAAGAAAAAATAGATAAGTTAGAATTCATTAAAATTAAAAACTTTTGTGCAGCAAATGATACTATCAAGAAAGTGCAACAAGAACTCAAAGAATGGGAAAAATATTTTCAAATTATATATCTGATGAGGACATAGCATCCAAAATATATGAAGAATACTTCCAACTCAAAAAAGGACAAACAACCCAATTAAAAATGAACAAAGTAAAATGACTCCAAAGAGGATTACAAATGGCCAATAATCACACAAAAAAGATGCTCAACATCATTAGTCTTAAGGGAAATCAAGGCACGATGACATAATACTTCACACACTAGGAAGGAAGGGAGGGAGGAAGGGAGGAAATGCAAGTTTTGGCGAGATTATGGAGAAATTGGAACCTAATATTTTGCCAGTGGGAATGTGAAATGATGTAGACACTGTGGAAAAGTTTGCCTTTTCCACAGAAAGTTAAAGTATAGTTATCATATGAGCCATCAATTTCACTCTAGATATATTTTCAAGAGAAATGAAAACATAGTTATGGAAAAGACATGTACAGGAATATTCATAGCATCATTATTCATAACAACCCAAAGTAGAAACAACCCAAATGTCCATCACCTGATGAATGGAAAAGCAAAATATAATATATCCATGTGTTGGTGTATTTTTTAAGGAATGAAGTACTGACACAAGCCATAATATGGATGAACTTTGAAAATATTACGCTAAGTGAAAGATGCCAGACACAGAGGCCACATGCACTACACTATTCCATGTAGATGAAATGTCATGAATAGACCAATCCATTGAGAAAAGCTGTGGATTAATGGTTGCCAGAGGATACAGGGAGTGAGGGATTAGGAATTTTGGAGTTTTGGGGGGCTGATAGAAATATTCTGGTATTAGATAGTGATAATCACTGTACAACATTCTGAATATACTAAAAACCACTGAATTATGATGTTAAAATGGTGAATTTTATGTTATGTGAATTTTATATCAGTTTAAAAACACTGCATTGTATTACTAAATGTTAGATTTAAAGATTGTTAAATTTCTGGTCTCAATTTCATTATGGCTAAAATATGGAGCCAACATATACCTAAGAGCTAAGTTTGATAATGTAGGATATGGGACACTGCCTCATAGAGCTTTTGTGGGAAACAGTCATGAGGTAGAGTTCCCATTCATAGTGAGTAATAACTTCAAACTGTAAATTAAAAGTTCCTAGCAGACAGTAACCAAATATACATATATATCTACTTTTTCTTACCAACTTTCCCCTAGAGTCTTACATAGGGTGGATGCTTGGTAGATTTTTATATAATATGTTGAATAAAAATTTAAAAATAAACATGTATGAGAGTACTAGCATTCATATTTTTTAATACAAGCCCTCTATATGAAAAAATCCAAGAAATTGCCTAAATGTACTTTTATAATGCGATGCTTAAAAAGTACATTCTAATGGAGACTTTCACTAAAAATTCATACTGCAATGTTAAATAAATAAGATGCCCCCCGCCACAGATTTAGATGTGGAAATTTAGATGTGGAGGGTTTTTTTAAAAAGATAGCATACTTGATATATGTGGTAGATTGAGAGTTTTAGTTAATCAATATTCTGCCATAAAAATCAAGCTTTACATGATTATTTGACCATATGTAAACCTAAAGCCTACTTTTTGTTGGCAGGGAAATGGAGACAAATGGAGTCACATCAGAGTAGTACCACAAACAGATATAGTAGGTCAGTTTAGTCAGAGTCTCCTGTCATCCCGGGACTATCCACCAATCTCCTGATTTGTGAGAGAGAAAGTAAATAATATCATTTATTTGTGAGAGAGAAAGTAAATAATATTATTTATTTCTCCCAAGCTTCAAAACTCTTATAGTGTCTTTGAACTGGTTCTGCAATTCATTCAAATATAGATATATCCTACATCTTGGAGTTTATGTCCTTATTGCCTAACATTCATGGCTAAAAGATCAACCTGTGGTACTTGTTAGTCAATTTCTGAGACCCTCTCATGGAGGTTCGATTCGTTAGGATTGAAAGGAACCCAAGTAAGTGTACTTTTGATAAACACACAAGTAATGTATTATTTGGTCACCTTTGAAATATTTCTTTTGTAATGGTTACCTAAACTACGCATGTGTCTTAACGAACTATCCAAGGAATGAAGGGCATTTCATTAAAGATAAATTTATTCAATATTGCATTCAGTGAACTATTTATTATTTTAAATTGCATCATTTCATTATAGCAAACATGCATTAAGATATTAGTTTTTGAAATTTTCATGGAATTATTGAACATAGAAAATTGAAATCACAGAATCTTAGACTTGGAAAGAAACTTGAACATCTCTATTCCATCTTGTGTTCCATAAAAGATTTCACCTGGTCATCTAGGAATTTTGTATCCTGATTGAGAAGACTCTAATTGGCTGCAGAATCCACCATAGAATGAGCTCAAAATAAGAAACATATGGATGTTCAGCTCCAGTAGATTCAGCATTCACCATAATGATCAAATTCTAATTTCTCATCCCTTCTTCTGTAGGGAAAGAGAGAAAAACAAAAAGAATGTATTAAAAGAAGTCAGTAATTAATATTTAAAATTTAAGACCTCTGCTATCTGAATTTGTAGATTTTTTTCCTTATTGCCTTAATTTTAAATTGGTTTATGAAACTTACTGCACAAACACAGGTTTTACAATGATCATCTGGATACTTTGTTTAAATATGCCTATGGTTAATCTAACTAAGATATCCATTTTTGGCGATTCAAAGTGTATTGTTTGCTTTCTTAATTAAAAATGTTAAAAAAAACAAAAAACAAAACACAGTATACCACCTGGGGTAGTGCACCAAATGGGGAGGATTCAATTTAGGACATGATGGAGAGGTTGGGTTCCACTGCTACAAGAAGCTATTCCCTGCAAGTGTCCTTCCCCCCTGTGGAGCCACTTGACTCTCCCTACTTGCTCAGCGCTGACTCAGTGTTGGGATTCACCCAGATGTAAGAATGGACAATATTCATAAGGAATTATCTTAGTGAGTCTCCATAAACAGATGGCAATTTTGAGATTAAATGTCAAGATTTATGAGAGGAAAAACTTGTAATAGAAAATGGGGAGGGAGGCAGGAAGGCTGACTGAACCTTAAGAAAGCAAACCTTTTCAGAACAAAGAAGGAAGAGAAGGGAGTGAGACTGAGTGGAAGTGTCCTGAACTGTCCTGCAGTCTTATGAAGTTTAGCAATCTGTCCTAGAGCTCATGAGACCATCTGAGGAGACTGTGGTATCATGCCCATTGTGACTACTTCAGAGCGCAGCAATTGGGGTACTTGTTCAATCATACTCCCTTGAAGGTGGAGATCTGAACGGCTCATTCTTATGTCATCATGAAGACCTATCATGCAGCATCTGTGCTTTAAAATTACACTATATTGGTTACTACTCGATCATTAGTAAGATGTAATAATTACATCTGATTAACTGTTTTATACTTTACTATCCACCATAATTATACTAAGAGCTCAAATACAAAAATGCATGCAAAATGAGAACTTCAGCGAAAGGTACAAGTGTATGCTCTACATCTTTTACAGTAACAGTTCAATTATTTTCTAAATACGTTGTGCCCAGTTTATCAGCAACGCAGATTTTCCTATCATTTTGTGATTGTTTTGTCATTACTTGGAATAGCAAATATTTACTATTGTGCCCTTACATCTTGTTTCTGCAGAAAATACATGGACTGCTATAAGTTTGGCCATTGATTGCACAGACAGGATCCCATTCTTTGGTGCATATTGATGGAAGATCTGCATACTTCATACAGTCTGGCTGTTAAATACATAGAGACAACATAAAATTTATCCAAAAATGAACTTTTTAATAAAATATTTTTTAATGTTAATAAGAAATTGCATACATCAAATGCAATACATATATCCTACATGCATGCTTATAAATAAACACCTTGTACCCAATACTATTGATATGTTTTTACAAAACTGCTGTTAATTTTTTTAAAGGCCATACAACTGGCTGAAGGTGCTTTTACTTTTAGCTTCCCCTCCATTTCTCCTCATACCCAGATCAGATGTCCCACATTCCATCACACCAGAAGAAAGCATGAAGCTGAATTTTTATTTATCATCCCTTTGTCCTTCAATAATTTCATACATATATATGTATTCATATATATGTGTGTTTGTATGTTTGTAAAAACATATATACATTTATATGCAGTTTGTTTAGTATTAGTAATTTACATAAAGGTAGTTTTGGTAATTTACATAAAGGAACAGGATTATAGGTGTCCTTACATGATCTGCTTTTTAAACCCCTTTGTGACCTTTATTCAGATGTTTAGAGCTGTCTTCATTTTTTTCACCTCCCTGTACTATTCTACCACATGAATATGAAAATTATTGGTATCCCTTCTTAAGTGGATAATTAGGCTTCTGTTTCATCCTCATTTTGCTAGAATGAACAATTCTACCTTAAACACCCCCCTTCAATCCATCTCCGATACTTGTATGTAACAAGATGTATGCTCACTAGTGCCATTTTTAGTAATGGGGGTATGTGTGATGTGTGTTTTCACTGTGTCTACATAATCCCAAATGGCTTTGTTCTGCTGGCAAATTTCTATTTCTTAACCTTAGATTAATAATAAAACAGTTTTCTACTCTTTTGGAGGATAATTCTGTTGTACCTTTTGCTTGGTAAATTTGCTGCTAAAATTTCCAATATAAAAAACTTAAAATTTTACCATTTCCAACTTCCCAAATGAGTCAGTATTAACTTACTGGATCCCTGAGTTCTGATAAACTTGCAAAGGAAGATTCTGCAACCAACGCATAGGAAAAAAGGTCAAATATAATAATAATTAAAAGAAGGAAGTCTCTGGTAAAAGTACCCACATCCCTTAATGATAGAAATCGAAGCAAACTACCTCCTCCATACCCTGCAAGTAGAGGGCCAACCTTTTGTAGCAAAGACCAAACAACAAATTCACAAATTAACTCCAAATCTGGAGATACTTTTCATTCTACATTTAATTTCACTCTGTAAAAATAATTTTATGTATTAGTGTTTATTAATCAGCGACCCACTGATCTGAAGATACCATTGTTTTTTCACCTTTATAAATGACTCATTCAGAGAAGATAACGCCTTGCACTAAGTCACATAAATAGGAAGATATTAATTAGCACTTAATTCATCTGTACTCTATTCTAATTGCATGTTTCTATCCAATACCTCATAGCTACCCTATTCTAAAATTCATGGATGACCTTGAACTTTAAGGAAGATTACTTATCCCTAGATGGACCAAAGAATCCTCTCCTTATACTAGGCCTTGGTTGAGAGGACTTGGGGTGGCAAGCAACAAAATTGTCAAGGAATGCCAGTTCTAGAAGAAGTCATTCTTCCACACACTTTGCTTTTAACAACAATAGGATCTGATACCCCAAAAAGAAAACAAATACAATTGATGTAGAGCTCTTTGGTTATAGATATTGCCCATTCTAACCCAACACTCTGCTTCCACTTCTCTAATGTGGCAAATGAGAAAAAGCAATCCAGGGATGCCCTTTTAAAAAGACATTTGTAACTTTCCCTGTTTAATTTTATCAGTTTAAGGATTATAAAACTAATAAAGGAAGTCTCTTCATTCCTGAATTACAGCATCTTTTTCATGCATTTTCTAGGAGATATGAATAATTTCACCCAGGACTAGAAAATGTACTCACCAGTGTAAAGAGGAAATGCTAATACAATGATGAATATAACTTTGATGCACGATGAGAAGAAAGGCATTTTACTCACTCTGTGGAAGGAAATCTAAAGAATGTTTAGAACATATGGCACAGCGACAAATTTCCTATTTCTAAGGGAAGTTTCTTACTAATACAGGGATTGTCCAGTGGCTTAGATTCCTAAATAAAATGGACTATTCAATTCCATCCCCACTGTCTGCCCAACTCTATGATTCAACAAGACACAGCATACAAACAGAAGGTCTCCTAGAGATGTGAGCAAAAGCCCAGGACAAACTCCTATTTGCTCACATAAGAAGAAAATACTTAATTTCCAGTCTTTTAGGCCATTCCAGAAGAAGCCTGGCTAAACTTAAAGAAAGATGCATATTTGAATGGTAGTTCTTCCACAGAAAGTAGAAGCATGTATTTTGGGAAGGGCTGACTTGGAGCAGTCCTCACAAGAAGCTACACGTGAGGTCTACCTCCCAGGTTTCCCCACATGACCCACCTAAACACAGAGCTGCTGGAGAATGAGGTCAACAGCTCTGGTGATCCAGGCTTTCTTGCCTTCCTTTCCTCCTCAGCCACCTCCACCTAGATGCGTCTCTTTATTGATGTATGAGTGAGGCTCAAGGCAGATGAGACACAGGTATTCTGTGTTCTGCCTGCAGGCTAGAAAGTTGGTCACGAGAGGCCCCTCATAAATAAATTCTTCATAGATCTTCCCTGAGCAGGTGTTTGGGGACAATACGATCTGATGAGCCCAGGAGTATAGGGAAGGGAGAAGGTAATAAGCGTGGTTATAGATCCTAAGATACAGAAGATAATGGGAAAGCTTTCCAAGCAAGTGAGTTGGAAAGGACTAGAGAATCAAAGCAAGAAAAGAATGAGTTTTGTGAACTATATTTGGACATGTGCCTAGACCGTTAGTACTCTGCAGCACTAGAGGCATATTAAGCCCAATTAGAAATTAGTTTTATTAAACTTTCATTTTGATTGTAGATTTGCAATTTACCATTCATAGTTGATCTCTGGTAATCTTTAACCAGTTTTTACAATGTTAACACCTTGTAAAACTATAGTACGATATCACAACCTGGAATTGACATCCGCTGGAAACATTTTTAGGACTGTTCAATCCCACCACCAATTATTAGTAGATGAGGCCAGGACAATGATAGGCTTTAAAAGCTCCCAGATAAGTCTCAGGTGTGGTCAGCTTTGGGGAACTCAAGCTATAGAAGAGAATGTGAGTGTTGGGAACAGAGAGAGAGAGAAGACTGGAGAATTATACTGAGACCAATGCCTGTAATAATATGTTACATAATTTGATCTTTACCTCAAAAATAAGAGGGAGACAATAGAGGCTTTAAAATCAGGAGGCATTTAATCTGAGTTATTATATCTCAAATTAGTAAATCATTTCCCAGTCTGACTCAGTGGAAATAAATTAGCAATTGAAAGACCTGAGCTCAGATTCCATCTAGCACTGAGTAAACGTACAAAATCTTAGACTTTCTAATGAACAATTTCCTTATTTTAAATGTGAAAATAGTAATCATAGCACAGGTTTGTCATATAAGTTAAGGACAAAATATTAAAAACTTTCCCCGTAAGGTGTGTGTTAGATTTACATTTGTTACCATAATTGAACCTTCCTTTTTTTTTAGCAGGATTTAGAAAGGAATCTTTGAGTCTAGCATTATTCAATGCCAATTTAAAGGAAGAGCACAAATTTTGACAAGTGTGAAAAATGTTCCTTTATAAAAGCAAAGTGAATATTAGGCTTACAGGTAGCTCTTTGAGTTATTCACCTAGACACAATCAGAGATATCTGCAGCAGACATATCCTTAGTACATGCAGTCTGAAGGAAAAGTAAGCTGGAGCCTAGCATTGAAGCCAGTGTGAAGCCCTTTCATAAAAGGAAATGGCCCATTGTTTTCAGTCATCATGAAGTGGAAGATGCACCCTTTTAAGGCAGTGATCAGATCTGTGACTTGAGTAAAATTCAAATGGAGGAAAAGAAAATAAGATCCTCCATATTTCCCTCATCGCAAAGTACAGCTACAGACACAGAAGAAGGAAGCATAGATTGCTTAAAGGCAGTCAATGAATATTAGGAGTTGACTTCACAATCCTCACTTATGCCACAAGAAAAACTGATTTCATTTCCTGTGCTTAATATGTTTACCTTCTGTCACAGATTAAAATTAAGAAGAACTCACCCCATCCCTCCTATTGCTACTTCTAAACAAACACTAATTTTGTTGCATCAATTAACTAAAGAACTGTTGGCAGAGAAAAAAATTAAATAATAAAACTGGGTATATGGGTGCTTCAGAGGTAGAATGCTCCCCTTCCATGCAGGAGGCCCAGTTCAATTCCTGGACCATGCACCCCCCCCCCCAAAATATATATATATAAAATGAACCTACAGTTAGGAAAGAGAGATATGGAGGTTAATTATGATGGTTTATAACTTAGGAAATTGACCTATTTAAAGAGATCAGACAAAAGGTGAAAATATAGAAGCCCAATACAGACTTAGAGGACAAAACAGCTTTGCAAGCAGAGTTTATGTAAACCCAGTAGTGGTAGGAAGCATGGCAGGAAATAAGAAATATTAATATAGCTGCAGGAAAGAGCAAATGAAACATGGTACAGGTGAGTAAGTCAAAGAAAAAAAAGGAGAAAGAGCACATTTTTCAAGTGTTTGGAAAGCCTTTGAAATATTTTTAGCAAGGTAGCAATATGATGATTTGCATTTCAAGATACTACTCAGATAGTGTGTATGAAACATGATAAAAGAAAGTAAGAATGGGTGGATGCAGGTAAAAAGGTTAGAAGAGCATTTCAGTAGCTCAAGTGAAAATGTACATTTGCCTGTGATGTGGCATTGACAGTGACAATGGAGGAAGTGCATGGACTGAAAGGTGTATGGAAATACCTGGTAGTGGACTGGATACACGGTGTGTTGAGGGGAGTCTGCAGTTTCTGATTATGTAATGTACTGTGCGCTTGTGCAATACACTGATACAAACATTGGAGGATGAACAATTGGAAGCAAAGTGAGAAAAGTTGAAATTAGTTATTGACATAATTGAATTTGAAGCTTCTTTGAGTCAACCAAGTGGAGATGTTATAAGTAGGTATATATAAAAATTAATATCTATAGGCTAGAGATTTGAATATGTGAGGTTTTTAAATACATGGTACCATTAAAACTACTACAGTCATGGATCAGTAGGAATAGAGCAGATAGTGAGATTCAAAAGAATATAGGAAAGAAATTTGGGGGATTCCAGATTTACTGACTCTTGGTGAAGAAATCAGGGTGTAAAAAATACTGTACTGATTAACAAGACTGAAGAAGGAAAAACCCAATCTGAAATGGGAGAGAAATAATAATACAAAATAAAAGTAAATTGCCGTTTGGAAAAGGGAAGTGGATATTAAGCTGCAATAGTTTTAAAAATGTACCCTAAGGTTGAGAAAGGAGTATTATGTACATTTCTATATTGTGTGTGTGTTTCTGTGTTTGTGTGTGTATGTGTGGCTTTCTTTAGTTGTCAGCGTGTTTGTCTTTATGTGCAATGCACCACCAAGCCATATACTATCTGTAAAAGAACACAAGGAATAGAAGCTTGTATTTCAGAGATAAGAAGATTGAGTCCAATGAAGTATTAAAATTAAGAACTCACCCCATCCCTTCTATTTCTACTTCTAAACAAACACTAATATTGTTGCATCAATTAACTAATGAACTGTTGGCAGAGAAAAAAATTAAATAATAAAACTGGGTATATGGGTGGTTCAGAGGTAAAATGCTCCCCTTTCATGCAGGAGACCCAGTTCAATTCCTGGACCATGCACCCCCCCCAAAAAAAATAATATATATATTATATATATATAATGAAACTAAAGTTAGGAAAGGGAGATATGGAGGTTAATTATGATGGTTTATAACTTAGGAAATTGACCTATTTCCTAAGTTTAGGAAGGTTATAAAACCAGCCCAAACTTTTTTGATGCATTCTCAAAAGTAAACCAAGAATAGTTCTTCAGTGCAAAAAAAAAAAAAAAAAAGTTTAACAATTCAGAAATAAAAAGACCAAAGTATTAAAATCTTCTTTGTACTTACACCCATTGGATTTCAAATTTACTAAAATTCCCAGGGGGTAAATGTGATGTTGGTGGAAAAATAGAAAATACACCAAATGAATAACAGAGAGTCATCAAATAAGCCCACACATATACAGTTATTTCAATGAAGACCTTTTTTTTTACAAAAACGAATATAAGAAAAAGAACCTAGACCAATACTACGAAAACTAAAACAAAACAAAACAAAATTAATTTGAGATCATTTATATTACTAGGTTTAGAACCCAAACAAAAAAGTTCCTAGGAGAAAACACTCATCAGCTTGGTGTAGGCAAAAATTTCTTAAAACAAAAAAATCATTAGCCAACAGAGAAAAACAAATGATACACTGGACTCTTTTAATATTAGGAAATTCTAGTCATTAGAAGTCATTTAAAAGGTGCAGAAGAAAACTACTGACCGTGAAAAGATCTGATATTATGTAAACATAAAAAGACAAATCCAGAACTATGTGTATGTGTGTGCGTTTTGCATGTATGTATGTGTATACATATGTGTACATACACATATAAATTATTATACTTCCATAAATCAATGAGAAAAAGACAAACAACCAATTAAAAATTGGTAAAAGTATAAGTGTGACATGCTCTTCTGGAATGGATGCCAGAAGAAGTAAAGAACATAAGTGGAAAAAATTGGTAAAATTAGAATAAAGTCTGAAGTTTAGTTAATAACAATGAATTAACTATGGTTTCTTAGTTTTGACAGCTGAACCACGGTATTATTGTAAGATATTATCAGGAGGAAAAACTGCGTGTTTTTCAATAACCATGTGTGAGCTAGAAGGGAACTCTGAACTATTTAGCCACATTTGTTAATCTAAAATTATTCCAAAATAAAAAGATCATTTAAAATTTTGGCAAACTGTTTTAACAGTCTCTTAAAAAAAAGTTGACATTCAAATGGCCAACAGGCAATATGAAAAGGTGTTCAACACCAATTTATCCCTCAGAGAAATGTAAATTAAATCCAGAAGATACCACTACTTGATCACCATAATTGCTAAAATGAAAGCAAACAATACCACAAGTCCACATGATGGTAAAGATGTGAAGCAACAGAATTTCTCATATGTCTGGAAAGAATATAAATGTTTTCAATCACTTTGAAATGAAAAAATATTCCCCCCCAAAAAAATGATAAAGGGATTTTGGTATTTTTTATACAATGGAAAAACTAATGATATACTCAGCAAGTTGGTTGCAATTGAAAAATGATCGCATTGAGTGGAAGAATCCAGATACAGAAGAATGCATGTGGCATTATTTCATTTATATTATAGTCCAGGTCAGGCAAAACTAATGATCAAGACTGCAATGGGAGTTATTGACTAAGAAGTGGGACAGGAAAGTGATCATGTAAATTACTAGGAAAGTGACCTTTTGTGGAGCTCCAAATATTCCATCTGTTGATTTGGATCATATCTAGACAGTGGCAGATGTGAAAATTCATGGAGCAAAATTCTACACAAAAGCAAACAGAACTGATCAGGATTCCCAGAGAAGGAAGAGGGGAAAGGAGGCTTTCTTCTAGAGACGAAACAATAACACATAAAAAGGCAGTCTAAGAAGTTGCACCACATATCCAGATCAAGAAACAGATATAAAAGACCTGAGAAAATCTGAACAAACACAGGCTACTCTAAAGCTTCACTGTAAATTAAACCAAGCATTAAAGAGGAGCTTTAACATATAGTCAATTGATAATAACACCCTAGGCAAAAGGGAGAAACTTATTTTCAGAATTAGAATATCAAAATAATCAGGTGCCCAGACATCAGCAAAAAATTACAAGCCATACTAAAAAATAGGAAAATATGGCTCAGTCAAGGTAACAAATTAGAACTTCAGAGGAGATGCAGACTTTGGAACAACTAATAAAGGAGTTCAACAAGCCTCCTAAATCAATTTAAGGACACAAAGGAAAACACATACAGAGAAATAAATAAATATGGATATAGAGCTAAGAGATATTGGGAAGATGATGTGTGAGCAAAAATAAGACTGTGAAAGTATAAAGAAACATAAAAGAAAGTATGAGGATGAAAAGCACAATGATGGAGATTTAAAATACATTAGGGACATACAATAACAGATTTGAACAGGCAGTTGAAAAAAATCAGTGAACTAGAAAAGAGACCAATCAAAATCATGCAGTCAGAAGAACAGAGAGAGAACATAATAGAAATCATTGAGCACTATCTATAGGACTTCTGTAACGGCATGAACTGTACCAGCATATGCATCATAGAATTTTGAGAAGAAGAAAAGGGAAAGCGGTAGAAAGAATACTTGAGAAACTAATGGCCCAAAATTTCCCTACTCTTAAGAAGGACAAATACACATATGCAAGGAAAGCAATATACTACAAATAGGAAAAACCCTAAAGAACCAACTCCAAGACAAATACTAATCAGAATATCAAATACCAGAGATAAAAAGTAAATAACATGAGAAAATTGACTCATCACATACAAGGGATCTTCAATCAGAGTAATTGTCAATTTCTCATCAGAAACCATGGAAACAAGAAGGCAGTAGTATGATATATTTAAGGTTCTGAAAGAGAAAAACTGCCAATAAAATATTCTTTATCCATCAGCATTGTACTTAAAAAAATTAGGGAGATATTAAGACATTCACAAATAAACTAAAAATGAAGAGGTCCATCACCAAAAGACCTGTCCCACAAGAACTGCTAGAGGAGTTCTTGAAAGGAAAAGACAGGACAGAGTGGCTTGCAGCAATATGAAGAAATGAAGAACTTAAGTAAAGGTAACTAAATGGGTAAGTTCAAAACCCAATAGTACTGTATCCTTAATATACATCTCTCCACTTGAATTACTATAAGAGAATAAAATTGAATAAGAAATAATCATATTTCTTGAAAATGGCATGTAAAACATTAAGAGGTTATGGAGAAAGACAACATAAAGATGGAAAACAGAAGGATTTGGGAGCAGAGAATGTATATGCTATTGAAGATAAGTTGGTGTCTTAATTTTGTAATTGATAAGCTAAGGTTGTAAAGTAAAAACCCCACAGGATAACTACAAGTAAAGTATTGTTAAAATATATGGAAATGGAAATGAGAAAGAGATCAGTCAGATAAATCACAAAAGATCACCAATACACAAAAGTAGGCTGCAATAAAGAGAAAAAAGATACAAAACATTCTTTAAAAAATGGCTGAGGTAAGTTCTACCTTTATGTCAATAATTAATTAAACTCCACAATCAAAATGTACAGACTGTCAGAATGGGAAAAAAAAATAGCGCAATTGAACCATAGAGGCTCAATTTAGACCCAAACACTCAAATAGACTGAAAGTGAAAGGATCGAAAAAAAATTCATGGAAATAGTAAGCAAACAGAGCTGAGGGGGCTATACTAATATTGGACAAAATAGACCTTAAGTCCAAATCTGTTACTACAGGTAAAGAAAGAAATTATACATTAATAAAAGGGTCCAGCCATCAAAAAGAAATAACAAGAGTTGGAGGTAGGGCAAGATGGCGGTATAGTGAAGTGTGGAATTTAGTTTGTTCTCCAGAACAGCTAGTAATCAGCCAGTAATTGTATGGGACAACTGCTGGGGGACATCAGTGACCAAACACACAGTGTGAACCAGTCTGGAAGGAGTGAAACAGCTGAGATCCACACAGAACTATAAGTGTCCCAAGCCATGGAGGCCCATGTCCCTCTCTCATAAGCACTGCAGGCTGGTTCCCAAAGGGGAAAGGAAACAGACTTTACTAGGAGCAAGGGCTTAGCTCAACCAAGCTCCAATTGTAGAATTAATTAACAAATTCTGACTACTGAAAATAGGCCCAGAGCACAGATAGACCTGGAATGAGCACTAAAGTAACCAGGAGATTCTGCACTGGCAGTAAGGGGGTAGGACTGATAGGAAAAAAATACCAGAGGCTTTTTGAGTTGAACAGCACAAAATACTAGAAAAGGGTTCAGCCCCAAGAAGAGGGGGCACATAGAGCCCGGGGATACATAGAGTCACATACCCAACTCAAGCTCTGTTGGTGGGAATGGAAAATGGTACAACCGCAGTGGAAGGCAGGTTGGTGGTTCCTCACAAATCTAAGCATAGAATTGCTATATAATCCAGTAATCCCATTACTAGATATATATTCAGAGGAACTAATGACAAAGACCCAAATGGACATTTACACACCAACATTTATAGCAGCATTATTTATGATTGCCAAGAGATGGAAATAGCCCAAACATCTATCAATGGATGAATGTATGCAAGGGTGGTTCATTATGATTAAATCAATTAATATAATACACTTCATTAATTGAACAAAGGGGAAAAAACACATCATCATCTCAGTTGACCCAGAAAATGCACTTTACAAGCTCCAGTATCCTTTCTTGGTAAAAACACATAATCAAATAGCAACATTCATCAACATGATTAAGGACACATATGTCTATATATGTGGAAAGACTGAAAGCTTTTCCTCTGAGATCTGAACCAAGACGTGGATGTCCACTGAGACCACTATTATTCAGTGTTTTACTGGAATTCTAGTCGGAGCAATTAGGCGAGAACAAGAAATAAAAGAAATCCAAATTGGGAAGGAAGAATTAAAATTTTCTCTATTTGCAGGTGACTGGGTACTATATAGAGAGAGTCCCGAAAACTACCACAAAGTGACTAGCATTAATACATTGTTCATCAAACTAGCAGGATATAAGATCAATACACAAAAATCAGTAGTGTTTTTATACCAAAATAATGAACAATCTGAGAAAATTAAGGAAAAATCCATTTACAGTAGCAACTAAAAGAATTGAATATCTCAGCATAAACTTAAACAAGAATGTAAAATGACTTATACACAGAAAACTGCCAAACTGCTAAAAGAAATCAAAGATTTAAATAAGTAGAAGGACACTCAATTCTCATGGATTGGAAGAATAAATATTATCAAGATGTCAATTTCGGGGCGGGCCGCGGTGGCTCAGCGGGCAAAGTGCTTGCCTGCTATGCCGGAGGACCTCGGTTCGATTCCCGGCCCCAGCCCATGTAACAAAAACGGAGAAACAGAATACAATAAAACAAGAAAATGTTTAAAAATGTTTCCCTTTCTTCCTTCCTTCCTTCCTTCTCTCTGTCTTTCCTTTAAAAAAAAAAAAAAAAAAAGATGTCAATTTCACTCAAAGCAATTTAAAGATTTAATGCAATCCCAATCAGTCTTCTTCAAAAGGCTTTCAACAGTCTGCTTTGCAGAAATGGACAAGCCAGTCATCAAATTTATTTGGAAGGGTAAGAGGCCCCAAGTAACCAAAACCATCTTGAAAAAGAAGAATGAGGCTATAGGACTCACACTTCTTAACATTAAATGTATTACAGACTACAGTGGACAGAGCATCATGATACTGAAACAAGGGTAGATAAACAAACAAATGCAATCAAATTGAGAGCTCAGAAACAGACTTCACATTTTTGACAAGGCTGTCAAGTCCACTTAGTTGGGAAAGAATGTGCTCTTCAACGGGTGGTCCTAGGAGAACTGTATATCCATATGCAAAAGAATGAGGAAGGATCACTATCTTACACCATATACAAAAATTAACTCAAAATGGATCCTGACTATAAAACTCATAGAAGAAAATATAGGGAAGCATCTTCAGGATCTTGTATTAGGCAATGGTTTCTTAGACCTTTCAATAATAATGAACAACAAAAGAAAAAAGAAATAAATGGGACCTCATCAAAATTAAAAACTTTTCTCCATTAAAGGATTTAATCAAGAAAGTAAAAGAGAAAACCTACAGAAAGGGAGAAAATATTTGGAAACTATGTATCTCAAAAGAGTTTAATTTCCAGACTCTACACAGAAATCTTACAGCTCAACAACAAAAACACGAATAACCCAATCAAAAAAAAAAAAAAAGGTCAAAAGACTTAGATAGGCATTTCTCTAAAGAAAGTAAACAATTGGCCAAAAAGTATATGAAAATATGCTCATTAACCATCAGTGAAAGGTAAAATCAAAACCACAATGACATACTACTTTACACCACATGAATGGCTACTATTAAAAAAATGAAAATAAACAAGCATTGGAGAAGATGTGGAGAAACAGGAACACTCACTCATTGCTGGTAGAAATGTAAAAATGGTGCAGCCACTGTAGAAAACACTTTGGTTGTTCCTCAGAAAGTGAAATATAAAATTAGCATTTGACCCAGAAATACCACTGCTTAATATTTACTCAAAAGAAATGAAAGCAGGGACTCAAACAATTATTTGCACAACTGAGGTGTTCATAGTGGACTTATTAACCTTTGGTAATACATGGAAGCAGCCCAGGTATCCATCAACAGATGAGTGGAAGGTCAGGGTACGGGAATACATACAATGGTGTTATACTGCATGAAGGAAACCAGGTTCTCATGCATGTGGCAGAATAGATGAAACTTCAAGACCTCATGTTGAGTGATAAAGTCGGATACAAAGAGACAAATATTGTATGATCTCAGTGAGATGAGGCTGAACTAGAATCCAGGCTGCTAGGGGCTGGGGAGGGTTAAGAGAGGCAAGTCGGATCTTGATTGGTGCAGAATTTCTTTTGGAGTGTGGAAGAGTTGTGATAGTTGCACAATATTGTGAATATAATTAATGCCACTGAATTAATGCCATGTATTTTAAGGTAGTTATAAGGGGGAAATTTTAGATTGTGTATGTTAGTAAAATAAAAATTTTTTAAAGACAATAAATGAAATGGAAAAAGAACACCACCAAATATAGTACAATAAAATATTAATTTTGACCATAATTTATATGACATTATGAAGTCAACTATACTGGGTTCATATTAATAGATATGCTAAGTACAACTCAATTCAAAACAAAGATTTTCATGAGACTTATGAAGCAAGATCTAACTATACATTGTATACAAAAAATCCATCAAAATAAAGTCTTTTAAGACTAAAAATTAAAAGTTGGCAAAGAAATACCAGGAAAATAGAAAACAATAACCATGAGTTGGGCTCCATATGTTTTATTTTCTGTTTCAAAGAATAAAAGATGGAGGAAAACTTTCCATAATCATTGAAGCAATCTCATATTGAACCTCAAGTGTCATAATTACAGTATATATTAAGAAAAGTACAAATCAATATCACTAATGTAATATGATGTAAAATATAAAAGAATATATTAGAGAAAAAAATCACATAGAATTCAAAAAGTAATAAAAAAAATGAAAAGGTGGTATTTAGTCCTAAATTCAGGTCAATTAAAATTAGGAAACTCATTAATAGAATTTGTCTATATTAATAGATACAAAGAAAAATCATAATTAGTGTGTTAGATTCAGTTGTCAACTTGGCCAGGTGAACATACCTAGTCTTGTTGCTGCAGACATAAGCCAATGGTACTTGAACCTCATCTGTTGCTAATTACATCTGCAGTCAGCTAGGAGGCGTGTCTGCTGCAATGAGTGACACCTGACTTAATTGGCTGGTGCTTAAATGAGAGAACACAACGTAGCACAGCTAAGCAGCTCGGCATTCCTCATCTCAGCACTCGTAGCTCAGCCCAGGCCTTTGGAGATGCAGAAAGAAGTCACCCCGGGGAAAGTTGTTGGAACCCAGGGGCCTGGAGAAAAGACCAGCAGAGACCATCCTGTGCCTTCTACGTAAGAAGGAACCTCAGTGGAAAGTTAGCTGCCTTTCCTCTGAAGAACTAACAAAATAAATCCTCTTTTATTAAAAGCCAATCTGGCTCTGGTGTGTTGCATTCCGGTAACTAGCAAACTAGAACAATTAGTTCCATAGATGCTAAGAAAGCATTGGGCAAATCCAGCCTATATTCTGAATAAAATATACAAGAATATTGATGGATATTTCCTTAATATGATAAAAATAAATAATTATCAGTCCAAAAGCAAGCCCCTTAACTTATGAAGGAATTTTCTCTACTGTCATGAAAAAAACAAGGCTGTCCATTTTCAGCAATGCCATATAATATAATATTAAGGATATTAGGCGATATAACTTGTGTTAGTTAGATTCAGTTGTCAACTTGGCCAGGTGTGCATACCTAGTCTTGTTGCTGAGGACATAAGCCAATGGTGCGTGAACCTCATCTGTTGCCAATTACATCTGCAGTCAGCTAGGAGGCGTGTCTGCTGCAATGAGTGATGTCTGACTTAATTGGCTGGTGCTTAAATGGGAGATTGCAACGTAGCACTGCTAGCAGCTTGGCATTCCTCATCTCAGCACTTGCAGCTCAGCCCGGGCCCTTGGAGCTGGAGAAAGAAATTACCCCGGGGAAAGTTGTTGGAACCCAGGGGCCTGGAGAGAAGACCAGCAGAGACCATCCTGTGCCTTCCACGTAAGAAAGAACCTCAGTGGAAAGTTAGCTGCCTTTCCTCTGAAGAACCAACAAAATAAATCCCCTTTTATTAAAAGCCAATCCATCTCTGGTGTGTTGCATTCCAGCAGCTAGCAAACTAGAACATAACTCAACAAAAGAAAATATTATTAAAGAATAATAATTAATGAGGGAAGAATCAATTAATAATTAAGAATGTATTGATTTAAAAATAGAGAAGAAAAAAATAAAACTACACCAGGAAGCCATATGTAGTCTTTGGCAACTTAGAAAATTTAAAAATCAGTATTTTAATATAACATAAAATTAATAAGCAGAAAACAGCTACATATACACACAAAAATAACATATATTGGGCATATAATGGGAAAGAAAACACTTTTAAATCCACAACAAAGCAATAAAAGATCTAAGAAGCAACTTAACCAGCAAAGATGGAATACTAGATGAGGAACAATAAAATAATGCTGACAGAAGAGTTTTGGAAAATTGGAAAGTTATCTCTTGTTCTTGAATAAGATGATTGAATATCTTTTTCCTAAACATCCTGCAGAATAGACTGGAAATACAGACAAAGTAAAGCTACAGACTGGGTGGAAGGACTCTACTAGATTACTGAAACTTCCAATAACACCTCTATAATTTAACACTGTAATACTAGAAAACATAGTACTAAATGTATAATAGAAATAGACCAAAGCAATTTTAGAAATTTAATATAAGATAATTAATGGCATCTCAAATCACTGAGGCAAACATGGACATTTTAATAAATGATGCTACAATGTAGATTGGTGTGGGAAACTGCTTATGGCACTGGCAGTGTGCCGGCCATCTTGTGGTCTGACGCCATCTTAGGTACTATCTCAAGTTAAATTTCTATCTCAAGTTAAGTTTCTATTTCCTCACTTCTGCTCTGCCCTTCCCTGAAATCAGCTGACCAGCCTTGGCTAATCTGCCTTTCCCAACTTAGTCTCTGATGATTGGTTGCTTAACCGCAGGGTAACACCCAACCTCTGCTAATGCCCAATACAAGTCACCTCCCCTTTCTTGCTGCATAAATACCCTGGATTCGCCCTCAGTAAACGAGACTTGATCAGAATTCTGTCTTGTCTCCATTCTCTGTGTCTCTTGTCCCATCCATTCTCGCACCCTCCCTCAGGTCCAGGTTCGTCTGTCCCGTGGGTCGGGACAGATTGGGAAAAATAAAATTGGAGGTATATGCACATTACACACACAGAAAATAGACTCCAAACCTATCAGAGTTAAATGTAAAAATTTAACAACACAAGTCCTATAATACAACATGGTGAATTCTTTGAAACTATGTGTTTCTAAGTATGACTCAATACTGATATGTAATATATGAATGATAAAATTGAACACAGAAAAATATTGTACAGAAAGCAAACATCATAATTGATTTCAAAAAAACTAACAAATTCAAAGAAATGTTTTCTATATATCAAATAAATTAATTGCATCTCTACTTTGGGGTATATAAAAAATAAGGAGCTAAAAGAGCACATACTCCTGAGTTGTGGGTGCTTGTGGTTGTTCAGGACCCTGTAAAAAAAAAAAAAAAAAAAAAGAGCACATACTCAATAGAAAAGTGGTCAAAATACATGAACAAAAAGTCCCTACAGAACACAGAGAAAAATAGTTCTTAAATATATGCAAATATGTTCAACTTCACTAAGTAGGAAAAATAAATATTAAGCTACACTGAGATACCAATTCTCACATACCAGTCTACAGAAATTAAAAATCCTTGACATGTTCCGTTGGCAAGGCTATGGGTAGAGAGGCACTCTCATACCCTGTCAGTGGGAATGTAAACTTGGAAAAATAATATTGTGGGTAATTCCCTTAAAGGAAAATCTACAGCAAGATCTTATATAATTCCCTGTTTTCTTTATCTTTATGTTTATGCCTATGTTTATACTTACTTTGGACACAGCACACAAATTTTGAAAATTCTTTTTCATGATTACCCTAGAGTTTACTATATATAGTAAAATATATATCTATGTATAAAGATACATATATATTTAACCCATTCAAGTCCACCCTCAGCAATACCATATTACTTCACATTTGGTGCAGGTGCTTTATAGAGAGTATTCCCAACTCTTTCTCCACACCCTTGTGACATTGCAGTCATTTATATCACTTACGCTTTGACATAGTCTTCAAGGAGACTTAGCAATCATTAGCTTATAGATACAAGCAACAAAGAATCAAAACACAGGAAGCAAAGTGATAAAACAAAGGAGAACAGAAAGGCCCACTGTTATACTTTGATAGTTTGAACTCACTCTTAGTAATTGATCAGTTGACCAAGGAGAAAGAAGAGTAAGACTATAGATCACAGGAACAGTACATCAATTAACTTGATCTAATTGATATTTATTCAACAGCAGTAGAATACACATTTGTCTTAAGCCTATGTTGAACAGTCTTTAAGAAAACCACATACTGCTCAATAAATGCAACTGATAAATTTAAGATAATAGAAATCATACCAATTATTTCTTCCAACTATGATGAAATTTAACAAGAAGTCAATAATAGAAAGATAACTGGAAAACCCCAAATTTTTGGAAATTAACACAATTCAGTGTAACACATGACTCAGAGAAAAAGTCCTAAGAGAAATTAAAAAAAACATTTTGAACTAAATGTAAATTAAAATACAATTCATCAAAATGTGCAAGATGTTGTAAAAACAATGCTTAAAGGGAAATTTCTAGCATCAAATGCATCCATGAGGAATGAAGAAAGATTAAAATAAATAACCTAAGCTTCTGCCATAGGAAACTAAAGAAAGAACAATTAAGCCTAAAGCAAGCAAAAGAAATAAAATAATTAAAATTAGAACTACCAACAAAATTGAAAATAAGAAACAATTGATATAATCAATAAAGCCAAAAGCTGGTAGTGGCAGTCTGGATCTATGTACTCCAGAAAAAAACATATTCTTAAACTTAACTCATTCCTATCAATGTGAAACCTTCTTAATAAGACCTTTTAATGAGCTTAATTCAGATAAGGTATGGCCCAGGATGAGTTTTAATTCTATTACTGGGGGCCTTATACAGAAGGTCACAGAGACAGAAAACCAGAGGGAGCAGTCAGCAGCTGGAAGCCAATGAAACCTGGAAGCTGCAAGAGAAGGTCACAGGAGAGACCTCCATGTGAACTGCCATTTGACAGAGTAGCAAAGAACCAAGGACCACTGGCAGTCAGCCCCAGTATGCCAGTCTTCAGGAAGAAAGTTTTGCCTTGAGATGACTTGATTTGGACTTATCCTAGCCTACAAACTGTAAGTCAATACATTCTCATTGATTAACTAACCCATTGCATGGTATTGCTTGAGAAGCCAAGGAAACTAAAATAGTTTTTGGCACCGGAAGAGTGGGGCGCTGCTATGACAAATACCAAAAAAAAAAAAAAAAAAAAGGAAATGGCTTTGGAATTGGATAGTGAGTAGAGGCAGGAAAAATCGTGAGATGCTTGATAGAAAAAGTCTATGGAGAGAATGTTGGTAGAAATCTTGATGCTACAGGTACCTTTAGTGAGGCCACAGAAGGAAATGAAGTGCTATTGGAAACTGAAGGAAAAGTGATCCCCATTTTAAAGTGGCAGAGAACTTGGCAAAATTGAGTTGTGGTGTTAGATGGAAGACAGAGATTAAAAGCAATGAACTTGGCTATTTAGCTGAGGAGATTTCCAAGCTAAGTATAGAAGGTTAAGGCTGGTTTCTCCTTGCACCTTAAAAAGTGAGAAAAAATGGATCATCTGAAAACTAAACTCTTAAATACAAAGAAACCAGAAATCTGGTTTGGAAAATCCGTGGCCTATCCAAATAGTGTGCTCTGAGACTAGAGCCAGAAGTGGCTCTATCAAGAACCTTCCTGAGCTCCTGGAAAGCAAGTCCCTGGAGGACAGATTTCCATGTGAGAGTTTACCTAAACATGGAACCAGTCAGCCTTTTCACTGGAAATCAGGATTAGAAATGCAGTTATGCTGGGAAGATCTGTGGAAAGTTCTATTGTCTGATGGTTTGGACCCTGGGGAACTTCAAAAAAACTGATAAGCATTTTGCAAAATTCACATAAGAACCAATGCCAGCCTGAACTAAAAAGGAACAGAGAAGGGACAAATTGAAGGAAGAATGACTTCAAGGGCAGAACCACGGAAGCCAAAGCCTGAACCAAAGAGATCTCCTCAGGCTAAGAGAGTACACCCACGTATGTGTGTGTAAAGTTCAAATGAGGTTACTCCTGCATTTGGAGGGAGCAGGTCATCTGCTCCCTTATTCAGGAAGATTTCTGCCACCTCAATGCTTTACTTACTGAGAACAAATCATAGGATGATATAATGCGTTCCCTCCCCTCTCCACCACATCAATAGGGCTCCTGTATAATAGAAGATTATAAGGTGTAAATGTTGCCAGGCTCAGATGTTATTTTACAAGTGTCTGGAAACCCAAAGATGATGAGGAGAAAAATAACAAGAGCATATAAGGAGATTTTAGTCTCTGACACCTACAGCTACACATAACACAGCCTAAATCCTAGCAGAAAAGAAGAAAAACTTACTCTAGTGGCCTATATACCTCAGTTACTTTCTGCATCATGTCTGGATCTCAATAAAAATTATAAGCCTTACTAAGAGGCAGAAAACACAATCTGAAGAGACAGCATGCAACAATTAGACTCAGATATAGCATATATGTTGGAATTATCAGATCAGAAATTTAAGATAATTGTGATTAAAATGCCCAGGGCTCTACTGGAAAAAGTGAACAACATGCAAAAATAGATGGATACTGTGAGCAGTAAACAGAAATTCTAAGAAAGAATCAAAAGAAAATACTAGAAATCAAAAACCCTGTAAAAGAAACAAAGAATGTCTTTGATAGTCGCATTAGTAGACTGGATACCACCAAGGAAAAAAATCAGTAATTTTGAAAATATGTCAACAAAAACTTCCAAAACTAAAATGCAAAGAGATAAAAAGAATGAAAAAATATGAAGCAGAATAACCAAGAACTGTGGGATAAGTAGAAAATGTATAACATAGGCATAATGGGAAAACCGGGAAAAGGAGAGAAATGGACACAAGAAATACTTAAAGGAATCATGGCTGAGAAAATTTTACAAAATTATTAATGGATACCAAACCATGGATCCAGAAAGCTCAGAGAATACCAAGTAGGTAAAATAATAAAAATCTGCACCTGCGCATATCACATTTAAACTGCAGTAAAAAAGAGAAAAACTTGACAAATCAGATAGGGGGTAAAATCTTACCTATAGAAAAATAGGAAAAGAATTGCATTGGGTTTTTATTCAGAAACCATGTAAACAAGAAGTAGAGTGATTTATTTAAAGTGTTGAATGAAAAACAGAAAACAACACCAAACTAGAATTTTGTATCCAACAAAACTATTCTTTAAAATTGAAGAAATACTTTCTTATACAAAAAAAAAATTGAGGGATTTTATCACCAATATACTTGACTTGCAAGAATCGTTTAAAAATGTTCTTCAAAGAGAAGGAAAAGGATACAGTATCTGTTTGTATTTTTAATACAAATATATCAATAATCAACTTGTGTAAATGGTCTAAAATATAATTTAAACAGACTATCAGAGGTGATTTAAAAACAAGACCCAACTATATATATAGTTGGGTCTTGTATATATATATATATATATATATATATATATACACAAGAAATCCACATGTAATATAAATAGATTAAAAGTAAAAGATATATTTTGCTAACACTAATTGAAAGTGAGTTGGAGTAGTTTGATTCATTTCAGAGGAAGCAGATGTATGGGAAGGGAAAATTATCAAAGATAAAGAGAAATGCTATATAGGGATAAAGGGGTCAATTTTCCAAGATAATGTAACAATTCTTAATTTGTATGTGCATAAAATCAAAGTGTGAAAATACATGAGGCAAAAACTGATAGAACTACAAGCAGAAATAGACAAATCTATTATTATAGCTAGAGATTTCAATATTCTTCTGTTAGTAATTGACAGATCCAGCAGGCAGAAAATCAGTAAGGACATAAATGAATTGAACAGCACTATTAATCACTAGATCTAATTGACATTTATAGAATATTTCATCCAACAACCCCAGAATGAAAATTCATCTCAAGCTCACATAGAACATGGACCAAGACAGACCATACCCTGGGGCATACAACATACCTTAAGAAATTAAAATAATAGAAGTCATTCACAGTGTGCTCTCAAAACACAATGGAATCAAACTAGAAATTAACAACAGAAATTCAGCTGGAAAATCCCCAAATATTTGGAGATTAAACAATGCACGTCTATATAACACATGGCCAAAGAAAAAGTCTCAAGAGAAATTTTTAAACATTTTAAATAAATAACAATTAAAATGCAACTTATTAAAATTTTCAGTTTGCTACAAAAGCAGTGCTTAAAGGGAAATTTATAATATTGAATGAATATCCTAGAAGAGAAGAAAGATCCAAAATTAAAATCGAAGCTTCCATCTTAAGAAAGTAGAAAAAGGAAATCAAATTAAGTGCAAGGTAAGCAAAACAAAAATTAGAGCATGAGTCAATGAAATTGAAAAGAAAATAGTAGAGAAAAATCAATGAAGCCAAAATTTATTTCTTTGAAAATATCAACAAAATAGATAAAACTCTAGACAGGCTAGCCAAGAAAAAAGATAAGAAGACACAAATTTCTAATATCAGAAATGAAAGAGGGACCATAACTATTGATTCAAGTACCTTAAAAGGATAATAAAGGAATATTATTAAACAACTTTGTTCTCACAAATTTGATAACTTAGATGAAATAGCAAAATTTCTTTAAAAAAATTATCAAAACTGAGACAGAGAAATAGATAATCGAATAGGCTTAAATTTATCACAGAAATTGAATAAACAATTAATAAGCTTCCACACAAAAGCACCAGGCCCAGGTGATTTAACCAGTGAATTCCTCCAAACATTTAAAAAAGCAATATTAACAATTCTGTACAATTTTTTCCAGCAAATAGAAGCAGAAGGAACATTTTTAAATCATTTTATTAGGGTAGCATTTATCTAATACAAAATGAAATAAAGACATTACAAGAAAGGAAAATTAAATACCAGTATCTCTCATGAACATAAATGAAAATCCTTCACAAAATATTGGCAAATTGATTACAAATTGTATAATAAGAATTGTAAATTATTTATTCCAAGTATGCAAAGCTGGTTCAACATTCAAAAATCAATTAATGTAATCCATCACATCAACAGACTAAAGAAGAAAAATAATTTGATCATATCAATAGATGTTCAGAAAACACATTAGTGAAAGCCAATGCTCATTCATGATTTGAAAATTAAAACACCTCCCAGGAAACTAGGAATAAAAGGGAAGGTCCTCAACTTAATGATGAACGTCTACATAAAACCTATGGTTAACATTATACTTAAGGGTCAAAAATTAGATACTTTCCCCTTTATTTTAAGAACAACACAAGAATGTCCTCTCTCACCAATCCTATTCAACATTGTACTAAAAGTCCTAGCACTTGCAATAAGAGAAGAAAAGAAATAAAAGGTGTACTAGTTGGGAAGGAAGAAATAAAACTGTCTTTTAACATATCTGTTGTATATTATTATCTATGTAGAAAATCCCAAAGAATCACCAACAATCTTCTAGAATTAATAAGTGATTCTACCAAGGTTGAATGATCTAGGGTTAATACACAAAAATAAATTGTTTTCCTACATACCAACAATGAACAAGAGGAATATGAAATAAAAACACAACACTGGGCGCATGGGTGGTTTGTGGGGTACACTGATGGTTCAGTGGTAGAATGCTCACCTTCCATGCAGGAGACCTGGATTCGATTCCTGGACCTTGCACCCCCCAAAACTAAACAAAGCAAAAAAACACAGCACCGTTTACATTAGCGCCAAATCAAATGAAATATTTAAGAATAATGTAGGGCGGGTCATGGTGGCTCAGTGGCAGAGCTCTCACCTGTCATGCTGGAGACCGGGGTTCGATTCCCAGTGCCTGCCCATGTAATTAAAAAAAATTATAATGCAATAAATTATGTACAGAATCTATATGAGGAAAACTGCAGAACTACGATGAAAATCAAAGAAGATGTAAATAAATGGATTGATATTCATTCCATTTTTGTGGAATATCAACATCGAGGAAAACAGTATTGTTAAAATGTCAATTCTTCCAAACATGAGCTATAGTTTCAACATAGTCCTAATAAAAATTCCAGCAAGTTATTATTATTATTATTTGGGGGGATCTTTATAAAGGGGATATGGTGAACAATATGCCCATTGGCAAAATACGGAAGAGCTACGAGACATTTTAAGGGGGCTGGGAATGAAACACACCATTTATGCCATGGCTTCTAAAAGTCCTGACACTTAATTTACTGCAGAAATGGAAGATCCAGTATTGCATACTGTCCCCAACCATTACTCTGGGATGATCATGTCTATCCTAAACTCGCCGGTAGGCCAGCCCATTTCCCTTGCTGCTCAGGTTATAACTGACCTTGGAGAGACTGAAAGGTTTCTAGCAAAGGGGGTGGGATTAAGGGCAAAGGGAAAGGCTGCTTCCGGATGAGCAGGAGGCCCTAATTAGGCAGGCCCAGCAAGCAGATCTGGGCAGATCTCATTGCTTGCAGGCACAGAAATAGAGGAGAAAGTAACGTCACTTTTGTAGCAGTACTTCCAAAGGTTGCCTCTTTACTACAAGGAATTAGCACTCAATTATGTCATTATTACTTTGTTTTAGATTTAACTAATACTTTCTTTATTATCCACTTATATTAAACTAGTCAATCTGGGAAGGAGAACAAAGGACTTTCAAGGTGGACCCACAGGCTATTTACATAGCCCAACCAAATCCTACAGTCTCTTGGCAAAGGATTTGCTTAAGTGGAAAAGTCCATTTCCCTATGTTGATGAAAAGACTCAGGCTCATTGTTATCTCACCTTCAGAGTTTTAGATGGGTAATTAATTGTGACAAACTGCAATGTCTTGGCTCCTCGGTCAAATTTTTAGGTGTGGTATAGTTAGATAAGCCAAAAATTATTCCTTCTGCAGTAATCAATAAGGTACATTACTTTCCTATGCCATATATGCCAAAACAATGGCTTGGAGGGGTTGTGGAAGGCACTGGAAACCGTTTGTTCCTCACTTAGCCCAAATGTTAAAACATTTGTATATGCTACTTAGAAAAGAGAGTACTTGAAATGGGAGGACCTCCAACAGGCTGCTTTTGAAAAAGTAAAAAGTGTTATAGCACACACATAAGTACTAGGAGCACAGGTCCAGAACTGCCCAGTGAATTGGATATCACCGACACTGATATTGGCTTTGGGTAGGGTCTGTGGCCAAGGCAACATTCTAAATGAGCGCCCCTTGGCTATTGCTCACAACTATGGAGTGGATATAGAACTGACATACAGCCCGCTGGAAAAGCAACAGCATGCTGCAAATAATGCCTTATTGCTAGTGGAGGGACTGATACAAAGATGCCCAGTCATCTCGAAAATGGCCATTCCCTATTCAGGGTGTATAACTGACAGAGCTTCTAATCCACGCCTTGTCAGAGTCCAACTGAGCACACTGACCAAATGGAAAGCCTACCTGCCACAGCACAGCATTTTCAATACTAGCCCTCTGAGTACAGAAATGCATGAGTGGACGGTGCAATGGTGGCTCAGTGGCAGAATTCTTGCATGCCATGCCAGAGACCCAGGTTCAATTCCCAGAGCCTGCCCATGTCAGAAAAAAAAAAAAAGAAATGCATGATATTCTCAGACCAGTGTTCTATACAACAACTAAAGTCATTGTACCTGAAATAGCTATTGAAACACCCACTATGGAAGGCATGGGTACCATTCCCAAGTATGCTTGGTGCACTGATGGATCCGCTAGCAGGGAGCTTTCACATGGTCAGCTGTGGCAGTACAACCCAGTATTGACACTATATGGTGGGAAACAGATGCTATGCAAAACAGTCAAAGGGCTGAGTTAAGAGCAGTGTCTTAGTCTATTTTCACTATTTATCATTCCTTTCTCTTTCTGCTCCTCAACCTGACTCATTTCAAGTGTCTTGTCTGGAAGCTCACTGGCTCTTTCTTTTGCCAGCTCCAATCTGCTCTTGAAACCTTCCTGGGCATTTTTCATTTCAGCATTGTGGTCTTCAACTCCAGTAGTTCTATCTGGTTCCTTTTAAAAATTTCTATCTCTCTACTAGGATTCTCATATTGCTCATTCATTGTTTTCTAATATCCTTTAGTTCTTTCTCTCTATTTTCCTTCATCTCCTTGAACCTATTTAAGATCAGTTTTTAAGGGTTCTGTTCAGTATGTCCACATTCTGGTCTTCTTCATTGGTGTTTTCTTTATTGGTATCCTCTTCCTTTGGATGGACCATCATTTCCTATTTCATGGTTTGTCCTCTACTCTTTTGCTGTACATTATGCATTTTAATATTTATAAATGTTAACTCTGGGATTTGTTCCCTGAGATATCTATTTCTTGACTTTGTAACCAACTGATGATAAGACAAAGATTTTCTTGAGATTCAGTCCTCCTATCAGGAAGGTAAGCTGAAGGCAAATGCAGTGTGCAAGGTTTTCCCTGTCTTTCTGGACCTGTCTCTTGTCCTTGACTTTTGCTTATTAATTGTTTTAGAGTTCCCCTATTGATAGGAGTTTGGTTTCCACTCCATTTTCCAAGAGACAGACCTCCCTCTCCTGGGTGTTTGAATCCTGCAAGCCTTTGCCCCAAACTACCCACCTCAATAGTTTCTTGCACTCCTGACGTTGTCTCAAACTGCCTTTGCCCAGGTGGCAAATTCTGGGAGGAGGGGCATGCCCAAGAGGGCTTCTCCAAGAAGTCTTTCCCAGCTGAAACAAGGCCAAGAACCCACAAAGGGGGCACAGACTACCTACAAAGTGTCCTGGGAAGGGGATCAGGAAGGGTTTCAAGAGTCTCTTCCACAGATCTCCAAACCTGAGCTTTCTTGGCCTTCCCAACAATTGCAGTCCTTCAATTAACTATCCCCCACAGCCCGGAGGAAGCATGACCTCAAGTCTCCTCGGCAGCAGCCTTTGTCCAGGTGGCTTGAAACAATGGTTACCACGGTCTTTCTCTGGGGTGGGTTGAAACAGTGGGAACCCTTAGAGCTGGGCTCCCCAGAATCCCAAGTTGCTAACTAAAAGCTGTTATCAGTGACTGGCTGTGCCCACCCTGGTCTTGGGGAAGAGGATCTTTATGCCCCTTTCTGTCACAGTGAGCTAGACAGAGGCAAGACCCACTGTATCCTGCAGTGAGAGTGGGGGGCAGGCACCAGTACCTGCAGCATGGAGACAGAAATCTGTTTCTTACTCAGATCTATCAACCTCCTCCTCCTGGATCCTATGCAGTGTTCTTCTGGCCTCCAGAGTTTCAAAATATTCAAAATAATTGTTTCAGACTGTTCCTGCCTCTGTAATAGTTGTTCTGGTGGGAGGACGGAGTACTGGATCTCCCTGCTCTGCTATCATCCCACAGTCTGCCTGCTCTTCAATCCTAAATATGGAAGGCCGTATATCCACAATGAAGAAATATATACACGGGTTTATAAACAAACACTAAAGTACCACAAGCCAGTACTCAGTAAATCATTATAAACATTTTGCTCTTTATTAAGAAAATGGCCATAGAAATGGTTGAATGTGTTTTTATAATATAGCCCACAGCTTACCCCCACCTGTGATCACCACTCCCCCCAAGTCACATTTCCCTCACCCTCCCATACAAGAGCAAATCACCAAACTGAATTTTATGTTTACCATTCCATGTCTTTCCATACAATTTCACTATATACCAATACATACAACTGCTACTGATACATATATTATTACACTTCATAATACATATATATATTATATATATATATAGTCATGTATATATGTTTACATTTTCGATATTTTGGTAATTTGCACATTACTTATGCATTCTTATATTATTTGCTTTTTACACTCCTTTATGACCTTTATATATACTGATATTTAGAGTTGTAGTTCATTTTTTTCACTTCTATGTGAACATAAAATAATTATTGTTTATCCTTCTATAAATTGATAACTGGATAATTTTTTATTTCCTTTTGTTTTGTTTGGTTGAAAAATTCTACTCCAAATACACTTTTACATCTTTCAGATGTTGTGTGCAACAGCAAATGAATGCCAACGGTTGCTAGTGGGGGTAAAATAATAAACACATTATTACCTTGTAATGCTAAATGGGTTTGTTTTGTTGACTTGATTCTATTTTTTGACCTTGATGTAATAATAAAATCAACATATTTTATTATTAAACTTTTTAGTTTGGAAGAATCATTCATTTGTACATTTTGTTTGGTGAATTTTCCTGTAAATTTTAACATTTGAAACAAGGTTAAAATTTCACGTCTCAACTCCATATGAATCACTAGTAACTTACTGAAAGCTTGATTTTTTGGCAATTTTGGAAAAGCAGTTTCTGCAACCAAGCACAGTTGCAAAAGATAAGCAGCTACCACATATATTGGCCGCATAAATTTATGAAATTTCCAAACTTAGTAACTGCAAGTAACTAGATGAGAACTTTGCAGGAGTAAAAAAAATAAATTATCAAATGTATCCAAGTCTGAAAAAAAATCCAAATTAGTCTATGAAAGCAGTATTATTATTTTAATAACCCATAATACTGTCCTTGAAGATATCATTTTAAAAAATTATAGAAGAGACATCATTCTCATGAAAGAGAATGCCTCCCATGATGTCAATTAAATATGAAGAAATTCATCATAAATCTGCCCTAAAATCATGAATAACTCAGCTACTTAATTCTGAAATCCATAGATGATATGAAAGTTAATTTGTGCCCAGAGCTATCAATGGATTCTCTCCTTACACAAAACTTTAACTTTAGGTGACTCAGGGCTGGTAACCAAAAAATCAGATTGTCACGGAATAATTTCAGCTCTAAAAGAAATCATTTCTTACCTCACTTTGTATTTGCCAACTGTGGAACGCAACCTCTCACAATCAAACAAAAATCGGGTGAAGTTCTGAGATTGGCAATGAACAAAAGAGTTAAGATATACTGCCTATTTTAACCCATACTGTATCCAATACTCTAATATGGGATAGGGGAAAAACAATTGACTGATGAAATTTTTTAAAACATTTTATAATATGTCCTGTTTCATTTTCCCAATAAAAGAATTACAAACCCTATTTAAAAAAAAAAACCCACCACATTATTAGTTAGAGCCAAAATTTTCATACATATCTAGTATATGCGAAGTGTTCCAACTAGGACTGAAACATTTACTCACCAGCATAAAGATTAAAGTTCAAAATGATGAAAATAGCTTTGCTCCATTATGAGTGAGACTGCGGAAGACGCCCTTCAGAATGTTTATAACCAGCGTATTGACACATTGCCTATTTCCAATAGACAGACAAGTGGAACCCAGGGAAAATTTTTATAAAGTTTCTTACTTGTAAAGAAACTGCTCCAACAGCTTAGAGTCCTACAATTCAGCAAGAGTTAACACATGAACAGAAGATCTCCAGGAGATGTGAGAGAAAATTCAAGACAAAATTCTCTGTGAACCCATGAGAAAGAGCTCAGTAATCTCCTATTTTTTCAGTCTGCCCAGAAGGAGTGTGGCTACATTTAAAGTTAGCATGCATATTTGAATATCAGTGTTCAAGAAAAAAGGAATAAAACAGGAATCGCTCTTTCTGGAAGGACCTATCTGGAGCGGTCCCCACAGCAATGCTTCTCACCAGAACTACCTTCCCAGGTGCTCCACGTGGCCTACCTATGCAGAAAGACAGTGAGGGGGGAGGCAAACAGCTCTGAGGCAGCAGCTACCTTGTTCTTTCCTCCTCAGCTACCTCCACCCGGCCCGCCGAGACGGTTGATGTGTGAGTGAGGCACTTGTTGGGAGTAAGACAGAAGACCCAGGACAGATGAGTCAAAGGTAGTCTGTGTCCTCCTCCCTGGAAGCTGTAAAGTAGGTCATGAGAAGTAACTCAAAGATTTCTCTTTAGATCTCTCAGCAAGAGGTCTAGGGACCATTAGAATTGATGAGCCCAGATGTACAGAGAGGGAGGAGGCAATAAGGGAGGTTATAAATCTTAAGATTGAGAAAATATGTGAAAGTTTACCAGGCAGGTAAATTGGAAAGGGAATCAGGCAGGAAAAAAGGGGGAAAAAATGAGAATGGTAATTAGAAAAGGGCCTAACTGCTTAGTAGTTTAAAAAACTTCATGCAATTTAAAATCACCTGAAGAACTTCTGAAGATTAGGGATGCACTATCCCTCATCAACATTGTGAATATTTGTTCATATTTGAGGAGTAGACATTGGTAAGTTTTAAAATTCCCCAGATCAGTCTCAGGGGTAGTCAGGTTTGGGAAAGCCCAGAGCAAAAGATGTGAATTTCTGGTTTAGGAGAGAGAGAAGGCTATGGATTGAAGTTGAGACCAGGTGGGCAATGCCCTAAATTATGTTAAATAATCTGACCTGTATTAATTAACTCAGAGATACTTTGGGAGATATGGGAGGCTTTGGAAGTGGGAAAGGATTTCATCAGAATTATTTTTTCCCTAATTAGCCACTGAGCTGATGGAAAGAGCTCTGAGAGTACGGGTCATATCCTATCTACCTGGACTCAATATTATACTTTCTAAGTACAGATTTTTCACATTTAATAGATTTTTCACATTTTAAAGGTGAGGTTAATAATTCCCATCTCATTAGGTAATTTAGAAGTTAAGAATCAACAAATGATTGTGATTACTGAATCATTATATACGTGTTTTTCTTTCTATATTGTAGAATAGGCAGAAATCAGTACCTGAAATTACTGAAACTCAACTAATCCCTGTTTATGCTTACTATAATGGTTATTATAGCCTAGTCTCAGCCCTGTTTATACTGATTATTGTGATGCTAATAACTCCATCCTCCCTGTGTCTGAATCCATAAAAATTCTGTTCCTTAGACGGAGGGGAACAGATCTTTGGCCCAGCGGCCATCTGTTCTCCTGTTTCATGCACAGCATTAAACTCTTTCCTCTTTGGAACCCAGCGGTTATGGACTGGCTGGTGTGTGCACTGGGCAGAGAACCCACCGCTTTGTCTGGTGTCAGTTTGGTGACCCAAGCAGGATGAAGATTCCTAAGAAGGAAGCAAGGGGTCTGACTGCCTGAAGTTCTGGAGCCCTGGCAGGACAGGTAAATGCGGAAACTGAGTCTTTTGTGTTAGTCTAGAGGCTCAGAAACTGGGTTTTTCTCTACACTGCTGGCACTCCTGACCCTCAGTACCTTAAAAAGCTTTAGAGAGAGAAACATTTTCCAGTTCCACGTCTGGACATCTAACTGCATTAAGTGGGTCATCAGGGTAGAAGTAATTGGAAAGTTAGGACAGTGGTTCAAGTCCCCTGGACCTGGGCTTGAGGCCCTGGGCCCCACTTCCAGAATGCTTCCCCTGGCTCTGACCTATACACCTTTTTTGTTTCCTGGGTACCATTCATTCTGTACGGGGTTCAAAGAGGCTGACCTGTTTTTGTCTATGTGGCCTCAAGGCCCTGACCTGTGTTTGTCTGTTGACTGTACTCTTGCAAAATAAATAATCCAACAATTAATTGATATTCAATGAAATTAAGTATGCCTGTTTAACTATTGACAGTATATTACTTAGATATAATAAATGTTTGAAGCTTAATTGTTAATTGATGTGTTTGGTCTAGTTATTAATTGGTATGTTACTGGAATATATAGTAAATGTTAAGTGTCTGTTTAAATTTGTTAGTTGGTATGTTACTGCATTTGTATTGTTCAAGTGTTCCTCATTGGTTACTGATTATGAAAATTCTTAAAAATGCGCAGCTTTGGGCTGTATTTTGAAAAATTGGAATGATTCTATTTATGAGCCTATGAGAAAAAATAAGTGTACTTCTGTAACAAAATCTGACCTCAATATGATTTTGAATAAGGAGAGAAATGGCCAGAGAATGACTCTATGGAAAAGAAAACAATATTACAGTTAGAATTGTTCTGAAAAAAGAGCAAAAATGGCATAAGATTATATATGTTCAATCCTTTGTTTCCCCCAGCAATCAATGTAGATGAGAAAATGTAAAATTGTTCCTATAAAGAGCAGCAGAGAAAAGAAATATGTCCTCCCTGATTCAAATCCAGAGGATCTAATAGAACCTTCATTAACTCCATCTGTTCCACTTGCACCCTATACTAAAGGACCAATAGTTCAGAAAAGGGAGCAGCTTCCCTACTGCCTCCTCCTCTGTATCCCTATTTATCAGAGATAAAAGACCCTGAGAAAGAAATGGTCACATCCTTCTTTACTTGTCATTATACGCAATCTGGACAGGGCTGCTCTACAAACCAGCATCAGGGCCTTGAGAAAAACTCCAACCCACTGACAAGTGCTTGTAGGAGATGGACATGGAGCCCAAGAGGATTTACAATATTCAAGCACACCAAAAAAAGATGAAAAAGTAGAGTTCAAGTCAGTGAGTTTATATCTCTATGTTTCTGGGTTTTTATGCATCTAACCATCTATTTGTGTCTGTGCAATGCATATTTTCGTACATTCAGATGGTAATACCAAAATGTCAAAATTCTTAAAAGAGCTCTGTTTGAATTGCTTAAAGATAAATAAACATACGTATGTATGCATATATTACATATTATAGACTCCTGGAGTCAAAGGGTAAATGAAAAATAAAAAAACCCCTCTAGGCACCAGGGTTCAAAGCCTCAGTTTATGTAATTACTGTAGACTAAACTGGACATTGGAAAGAACTCATCCCCTGGAATTTCCTGAAGGCAACACAAAGCTGCCTCAGGGAAAGGCAAAGACTTTTTCCAGTTTGTCCAGGTCACAGCTTTAGGTGAAATAGATCTATAATTGGTGTTCTGGTTTACTAAAGCTGCCAGAATGCAATATGCCAGAAATGGAATGTCTTTTAAAAAGGAAATTTATTAAGTTACAGGTTTACGTTCTAAGGCCATAAGAGAAAGATAACTTGACTCAAGAAAAATGAATGTCTGTCATATGGGAAGGCATGAGGCTGGTGTCTGCTGGACTTCATTCCTGTCCATTGCTTCCAGTTTCTAATGTCAGTGGTTTTCTCTGTAAGCATCTGTGGGCCTTCACTTAGCAACTCCAGGACACAACTCTGGGTCCTGGATTGCTTAGCGTCTCATGGGAAGGCACGTGGTGACATGTGCTGGACTCTGCATCTCCAAGCATCGTTGTTGGGCTTCTCCTCTCTCTGTTGGCTCTGAACTCTCTCCCAAATAGTTCCCCTTTTAAAGGAGTCCAGGAAACTAATAAAGACACACCTTAAAAAAGCAGAGTCACAGTTTCATCTAATCAAAAGGCCACACCCACAATTTGAATAGATTATATCCTCATGGATATAATCTAATCAAAGGGTCCCATCCTACATTGATTCAAGATTAGAAGAACAAGGCTTTTCTGGGAGAACATAAAATTTCAAACCAGTACAATTGGAAACCATTAAAAGAAAGAGTTCCTGTCAAACTCTCATCAACACTAAGTAAGGCTATCTTAGGGGTCTAAATCCCACCCTCATTTAAAACTTTTAAAACCAGGCTTGATTCTTTCTATTTCACCTACCCCCGTCCCCAGTGTCTAACCACTTAAGGCAGCTATGGGGGAAGGTTTGGGTGTGGAAAAATGGGGAAAAGGGGCTTGGCTTAGAATTCTTTCTACTGGGCTTGAAGATTAGAAATGGGGGCCACAGAGGAAATTTTGTGGAATAGGCCATGGTTTTTTTTGAGAGAATCCCCCAATTTAAAATTATTTTTCAAATAATACCTTTGCAAAAGTAACCATAGTAAACAAATCATTGTTAAAATATAAACAGCCCTGGGATAAGGTACTTGAATGAGATCTAATTGCCAAATTTCAATCATGTATAAGAAAAATGTCCTTGAGAACTGTGGAAAATTTTCCTGGATTTATGCTTGGGACAAACTAAACAATCGCATGTATTTCAGGGTTTGAGGCTTTTGGGATTGTTCATAATTTTAGGATATTATGAAAACAGATTATTTTAACCTCCAATAGAAAAAGGAGTATTATATCTAGTAGATCTTTAAGATAATGGAAAATGTTTTTGTTTAATGAAGTTAAATGATTAGTTTAACAAACTAATTATAAAATAATTATGCTTTGTATGACGTTTAGAGATTGTATTTAAGATATTTTAGGTAACTTAAGGTTTGTGGGTATGTAAAGTATACAGGATGTGCTTTGTTAAAGAAAGGGGTGTGGTTTTGTCCACAAGAATGTGTAGGACAAAACCTGGGTGACAATGGAAAGTTGTGGAAGTTTGTGGAAGTGAATTTTGCTTGTCATAGTCAATGTGGACTAAAATTTGATAATTTTGTCTAAAGGGTATAATTTGGTAAATGGCTGGTTTTCATGTGTAAGACAAGACCTGAATGGATATGGAAAGTTGTAGAAGGGTTGTGAAAAGGGAATTCTGTTTATTGTAGTCAATGCTGACCAAAAATTTGATAGGCTTGTTTATAATATTTTGTAAGAGTTTTTTGCATCAAACTGCATTCATACAAAACTGGAACTTAGTTTTCTCTTTGTTAAAACAATGCGGATTGTTGGTCTGCTTTTTTAAAAATGTTAACAGTATATTGTATTTAACTTAAAAAATATCCAAAACATCATTTCAACATGCAATCAATAAAAAAAATCTCTAACAAGTTATTTTATATTCTTGGTTTCATAGAAAGTTTGAAATCCAGTGTGTATTATATACCTACAGTACTTTTCAATTAACTTGCCAAATTTCAAGTTCTCTATAGCAATATGTAACTAGAGGTCACCATATTTCTTTCTTCTTTTTTTTTTTTTTTTTAACAAATCTACTATAGGTGGTATAGCATTCTGGAAAGATACATGAGAAGCTTTAAGAAGTGGTGAAACTTGAGAGATGGGTGGTAACAGGAAGTGGGTTAAAGAAAGACAGGAAACCTTTCCTGGGAGACCTTTTCAGAGTTTACCATTTTTGAATCATAAGACTCTAGTTGCTGAACAGATGTTTAAATTAAATGCTTAATAAGTAGAAAATGTGTTCATGTGATGACAGTTTGATACAAAAATATTAACCTTTTTATGTGTCACATGCTTCACAGGAATCAGAGGGCATTTATTTGAATCTCCATTTTGACTGCAAAAATTTCCCTTTATGTTGAAGAATATCCTGGAAAAGTGGCATGGTCCTTCCATACAGACTGCCTCCTTAAGGTGAGAATTCATGTTCTTCTCCTACTATTTTTTTTACATTTTAATTGTATAGTATAACATATATACAAAGCAAAGAAAGAAAAAAGCAATAGTTTTCAAAGCACTCTTCAACAAGTAGTTATAGGACAGATTCCAGAGTTTGTCATGGGTTGCCATATGATCCTCTCAGATTCTTCCATCTAACTGCTCCAGAATGTAGGAGGCTAGAAGGCATAATTTTTTTTTATCATCGTAATCTACTCAGTTTTTCTTTTTTGTAAAAAATAACATATATACAAAAAAAGCAATACATCTCAAAGCACAGCACCTCAATTAGTTGTAGAACAGGTTACAGAATTTGGCATGGGTTACAATTCCACAATTTTAGTTGCTCTAAGATACTAGCGGCTAAAAGAAGTACCAATTTAATGATTCAGCAATCATATTCATTTGCTAAATCCTATCTTCTCTGTATAACTCCATCACCTTTGATCTTTCTATCCCTCTCTTTAGGGGTATTTGGGCTATGGCCATTCTAACTTTTTCATGTTGGAAAGGTCTGTCACTAATATGGGGTAGGGAGATGGAACTATCTGATGCTCTGGAGAGGCTGAGCTAGGTTTCAGGACTTATCTGGTCAGGGACCTATCTGGAGGCTGTAGGTTTCTGGAAAGTTACTCCAGTGCCTGGAATCCTTGTGGAATCTTATATATTTCCCTAGGTGTTCTTTAGGATTGGCTGGAATGGTCCTGGTTGGAGGTTGGTAGGTTGTGATAGGTTGCTTGCATAAGAGCAAGCTCCAGAGTAGCCTCTCAACTCTATTTGAACTCTCTCTGCCACTGATACTTGATTTGTTACACTTCTTTTCCTGCTTTAGGTCAGAATGGCATTGTTGATCCCATGGTGCCAAGGCTCATATTTCATATTGAACAACATAGTGATAGATTATCTAGATATAAAATTATAGGTTGATAGATCAACTTTCAGTCCTTTGGAGTAACAATTCTGGCATCTATTGTTGCTACTTGAAATCTGATATCAGTTTGTCATTCATTTATAGGTAAATTGTGTTTTCCCCTTTTTGTTGCTTTTAAGATACTTTTTTTGTTCCTTAAAGCCTTTTTATTTTTTTTAAATATTTTTATTGAGAAATATTCACATACACAGTCCATACATGGTGTACCATCAGTGGCTCACAATATCATTCATATGTATTCATCACCATGATCATTTTTAGAACATATACTTCACCTCAGAAAAATAAATAAAAAGTAAAGTAAAAAGAAAAAGCTCATTTATCTCATACCCCTTACCCTTCCCTCTCATTGACCACCAGTATTTCAATCTACCCATTTTTTTTACCCTTTATCCCCCTCTATTATTTATTTATTTATTTATCCTTACTTTTTACTTATCTGTCCATACCCTAGATAAAAGGCGCATCAGACACAAAGTTTTCACAGTCACATTATATAACCTATATTGTTATACAATCATCTTCAAGAATCAAGGCTACTGGAAAACAGCTCAACAGTTTCAGGTACTTCCCTCCAACCACTTTAATACACCTTAAACCAAAAAGAGATATCTATATAACACATAAAATAACCTCCAGGATAATGTCTCAACTCTGAAATCTCTCAGCCACTGAAACTTTATTTTGTCTCATTTCTCTCTTCCCCATTTTGGTCAAGAAGGCTTTATCATTCCCATAATGCTGGGTAACAGCTCATCCTGGGAGTCTTGTCCCATGTTTCCAGGGAGATTTACACCCCTGAGATTCATGTTCCATGCAGAGGGGAGGGCAGTGAGCTCGCCTGCTGAGCTGGCTAAGAAAAAAAGGCCACATCTGAGCAACAAAAGAGGTTCTCTGGGAGTGACTCTTAGGGCTAGCTTTGCCTTTGCAGGAACAAGTTTATTTATTTTTAGAGATATTATAATAATTAAAAGGGATTTCTATCCTTCTTTTAGCTAAATTTGTATCTGTGAAATATTATTCATATATTTAGAGATTTTTAAAATTCCTGAATTCTTGACAATGTTCTCACATTGTCCATATAATGTCCATATTATAACCTGATACTGTTCTGCATGATGTTAGACAACACTATGATATTGTTAGGCATGGTTTCAGTTATTCTTAAAAGAAGGTTACATAAAAGAAGGTTAGATAGAAACAAGACAATTTCTTGTCAGTTATAATACTTTGCTCTAATGCAGTTCTAAAAATCAGCTATAATCCTAACTTCATCTTCAAGAAAAAGGGACTTTAAAAGAAAAGCAATGCAAGTATATAAATTATGTTCTACCTGTTAATTAGGTATAACATAATTAATTAATATAACCCTGCTAAATGTGTAAAGGTGAGACAGGAGAAAACATTTACTACAGTTTGTGGTTGATGACCCCAGTATAAGTCAACTGTCAACTATTTTTATTTCTGAAAGTAGCTACATTTAGAAAATGCATGTAAGAAAATCAGGGTCTAGATTGTAAGTTCTTACAGCAGTCACATTTATTCTTGAGCTTTAACTGTTATTTCTAAATCTGAGATGCTTTGCTCTTTATGTCTAAGCTTGTAGTTCCCTGGAAATTTGAGCATCTATGTCATATCTGCCTCTGAAAGATAGCATTATTCCATACAGCAATGTTGAAGAAGCTGAAAAAGAGATCAGATTTCAATTAAAGGTTGGTTAGGACCTTAAGTAAATCAGTATACAGGGTAAAAGATGATATTGTCTGTATTTTAAAACTATAATTTCTGAGTGAGACCAAAGGAGGAGAGATTTATTTTATCCAAAATGTGAATTTTCTGTGGCACACTATCTAATTCTGGCCAAACAATCTAATTCAGCTTTATGTGGTGTGGAACCTAGAACAGGGAATGAGATCTTAGCTTTCTGCACAAGTTGATGTAATACACTGATGCATCTCAGAGTGCTTGGGGCATAAAATGAAAAAGTATTTGCAAGGTCCTATGAGGGACTGTGGAATGAAAGCATGAAACTAATAAACTTCCCCACCTTGAGAATTCAAGTAATCGGAGCTCCTAATTTACTCTAAAATATATGAACCTTGCCTAATATTACAATGTCTAAGAGCCACTCACTGAAAATCTCTGTGTTGCTCAAATATGGTCTCTATCTCTAAGCCAAACTCTATAAATAAATTCACTACCTACCCCCCTACATGAGATATGACTTCCAGTGGTAAATTTCCTTACATCATGGAATTAGCAATGCATTTGTGACCTAAATGGGGAAAAGAAATAAACTTTCAGTGGCTAAGGGATTTTAAATAGATTTGGGAGATCTTTCTGGAAATTACTCTTATGTAGATCTCAGCCAGATATTTCCGACACTGTTTCTGAAAATCCTAAGGAACACCTCAGGTTCTATCTAAAATCTATAAAAGTTATTTACTCAATGTAACATAGTTATAAATCATCTCCTTCTCTTTTTATTTAAACCCATAATTTTCAGTTTACTTATTAAGTTTATTTTTCAGGGATTTAAAGCCTCTGGATTTCTATTATGCCAGTTAAGCCCTGAAACCCAGAGACACCAGTCTCCCCAAAAACAACAACCAGTTTCATTTTTACTCCATAATGACAATGCCCCTTTTCAGCACAAATGAGTCAAAGAGGTTGTTGCCCAGATATTCTTCAAGATTGAGGTATGGACCAAAAGTAAAGGGAGGAATTGTGATCAAGAAGCTAAAGATTAACAAACCTGATTTGGATTTTTAAAAATTTACATTTTTTGAATTTAGGAGAATAAATTACATGGGAGAGGGGAAAGAAAATAAAACTGTAGAAATATTTAGGCTGCTTGGTTTTGTACTGTTCAAAGTGATGGAAAGGCATGAACAGATTTTATGTATACATCTTAAAGATTGTGCCTCTAACTTGTTGATGGATTGGATATGAGAGCTGAGGAAGGAAGAGATTTCCAATAAGCCAGAATAGTTTCCTAGTTTAAGGATCTGAATGCGTAGAAGTATAAATCCATGTTGCCCTTAGCTGTATTATGTGGTAATTCCTTTGTCTGCCACCCAGTGACTCACAAATCCAGATGCTCAACCTTATTGTCACTTATTGCTGCTTGACCTTAGAAATATGGACTACCACTCTCTAATGTGACCACCTATGTTCTTCACATTCTCAAAAAGTATCCACTACAATCCATCTTAAAAAACAAGGAGACTTCCATATCTTTGATTCCTTTATTTTCTTTTACTGTCTCAGTCCAAACTGATTTTCATTGCTTCCCTATCAACCTGGTTCCCACACTCTTTCCCTGACACCTTCCATTCTCTTGCAACTATTTTTCTATCATTCTCATATAGCAAAATCCCATGCCTAAGGCCACAGCTGACTTCATCTGTTTCCAATATTGGATGCAAAGTACTTACGTTAGTTTCTTAAGACTGCCATAATCAATTACCACAAACTGAGTGGCTTGAAACAACAAAATTACTCTCTCACAGTTTTAGAGTCTAGAAGTCTGAAACAAGGCATCAGCAGGACAAGCAACATCACCAAGTTCTAGGGAAGAATCCTTTCCTTGCCTCTTCCTAGCTTCTGGTGGCACCAGGCATTCCTTGGCTTGTAGCAGCATCACTCTAATCCCTGCTGCATCTTTACATGACCAACTTCTCCTTGTTCATTTCCATCTTCACATGATGTTTGCCTCTCTGTGTATGTGTCTGCATCTCTTAGGGATCACCCGAATCCAGTGTGGCCTCACTTTACATTGATTAAATCTATAAAGACCCTATTTTCAAAAAAGTCACATTCTGAGGTACCAGGGATTAAGACTTCAACATATCTTTTGGATAACACAATTCATCCTGTAAGAGTGCTAATGGGGGCAAAGGGTACATACATACAGAGCTTACCTCGGACTTCAAACTTGCTACTTTGCAGGCCATACCTGCAAACAAACACAGATGAAAGGAATTAATTAATTGGCATGTCCTTTGATAAAATGTTACTGTATGGACAAGGTAAAATATTAAATGAAGTTTAATTGCTAAGAAATCTACAAAGAATAAATGGGCGAATTTTGCTTTGTGTGAACAAAGCCAGTTCTCTGATGCCAATAATATCCATGACTAGAACAAAAATAATGGATTACCTAAAGGATCTTTGTCCTTTCTATGATTTTTCTCATGCATATTTAATGCCTCTAGCCATCCTTTCAAACAGACATTAATTTCACCATTTTGTAGTTGATAGAAATGAGGCTAAGGGAAGCAATACATTGTACAAAATTACTCAACTATTAAAGAGTAAGTGCAGGGATAGACTTAAAAGATTTTCATTTCTGAGCCTAGGGTTCTTTGCGCTAATGTACCCTACAATACCTGTAGTCAACTAGAGGCTTCTAGAAAACGTAGAGTATCATTATTTCAGACATAGTGTCTTGCTTTTTTGCAGATGTGGAATGATAACAAATTAATCAGAGAGTCAGGGAATAAGTTGAGTACCTCATTGCATACAGGGCCTCTGTTTTAGGTGTTATTAATATGGAAACTAATGCCCAGGGCCTGGAAAGGATTTGCTTAAGTGAATTAGTTGCATTGATAAGAGTCCAGATCTCCTATCTCTCAACATCATGGTCTCTGATCACACACATTTTCTCTTTAACAAAAAAATTAGTGAGAATGATAGCCACAGGGAAGTAAAAAGATTTTTCAAGTAACTTTATCAGGGTCCTCAGTATTGATAAAAATATCCCTTTTCAGGCTCAGATGACTCCCTTAATTTCTTACAGCTTATGGGATGTCAAGAGTTTTAGCACATAAGACAAACAAAATCACGCACTAGGAAAAGGGGGAAAAATGTCAAGATTAAGAACAAAATGACTTTGGTTATCAGTGGAAATGAAGTTGCTGGGACTGTACAATAAATCTTCAACAGACTGTGAGTAAAAACCGTTCAACAAGCTCATTTCATTTTCACTAATCCCAGGACTATGTTTGCAGAGGATCAGTTTCTAGGGTTCATATCAAAGAAGAAATTTCAACAGAAGGGACCATTTTTCTAACCCCCATTTTGCCCATCTATACTTTCTCCATTTATAAAGCCTTTTCCTCTTCTTCCTCACTAACTCCTCAAGAAAGCAAGAGCTTTATTTATAAATGATAAAAATAGGCCTGCCTACAAACCCAGAGCAAATTTTCTCTCTCCTACAACATAAGGTGGTTCTAAAATGAAGGGTCCTCATGGCTTTTACAGTCACACCAATGCATCTCCACGGAGGTCAGTACTCCTAGAGAGCAAGAGTTCTTGCTTCCAGATGGACAAGAGGCCTCTCAGGGTTGGAAGCAGTGCTGAGAGGGATCTAGATTCTCTCCTCTCCATCTGTTCTTTCCAGTGACACACTTCAGAAAAATCCGTGGAGGGAGAAATTATCACTATGCTCACTGCTGTCTCTACCTCTGTCCACTCACCTGCACCTGAGACCTCTCATTAGAGGCTTGTGGATAAAAGTCTCATGGTGTCGGGGGTGGGGAGGCAATATAACAGCCAAAGAGAAATAGAGCAATTCATTACCCTATACCAACTCTGGAGGCTCTTTAGGGAAGAACCTCTGGAAGGTGTGTCACCCACACTTCACAGGAGTTAATTATCATCAGGTTTGTGGAAGAGCCTGTTCTTGATCTTGACAGTGGAGAATGGAGAGGGCCAAAAGGAGTGACCCAGGAGTACAAAGAGCATTCTATTTAGGAGAACCAGCATGACCAGAGGCACTGAGACATGAAGGAGCATGGACTTGTTCTGAGCACAAGAATTAGTTTCAGGTGGTTAGAGCACATGACATGGCTGTTGGGTTGAAGTTGGGTGGAAAAGCTAGAAAGGAAAAATAGAGGCAAATAATGTGGGGGGTTTGGATAACAATATAAGGAATTTGAACAGTTTCTTAGAGACAATAGATGTTTTTGAAGAAGGGAAAGATTTTATCAGAGTACCCTTCTGAATTCTTAACTGTCCTTCTCTGTCAACATGACTGAGGGGTAAGAACTTTGAAGTTAGAAATTCTGACATCAAATCCTTACTCTACCACTTACTGAGACTTTTTAACAGCCTTTTTTTACCATTCGTTTTTTGTGTTATTTTTTTCAACTTTCTGTACTCATTTTAAAAATGAAATTTATAAGCTTACTCAGAGAGTAGTTATATATTTTAAATTGCCTGTGGTATAATTAAGTGGGAGGATAATAAACCAACACACACACACTTCTCCTAAGACATAAAAGTTGTAATGTTTCATTTTTTAATTAATGGGTAAAAACATGACCATACTCCATTTTATGGGGCATTATATCTGGGTCTCTTGGATGGGTAACCTAGTAAATTACAAAACTTATGAGGTCATGGGCAGAGGTGTAGCTACATAGCTGTGATTCCATAACTCTGGAATGTCGTAACTAACCATAATTACAAGTGCTTTCATAGCACTAAATGTGGGTCTGGCACTATTCTAAAAATTTTAAATATATTGATGATTTTAGTCTACCCAATAATATAAATCTCAATTTTATAAAGGAAGATGATTAGCATTTCCTCTCAGACCCCATTAAAATGAGAGTAAAGGAAAAAACAAAAAGTGATTAATTCGTAATGATAAAGAAAATAGGTAGCTATGAGAGATAAAGGTATTTAAATAGCTACATGGAGAATAGAATGTAAATGGTAACTACTAAAGCTGGGTGGAGGAGGCATCTGCTGCCCTGAGTAATCATGGAGATGTCTGCAGCAAAATGGGAAGTGTTGTACCTTGAGGAACAGCCAAGAGGTTCAAGACAGGTATGATACTATGTAGGAATGGATGCTTTGTAATCACTCCCAATATCTTCTTCCCTGTTCTGTGCAGCCCACATAGAGGTCAGGTGTCAATACCGCAGGATCAAAATAAAAAGAATTGAAAGTCTGTTCTCCAGAAAAATTTAATATCACAAGTATTGATACTGTGTTAAAGATATGTCCAGCTGAATGGCGAGATCTCCTTGCCCTAAAGGAAAGTAGTCAAGAGAGTTATACAAATATATTTAAAAAAATCTTATTCACATATCCAAGAGACCCAAAGAAGATTTTTTATGATAAAAATCAATTATTACCTGATATTTGAGAAATGCTTTTAATAAGAGAGAAATCAAGATGAGCAACAATAATTTGCTTAAAAGATGGATAATTGGGGAAATAAAAGCAAATTCAAAAAAATGTATTAATTTCTCAGAGAGTTGAGATCACATATCCTTAAGAGAATCAGGGGTTATTTTAAAAAAGATACAAATGCTCTTATATGATTTAATATGATTAAAGAAAACAAATCAATAGAAGATTGGAAGATAAAGTGGAGAAGTCTCAAAATTGGGAGTAAAAATAAATCAACAGAAAAGAGGAAGAAAATATAAGACATAAATGATCATTTTGGGAAGTATAACATTTAATTAGCAGAAATTCTAAGGAAAAAAACAGACAGATGATACTGATGAAAATCCTGTGGAGAAAAGAGTAATGCGTTTTTCCCTTTCCTCCATATCCCCAAGAGGAAAGTTGGCATCTTCCACTAGGAAGGGAGAAAAAAGAGTCTACCATAAATATAGTTTTTGATTGGTGAGATTACTACCTCTAAATTTTGAACTGTGAAAGAGTGACTAGCTGTATCTGACCAAAGACCATAATTATTAGGACAGCACACTCATGTCCGGACAAGTGGAAAACATAATAATATCCTGGCCAGATTGTGTTTGCAGGAGCCGGGTTTGCAGGGGGACAACAAGTTATAAGTGGAGAGGAGCCAAAACATTTCAATTCTAGTATGAGATATTCCAGAATTCCCTTTCTGTTGCTGCTGTGTCTGGTGATGTTTCAAAGATTGATGGAACTATAAATGAAGACCCGAGGATACTGAATGGAAGGCTGTGCTAAACAATACCAAACAGTGGATTCCAAGTCACTATATCTCTCAAAAACTGGTTTTGATAGATGTTCCTTTGCAAGACATAATGAGGCCAAATTTCTAAAACTATATAGAGTCCATTTCAGTAAACTAGGAATTCCTGGAAGAAGTTGTGCTATGAGGGAAGCTGAAGATACAGTGTGATGAAAGCAGCCTATTAGATTAGACAAATGCCACCTATGTTAAGGGGTTGGTCCACTGTTTCCGTGAGAAAACTAGTGCTTAGATCTAGCTAGGTGTCTTAAATAACTTGAGACCTCAGAGAAAAAATCAGAGTCAAGGAGATGGGAAAGGTAGCAAATATTTGATACAATTTCCTGGCCCTTTCCCAGTTCTAATGAATCAGAATCTACACTGAAGAAATCTAGAAATCTAAATTTTTAATAGCACCTCTTGATTCTTACTTAAGCCAATTAGGAAAATACTGACTTCCAAAGCCTTTCGAAGGACAGCTAAGAATAAGTGGGTGGCAACAGAATTAGATGTTTCCCCTAAGTGGCATATGGCTATACTTTCATACTAAATGTACTATCATACTAAATATACTACCATACTAAAGTGGTTAGATTTTTCAGCAACACAGGTCTTTGATTCTAGAAAGTTTGTTTTGGCAGGCACTGATAATTCAAGGAACAAATCAAATAAGCGTAGATTAATGCCATTATATCTGGTCCCTGGGGTTAAGCTGCCACTGTCATCATGATTGAGGAAAAGAAATCAAGCAAAATGAGAATATGTGTTGGGGAAACTTTGATATAGTGTAACGTGATTTAAAGTCTGTGTGTCCAGGAAGGCTTGGATTGTGTTGATTTTTTTGTGGGAATCACAAATTTTCAATGATTTTCAAATGGTAGCTTTAAATAATTAGTCCTATTACATATGCATAGTTAAAGAAAAGACAATGATATTATTCTTATGCCCTGGGGAAATTTTCTAATGTGAAAAGTTACCTTAACAAACCTACAGAGTTTCCACAAGCTTCTAATATTGTCCCGTATCATAAATAGGGCTGAGGATTATTTAGAGACGCATTTATATCTAAGCAAGGACGTGGCACAGACAGAAAATATTCTTGCATTCACCAGCCAGTCCTATGCCATTTACTTTAGGGAAATGAAAGCTTTATGGTTTCAGTAACTATCACAGGCTGTTAGTCAAAAGCTGGGCCCAACCATGCCTCAGAAGTAGGCTGTAGACAGTTTCTCCTCTGAAGGAATAAGGGTCTTTTGTGATACACAGAGTGGCTGAGTTTCCTTCAGCCCGAATGAGGTGTCCAACTTCTGGGAAAAGTTCTAAATGAAGGGGTTTTACTCTTCTTTTCTCCTTTCTTCTTCCTGTTGCTGAAATGGAGGAACAAATGCTGGGACTGGGAAACAAGGAGTTTAGTCCTTGAGTGTAAGGTTTGAGATATCTATTAGATATTTACCTTAGTTTGGGTTCCCTCAGAAAGAGACTCTATGGCAAGGATTTCAATACAAAGTAGTTTACTGGGGAGGTGTATCGAGGAGACACTGATAGGAGACTGGGGAGGAAAGGCAGGAGAGTGGTTACCCTGAGGAGAACTGGAGCTTACTTCCATGGGGCGAGGCAGCGGGGGTGGGGGCGGTATCCAGACATAGTGCAAAACATACTTCAGATTTATCCTACCCGAAAAGCAAGGGGGCTGACCAAACAGGGAATAATGTATTAAACAAGCCCCTCATGGTGTGGGGCTAAGGAGACTGTTAGAGAATAAATTGAAAGGAACATTGTTTCTCTAAGATGAGAGAAAATGTAGAGAAAGGAGGTGAACGTGGGATTTTGAGTTAACCTGAGTTTGAATCCTGTCTCAGACCATTAGTATCTCTGTGGTGCGTCAGCAAATAAATTTACTCCTTTAAGCCTCAATTTCTTTTACTCATCTACTGCACTCAGATTGGTATAAACCTCGCGGATTGTTGTGAGGAAAAAATGTGATGAAGGATGCAAGCCACATAGCAGGAGGATAATAATCAATGAGTGCATAGATCCCTAGATAAGCTGATATGGAAGGAAGGATAAAAAGAAACAGATAGGTAAATGATGACATTTCCAGAATTTTAAGGTGGAACAAAAAGGCAGGACTAGTTCTTCCTGACGTTTCTCAGTAAGGAAGAGGTGAATTTTTCACTCACACTAATGTGGGTAATATGAGGTATTGAGAAACAGGGGGAAAAAATAGATGAAATAGGATGGGGAATGTCGGTATTCACAGCGTCAGGACATTAAATAAGAGGCTTCCTCAGGAGTGTGGAGGGCTTAGGTGAGTGATGATGACAACAAGATTATATGGTATTTTCTCCATCTTCATTCCACAACCAAGGCAGAAGCAGGAAAATAGGAAGCTGATTTTATCACAGCTTGGAAGAAACAGGGACAAATAGTAGAGCAAGATATCATATCAGATTTGGGACTGAGGCTGGGAAAGGAATACAAAGCAGCAAAAGTGAACTAACTGTTCCAGTAAAATTTAAAATCTATGGTTTAGAAATATTCTAGATAATAGTAAATTTTGAGGCCTTTTTTTAATGGAGGGAAATAAGTGGAGAAATTGGGAAGCTGGAGTGTTGCATAGATTATTGGTTGGGGTGTTGGATTTCCCCAGGATGATGGCAGATATTGTGTCCTAGAAATATAAAACAGGTAAGACTTCTGAGAAGCAGGAGTCTGAATGGCCATAGGAGGCAAAGGAACTTGGAAAGACTGAAACCTGCCTTGGATTTGGCAAGAAAGTAAACCAGATCATCAGGAATATGGGAAGTCATTGGTCTGCTCTGCAAATGTCATCTGGACTTCAGGATGCCAGTCCTTGTCCTCATGACCCACAACCAGAAACCACAAGTACAGAACCTCTAGGTCTGTCCCTGTCTGCTGAAGCAGGAAACATCGGAGTAGGTGGTTCAAGAGAGGGATCAAACTCATAAACAGCCTTTACAGCAAACTCATGCCAAGCAGTCACTCAACCAAGAAAGAAGCCTAAGGCCCAACCCTGCTTTTCTGCTCCATGTGCCCCAAGCCAAAGGCATTGAGCAGCAACTGGCCAAGAACAGCTGTGACCTGAAGGAGATTGCAACAGGCTCCGATTTTGCAGCCAGCTCATTCAGGTAACCTCTCTTTACCTCTATGCTTAGTCCAAATCAGTGAGGGGATCTCTTCAGCTTTCCTCTCTTAGTGGGTTTGCCCTTACATTTTTTTTCTTTCCAGCACCCTCTTTAAGTTTCTTCTGCACATTAGAATAGGGAAAAGTTCACTCCTAATATTGCTGTCCCTCATTTCTGTATACACCCACCACTGCAATTTTAAGAACAGACAGTATGGATAAAGTATGACATGAAGAGGCTGAAGAAATCAACTTGGAAAAGGGTCTTCTCTCTGGATCTAAATATGTCCACCCCTGCAAAAGATGGACATACAGAGTTTGGATAAATAAATAAATTTCCAATTTAACATATTTAAATTCTTTATTTGTATTAATAATCACTTTCTCCTCTCATTCTTTGAGTTGGCACCTTCTTCTGAGGCTCACACTGTTAAGAAATGGAGGAGCTAGAATTTGGGTCAACTTCTCTGACTCCAAACCATATGTCTCCTAGCATCTCACACATTTCAATATATCAGTTTAAGAGAAAACGTGATACAAAAGGAAAATATATAGATATAGATCTAGAACCTGATTCTTGTGTCATGACAGGTATACAAAATTTTTACATCCCAGGAACAATTCCATTTTTAATCTGTTCTTTGTATTTCAGCCCCATGGTCTGGAGGAAAGAAACCTATTTGTGTAATGAGGGATTTCAATATGGGAGAAACAAGTTTATCTCAGGGAGTCAAACAACTGTTATTAAAGGATGATAACAAGTCTCTGATTGTCCAGTACAGACTCCAGATCAAACCTGTTATTCTAAAATTCTTAAGAATTCTTTGAGTGGCCATATTTATTTAACAAGAGTGACCCAGCTTGAATAATAAATTATAAAGTCACTCTAAGTATTATGTCTGGGGTCAGCCCATGTGACAGCTGAAATATAGAGTCCTGAACCTAATTCTTCCAGGCCAGGACTGTGATTGTTCACTGGCTACTGGCAGAAAGTAAACAGCTTTCTCTTGTCTGCTGTAGAGCAGAAGGGGCTCTCTCAGTCCTGAATCCCTGGAGACTAGGCCAGGGTGAGCCCACCACAGCCAAGTTGATGGGAATGGTGCCCCCTGCAGAGAAGTAAAGTCTCTCATGTTCGGGATGCCAGTAAAGTGAAGGGATTAGGAATAAACTATCTGGAGAATTTTCACAGGCCTCATCAAAGCGGGATGACTAGGAACACATGGCTGCTTGTTCTTGCATGACGACGTCTTTCCTGATTTCCTCCACCTTGGCACACATTGCTTTTTCAGGTAAGTAACTTTGTAAATCTTGGAAGGGAAACATCTGATTCTCTGAAAGTTGTAGGAAGGAAAAAGTCACCTGTGACTTTGGATACCAGCTGTTATTGAAACGTAGGCCTTTGGACTTGATCATTCAATTTGAGTACCATTAAACTATGATTTCCTAAGTGGATCAATCAGACTTGGTTTCTGTGTTGTAGATGCTCGTCTTTACTGCTGTGTGGTTGATCCAGAAGAAATTCTCAAGTGCATAAAAACTTTTAATGTTTTAATTGTAAGCAATGCGTTTTTTTCCTAATAAAAGGATAAATAAAAGTCATCTGGGTTCCAAGGGATCTCTAAAGTAAGTTAATGTAAAGAGAAATAATGAAGAACAAAAGGTGCTTGTGTGAATGGTGGTGGGATTGACATGTATGTCTTTTTAGTTAAATGATCAAAACCAAGTGATTTGATATACAGACAAAAGCCGTATTACCTGTTGTGGTAGAACAAATAATGGCCTCCCAAAGGTGTCCACGTTCTCATCCCCAGAAGCTGTGACTAACGTAACTTACATGGCAAAAGGGACTTTGCAGATACAATTAAGTTAAGGATTTTAAAATGGGCAGATTATCCCTAAATTCTTAAATATTTGGCAAAATATTGTTTATAATATGTCCTTACCATCCTCTTAATATCAGTTGACTCTGCAGTGATTTATGTTTTCTCTTTTCTTTTTTTCTTCCTGATTAGTCTGGCTAAAGATACATCCTTTTTTTTTTTTTTTAACTTCTCAAATGACTCATTTTGGTTTCATCGATTCTCTTTGCTGTTTTTCTGTTTTCTATTTTATTGATGTCCACTATAATCTTTCTTATTACTTTAGATTCAGTTTGCTTGTCAGTTTAGTTTCCTAATGTGAAAACAAAGGCCATAATGTGAGACCTTTCTTCTTTGTCATTATAGCCATTTACTGCTGAACATTTCCTTCTAAATATTGCTATTACTACAGCCCATGAATTTTGATATGTTATATTTTCATTTTCATTAAGTTCAAAATAGTTTCTAACTTCCCTTTGGACTTTTCTTTGACTCACAAGTGATATAGAATGTTTTATTCCATTTTCAAATATTTGAGGATTTTGCAGAGACCTTTGTAACAATTTTCCGATAGTGAGCCATCTACCTTGCTGCCATTTATATTTACATATTTATAAATCCTAGAATTTACTTTCTATTTTCAAGTATTCCTCTCTTATGCTTCTGTGAAAAAGAAGCCTACCAATTAGAATTCAATATATGCCTAGCCATCTTTTTTGCTTTTAAAATAAGGGGCTATATGTCTAAATACTACATTCAAAAGTTACTTGGGTTAGTCCCTACCATGTCCCTTCAGTGTGGTCATGTGTTTCCTTTTAAATATGATTTGTTTCTATTGCACTAATTTTTGTGATTTTTCTCTCCATCCTTATGGCTTTGAGTACCTGAAATATTAACATGGTTTCAAAACTCAAGACTGAACCAAAAGCTATAGTCAGAGGAGAGCCATTCTCAATATTTCCTTATCCTTTCCACCCCATTCCCAACCATATCCTATGTGTAACTAGTCTCAATAGTTTCTAGTTTACCCTTCCTATGTTTCTTTTTGCTCAAATTAAGGTGCACATATGCATTTCGTTACTTCCGCTATATTCTTATGCAAAGTGGCACTTAATAGATACCTGCTTATACCTTGCTTTTCATCATTTGTAATATGTTCTAGAAGTCATTACATATCAGTTCATAAAGATTTCCCTCATTCTTTTATTCAGATGTATAGTACTTCATTGGTTGGATGTACTGAACTTTACTCAATCATTCTCTTATGTATGGGCAATTAGTTTGTTTCCAGTACTTTACATGCTGTAGTAAATAACTTTATACATATGCATTTGTGTATTTTTTGAGGTGTATCTTCAGGGTAAATTTATTGAATTGTTATTTCTGAGTCAAATATAAATATAAATGTATTTTTGTTCAATATTGCATAAAGTTTGAACCAGATTGCATTTCTGCCAGTAATGTATGAAAGTACCTCTTTTCCATACAAATCTTTTGCCCATTCTGCAATTATTTATTTTTTAATTTTTTTGTTCCCCTGTTTTTAAAGTGCTCTCTCTATGTTAGGGAAATTAGCTCTTTATCTGCAATGTGTTGAAAATATTTTCTTCTATGTTTATGGTGGGTTTTGTTTTCTGTTGTTTTGTATTTTTTTCTTTATTAGAAAAGTTGTTGGTTTATAGAACAATCATGCATGAAATACAGTATTCCCATATACCACCCTACCACCAATACCTTGCATTGGTGTGAAAAGTTTGTTACAACTGATGATGGCACATTTTAATAATTTCGTATTATTAATTAAAGTCCATGGCTTAGAGTTCACTGTGTTGTGTAGCTCCATGGATTCTTAAAATTTTTATTCTGTTACCATATACATAGTCTCACATTTCCCTTTTTGATTATATTCAGATAAATATTTCAGTCAAATTGCCTTCACCATATTGTACTACCATCAGCACCATCCATTACCAAAACATTTCTATCATTCCAAGTAGGAACCCTGTACATTTTAAGCTTTAACTTCCCATCCCCTATTCCAGACCCCCTCCTCCAACCTTTCCCTGGTAACCTATATTCTAGATTCTGACTCTATGTGTTTGCATTTGCTCATTCTAATTGTTTCAAATCAGTAAGATCATACAATATTTGTCATTTTGTGTTGGGCTTATTTCATTCAACATGATGTCTTCAAGGTTCATCCATGTTGTCACATGTATAGGACTTCATTCATTTTTATGGCTGAAAAATATTCCATTATATGTATATACTATATAAGACTCAGCGTCTGAGAGATTTCATACAAAAGAGTTCATCCTGGAGGTTATTCTTATGCATTATATAGATATACCTTTTTAGTTTATGGTGTATTTCAACCTGAAACTGTTGAGCTTTGTTTGAGTAACCTTGATTATTGAAGGCAATTGTATTAAGATATAACATTTACATAGAGCTGTATGAACAGAGAATGGACCCGTTAGGGTCCATTTACATTACATTACATTAGTAAATGAATAATATATGAATATTCATTCATCACTGTTGCCCTGCCTATATGCTCAATTTTTAATGTCAATCTAAAATAGTTTTAAAATAAACTTTATTAATTAAAAACAAACAGGGCAGTGCAACAGTGGCTCAGTGGCAGAATTCTCGCCTGCCATGCCAGAGACCTGCGTTCAATTCCCAGAGCTGCCCATGCCAAAATAACTAACTAACTAACTTAATTAATTAATTAATTAATTAATTAAAAGCAACAAAAAATGTCAGTCCAAGGCAAATGCACCATGCAGTGATTTCCCTGTCTCAATAGGCCTGTGTCTTGTCCTGGGCTTTTGCCTGTTGGTTGTTCTGGAGTTCTGTTTGCAGGAGGTTGGTTGTCCCCTCTGTTTCTAGTGAACCAACCTTCCTCTCCTGGGTGTCTGAAGCCGGCAGGCCTTTGTCCCACACTGTCTGCCTCTATAGATGTTTACACTCCTCTTGTTGTCTTATGGCTGCTTTTGACTGGAGGGCAAATTCTGGGAGGAAAGCCACCCCAGGGAGGAATTTCCCCATTTGATCTTTCCCAGCTTAAACAGTGCCAGGGATCCAGGAAGGGGCTGCAGACTAGCTCCAAAGTGTCCTATGGAGGGGACACCAAAGCTTCTCCAATGGCCCCCCAAAGCTAGATTTCCTGACCTGCTCAGCACATGCTAATAGATGGGGAGTTATATTTTTATTATGCTGATGATAATTTTATGATGTTTGCAGCTAACTTTCCCCCACACCCATGAGGAAGGCCTGCATCTTTAAATCTCCACCACCTCTGTCCTGTCCAGGGAGGCTGAAAGAATGTCTGCTGCCGTCTTTGCACAGGACAGGACTGAAACAATGGCTGCCCTTGGAGCAGGGACCCAGTGATCAGAATTTGTTAATCAAAAGCTGTGTTCCACCCCTGTTTGGAGGGACAGGATTTTTATGTCCCTTTCTATCAGTAGCAGTTAGCCAGGGGCTGGGCCCTGCAGTTGCCCGCTGCCAGAGTAGGGGATGGGCACTTGTAGCCACTGCCCGGAGAGAGCAGTATACAGTTGTTTTCCTCTTCCTGTCCTTCTGTGGATGCTATATAGTGTTCTTTGGCCTCTGGAATTTCAAAATAGTTATTTCAAACAGTTCCTGCCTATTTAATAGTTGTTCTGGTGGAAGGATTTGAGTCCTGGAGCTCCCTAATCCACCATCTTCCCTGTAAGTCTCTGGTGTTCTGTTTTGCCATAAAGTTATTATTTTTACATTGAAAAATACATCAATCTTTTGTTAAAATTATATCAATCATTAGTAGTTTTATGGCTAGTTTCATTTGCCATATTTAGATCCTGATGTTTGGGGTATTTATTCCTATGTGTAGTGTGCAATATATATATATATATAAAATTTTATTTTATTTATATTTATTTTAATAAATTTATTTTTTTATTAAATGAAACTTTTTTCTTTCCTCACGACTATATTTGTCTGATTTTTACATTAGAAATATTCTTGTGTTTTAGAACTAGATAGGAGAAGTCCATCTTTTTTTATCCTCTAAAGAGTATGTATGTAATTGGAATGCTTTCTCCCTGGAAAGGTTGGTAGGTTTGATGTTTCCTTTGTGGAAAGATTTTAAATATTGTTCAGACTTTCTCATAAGTCAGGATTTCTAACTTTTGGGAAGTTAGAATTTTCTAAAGTAGTTCAAATTTCATCCCACAATGAGAGAAGCAAGAGCAGAGAAACAATACGTCCTTCAAAATTTCATTTTTGATACTTTATATACTCTTTCATGTTTAGTTTTCACAACAATCTAAAAATGCATTTAATGATGCCAGTTGAAGCGAAGAAGGAACTATATCTGCCAAAAATCATGTAACTTTCTGAAAATAACAAAGGTTGTAAGTTATGCATGTGAACCCCAAACTCTTTTATTCTCCCCTCAATGGTATAGTAAATTCGTAAATGAAGACTGAAAAAATTAAGGAATGAATAATTAAATGGACAAAAGTAATTCATAAAGGAATACCACCTAGAGATTCTGTTGCTATAAACCTTCTCCAATACTTTTGTACAAATGTATAATTAAGTTACATTTCTTTACTTAGTCAATAACTTCAGTGGGTGAAATCACATCTCATGCAGAACTCTTTCTTTTAATCTAATGCCTCTGTACTTTATTTACAGATATTTTCAAACAACGTGACAAATCTAAGTGGCCTAAGGTAAATTATTCCCCACTAAGGTAAATTTAACTCTCTATTCTGGATTCTGATTTTGAACACTCTTTTGACATGAAAGACCTAAAACTTCATGATGGTAAAATAGAATGAAGGATTGCTATGTGACCTAAAGTATATATCTTAATCTCTGTAGGCTTGATTTTTTTCCCATGTAGCATTATAATAGTAAAATATATCTCTGAACACTAAATGAAATAATGCCTGTCACTTGGCTAAAGTCACAAAGCTAAGTAGTAGTAAAGCTCGGATTAATTCCAAGACATTCTCGGTGCACATCCCTTTTATAACAGCTACACTTGAGTCCTCCTTTAGAAATTCACAAACACATAAGTATTTCAACTTATAAATTTCTTACAATAAGTTACTGGGATCGGGGACACCAAGTTTAAATGAAAACTTTGCATCTGGGATTTGAACTGGGATTGTATAATGCTTCTGACTTTAGGATGATAGGATGAGTGAGAACACTGCAGTCAGAAAAACTGTCTTAACCAAAGCCCAGAGCACAAAAAATACTGAAGAAAGTTCAATTGACTAGTGAGATTCAGTATTATTTGTGTGTAGAAGCTGAAGTAATGGGCGCAGAATAGACGAGGGTCTATTTTTGTTATTCTTATGATACTTTAATGCTTTTTGCAGCCTCCGTGTCAAATGTACTATCCAGTGGATCCTCTCTATGAAGCAAACTGTCCTCAAGTTACAGCATATGTTTGTGCTACAAATGGCATCACTTATCTGAATGAATGTTTCCTATGTGTTGAGCAGTGGTAAGTTCAAAAGAAAATACTATTATTTTTGTGCTGCACTTCTTCATAGAATTTTCGAATATCTTTAAGGAATTTGGTCTTACTGATGCGCGATTTTGTTTTAAATAGCCTCTACTGTTTATAGAAGGTTGAGGGAAGATTACATAGTAAGGAGAAAAGTCTCTAAAATTTTTAGTTACTTTTAAAGTTGACTTATTAAAAAAATAGAAAGAAAGACATGATATTTTGGTAGAATTGTATAGAGATCATGTCTATAGATAATCTATACATTATATTCAAACAATGAATGGAAATCTGATTTTAAAAATCAATCAAAATTTTTTCAACCAGACACAATGAGAAACATGAAGAGCACCCATCAAAGTTGTTTGATAGATACAGGCACAGATTCATGTACAGATATAAATTTAGACACAAACAAAGATACAGGTGTAGCTAAGCACATCCTGCACAAAGTGGTTGTGTGGTCTTATGTGGTTAAAAATTGACAGTCAACGTCTTCCAAATAAATTCTATAGAAAATTTCATTTAAAAATCAATAATATTCATTTTGATATATTTTAGCTCCATTTGAAACTGTTTTTACAAATAAGCTTTGTGATTTTTAAAACTCTCCATGCCCTGTGAGATCTTCTTATGGAAAGAATCCTCATGGGCTTTCAGCATCATGGACCCGTCACATGGGGGAGTATTGCTGGGCACTGAAGGAAATGTGTAGGCTGCCTCCCTTGAAAAGTTAGCCCAATAAAGAAAACTGATATTCTTCAGAGCAAGTACTAGCCTCAGAGAATGACTAAAATGGTATTCAAAGGAAAAGAATGGAAACTGGAAAGTGTGGATTAACTAAATCTCTACCATCGGTTTCTAAGAAAGTTGAATGAAAACTTGTGGTGTTACCATTTTTATGTAACCATACTTTACCATTATGTAACCATTATTTTACTATTACGTAAAATAATGAAATGGCATTATCATTCCCTTCTAATGCAGTTACTGTTGAGTTGTAGGGCAGGATTTGGAGATGTCATTTAAGCTCTTTCACATGAGCCTTTGCCCAGATTTGTGGTATGTGGACAGACACCATGTAAAAAAAGCAGTGTAAGAGGGACTTGCTAGCAACAGCCTAGATTCTGGAAAATAACATTGGTCAATACAGAGGCATAGTGTGGGCTTTGGTTCTCCTCTGAGCTACAATTCCACTACTCCCCATAAAGAAGGCTCTGAGATTCCTTCAGCCTCACCTGGGGGACCAAGAATGCTGAGAATCCACAGAATAGTCTCAACAACTCAAAGCATGCCTTAGATCGGTTATAACATGAAAGGGGAAGATAGGGGAGAAATGAATTCCTTCCTCCCTCCCTTTGTTCTTGTCTTGTAGCTCTGCCACATGCACTGTGACCACTCTAGTTGTTATCTCACAGTCTAAGAATAAATGAGGAGCTCTTGTTAGTTAAAAGAGCAAAAATCGTTCAGTAAGTTAGAGTCAATATGACCACAGCTCATATCAAGCATACTCTGGAACACAGAGTGCACTGGCACCAGTGACAGGGATGGCTAAAGGACCTGTAATTTATTTTAATTCTCCATGTGATTTGCACGTGTAAACCTGGCCTTCATCCTATTTCTGTATCTTGGGGCAAAAAGAACTGTCCTGATGCTCTTTTGAGCGATGGGAGGAAAAGAGTAATTCGTTTGTCTCTGCTCTTGAAAGTGTTTTGAAGAAAATCTCTGGCAAAATCGACTCACAACCTTGACAGATACACACTTGTGAACAATTTAAATCCTTTGAGAGGATTTTACATCCTTACGTCCATATATCATAGTCACTATACAGAAAGGAATCTCCCATGCCTATTTCACACAGGGCCCTGAAATAGGGACCAAGCAAACAGGGTTCTATGAAAGAGACCCTAGACTCTATAGATGCCTGTGGTCTTATCTGGCAAAAAGAACATGTGCATGGCAAAGGTCATGATAATAGAAAACAGCATTGGTTTTGTTTAACCAAAATACTGTTTTAGTAGATTTTGAAATAATTGACAGGTTTCGAAAATCAGATTTTACCTAAAAATATAGATTTCCAACTTTTTTGAAAATTAAAATAGCATGGTACATTTGGTGTGACAAAATAAGCCAGAAACAAAAGAACAAGAATGGTATGGTCACCTTTAGAAAATGCTTATAAGAAAACAGGGAACTAGACTGTAAACTTTCAGAGCAGACATAAGTCCAGAGTGGTGACTATTATTTCTGGATTTTGAGAGGCTGTTTTATATATATATAAAACCTGATATTTAGAGATAAGAATGAAGCCAAACAGGTTGGGGTTGTTCAGAACAAGGGGTAAGGAAGACAGTGTCTATATTTAAGAACCACACATAGACTTTGAGACCAATGGAAGAAAGGTTTATTTGTTCTGGAACTGAAATTTTCTGTAGTGCATAATCTAATTCAACCTATCTGGATAGCTCATTTGAACAACTGAAACACAGGGAACCCAGAATAAGAAAGAGGCCCTTTAATCCTGAATAGATTATTGTAATGCCTGGATACATCCTAGAGTATATTAAGCAGATAATCAAAAAGTATTGGCAAAGTCTCCTGAGGGATGGGAGAAAGAATATGGAAGTATTAAACCTTATCATCAGGGAATCCCCTGATACTGTGTCAAACTTTAGGGGCACACAAATCAATAGGCCATGCCCTCGATCATAAGGCTTACTCTTGTGAAGCTTATGTAGGTAGCAGAGAAGCTTAGACTACTATGGGCATACCTAAGAGTTACTTCTGGAGGACCTCTTTTGTTGCTCAGATGTGGCCTCACTCTCCCTAAACCCAACTCTGCATGTGAAATCATTACCCTCCTCCTACGTGGGACATGACATCCAGGGGTGAAAGTCTCCCTCGCGATGTGGGAGATGACTTCCAGGGATGAATCCAGACCTGCCACCATGGGATCAACAATTCCATCCTGACCAAAAGGGAGAAAAGAAGTGTAACTAATAAAGTATCAGTGGCAGAGAGAGTTCAAATAGAGTCGAGAGGCTACTCTGGAGGTTGCTCTTACGCAAGTTTCAGTTAGACCTTGCTACCTATCATAGCCTGCCAACCCCAAACCAGGACCATTCCAGCCAATCCTAAAGAACACCTAGGGCAATATATAAGGTTCCACAAGGCTGCTATGCACTAGAGCAACTTTCCAGAAACCTACAACCTCCATATGGGTCCCTGGTCCAGATAAGCCTTGAAACCTAGCCCAGCCTCTCTAAAACATCAGATAGTTCCATCTCCCTACCCAATATTAGTGACAGACCCTTCCAATATGAAAAAGTTAGAATGACCATAGTCCAAACACCCCTAAAGAGAGGGATGGAAAGATCAGAGGTGATGGTGGAGTTACACAGAGAAGATGATATCTCTTTTAGTCTCCAGTATTTTAGAGCAGCTAGAAGTAAAAACTAAAATTATATAATTGTAACCCAGGTCAAATTCTGAAATATATTCTACAACTAATTGTGCTGTGCTTTGAAGTGTATAGCTTTTTTGTTTATATGTTATTTTTCACAAAAAAAGAAGGAAAAAATTGATTGTGATGATAAAAAAATATTTACGCCTTCTAGCCTCCTATCTTCTGGAGCAGCTAGAAGGAAACATCTGAGAGGATCATATCATATGGTAGCCCATGACAAACTCTGGGATCTGTCCTGTAACTACTTCTTGAAGAGTACTTTGAAAACTATTGCTTTTTTATTTCTTTGCTTTGTATATATGTTATATATACAATAAAAAAAATTTTAATAGCATAATAATAGTAAGCCAAGATTTGCATGCAAGAAATAAACAGGAGCTGCCTAGCAGTGGCTGCCCATCAGATGGAATTCAGGATTCCATGTAAGTTTCACTTATTCCTATTCCTGTCTGGCTCAAATAAGCATTTATGTTTGCAAACAATGAACTGAAGGAGTAGATCAGAGATATTTAAAAACTGAGCCTGATTATGGAAGTTAGGGTGAAGAGTCTCGTAAGGAAGAGAAATTAAAAAAAAAATACACAAAAGAAAATGGAATGGACAGTCTACACAGGGCTAGTTGCTTGGGAAAATATTTGGTATTGAGGAATTTTGTAATATCATTCGAGAAATTATAAAGTGGAAGAGTATGTTGAAAGAGATGTTATATATTTAGACAATAGTAAAATGTAAGGGGAAGAGTTAAGCAGAGGCTAGTCTTCTGAGAAACATAAATACAAGAGCAAGGAAAATAGACTGGTGTATGGGCAGTGTGAGTTTAAGGAGACTTTTGAGCAGACTGAATTTTGTGAATTATTATGGATAGCATTATTATTTTGAATATATTTTACTTCTTGGTAGAAAAATCTGGCATTGTAACATTGAATGCAAAGGTGTAGAGCTGCAACTTGGTTAGAGGATGAAAGATCTATCTTGAAATATTATCCTAGAATATTTTTTGAATAATTAAGACAGGGGAGGAATATCCAGACTATGGCGGTGACAACAGAAATTGAAAAAAAAAAAAATGTGATGGCCCTAAAGGGAACTATAAAAGCAGCTCTCTTTTTCAAGATTTCCTTTGAAAGATAAGGAAGAGGATACTTAAGAGAAATGTCCACTTTCTTATACTAACCTTTTTGTTCTCCTCTCCTTAGGGAATTTGGTTCTCATATTAAATTTTATAAATATGGAAAATGTGACTAATGGATAGCAGAGTACTTACACTGGCTTATTTTTTTTTTTAACTACTTAATTCTGAAAATTATTTCTCTGGGAACTTGAAGACATATAATAAACAACACACTCCTGCTGCTGAACCCTAATTTGGATCAAAATGGGAGACAAAGGAATCAAATGAACTGAGATCCAAATGTCACAATTATTATGAAAAAACAGACTGATAGATATTCCCCCAGTTTACTGTTTTTTAAGTCAACTTCCACTTTCTTTGGTTCTAAGTTCTGTTCATCAAGTGGGGTTACTAATACTCCCCTAAATTAAACTCACCCCAAATGGCAGGCCTCTTAAAGACATGGAACAAAGGAAGACCCCAAAAGTGGGAGTCACTGGACGACCCAGGCTTAGTTCTATTTTTCAAACCCACCAAATAAATAAGTTATACCTCCCATGGTTGAAGAAGTAAAATAGAAGAGAGAGGTGGAGAAATTAGAAGTATTAATCAAATAGAAGTTTCCTCCTCAAAAAAAAAAAAGAAAAGAAAAAGAAAGAACACTAGTCTGGGAATAAAGAGACCAAATTCTGCTCTCGGATTTGCCACTGACACACTGTTGAATTTTGGGTCACATTAGCTGTCATTGCTCCTGAGCATAGTAGCTTCAGAATTTGTTTGGTTTGGCTTATTGTATTGTTTATGCAGAAGCAGAAATCAGCCACTTAGACCAGCATCTGGCCTCATACATACCCCAGTGAGAGCTATTACTAATCCTTCATTCATTAGCAACCAAGATCGGCATTTAAAAATCAACTACAGGCTTATGTCAGATAGCAGCAATATTGAATAATTCCATCACAACACTGAGACTTGTTGGTAGCTGGTAGGGAGCTAAGGAGTAGACATCTTTGGTGGCAGCCTAAATATCCAGTCATCCATCTTCTAGTAACTGAAATCCAATTTCCTTTTGGTGAACTACAGCAGCCCTCAGCCTTCAGCTGTGTTTGCCCTATCTTGGTCAGGGATGGAGCACATAGCCTGGGTCAATGCTAATCAACATATGGAATTCCCACAGACATTGATTCACGCATAAACATACAACCAGAGCCATTGAGATTCAAGTCTTTACCTGGAAATGCTGAGAGAAAAACACTCCCTCTTTTCTCCCGGACATACACCTGGAAAAATGTTCCCTTGGAGCCGTAGGGAGCTCTCTTGAGAACAAATGGAAAGCCCTTTGATGAATGAAGTCAAAATAGAGGAAACGGGGACAGAGATGGAAAGAAACCATAATCTGACGACACAGACTTTCTGTCTTCAGCCCCGCCTAAATCAGGGCTACTCTTTGACATTTCCTTTACAGTTACCAATAAATTTATTTTCTTACCCTGGGTTCTGTCATGCTGTCTGTTTCTTGAGACAAACTAAATAATACATTAAAGAACAAAGGATCTGGAAGAAAAACAAATCCCTAGATATTTTGCTTTTGAGGAAATCTTTTCCCAAAGTCAGTTTATACTGGAAACCAGTTTTTTGCCTGGTTAAAAAGATATTATGGACATACCAGCCTCGATATTACAAATGTCAGGTGTGATGTCCTTGAGTGTATTTATATGTAGGTGGGACACAATTGTGTAACTGTAAGATTCACTCCTGTTTAAGAATTCATGACACAATGAGATTGTAAGGCACTCAGTACCCCTAGGATCAATGCTGATGGATAAATTTCACTTCTAAAGGAACTATTGCCTCCACAGAAAAGAAGTCCTGATCAAACAGTCAGGAGGTTATCCTGGAGGTTATTCTTACGCATTATGTAGATATCCCCTTTTTAGTTTAAGGTCTATTAGAGAGGCTAGAGGGAAGTACCTGAAACTGTACTGTGTTCCAGTAGCCATGCTTCTTGAAGATGATTGTATAATATCGCTTTTGCAATGTGACTGTGTGATTGTGAAAACCTTGTGTCTGATGCTCCTTTTATCTACAGTATAGACAGATGAGTAAAAAATATGGATAAAAAACAAATAATAGAGGGAACAAAGGTTAAAATAAATTGGGTAGATTGAAATACTAGTGTTTAATGAGAGGGAGGAGTAAGGGGTATGGCATGTGTGATTTTTTTCTTTTTTCTTTCTATTGCTTTTGCTGGAGAGATACAAGTGTTCAGAAAATTGATCATGGTGATGAATACACAACTATGTGATAATATTATGAGCTGTTGATTGTATACTGTCTATAGAAAGTTGAATGTCAAGAATGTTTGTATGTTTGTTTGTTGTATATAATAAAAATATTAAAAAAGAAAATTTTAAAGGGTCCCATCCTAATGCATTCTCATGGGGAAGAGGAAGTTCTCTGATGGTCACATGCAGAGCAGTGATGCAGGCGATTGGGGTGGGTATGTAGGACAGAGACCTCGGTTTCTGCGTACTACTTGTGTGGCTGACATTCCCTGAGCATCACTTTCTCCACATTTAATGAAAATTTCTAACCCCACATACAGGATTCTTGTAAACATTGAGAGAGATTATGCCGGGGAAATCTGATGTATAATTTCCCTATGAACTGGTTTATTGCTTTATATATCTATTCATTTTATCTTTCACCCAACTCATTCAAAAGAACCCCAGGCTGAAATGGAATCTCTATCTGACAAGAACCTGAGTTTGGTAGAGGTAGCTGCATTTATGTGGAGAAAGTGTACCACTACTTTTCTACTTGTACTCACAAATGCAAACAAACACAGCCTCACACCTGATTAGAAAGGCAGGGTAAAAGTGGTAAAAGATGCTTGGATGGGGATGTTGCTGCTCTAGGATTTGGATATTATCTGATCCTTCCATGTTAGGAAACTCACTTGAGAAACTGTAGATACTGAAAATATCAGTTTACACAATAAATCGCTTGTATCCACCTCACTCATTGATTGAGAAGTTATATAATACTAAGCATTGTACTGAACATTTTGCATGTTACTTCACTTAATCTGTGCTGTAAAGTTATGAGGTAAAATCGACAAACCCCCCCCACCCCGTGGGACATGACTCTCAAGGGTGTAAATTTCCCTGGCAATGTGGGACCTCACTCCTGGGATTAAGCCAGAACCTGGTATTATGGGATTTAGAAAGCCTTCTTGACCAAAAGGGGGAATAGAGAAATGAGACAGAATAAAGTCTCAGTGGCTGAAAGATTTCAAACAAAGTCAAGAGGTTACCCTGAAAGGTTTCAAACAAAGTCATATGCATTAAATAGATATCCCTTTTTAGTTTATAGTACATTGGAGTAGCTGGAGGGAAGTACCTGAAATTGTTTAGCTGTGTTCCAGTAGCCTTGATTCTTGAAGAAGACTGTATAACTATATAGCTTTTACAATATGACTGTGTGATTGTGAAAACCTTTTGTCTCATGCTCCTTTTATCCAGGGTATGGACAAATGAGTAAAACAAATAAATGAATAAAGATTAAAAAATAAATAAATAATAGGGGGAGATAAGGGTCAACATTGAGTAGATTGAAGTACTGTGGGTCAATGGGGGGTTAGGGGTATGGGATGTATGCGTGTTCTTTTTTCTTCTTTTTATTTATTTTTTGGAGTGATGCAAATGTTCTAAAAATGATCATGTGAAGAATACACAACTATGTGATGGTATTGGGAGCCCCTGATTGTATAATATAGTTGGACTGTATGTGTGTGAATATTTCTCAATAAAAAAATATATTTTAAAATTATGGGGTAAGTAGAGTCATCTCCATTTTGCCCATTCAATGTATACTTATCCATTTATCTAATGAATACGCATTGAACCCCTAATAGGTTCTAGTCTGGGATGCAGACATATCCAAAGGAAAATTATAGACAGTATTGCTATAGGACAGAAATACAATTAATCAAGAATAAGAACATAAGAGGAGTAATGTATTGGTTTGCTAATGCTGCCGGAAAGCAATATACCAAAATGGAACGGCTTTTAAAAAGGGAATTTATTATGTTACAAGTGTACAGTTCTAAGGTCATAAATATGTCCAAACTAAGTTATCCAGGGAAAGATACCTTGACTCAAGAAAGGGTCAATGACATCTGGGGTTTCTCTATCAGCTGGGAAGGCGCATGGTAACATCTGCTAGCTTTTCCTCCTGGTTTCTTTCAAACAGCTTCCCATGGGGGTATAGGGGAAGGATTCTTTCTTCACCTCCAAAGGCCTCTGTCTGTGTCAGCTCTGAAGCTTTTTCCAAAATGCTTTCCTCTTAAAGGACTCAAATAAGTGACCCCACCTTGAATGGATGGAGACACATCTCCAATGAAACCACCTAATCAAAAGGTCCTACCCACAACTGGGTATATCACATCTCTATGGAGACAACTTAGTCAAAAAGACCCCACCCTGCAATATTGAATGAGGATTAAAGAACATGGCTTTTCTGGGGTACCCAACAGTTTCAAACCAGCGCAAGAAGCATCTTCTATTTTGATTAATTTGTGATTGATGATTTATAGGAAATCCAGGTAAAGATGCCCTTTAAATATTTAAGTCTGGATATTGGAATTGCAATGGAGGATGATAAAAAGTTTGGAAATCATCCATGTATAGATACTGGAGCAGAAAATATAAACTAAGATACCACACACATGCATGCATGCACGTGTTTTTGTGTGTGTGGATATCTACCTCAATTTCATAGTTGAAGCCCACCTACCTTAGGAGAAAACAATGGCCACAGGCAAAAAGAAGGAAGGAGGAGGAAAGCCAAGAGATTGGGGAAAGTGTAAGAAGAAAGGGCAGACACAGTTTTGCACGGAAGAGAGTTGATATCATTTGACTCCTAAGACTCAGTCAACCTAATGATCCCTCTGTCCCATCTGTGCTAGTTTGAAAATATGTACAACACAAAAGAAATCCTGACTTAACAATGTAGCTTGGACCTTTTGATTAGATTATCTCCATGGGGATATAACATGCCCAATTGTGGGTATTAACTTTTGATTAGATGGAGATGTAACTCCAACCATTTCAGGTGGATCTTGGTTAGTTTACTGGAATCCTTTAAAAGAGGAAACATTTTGGAGAAACCTCAGAGCTGACAGAAATGACAGAAGCCTCAGAGCTCACAGGAACTTCACAGCAGAGCTGTCACAGATGCAGGCACGTAGAGAACAGAGACACAGATATCTGGAGATGCTTGAAACACAGTAGATGTTGCCATGAGCTGTTAAGCAAGCCAGAAACTGGAGCGAGCCAAGGGATACCAAAAACGAGAGCCAGCCCTGGAGAAACAAAGTGAGGAACCCACACGGGGACAGAGGCTGGAAGGCAACAGAGACCAGGTGCGAGGGACCAGCAGATGCCAGCCACGCAACTTCCCAGCTGACAGAGGTGTTCTACACCCATTGACTTTTTTGAGTGAAGGTAACCTCTTGTTGGTGCCTTGATTTGTACACTTTCACAGCCTCAAAACTGTAAATTTGTACCTTATTAAATTCCCTTTAATAAAAGCCGCTCTAGTTCTGGTATATCACCTTCCGGCAGCTTGCAATTGAACACACCATCCTTCCTATTACTTCAGTCAATAAATTCCTTTTTCTTTTTACCTTAATTTGGTTTATTGGCCTGTTGCTTATACAGCAGAGAATCTTGACTCACACAGAAAGAAGTCATCATTACGTTTTAAGACTGAGAAGACAAAAGGTGAAAAACTGCTGTGCTTGGCCTCTGGGCTCTCTGTGTCATTACCTGTTGTTGCCACTAGATGCCAGAGCTGCTCCTTTTTCTTTGTTTTATCTGCATAGCTCTTTATTTAACCAATATTTACTCAGAAGAATCCAGAAAATGATATATAGGTCTTCTTAACTTTCATCATCCCTGAAAGGTTTAGAAGGTGAAAGGATGAGAAAGAAGAAAGGTAGACCAGGAAATTTAAAGTGGGTGAGTTTATTTCTGCGCTCCCAGGTAGAGCTGACCGAACCCAAGACGGAAAGAGGTGAATCTGTGCGGGCAGCTTTTAAGGATGGAGGTCAGGTGACATCCAGAAGGGGCGGGCCATCAGTTCCGGAAAGTCATGTGTCCGGAAGGGGCAGTTCATCAGTTCCGGAAGTCATGTGTCCGGAAGGGGCGGCACAGCCTCTGCAGCTCCAGCTGCAGTACCCTTCCCTGTTCCCCGACCTAACATTCCAGCCTTTTTTGTGATAATAGGGCTCCGAGATCTTTCTGGCTACTTCCAGAGTGGGGACGCTGGCTGTAGGAATCTGGTGAGGAAGGCAGGTGATGATAATGATGCAGGAGCATTTGGTTGACTGCTACCCGGGACAGTTCCTTCATGCATCCCTGAAGGAAGTTGAGGAGGCAGGGAGCTAGGAGGAAAAAGAGACAGATTAGGATAACTGGTCCTAGTAGCGGGAGGAGCCATGTCGCCAGGGGAGAAGAAAACCAGCTTAAGGCAGAGTTGGTTCCTTGTTTTCTGTGGTAGAGATCATCTCTTAGTTTGTTTAGGGTTTGAATATTTTGTGCCACCAGACCCGACTCGTTGACGTAATAGCAGCATTCCTCTTGGAGGAATATGCACGTTCCTCCTTTTTCAGCTGTCAGCAGGTCTAAGGCCCATTGATTTTGAAGAGTTACCTGGGCTGGTGAGGTGAGTTGGCGTTGTAGAGAGGAGAGGGATTCTGATGTCGATCCCAGGGCTACCTGTAGTCGAGTCTCGAAGTTTTAAGAGGTTAAAATATTGTGTCCCAGTGCCCCTCCTGGTGTGGCTGAGGCTGCGACCAAAGCGTTAGGCTGATGCCTACCAGGATGGGAAGAAAGGCAGCCCTTTTTGAATGAGGAGAGGGCAGTAGCCAAGTTAGTTCAGACTCCCCATAGAGGGTCAATTGAGGAACAATAGTTACCAGGCAGCATGGTCCTGGGGCAGTGGAGTTAAGGCACTTGGTAAGAGTTCCATTACACCAGAAATATTGTCCTTTGGGGGCATGGGTGGGGTTGTGGATAGTGACATTAGTCTGGCACTTGCTGTGAAGTTTTGTTTGAGGGTTTTTTATCCAGTGTAGTGAGGCTGTTAATTTGGCAAGAAGATCTCACCCCATTAGCAGGCTGGGGCAAGAAGGCATTACTAAGGAAGAATGTGGAATGGGGTACCCTTCTATTAAACATGTAAGTGGTCCAGTAGTTAAGGGGCATGAAGGACGGCCGTCTATGCCCATAACCATGACCTGGGAAGGAAGGAGTTGACCTGAGTAAGAGGGGAGGATGGAGAAGGTAGCCCCCGTGTCCACTAAAAAGGAGGTGGACTTACCCGCTACCTTGATTGTTACACTGGGCTCAACAAGGGTGATTGGGGTCGCTGAGGCCGGGCATCATCAGTCGTTGGTGGCCAGGACCAGGACTGCTAGCCATGGGTCAGGGGTTGGAAGGACAGCCCCTCCATGGCCAGGCGCCGAGGGGCAGTCACTTTTCCAATGTCCCTTTTTACCACAGAGAAGGCATGGTCCCTTGGACGGTCGAGGATTGGGACACTGGTGGGACCAGTGTCCATCTAGGCCACATTTGAAGCACTTTCCTGGTGGTGGATTAGCCGTAGCCGGCTTCTTCTCCATTCAAGTGAGCCGCAGAGCTGCAATCAGGGATTGGGTTTGTAAACTCGCCTTTTGGCGGTCCCGGGATTCCTTTTCTTTCCTTTCTAGTTCATCATGAGTTCATCATCATAATTTAATTTTAATTTTAAATTAAAATTTTTAAAGGCTGTGTTTACCAGGTCACGGATAGGGGCCTGAGGACCGTCCTCAATTTTTCTAAGCTTACACCTTATATCTGGAGCCGATTGGGATATAAAGTGTGTGGCTAAAACAGTTTTGCCAGCCTCCAAGATGGGGTCTAGATGGGTATATTGGGAGAGGGCTTCTGTGAGCCGGTTTAGAACAGTGGCAGGATTTTCCTCAGGACCCCGAGTAACCTCCCTCAGTTTGTGAAAGTTTACAACTTTATGGGAAGCCCTTTGCATGCCTGCTATGAGGCATGTAAGCATTTTGTCCCGTCTAGTCTGCCCGTTTCTTCCCGTTGGAGTGTCAACCTGATATTCCCACCCTGGCTCTTGGTCTGGCACTGCCTCGGCCCCTACCGGCATGGTGTGGTCGGTTATATGCACCTGGTTAGCATGAGCCCTGGCTGCATTGAAAATGCGGTCCATTTCATCCGTAGTGAGGGAAGAAGAGCAGATTACGTGAATGTCATGCCAGGTAAGGTCGTAAGTGTTAGCTAGATACTGGAATTCTTTAGTATAGGTAGTTGGATTGTTGGAGAAGGAGCCCAGCCATTTTTCAGTGTGTGAAAGATCAGCCAGAGAGAAGGGAGTGTGTACCCAAATTAACCCTTCAGGTCCCGCAACCTCCCAGAGGGGACAGAGTAAAGTACTTTTTGAGTGGGTATGAGAGCTTACGGGTGAGGGTAGCGAAGAACTAGCCAAAGCGGGGGTTGGGGGGCATGCCGGTAATGGGAGAGCCTTTGGAGTAGAAGGAAGAAGGGAAGGATAAGATGGGGGCTGGAATGCTGCTGGAGCGGGGGGAGGAAGAGGGGGGTAAGATGGCGGCAGGAGTGCCGCTGGCGTGGAAGGGGAGAGAGGAAGGCAAGATGGTGGCTGGGACATCACCGTAACAGAAGGAGGAAGAGAAGGAGAAAATGGCGACTGAGATGTCGCCAAAGCAGAAGGGGGGAGGGAAAGGCAAGATGGTGACTAAAAGGGGAGGGTAGAGTAAAGGAGAGGAGGCTAGTTTCCCAAGATGTGGTGGTGGCCCTGGTCTTTTAAAGGAAGATGAATCAAGGGGGTCAGAAAAGGATGAATTTTCATTGGAGAGAAGTGGGTATTTGGGAGTTTCTTTGGCTAGGAGAACCTGAGCCATAGAGCAGGAGATACAAAGGGAGGGGTGGGAGCGCAGAAGGAAAAAAGCCTGGATATAAGGAATTTCGGCCCATTTGTTGTTCCCCTGGCAAAAGCTGTAGAGGTTTGTAAGGATATCAAAATCGAAAGTCCCATCCTCAGGCCAATGAGAACCATTATCCAATTGATACTGGGGTCAAGCCTTTTTACAAAAGTAAGTGAGGCGTTTGGGCCGGATGTCTGGAAGTAAATCCAGTGTGGATAGGTTTGTCAGAAAACAACCCAGAGGAGTATAAGGTTTGGTTTTTGAGGACTTATTGCCAATACTGATGGGTCTCAAAGGACAAAGGACTGGCCCAGGGGGTGTCGGCATCCCAACGCCCTGAGAGAGTCATCAGAGCTCTTATGAGCGGAGACTCGTCTCCCCAGGGGACGTCTCACCCTGGTTTGAGGCCCTTTCAGGTCCTGGACCTGAATTTGGGAGGGAAATGAGAAGCGGAGTGTCCACACAACTTTTCAAGTCCTGGGAAAAGGAGCGAGGCTTGCGGGCATCCCCGTTCACCTCAGCCCTCGGAATAGAACCTGACATGAATTCATGATTTTGGAGAGTAATTTATGGACAGGCTCTCTCGGAACTGTGAGTCCCGGCAGCAGGGCTAGGAGGGGAGGGACTTACCCAATCTGTGGAGGATGCAGCGGCTGTTCGAAGGATCCCTTGTCGCTGGCTTTGTGGAGGAAGGAGAAGAGAGGAAGCCGGGGCGCCCTTGGTCAGGCAGACAGCACCTGTTCTCCTCTCCTGGGTTTTGGCACCAAGATGAAAGATTTAAAAGGTGAAAGGGTGAGAAAGAAGAAAGGTAGACCAGGAATTTAAAATGGGTGGGTTTGTTTCTGCACTCCTGGGTAGAGCTCACCAAACCCAAGATCAAGAGAGGTGAGTCTGCATGTGGGCTTCGGTGTGGGCAGCTTTTAAGGATGGAGGTCAGGTGATGTCCGGAAGGGGTGGGTCATTAGTTCTGGAAGTCAGCGTGGGAGGGGCAACACAGCCTCTGCAGCTCCAGTTGCAGTGCCCTTCCCCGTTCCCCTGACCTAACAATCCCCTTTCCAGCTAATATCACAGTCCACCTATTTGGGAACCAGGGAGTCTCATTCTCTTAGATCTTGCCCCTCCTTTTCCCCTTTGCCCCCTAGTCAGTAGTTTTCATGCCCTTCCGGGACACTTCAGGTCTTCCAAAATAAAACATCTGCTAAAATATGACTTCTCCTAAAGATATTGAGACCATCTCTTTCATTATTTACTCCACCTCTTTTCTCTGCTTACTAAGATGAACAAAACCCAAACCAAAATGTCTCTCAAAAAGAGGAAAGAGTAGAACGGAAAACTTGTCCTACTACTAGATTAAAAGGGGGAAATCAAGGAAAATTCCGTCCTTTTAAAAATCCCTTAAAAAAAGAGGAAGTCCACAGTTATTCTTTTTTAGTAGGGGAACAAACAGGCAGAGTTTAGAAATTCCTAATTTATAAGAAGTGCCTTCACTGTTGTATAAAAGTCCTGTTGTTTGGGAGACAGACATGAATTCAGCTGTAAAGACTAAGCATATATGAAGGTGAGGGGTCCCAAAAAGGGAGTGCTGGTTGTAAATTGAGAATAGAAGTAACCACCTGAGGTTTCCAATAAGAACACATGTGTTCTGAAGCAGGAAGGGGCTGTCTGACAACTTGGCCCAGGCTTATAGGCAGAGGCAGGGTCACAACAATGATGCGCCGAGGTTCTGTGAGCACTTCTACTATGTCACGTGCCATAATAAGCATTTTATTTGCTTTGTCTCAATTAATCCTCAATTAATTGAGGATTATTAATTAATTAATTAGTTAATTGTCTAAATTATGGTATACAGTCCTCTGAGCCCTATACCATAGTCACCCCCACTTTACAGATAAGGAAACTAAATTCAGACAAGCTAAGTAAACTGCAATCTTACAGCTCAAGGCAGAGAGAAGGGCAGAAGCCTTATGAAAAGTCAAGGCCCAGAGTTGAGATCAGAGAGACTTGGGGACCCAGTCATGTGCAGCCGTCATTAGAAGGACTAGTCCTTCAAAATTGAAAACTTTGAGCTAGAGCCTGCTTCCACCAGACACAACTCTTGAACATAACTCATCTGTGAACACCATGGCAAAGTCTTATGTCTCTGACTTCATCTGCCCCTCACCCCACCCAAACGCTTGCTCCTCAGAACTTGGACCTCGGAGCAGCAGCAGCAGCAACAGCTCTAGGAGCTTGTTAGAAATGCAGAACTACAGACCTTGACCTCAGACCTGTAAGTCAAGTTCTGCATTGTGACAAGATCCCCAGGGGATTTCTAATGCACATAACAGTTTGAGAATTGGTTAGGACTCTTTAGAGACTTTGAGAAAGACAAGTGTTTTAGTTTTTTTCTTTTCTTTCTTTTTCTTATGTGGCTATGTTAATGATTCTGAGCAATATTCACCTCAGCTTTGTGGGTGGTTAGTGGTTAATAGCTTAATGGTTAAGAATACAGGCTTTGAAATAAACTTCTGAATTCAAATCTCAACTCCAATTTTTTAGAGAAACAAATCTTTTTTTCTCTTTTTTTTAACTAGAAAAACACAGTTTACATATCTACACCTTGCATTAGCATGATTTGTTACAATTCATGAAAGAATACTTTTATAATTGTATTATTAACTATGGCCTATCACTTACAAGAAGGTTCACTGCTTGAGCTCAAATTATTATTATTGTTGTTGTTATTTTTTGCGTGGGCAGGCACTGGGAATCGAAACCCGGGTCTCTGGCATGGCATATGAGAACTCTGCCTCCTGAGCCATCGTGACCTGCCCTTGACCTCACATTATTTAAGTATTCTTCAGCAAGTTATTTAACTTTTCTGTCTTAACTTTCTTATGTGATAAAAACTGCACTTGAGACATAAGGACTACATAAGTACTTGTTGTTTTTATTGTCTTTATTTTATAATTATATCATCATTATTTATCATCATCATCATTGCCACCGATACTCTCTATCCCTTTCCCTTGGCCATTATTAGAAATGTTGAAATTATTTGGAGGATATCAAAATTAATGGAAAGTATAAATGAATTTTATTAAAGTGCCTGTGTGATAAAATATAGATGCTTTTGCCAAGAACATTCTTTCCTTTGAAGTTCTTACCATTTCCATAAAGCTGTCACTTTTATGCAAAAGATACCCTGGTCTTATCTTTTTCCTGGCCTTAGTTCCAGCCCAGAGCTCCAAGCTCCTGCTGACCCTTTATCTAAATGTTCTACCATCAACTCCCACTCAGCAGGTCCAAAACTGAACCAAACATCTCTCCCCACAAGCCAGCTTGTCCTCCAGACATGAGGCTTAAAACTTTGACACTTCCTTTTGTTTCTTTTGAATTCCATCGAGAGCCACATAGTCACCAACTTTCTACTGAAGTAAGGCTCAGTTCTTTTGTATTTAAGGACCAGTTCACTCTTTTCAATTGCAATCCCTCAGATCAATATTTTTGTACAATATAAAATGAAGTATGAGATAAGTAAATAATAAAGAGTTATAAAAAGTACAAACAAGACCAACTTTATTTTAAAGTCAGACCCAAAATTAATTTTAATAAATAAATACAAACATAAGAAAAGGAAAGAGAAAATTGAAAAAACTACTTGTGTTAGTTTGAAGCTGAATGGACTCCATAAAATCATGTTCTTAATGCTAACTAATTCTTGTGGTTGTAAACCTACTGCAGGTGGGACCTTTCAATTAGATTGCTTCATGCCCCTTGCCATGTGACAGAGGAGTCCAGATTGCCAGCAGCCAGTGTTCAGGAAGGATGTATTGTCTTGATGATGCATAAATATGGACATTTTCATGACTTCAGAACAGTAAGCTTATAAACTAATAAATTCCCAGTCTTAGAAGCCAACCCATTTCTGATATACTGCTTTCAGCAACCTAGCAAACTAAAACAAATTTTGGTACCAAGAAAGTGGGGTGCCATATTGCAAATACTGAAAATGTGGGAACAGCTTTATAAACCAATTAGGGAAAGATTCTGGAAGAATTATGAGATGCTTGATAAAAATGAGATGCTTTGAAGAGACTGTTGTTAGAAATATGATACTTCTGATGAGGTCTTAGACAGAAATGATGAATGTGTCATTGCAAACTAGAACAAAGTCGATCCTTGTTTTAAAGTGGCAGAAAATTTGGCAAAATTTAGTCCTGATGTTGGATAAAAGGCAGAACTTTAAAGTGATAAGCTTGGATATTTAGTTAGGAGATTTCCAAACTAAATATGGAAAGTGCAGGCTGATTTCTCCTTACAGCTTATAGTAAAATGGAAGAGGAAAGGAATAAGTTGAGAACTGAATTCCTGGGTACAAAGAAACCAGGCACTGATGGTTGGGAAATTCTGAGCTTCTGGAAAATGAGCCCTCAGAAAATAGTGCTCCATGTGAGGATTTAACTAAACGTGAATCAGTCAGCAATTTCAGTGCAAGTCCGAGTTAGAAATGCAGTTCTCCGGGAAGGATCTGTGGAAAGCCCTACTATCTGACAGTTGGGACCCCTATGTACTGCCTGAGAAGCTGACAAGGCTTTTGTGATATCTATATAAATGGACCCACTGCCAGCCCAAACTAAAAAGGGACAGATTGAAGGAAAAATTATTTCAAAGGTAGAACCATGGAAGCTGCAGTCTGAAGCAAAGAGAGTGGACCCACCAACATATGTGGAAAGCGTAAGTATGCCTTGGAGTTTGCAGAGGGTGGGCCTTCTGCCCTCTTGTTCAGAAAAACTGTTACCCCCCCATGCCAGTCTGAAACTATTATGTACCCCAGAAAAGGCATGTCCTGTAATCCTGATTCAATATTGTGGGATGGAAACTTTGATTGGATTGTTTCCAAGAAGATGTCACACAACCAATTATGGGTAGGACCTTTTGATTAGACAGAGATGTGACTCCACCCATTCAAGGTGGGTCTTGGTTAGTTTACTGGAGTCCTTTAAATAGGGAAACATTTTGGAGAAACCCCAGACGCAGACACTTGGAGAATAATTGCTTCAGAGGCCGATAGAGATGCAGACATTTGGAGATGCTTGGAGTGTTGACAGAGAGAGCAGACACCTAGACACAGGCAGAGCTCAACAGACATCGCCTTGTACTTTCCCATGAGATGCTAAGCAAGCCAGAACACAGACTTTTGTATCAGAGGAGCTAAGTAAAGGCACACAGATGCTTAGAGAGGAAACCACTGGCATCAGAAGCCAGAAGTAATGAAACAGGTAACAAAGACCAGCAGACACCAGTCATGCCTTTCCATGTGACAGACATTAGTCTTTCTTGAGTCAAGGGTTTTTTTTCTGGATGCCTTAGTTTGAACATTTTTATGACCTTAGAACTGAAAATTAGTAATAATAAATTCCCCTTTTAAAAGCAGTTCCATTTCTGATATATTACATTCCAGCAGCTTTAACAAACTAATACACCACCCAGGGCTCTTGGATGCAAGGGTGGGTATGGTTGGGGGAGTAGGAGGGGATTGTGGAGAAATTGACTGCTGCCCCGGTGTTTGTGAGGCTGGAGTGGAGAGCATGGCCACTGCACTAGCAGTTGCAAAACGTGGGGCTGCCACTCCATCAGGCCCTGAGGACAAGGCATCCTTCTATAGAAGTCTCTCAGACCTTGAAATCTAATGAAGTATACCCTGCAGGGGATTGGAACTGTTTGGGGCTACTGACCCCCATTTTCCTTCTGAATTCTCCCTTCAGCAATGGGAATGTTTACTCTATGACTGTCTTTCCTTTGTATATTGGAAGCAGATAACGCTCTAAATTTCACAGGTCTACAACTGGTGGGAATTGTGCTCCAGGACAGACCACACCTATATACAATTTATATACAATTTATAAATTGGAATTTACATCATACTTAATATTATTACTGAAATTGTTCAAGCCTTTTGAGACATTGTGATGGAATGTCTTTGCATATAGAAAGAACATGTCCATTGGGGGTCCAGCAGATGGAATGTGGTAGTTTGAAGCTGAATGAACCCCAGAAAATCATGTTTTTAAAGCTAATCCATACCTGCATGTATAAACCTATGATGGTGACACAGCTTGATTAAGTTATTTCAGGCCCCAGGTGAATCTTAATCTTCTTGTTGAAGTGCTTTATAAGTGGGATGAATACAGAGAGAGACATGGAGAGAAAGTCATGAAGCAAGAAGCCAGAAGCAACAAAACCTGAAGAGAAGGAAGAAAACCAGCAGACACCACCATGCGCCTTGCTATGTGACAAAGGAGTCCAGGATCGCAGGCAGCCAGTCTTCGGTAAGAAAATATCTTCTTAGTGTGTCTAAGTTTGGATATTTTCACAGCCTCAGAACCATAAAGTTGTAAACATAAATTCCCAAGGTTAAAAGCCAACCCATTTCTGGTATATTGCTTTCAGCAGCCTAGCAGACTAAAACACTACTCATTTATTCAAAGTGTACATATAAGTGATTAATATGGTTTATTGCTATTACAATCATAACTTTTTGCTTTTCTACAAATTGTAACAATTAAGTAAAATAGAATTCCCCATAGGAAACACCAATATGAACACTTTGAAGAAATGCTGTTCTTTTGTAGCTATTAAAAGTTTTAATATGACAGACAAGCTTGCTTCTTGCTTGAAAATGCATCCAATCTGTTGACAATAATGCTGCTTTCCAGAGGATACTGTGTACCTAACCATTTCTGTGTTTTTGTTTTATTTAAATAACACTCATGTTTGAAAAACCAATCTCACATAGCATATTAGTAAGAATTTTAAAAAGAGACTTTAAAGAAATTTGAGGAAGCTGAGGGTATTCAGGTTTAACTTTTATATAAGATAAAGAAAGTAATGCTCTATTTTCAAAATCAATCCTCAATCTTTTACCAGTAGCCAGTTCCAGCAATTTGCTCTGTAAATTTACATAAATATAATTTTGCATAAATATATACATAAATATAATTTAAAATTATATTAAATGAAAGAAATAGATTCTGGATCCCTGAATTCCTAAGCATAGATTTTCTTTTGAAGGAAAATAAAATAAAATTGAAACAAATATGTAAGGTCTTACCAATAACTTATCATACATGTTCAATATTAAAACTGAATTGATAAATCATGATATATAAATAACTCGTCTTATATGTCAACAATTTGTAGGAACTCTGTTCATCCAAGTTTCTAATTTTTGTTTTTCCATTTTGTTCATGAAAAACATTTTGCATTCCTTCCTTAAATGGAAGCATTAAAATCATTAAAAAATAACAAAGATATCAGACAAATAAGTATGTCTAGCTAATTCATAACTTTCAAAACTTGAGATCAAACTGCCTTCATATCTTGAAGTAACAATGTAAGTTTTGCTCTGTAATTCAAATAGTAAAAAAACCTTTCTTCTTGATAATCACAAATAGGCAGGAACCATTGTTAAGATCAGCATCTTTATAAGCATGTAGTAAAGAGAATATCTGAAAGAAAAAATGCATTGACCTCACATAATCCATAATTTTTATTGTCATTAAGAACATTATTTAATTCAATTGATAATGTTTTTTCATAGTGTGAATTTATCCATGAAGGAAGAAATTATATACATTGGGAAAAATTCTTAATGTGAGTAACCACTCCAGAATATTTTCTTGTTATGGTTAAATATCAGAACATATTAGTATGGAAAATTTAAATTTAAAAGCATACTTGTTGACAATATAATCCTTTAGAATTTTATTTAGTTCAGAGCTAGTTGTGTTTGTTGCCAATGAAGGAAAAAAGTCAGTCTTCCTTCACGTTACCATCAAGTGCAAATTATACATGTATTAATAAAGTTACAATGGAAGGTATTTTGGCTCCTTTATTTGTTCTATGAAATAATATTTCATACCATTTGCTACTGTTCTATTGGAAACAGAGAGCTGACTTTGCCCAAAATTTACACAACACTTCAAAGTTAACATCCTTAATGCAGTCTTTTACCAATGTCTTGGAATTGTGTATATTTATTTTAATTTTATCAACCTGAAGTGATATTTAATAAGGAGCCCAGAAACACCAAAATATTTATGAGAAATTTTATATCCATCAGTTTAAAAATCAATACTCTTTCTCTTGAATAATTCTTTGGTTTTGAACTTATTTCTTGATATATTGCATATAAATGCTACCTAAATTTTGGTGTTTTCATGCTTCACTAGGCAATATTCTTCCACTACTGATAAAACATATTGTTGTTTTAGCCATAATGATCAATTATGGCTACAAAATTAGACTCAATTTAATGAGATACATTTGAGTAAAACCAGGACAAATTTTTTTCATTTTCATATCTTCTGATCATTTCCCATCATCATTTGGTTCATTACTTTTGCTGCACTCAGAAAAAGTGTGTCTATTTCTTGACAAAAATGTAAAAGCCAGGAAAACAGTTAGGTTGTTCCTTAAAAAGTTACACATAGGTCTCCTTCTCCCTCTTGCTCTCTTTTTCTCTCTCTTTTGTGAGTTATAGCAGCCGCTGCTTTTTTAGGGGGGGTGGGCATGGGCAGGCTCTGGGAATTGAACCCAGGTCTCCAGCATGGCAGGCAAGAATTCTGCCACTGAGCCACTGAGCAACCATTACCTTTTGAACAGTTGCCTTTTGAGGTGCCATACACACTGAAGTCCTGGCAACTACTACTCCTCTCCTCCTCCTCTACCTCTTCGTTGTCCTCCTCCTCCTCACCACCACCATCTCTGTCATTCACCACTAACACCATAAAAATCTACAGTCGAGATTCAATGAAAAAAAAAGTACAATTCTGAATTGTTCCAAACTCTGGAGGAAGATATAGACTGCAGAAGGACCATACAAATGTCAAATTGAAGAAAGAGAAAAATACCAGGTGGGAAACTCCCATCTCAGACCATCCAGTCCTCTCCCTTCCCCATCATTTGGTCTCAGACAGTACAGGAAGGGCACAGAAACAGCAGCTGGGATATCTCCCATCAGGGACATAGAATATAAACTCTCTCACATCAGTAAGACAGACCCCCCAACAGCTTAGAGACCCAGGGGACAGGAGAGGACATTTCAAGGCCCAGATTAGTGAGGGACAACAGTCTGAGAAAATGTGGAAAGAGACACTACTTTATCCCTAGGTCCAAAAGCCCTTCCCCCACCCCTGAGGGAAACAGCAGCGGGAGGTCTGATCCTTGCCTAGGGGAAAGCTGAACACTGGGACAGCTGGGGAAGTCCTCTGAAAAAACAAAGTGGGGGATACAGCCATATATTGAGCCAGATTTTGGTCAGCAGAGTGAGGGCTGAAATCACAGTTTCATCTCTATTTGGTCAGATACAGGCTGGGAACTAGAAGGTAAACACCTTCTGAGGACGATTAAGTTACTGAACAGTGCCATATGCTGGGAAGACTGGAAGTATGAGAGAATTGAAGGACTTTTAACAGTCTTTCTAGAACCTATCTCAGGACCACTGGAGCTTGTCTACACTCCCTGCATGGGAACCTGCCCCTGTTTGGGCTGAGAAATATGGATGACCTAACTTTTTTTAAAGCAGTGCCCTAAAACAAACCCAGATCTTATGAGCAAGTAAAAAAAAAAAAAAAAAAAAACAGAACACCACTGGGGGCAAGCAGACTTGTTTTACCCCAAAACAGAGACCCTGCTGTGGTGTCCAGTGCCTATCCACCTTATACCTGAAGCAAGCCTCTGTGGGTGTCTGGTTTTGGGGGTAAGCCATGGGGTAGAGCTGAACTGACAACTGGCTGGCCAGAGAGAAGAATAGAGAGAGAATAAAGTCAACCAACAAGAAAACCACAGGCAAAAGAGAGGAAATGACTTCCAGAATAAACTAATCAAAAAATCAGATGTCTAGACACAGCAAAAAATCATGACTCATACCAGGAAGAACAAAAATATGGATCAACTGAAGGAACAAACTAACACCTCGACTGAGATACAAGAGTTGAAACAACTAATTAAAAATGTTCAAGCAAATCTTCTAAATCAAATCAAGGATTTGAAGGAAGATGTTGTGTAAAGAGATGAAGGATACAAAGAAGACACTAGATATCCACATGGAAGAACTCAAAAGGTTGAAAAAACAAATAGTAGATCTTATGGGAATGAAAGTTATAATAAATGAAATGAAAAATACAAGGGAAACATGCAAAAACAGATCTGAAGAGGCAGAATAAACGATTAGTAAACTAGAAGACAAAGCACCTGAAATACTACACACAAAAGAACACATAGGGAAAAGAATGGAAAAATTTGAGCAGGGTCTCATGAAAGTGAATGACAACAGAAAGCATACAAATATACATGTTGTGTGTGCTCCAGAAGGAGAAGAGAAGAGGAGAGGGGCAGAAAGAATATTGGAGGAAATAATCACTGAAAATTGTTCAGCTTTTATGAAAGGAATAAAATTACATGTCCAAGAAGTGCAGCGTACCCCAATCAGAAGAGATCTGAATAAACCTATTCCAAGACAATTACTAATCAGATTATCAAGTGTCAAAGATAAAGAATTCTGAAAGCAGAAAGAGAAAAGTGATCCATCACAATCAAGGGAAGCTCCATAAGACTGTTGGAACATGAATCCAGACAGCTTCTCCAGAGTCCAGTGGATCTCTCAGCAGAAACTATAAGAGCAAGAAGGTACTGGGATACTATATTTAAGATACTGAAAGAAAAAAACTATCAGCCAGGAATTCTATATCCAGCAAAACTGTCCTTTAAAAAAGTGAGAGTTTTAAAACTTTATGGATATACAGACATGGAGAGAATTCATGAACAAGAGACTTGCTCTACAAGAAACAGTAAAGGGAACGGATAGAAAAAGCCAGGAGAGGGAGGTTCAGAGAAGAGTGTAAAAATGAAGTTTAGCAGTAAGGATAACTAATAGACTAAAAAGAGAAAGAAACAATATGATATGCCATAAAATCCAGAAGATAAAATGGTAGAAGAAAATTCTGTTTTTATGATAATAACATTAAATGTTAAAGGATCAAACTCCCCAATCAAAAGTCATAGATTGGTAGGATGGATTTGAAAAAAAAAGACACTATATGCTGTCTATAAGAGACTCACTTAAGACCCAAGGACAAAAACAGGTTGAAAGTGAAAGGTTGGAAAAAAGATATGTCATGCAAACAACAACCAAAAAAAGAGTAGGAATAGCTGTACTGATATCATATTAGAGTTAAAATGTAAAAAAACATAAAAGAGAAAAAAGACATGACTTATTAATGAAAGGGACAATCTATCAAGAAGAAATAGCAATCATACATATTTATACACTGAGCCAGAGTACCCCAAAATACATGAGACAAACAATAACATCACTGAAGGAAGAAGTAGACACTTCTACAATAATAGTTGAGAGACAATACATCACTCTCATCAATGGTTAGAACATCTAGACAGAACACCAATAAGGAAAGAGAAATTTTGAGTAATATGAAAAATGAACTAGATTTAGCAGACATTTATAGAACATTGCACCCAACAACAGCAGGATAAACATTTTTCTGAAGAGTTCATGAATCGTTTTCAGGGATAAACCACACATGGGGTCACAAAACAAATCTGAATAAATTTTAAAAGATGGAATTATACAAAGCACCTTCTTGGATCTTAATGGAATGTAGTCAGAAATTAATAACAGGCAGAAGGCTGGAAAATTCACAAATATATGGAGGCTAAACAACATACTCTTAAACAACCAACAGGCCAAGTAAGAAATTACAAGAGAAATCAGTAAATACCTTGTGGCAAATGAAATTGAGGACACAACATACCAAAGCTTATGGAACACAGCAAAGGCAGTGCTGAGAAGGAAGTCCACTGCCCTAGATGCCTATATTAAAAAGGACAAAAGAGCAAAATCAAGGGATTAACAGCTCACCTAGAGGAACTAGAGAAAGAACAGCAGACTAACCACAAAACAAACAGAAGGAAAGAAACCACAAAGATTAGAGCAGGAAAAAATGAGACTGAGAACATGAAAATGATAGAATCAATAAAACTAGAAGTTGGTTTTTTAAGAAAATCAATAAAATTGATGGACTCTTAGCTAGGCTGACAAAGTAAAAGAGAGAGGATGCAAATAAATAAAAATAAGAAATGGGAGAGGTAACAAAACTACTGGCTCCACAGAATTAAAGGGGTAAGGAAATGATACTATGAACAATTATTTGCTAACAAAACAAATAACTTAGACAAAATGGATAAGGTTCTAGATAAGCACAAACAACCAACACTGAATTGAGAAGAAATAGAAGAAAACCAAGCTCAAAAACCAAGCACAAGTAAAGAGATTGAATCAGTGGTCAAAAAAAAAAACTCCCCCAAAAGAAAAATCCAGAACCAGATAGCTTCATATGTGAATTCTACCAAGCATTTATGAAATAATTAGCATCAATCCTGCTCAAACTCTTCAAAAAAATTCACATTTCAAAGCTACCTAACTCATTCTATGAAGCCGACATCAACCTAACACCAAAACCAGGCAAAGATAAATTTTTATTGTCTTTAATAAAATAAAGAAAAAAGAAAATTACAGACCAATCTCTTTAATGAATATAGGTGGAAAAATGAACAACAAAATACTTGAAAATTGAATCCAGCAGCACATTAAAAGAATTATACATCATGGCCAAGTGCGTTTTATTCCAGGCATGCAAGTGTGGTTCAACACAAGAAAATCAATTAATGTAATACACCATATCAGTAAATTAAAGAGGAAAACCACATGACTATCTCAGTTGGTGCAGAAAAGGTACCTCAGCATCCTTTCTTAATGAAAACACTTCAAAGGATAGGAATAGAAGGAAACTTCCTCAACATGATAGAGGGAATATATGAAAAACTCACAGCTAACATCATACAAAGTGGGGAAAGACTGAAAGCTTTCCCCTCTAAGATCATGAACAAGACAAGGATGCCCACTGTCACTTCTTTTGTTATTCAACATTGTGCTGGAAGTTCTAGCTAAAACAATTAGGCAAGAAAAAAAAAGGCATCTGTGTTGGTTTGAAATTATCATGTACCTCAGAAAAGCCAGGTTTTAATCCTGATTCAATCTGGTGGAGGCAGCTATTTCTTTTCATCCTGATTCAAGAATGAAGGTTGGAATCTTTTGATTAGATTATCTCCATGAAGATGTGGCATGCCAACTGTGGGTATTAAAATTTCATTAAATGGAGCTGTGACTCCACCCATTCCAGGTGGGTATTGATTAGATTACTGGAATCCTTTAAAAGAGGAAACATTTTGGAGAGTCAGAAACGACAGAGCCTAGAGAAGTGACAGAAGTCTTAAAGCTAACAGAAACTTCACAGCAGAGCTGACACAGATGCAGATATGTGGAGAACAGAGACACAGAAGTTTGGAGATGCTTGGAGCCAAGCAGATGCTGTCATGAGCTGATAAGTAAACCCAAACCTAGAGAGAGCCAAAGAAGCCAAGAGATGAAAGTTAGCCCCAGGGAAGCAAAGTGAGGAATGCCCACAGGAACAGAGTCTGAAAGCATGGAGCCCAGGAGCAAGGGACCAGCAAGGGACCAGCATACCTTCCCAGTTGAGAGAGATGTTCCATATGCATCAGCCTTTCTTGAATTAAGGTATCTTTTCCTTCATGTGTTAGTTTATAATAGGCTTAGAACTGTAAACTTGTAACTTATTAAATCCCTCTTTATAAAAGCTGTTCCAGTTCTGGTATATCACATTCCATGTGCTTGCAAACTAACCAGCATCCAAATTGGAAAGGAAGAAGTAGAAATTGCACTGTTTGCAGATAACATGATCCTAAATGTAGAAAATCTTTGAATATCTACTGAAAACCTATTACAGCTTACAAATGAGTATGGCAAAATGGCAGGATACAAGATCAACACACAAAAATCAGTAGTGTTCCATACACCAGCACTGAGCAATCTGAGGACTAAGAAATTAAGGACTAATAAATTAAGGAAGACCTAAATAAATGGAAGGACATGCTATGTTTATGGATTGGAAGACTAAATATAATTAAGATGTCAAGTCTACAAAATTGACTTATAGATTCAATGCAATACCAATTAAAATCCCAACAACTTACTTTGCAGAAATAGAAAAACCAATAACCAGATTTATTTGGAAGTCCAGGGTGCTCCAAATAGCTAAAAATATCTTGGAAAATGAAAATGAACTGGGGGGGGTCTTGCATTACTTGATATTAAAACGCTATAGTGGTCAAAACATCATGGTCCTGGCATAAAGATGAATGTACTGACCAATGGAATCAAACTGAGTATTCAGAGATTGACTCACTCAACAACAGCCAATTGATCTCTGATAATGTATTCAAGTGGACTCAACTGGGACAGAGCAGCCTCTTAAACAAATATTGCTTGCAGAACTGGATATCCATAGCCAAAAGAATGAAAGAGGGCCCCTATCTCACACCTTATACAAAAATTAACTCAAAATAGATCAAGGAGCAAAAGACTAGAACTAAGATGATAAAACATTTAGAAGAATATGTAGGGAAATATCTTAAGGATCTTGCAATAGGAGGTGGTTTCCTAGACTTTACACCCAAAGCATGAGCAATGAAAGAAGAAATATATAAATGGGATCTCCTCAAAACTGAATACTTTTCCGCATCAGAGGATTTTGTCAGGAAAGTAAAAAGGCAGCCTAAGCTATGGGAGACAATATTTGGAAACCACAGATCAAGTAAGGGTATAAAATGCAGAATATATTAAGAGATATAATAACTCAACAACAAAAAGACAAACAACCCAATTAAAAATGAACAAAAGACATGGATAGACACTTTTCCAAAGAGGAAATATAAAAAAGCTCAAAAACACATGAAAACATGCTCAACTTCACTAGTGATTAGGGAAATGCAAATCAAAACCACAATGAGAAATCATCTCACACCTACTAAAGTGACCATTATCAAAACAGAGAACTACAAGTGCCTGTGAGGATGTGGAAAAATAGGAACACTCATTCATCATTAGTGTGAATGCAAAATGGTGCAATGGATCTGGAAGGCAGTTTTCCAGTTCCTCAGAAAGCTAAATATAGAATTACCATATCTAGCAATCCCATTACTAGATTTTACTTAGAGGAACTGAAAGTAGAGACACAAATGAACATTTTCACACTGATGTTTATATGGCATTATTTGTGTTAGCCAAGAGATGAGAACAGACCAAATATCCATCAATGAACAAATGGATAAACAAACTGTGGTATAGACATATGATGGACTATTATGCAACTGTAAGACAAAATAAAGTCATGAAGTATGTAACAATGTGGAAAACCTTGAGGACATTATGTTGAGCAAAATAAGATAGAAACTAAAGGATGACTACTGTATGGTCTCCCAAATGTGAATTCATTATAATGAGCAAATACTGAGACTTAGAGTTGAGAATACAGGTTGTCAGGAGATAGAAAGAGGGTAGAGTTTGGGCACTTGATGCTGAAGGAGTACAGAACATTCATTAAGATTCATTGTAAAGATCCATAAATGGATAGTGCAATACTATGTGATGGTTGCACAATATTGTAAGTATAATGAACAAAGCTGAATGTAAGCATGGTTGAAAGAGGAAGGCTAGAGGCATGCATGACATCAGAAGGAAAGATAGAGGATGAAAACTGCAACTGTATAACAACGAAACCTAGAGTCGACAAAGTTGGTGATTAAATGTACAAATACAAGAAAGTTTTTACTTGAGGGAGAACAATTGAAGGTCACCATTGCAAGGTGTTAAAATGGGTTGGTATGTGGAAAAAATAAAATTAATGCAAACTAGGGTCTATGGTTAATAATAACATTGTAATGCTCTTTCCTTAATTGTTACAAAGGCAATATACCAACACTAAATGTCAATAAAAGGGTGATATGGGGGGGGTATGGAATTCTTGTGGTTGTTGTTTCTCTTTTTCTTTTTTCTTTCTTTCTTTTTTGTCTCTTTTATCCTCTTATTTCTTTGCAGAAGCAATGGAATTGTTCTCATATAAATTGTGTTAGTGAATGCATAACTATGATTGTACCAGGAACCATTGATTGTACGCATAGAATGGATTGTATGGCGTGTGTATAAAACTGTTTAAAAAATAAACAGAAGCATATAAGTGCTGGAGAATATGTGGAGGAAGAGATACACCTATTCATTGTTGGTAGGGAAGTAGAATGGTGCAGGCCATCTGGAGGGCAGTGTTCCATAGGAGGCTGAGTATAGGGTTACCGCAGGATCCTACAACCTTGTTATTAGGCAAATATGTGGGAGAACTGAAAGCAGGGACATGAATTGGTATTTGCACACTGGTGTTTATGGCAGCATTATTCATGATTTGCAATGGATGGAGGTGGACTAAGGGTACATCGACTGATCAATGGAAGGGCGAACCATGTTTTATACATACTATGAAATATTGAGCAGGTGCAGGAAGGTAGGAAGTTGTGTATCATGCAACTAGGTAAATGATCTTTGAGGACATTATGTTGAGTAATGTTGAGCCAGAAACAAAAGAACAAATAATGTATGGTCTCACTAATATAAACTATAGTGAACAAACTCTGAGAATTGAATTTGAGTGCATAGTTTTCAGGGAATAGAATGTGGGCAGAGATTGGGTAATCGATGATTAAGGAGTACAGAATTCTCATAGTAAATGTTCCTAGATGGTAAGCTCTTACAGCAGTCACATCTACTCTTGAGTTTTAACAGTTACTTCTAAATTTTGAGATCCTGTGCTCTTTGTGTATAACCTGGTAGTTCCGTAGAAACTTTGGTATATGTGTGACACTTGGATTCAGAGTTAGACTTCTGCAGCTCTAAAAGGCAGCATTACTCCATACAGCAACTTTAAAGAAACTGAAAAAGAGATCAGATTCCAATTAGAGATATGAATGAAATGGGACTGCTGAGAACTACGGTAAATCAGAATACAGGGTAAAGGATGATATTGTCTGTATTTTAAAGCTTCAACTTCTGTGTGAGACCAAAGGAAGAGATGTTTATTTTTAATATTTAAATTATCTGTAGCACACTATTTAATTTAACTTGTCTGGTCACTTTATATTAGTTTATATTAAACAATCTAATTACATGGAAACTAGATAGGGAATGAGATTTTCTTATCGGCACAGGTTATTGTAATACCCTGATACATTCAGAGTAGTTGGGGCAGAAAATAAAAAAGTATTTGCAAAGTCTCCTTGAGAGACTGAGGAAAAAATATAGAACTAATTAAACTTCCCCACCTGGGGAATTTCTGATATTCTGTCAAGCATATAAGGACTCCAAATTTAATAAGCCAAGCCATCAATCTTAAGACTTCTCCTTATGAAACTTACTTCTGCAAAGGCAAAGCTAGGCCTGCATGTAATTTTGGCTAAAAGTCACCCCCAGAGAGACTCTTTTGTTGCTCAGATGTGGCCTCTCTCTTTAGGCCAACTCTGCAAATAAACTCATTGCCCTCCCTTCCTACATGGGACATGACTTGCAGGAGTATAAGTTTCCCTGGCAATGTGGGACATGATTCCCAGAGTTGAGCCTCAATCATGGGATTGAGAATGACTTCTTGACCAAAAAGGGGGTGACAAATTGGAACAAAGTAAACTTTCAGTGTCCATGATTTCAAATAGTCAAGAGGTCATTCTGGAGGTTAATCTTATGAAAGCTTTAGCCAAATATGGCAGACTCCCACAGTATGCCAAGCCCTAACCAACAGAATTCCTGAAAAACTTAGGGAGTTGCCTGTACTCTAAGTCTCTATTAAAGTTTTTCTTAGTAAATTTATTTTTTCAGAAACTTAAGGCCTCCATTACTGATCCAATGACAAATAAGCCTTTAAAACTAGAGGTACTTGAAAACCTTATGTCTGATGCTCCCTTTAACTACTATATCAACAGAAGAGTAGAACATATGGAATAAAAATAAATAATGGGGGAACAAATGTTAAAATAAATTCAGTTTGAAATAGTGGTAAATGAAAGCGAGGGGTAAGGGGTATGGCATGTATAGTCTTTTTTTTCTCTATTATCATTTTATTTCTTTTTCTGTTGTCTTTTTATTTCTTTTTCTAAATCGATGCAAATGTACTAAGAAATGATGAATATGCAACTATATGATGATATTAAGAATTACTGATTGTATATGTAGAATGGAATGATATCTAAATATTTTGTTTAATTTTTTTTAATTAATAAAAAAAGTTTTAAAAAAGTTGTAAAAAAAAAAAAAAAAACTAGAGGTACCAGTCTCTCTAAGAAAAGCAACGTTTAGTTCCTCTGCCCCATAAAGTCAACACCCCTTTCCAGCATGAAGAAGCAAAATGGTCACTTCCCACATATCTCTGAAGATTGAGAGAAAGATCAAATGTGAGGGAAGAGGTGCAACTGAGAAATTAAAATTTAACTAATGACTGTGACTACTGACTCATTATATAGATATTTCTTTTTAGTGTCTAGAATAGCCAGAATGAAATACCTGAAATTGTTGAACTGTAATCCAGTAGCCCTGATCTTTGGTAATGATTGTATAACTACATTGCAAAAGAAAACCACAAAATGTCAGTTGACCTTGTTTGCATGGATCTATTTCTGGATGTTTTGTTCTGTTGCACTGATACATGCATCTATCTCTGACAATACTATACTATCTTAGTAAATCTACCCCTGTCATAAGTCTTAAAATTGGATGGAGTACAATGGTAGTGGTTAATAAGAGGAAGGGGCAAAAAGTGTGGGATGTTTGGGGTTTTCTTTTATCTTTCTATTCCTTTCCCTGGAATGATGGAAATGTTCTAAAATGATCATGGTGGTGAATGAACAACTACATGATGATACTGTGAATTTTGGTTTGGATATTGTATACTTTGGATGGATTGTACGGTGTGTGAATAGATCTCAATAAAATCACATTAAAAGCAAACAAAAAGTTACACATAGAATTACCATATGACTGGCAATTCCACTCTTAGGTATATTCCCCAAAGAAATGAAAACAAGGAATCAGACACTCATACATCAATTTTCATAGCAGTTTTATTCACAACAGCTAAAAGATGGAAACAATCTGAGTGTCCACCCAGATGAACGGTTAACAAAATGTGGTATGGGCATACAACGGAATATTATTCAGTCATATAAAGGAATGAAGTTCTGACATGTACTATAAATGAAATTAATGATACTGGACTGTACACATAAAAATGGTTAAACACTAATATTTTTAAATTATAAATTATGGTTAAATAAATACAAATTCAACTTTCCTAATTTACCTGGAAATGTTAAAGTATAAATTTAAAAACTGTCTTCGTTAAAATTAAGGTGATTATAAAAATAAAAGTTATAAAATCAAGTGGTTTTTTTTCTTTGACATTACATATCTTTGAGAGAAGCCAAGTTCCCTGCAGGTAGATGGTTGGGTAGAAGCTTTCATTTGCAGCAGTGTTGATTTTTGTGATATAAATATTCACACCGTGACTGAATTCAAGCTACCTTTAACAATCATCTTGCAAATCTCTTAATACTTAATAACTACCTCTCAAGTGATGATGTAAGTTGAATCCAGTATACAATTTCAGGTAAAAAAAAAAAAAAAACTTAAATTATCACACATTGTACCTCATCAAAATGAAACCCTTTTAAATTATTTCACTCTATGAAAGAATCTGTTTAAAAGATTAAAAGACAGCTACAGACTGCCAGAAAATATTTGCAAACCCAACAAATGACTAGTATTATTATATATAAAAACTTTCCAACTCAACAGTAAACAAACAACCCAATTGTAAAATGGGCAAAAGACATGAATAGACATTTCACTGAAGAGAATATACAAGTAGCAAAAAAAAAAAAAAAAAAAAAAAACACACATGGAGGAAAATAATCAGTATTTTTAGTTATCAAATGAAAACCACAATGAAGGGGTGCACTGTATATTAAACCCAGATTAGGCAGATTGTACCTATGCTTATATTTTGCCTCCTAGGAGAATGTTGATTTATTTTTCAGCAGACAATTCTTGCCCACCATGTGGGAGACCCTGGTGCAATTCTCAGCCCAGTGCTCCAAAAACAAACAAACAAACACATAAAACACACAACAAATGATGTTGTGGTAACGGGACATTCACATGGAAAAAGAATGAGATGTGTCCCCCCCTCCACTGCACAGCATATAAAAAAATTAAAACCACATTTAATGTAACAACATTAATTGAGCAAACCCAGTGCCTATATCTTTCTTTCTAATACATTTTCCAAAAAAAGGAATCAAGGGTCAGAGAATTGACTGATTCTAGGACTGGGGCAGGGAATATACAAGATGAGCCTGGAACATCTTGCAATGCTGAAAAGTAAAGACGTGTTAAAACGCAAACAAACAAACAAACAAACAAAAAACGGTGGAGCTGTGTCAAAGGGACACAGAAACAAACTGAAAAAGCTCCAATGGCCAAAGCTGGAACAATTTGAGCAACAAAATAAATAACATAGTATTCAATTATAACCCTAAACAAATAAAGTCCATGAGTCCGTACTGACATGAATGAATGAATAAACAGTTGAGGGAGAAGAGACAAATCTCCCCTGGGCAGAATAATTTCAAACAATTTACATAGATACTTCACCCTCAGAGTTGGAGCATAAAAACTCCCCAGTCCTTATGTAGGGGCTATGCAAAGTGACTTCCTCTCAAAGAACACAGAATGTAAAGGGGGGTGGGGAGAAAAGAAATCAACTTTAAAGTGGGGAAACCTAATAAACACTACCTCAGGCAAGTAATCAAGGTTAACATAAACAGTGACAGGTCAGTGCAACCAGCCAGCAAATGGTTCACTGATTTCCTCTGTACTTGTCTAAACATCTATCAACTAATATCCTTTCCTTGAAATCAGATGTTATAAAAACATACTTTCCTTGTATACAACCCTGATTGATGGCTGTTGACTGCTTGTGTTCAGAAGGGTTCTAATTCTTATTTTGGGCTCAGTGTAAAAAGACTATGGTTGACCAGTTTGCTAGCTACATAGTATGAGATTTTTGCCTGAATGGAGAATCTTTCCATGGTGAGCATGGAAACAGGAAACTGAAGAGAAATTTTGGAGTCCAATTATGAAGGTGCTTGGACAAAGGATACAGAGGCTGAAAAAGGATACAGAGGCTGAACTTCGTATGTCTTTTCATTACGATTCACCAGAAGGCCTCAAAGATGATAAACTAGGGTAGGGATTGCACCTGAGATGTCAGAGTCTCTCCACTAGAACCTGGCTTGTTTCATAGGTTCATTGTCTCAAAAAATAAAACAACACTTTCCTAGGAGGCAAGATATAAGCATAGGTACAATCTGTCTAATCTGGGTTTAATATCCCCCATTTGGGGGGAATAAAAGAAATGTTAACTTTTCTCTTATTTTGTAACTAAACCAAAAAGCTCTTTTACTCTATGAAGTTTAGAATTCTAAGTAACAGTTGCCAGGCACTATGTGGCAGGCAGAAAAATGCTTCTCACCTCAAATCAATTTAGTCAGATAGGAAGTAGCACTTAAGTAACGAGGACTCTAATGCCACCCAGGGTGCGACGTCTGCTTAGAAAGCCTCTTAGGGACAATCGTGACTTTGGATGATCTCACAGGAAAGGCGGAGAAGCTATGTCGGCTTATATACGTGACGCCTCTCCTGGGCATGGCTGATACCGTGCTGGTGGTGACAGCCCCCGAGCAGTCTCTACATCACAGGGCCTCCACAATGAAGATCGTCCGAGGTCTCCTTCTGCTCTGTACAGTGGCCCATTTCTGCAGCAGGACGGGTGAGTGAGGGGTGGACAGTGCTCCACACAGCCACTCAGCTTGTTTTCCTGGATAGGAGCATCTGAGAGAAATGTGTGGTTGTACGGATTTAAAGTGTACCGCTTTGTACTAGAAAGGCATATGTATGGAAAGGGAGAAGCTTAGGCCCCAGCTGGAGATTGGAGGAATTGGGGCTAACGTCTTTCCCTTTCGAGGATTCTGATCTCCATCCATGGAGCAAAAAGTTGAACTCCTTTCTCCATAATTCTATCAGCCATGATGACACTGGAAATGAAAAGTGTTATTAATACTATTCTTCAGGGAAATGATGCAGAACTTGGATGATTTCCTAGATCAATCTAGGAGGCTCAAAATAAAACAAAATTCTCCATAAGCTAGGGATCCACCATTAAACTTTTATATGGTACAAAATTAATTAAAATAAAAATCTAGCACCTTAAAGGCATTTAATTACCTTCTTTAATCTCAATTAGGAGGGAGTGCATATTAAAGATGGTGTTTCTCAGGCTCTAAGAAGTGATGACTGCAATCAGTGCTACTTATACTATTGTTACTTGAGTTTGGGCCATTATCCAAAATACTATGAGTTACTGAAGACCTCCGGTGGCCAATCAAAGGAGGAAATATGGATAACTCCTTTGCCTGAACCAAGGATTTACCTGTCACTTGGCCCACTGGCCATTCAACTCCTCAGCAAATAGCTGAATAGCTGGAACTTTGTATAAGAAGGGGGTATAAGCCAAGACTCATTGCCAGAGGAAATGCAAAATAGTTAACCTATAGGACCTATCACACTTATAGGACAAAATTATATTAACTAATTAGATTTCAAGGCTTTACTTTCTTTTTAACATTTCTATATGCATTTGTCTTTCAGAAGCTGCCAGTCTGTCTTTAACAAGGGTGAGTACAGTACATACATTGAGTAACATTTTAATTTCAATCGCAATGTGTTTAGGGAGACATTAGCAAAAGACAGACACAGATGAAAAACGTGCTCTGCTCTCTAAATAGTAATTGCAAAAACATGACTTACATATAAGTAATAATATACTCATGGTTAACCTATTCTGGTGTTAAAGGAGAGAGAGATGACTGCCAGCTGAGAGGCTGGTGAAGTCTTCATGGAAGGTACAACATGCGAGAGGCTGGTCAGCGTTGCCTTGGTTAATTGAACAAGCTCTGTATTCAATTCCCAACTCTACTATTTACTTGCACTTATCTTACTCAAGTTTTCTATTTCAAAGCTTTAATTCCCCTCTCTCTAAATAAGTATACTACTAGAGTCTACCCTATACAGTTGTGGAAACTTAAAAAAGAAATGTCAGATCAGATACAGATTTACTGCCTGGCACAGAAATGCTCAGCAACTGCTAACTGAATGTAGTAATAATAAACAAAGTGATGGTAGTAATGCTATCATTTGTCATCGTGGTGCAGAGACAAGCAATAGCATCAGAATATTTGAGCTGGGACTTCCAGGATGGTATTCTTGCTGCCTGTCCAATAGAGTGTATCCTAGCTTGGGGCTGGGAGAAAAACAGGTCCTTCTTATATGTCTGTCACAGGTGAACTGCAGCATTTATGAGAAGTACCCAGTGGTGGCCATCCCCTGCCCCATCACATACCTGCCTGTTTGTGGCTCTAACTACATCACCTATGGGAATGAATGTCTCCTGTGTGCTGCGAGCTTGTGAGTACCTCAGAGGAAGCAAAGGACGTTGGGTCCAGTGCCCTCCATTTAAAACCCCACCTCGTCCCAGGAGCCTACTTAACTCTATATAAGCTGTACTAAGTCCCATCCAGAAACAGCTGGTGGGGATTAAAAATTGATTGCTTCATAGTCAGGTCAGGGTGGAGTCATCTATCTCCTCTGCTTGGGTGGGTCCCATCCTGTCTGTCAATTGAGGGAATCTAACAAGACCATGAGTTTTCAAACTGATATCACTATAATTCAGAGGTTTTGTAGAGGCATGTTCAAGAGATGGAGTTAAAGAAGCTAAGGGGGAACCTGTGGGGAGGGGGCCCTACTTCATCTTTCGACTGCTTTAAGTAGTGGAGCCCCCCACAATATCTGGTTTGAAGAAAAAAGGGGCAGGGGCGGAATTCCCCTAACTTTGCATCAAAAAAAAATTTAAATTATCACATATGACTTTATACTATACTTAACAGCCTTAATATAGTTTGATTCTTAGACAAACTGTGGCTAATGGTCCTTTCTTTCCCATTTCCTAGAGATTCTAAACATCTGTAGCTCTCAGAGAGGTGAGACTACCACAAAGAATATTTTTCTTTTCATCTAAATAGGGCATGCAAACTGTCAGAACTTGGTCCAGAATTCCACAGACTGTTCTGCTTAGGCTTTTTTTTTTTTTATATAAGCCACTATATTTTGGCCACTTATCTTAGATTGCATGAGGTGGTTTTTGTTTTTTCATCTTTGTGATTATCTTAAGTTCAAATATCAAATTAGGCCTTCAGTCCAAAAGGACAGGCCTACACATTTGCTCCACATTTAGGAAGTTTTATTTTTAAAAATGAAAGATTCTTGAACATGCCTACAAACTAGACCCATGAGCTAGAAAGTTACATGTATTCAAGGGTCACTAAAAGGGGAATGTGGTGGAATTCCTCAGTAATGCCAGATCCAGCCTCATCACAGGCCCTGCTGACCAGGAGAGGCCGAGCAGTGAGCCACCTCACCTTTCACTGCCAGAGGCCCATTGCTTTGTTCTTTTAAGAGCCTCGGCTCCGGGTTTAGTGGAGGCAGCAGGATGGGGCAGGGTCATCATTGTCCTAGGCAAATTCTGTCCCTGCCTCTGTCAGAATCACCATGTAGCAAGGTCCTCCTTTCACAGGGACTCCGTTTCCTCATTTGAAAAATGAGTTTCTACCTAAAATTATATAAAATTTCTCTTGTATTAATGAATTTTATTATCTGTCTCTTAGGAAAAATAATGGGAAAATTCAATTTCTTCATGAAGGGGCATGCTAACTTCTTCACGGAAAGGGGAACAGAGCAGAGAAATCCTCATTGCCATCTACATAATCCTCAGGCTCTGACACTCTTTTCCTCATCCTAACTGATGTGCTGAGTAAGAGGCAGAGCCAGATTTGGAGTCATCTTTTCTTGGGTGGAGAAAATTGTTGTGCTCCCTCTTCAAACTTCTGCTTCACTGACTGACTAGCTTCTTTTTTGCAACTCAATAAAGGAATCTCCTCAGAGAATTTATCTTTATTTCTACTTGTCTTATCCTTATTATCCTTCCATCCTGTAAAATGTAGATACCACTGTTTACTGCTTAGGGATCGAGGTAACATTGACCAATATTGATGAATGGCAGAGATGGAGAATTCATAATTAGTGATGGAGTTAGAGTTCTAGACATCTATGGAGGATGCACATGTGACGACAACACCTTGGAGTACTTTCTATTAAAGCACACAGCTCACAAGAAATTAGTATCCCATATTTGTTCTTGGTTTGTGGTTCATGGCCCACATTTTCTCCTCCCCATATTTACCCCTCCCCTTACTTGCTCAGAACTAGTCTTGGCCCAGAGATTAGCAAAAGATGGTCTAGCCCACCTACACAACTGCTGCAAAAATGTAAGGAGGCCTGTAGAAATCTTACCTCCACACAGATTCTTCAAGGAGAGAGAGACTTGTACACCATTGGCTCATACCTTTAATATATTTTCTATAGCTGGAGTTCTATATATATCACATAGTCACAGACTTTCCCAAAGATCATGACACACCTAAAATGGTCAGGAAAATTGAGACAAAATGTGAGTCAGAATCAGAGTCAAATTCAAAGACATAGTCAAGCCAGGTCATTGCCAAGGCCACTCTGGGAAACTGTAGAGAAGAAGATCTGAGTCAAAGGGAGCAGTTAAAGCAGAGGTAGCAGAAAAGGAGAAATTGTGATCAAATGTAATAGTGATCAGGTGATCAAATGTAATAGCAAATGGGAATAGCAAGAGGAGTAAAGAAGAGGAGTGAGAAAAGCATTGAAAATGAGTAGTTAAGAAGAGGCAAGCCAAAGAGATGGGACAGGAGAGTCATAACTCCCCTAGAAATGAACAATTAAGGGATAAACAGGAGCAACCAGGCAGGAATGGGCTCTACAAGAGGAGAAACTTGAGCAGGGCTCTTGACTCCCCCATGTTCCGCTCCCCCTAGATGTTTCTTCTTCTGATTTATTCCCCTGAGAGGCACACACCCATCCCCAGCTTCATGGCCTTCAACATCTTCGTCAGTGACTCCTTTATTCCCCCGATGGTCTCTGTTTTTTACCTACTTCTGCCTTCTCAGGTATGTCTGCTTCCTCTTCGGGTCCATTGGGCCAACTGATTTCACAGGTGTCTCTCATCACCTGGGCTGCCACATCGTTTTCTGCTCCCATGTTCTCAAACTCACAACGCCTCAGCTCTTTTTTTCACCTTCATTTTCTTTCTGTCCTCTATGTCTTAAACATTTTCTCCTCTTTCCTGATCCATCAATTACTTCCTCAGTGTCTTCTGTGTGTCTCATTCTAATTGAACAGCTCCCTCTTATTAGCTGCTTTTGTTAACTCATCTGTACCCTCTGCCTCACTGTGAAGGCTGAGACCTTCTTAAGTATATTTCTATTCCCAGGTGTGGTCGTTTGAAACTATGTGTTAGGCCTGGAGGACAGGACCCCTTCCCCCATGATGTGGTCTACCCAGGGCAAATATTTCAGAAAACCTCTCCCACCCCAATCCAAACCAGCCCGCATCTCCTTCACCCTCCAGCAGTTGCCCTCTTGCAATAACTCCCCTTTACTCAACCCTCCACCTGCCCCCCCCAACAACAGGTGCATTCTTGCAGTACACTCCCCTTACTCAATATCCTACCTCACCCCTGTCAGTTATAGCCTGCATTACTAAGGTGTTTAAATTTAAAACTTGACCAGTGGAAATCTGCCAACTCCTAACTTTGCCCCCGGTTTCTGAAAGCTAACCAATAAGAACCTGCCTAACCTTTGCCCCCAACTCCCTATTCTCAAGCCTTAAAAACCCTATCCCCTGCCACCAGGGGCAGCTCTGTTTCTTCCTGAAATAAAGCCTTTGCCTGAATTCCTCTGTTCCTGCCTCATTCCTAGCGAGTTTGCTGAGCTTGTCTTTCATCACGTACCCCAGAAAAGATCATATTATTTTAGCCCATTACTGTGGATACAGACCTATTGTAGATGAGATCCTTTTGATTCATTTATTTCAGTTCAGATGGGACCAACCTCATTGAAGGAGGGTCTTAATCCTCTTATTGGAGTCCTTTAAAAGAGGATAAAAGACACAGAAGTAATTATGGTTGCTGTTTTAATTCACTGATATTGAACCACTTCATTTATCCTAAGTACTGAATGAGTTCTGTATTACTCTGTACGATGACCTGTGCTAGGTACCAGGGATAGCATAGGAAATGAGAGAACTTAGACTCCTTTCTCATGCAGTCTGCCTTCTAGAAGTGGGAGAAAGTACACAAATAAGAGTACAATGCCACATAGTGAGACGGCATTGAAAAGGAACAGAACAAGGTCATGTGTTCTAAATTAGGTGGTCAAGGAAAGCATCTCTTGATAAATGATACTGGTGTTGAGAAGGTAGTGATGAAAAGGAACCAAGCATGTGAAGATGAGCACTGCTCCAGGCAGAGCAGTACAAATGGCCTGAGATGGAAAAATCCTCTGTGAACAAAGATCTGGGTGCAAAATGAAATCGCAGTGGCAGGTAAGGGACCAAGTGTTGCTCAATTCCTGGAGCAAGAAGTCAGAAGGGCATTCTGGGTGGAGTGCTGAATTCAGAGTCAAGAGACCAGGTTCTTAATACAGGATCTGTCACAAACACCCTGGGCAAGTTCCTCTCCTCTCTGGATTTCAGTTTCCTCATACCTACAATAAAGTACTTAAGTAAGATAACCTTTAAGGGCACCTCCCATGTTAACAATCAATTCAGTAAGAAGTAGCTGAAAATTTAACATAACCAGCTACACCAGTATTCTGAGTAAAGAGAATTCAAATTTCATAGCCATCTTTCTAGGCACCCATGCTTCCATTACCTTTCCCAGGCCACCTGAAATAATCAGTCATTTTATGTAAGATTTGGAATTTGAGCCTGTTTTGAGTATTTTCTGGCCATAGTGATAGTATATTTTAGTTTTGAGGAAATTGAACATTGTTGAAAACTTTTAAGATAGGGAGTGATTTCCAAATTTTTAATTTCAATAAAATTGATATGACATAGAGAAAAATAGAAGAAAATATAGAAAAATATAGGGTGGGAAAAGTTTCTCTAAGTTCAATGTCATACAAATAAATCAAACCTATGAAGAAAAAATATTTGAACACACAAAATATAAAATTCTATGTAACAGAAAATACAAGTTTAAAATAAGTATGTTGAAGATACATGAAGGCAGGGCAACATATTTGCAATATATTTGAAAGACAAAGGATCAATAATCTAAAATTCACCATACAAAGGGTTCCTACGAATCAAAAATACAAGATGGACAACCAATAGAAAAATTAGCAAAGGAAGTCATGGTATTGGAATCTTTCTAGTTCAGGTGACAGAAAAGTCAACTCTAAACAGATTAAAAAAAAAGAAGAAGAAGAATGAGACATTATCCAGTAGCTCAATGTCATCCGCCATCCAGGTTCCTCCACCTTTCTGCTCCTCCAGCCTTCATGTGTTGTTTTGTGCCAAACACCTTCAGGGCTGCAGGAGGGCTGGTGCAGTTCCAGCAGTTATGGTCCAGATGAGGAACTCTTCCTACCTGAGGAGGATCCTAAACTGAATTGCCAGGCAGATTTCCCTTTATATTTTATTAGCCAGCATGCGATCACAGCTTCCTCTTTTATCAACCACTGCCATGAGAACCAAGATACACATAACTGACTTAGAATCATCATCGCACCTGGAGTTGCATGGGTTTCAGTTCTCAGATCTCTCACCACGTGGCCAAATTTCTGAACATCACTGAACGTAATTATCTCATTTGTAAAATAGGGACAGTATCTCCTATGCTGGGTTGCTGTGAATAGTAAGAAATCTGCACACTACACGAACCCAGTGTCTGGCCAGCAGAGTGGTCCCATTAGTTGTTATTTTACTTTTCTTGCTGTTATTATTAGTGTTATTATTATCTTCTACCTTGCCATCAACACCACTGAGACACTGTCAAAACCAGACTCAGGTGTGTCCTAACTGCAGGCTGATCATTAGAAGAGTAGGACCCACCGGAAGGACAGCCTGTCAGCGTATTAACAGGCTGTGATACAATCTAGAAAGTTTTTCTTTCTAGGAATCTGAGGAAACCAAATACTCTCAGTCTGAGAAATACTGAAAAAATGAGAGCACAAACAGTAGGAAATGAAGTTGAAAGGGTATCAGGAAAAGGGAAACTGAAGAAGCCATGGATAAGTCGAAGATGTGGAAAGCAAAACCTATGAGTAGGTAATGTAGAGGAAGGTGCGGAAGTCATATGGAAGAAAAAACACTCATTATTCGAGGTTTCTTAAGGATATCTTTCTTTTCTTCGTAAAACAGCCATCAGTATCAGTTGATGTATCATATGATGTATGATGTATGATTGAAAAATATCATTTCTGTATTATAAACTAATGATGCATTTTAGACCATAGCCACATTAATTAGTTTAAAATGTGGTATTTGTTAGATTCTGTTCCAAATACTTTGTGTATATTAATTCATTTAATTCTCATGACAAAACTTTTGATATTGGTACTAATTTTATTATCCCAAATTTACAGATGAGGAAACTGAGGCTTAGAGAAAGTAACTTGTTCAAGATCACATAGTGAGAATGTGGCAAAGCTGAGATTTGGACCCGAAAACTAGCTGGAGAGTCCAAGTGCTTAACCACCAGAGAAGTGTCGCTTTAGTGTAAGTCTATTGAGAACGGCTAAGCAAACAGAATGCAAGCCCCTTAGGTACCTAGAAAAATGCCAGGGATAGGAAGCATTCAGTACATATAGTTAAATGATTTAATTACTTTCTGAGGCCAAAATCACATATGTCTATGGCAACTCCTAGATCGGTCCACTTAGTAAATACTATTCTCTTTAAGACTTGGACTTATTAACAGAAGGTATCAGGTCTCAAAGAAGTTTTCTAAACAAGATGAAACTATTTAATTTCTTCATTCATTCAAATAAGTAAATTTATTCTTAGATATTGTGGTCAATTTACAATATTAAGGTGGTGAAAACTTACACTTCATGGGCTGGTCATAAAAGGCCACTCTGAAGAGGTGATGCAGGATAACCAACTTTTTCCAGTTCGTCTGGGATTTTCCTGGTCGCCCCACCCTAACAGCACTGGGAAGTAGCCTTTTGTGTTTGACATGTATGATTCCAGAGAAACCACAGAAAGTCCTCACTGTGGCCCTCTATTGCAAAGGTAAGTAGAGGCAAGAATAAGCTTTTTGAACTTGTCTTTTTCTGTGGTCTCTCCACCAACTCTAAATCTATCCTTCAAGAAACCACCAAACAGGCTTTTCTAAAAGGCAAGTCTGACTATTTAACCCCCCTATTTAAAATCCTTTAGAGGACCCCATTTTTTTTTTTTTTTTGATAGAAATAGGAATTTATTTGCCAGGAAGGACACCGCCATCACACATCTGCTGGAAGTAGCATACGGCCTCCTTTTCAGAGTTTATTTGGCCCTAATGCAGCTGGTTCTGGAATTCTGCTTCTTTTATTTTATTTTATTTTTTAATATTTCTCATTGTGAAATATAGCATACACACAAAAAAGCAACAAATTTCAAAGTACATTTAAACATAATTATAGAACAGATTTCAAAGTTTGGTATGGGTTACAGTTCCACAATTTCAGGGTTTTTTTCTAGCTGCTCCAAGACACTGGAGACTAAAAGAAATATCAATATAGTATCAATGTATAAGCAGTCATACTCATTTGCTAAACCCTATCTCCTCTGTTATAACTCCTCCTTCTCCCAATCTTTAGGGTTATTTGGGTCATGCCTATTTTAACTTTTTCATGTTGGAAAGGGGTGTTGATAATATATGATAGGGGGATGAAACTAGTTGATGTTCTTGGAGAGGCTGGCCTCTCTGGATTTTAGGAGTTATTCTGACCTAGGAACCTACCTTAAGGTTGTAGGCATCTGAAAAGTAATCTTAGTGTGTGAAACTTTTGTAGAATCCCAGATAAAGCCCTAGGTGTTCTTTAGGATTGACGGGAATGGTTTTGGTTGGGGTTTAACAAACCGTGGTAGTTAGCAATATCTAGCTGAAGCTACCATAAAAGTAGCCTCCAGAATAGCCTCTCGAGTCTATTTGAACTTTCTTAGCCATTGATCCCTTATTTTGTTACATTTCCTTTCCCCATTTTGGTCGGGAAGGCATTGTCAATCCCATAGTGCCAGGGCCAGGTTCATCCCCGGGAGCCCATGCCCCACACTGCCAGGCAGACAGCTCCTGGATATCATGACCCATGCAGGGGGGTGAGCCTAGGTGTTCTTTAGGGTTAATAGGAATTATGTTGTTTGGGGTTTGGCAAACTGTGGTAATTAGCAATATCTAGCTGAAGCTTGCATATGAGTTGCCTCCAGAATAGCCTCTCAATTCTATTTGAGCTCTGTTAGCTACTGATACTCTATTTTACTACATTTCTTTTTCCCCTTTTGGTCAGGAAGGCATTGTGAATAGAGGATCCCATTTTATATGGCACATGTGACTTATCTCACTCAGGCCCAAGCCTAATCTGCCAATCCTACACTCTCTAATTCCCTATTTTGAACCTTAGCTGAAGATCCACATTTATACATGCATATGCCTCTATTTGGAATGCCTTTTTTCCACCATTTCCACAACACAAATTTCTATTTGTCCTTCAAGGTCCAACTTGAAGAAAAACTTCTCACAAAAGCCTCCCAACACTCACAGATAGAACCTCTCCTGTACAGCCTCACATTCATATTTTTATTCCTATAGGGCATTGATCACATTATGGCCTCATTAGCTCCACTTTTATATTATAAGTACCCTGAAGTTAGGGACTCTTCTGACACTAGTAGAACACGATAGGTATTAAGTCAATAAATGCTCTTTAATAGTAGAATTAGGGAGAAGGATGGAAAGAAGAGTTTATCTTACTTATTTCAAAATGAATGATGGAAAACCCCTTAATGCTTCTCCTCCTATGGTAACACCTTCCCAAATTTGGAGTCCTTGGGAAAGTTATTTCCCTGCTGAAGAGCATGGTTCATTGCCTATTTCTGCTCTGTCAATACTTGAGTGTGTATACTTAGTTTTGCTAGAAAAGGTAGTGCAACAGAAAATATGCAGCAAGCCTAGTACAACTGCTTAACTTCCTCGAGACTCAGCTTCATCTGTAAAACAAAGAAAATGGTAATAACCATCTGACAAATTTGTTATGAGATCAAACTATATAACAGATGTGAAAGCACTCATAAACTTTAAGCATGTAAAGAGGTAAGACAGCAATATATGGAACTAATGTCAGCTTTATTGGGTCCCATTAGCCTGTCTTTCACAAGGAAAATTCTCATGACTCAGCAGATGTTTCTTACCCTTTTCCAAGGTTCTGTTCCTGTAAAAAGCTATTTCACAACTGGGGCAACTGCTCTTGACAATATATAAGACAGAAGCCAATTGGGCTGGACAGACACCAGAAACTCACTCTGTTTGCCTCTACCTGCCTGTGCTAGGTCACTTCAGCAACATGAGAGCAGCAACCTTTGTCCTTCTCTTGGTCCTGGCACTTGCAACCATCTTCAGTGAGTATCTCCCTCCTCACACTGCCACTTCCCTGATACCAGCAGCTCCATGTTATATTCTACTCATATAATTCTGGGATATACTTATCACATAGAAATTAGGGGAAGTTTTTTGAAATGCATTTTTCTATCTTCACTAATAAATCACTAAGTCATATAATCTCAGGAGATGAGTGGACCTTAATTGTCACCAGATTCTTATCCATATACATCAGATTCTTATCCCTATAAACAATTCTTCTAAGATCCGTAAGAAAAGATCACCTAGCCTCTGCTTTGACATGACATCAGTATTTATATTACTTCTTCTTAAAAGAGTTCAATCTGTTGTCTGGCAGCAAGAGTTCCTGGGTTATTCTTCTTCCATTATTTAGTTGAAATCTGCCTCCCTAGAATTTTTAACAAATGATTAAATGTCTCCCATCTCTGTCTACTTCATAATAGCAAACACTCTTTAAATTAAATGTCACTTTTTTCAATATTTACTGAGCCCTGATTATGAGGTAGAAAAACCCCTCATTTTCATGATAGTGTTTTCATCCTTTTGGCTACGTTACAATACCACTCCATAGAAGGAAAAAAAAAAACATGCTGAGATTTCACCTTTGATATTATTCTGATATACTGTTCTGAAGAAAGCCCTACAAATTTATATATTTAAGATAAGCTAAGAACTGAAACATAAATCATACATTTTTTTCTAATAAGATTAGTTACCTCCAGAGTTTGATTTAAATATTTCTTGTCTTTGTTATCCTTCCAGATACAGAATGTGTCAAACAGAAGGAACAGGTCAGTATATCCCGATTTAAAAGCTCTACTTTCATGAAATTTTAAAGCCAGTATCAGCAGGGAAATATTTGGTTCTATACATTAATTATATTTCTACATATGTGAGGATTTATTTTTTGCCTATCAAAATGGTTATTTAAAAAAAAAAAAAACATAGACACATCTTCCTAATAGGTAGGTGGTAGAACAAAGTAGTTAGGCAATTAGCATTGGAGTTAGTTGAAAGTTGAAAGTTCTGGGTTCAAGTTTCAGCTCTCCAATTGTCTGGCATTGGCAACAGCATTTACCTCCTGTTATTTCAACACTTGAGGCATGTGTTTGAAAAGGGCATATAGCAAATCTCAATAAAGGCAAGTCTTGGTTCTTATAATTTTTAAATGGCTTATGTACATTTTTGTTCTCTATCTGAGAGAATTAAGATTTTGATCTAAACTTTTCTTCATGACTCAGAGTTGTAATGACTATTGTTGAGAGGATCTAGGTGTAGTAAAAACTTTAAACCAGCATTCAGGTAATTTGGGTGCTAACCCAAGCTATACCACTTATTAGCTGTGTGACGCTGGGGCCTAGGTAACTCCCTCTACCGCTTTGAGTCTTCTTTTTTCTTTCATCTATTAAGGAAACGGTAGGGTTAAGAATATAAACTTTGGAGTCAGACAGCTCTGAGTTCAAGCCATCCTTCATGCTTTAGTAACTGTGCGAGAATTAAAAGTGTTAATGAATGCTAAACTCTTGACACTTTCCCAGTCATATCGTAAGTATTGCAGAGATGCTGGTCAGTAGCTATCTCTATAATGTATCTCACACTTACATTCAAGGTAGACCTTTTTGAGTGAAAGAGACATATACAGAGGGACAATTCATGCAGAAAACTGATCACGTCTCTGTGTGCTCCCATAGGGTGGTTATAATTGTGACTATGTCACACGTGCTAAGAATTGATATATCAACACAGGATAGTGGAAATTTTTCTATTTTTAGAATAAATTATGAATCTTTAACCAAGTACCAGAAGCCATGATTTTGTATCTGACACAGAGCTCCTTTATACTTTATATATCTCATATGGAGTAGCCCAGGACAGACAACTGGAATAAGAAATATATGCATTGAGATCCCTCCAAATTTGATTGAATCCCTGGAATAAATATTTGGTTGAAGGATTAGAGCTTCTAATATGTTTTCTGTAGGTTGATTGCAGGAGTTATAAAAAGTTACCACCAGGACAAGATAGAAGTTGTCCAAAAATATATATGCCAATTTGTGGCTCTGATGGTCAAACTTACAACAACGAATGCTTCTTTTGTTCTGAAGTTAGGTAAGTATATTGAAATATTTTGTGTTTTATATTTTTGTTCTAATTATGTGATGGCAAATATACATCAGTTAGAAGTGGTTTTCAGCATAAGGAGTATGTGAATCATCACACATCAACTCTAAGAAATAGCACTCCCAATTTATAGGATTTGCGAGTTCCTACTACAATTTTATCCCCATATATTCCAGCAGCAGGAATAATCAGAGAAATCCTAAGATCTCCAAGTGGGAAGGAAACTTAAGGGTCTTGTTCAACTTCCATCTACCAATCAATTGCTTAAACTCTTGCTACAAAAGTCACCAGGGAGTCTCACAGCACATACTTGATTATTTCCAGGGACAATAAAATCCTGTTCTAAGCAGGTCTGCCATGTCTGTTACAGTGAGCATGTTTATATTTTACCTTCAGCAACTAGGTTTTGACAAAGTAGAACTCCCTAATGATTGGTAGAAAGGGGAAAAATATCATAAAACTCTGAAAACCTTGTTCTGTTTCAGAGTATAATTTCTCAATAAGACATACATTTGAACTACAGTAAAAAATTAAATTAAAAAATTAAAAATAGCCAAAAGTAGGTTAAAGTTTACAAAGTAATCATCCCCAAGATATATCAATATCAGCTCAAAAACATGGAATGATGAATGATAAACCAAAATGTTCTTTTAATCATTTTCCATAGTTCCTTTTAATTATTTTCAAAATCATGTACACAAAAACAAGAATATAATATATATGGTGAATTGTTCCAGTTCTTTTCTAATAGGAGAAAAAGTTACTGTCTATTAGGAAAGAGGCTTCTGAATGTAAGTCTTCCTTAAATTAAAAAAAAAATCGAAAAGCACATATTTTCAGGGAAATAAGATGATTGTGATATAATCAGCACCAGTTGCTAAAATACTCCTAAATTGTAGTCACTTTTTCTAGAAATGTCAAAAAGTAGAGAGACTTGGAAACATTTTCTGAGTTCATTGGTGAAGCTTGGATGCTAATGAAATGCATATCACCTCAGTGTTTCCATTTGTTGCTATTTTCTCTCCACAGGAAAACCGATGAAAAACTTAAATTTGCACATTTTGGAAGGTGTTGAAGCTATCTTGTGATTTTGAAATATCTTTTAATACATCTATTTACAAGAGAAATTTTTCTTTTCCCATATATTCTATGCCATTGTTTTAGATTTTGATTTGTTTGTAGAATAAAGTAAACCAAATATAATATGTTCAAATCTTGTTGTTTGGGAGCTGAAGCTTCTAAATTTGCTTCAATTTTAGGTGATCTCTAATAGACCATCTTGGGGAAGGAAGGGTCGAAGACCAGTAGCGGGAACCAGAAAATCAAAGGCTTTGAGGCTGAGGCCCTCCTACCAGGCTAGGAAAAGACCCTCTATGCCTTACTTAGTTCTTTCCTGAAAGGAAAAGAGATAACAAAAAAAGTGAGACTTCAGGAATGGGAATCAGGAAATAAAGGTTCATTAGATGTCCTCTGTGGTTAAGACATTGAGAGCTGTCCTGCATTGGGCCTGCTCTCTGACCAGAAGTCCTTCCCAGAGTGCCAATCTGTAAAATGGGACTGGTAAAACATGGCTGATAAAGTCATGCAATGTCTTAGTTTGCTAGGGCTGCTATAACAAAGTACCACAATAGGGTGGCTTAAAAGAATCAGAAAATTATTGTCTTACAGTTCTGGAGGCTAAAAGTCTAAAAACAAAGTGCTCTGGTTTCCTGCTCTTTCTGAAGTCTGTAGGAAAGAGTCTTTCCATGCCTCCATCCTGCCTTCTGGCAGTGATTAGCAATCCTCGGCATTCCTTGGCTTTGACATAACTCAGCCTCTGCCTCAGTCATCACCTGGTGTTCTCTCCTGTGTCTCTTCTCCCCTTCTTAAAAGGACACCAGTCATGCCGGATTAAGGGCCCACCACACTCAAGTATGATCTCATTTTAACATAACTAATTGTATTTTAATGACTCTTTCCAAATAAGGTTACATTCACAGGTACCAGCAGTTAGAACTTAAACATATCTTTTTTTTTTTTTTTTTGGTGGGGGGTGCATAATTCCCATGTATTAGATGGCATCTCCCATCTTTTTCTTTCTCTGAGGGGTATTCTCAGATCTAAAACCTGAAATTTGTCTTATCCCACTATTAAATCATATGTACCTTAAAAAGCAGAAAGTGTGCCTGGCTAATCTTTGTAATCAATTTATGCATCCATTAAATTGGCAAATATCTATTAATGCCAATTTGGTGTCAGTGATGTATTAACAGAGTAGACTTAGCCACTCTCTCTTGGAGCTTACTTACATCATATGAGGGAATTTGCCATGATTGGTACAACATCTTGCATGGAATGGACTTTATACAAATCTGTTTAATAAAATTGAATTGAAATTAAGCAACATTTCCATTGCATTATAGTGGAGTCACATTATTTATGCATGAAGTACATGAAAGTGTAATTATATGTTCTTTTCAAAGAAGGTGAGAGAAAAAGTAGATTCAAACCCTTTTAAGCTGTGTCCTGGTCTCACAAAGCCATCAGAGATTCAAGAACCACAACTGTCCTCCATAATGACCCATGCCGATTTCCAAAGATTTCCTATAAGATTGTATCTCGTTGTTGTTGTTCATTGTTTTTTATTTTCTCTTTACCTTATTTCTTTGCTTTCTGAAAGATGCAAGGCAATCACTAAGACCACTTAAAACAGTCCTTAGAGAAACTCTTTAAAGAAATTGAAAGTATTGACTCAAACTTCATTCATCTTTTCACCAGTTATTTATTAAATAGCCACTCTGTGCTAGATACTTAAAATACACCAGTGAACCAACAAATTTAAAATATAGTACTTCCTTCATGGGGATTTATGTCTAGGAAGGAAGAATGGATATTAAAAAGTTTTCACTCAGATATCACTGAGGAATCAGAAAATACCTCCCTGAGAAGGTGACTTATAAGCAGAAACCTGAATGATGGGTAGATATTAGACAAAAGAAAATAGTGTGGGGATGGTGGTGGGGACGGAAAGGACTTGGCTGCAGAGTAAGAAGTGAAAAGCCTCCTTCCAAGAAGCGAGAACAGCAGGAGACTGTGATGTAGCAAACTAGCACAGGTAGTTGTCAGCCAGTTTTCAACTACTCTTCCTCCCTCCTCTTTAACACCTTGTCCTCACAATCCCTTCTCCAGCTGCCTCGAGAGTGATATTTCTAGTCTCATCATTTGCCTGCTAAAAATGCTTTAGTGATTCTAACCACCTACAACACCATCAGTCCTGGCTATCTCTCTCCCTCCCATCTCTCTCCATTCCACTTTGTCCCAGGCTGGCCCCCATTATCAGAATCTCCCATGTACTCTGTGATTCTGCTTCTGCTGGTCTCTCTTCCTATAACTCTTTTACCACTTTTCTATCTCACCAATTTCTGCTCATCATTAAAATGTGTCAGTCCTAGTAACAACTGATGGCTGGGGAAAATTAAATTTTGGAGCAGGGACCTGGGTTGTGGTCATTCCAGCTATCCAGGACCCTGACCCCAGCTGAGGGGACCAAAATCCAGCATCAGCTCCATCTCCCTATTCATCAATTTTGCGTTGCAAGTCAATGTGTCATGAGACGTGGACCCCATGGTGTTCAAATCAAGCAGAGCCACACTGGACATAAGGGTCATGGATTCCAAGAGCAACGGAGCCCTGACCTGGAGCAAAGACACTAATTTTAAATGTGATTTGGCCTTCAACCAGACTCACTTCTTCCCCAGCTCAGGCTATGTCCGTGATACCAAGGTCACAGAGAAAAGCTTTGAAACAGATATGAACCTAAACTTTCAAAACCTGTCAGTGATCGAGCTCTACATCCTCCTCTTGAAAGTGGCCGGATTTAACCTGCTCATGACACTGAGGCTGTGGTGCAGCTCAGGACACCAAGCTCATTGTGCCCCCTCCATTCTTCCTTCTCATCACCATCTCCACGGTCCTCTACCTTCAAGCCAAAGGGAGAATTCTCCACCCACCATGAAGGTGAAGCCGCCCACCACCTCTCTGGCCCCACTGGCAAAGCCAACAACTGGATCCTACCTGACTTCTGTGATCTGAAGAGCTGCCAAATTCTGCCACCACCCCCTCTGTTACCTTCTTGCTGTTTTTCTCTGCCTTACATTCATGGCAAGGGCAGGGGCTGCTGCAGCCTCACCTGGCTGTGAAGAAACTCCCTACCTGTCCCCAGAGCTGCCTCCAAAGTCCCACTGGATGACAGAACCCCAGGAGGTCCCCCTGGACTCTAGCTCCTGGAAAATGTCATGGGGTGCTTATATATTTTTAAATAGTGTTCATTAAAAAAATACATTTTACTGTTTTCCCCAATATGTGGGGAAAATGACCTCCTTACCTAAGTTCTTCTATGCTGTGTATCTGAACCACATTGTGAATTCTGTTGCCCATGGCTTCATTAAAAGTGATTTGGAAGAACAAAAAAAAAAAAGTGTCAGCCCTAATGTTCATCTTTTCTGAAAAGCTTCTCTTATAGATCTTGTCCTTCTAAATTAGTATCATATTATAGTCTCATTGGCTCCATAACCATCTGTTTCCTCTGCTATATTATGAGCTCATATTATCATATTATAGTCTCATTGGCTCCATAACCATCTGTTTCCTCTGCTATATTATGAGCTCATAGCTCATAGCTGGCATGGTATAGGTGTTCAATGAATATTATAGGAATTTTTTAATTAAATTGAATTAAAATGAATTGAATTTGGCTTCTATCAACAGATAAGCAAGGAAACCATGGTATATTATCCCAGATAACCCTGACGTTAGGTGTCAACCCCTAATCCAGATCCAGAATAGAATGTATAGCTACTATTTGTCAACCCAAACTCTCAATGCTTCCAAGTTAAAAGAAGAATCCACAGAGACACAAGCAATACAGAGTAATGAACCCTTTTCTAGAGATTGTGGGGTAATGACTGAGTTGGCACACCCTACAACCTGAAAAGTCCTCATTACATTTCTGTCCTCCAACATCATCTGTTACAACACTTGCTTGTAAAATCCTTGTCATTTGCAACATGAAAAGAAAGTGGAAAAAAAACAAAAAAAATTAAAGATACACAAATAAAATAAGATAAAAGCAATGTAATAAACTGCTAAAACTCATCTGCTAGAACTGAAGCCTATTGAAATTCTAAGAAACCTCACTGTGTGTTTCATTTTTAATTAGCTCTTCCTCACATTCACGTGAAGTAGGCATCACTAGATCCAATAAAACCATTCTTCCGGAGCAGGTAACTCAGGTCACACTCAGAAAACAAAGTTAAGCTAAAGTCACAACTTTGGAATGTTAATTAAAAGTAGGTGCAGATCAAGGAAATGGAAGCCAGGTGTATAAATACCTTCTTTAACAAAACACATCCATGTGGACAATCCTGAAAAGTTTTCAGAATTTCTTAAGAAAAGGAACACTGAATCCAAAAACAACTGTCAAATTATTTCAATATAAAAGAAAGTTTTTAAAGTGCTACTGTTTAAACGCAAGAAAAGAACTACTAGAGTTCTAAAAGTTGCTTCCACTGAGTTCAGGAAACTGATCACTCCCAGTTGCCAGGTCTCCGAACCCTCCTTTTTCCTGGATGTGAGGCACGTAAAGCTCACAAATAGGATCAGAGGTTGAAACAACGGAGGCCCAGCCCCTCCAAGCCCTGCGTTATTCATCAATGAGGAAGCCAGTCTTGTAGATCATTCTATCCTCGCATCCAATTCAGGAACCTCACTGAACATGCACTTGAGGCCTCTGGACTGCTTGCTGTGTTCCTAGCCTGAAGTCCCTGCCCCTGTAGTTCACCAGTAGCCATTCCTTCGGAATCGCTACACATCTAGCTTGCACTCCTGACATCTCTCCTCCCTTCCTCTTTACCACTTTTAGAAATGAAGCCCAGTGGCAGACTCCCAAAAATATTAGCTGGCTTCTCTGAGGCACTGGACTCCCGGGTCTCCCTACGTTGTTCTGGCTGCCTGTTTAGTCCTCATTTATTTTTTATTAATCTATGAGATCCACAAGTTGGCTGAACTACCATCGGTTTACAGTCATGGCCTTTAGATATCAATTTGTCCTCCTAAAATTATTTTGTCAATGTTGTATAACATAACGGTTAAGATAGAGGCTTGGAGATAAGAGAGCCTTGGGGTTGAATCTAGTTTTGCTACTTCTGAATAATCTTGGGCAAGTGAAACTCTGAGTTTCAGTTCCTGCATCTAAAAATGGGACAACAGCAGTTTCTTGTGGATTTGCCAAAAGGATTAAATGAATTAAAGTATATGTAGCACATAACATTCTGCCTAGCCCTTAAGAAACAGACAATAAATGGTAGATTTTCAAATAACAAAAATTTATGAGTGCAATAAGTTTGACCCCTAGGCACAATGGGGGGATTCTAATTTAAGCTTCTGATCTCTCCTGGTCTTTTCCCCAACTCCACCCTAATCATAACTACCCCTGCCTGCCCTGACATACAGCAATATGAACCTTCCTATTTAGGCAGATTGTCCCTGTTACAGTCAAACACTTCAGCAAAGTAGTTTGACTGCAATGAAATAAAAATATCCTCCACCTCCACCCCTATCAGAGACCTTGGTGGATTTTCTTAAAATTATCTTCATCTTAGGTAAAAAAGAAAAACATATTTTGAACTTCCTGAGAGCAAGGGCTTGGGACTTTTTCATTATTGAGTCTAGATCGGATGTTTGTTTCTCTACTGCCTGGCACATAATAGGTGCATATACGTTGTAAATTATCGGGAGGTAAACAAACTCAAGGTGGAATGAGTGTACTCAAACTGGTTACAGCCATGTATTTAAGATCCTAATGTCGCAAAGATCTCCACACTGAATTCTGCATTGCCTGAAAATGACAGGAGAGACCAAAATGATACAACAAGGGGTAGGGAACAGGAAAACCAACTTAGTTTCTCCACAGATGCAGAAATGTTTCTGAAGTCTGTGGTTAGATGAGCATCCTTGCTAGTAGAGAAAGGTCAGGGGAGAAGCTGGTGGAAGCTGGCTACCTGAATAGCAGTAAAGAATGAGGATCAGGGAAGGTGGACAGAAAAGGCTTCAAAGTATAGCTCATATCTTACTTCTTAATTGGATGATAGACAAATGAGTGTTTGTCTTATTAACTGTATGCATATTGTATATACTCTTTTTTATGTATGATATATTAGAAAATAAATATAAGAGATGGGACATGGAAAAAAAGTAGATGATCTTGGGTATAAAACTGGTCCTGAATTTGGGAAGATTTACTAAGTGAAAAAGCAGGAATACATTTGCCTTTAAGCATTCTCTTTCTTTTCCAATATCTAAAGGCCTCTTGGACACTTTTCTTCAAGTACCAGAACTTATTTGTCTCCTGAAATAGTCCTAAATTGACCAGGAAACCAGCCCACACTGAATGTACCCACTTGACAGAGAAAAGTGGAACCGATGCAGCCTGGAGGAGAGCACTGTGCTGCTCAATCAGCCTGAATATTCCCGCTTTCTTTCTGAAAGTTTCCATGAAGAGCAGGCCAAAGAATCAAGAGTATCTTCTTACAGAAACTTTTGGTGAAAAAAGGAATCTCAACAATTCACAGGTTTTTGGATTTCATAGGCCAATTATGGTTTTTTTTATAATTATTTATTACAAAATGAAGTAAAAATCACAATAGAAACCCAAGACAAAAATTATCCACAATCTTTAGGAATCATCTTGTCATGATAGCTCTTATCCATACATAGATACAACCTTTACATATTGGCACTAATATAAATGCAATTTCATATTCCATTTTGCTGAATGTTAGGCCATAAGGATATTTCCATTTCACTTTTTCTTTCCTCCCCCAATCCCTTCTTCTACGTTCTTCATTGACTATCCTAAAATAAAAGGAACATTAAAAATAAACTTAACATTGCCGGATTAATATTAAGATTGAAAATTTTTTATATAAACCCACCAATAATATTATCTACTTCCATAATTTTTTTGTACGAGAAAAGACATTGCATAATCAAAAAAGAAGAAAGGAAATATTTTATGACAGGATTTCTCATGAAAGAATAGCTGTAGCCTTATACCATTCTTATTACTAAGTGGCTCATATTTTTCTTATATTGCCTTGGGATGACCAAAATTCTCATCTGAACCAGGTACTGGCATTGAAGAACTGTTCATAAAGGGCAGTGATCCTCAAATGCTGTTTTAGGGACCTCTAGTAATCTCTGGAGTTGCCTCAGCAGCACAATGAAGAACATAAGGGCCCATCACATCAAAATCCTCTACTCTAGCTTCAACTCAGAGAATTCTCCTTTCATTTGTTTTTTATATTGTGTAACGGTAAGATTTGACCAGTTCCACCACTGGCTAGCTGTGTGAACTTGAGCAAGTTATTCATTTCCCTGACTCAGATTTCTTTCTCCACAGGTAAATTGGTATTCTATTTGTACCTACTTCACAGAATTTTCCTGAGTATTAAATGATTTAATACAGGATTGTTTAGGATATTCATGGTACAATATAAGGATTCAATAATTTTTATTACTGTTAAAAACTTAGAACACTAATGGCGACACTCCTTATCAATAAACTCAACGCAGGAATTGCCTTTATGGGATTATTAAGGGGTGTTTACGTAGCTTCTTCTTGGATCCCTGGAATGATAAGGTGCTCACTACTTCCTGAGGCAGTCATTAGCGGGAAACCCTTACTATCAAAAAGTTCTTATCCTGGGTGGGTGATGGTGGTGCAGTGGCAGAGTTCTCACCTGCCGTGCTGGAGACCCAAGTTCAGTACCCAGTGCCTGCCCATGCAAAATAAATTAAAATAAGTTCTTATCTTTATCAAGCTTAGATTGACTCCCATATCAGTTATCCCCTCATTTGTCTTAAATATAGCCCTTAGGGCCACAGAGAAAGTCTAATTGAGAACCCTTTAGATATTTTTAAGAAATTCTTCTGTACTTCCTGAGTTCACTAATATTAATTGAAGAAAACCTTGTACTAGGTCCTATACTAAATATTTTAATCATAATTTCACTTAATTCACAAAACAACCCTATGAACACGGGACTTTTATTTTTCAGGTGCATGGAAATTAAACCCAGGTCTCCCTCATGTAGGGCGAGCATTCTACACTGAACCACCCATGCACCAACATGGGACTTTTAATACGACTAGTTTGTAAACTCTTTAAAAAGGTATTCTGGAATTCATTTGGAGCTAAAAAAAAAGGAAACCATCAAGTGAATGAATGAACTTGCTTTCTTTTCTCACTTAAGAAAAACGAGTCTCAGTGAGTCCAAATTTGTTGTTCAAAATGAAAAGGATACTATGGAACTGTGACTGATGAAGGGCTCTCTTTGACTCCAGAACTCAAGTTCTTAAGCTCTGCTGCACTGTGCTCCCTAGGCAACATCATAATCCCTATCTCCATAGCAGCTCATCCCAACAGATCTGGCTGTCATTATGCGTGCACAGGAAAACAGATGTGAGCTCCCCATCACCCAGCCTTTCTGGTCAGGAAGCGTATGTCCATTATTGTTATAGATGGCACTTTCCAGCCCATGAACCCAAAAATCAAGAGGGGCTGCCAGTGGTCTTGTCATAGAGGTATGGAAAGGCTCTGTCAGAAACTTATATTTTGCACAAAGTTTTGGTAGCATTTAGCAAAAGATATAATGTTTTGTTGAAATCTTGATTCAAGATAACTAATTTGTATTGCTTGGTATAATCAGAAGTGCAATATGCTGCTTCTGCTTTGGACAACTGCAATGATATCACTAGCAAAGTTTACCCCTTGGCATAGAACACAATGGAGAGCTCTAGTTATTGACCCATAAAACTGGTCTTGGCCTTTTAGGGTTAGTCTTGTTTGGGGACAATGCACTCATGGCCAAAGCATCAAGTACAGCCCAGATTTTGTACCACTGGAGTCTCAAAATATCCGTATGGTCCTTTAATCTTATCTTGAGGGATGCCAGTGAGCTTTCCCCTAAGAACCTTGAAGAAGCAGTTTCCAACAAAGACCAGGTAGATTCCCAACAGATGTCTGGCTTGCTCTTTCACTAGCTCACCCAATACACCATCAGATTTAGGGTTCTTAAGAAAATCATTTCGTGTTAGAGAGCATAGGTCCCTGCTTAAGTCTTTTTAATTAAGACAAGTGAATAGATTCCTTTGCTCTATTGTGTCTAGTCTGGAACAGACTCCCTGCTGATGGGGAATCTGGATAAATGACTAAAACTGCTGATGTGATGCCATACGGATCCCTGGACCAGGCCCCCATGGAACTGGCACTCTGGCAGAAAACAAATCCAGGAATCTGTCTTTAGGACTCATTTCAGACATTAACTAGTTCTGAGATCTTGGACAAGTCACCACCTTCAATAAGACCCAGTTTCCTCCTCTATAAAATATAGTTGATGTTAATACCCACCTAAGACTTATGTGTGAATCCGATGACATTTTATATGTGAAAGCACTATGAAATTTTTATGCACCACCCAAATGTAAAGCAGCACTAATTTGGGTCACGTTGTATAGTCATCTTTAACAAGGAAAAACTTCCCATGATTCATTTAGTCTTTTAAACCTGTTCCAGGGTCCTGTTCTGGGAACGAGTCATTTTTAATAAAGATGACACATCTGACGGGAATAGAATGCCAGTCTCAAATAAGGGGCTAGGCTGATAATTGCGGGTCACATCTCTCACCTCCACTTTACTCCTTTGGCCTCTGTATCAGTCATGGTTCTACTAGAGAAACAAAACCAGTAGCATAGTATCTCCATAATTGCATGGCTACTCCCAAACAATTTGACACAGCTGGAGCAAGGAGAAAGGCTGCAATTTGAGCAGCTTGGTAATTTCAGCAACCTGTCCTACTAGTTCCACCCTAAATTCCTGAAGAATCTGGGAGCAGTTCACGTTGTGACGTGACTGGTAAAAGAGATCTACTTCAGCAAAAGGTACATCCCACACATCACATGTGTGAGCAAGACCCTACTTTGAGTGAATCGGCAGGCTCCCAAAGACAAGGTCAAGATTTTGATATTTGGGTGGACTTATTATCAGCATGGAATGACATAGCAGGGTTGATCATGAGTTTAGCAGACTATCACCACCAGCTCCAGGTGCAAAGCTCAGAGAAGATGCCTGCCCAGAAGGCTGGGAAGCAGCAGTTTTGAAAGGCAGCTGCCCAAGGACATGTTATCAGGTTGTGACAGCAGCTCAGCCCGAGTGGGCACCAGGCAAGGGTTAAAGTGGAAGCCTCTTCTTGAGACCTGTTATTCTAGAAAAAAAAAAAAAAAGAATGAAAATTTATTTGCCCTACCTCTGCCCCAGAAGTGAGGAGAATGATGGAGATGTTTGTGTTTGTGTGTTTTCTCCAGTGTTGAATGTTTACAATGTGAATTTAGAGAGCTCTAATAAAGAATCAAAAAAAAAAAAAAACCTCCCATGGTTATAGAGATGTGTTTCAAGGAATTGGCTTACACAATTTTGGGGACTAGCAAGTCCAAAATCAGCAGGGCAAGCTGGTAGGTGTGCTAAAACTCTCAGACAGGAGCCAAATCTGCAATCGATGGGTAGGATTTCTTCTTCATGGAAATTTGAGCTTTGCTCTTAAGGCCCTTCACCTGATTGAATGAAATCTACCGAGATTATCAGCTGGGTAGTCAACTGATTGTTAACCACATTTACAAAATACCTTCACAGCAACATCCAGATTAATGTTTCATTGAGTAACTGTGTATTATAGCCTAGCCAAATGACCCATAAACTAACCATCACAGCCACCTTTAGCATCATAGGGGCAACAGCTCCCTTGGTTTAAACATGTTCATCCATTTTCAGCATCTCAAATGTGAACCTGTATCCAGGAAACTCTAAGATTCTTTCATCTCAAAGATGAGCAAATCTGTTTTGCTTTTGTTTTAATACATTTTTTTTTCTGTCCATCCAGAAATTGCTGAATCACATAATTCCAGGGTTGGAATAAACCATAAAGTGCACCTACTCCAATTTCCTAACTGAATAAGAAAGTTTTCTATTATATACCTCAGAAGGGGCCATCATCTTGTCATTGCTTTGATGTAAAACTCTCCTGTTGAAAGAACAGCCCATTAATAACTTGCTTGGCATCTTAGTTTGCCAGGGATGTTATGACAAATACAATAAATCGGTTGACTTAGACAAAAAGAATTTATTGTCTCACAGTTTTGGAGCTACAAGTTCAAATTCAATGTCTTGATAGGTCATGCTTTCTTCCTGTATTATTCTTGAGCTGACTTGCTGCATTCCTTGGGGTTCCTTGGTGTGCATCTCTTCGTTCATCACATGGCAATATCTTTCTCCTTGTGCCTTCTCCTCTGTTTTCTAATAACTTCTATTTCTAATTGCATCTGAATTTCCTGTTTATAAGGACTTCAGCCAGATTAGATTAAGGCCCACCTGGATTCCATTTGGCCTTATCCAAATAGGATCTTTGAAGGCCCTATCTACAAATGAGATCACACCTACTGGACTGGGGATTAGGATTTAAACATACCTTAGTAAAGGACATGATTCAATCTACCACATTGAATTAATAGAATATTCTTGCGTTACTGATAGAAATCAACAATGATCCAACTTGTCATCTATGACCGACACAAGATTAAAGAGTTTAAAAATATATCATTAATTTGTCCATTCCACATTTATTGAGCACTGAATATGGTCTGGCATCAATTTAATAAATCAAACCCTCATTATTATGATAACCTTTCTAGTTCAAGGCCCTTTTTTCCTAAACTTGATTCTCATTCCAAAAGAGTAATCCTAGGATTCCCACCCTTGCTGGGTGAATAGAACTTGATCATTATTGTGATTCAAAGTCCTCAAAGAATCCATGCCAGCCAGCATAGACTAATAATGGAACCAAATAAGATTCCTCCACCAAAAAAAATATTTTTGCTTTTATTCAAGAGGCAAAATGCCCATTTAGCATCATGTGATACAGAATTTTATGGGGTCAGAAAGTTAAGATGACTTTGATTTTCTATCTCAAAATTAAAAGCCCTTCCATACATATCTGTTACATAAGAAAAATAAATTTAGAATAATTTCTTCAGAATCATCAGAAATAAATCTGGTATTTCACATAATTACATTATATAGCTGAGGACTTCTTTTAATGTCAAAACATATTCTAGCAAAAGAATTTTAGGTTCAAACCATTATTAAATGGAGTCAATAAAGCATAATGGCCAGTGCACTGGCTTTAGAGTCAGATAGAACTTCGTTCCCAGCTTTGTCACTATGTGACTAGCACAACCTTACAACATGGGTTTCCTCATGATGATTATTACAATACCTACCAATCGAATTACTGTGAGCTTAATCACCATAATTCTTGCACAGGGCTCATGAGTCCTTTGCACGCAGGAAGAATTCAATGATAGCTCCCTAGTGTTATAATAAAATAGTCATATGTTCCTTTACTTCATTCAAGGATTAAGAGCATGATTTAAACGTTTTATTTTCACTCAGTGTGAAAATTACATATTTGTTTTAGAGCATTCTCATATGTGGTAATATAAACTTTCAACTAGTAAGCATGTAACCAGGATTCTTTACCCAGCTTTGATATTTCCAGGCAATCTAAGAAGTGCCTTTAATTTTTATTGAGCTTGTGATTCATAAATAAAAAAGAGTAAAAAACAATCATAGTGGTTATGAATATGTACTTTGAAGTCCCAGGCCCAAGTTCAAATGATAGGTTCAACAATTACTAAATATGTGTTCTTGATAAATTTATGTAGCTTTCCTCTGCTTTGGTTTCTTTTTCTTTAGGAGCTGTTAATAGCAACTACCTCAAAGGGTTTTAAGAGTTAAGAAGGTATACCACATGCAGGGCAGGCCACGGTGGCTCAGCAGGCAGAGTTCTTGCCTGCCATACTGGAGACCAGGGTTCGATTCCTGGTGCCTGCCCAATGCTTAAAAAAAATTAAAAAGTATACTACATGCAGGATTCTCAGCAGAGTCCCTGGCAAGACAGTGTTCCATAAAAGCCAGCTCTTAGCATTCTGCTTTCCTAAGAAGCATGCAAACTTTAAAAAGGATGAGTGCTAGGGGAAGAATGGGCAAGCTGTTCTCTAGGGGCGGGCAAGATTTTTCTAAGCAGGCAAGGAGAGGCACTGAATCCCAAGCATTTAAGTACTTGACCCTAATTTGAGACCATTAAAGTACAGGGACCTAACTTGAGAACTTCCATGGGTACAAAGAGAGCATTTGACTGAAGAGAGAGGGCTGGGCATGGACCTCAAGAGCTCACCTATGGTTAAGAAGAACCTTGAGACAGACTAGGGGAGGTGAAGGCTAATGTGCAGTACTGAGACATTCTGCCTCCATCTTTAGGCAGTGGCATACCATCATAGGCAGGTGATTTCTGAGTATATCTGTGATCTAGAAAAATTCCCCTCTATGCAAGAATGCCAGAAGTAGTAAAATAATTATAGCAAGCAAATATAGAACGTACAGTTCTTTCTACATTCCAGACTATTCTAAGTTCTTTGTGTACATAAACTCATTTAACTATCTGAGGTAGTCGCTATTATCCATTTTGCCGATAGAAAAAGTCACAGAAAGGTTAAGTAACTTACCCAAGATCCCGTATCACTAAGTGGCAGAGAAGAGATTTAAACATAGAAATTGTAGTAGTAGTGTCCCTAACTCTTCACCACCGCACCTCACTGCTTCTGTCTGGATGGAAAGTTAACAAAATGGGCTGAGAAAAATGCATTTTAAAAAACACCTTAGTACTGTATCAAGAAACAGGAATAAAATTATAATTGAAACTTAAGAAATACATATGCTTTAATTATTTCCAAGATGAATTATTTATGAAGAAAAACAAGCATAAAATATATTGGACAGTTTATTCAGGCATCCCTACCCTCCATCTAAGAAATGACTAATACTGCAGAAATAAAAGGAAGCCTATAAATTATTTTGACTGCCTTTAAAACAAAAATTAATAAAAGCATGACTTAAGGGATATAAATCAAATATGGTTAATGTTGAAAGGCATTCTTTTTAAATAAACATCAGTCACTAAGATATTCTTGAGCTGTAGTTACTACCTTTTAAATTGCTGACAAGTAGTAACAAGTTTTTTCAGTCATAGCGGTGAAGTTTGGTGCCAGGACAATGCTTGTTGGCTTGGTTTTTGGCATTTGTCTTTATTTTCTCGCCATGAAACAAGTAATAAAAATTTAAATTTTTATGACTGGGAAAATGAAATGGTTCTGAAATAACTTGTAATACATTTTAAGCATAAAAGGCGATTCTTTTCCAGTGTCATCTATTGTTGGATGCCTTGTCTCATACGCCTTTATGTATTTATCTGTTTTCTGAATAAAATGGAACTAAAGGAAATTTTCTTGAAACTTTTAGTATGGAAGTTGAATTTTTTTAGCTTACTTCTGATATAGTTGATGGCTAATAGACCACTATAGAGTTTCTTTGTACTGGAAATTTTGCTCTTGGCCAATTGGAAGAATCAGTAGCTCACAGGACACAAGACATATGCTTTTTTTTTATCTAGCCCAGGCCAGGGAAATAAACCCTATGGTTTATTTGTTTCATGTATATTCTTTATTGAAACCTGAAAAATAAAGGAAAAGACTTCAGACATAATATTTCAACACTTCTGATAATTGGAAAATACATTTTACCAGGACCTGCTGACGTAGCATGAAATAAAAGACAATGAGAACTGCCCTGGATTGAGGGCATCAAAGGGTGCCTTGATCATCCTTGCAACCCTTTCATATGTCATTAATTGAACAAGTAACTAGTGAATGCCTAAGTGCCTGGTACTGTGCCTATATCTGAGGATAAAACGATGAAACCAATAGATGTTTTCCCTGCTCTTACTGAACTTTATTTCCAGTTGGGACGATATGATGTACTCAGTTCAATACCTTGCCTGTGATAGCCACCCAGTAAGTAAGTTTGCATCAAGCATAATTGAGCTTAAGCAACATTTTCATCAGGTTATTTTACTACTTGGAAATCTCTACTGGATAGTCTGAGAATTCAAAGAAATGTGAGAAATTATTTTTGACTTTAAAGGAGCCTGTGTTTGGGCTTTGGAGACAGAAATAAAAATGGCATTTGCATAAACAAATAAATAATATAAGAATCCACACAATAAATAAGAAAGAACACATGCTAAATATCATGGATGATCAGAGGCTGAAATAGTCACCAGGCTAGAACACTGGAACGTGACTAGGCGTCTCCTACCAATCCTTCAGAAAGAGCTTCTTCTTTGATAATTTCTTGGCTTTCTGTCTTCCAACAACACATATTGCCTGCATTTTTATGCTACCACTACATTATATAGTTTTCTATGTTATTTAACACAATGAAACACAATCATCTGCTAATAAGCAAAGCTCTACTATTAGAGTTTGGACCTCTCGAGAGCAGAATTGTGCCTTAATTATCTTCTGCACCAATGGCCTAACATAAAGTCTATCACATTTAGAGGTTATAAAAAAAACAACTGTTGAACTAATGATGAACTTTTCCCTAGAAAACACACCATGAACCCATATAGGATGCCACAGAAACCAGCTATTATTCACTAGCCTATAAAATAATTTCCCTCCTACTCCCATAATGGGTTCTGAAATGCCTGATAGGATCAAAGGAATAAGCATTATTTTTCTAGGAGAACTGAGTGTGTGACTCTATTTTTTTATACCACAGACAAGAAACTGATATCAGAGACTGTGATAAGGTGAAGTCCCCAGAACTAGGGTAGGTCTAATAAAAAATAATAGCTACTATCATTGCATTCTTACCATTTGCAAGGTAACATGCATGAAAACACTTGCCATGCATTATATTATTTAACTTTTACAACTCTAGGACGTATATACTATTATCAATGCTGGGTTTTTTTGGGGGTGGGGTGGGGGGGACGGTGCATGGTCCGGGAATCAAACCCGGGTCTCCCACATGGAAAGGTGAGCGTTCTACTGCTGAACTACCCATGTATCCTATCATTCCTGTTTTCAGTTGAGTGGAATGAAATTCAGAATGGTGATTTATTCAAAGTCACAGAACCAGAAAGTGACACAGCCAGGATTATACTTAAGGGAGCCAGACTGTAGAACCCAGTGCATCAGCCAAGTCATTGGACAAGCATGAGAACGGGAAAAAAAATGTGCAGCTTCATCAGGCATGTAAATCCATACTGATTTGGAAAACAATTCCTAAGTGACAAATACATGCATTTAAAGGCAGGGACCACAACTTTTTGGTGAGTCATCTTATTCCTTAGGCCTCCTCTTCCTGCTTCATTAATCTTAGAGCTTTGCTCCCTCCTTTTAGGAGTGGGGAGACATTTCTGAGGTTATCTCACATTGAACAGCAGCCAGGATGACCCCCATACAGGGAATAGTGTGGTCAGCTCTGGTGAGAGAAGCTTAGAGCATCAGTCAAGGTCCTACCCAAAAGAGATGGCTCACTCAAACTGTTTACCTTGAGGGGAGTTTTATAATGGGACTATTTATTAAGCAATGGGCATGGTGTAAAGAAATCACAGGGAATAGTCCAGTAACCGGGGCTTAGTAGCAGCAGAAGTACACCGTTACCATGCTGAGACCTGAAGAAGCAATAAGGGAGAACCCAGAAAGAGCAATGCCTATGTGGAGAGGAAAGCCTGACAGAACCTGAAACACTGGGGGGAAAGTAGCCTATGGAGACCCTGCAAGGAAAGTTCCTCCCTTCCTTCATCTTCTCCCCTGCTTGAATCAATCAGTAGCTATAGGGTAAGGAGTCCTTTGATGGAGCCTGTACCAGTCAGCCTTCCAGGTCACAGAGCAAGAAGAAGGGAGAAGCAAACTGAACATAGTCAATGCAGCCCCTGAGGCTACTTGAATTTTTCCACTATCCCTGAAAGTGGTCTTCAATTAAAGGCCATCCTTTTACAGTGTCAGAATATTGGAATTTGGGGTTTAGAGGGCTTACAGGAAGGGCTTCAAGCAACACCTAGGCATCTACACAACCAATGCAGACATCTTTACAACATCCCTGACAGCCCCAGTTTAGACACCTCTATTAACTGAGAATTCATTAATCTGCCATAGATAAAATTGAAAGTGTCTCATGAGTTATAACTTTTCCTTATGTTGAATCCAAATTTCTTCTTTTAGCTTCTACAAATGAGTCCTAGTTCTGTCTCTTAGTGCCTACCGAGTTCACGCTTGTTTTCTCATCCCCATGACAAACTACGAAAGATTTTAAATAACTCTCATGCCCATCCTTGTTTTTCTTTTGTCCAAACTAAACATTCTTAGAAAACACTGTCATCATACGATGTTCATCTAAGTATAGTGGATGGAAATACTCACAAACTTAAGGGAAAGTACTTTGGGCTCTCAGCTCTCAACCTTTCTAAACGTCAGTCAGAAAAGAGAAAGAGCTTTAGATTTACAGTGAAAGGCATTAGATGTGGGTTGAAGTACTGGCTGTTCCTTGAGGCAATTATTTTAGCTCTCTGAGTTGAAGTGCCCTCATCAAAAGGCAAAAATAGAAATAGAAGTAAATCCATTCCACAGGGTTGATGTGAAAGGATAAAGTCAGAATATAGGTGAGAGAAAACATGGTGTGTTGGAGACAGGCATTCTTGACAAAAATTGCTGTCCTCCAATGCAGTCTCAATGTATGATAATGAGCAAATTACTTGCTAGTTCAGAGTTACCACATTTTTAAAATGGGGTAATGCTCAGGCAAATGTTGGACCGGGAAAGAATTAAAATGTATCTACAGTGTATGTAACCCAACTATTTGAAATTTACAGCTAACAAACTTGTAACTCAAAGTTTTTACTCTGACTTCTAGTTGATGAAGATGGTGGTATAACGATGCTCCAGAGTGCCATTCCCCATCAGAATCTTTGAACATCTAGTAAAATCTGGCAGAGCCAACTTCCTCAAAACACTCTGGAAGACAGTTAAAGTACTGCAGCAACTGGGCAAGTGCTAAGTTTAGAAAACACAGCTTTAAAAAATAGTAGGAGATGCTTGTGGGACTCTTGTTTTACACCTCCTTCTGCCAGGATGGAGACAGCCTGTGTCCACCGTGGGCCCCTGTCCCTGTTCAGGAGTGAGCACAGTAACCCCTATGCACACGCAGGTACTCCTAGGTGTCAGGACCAATTTATGGGTGGAAGCCTGAAAGACTGTATCAGCAAACTCTTCTCTGGCTTGTCCTCTCAAAATGTGTACTGCAAAATTTGTGCTGCAAGTAGCAGCAGCTTGCAGATACCTAAAGCAGTTAAAGAAATAATTAAGTCAAAGCATCCTGTGGCAAAGGATAATTGGCTGTAAGGTATACAATAGAACACCCTGGAGGGAAAGAAAGTCTACTTCAGAGGGAGTAGAGGAGACATTCAGATTCCTGTAAATGGAAGAATTCCTAAGGCAATGAGCAAGTCCAAACCAAGAACAAGATATAAACCCAGAAAATTTGGAGAGGACCCTGTACTTCACTTTCACCTTGGGCTAATCTCAGTAGGAGGGCTAAACTCTGACGGAAAGAACCGGCAAATGCAGAGCCATTTTAGTTTATTTGCTTTTGTTAACTTCTGACACTCAAGGAAATCTCTGTTGTAGCAATAGCTGGATACAAAATTAAGGAACAGGAACTCAGAGACTAAAGCCAAGGCTAATATTTAAAAATACTAACATATATAGTGTGTAAGAGAAGATTAAAAGAAAACAGACAAGAACTAATAGAACAATCAAAGGAACAAGATACAAATTCAGAAATCATCAATGAAGGAAGACCAGACATTGCGCATACCAGACAAAGACATTAAAAGAATGATCTTCAACATTCTCAAGAAGATAAAGGAAAACACACTAAAGGATATTAGGAAAGAAAAAAAACTAAAGGATATTAGGAAAGGAAGAATGAGCAAGATAAGGAATAATATTTATCTCTGTGGCCTTGGGGAATTTCCTAACTCTATTTTTCTTGCCTCAGTTTTCTCATCTGTGGAATGGACACAAAAATTTCTTACGGAAAGTGATGTTATGAGGGATTAACATAAATGTCACCTATTATTAGTCCTATCATCTCTCTAGAGGCCCAGAAAAAAGCTGCTTCTTCTACATCAAAGCCCTAAGGTAGAGACACTATTAACTCTTCCTGAATCTTTGTCTCCATGGCAAATTATCACAATCTTTATTCTATTAATAGGCCTTGGGGTCCAGATCCTTCACCATCTTTGTCTGTTTACAGAGTCCTCTTTAAGTGTGCCATCCAGAATTTAACACACAATCTCAAGTGTGGTGTGACTGGAGAATATTTTCCTAAACAGTCTGGACATTACTATGCCTTAGAATCTGAAGAAGATCCCTTAGGGTATTCTAGGTTAACTTTATTTCACAGGTGGGAAGCCAAAGTCTTCAGATGGGACAGGAGTTACTGGTTGTGTTAAGTAATACAGAGATAGAATGAGAACCCAGGTCTCTTGACTCAATTTTCTTTTTACTCCACTGCTCTACAGAAAGAATTATCTGATCTATGACAGTCCATGCTTATTATTCAAATCCCAGCACAGAGAAGAACATGAACCTGGTGTCCCAGGGAAACCTGAGAACTGATCTTATTTTTAAATGAGAGTTCTCTCCTCCAGAGGAAGCTAAACTAATTAGCTATACAAATTATTAAACAAAAGTGTTGATCATGTTGCCATGCCATGGGTTGTACAGCCTATTAAGAATGAAATATTTTCCTTTGGAAGTCATCTTGGTCTGTGATGGCCTGCTGACTTTGCTCTTGATGTCGTAGTAAATAGATCATTTGCAAGATGACTTCATAATGGGGCATGAGAGTCTCATAATGGAGCCACAGCCCTCTGTTGATAAGAGATCTGAGCCCTTAGAAATTTGCTAGGAAACTTGATGGAAGGAACTTGGGTGGATGAATTACAACATTCCTTATGGAAAAGATGAAAACTTTCCCCTTTGTGGCTCTCTTGACTATTGGCTATTTCTCATGTAAGAATTTACCAAAGAACCTTGAGAAGGGAACAAACATTTAATCTTCCAGAGAATGGACCAAGCTAGCAGCAACTATTTTCAACCTGAAGGGACTTTTGAAACATTAAGGCTTCTCTCATAGATGAAAAATGCATTACATTAATTAGAATGAATATTAGTGGTTGAGTCCACTTTTTAATATTCCAAGAACCCTGCTATAGACAGTTTCAGACTCAAAATATTTTGAGAGACGGTCTATGAGAGACATACTCAATATACAAAAAATAATTTGGCTGAGTTAATACTCAGTTTCAATTCTCCTCCTTCTTCTAATTCTTTCCCACAATAATTTCTCTCTCTCTTTCCCCACACCCCTCTCTCTCACACACAGACACCCTACACAAAGCAATGTCAGCTTCCCATACGGTTTATGATTAGAGCACAATTGAATGTTATTACTATCAAATCTCAAGAGAGAGCCCAGCCCATCCTGATTGGTTCCTGCAAAATGCCAGCAACAAGGGGAGCCCATGATGTGGACCAGATTTGCTGTAAATGGTTCAATTTGAGGGGGAGGCAAGGATGAGGCTCAGTTGCAGCTGCTGAAAGAAGTCAAGGTAGTCAGGTAGGACATAAAATATGAAGGTAATATGGACCATTAATAATTCAGGTAAGCAAAGGACACAAAAATCACAAACAAAGGAAGAGGGTTTCCTTATATACAGGTAGAGTACAGAAAAAAGGAATACCCAAGAACAGGCAACAACCAGGAACAAAGGTGGTTATCTAAGACTTCTGACAGCAGGCAGCCATGATGACTGTCAAGAAATAGATATCTATCTAAAATGTGTCTACAGTATGCCTGAGCCACCATAGCGGTGAATGATGATGCTGTGTCCCATAGGATAAAGTCTGGATTTAAATCTCTCCCGCCTGGGACCTGCAAAGGGACCAAGCCTGAGTTCCCAGGTGAAATATCAAGTATCCCAGGAAAGAGGAGAGGAAGTAAACAATGTTTAGGAGTTCAACATGGCCAGACAAACCATGTGTGAAAGAGTCCCTGAGCTTTCTATGACTTTTAGTTATTAATTTATATGTGATTACTTAATAGGCCAATTAGCTGTGCACATCTCAATACTGCACTGTTGATCTTTTTTTCTAAACTTTTTTTTCAGATATTTTTGGTAACTCTTCCTATAAGGTAAGTTTGCAACTCCCTGTATAAGAACAATTACTTTCACCATTTTTATAATCTTAAATGAAAATATATAAAACATATGAAAAGCTATGAAACCAATATTTGACCTTTTTTGATCTAAAATAATGGCTATTTTATATGTTTCAATCCAAATATTTCTGTCAAAATAGATCCCGGAGAAAACCAGGATCACCCTCTCTCCCACTACTCCCTCATCACCTTGGACCACTGGGAATTAAATAATAATATAATTGTTTTCTCCCATCTTCATTGTTTTTGCCTGGGTTCAAGGTTCTCTCACTTCTCGCCCCTATTATTGCACTAGCAACTATATCCTTGCATTTAATCTTATCTCCCACTGATCCAGAGGTTAGAAAATTGTGGACTGTGGGGCAAATACAGTCTGCCACATGTTTTTAGAAATAAAATTATTTTGGAACACAGCCACACTCATTTGTTTTCATATTGTCTACGGCTACTTTCAGATTACAACCGAGTTGAGCAGTTGCAACAGAGACTATATGGGGTAAAAATCCTAAAATATTTACTGCCCAGCTCTTTATAGGAAAAATTTGCCAATTCCTATTCTAACCCATACTTCGCACTTTGAGAATGGACTTTTTAAAATGCAAATCTGACTAGACAACTCCTTACATAAAACCCTGGTTCCCAGAGCTCCCAGGATAAAAATATTTTTCATGCTTTACAATATCCTAATTAAACCAGCCCCTTTCTCCCTTTAGGAGGAATTCCCCATTCTCTTACCCTAGATTCTAGGTAACTTAAATCATTTTGGGGTCCATGCTATTCCAGTTTTGTGTCTTTATGTATGTAATTTCCTATAATTAAATTATCTTGCTTCCAATACTCATCCAATTTAGAAAGTCCTATTCATTCTTTAAGAGCCCAATAAAGTATCAATTCTTTACCAAAGAATTTAATGTAAACTTAATCATTAACAGAGGATGAGAGAGACATAGAGTGTTTGCCAAAGAGTACTTTGAATGTCCTATAAAAGTATTATTGCTGATTGCTGTTAATATACCAATGAATGTCTATAATTTCAATAATTATACATTTTCTTTAATGCATGTTAGAATATTATCATTACAGTTTCATACCCAACAGATCATGGCTATTCATGCTTAGAACAAATCTAAAGTGGGCAGTCAAATTTTAAAAGTGAGCCAATTTAAAGAAAAATATTTAAAGAAAAAATAGTATAAGAACATGGATGATTTATGAACAAAAGGACTGAAGTTTGGGAAATATTGCTATAAGGGAGCCATTGAAGTTTGATAGATAGGAGAGCAGTCAGATATACTGGATATAGGAGTATACTGTGATCCAAAATGGTGGAGTAGGAAATTGTAGCAGCTCATTCCTAATCTGCTAATTACACAGTGTTGTGAACTTCCCAAGGCCTCCCTCTGCCTGGAGACAAATTATCCTGTCACACAAGACCCTCAAAGACTAGCAAAAGAAATTAGGGACATTTTAAACCTGGTAACTTCTTTACTCAATATCCCAGCTTCCTAATGTTCAAGGGACTTTGACCTATAGCCAGTGCCTGTGTGGACCATACAAAGTGCCCCCATCCAAACACTGCAGGTTAAGTGGGTCTTTGATGAACTAAAATGACTCTAGATGCAAACATCAGAACAGTGGTTACAATAGATTTTGTCATTTCCTAGAATGGTCACATACTCTTCTAATAAGTTACAGATACACATTTCACAACCAAGGGTCTGGGCTATGTGGCCTCAGTTGCCCTTTGAGTTGGAACTCCTAGGTTCTGGCTGCTAAATTTAAGATCACATAGTTTTGGTGTTTGGGTTTTAAAAGCAAGACATGTTTTATCATGATCTGCCCTTTGAACAACAAAAAGCACCTGAGTATGTATGTTAGAAGGTACCACAAGATCAATATAGGGTAGAGGGTTTGACCTGTGAGTTTCGTTTTAGGTCATTTCATGCGGTCATTATCAAAAGAAGTTGGTTCTCAAGAAACACATATGCTCCATAAGGGTCAGCCCATTATGTGCTTCTAATAATGTTACATACCCCAATACCTGCGTGTTCTGCTTCGCTAACATGTAAGTGAAAACATGAAACCAAAAAAAAATAATAATAATTGAACCCTCTTCTGAGAATCTAATGCCTGGGTAATTGGTAACACCTACATATTTTGCAAAATATGGGTGAATGCCTCAATACTGGAGTTTCAATTCTACTTGCTGAACCTGAGGGGAGTGGGGATTATAGGGGTTAAACACCTGGGACTGTGGCCACTTCCTCTGTCTAAAGCAGAGAAGTCTTCCTTCATCTGCTATGACTATTAGGTTTCTGTATGAGATTTTATGTGAAGACAAGTTTCTATTCCTGAATTGTTTGAAAGTAATAGCTGTAAGAAGCATCACCCTTTCAACATAAGATCAGTGCAACAAGTCTAAGGTCAAAGAACTTGGAGTTCCGTCCTTGCAGTTAAGTGATAATGGAAAGGCATATAATCACTCCAAACCTCAAGTTCTTATCTACCAAACTAGAGATTATAGTCACCATTTCACTTGCTAAATATGATTCAACCACACTGGCTCTTTCTTCATGTTTCTCAAACATAACAAAGCCCTTTCCTGTCTTAGGACATTTGAGCAATGTATATGTTTGAATAATTTCTTGTGTAAAAATGATTACTTAATGTTCTCTCCTCCAAAAATGTTTCACCACACTCTTTATAGGGCCATGTTTTTCTTCATTATTTGGGTCTTAGGGTAAATATCTCTTCCTTAGAGATATCTTCCATGACCTTCCTATCTAAAGTAGATTTTCCCTTGATATTCTCCATGTTAGTCCCTTGCTGTTTCCTTTATCAGGCTTATTATAATTCCAAATAATTCATTTTCTGTGTCATGAAGAGGTAATTTTCATTTGTCTCCCCAAAGGTAAATTCTCTGAGGCCAGAATACAGGTTTGTTCTACAATCTACTCTCAGCACTTAACACAGTGTCTGGTACAGAAGAGTTATCTGAGTCCCCAACTTCTATACTTATCTTTATTAGCTCACAGTTTTCTTCTCCCAAGAAGATCAAGTTACCAAATGTGGGGCCAGGTCACGTTCATGATGGCAGGAGGGGAGCAAGCATACTTTCACGCAGGCCCCAGTTCAGGTTCAGGCTGGGACTTTGTTTCAGTCTGACTAAGATAGTCAGAAGGTTGATTTGTTTAAGCATAGCAAAGATTTCTGACAGACTGTTTTGCCTAAAAGCTAAACCTTTTTTAGATGCATATGATAAAAATACCCCCTAGACATTACATATCAAATTTTCTAAAAATGCTTATGATACAATGTTAGGTTAACAAACAAAAACATATTAAATGATGCATAGAGTATGATCAGACTTTGGAAAATACACATTACATATGTTCAGAAATATGAAATAGTAAAGAGAATACAAAATTGAGGAATGTTTGAAAATCTATAAATGCATGTGTCTTTAGTGCTTATTAAGTACCAGGCACTGTGCTAGGTGGTATGCAAGAATTATCTTATTCAATATTTAAAACAGTCCTATGAAATAGGTATTGTTTTACTTCCATTTTATACATATGGAAACTGAGGCTTAGAGAGCTTTAGGGACTCATCCAAGATATCAGAGCTCATAAAGAGATAAAACCAAGAAACAAGTCCAGAATTCTGACTTCCAAAGCCCATAAACTTAACCATCCATTAGATTGTTTCATGATTAGAATCTTATATTGGATAGCATTTGAGGATTTTCCAAAACAATTTCTTGGTTTATCCATTTTGTCCTATGAATGTTTAATGCACACCTAGGAAGTTCCAGGCTCTGTGGTAAGTGCAGGGTAAACAAAAAAGAATAAATCACTATTGCTTTCAGGTTATTACTACAAAAAACACATTGCTACATGCATGCTATACTTTCTATAAGCTTAGAAAGTACTTTTTCCAAGTAAGGCCCCAAGAGCTTTATACCAATCCTGCATGATAGGCAGGGAAAAAATTATCATTCCCTTTGTACTGATGAAAACAAATGAGTCCACAGTCAATTGCCTTTCTAATGTCAAATAGAAAGTATTTCCAAAAGATAAACATGTTCTTATTTCACAGTAGTTTCCATGTGGTAAAAAGAAACAAAAAACATATAGCCTTTTTCTATGAAATATGCAAAAAAGTCATTGATTATCATTTAGCAAACAATGTAGTAATTGCCTTGCTGCTGTTACCTTTTCTGCCAAAGAAGACAGATATTTTCACTTATATTTTCCACACTCCTGTGTTCATCTTGTTCTTTACAATTATGGCCCTTGCCCTCAACAATTAAGAACTGGAAAAGTACAGTTCATAGAGCATTTTCATATTGAATCACAAAAAAGCTTATCTCAATAGGTACCCATAATTATGGCTATGTTACTGATAAGGTAATTTGGGCTCTGCAAAGTGAAAAGATATTCCCAGGGGCACTCTGTTAGTCCTTGGGCCAGGATTTAAAACTTGGGACAGTTATCACCAAATCTCATGATGCTACTATGTCATACTCCCATTAGGGGAACCTTAGGGGATAGAGTCAGGCTTTTTCACCCCATACATTTATCCTATAGATTTTGAAATAAGATTGGCCCAGAAATTAAAGTTAAATGTCCTCCCAACATAGATGGCTCTTGTTTAAGAACAAGGTGTATTACAAAACTGTGTTAGAACACTCTATATAACTTAATGGAAAATCTTCCACAGAAATAATATTGGGTCTCGGAAGACGTCAGCAGCATACCATTTGCTGAGGTACATACCATCAGCCATGACCTGTACTAAGTCCTTCATTCATATTATTTCACCTAATCCTCCTAATAAACCCCTGAGGTGGAACTATCATCCCCTCTTCCAGATGAGAAATTTAGGTTTAAGGGGTTGAATGATTAACCTAATTTTACAACAGTCAATCAGTAGGAGATACAGGACTCTTAACTATGATGCTTTGCCACCCAGACCCTGAGACCTACTCAACTTGTAATCGCTCATCCTGAGATGGGGGAGGAAAGTTAAGTTGTGTAATAAGGAGGAAGAGTTTTCTCTTCCATTCCCAACCACCAAGGTGATCCTTAAGAATATTTTCAAATAATTGAAAGGTGTTTTTTACCTCTCCCCTAAGTCTCTGGGGCCCTCCACTATTTCCTCTTTTCTCTCTTCTGGCTCCCAGGGGCCTCCTGAGTCCCAAAGATAACAACATAGTTTTCTACCAGGGTTTGCCTGAATCTGTAGAACCTGTACTTCAGAATTATTGGCTTTTGTTCCTCCCCCAACAGAAGTACTCTATCAGTGCAATAAATGTCATCCAGGAGTTAGGGAGGGAAAGCAATCGGATTAAAAAGTTCATTGAAGATGTGAATGTCTGACATTTTGATAATGCTATTAGAAGTATTATAAATGTGAATGAAGTATATGAATTGCAATAAATCTCTGAATCAGGCATTATAATAGAGTTAGGAGAAGATCTTGGCAGTCAGTAGAAAAATTTGGGGATAAGAGAGGCCATTCTATTGGATCCTTTTCATACATTATTTAAGCTGCTTTGCTTTCCTTTCCCTCTACTTCTGACATACTGGTTTACAGTTTGCCAAAAGCGCAGATACTTTTTCACCATGATCCCAAAGCAGAGGACTCCTGGGTGTTAATAGTGATAGGAGAGGCAAGTATTTGTAATTATGGATTATTTTTAAGTCAGGGGCTTGAAAATCAAGGTCTCTCTTCTTACAAAATCCCTATTATGGTACAATAGGGTAGAGGGAAAAAAGGTCATATTTTGTGCAACTGATCTCTAAATATTTATATCAATTTCTTTTAGAGCTTTGCAACTCACACTTGAAGTTCAGTACCATGGAAAATGCAGAAAAGAAAAACAATATGGAACATGACAGGATTTTCCTTCAATTCACCCTGAGTGAATCCATTTGAATTAAGTATCATCTTTTTCTTTATGAAGTGGAATTTTTTATATTACATTATTTTTGTTGTTTTTCTTAATTTAATAAATCATATCTCATGGAAAGCTCCTCTTTATTGCAAGAAATATTTAATGAGATGCGCCAGAACTGTGTTTGATTTTAGAAATAAAGAGCTGAATAGGAAGTGACTTTGATAGTCAGTTTTATGTGTCAACTTGGCAAGGTTATGGTTTCCAGTTGTTTGGTCAAACACTGGCCTAGTTGCTGCTGGAGAGGCATTTCATAGATGGGATTAGCATCGATAATCAGCCAACTTTAAATAAAGGAGATCACCCTCATCAAAACACTCATCAATCCGTTGCAAGTCTTAAGAGCAAGAACAAGGGGTTCCAGAGAAAAGAAGGAACTCTGCCTCAAGACTATGTCCTCCACTTTTTCCTCAGTTTCCAGCCTAAGGAAGTTTATATTCAAGAACTCAACATCACCCTTTTCACAATTTTTGGTATCTTGCCTGCCCTCTGGAATTTGGATTTTCCAGCCCCCATAGTCATGTGAGTTAATTATTTATAATAATTATTTATAATAAATCATACACACACACACACCTGCATATATACACATTTATCCTGCAGGTTCTATTTTTCTGGAGTACCCTGACTGACACATGACCCCTGACTCTGAGCAACTCATAATCTGATAGGCTAATTGAACAGTTAATTCACTTATTCATTAAATACTGTTTTGAATACTTACGAAATTGAGAGACTCTGCTAGAATCTAGGTCCTTGCTGGTAACCAAAGCAGGTTTGTGCTGTTGTGCAGTTTACACCCATTGAGGGAACAAGAAAGTAAATGACTATTGAAAAACTTGAGAAAACATGAGAAAGACTAAAACAACCCAGGTCCTGGAACTGACCTATCTTTAACTACAAGTTGACCATCTATTCACAGCTAGGCCAGGTATAATCCTGTTCAACAAGCAATTTCACAGAACATCAACAACTGACAAACCCACTCTGTGTCCACAATGAATCAAGACAAAAACTCCATAATCATGTTTGAACTCAAGCAATGCATGGACATTTTCCGGGACACAAAATATCAAACACTGTCTGTCTTCTTTGGCAGAAAAGGTAACAGCAGCAAGGCAATTACTACATTGTTTGCTAAATGATAATCAATGACTTTTTTTGCATATTTCATAGAAAAAGGCTATATGTTTTTTGTTTTTTGTTACCACATGGAAACTACTGTGAAATAACACTCCCCTATTCAGACCAATACGATGAGTAAATACTACTACCTTATCAGTTACAACCCTAGCCTTAGACTAACTTTTCCTTCCTCCAAATAAGATTAAGATAACCAGTCATAGAATTATGCCTACTTCTTAATAGCATTCAGTCCAGAGCAAAGCCCCTTTTCTTTATCAGTCCCCCCACCAAAATCACCCAAAAACACCAAATTTTATAATGCCCAATGTCTGACTCTTCTTATTAAGATGGCCATCATTCTTATGGTGTGTACTCTCCCTTGCTGCAATAAGTAATAAAACCAACTTCATCAATTATAGGTATGTCCTTGTTGGTCTTTGGCTAGAGGGCACTGGCAAATGTGAAACATTAAAGTGGCAATAAGATCATCCCTATGGTTCAATCTCTTTTTTTTCTCCCTCTCTCTCCAGAAACATTTACTAGAGCTTGAAGAATATGAAAAAAAGATGGTTCTTGGAGACTTAAACAAGAGGGAAATGACTATTGTATTCATTTATTCGTTCATTCATTGATTCACATGCTACTGTGTTTCAAAAATAATTTAGAGTTGGTTGCATTATTCAGTAGATTCAGAGGTACAGACTGAAAGACAGTACTTAAGAACCTGCCTATATAGCCAACACCCTAACCAAAGAAGCACCTAAAGAAAATGGAACCCTAAGGTGGAATCAGGGCACCCCAGGTGAAACTGATGTTAAGATTCCCTCTACCATTTCTTCAACCTGGGATGACACATTACCTACTGTCAAATTCTAACTGATTCCGTGTCATCATAAGCTGCTGCTCCTCTTAGCCAAGCATTATTCATTCCCATCCTCAGCCTCTCCCCTGACCCATACTTACTGACGAGCAGTCCGGTCTCAAGATTTAGAAAAAAAATCTTTCCTTCTCCCTTATTCTTGAAGAATTTAAGAAGCTGTAGTTCAATACTCAGGTGATTCCAAGTCAAGTCACCCTTTGTCTATTCTAGTGATTTTCAAGTGGAGTAGTACTGTTCCCAGAAGGGCTTTTAAAATATGTAGGGACTTTTTAAATTAAATATTAAATATGTAGGGACTTTTAAAATTAAATATTTTTGTTTATTAGAGAAGTTGTGGGTTTATAGAACAATCACACATAAAATACAGGATTCCTATGTACCACTCCACCATCAACACCTTTGCATTGGTGTGGAACATTTGCTACAACTGATAATGGCACATTTTTAACTTTTGCTTGTCACAATGACTGGAGTGGTACTACTAACATTTCAGTGGGCTAAATCCCTGCAATGCACTGGAAAATTCCATACAGTGAAGAACTCAGACATCAAAAATGCTCCTAGTGAGAAACAGTGCACCCACAGGTGATATTTTAGTGAGGGTTCTGCAGAGAGAAAGTACCAAGGGGATCATACATGTGGTTTGTTATAAGGAATTGACTCACACAGCCATGGAGCTGTCAAGTCTGAACTCTGTATGGCAGGCCACAAGATGGAAACTCCAATAAAGGTGATGCCAAAGTTCTTATTCTGAATTCTCCAGGATAAAGTGGCTGGCTGGAAATCCCAGCAAGAGCCAATGCTGAAGTTGAGGTAGAAATTGATCTTCTGAGCTCTGAAACCTCAGTTTTGTTTCTTAAGACCTCTGAGTGATTGGATGAAGCAACCTCACATTGCTGAGGTCGTTCTCTTTTGTTGATAATAAATGTAATCAATTGATTATAGATGTAATCCCATCTACAAAATACCTCACAGTAACAAGCAGGCCACTGCTTGACCAAAGATACCATAACTTAGCCAAGTTGATACATGAAATTAACTATCACAGATGGCAAACACCTATCACATTCAACCCTCCTGCTTTTCTCCATACCCACATCAGATATCACTAACCAATCACGGCACACTCTCATTGAGCTGGGTGTGACCTCAAAATCCTCCTTACCATAGCACTCCAGGCAGGCCCTGCCAATTAGATTTGGCATGAAAGAAATAACTTTCTTGCCATTCCTGATCCTATCATTTTCTTTGCAAGATACAGCAAACTTCACAATTTCTGAGATGAAGTATTCACCTAGCACCTGAACTCCTATTCGATTTCCTATGTCTGTAGCCTTGTTTTGGTCATCTGACTGATCTCTTAGACAGGGGTCCTACCAGGGATGTGAGCTCTGTGGCTGGGAGCCTTTACCATCCCAACAGGTCTCTCTGGAGGTAAATATCTGCCAGCATTATCCTTGAGCAATCTCGCTTCTAGTGCTGTGAGTGAGCTACACCCTCTAGTGGGGAAACCATATGAAATATTTTGAATTTCCTTGGAAGAACACCACCAGTTGCCCAAAATTTCCAATGTTGTATTGATCAGGACTCAACAGTTTTTACATAAAACATTGAAAGTGACTGTAGTAAAAAGAAAGAAAGAAAGAGAGGGAGGGAGGGAGGGAGGAAGAAAGAAAGAAAGAGAAAGGAAGGAAGGAAGGAAGGAAGGAAGGAAGGAAGGAAGGAAGGAAGGAAGGAAGGAAGAAAGAAAGAAAAGAAAAGAAAAGAAAGGAAAAGAAAAGTGGGGATTCTCTGGTTCTGTGGCTTCTGTTAGTCAAAACCTGAGAGGAATCTCTGATTCAGGCTTGGCTGATCCAAAGCTTCAAAAGAATGTTGCCAAAATTTTCTCTTTCCATCTCCTGCATCCATCCTTGCTTTCCTTTATGTTGTCTCCATTCTCAGGTAACCTGTCCTAACCCTACCCCCATTCCCAGGTGTAGGTCTTGGCAGTTCTCGAGTTACAACTTCAGTAAAAAGAAAACTTTCCTTTCCCAACACTTCAAACAAAAGGTTTTATACTTAATTGTACCTGGCCCATCCCTGACTCATTCATGATGGCTGCAACCATAGTAAACTCTTACTGAAATGGACTGAATTACAGGATACCACAGGAATCAGGGATGGGTCAGCCCTATTACAGGGATGAGATAATGATCAGGAATTTTCCCTCACAGAAATATTGTGGCATTATTGCCAGAAAGAGGAATACATGTAGGCCAGGCAAAACAACCGATACTTTGGCACTCCCTCTCTGGATGTAGTCTGAGGTTTTCCTCAGGCCTTCTCCAAGCTCAGTTCCCTGCTATTTTGCTGCCTTAACTGCAATTAATCTTTTCCCCTATCATACTAAGCAATGAATGTCCCAAAAGAAGAAACAATTTACTATCTTGGTAGAGAGCAAGGAAAAGTCACCCTTTAATACTGGGGACAAAAAAAAAAAAAAAAAAGGATTTGGCCTTTTATTCCACAAACCATGGGAAGTCTTGTGAGCTCTATACTTCTGAAGACTCCAGGACACTCATGTTCTCATTGCCACTACTTTCTTTGCATCCCTAATTTTCCAGAGTTCTCAATCAGCCTCTGATACCGCTACCTTACCTTTTGCCAATTTAACACGTTAGATTGGATCATGTCCCCCACAAAGACATGTTCATGCCCTGACCCTCGATCCTGTGGGAGTGAACTCAAGTGTAAATAGGATTGTCAAAGATCTTATTAAGATGGGGTCAAGCTGAATCAGGCTGAGCCTTAATCCAGCAAGAATGGAGTCTTTATAAGCAAAAGACATTTGCTTGGGGAAGTACAAGGAGGACAGGGAGAGAGGGAAGAAGGAAAAGAGGGAGAGAGGGAGATTGCCCTGTGATGGAAGCAGAGACTGGTTGCCAACAAGCCACCACCAGAACGCTGCAGATTTTGGGGAAGGTATGGCCTGCTGCTGCCTTGATTTTGAACTCCTAGCCCCCAAACTCTGAGCCAATAAATTCCTGTTACTTAAGCCAACCAGTATGTAGTATTTTGTTATAGCAGCCCTGGTAAACCAAGACATCACTCATCTTCCTTCATCACTCATAAAATTTCAAGATTATTGGGAGTAGCAATTATTTCCTCAAGGTTTGGGATACCAGAGATAAGGGAGCATAGGACGTATGTCAGTATTATTTCAATTGAAAGTGACAACTAAAATCTAGCTTAAAACAAACAAGAAATGTGTGGACTCATGCAATGAGGAGGCTCCAGGGTGAGATTCAATAAGGACACAGCTCTGTCTATGGACTCAAGCAACGTCCAGAGTCTTGTACTACATCTCTGCCCTCTACTTATCTCTAAATTTTATTAAATGCCAGTTTCATCATCTCCCATACAGACTGCAGCTACATAATGAGAAAGATGGCTGCTACCACTCCAGTCATGTGTCCTTATAGCTCACAGTCAAAAAGGAAAAAGGTGGAGAATGTGAAGGAGGCCCAGCCAGCATCCAAATCAAGGTGCAACTGCAGTCCCCAGATATGGGAAATAGAATAGTTTCTTAAGGGAGTGTCCTTGAATTCCCCAAAGATTACATTTAACCATAGAAAGGGTTAAAGGATTAAACTTTCCCTGCTATATTATTATTTTGTGTTGAGTAAAAGCCCATGAATGAAATATTTGTCATATTTTAATAACGTATAGTATACACAAGAATCTGATGTCTTATGATTCCATTTGAAATTTCTGAGTATTAGAATTTTAAGTTGAAATGGTAATAATGTTATTAAGACTATAAGTATTAGTGGCGTTTTGAGTTGAAGTCATTTGCTGTATTTATATATTTGAGTTAAAAATTATTTACATGTTTGGGAAGAGTTTTTTTTTAAAAAAAAAATGAAGCACTTGAAAGGAAAAATTAAATATTAGGTTTATCCATTTAAAGAAATATATGTCCACTCTCCATTTATTTCCTTTTGGAAATTATAGCATCTGTGTGGCTATTTGATTGTTTGTCTCCTCCCACCAAATTGAAGGCAGAAATATAAACACTTCTCATCACAATTGTTTCCCTGTATCTAGTGCCTGAATAGAGCAAGCATTCAGGAAATAATTGAATAAATGAATGTCAGGCTCAAAATGCAGCCAGCTCTTTAAAATACAACTATTTTCCTCCTGTTACTTACAGAACATAAGGGCCATTAATTTCAGTACCAGATTTATCTCACCAAATGGGCCAATCTCACCAGCATTTTATCTTTCTTTGTTTGCAACAGCTGAATAAGATTAATCCAACTTCTGCCCATAGGTGGGCAATGTGTTCACTCACTCTAGGAAGAGATAATCACAAGGTATGTGAGGGGAAACAGGGAGTCCTATGTTTAGCTGAAACATGCAATTTGTGAAGAGGAATGAGATCGAAAAGATAGATAGGCCACAAGTAACGCATCTTGAGCCTTGGAAATCTGACCATTTTAGTTTCCTAATGCTGCCAGAACGCAATATACCACAAATGGAATGGCTTTTATAAAGGGGATTTATTAGGTTACAAGTTTACAGTTCTAAGGATTAAAAATGTGCAAACTAAGGCATCGAGAGAAAGATACTTTGACTCCTAAGAAAGGCCTATGTCTGCCACATGGGAAGGCATATGGCTGACATCTGTTGGCCCTTGTTCCTGGTTCCACTGCTTCCAGCTTCTGATTTTAGTGGCTTCCTCGCTAAGCGTCTGTGGGCCTTCACGTAACTTCTCCAGGACAAAATTCTGTGTTCTGACTTGCTTAGCATCTCATGGGGAGGCACACAGCAATGTCTGCTGGACTCCGCATCACCAAACATCCATGTCTAGGCATCTGCTCTCTCTGTTGGCACTCCAAGCATCTCCATATGTCTGCCTCTATGTCGGCTCTGGTTCCTGTCTAGCTTCTGTCAACTCTCTCATCTCCTGGCTTCTGCATTTCCAAACTTCTGTGTCTGAGGTTTCTCCAAAATGTTTCTTCTTTTAAAGGACTCCATAAACTAATCTAGCCCCACCTTAAATGGGTGGGTCACATCTCCATCTAACCCAAAAGTCAGACCCATAATTGGGTGTGTCACATCTCCATGGAAGCAACACAATCAAGACGTTCTATTCTACAATATTGAATCAGGATTAAAGGACGTGGCTTTTCTGGAGGTAAACAACAATTTTAAACATGTTTTAAGTTCAGGCAAAAAAAAAGAGCCATTCAAAGTTTTTTGTTTTTTTGTTTATTTTTTATATGGGCAGGCACAGGAATTGAACCCGGGTCTCTGGCATGGCAGGCAAGAACTCTGCCTGCTGAGCCACCGTGGCCCACCCCCATTCAAAGTTTTTTGTGCATAGGAATGGCACAATCCACATCATGGTTTAGGAAGAATAATCAGATTGCCGTTTGGAGGAAAAGTTACAGGAATACTTAACTTAGTATTTAAGAGCACTGACTTTGAAGTCAGACAGCCCAGGTTTCACAGTGATTCTTAATTCTCTGAGGTTTACAAGCGGTGTGAGTTTTAGTAAAATACTTAAAGTCTTTGAATTTGAGTTGCCTCACCTGGAAAATAGGGATGGCGATACTTACCTTACAGGGTTCATAAGGATTAAATGTGATGATGAATTTAAAATGATTGGTTGAGTGAGCTCATGACTATATAAATGCAAGAGAAAAACAAAAATAAAGCAATCACAATAAAAATAAGAATTAGAGAAGGCAAGGATGATGAAGCAGAGAGAAACAATTGAGAAGTAGTCACACAGAAGACCATGGGAGGAGGAAAAGTGAGTTTCAAAGAGGGTATTTGCAACTATTTCCATTGTAGTCCATTCCTGAACTCACCTAGCACTTCTCCTCCATGCTGCTTGGGCCTCCTGGTATTCCACTATGGCAGCACATACAAAATTTCACAGAAATATTCTATGTATGTGATGCCTACCCCACCATACTGTGGCATCTCTGGAGCCCTGATGCCTATTATTTTCCGAGAGCATATACATTTTAGTAAATGTTGGCTGACTGAAAGAATAGTGGCCATTAGAATTCTTGGCATTTCAAATAATTTTAGTTTATAAAGAGTAACCTCTATTTCTGTTAGTCAAAAAAACAGACGAAAAGATCTGAACTTAGAAGCACTGACAGGGAAAACACAGTGAGAGTTAATTGTTAAAAAGAAAGCATGTTGAGGGCAGGCCATGGTGGCACAGCAGGTAGAGTTCTCGCCTACCATGTTGGAGACCTGGGTTTGATTCCCAGTCCCTGCCAATGTTTAAAAAAAAAAAAAGCATGTTGAGTTTCCTAGGTTTCATCCTTTGACCATTTCACTTTCTTGTCACATACCCTTGATCTTGTGCTTTGATCCAAATAAAAAATGAGAAACAAAGGCCTTGTTGGTTAATGTTTGCTCAGAGCTTATGTGTATAAAAGTCTCCAATGTGTTATGTGGATAGCTATAGATACAGATATATATAGATTTAAATATATAGTTAAATATTTTTTGCCTAATCTACCACCATGTGTTTGGTCTGGAAACGGCAATGCTCTGTGCCAATACCCAGGTACAACATTTTCCCAAGAATTTCCTTATGTAACATGGAAAAATTTAGAATGCTTGGAAAGGCATCAAAAACTCTCAGAAAGTAAACTTCAGAAACACAGCCTACTGGGAATTCAGCCATTCCAACCTCAACTATCTGGAAGTAACAGAGAAGCAAGAAGAAAAAGAGGCCTCTGAGAAATCAGATTATAACAGCTAACCTTTGTGGAGTGATTATTTTGTGCTTGGTAATGGATTATAATATTCTCTCACCAAAACTAAGTGAGGTAGTGTGGTGGATTTGAGATGACTGTAAAGTCTTTGCTACTTTTTCAACTAAGAAGTGGAGTTGTATTCTCTTCCCCTTGAATTAGGCCTGGCTTAATGGTTTGCTTGACCAGAGGAAGAATAGGATGAAATTACCTCCTGGGACTTCCAAGGCTAGGTTTCAGAAGTCCTGCAGCTTCCTCCTGCACTGCTTGGGAATACCTTGCTTTCCAGGCACTCTTTATCAGAACATATAAGCCATGCTGTCAGATACCCAAACCAGAGGGAGAAGCCACATGTTGGGGCTCTGAGGGATAGCTGCAGCTGAGCCCCTGACAGACAATAACCTCAACTACCAACAATGTAACATCTGCTTGATCCTAAAGATGAATGCATAGCCAATATCTAACTGTAAATACAGAAGAGACCACAAGCTAGGATTGCTCAACTGAGCCCAGTTAACCCACACAATCATGGCAGATCATAACAAAATGCTGCTTTAAGCCACTAAATTTATGTTTTTTTAAAGCAGTTTTTAGATAAATTCACATACTATTCTAGTTTGCAAGCTTCTGGTATATTACCAGAATGCAATATACCAGAAACAGAATGACTTTTAAAAGGGGGAATTTATTAAGTTGCAAGTTTACAGTTCTAAGGCTGTGAAAATGTCCCAATTAAAGCAAGTCTATAAAAATGTCCAAAATTAAGGCACCAACAAGAGGTTACCTTCACTCAAGAAAGGCCAGTGGTATTCAGGGTTTCTCTCTCAACTGGAAAAGCACATGGCAAACATGGCAACATTGCTAGCTTTCTCTCCAGGCTTCTTGGTTCATGAAGCTCCCCTAGAACACTTTTCTTCTTCATCTTCAAAGGTCTCTGGCTGCATGGGCTCTCATGGTTCTCGTGGCTCTGAAGCTTTTTCCAAAATGTCTCCTCTTTCAAAGGATTCCAGTAGAGGAATCACATCTTCCTCTAATCAAAGGTTAATATGCACAATTGGGTGTGTCACATCTCCATGGAGATAATCTAATCAAGTTTCCAACCTGCAGTGCTGAATATGGATTAAAAGAAATGGCTGCCTCCACAAAATGGATTAGGATTAAAGCATGGTTTTCCTAGGTACATAATCCTTTCAAACTGGCACACCTACCATGCAATCCATCTGAAGTGTACAATCAATGTCTCTTGCTATGTTCTTAGATTTGGGCATCATCACCGCAAAGGCCATTAAGTTTTGAGGCAGTTTGTTATGCAGCAAGAAACACAGAAGGCAAGAAGAGGTAGATACCAAAATGCTGTCAATTTTTGCTCGACAAACCTGAGGCTTTGCAAGTGTTTACCAATGATGTCTTTGACAGTGAGTGGAGGAAACTGCACCTGTGCCCAGATCTTTCTGGGTCTATAACCTGCACTGCTGATCACCGAACATACTGTTTCTCAGCCAACACAGCTGTGGGAGGGTTTTTTTTTTTTAATTGTTTAAAAGTTTCTTGCTCAAAAAAATCCAGTATTTAAACTCATAGTTGAGTTCTGACACATCACACAATGTGAATGATGCTAATGTGATTGTGCTTCCTCTAGTTGTGCACTGCACAGGCTCCATAGCCACATGAGGGACACACACACCACCACCAACTACAGCCTCTTTTTTTCAATGTTAGATGTCTTTCTAACAAAGGGATTATCTGTTGTTTAAGGTTCTAGTAAATTTCAAGGAAGAAGAGGGGCTGATGCTAGAACTTAGAAGTTAAGAGAAATTTTAACAATTAACTGAAAAAGTTGGGACCAAGAATTCAAAAAGCAAAGTTATACTGGGCTATCTAGTGTAAGGCAGATTTATCTATATTTATAGAATTCCAGCGTATAGGAGTGAGAAAATGAAGGGCTATAACGAAAACCCTTACCAAGAAACAAGGAAATCTTGGAGATGAAGGGAAGTGCCTTGCATGTTCTACTTTAAAATGTTAAACCAAATCAGTTTTGATGCTTACTTATACACAGCAGATACTCACAGCATTCAGAAAATACCTCCATTTGGCATTTGTCACAATATTTTGTAGGTATGTTTTTGTTTTCCTTCCTAAACTGAGCTTCCTGAGATAGGAAATATCTTATTAATGAGCGTTTCCAGTCCTACCATAGAGCTTGTTAAAAGGAGGAATGATAATCAAATGAAGATATATATTCAACTGAATTAAAATTTTAACTCAATCTCATCGAATGTCTTCTATGTGCCAGGGCCTGTGCTAGACACTTTCATGTACATTTCTAATTTTTTTCTTCAGAACATCCTAGGAAACAAAAGAAGTCAAAATTCTACTGTTCATTTATTGGAGTTCAAATATGAAAGAAATTGCTGGAAGCAAATAACATGGAAATAGTCACTTATAGGAAGAGTATAATACAATATCTGAGATAAAGATGAACAATACATAAGGGTTTAATGCATAGAATATATAAAGAAATACTACAACTCAACAAAAGAAAAACACAACCCAATTAAAAAGTAGGCAAAGGGCTTAGACATTTTTTTCTAAAAAAAAAAAAAAGTTACACAAATGGCCAAAAAGTACATTAATTGATGCTCAACATCATTAGCTATTACATAAATGCAAATCAAAACCACCGTGAGATACCACTTCACACCAATAAAAATGGTTACTATTTAAAAAACAACACAGGAGATCACAGGTGTTGAGGATTCAGAGACACTGGAACTATAGTGTGTTGTTGGTGGGTATGTAAAATGGTGCAGCCACCATTAAGCAGTATGACCTCAAAATAGTTAAATATAGAATTACCCTATTACCTGGCAATTTCACTTATATTTCACTTATAAAGATAAGAAAGTGAAACAGGACCTCAAATAGATACTTGTATTCTAAAGTTTATAAACAGCATTATTCACAATAGTCAAAAGTTGGAAACAACCCTAGTGTCCATCAACAAATGATGTATAAACAAAATGAGATACATTTATACAAGGGAATATTATTTGGCCATAAGACAGAATGAAGTAGTATGACATGTTACAATATGGAAGAAACTTTGAAAACATTATTCCCAGTGAGAAAAGCAAGATACATACGGGAAAATATGGCTTGATGGCACTTACAAGAGATGTCTAGAAATAGCATATTTGCAGAGACAAAGCAGGTTAGAGGTTACCAAAGGATGGTGGTTGGGGGAGGAGAAAAGGGAGTATATGTTAAAAAAAAAAATCAAACCAACAAAAGAATAGTACATGAATATAATGAGGTTTTTGTTGTTGTTGTTTTGTCTTTCCTCCCAGAGCCCAAATCAAGACACATGGTTTGACATGCGGAATGGGATAGCCAGGACTATAATGATTAACACAAATTGAAACCTATGGTGCCAGACTATAGCAAGGAAAAGCTGGAGAACAGTAGGATTGGTATCAAACTTTTTCTCCTCAGCAGCATCGTCTAGTTAGCCCTGGATCTTACCATGTCTCATATGGTCTTAATGCACACTAATTTTCCGAAGGGTCACTGGTATCTATTTAAATCTATTTATTAACCCAATTCAGTTAAATGTCTGTGGGGAGAAGAATACGGGATTTGAAGGATGACAATCTGGGTTTCAGTTCAGCTGTGTGACATTATGAAAGGGAATTAACCTCTCTGAATATACTGCCGTATTCATACACACAATAAAGAAACGATTAAGTTAATCCATTTTCACACGTCAGAGTTATAGGGGCTTTAACGAGACACTGATGTGCAAGGCTCTGGAAACTGTAAAATATTGTTAATTTTGCGCAGAGGCAATGTCCCAAAAGCTAGAAGTATATAGAGAATGGCTAATTCAACATTAACGTCTTTAATTTAATTGCCCACCACCAAAAAAAAAAGTTTTCGTATTTGTTTTTAGTTGAATGAATTTGCCACTCGGCATCAGCTAAGCAGAGGAACAAACCTTAGAGTCGTGATTGGTTCCTAGTACGTCACTCAGCGGTCCTGTCACGTGACAGAAGAGCCAATCCGCTCAGGTCCTGAAATGCCACGCTCAACATGGCTTCCTTGCCTCAACGCCACTGTTCCACACACAACATGGAAACCCGCTCAGCTCCGAATGCTAACGCTCCGGAAATGCCCCGGCGGCGGCGGAAGCGGAAGTGCGGCAGTGGAGGGCCGCGAGGAGCGGGAAGTGTTTGTGGGATTTCTTGCTCTCTCCCAACCACAAGAACAGACCGAGGGCCAGCGTAAGTGATGCGGTGGCGGAGTGGGCTTCAGGGCTGGGAAGCGGGTAGCAGAGCCGAGGGACTGGGGGTAGGGGTGCGTACGGCGGAACGGAAGCGGCGGAGGGGGCTTCGGGCACCCAGCCGCCTTGGCCCTAGATCTCCGAGCCTCTTCCGAGCAAACTCTCTCGGAAGAGCTGGGGTCGGGTTTGGGGTTCCCGGCCTTCTAGGCCCCGGTTGCGGGGTTTACCACTCTTGTCTGACCTGCACCCAAGATTCCATCAGACAAAATTTCTCGGCCTCGTTTTTTTCAACGAAATGGGGAGTTTGACCTGGACATCTTTTGGAATCACCCGCCTCACTCCATGTGTCAAGAATTCCACTATTTTAATGTTGTCAGTATGTAGTCCAGTAAATTGAGAAAGACTTGTCGTCAGAGTTTTGAGGAACTGCCTCTGAACGGAACACAGGGAATGAATCTTCGAGAGACTGCCAAGCCTGGGAATCCTGAGCCCTGCGTTCTAGTCTTCCACCGACTCACTAATAACCTGGGCCAGGCCCAGGCCTATTACCCTCTCTGTGACGGTTTGCTTATTTGTAATATGAAAGTTTTGAATTCCTGTGATACCCCTCCTAGGTCTGAAAATCAAAATATCACCCATCTTTTCAGAGAATCTTTTTTTAGGGACAGATCAGCAAAGCATGTTCTTCTTGTATCCTGTATAGCTAGGAATTGACTGATAAAAGATGTTTGCCATATTTCGTCACATAACCAAACCAGCCAGGATTCCCTGGCTGGGCACTTAAGAAGGTTCCCGGGCAGTGGGAAGCTCTCTTTTGAAAACTTGGTTTTATAAAACCAAGGCAGCAGTGTAAAACACACCAAAGAAAAACACAGGAGACTTTGGCTTATTTATTTTTACAAATTAAGTGCAATTAGTTTGCGTGTTCACTTTGGGCAAATCCCTTCCTGCCTCTGGATTTGAGAGTTCTCATCTGCCAAATGAGGGTGTTGGATTAGATTACTGGTTCTTAATCCCCCATCCCATCCCCCTAGTACAACTGAAGGATAAAGTAATAGCTCTGTAAGACCATGGTTCTCGGAGGGAGAGGATGTAGTGTGAGTGTACATATTATATAGTTATATAATTTGGAAAAACTCTTTGTGATTTTTAATCTCACTTTGAGAATTACTGGGTTAGATGATCTCTAAAGTTCCTTCCCTCTCTTTGAAATTTGTGATGATACATCATTGTAATGTCCTTTGGGAAAAGAAAATAAACTTTTGTGTGTGTTTAAATGATTGAATGCCTGGAGATACACACTTGACCTTTAGTAAAAAAAGATATTAACACATACCATGGGAGATAAAAAAGATTTCAGTAACGAAAGATGGTATAGTAAAAACAAAACTGGACTTGAATTGGATTTGGAGACCTGCATCCTTGCCCCAGCATTGGTAGTTCCTGTGTAGCTAACTTTTCTGGATCTCACTTTCCTTATCTTAAAACAAATGCTTCAACTGGGTGATTCCCTAGGCCCTTTTCAGCAATTCTGTTTTATTTGTTGTTGTTTTTAAATCTGAGCAGCTTTGTGGATGTGGTGTGGCATTTCTTTAGGCAAGAAAGGCTTTCCTAAGCAGTATACATATAAGATGTTCTGTGATCTGAGGAGGGGGACTAATTAACTGACATGCAACATTACTTTGGTATGAGCAAGCTGAAGTCAATAGAAGGTAACGAAAGCCATTGGAAGCCTCTAGGGTGAGGGAGTTCTTGACCGGATATGATTGTGGACATTGGTGTTTATTTTTATGTTGTGGATAAAGAAAAGTAATATGAGTTGTAGTGGATTGAAATGACTGAAATTGTAAAAAAACAAACTGGTGGTATAATCTGTCTCCACGACAACACTGTAAGCTTCATGTGAAAAGAGACTGTCACTTTTTAGCACTTTATATATAGATAGTAAATAATTGAATGAGTGGGTGAATAGATAATATTAACCAAGAAAAGAAGGGGTATCTCCAGAGAATTGTCATTGATCAGATACAGAATTCCTCATTAGGAATTGTGAAAATTTTATGAAGGAAAGGTCCCTAAGTTGTTTGGTCTGTTATAAGATAAATTGGTTTATCTCTACTCTTGAAAGTGTGTTAATAAAAGACAAACACATGCCCTGGAGGCCTGGCATGATCTGAGGGAGTAATTAAGTAAGATAAGTAAGGGAGGCAGGAGGCTGTAGACAAGAAGGGACAGGTAAGGGGAGATTTTTCACTGTGATTGAATTAAGGCATACAGGAGTAGAGATAGGATTATTAGGATTTTCATAGGCATCAGTGATTGTCAGAATTGTTAACAGTTAAATATTAAAACCTATGGCTAGGAAAAGAGAATTAACAGGGAGAGAACTTTATTTTACAAGCTAGGAAATGTTGGTTCTCCCAAACAAGAGTGGGAGATAACCTTTAGCATTTTAGTTTAAAATATAAGGGTAGTTTTGGAAACAGCCTGGTGATTTAAGTAAGTGGAAGTTAGTATAGTTTAGTTTGGGGTAAGAGAAGATTTGAACTGGTCAAATGGAAGGAGAAAATGTCGCTAAGAGAAACTGTGTTTTAGAAGAACCCTGGTTTAAAGAATACTTACAAACTCAGGCTCACTGTTTTAAAATGTACTTTGGCTTTCGTGTCAAAAATTATTCTTTTGGTTAAGATCTGCTAAACCGGCAGCCACAGAATGACATTAGAATACCTAAGGCCATTGTTGGCTACTGTATGGAAGCCTAAATTAGATGGACCACACATCCTAATTTGTGAAGGGTTGTGTTGTCAGAGGCAATTCTGTTAGAGCATCCAGATACTCATCTCCAAGTATCAGGGCATAACTCTGGAATGCAAGAGGCAGTCAGTGGCAGAAGGTTGACATGATGATACTGTGTGATTGTAGTGTGGAAAATGGCCTTGCAGGTAGATCTCCTTTCTGAATTCTGACAATATACGGCATTGGACAAGTGACTTAACCTCTCTGGTACTGTTTGTCTGTCTGAAAATTGAGAATCAGTCTGAAGTGAGATAGGTTTTTTTTTACCTGGCCTCCTTGGACTTGTAAGGGATCCCTGGATAAACTGTGATGTCTGTTAACCTGCAAAAATTCTATAATGTGATTCTGCATGAATGAGCCTAGATATGTTTAATTTTGTCTTCCTTTTGGGAAGAGGATGTGTAGTTTTCATAATATTCTTAAATGGGTATTTGACCAATAAAAAATTACAAACTGTGAGTAGGCAATCTCTGAGGTCCCCTTTGACTTTGAACATAATATGATTGTATAATTCTGTGAGAATGATATTTCTTTGAGGTTCAGAGTCTGAACCTCCAAAGCTTGCTAACTTTATAAACAATACCTAGTACTGCAAAAATAAATAGTCTTTACGTTATTACATTATGTAAGCAGTCTCTTAGTTATACTCACCTGTCCCTTACCCTACATGACAACTCTTTTAGGCCCCTGCCTCCAACTCATCTGCTTTCTGTGTCGATGTTAATTGGAATTTCCTTTGTTACCTCTTTCCCTTTTAACTTGCTGCTTCTGCTTTGGACCATTCTTACCATGTTAAGTTTCTCAAGTGAAAGCAGAGTATTTAGTGGCAAAGTGGTGATATTTTGGAGCTAAGGATGGGGAGAAAGCAAGAAAAAGAAGGCCAGTTTTTTCTTGTTCTCACTTGTTTTTATTACCCCTCGAAAAGAAAAGCACTTGAGCGCGGAGAAAAAGGAGATGAAAGAGACAACATCACCTTGGCATTTTGCATGTATTGCATGCTGTTTTCTTATACCAAGAAACAGGCCTGTGTGACTCAGTGCTTAGGATGAATGCTCAGCATAGCCTAGCTAGCTATTTCACTTAAATGGTGGCGAATCCAACTAAAGCAACTTTGTTGTCCTCTGAAGAGACTGAGTTGGGGTGCTATGTATGTTTGGGGGAACTGTAAGAATGTTGGTGCAGCTAGAGTAAGTGTCCCTAGGAGCAAGTGGGAAGAATTGAAAAGTGAGATTAGAAAGCTGGTTTGAGACCAGATTGGAAAGATTTTGTCTTCTAGTAACCAGAATTCCTTGTAGACCGATTTTCATTTGTTTATTTAAAATTTTTTTATTAGAGCATTTATAGAATTAGAGAAAAATGATGTAGAAAATGTTTAATAATAGGAAAGGCTTTTTTTTTTTTTCCCTTAATCTCCTAAACATTTCCTGGGACATCAACCTAGATGGAGAGAATTAGTGGATTCCCCCTAGCACCTTAGCCATAGGCTTGACCTGTCAACCCCCTACATCTGGTAGGGTCGAGATCTTATTTTTACCCCAGTTTTCATCTCCACAAGTCCCTTCCCCACTATAGGTTTAGAACAGGGGAGTCACTATTCCACCTGCCAAGTAAGTAGTTACCAGACCAAGTCTTCAGTTCTAGGGATGATATGGGAAATATCAATACATTTTCACCTAAAATTTTGTTCTCCTAATTTTTTTAATAGGTAGTTTTAATGCATACTGTAGGTTAACTACAGTTTTTCTGGGCTTGCTGGAGACTTAATCTGTGTATAATGTATAACATCATTTCTGTGAAGAAATGTTTTTCTGAGTTACAACGAGTGAACTTTAATACATTCAACAATATTTAAGGTGGAGGTTGATTAGTTTAAAAATTAAATGTAGATTATGCACTGGGGCTACTAAATCCGGTGATTCACATATAAGAACCACAGCATTGCAAGATGATAGGAAATACTTAAAAGTAGAATCATAAGAGGAGGGTGTGAGTTATTAAGTAGCTATAGATTTGATGAAGGAAAAGAGGGGAAAAGGGCTAAGAAGGAGTTTGACTTAAGGAATGAAGAATAGGAAACATGGGGCCAGGGTAAGCTAAAGTTGTCAGGAGCTAAATATATGCTAAAATATAATAGCTGGAGAATTGGTCTGAACATCTTTGTAATCGTTGGGTGGATTAGTCTCTGCTAGTTAATGGTCTTGAGACTTTTGCATGCTGCAGATAATTAGCTCTTTGTTGTGTGTCTTTTTTATAGTATAAACTGCATTGTTGCTTCAGCTTACTGTGGAAATTGAGGGCTGTGGAAGCATACTGAATGCTCATAGGAGACTGAAGTGATTCTTGGCAGCAACCTTAAAGGTATTGAATGCATATGGAATAATGAAAAGACTGTTGGATATTCATACTTCAGACATTTGAGGATTTATTATGTGTAGAGACTTATTATCTGAGACAGGAGATTAAGATTCTTTTCCTTTTCCTGGCAGAGACATAATGAAAACATATATTAAGTCCCACAAGGATCTTGAAAGATGGGCTGAGTAGAAGATTTAACAGAAGACTTAAGTTTAAGCTAGATTTTAAAGGCAGATTCTTTGTTTTCTACTTTAGAAAGGGAAGGGAAAGACATTCGAGTCAGAGTTAATAGCATATTAGAAATAAAAGATTAATGTATGTTTGGGGAACCTGTAAGGATGTTGTGGAGCTGGAGTGAGTGTCCCTAGGAGCAAGTGGGAAGAATTGAAAAGTGAGATTAGAAAGGTGGCTTGACACCAAATTGGAAAGATTTTGTCCTCTAGAAACCAGAATTCCTGTAGACCAGTTTTTTGTTGTTGTTAAAACATTTGTAGGATTAGATGAAAAGGATGCAGGAAATGTTAATAAGGTGAAAAACTGTATGGGGGGTCTATGGTATATGAGAACTCTGTTTTTTAAGAAATGAACATGATCAGTCTAAAAATTTCAAACAGTGGGGACGAATATGAGGTGAAAAGTCAAAGTTTCTTTCCCACTTTCTTAAACCTTTGTTTTCATTCCCTAGATGTAACCATTGTCAGTATTGTCACGTATCCTTCCAAATATGTATTGTGCAAGCACGAGTATATATATATATATTTTTTTTCTTTTATCCAAATGAGATCAAACTTGAAATGTTCTGTGTATTTTTTCACTTAGTATGCAATCAGAAAAATGTTTTTCAAAAGAGAACTGGCTTCAGTGCACTGTTACTGTAAACCATGTGTGCGGTAAACACTGACCGTGGGCCCGGTGTGCACTGGGCTTTGTTCCGGGCCTGGGATGCAGTGGCTGCATCGTGTAGGAAACCCAGATGAGGGTGGATTGAGGCCTGAAAGCAAGTGGGAATGGAGCAAGAGTAGGATTGTGATAAAATTGATAAGACTAGCCAATCAGGTGACTGTGGGAATAGAGAGAATAGGATATATTGAGGGTGATTTCAAGTTTTCTAATTTGGGGATTTGGTAATGCACAATAGAGAAAATAGGAGATGTTTGTGTATGTTTTGGTGAAAGGCAGTGGGTGGTTGTGGAGAGATTTCATTTTGAACACACTGTTTTTGAACGTTATTCAAGATATTGAGGCACATATTTCTGCTAGTGTCAGAGTCCAGGAGACGTAGGAATTGAAGGTAGAAATGTCTGTTTTTAGTGTATTTGTAGTAGCTGAAATCCTCCCTCAGAGTGGGTACAATTGCCCAGGGATAAGGGTTCTCAAGGGCGTATTGTCAAAGGAGACTGAGACTCGTCATAGAAGAGAATGTCACTTTGGGAGCCAAAGGAGAGAGAATTCCAAAGAAAAGAGTGGTCAGCAGTGCTCTGTACTAAAATGGGTCAGATAAGAGGGAGCACTGGAAAGAGGTTAACAGATTGGTGATTAGGAGGGCAAAATAATCTTTAAGCAGTTTCAGGAGCTATCAAAATGTAAATTTCACAGGGAACAGAGATGTTGAGTAAATGGGAAAAGATGGGCAATGATAATCAGAAGCAGCTGAGTATATTTAGAACTTCCTTGTAATTTAGCTATGCACACTATGACCATTTCTGAATATAAACCTTTTTTATCCAGAGGTCTGTTGGCTAAAATGTGGTGGACATCATCATATAAGTAAGGTTCTGAGAAGCCAAAATTGATTTCAAAATCAGTGCACTCTAGCTATATACCTATAGCATAGAATTCTTTAGCCCCATACTAGGTTCCTCTTGTTACGAATCCATATACAATTCTAAAAGTTTACTTCTCTGGTTTCCCAGGCCATAGATGGTTAGAAGTATCAAGTGTGTGTGTGTTTGGCATGTACAGTGGGATAGCTGCAAGAAATAATAGCAGGTAACCTTTCAGCAAGGGAAGAGAAACCAGAACACACACACACACACACACACACACACAAGCATAAAAACACTAGGATTCACTCAGCCTAGTAGTTTGCTCCTATTACTGCTGAAGCAAAGGAACCCCAGGAAGCCCACATACTTCAGTAGTCCCTGAGTGGGGCATCGCAGAATATAGTACATTCTCATATTTATAATCTCAAGTTATCGAGAAAAGGTTAAGCTTTTATTGAGTGAACTCTATAAGAAAATAGAAACATGCAGTCCAGTTCAGAAAGTTTTAATAATAAAGCATTTGAATTAGGTAACAAAAAGATACAGAAAATTAATGAATAAAGGAAAGTAAGTATTATTTAATCTAGAAATCCATTTATATAGAATAGCAGTTCTCGGCATTTTTGTAACATGGTTAACTCTGAATTCTACATTAGAGTTCTCTGAGTTTAGTTCTACTAGCTTTTCAGAATTTTACCACTGATCATTGATATGGTACTTAATGGGCACTATTTTCATATAGATCCCTCTTTATCATAACCTGGGTCATAGCTGTAAAATCATGAACTGACCAGACGCAGCAGCCCCTCTGAATCATCCCTCACTATCTTCAGTCATATGTATTACTTCATAAAAAAAGAAAAGAAAAATACACCAACCAATCTTTATTTTTCTCCTCTAAAGCTGATATAAAATTTGTAGTAGTTAGTTCTTTTGACCATAATTTTTATGTCTTTTAATGGTAGGATATCAAATAAAACCGCTTTATCAATGGAAAAGATACTTTTAAACAAAAATAATATATTGTATTTTCAGAAGTTCTTTACCACTAGTAGAAATAACCTGGTGATTTTAACATGTCTTGGTGGATTCTCTCTTAGCTGCTCTGAGCTTGACATTAGCCAAGGAGGTTATTTTACAGATGAGAATACTGAGCTTCAGGAAAGCTTAAAATCAGCTTCCAGAATCTCATTGCTAGTAAATTGCAGAACTGGGAAATGAAGGCCTTTGCGTGTGTGTGTGTTTCCTATCCCAGGTCTCTATATTCAATATACCATTTTTTCCAAGCTTTTTTCAGGAGAGGGACTTCAGGATTATCCCACCTGCAGTCAGCACAGAGGGCATTGTGCTATATGGCTGTTGCCCACCTTGTGCCTTTTTCCTGCTCTGAAATGCCTGAGCTCTTAGAATATAAAGCACTCCTCTTATCCTTCAGTGTTTTCTCACTGTGTTGAGGAGTAAGAGCCCTATTAGCACTTTGGGTTTCAACTTTATCTTTCTCTTATTCTCCACACCCTAAGCCCATTGGTTTTTTTTCAGTGTCTTAAAAGAGCCAAGTTCCTTCCCAGAATCCAGCCTATGTGCATTCTGTTTGCACTGCTAGGAATGCTTTATTTCCTCCTCTATTCCTGTTTTTGCCTTTTTAACTTCTGCTTTTCTTTCAGATATCAACTGAATGGTCTCTTCCTTAGGAAAACCATCAGTGACTCAAGTCAGGTATACTAGTTATATATTGCTTTAAAATTGTGTTTTGTTATTGCAGTTACCTTCATTTGTAATTTTGAGCTCATTGGAGTGGTTGTTTATCTATTTCCTCTTGACTCCAGGGTCCACAAGCACAAGGAAGGTGGGGGGTGAAACAATCCTTTTTGTTCACAATGTTAGACATACAACAAGCACATGTGATAAACATGTGAATGCAAGTCCGAATGAATGAACCTACTTCCAGGTACCAACTGGTTACCTCTACCCCCTCCTCCATCTCCAATGTCATCAGTGCTAAGGAAACTAAAATTCTTAAAATTGTTCTATTATTTGTAGCACCATTATTAAAATAATTAGTCCCAGTCAATTTAACAATCAAAGTGTTACTCTGAGTGGTGGTTGATAGAGAAAAACAAATTAAAAAACCTTTGACCTGAAGTGTCATACAGGTTGTATAGAAAAGTCTGTGAGCGTGGAGCGTGGAGTTCTTTTAAACTCTGTTGAATGTTAAGGAGCAGAGGTTAATTCACTTTCATATTGCATGCACTTTTTTTGTTTTGTTTTTAAATAATCTTTAGTGGGATACAATTTAGATACCGTAAAATTTACCAGTTTTGAAATGTGCATTTTGATGAACTTTAAGAAATGTGCAATGATATAAGCACCACAATTATGACGTGGATTTGGAACATTCCCATCACTGCAGAAAGTTTCTACAGACTCCTTTACAGTGAGTCCTCTCTCCCAGTCCCCAGACAATCTCTGATCTGTTTTGTGTCACTATAGTTTTGCCTTTTCTATAATTTTTATATTGTGCTGTATTTTGTGTCTGGTTTCTTTCAGTTACCGCATTGCTTTTGAGAGTCATCTGTGTTCTGTATTTAATTTCATATTATTGCTGAGTAGTATTCCCTTACATAACTATACCATAGTTTGCTTATCCATTTACAAGTTAATGGACATTTGGGCTTTTCCAGTGTTTGCTTGTTATGAGTAATGTTTCTGTGAATATTTATGTTTACATTTTTGTGTACACATATACTCTTATTTCTCTTGAATAAGAGTACCATGAGTGGGACTGATGGGTTTTTAAATAAATGTATGTTTATATAAGCAGCCAAGCTGTTTTTTTAATTGGCTTTTTCATTTTGCATTCCACCAGCTGTGTTATGCGATTACCCATTTCTCTACAGTCTTGACAGTACTCGATATGGTCAGTTATTGTAATATTAGCCATTCTCCTCGGTGAGTAGTGGACTCTCATTGAAGTTTTAATTTCCTAAAGGCTTAATGATGTTGAGCATCTTTTCATGTACTTATTTGTTACTCATGTCTTTTCTTCAGTAATATATCTTTTCAAATCTTTGCCTATCTTTTTAGTCAGGTTGTTTATGTTATAAATGGAAACCATTCTAGTATATAAAGAGTAGTAGAGAATCTGTCAATCTTCATTATTTTCAGATTCGTATTTGTAAATTTGCCTACTTGCTAAATTTTATTTGTAATCTTTTAAAATCAGTGTTTGTGGCACTTTTGCAACCATTTACTCACACGCACAGAGTGGCAAAAAATATGACTTGCCTGATGCACATATTCATAGCTGATGTCAAACAAAGTGACTCTCTGCCTTCATGTTATAACTTTTATATGGTGAACATGTGTCCTTTCTGTGGTGTATGTAGTACCACGTTTTCTGCTATTGTGCTTTTTGCTGGTGACTTCACTGTTTAAAATGGTCCCCCCCCCAACCCTGGCCTTGAGAACAAATGAAGTTGTGGGGCATGCAACTAGGTGAATGAACCTAGGGGACTGTATGTTGAATGAAATGTCAGAAAGACAGATACTATCATGCCTCACTTATAGAGTTAGAGCTCTGAAGCTATGAAAGTCAGCTTTACCTCATATAGCTATTGTTAAAAAAGTTGAAAAGTGATCAGACTTCAACTAGAGATATGAATGAAGCTGATATGGATAGGTGAAGGTAAATTAGAATACAGGATGATAGGCCCCATATTTTCAAACTTAACTTCTGTGTGAGACCAAAGAGAGATGTTTATTTGATACAAAATGTATATTTTGGGTAGCTCATTATCTAATTTAACTTGTATGGTCAGTTTAGTTGAACACCATAATTATATGGAATTGAATAGGGCGTGAAACTTTGTGTTTGTTTGTCCAGGTTAGTATGATGCCCTGTTATATCCCAGAGTAATTTCATCAGTGGATATAGAAGTATTTGCAAAGTCCCCTTGGGGCACTAGGGAGAAAGGAGGAAGTGTTTAACTTCCCTATTTGGAGAATTTCTGACTGGAGACAACCAAGTCAAGAGGCCGCGCCCTCTGTCTTGGGGTTTGCCCCTGTGGAACATATTCCTGCAAAGGATAAGCTAGGTGTTCTAGTTTGCTAGCTGCCAGAATGCAATATACCAGAAATGGAATGGTTTTTAAAACGGGGGGTTTAATAAGTTGCTAGTTTACAGTTCTAAGGCTGAGAAAATGTCCCAATTAAGTCTATAGAAATGTCCAGTCAAAGGCATCCAGGAAAAGATACCTTGGTTCAAGAAGGCCAGTGAAGTTCAGGGTTTCTCTCTCAAGTGAGAAGGCACATGGTGAACACAGTCATGGTTTCTCTCAGCTGGAAGGGCATATGGCGAGCATGGCATCATCTGCTAGCTTTCTCTCCTGGCTTCCTGCTTCATGAAGCTCCCCAGGGGGCGTTTTCCTTCTTCATCTCCAAAGCACTGGCTTTGTAGAAAGTGGACTTTCTGCTTTGTGGTGCTGGAGCATTCCATGCTCTCTCTGAATCTCTTTCATTCTCCAGAATGTTTCCTCTTTTATAGGACTTCAGAAACTAATCAAGACCCACCCAAATGGTAGGAAACATGCCTCTACCTAATCCAGCTTAACAGCCATTCTTGGTTAAATCACATCTGCAGGGAGATGATCCAATTACAGTTTCAAACATACAGTACTGAATAAGGATTAGAAGAAACGGCTGCCTTTACAAAATGAGATTAGGATTAAAACATGGCTTTTCTAGGGTACGTACATCATTTCAAACCAGCACACTAGACCTACTTAAAATTGGGCCTAAGGGTCATCCCAGAGAACCTTTTTTGTTGCTCGGATGTGGCCTCTCTCTCTAAACTTGATGCAGCAGGTGAGCTCACTTCCCTGCCCTCATCCCACCCCCAGCCTCTGCACCCCTAATGTGGGACATGATTTCCAGGGTTGTAAATCTTCTTGTCAATGTGGGACAGAAATTGCAGATGAGCTGGGGTTGAGAGAGCCCTCTTGACCAAAAAAGGGGAAGGGAGAAATGAGACAAAATAAAGTTTCAGTGGCTGAGAGATTTCAAACAGAGTCGAGAGGATATCCTAGAAGTTATTCTTACGATTTATGTAGATATCCCTTTTTGGATTACGGTGTATTTGAATGGCTAGAGGAAGGTATCTGAAACTGTTGAGCTGTGTTCCAGTAGCCTTAATTCTTGAAGATGATTGTATAACAATATAGCTTTTACAGTGTGACTGTGTGATTGTGAAAACCTTGTGTCTGATGCTCCTTTTATCTAGGGTATGGAGAGATGAGTAAAAAATATGGATGGATAATGAACAAAGAATGGGAGGGACAAAAGTTAAAATAAATTGGATAGATGGAAATACTAGTAGTCAATGAAAGGAAAGGGTAGTGGGTATGGTATGTATGATTTTTTTCTTTTTATTTCTTTTTCTGGAGTGATGAAAATGTTCTGAGAAATGATTATGGTGGTGAATGTACAACTATGTGATGATACTGTGAGCCATTGATTGTAAACCATGTATGGAATGTTTGTATGTTAAGATTTATCAATAAAAATATTTTAAAAAGTGGTCCCTAAGCATGCTGCTAAAGTAATATCTAGGGTGCCTAAGTACAAGGTGGCTATGATGTGCCTTGCATGTGTTAGATAAGCTTCATTCAGGCATGAGTTATGGTGCTGTTGGTTCTGAGTTTCAGGTTAATGCATCAAGAATAAAAATTAAATAGGATACCTTTAAACAGGAACACATAAAACAAGGTTTTATGTGGGCTGATTGACAGAAATGTTGTGATCAATGAGTCTGAGAAACCTAACTTTGTATTTCTCAGAGCTTTGCATCACTATTCACTAATTCAGTGGTCTGGGTAACTTTAGAATATAACTACCCCACGTAATGAGAATTGGCTATATGTATAACCCCAAACTAATAATGATCCTGATTATTTTTCCCTCTCTCCTTGCCAGCTAAATATGAGTCCATTCTACCTCTGAAGTTGTATATAAAATGTGTTCATTCTTTGAGGAGAAGGTCTGTAGTTTTTATCAGATTCACAAAGGGTTCCTTGACCCACGGGATTGTCTCATCCCCTCATTTCATAGGTTGGAGAATAAAAATGATAAAAGTTGACTTAAGTTCATAAAAGTAGTTTGTGCAGATCAAGGTATAGAACCCGTGAAAATCTAAGAGTCTCTCTCTACCTTTGCTGTGTTCGAGGGAGGTCCTAGAATTAGAAACTCATGCATTTGGAACGGGTTTTGGCTATATAGTTTAATAATCTTACTTTACAAATGAAGAAGTTGATGCTTAAGAGAAATTGAGTGAATTAGCCAGGAAGGAACAGACTGAAAATTAGAATACAGGACTACTGATTCATGGATTTTTGCTCATTCTAAATGATGCATTTTTATTCTTTACTGTTCTTCAGAAAATGATGATCTGGTGCCTTTTGGATAATATTTTTGTTAATTTAAATTTGATCTGTACCATTCTGATAGCACTGTCTGTGACTATCTGTGTTTTAAAATAAGCATGACTTTACTTAAACCTTATAAAGAATATTTCTCCATTTGTATGTGATGTATTTCTTTAGTCCTTTATTCATTGCTTGCTTTCAGGTACTTTGAACTTACTTTAACCAAGAGGAGATTTTGCTGATTGACACTGAAAACAACACAATGGGGCCACGAAAGAAAAGTGTTAAGGCATGTCTCATGAATAATGAAATTCCCGAGGAAATAATGCCAGATGAAACAAAGGACTATATGAATCAACTTTCACACGAAGTGCTATGCCATATTTTTAGGTAAGATTTTGTTCAGTTTGACTTTCACTTACCTGGAATGTGTAAGTAGGAGTAAACCCTAGAGCTGTGCTGTTCAGTGTGGTAACCATGTGGTTCATTTAAATTTAGTTAATTAAAAATCCATTTCCTCAGTTACACTTAGCTATATTTCAAGTGCTCAGTAGCCATGTGGCTAGTGACTACTCTAAAGGACAGCATAGGCAGTAAAGACAAAGAATATTTCCTTTGTCACAGAAAGTTTTATTGGACACCCCTGCTCTAGAGCATTTTAATTTCTCCAGGCATCTGGAATTTGTGTTCGTTGATGGATTTAGTTATTACAATACCATGTGTATACGATTTAAAACAGTGTTTCTCAGACTTTTTTTTACTATAAGCCAAAGTGAAAAACATGTTTTACACAGTGTGCATATATATATCAGTGAAGTGCACTGTGATATTTTCTATTCTATTCTGTCTATTGTAGTTATTCTATTTCATTAAAGAAATGCTGATTCAACTCAATTGATTTTATCATCCACTAAGGGTTAATGTTGCACAGTTTAAAAATACTTGTATAAAGTGCACAGGAATAATTATGGAATAACTTATTTCTAGGGCAGTAGGAAAAGAGGTCAAAAATCACAGCCTTTCTTAAAAGAATCCAGTTAGTAATGTTATTTTCCTTTGATTAATTCAGCATTAAATTTGTTTTGTGCTAAACTCTTCTCACGAAATTTTTTTAATTATGTTTTTATCCAAGCTGCATATGACAGCTGTTCAAGAAACCAAAAATGAAAACTGTCATTCCAGTTTCCACTGCTCTTTTTTTTCAGTCATTTTCCATTCTTAGAGCATTCAGGTAAACAAAACTGACATACTTTGTCTCTGTAGTCAGAGATCCAAATTTGAATCTTGGACCTAACATTGATAGAAAGAAAACTGTTATAATAAGGATTTAATGAGATATTGGTTTTACAGCACTTACAGTACCATATGGCATATGCTCTGTAAATGTTGATTATCACTATTGTATACTCTTTGTTCTTAGAGTCCTAGATGAAATATATGTTAGTCTCCAGTTTTTCTCTTACACGGTTGCGTATGTATTAGCCAATGGATTTTCCACTATTTTAGATTATTTAATTAGGAGAAATTTCCATACATGTTCTTAAAAATGTTTCACATTTTAAAAAATTAGTGAATTTTTATAGATTAAGACATTTTAAAATTGTGATATCAGGGTTATTATATATTATATGTTATATATGTTGTAAACTTTTACGTCGATGTTTATTTTCTGCAGTTATTCTGGGACACAGTAGTAGTTTTTGTTTTTAGTTTTGTTCTGTCTGGGAATAGAAGGCCCAATTAACATAGCCCTTTTTTTAATATAACAAAATGACACTAAAGTTCACCTGGCAGAAAACTTTGCCAGAGCAGCCAGTTTTTTTCAGAAAGAGTTTAACATTACCAGGTGTCCAGATATATTCTGAAATTATAAGAATTAAAGGTTTGGTACTGGAAAGCAGTAGACAATTGGGTAAAACAAGCAAACATGCATCTATGTGTAGATGCAAATAATAGGGAACTTTAGGTTAGGTTAAAGATAATATTCACATCTATGAGGAAAAGCTGGGTGGCTTATTCACAACTTACTAAGCATTTGGAGAAAAAAATAAAAGCATGTCTTTATCATATCTTACAACTAAATTCTTATTAACCAATGTATTAAACAATAAAGCCATTAAAATTCTAGAAGAAAAAATGGATAAAATTGTTTCTATGCATGGGTGTTAGATATTGGTCAAAAAATGGTAGGGCATATTATGAACAGACCGGACCATGTTTTGAACTGAGATGTATCAGATACCTTAGCATTTTATAGTTTAAACAGGATATTCAAATGGAAGGAGTAGAATCAGGTAGTAGATATTTCCCTGGCTGTGTGAAGAAGACATGCCATAAATTGGCAGACTACGTAAAGTATGAAATAAGCCAAGTTCTTGAACTCAATATGAGATGTTTATTCTAAAAATGGACTAAGTTGTTTTATGTTTTTAGACTTTTAAAGTTTTTATCAGGAGACCCATGTTGTAGTCCTTTATTAACTACTTAGCATGTTTTCACAAAACAGGAAAAAATTACCTTCTTTAAAATACAACTAATCTGTGCTATACTTGCCATGGTAACTTCATCTTTTCTAAAATGTATTTGATCTTCCTTTCAAACTCCAGCTCTCTGACTACATGTATGAAGAAAAACGGTAATTCCTTTGGCAAATGTAATGCTTCTTGTAAAATAATCTTGATTTTGTGATTTCTGGTTGTTTTGTATTTAAAGGGAGGGCAGGCCACGGTGGCTCAGTGGGCAGAGTTCTCGCCTGCCATGCCAGAGACCCAGGTTCGATTCCTGGTGCCTGTCCATGTTAAAAAAAAAAAAATATATATATATATATATATATATATATATATATATATATGTATGTATGTATGTATATAAAGGGAGTTTACTAGTAACTCAGGCAAATACTTTGGATAAGCATCAGGGATTTGAGGGAAAAATGTATAGTGGCAAAGCTTGATTTAGAAAATAAGTCAGTATTTTTCATTGTTTTTAAAATGTGTTGTCAAAGTTTTTAAAAAAGTATCCTATTTATATCAAAGTTATAGGAACTGTAAATTAAGTTTATGGTTAGCAGTAATGCTTATTTAATAGAAAATTTTATGTAATTATATTCTCTTCATTTAATTAAAGGGAAAGGGAGAGGTCAAAGGTAGGAAAAACTAGATCAGGGAAATATCTTGCAGGCATATATGAAATTTTCTTTAGAAGTAGCATGTGTTTTAGGAATTAGACCATATTTTATTGACTTCCTTGCTCTTTTACCTAGTTGTGTGACTTTTTGCAAGTTAATTTTTGTGAGCCAGTATCCACTTGTAAAATGGGATAATAACGGCATCTATTATATGTAAGAGAATTCCAGCAGGATGTCTAGTGAGGAAAGATACACTCAACTGGAATTTGAAGATAATTTTTTTTATTAATTAAAAAAATTAACACAACATTTAGAAATCATTCCATTCTACATATACAATCAGTAATTCTTAATATCATCACATAGATGCATATTCATCATTTCTTAGTACATTTGCATCGATTCAGAAAAAGAAAGACAACAGAAAAAGAAATAAAACGATAATAGAGAGAAAAAATAAAATAAAATAAAATAAAAAAAAACTATACCTCAGATGCAGCTTCATTCAGTGTTTTAACATAATTACATTACAATTAGGTATTATTGTGCTGTCCATTTCTGAATTTTTGTATCCAGTCCTGTTGCACAGTCTGTATCCCTTCAGCTCCAATTACCCATTATCTTACCCTATTTCTATCTCCTGATGGTCTCTGTTACCAATGACATATTGAAGATAATTTAATGAAGCTATTTACAGAGGTGTGGGTAGGTTAAGGGAACCAACAAAGTACTGGCAAAATCAGAAAACCATTACTACCTCTAGCCATCCATCTGGTGCCACCTTTTGGCTAAAATCAGCCAATAGACAGTGTTAGGGAACCCAGTGGGGCAGAGAAGGAAAGAAAAAAAGGGTTGGGGGAGGGTAGTATGACAAATATTGTGATTATAATGAATAAAATACTGGTCTCTGTGACAGGTGCAATAATGGTTAGCTTTTACTTTTTAAAAAATTAATTTATAATGTAGGTGTGGGTAGGTAAACTAGAGAAAGAAAGAGATTTTTTATCTTTTAAAATAATTGGTGTTACTCAAAATAAAGAACAAAAGGAGAAGTTAATTGAAAAATTTCAGGAAGGAAGAGATAATGAGATAGTCTGGAATAAAGGAAGTTGTAGTGCAGCTGAGGTGCCCTCACTTAATACTTAGGCAATATTTTCATCAGAGTATGTGACCTAAAAGGTAAAAGATCTGAGAAAGAAATTATGTACTTTAGAATTAGTATACGTATTTGCTGAGGGTAAAAGTAGTAGAGTGTCTTGGGGGAACTGAAAGGAAACAGAGAGGAATTTTTTAGCCACCACTGGAAATGGATTCTGTAAAAGCTGTGAAATAATACTGACCATTTTCAAATTGCTCAGTTTTCTCCAGTCTTTCTTATGTTCCCTTACCATCATACTTAGAACTTTCTCTTCCTCTCTAATTCCCACCCTCCCTCTCTTCCTTCTTCTTTCTCCTTTTTTGAGATTTTTTTTGCCCAGAAAACTCAAAGAAGAAAGGCAGATACTTATCAAATGCTCTATGAAGAGAGCTCTATACTTGATTTTATTTGAACCTTGTATACTTTCTGATGTACCTGTTGGTTATATAACCTTAAGTATATCATCATATGTTACTAAGAATTGCGTGTTCTATTCTATACCTTGGTCTTATTTCATTTGAGAGGTAGGGGAATGGAGGAGGGAAAAATATATTGATGAGAGAAAGTATTTACCCACTTGATAAATATGAGTTTCTTTCTCTCACAAAGGTACCTCCCTCTGCAGGATATTATGTGTATGGAATGTCTTTCCCGAAAACTGAAGGAAGCAGTGACGCTATATCTGAGAGTTGTGAGGGTTGTGGATCTCTGTGCAGGGCGGTGGTGGGAATACATGCCAAGTGGTAAGTGAATTTAGCATCTAAGGTAATGAAAGCTAATAGAAAGTAATAATAATATTCCCATCAAGCCTTTCCTATTGTCTTAAGAAAGGCACTGTATATCACCATATATGTAGAAAGGCAGAATTTTATCCAAATTGTAACTAAAAGTATAGGTTAGCAAAATGTATTTTGCCTGAGGTCTTTAATGGTCTATTTTAGTGGTCTACTTTTTTTGTTTCCTCCTCAAGGAACTATATCACCCTGTTCTACAAATATATGTTTGAAGAACACTTTTTGAGCCTTTGCTTTTAACTGACTATATGTGTTTTCATGTTAGACAAAGTGTTCTTTATTCTGTGATGAGATTTCCTGGTGAATGAAAACATTCTCCATCATAGTTTTCCTAAGTACACTTAACTGCAACCTCTGACAAATAAATATTTGTCTGTCTTTGTAAGATACTCTAGTTGGCCATAGAAATTGCACTTCTAGTTAAAGACCACTTACGGCTTCTTTTTAGTTGACACCAGTCCATTAATTAGGGCCCTTTACTTACTGTCCAGATCAGGAGAATCTGAAAATGTGATGAGGCTTAGGGAAAAAAAGCTTTACTAGAAGTAAAGGGCTGAGGAGATGAGATAGTCTTGTTCCGTCCTGCAGATGTCAGACTGCCTCTGCAGTACTGGAATATTGTGCACTTTGGGATGCTGTATCTTCTCAAAAGGGTCTTTAGTTAACTGATGACTCTCATTAGTTTGCCTGAATAGTTATCAACTCTTTACCTTCTCATGAAGAGCATTGCAGAAACCTGAGGTAAGAACTTAGCTTGGTAGGAGATTAAGCACAGTTGTCCTCACATACATTAAAAAGCCCCCCCAAGGGTAAAGGATTCACTTAGATCAGAGAGTGATCATTTCTAGCAGGAAAAAAAGTTGGGCACTGTGAAAATGGCTGTCTTGTTTGTTGTGTTAAATTTGTTTATGTAGAGGTGAGGCTAGCAAGAATTCTGGACATGGAATTAATTCATTATATAAAGAGGCAGAGTAGCACAGCTCCTGTGTGATACAATCTTAACGTTAACATTTCTACCCCTTATCAAATCAGAAGAATTTGTCTGCAGGTTTCCTTTAGACTATGTTATATACCTGTGAGCCCAGGGCTTCCCATCTCTATAAGTAATATAAAAGAGAGTAGGAGCAAACAGTTCTGGTCTAGAATAAGATCTCACTGATGCCACCCTGGCCTATTCTCTGTTCTAAAATTGAAACCCTTATGCCTTAAATAATAATGCCACTTTGGGTTTTTATATAGTACCTTACAGTTTACAGATATGATCTCTTGATTCTCACACCATCTCTTTAAAAGAGTAGAACTCTTCCCCATTTTGTGGTGAGAGGCTGTGTAGATATGACAAAAGATGAGGAACATTGGCAATGGCCAGATTTGTTTTTGTATTCCGGTTTTGTCACCTGTTAGCTCTTAAACTCTCTGAAATTCAGTTTTTGCATTTGTAAATAGGGTGATCATTGTGTTGTGAGAATAAATGAGAAAACATAAAATGCTTAGCACATTGAGTGCCTCAGTCATAAAGGTTACTACAAAAAATATAAAAATGTAATCTCTGAGGTGCTCTTCAGTTTTGTGATTTTAAACTTAACATATCATCTGAATTAGCCCTGTACAAATTGAACAACTTTTGCAAACTTGAATAGTATAAAATTTAGTCATTTGGAGCTCCATTTTTATTCTTTGCAGTTAATATTTTTGTCAGTAGTCGGCAGTTAGCTTTCTGACAGCTTCCATTAAAAAAAAAAAAAGGCCCAGTGTTAAAGATCATCTATATGAAACTTGTCTTCCTACTTCCTACTTATCTAAACAGCAGCTCAGAAAGTAATCTGCTTCTCTTCCTTCCCATCTTACTGATTCCTTCTATAGGGCATAATTGGCCTCCTAGGTAACTAGCTGCCTATCAGCTCAGCAGCTTCTTCATTTTGGATCACGTCTGTTCTTTTAGCTAACTTGCATACATCTACTGCAGAAGAATGATTTGTTTAAAATGACCAGGACAATTAAACAGGACAGAGTGATTGTTAGGATATGCGTAGAATAAGAGAAGTAATTTGAGATAGTGATTGGTCAGAATTGTGAGTTTCCTGAAGGTAAGGATCATGTCTCATTCATTTCTTTAGTTAACAGACCTGGATTCCCCTTTAGGGAAGAGGAGGGGGGAGTTGATCAGGTTGAGTGTTGTCACCCCACCCACCAGCCGAATAGGTCCAAGTTATCTAGGTTAAAAATATATTGTTCTTAGTTGAAGACTAAGGATTCTGTGCCTTAAAAATAATAAATTAAAAGCCTCAGCTATAAAGTATTCGCTGAGAATAAGTCAAGTATCTGACACATTTCCTCTGTTACCAAAGGAATATATTTTCTGTTGAACTTCTCAGGCTTCACAGATTCCAGTTTTCTAACATTGTTAAAGAAGATGCCAGATGTCGAACAACTGTATGGCCTTCACCCTAGATACCTTGAGAGGCGAAGGGTGCGGGGTCATGAGGCCTTTAGCATTCCAGGAGTCCTAGAAGCTTTGCAGGCATGCCCAAACTTAGTGGTGAGTGCACCTGGTCAAACAGTTTGCTGTCAACTGATTGATGAAATCATAGACCAAAGGAATGATAAAAATTAGAACATGTTCACTCACATGCAGATTTCATCCATAACAAACTTTTAAGTTTCATTACATATTTAGCATCTTATGATACAGAAATAAAAGCTTTGGATACTAAATTAAAAGCCTTTTTTTTTACTTTGGCATTATTTTTTAGGGTGTGGAGACTTCTCATTTGGAGTTGGTAGAATCCATTTGGACATACATGCCGCACGTTCACATTTTGGGGAAGTTTCGTAATCGTAATGGAGCATTTCCAATTCCTCCTGAAAATAAACTGAAAATTCCTATAGGAGCCAAAATTCAAACTTTACATTTAGTGGGTGAGTACATGTTTCTTAGATCACTTGTTACTTCTTGAAGTGTCACATACTGAATATTGAAAAGGAATAATGAGAATTTTAGAAATGGCTTCTTTGATTGATGCTGGAAGAGATGTGTATAAAATGAGAATTTAAATTTAGATTTCCCATTAAAGGGCCTTTGAAAGAAAAAGTAATGCTTCACAAACAATTCCCTTTTTGAAGACTTTTAGTTGTTGAAAAAGGTTTTTTGTTTTTTTTTTTCCAGTGTTCCAAAATTCTGCCCTCACCTTTTTATCCTAGTTCTTTCCTCTAGAGGAGGACTTACCAATACAACTTTCTGTAGTGATAGAAATGTTCTATATTTGTATTGTCCAATAAGGTACCTACTGTGACTAGTGAAACTGAGGAACCAAAATTTTTTAAAAAATTGGTTTTAATTAATTTAAATAGTCACGCATAGCAAATGACTTATTATTTTATTATTATTAGTTTACCTTTATCTTCTCTAAGCAAAAATTTCCCCTGTGTTCTTCAACTCAGAGCCAATGGAAAACAGTGCTACTTATCTTTTCCCCCAAGAAATCAGGAGAGGGTGGTCTTTTTTCAAAGACTACTATGAAGACTACTACTTTTCAAAGACTACTGTGTAGTCACAGTGTGTATTGTGTGTCTAAACACTTTGAAATCATATCCCATTAATTTGAGCCTAGATAAATAAGGAAAGACAGACATTTTCTTTAATTTATCATCTCTGGCTTAGACTGCCAAAAGGAATTTTGGAGGAACTTCTGTTACTGTAGTTTGACCTTTAATATTTATTTACTTACCATTGTTTCATTCAAAACATGGGTATTCAGTATCTAGTAGGTTCCAGGTATTGGGGATAGTCCTGAAGATTTGAAGATATCTGAAAGTGGCGTGAATCAGGTAGTAAAGGGGATCTGGTGGTGAGGTAGCAGAAAAAATAAGGATTAGGTCTTTTTATACATTTATGGAAGAAGGTCTTTGGCAGCCCTTCATTTCTAATATCAGGAATGATCCTGATGAGGGACTTGGATATCTTGTTTGAAACTAGGGTTGTAGAGAATGAAGAGATTCTCTAATACCTGAAGTCCTCTAGGTCAGAGACTGACCTAGTCTGCAATGCCTGTTACAGTCCACTGCATTATATTTACTTGGTAAATTTTGTTAAAATGTCTTCATTCATCTGATTCATGCAACAGTTTAACATATACTATGTGATGGTGATTCAAAAATGTTCCAGATTATTAATATACATGTGGGAGGGTTGGTAATTGTGTCCTTTGTTTATAGAATGGATTTGGGACAAAATGTGGATTAGGGTTAGGGTATGATTATCATCTGTGGACCTGTTTACCCTTGCTGCCTCAGGTTTCCTAAGCACTATTACCATTATTCATCGAAGATGCTAAACTTAGGTTTCTGAATTCTGCACCATATGATATTTCTTAACCTGTACCTCACTTTCTTTGTTTTTCTTCTTTTGGTCTCACACAATTTTGCTTTCCATTTGTTGCCATAGAGTATGTATGCATAGTTCAAAGTTAAACTTATTTTTTTTGAGGAGAACCAGGTTAAGGAGCAATCTTTGTAGTTTAGAGTAGGAACTAATAACTTTTAAAGAACAACTATTCAAGTACTCCAGTTCTGCTTTTTTTACTCACTCTTGTTAATGGGGCTTTTACTGACTCAAGTTTAAAAGTTGCATTAACTGGTGTTGCCAGCTACTGTCTGTTAAATGTCATCATCTTAGATCCTTGGGGTTCTCATAGACTCATGTCACTTCCTTGGTATTTCTCTAGTCTACATTGTTTAAACTCATGGGTAAGTTCTTCTAACTGGTTCCTTCCATTCCAGGTTACCTGTCATTGTCTACATCTTCTGACATTTTCCCCCCACTCTGTCTTCTCGACATCATCCTCTGTGGGTATGATTCCAAGAGTTAAACTACTCTTGGATCAGAGGCATAAAATGCCTTTTATGAATTTGAAATATTTAAATGAATGACTAAATGACGATTAGGTTTCTCACTTTCTCAGAGTCTTAAGATCATATATTTGTAGAAACGACTTCAAGAAAAGACTCTAGATGTCTACTAGAAACTACAAAGTAAGGCCAACTAGATTTTCTGTTGAGAAATTTAGTTTTCCACCTGTGTGGCAGTCAGTGGGTACTGATAGTCGATTAGTAGGCTTATGTATTCCCTTCACATCTTCATAGTTTTGCTTTCAGTAACCTGCTTCATTTTCTGTCCTCTGGGGCAAATGTCGCCTGTAAGAGTTGAAGGATCATGAGAAAGACTTAAGTGTATAACATGCAGCAATGTTTTTAAAATTCTATTTTCTTATATGTGTATTAAAAAATTAAAATAGTCTGTGATTTGTTTAAATTGATCTTTACAAGGCTCTTTAAATAAGCCAAACTTGATAGACTTTAAATCAGGTAATTTGTGCTGGTAAAAATTTCCACAGAAGATAAATTGTCAATTTGAAAACTAGATTCTTAAACTTGTACGCTGAACACAGTCTTTTAGTGATTTCTTGTTGTTGTTCTTTTTTCATGTATGTGTGTTTTAGGGGTGAATGTTCCTGAAATTCCTTGTATCCCAATGCTAAGGCACCTTTATATGAAGTGGGTAAGGCTCACGAAACCACAACCATTTAAAGACTTTCTTTGCATCAGCTTACGAACTTTCGTCATGAGAAACTGTGCAGGTAATGATATACTGTTATGGTGGAATTATACATATGCTATCCTAAAAATGTTCTAAATTTACAAACAATTCATAGCTGTGTTTGTAAATTAATTTATATTATGTTATGACTGCTTATGTTTTGTAACTACCCTTGGAAGATAAACGTACTCGTTTTAAAGATATTTATTAGAAACATGGTTTGTGTTTGATGCTTAGCAAAAACAAAAAGTCAGAATGTCTCTCCTTATTACTCATTGGCTCTTTAAACTTCACTTCTGGACTGTTGTGTAATAAGTTTTTGGCTACTTTCTTTGTCTCTTGTCTCCTAATCCTTCCTATGTGTTGTCTGACCTAAGCATTGCTTTTATTATAGTACTATTCTGTTCAGGGGCCTTCAGCATCCCTAGAGCTTCAATAGAACTACTCTGCTTAACTTTCAAGGTTCATAATAACCAGGTCCCCTTGCTGTCCTTACCTTCTGTTATAGTCAGATTTACCTATTCATTGTCTCCTGCACAACTGTACTAGCTTTCACCTCAGTCTTTGCTCATCCTGTGTTATTGTTTCCTTATTCTGAAATCTGCACTTCCTTCCTCCTCTGACTTGTATACATCTTTCATCCTTTACTTGTGTACATTCTTCAAGTTCTTTTTTCTAGCTTATCTTTCTCCTTTTTTCTCTTTTTTCCTTTTCTTTCTCTCTTTATTCTTTTCTTTCCTTCTGAAGTAGAGCAGATCTTATTTTTATACTTAGTTTCTACCCTTGTATATTGTTATAATTATTAATGTTAATGTTATTTCTGTGTAAATTGCAAGCCCTTTGGTGGATAGGACCATACCTTATATATTGCGTCATCTTCCATAACACCTACTGGCCACATAAATAGATGTTTAAAAGACAGAGTTGTTAACTTGAATGAAAGATCATATTTTCAACTTGGCTTATCTGCATAGTTCTTTTGAACTTACACATATTGAAACTTAAGGGAATGTACAAAAAAATGCCAGTTACCTTTCCAGTGTCATCAAAAAATTCTTGTGCTGAATAAATATACAGGCTAACACTTTGATTTGCAGTAAAAATTATAAATCACAAAGAGCCAACATGCTGACTGCCAATTTAAGATATAGAGTTTATGTTACTCATTTCACTTGCTGGTTTGGAATGCATCTAAACCAATGTATTATTTTTGTTATTTTTCTAGGACCCACCAATTCCTTGAAATATGTCCCTTTAGTGACAGGCTTAGCTTCTGCCCGAAATTTGGAACATTTAGAAATGGTTCGAGTTCCTTTCCTTGGAGGTCTTATCCAACATGTAGTTGAAGATAGCTGGAGATCGGGTATTCCTTTTTCTTTTGTTATTAAATATTTTATTTAAAAATGTTTTAAGTTTTATGTATAAAATTTCTTTAATAAGCGCTTATTAAGCTTTTTTGAATCTTTTGAAAAGAAAATGCTTGTCAGTAGTTACATTTTCTCTCTAGTGTATTTGATGGAAAATAATCACGAGTGTAGCTTACTGTTCATTTTCTATGCAAAGTTAACCTTCAAAATAAATACTAAAGTGATAAGGGGTGTTTTTGCATTATTACTTACTACTAATTTAACAATCCATTCTACTATTTGGAATCATAGATATATTAACAGCTATTTCTAATGGCCTTTGGTCATAAGGGGTGTTTTATGACTTGGACACCCATGCCTCAAAAAAGAATTCAGGATTTAGTAATATTAATGTCTAACTTTTTTTTTTGAGTACTTTATAGTATATAAAATGATTCCATGTTTATCACTTGAATATTAGATCCATCCATCAGATGATGGCTTTTAAAGGAAAAAAATGATTCACTGTATAGATTCCTTTACTATATAAGTAAATAACTATATTGAACAGAATATGCTCCATGTTAAGCATCCTTTTCATTATAAAAAAAATACGAAGAGGTTTAGCTACATAGATAATAGTTGAAAACTCTAACAGTATCTAAAATACAAATGGAAAAGCATCAAATGTCATAGCATTGGTAACAAATAATAGATAAAAATTATCACTCAGTACTAGTAGAATATAATGAAAAGTTAGCACTACATTTTTAGTCAATTAAGTCTGATAATAAGAACACTTCATTATTATTATGTTGCACCAAGGAGGATGTAGCAGGCTCTCTCAAGACCAACAGTATTATTTTTATGTACTTACGGGTGTGACTAATACAATGAAAGTCAGAAGGATGAAGCCCACAGCATGAGCATTCACTAGAGCGAAGGACTGGAGAAAATTGCCAAAAGCTAAGAGCTTGTTTAATGGTCCTAAAAGAGAAGCAGACCTTTCTTCTCTAATCAGTGTTTGAGAGTAGCACTGACTTATATTTTAGTTAAAGGGTCAGTATCCCAAAAAATTAATTCCAGATGGGCTATAGACCCAATTGTGAAAAATACAAAATAACATCTTTAGAAGAAAACTGAGGAGAATGTCTTCACTTTGGGCTGGGTGAAAAATTTTTAAACAGGCTTCAAAAAACACATACCATAAAGAAGAAAAATGATAAAGCAGACTAATTAAAATTAAGAATTTTTGCTCATCAAAATGCATGATTAAAAAGGGAAAAACCAAGCTATAGATTGGGAGAAACTATTTACAGTCAAATAAAGGACTTGTACCTAGAATGTGTAAAGAACTTCTAAAATAAGAAAAAGACACTGGGAAAACACTTGAATAGGCACGTCACAAAAGATTTTCAAATGACCAATAAACATGAAAAAATAATTTTCACTGATCATTAAGGAAATGCAAATTAAATTCTCAGTGTACACATAATCACAAAAATGACTAATATGAAAAAGACAAGCAACAGTGTTAAGTTGAATATGGAGCAATACGGACTTCTTATGTTGCTGGTGAGAGTATGAATTGATACAACCACTTTGGAACACTGTGGTAGTATCTACTAAAGCTGACCGTACACATATCAACAGTTGCATTCCTGGCTTTAAACCCAACAGAAATGCGTGAATTTGTTTACTAAAAGACATACTCAAGATCATAGCAGCACTGTACATGATAGCCCTCAAATTGAAATATCCCACATGTCTATCAACAATGAAATGGATAATTAAAATGTGGAATATTCATACAATAGAATACTGTGCAGCAGTGAGAATAATCAACTGTGGGCACATACCACAACATGGATGATTCTCATAGATGTTTCTAAAAAAGAAACCAGACATAAAAATGTACAAACTCTGATTTTATATATATATATCTACAACAGCAGAAATTAATCTCTTAGTGAAAATTCATTTAGCTGTACATTAAGTATCTGTACTTTTTTTGGTATGTAGATAAAAATTACAAAATATTTGGAAGCAAATCAGTTGAAGTTAAAGTAGTGCTGGTCTCGTTTCATATGATATACTGGAAGATCAGAATTTGTCTAGCAAATGATAGGTTCCCTTCTTTGCAATTCCCTCATGAGCATCTGGTTGTCTAAAATTAAGAGTCTAAATCTTGTAGAGTAATATTTAGATGTTGTCAGAATGCATTTTCAGAGTGATTGGTTTCATCTCTTTTTAGGAAATAAAATTTAGATTTATGGCGGTGCAGCGGTGGCTCAGTGCCAGAATTCTCACCTGCCATGCCGAAGGTCCGGGTTTGATTTCCAGTGCCTGCCCGTGGCAAAAAACAAAAACAAAAAACCTAGATTTACTTTGAAATAAACAACCAGCATATAAAGTGTGTGCTTTTACTAAAAGTGCTTTGGCCAAATCTTGTTGATTCTGTTCTTTTTCCTCTTTAACAAGGTGGTTTTAGAAATTTGCACACTATTGTTTTGGGAGCTTGCAAAAATGCTCTTGAAGTAGATCTTGGTTACCTCATCATCACTGCTGCCCGTAGGTATGTTTCTTCCTCATGCTTTGTCTTTTGTCTGAGAATTTTGTGTTTTTCCCTATTTCACAAAATTGTAGGGGAGTGTGTGTGTATGTATATGTGCATCGTTTTATCATGCCATGTTCAGATTTAAAATATGATGCTGTTTAAATATCAGTTAGATATTAATTTAGCAGTAGTCTCTGTTATAACTAGTGACCAGTCGAACCATACTCATCTCAGCAAGCTCTGGAAGGGATTGCTCACATGTCAGAGAAAAGCAGTTGACTATTTTAAAAAGTGTGGCACCAAAGCTCTGGTGTCTGCAGCGCTCTCAGGAACCATATTCTCAATCTCTGAGTGATTTTCTGAATTTATTGATAGTGATAATATTTGATAGTTAGAAATCTGTTTTAAGGAGCTTTTTCAAAACCCTAACCTATATACTGTTACCACATCTTCATATCACTTCATGCCATATTTACTGTTTCTTGTATATGTAAAGTCTACCTGTACTTTTACTTCTGTATCTTTTCTTTAAATTGAAATATTTTTTAAAACTTTATTCATAAACAGAACTCTTTCCATCAATAGAAATCTATTAAGATTATAAATAGAAGAAAATGAAGCTTTCTAAATTTAAGCAGGAAGGTGGTGTTGCCTATTGTAGAAAGAACTGTTCTCTTTGTTAAAATGGGACATTGACAAAGAAATTAAAGAAATTCCAACACCAGACTCAGAGTTGCACTTTGACTTAATAAGGACTGAGAAAGCACTTGTAAGGAAATAAGCTTCTTACTGATTAATTTATTGTTATTTAATGTGGCTTCAGTATACCACTTAAGAGACGCCCGTATTTGTAAAATACTCCTTTAAGGAAAATATCTCTGATATTCTTTAATATCAGAGGGAGAGATGATTGACATAAGATCATAGATTTCTTTCAGAGCCTTACTTTAGGAGGAGCCTTTGATTCCAATGGTTTTCCTTTTGCTCTGACTTGTATCTCTTTGTTCATAGGTTACATGAAGTTCGAATCCAGCCTTCCTTAACCAAAGATGGTGTCTTTTCTGCCCTAAAGATGGCAGAGTTGGAGTTCCCCCAGTTTGAAACCCTTCATCTGGGATATGTAGATGAATTTTTACTGCAAAGTAAGACATCCCATTTTATCCCCTAAAATTTCTGTAGGAAATTCACTTGATAGATAGACCGTAATTGTCCTGGATATGTCATGATTTAAACTTTTAGTTGCCCTGACTTCTTGAAAAAGAAATTTTTAAATTTAAAATATCCATGATTTCCCATATTCCTTCTGATTTTAACATATTATAGAAAATATAATGATTAACATATACCAACAAAAGATCTTTATCTACATTTGATGTTGTTTCTGTTTTACTGTCCAAGTTTCTTTCCATTCTGCTCTATGTTTTTCACAGAATGCCATCCCTGGTTCCATTTGTTGAATTTGATCATCCACACTTCTTGAAGCTTTTGATGGTCCTCTCAGATGAGGTCCTTTTCCTTGCCCATACTCCTCATTTTCATGACAAGCTTGCTGGGGATTCTGGAATTTCCACATAGTATAAGCAAATAGTAGTCAGTATTCATTTAATAAAGATTGCTGTTGAAAGGCTTGTTCACAGCATTTTCTAGAATGTTTTTAACTGGGAACTCATTCCTTTGGCTTTGAATGCATTTTAATTCATTATTCAAAGTTTTTCCCTCATGGTGTTAGTTTAACATGCAAGAAAATTTCTGCCACCAATGTGTTTTTATTTTTTAAGCATTTTTTTTCTTCCCCATTTAATTTGCAACAAATCTTTCTTGAACTCTCTCCCACTTTCTCATTGGATGACATTTCTTTCTTTGGATATAATTTCCATTTTAGAAGAACATGGGAAGGTTAATTCCTCTCCTCAAGGGTAGTCCAGGCCAAGCAACATGACTTTACCTTTACATTTCTAATTTTGTTATAGTGATGGTTGTTTTGTTTTGTTTTATACTTTGTTGCAGTTTTTCATTAATCAGTCATTTTATGTAGGGGAGTAACTTAATCTTTATAGCTTTGGAAAAGATCCACTTTTCACCAAAATACCTTAAATGCTAAACTAGTATGATTATTTCATATAAAATTAATGTGTTTGACATTAAACTATTCTAGTTTTGAGTGAGATTGCTAACATTTTCTGTACTTCCACAATATTTGTGTAATAACTTAAAATTGTTGGTATGATAATTGATACTGTTTTTGGAATCATTTTTGTTTTTCTTCAGAACTAGAAACTTACAAATCTTTTTTGTTTTGTCAGAATCAAGATTGTCTTTGACAGTTATTCTATAACCAGCTATTTTCCTAACACGTTTCTCTCTACTCAACACACATTTTCAATACCAGAAATTGCTTTACTTTCTTAACTACCATCATCTTATACTTTTCAACATTACTTTGTTTCATAGTCTCTTTGATATTAAATAGTCTCTTAGTTTTGACCTTTTTACAAGTTTTGACCTTTTAACCTCCTTTTCTTCATATTCAGTGCAGTTTAACCATTTCTAGAAGTAATGTTTCTCCTGTGTTCATACTTTGTTCTGTTCCTCCAAGAACTCCTTAGGAGGAGTCTGTTTCAAAATAGGTACCAAAGGATCCCTCTTACGAGATCATCTAGAGAGGAATGGGGGGTCATTACTCATGCTCTTTCATTTAGTGTCTCCTTTTCAGTAACTTAGATTTTGAAGCATCTCTCCAGAAGGTGGAGTGACCCATGGTAAAATTAGAGTAATTTTTTGTTACAAATGATCTGGGAGGAATAAGTAAATGAAACAACCTGATTTCTCTGCAGAGAGAGAGAGAGAGAGATTGCTAAATTGAGGGAATGGGTGTGCTGAAAAGCATTTTCTGTGTAATAGGAATATAAGAAAAGTGTCTGGGATGGATGAGTGGCTTGAATAGGTTAAGATACATAAGATGAGATATGTGAGAAAAATCAGTGACCCACAAATGAGTACTTGGATAGGAGTTCGTTGTTCAAATGGATTTGTGATCTCAGTGCTTCATGTGATGGTGATATTGGTGATTAAAAACTTTGGTAATAGTATTGGGTAGTCATTAGTGCTGGGTCTTTGGAGAGAGAGAGAGAGGATTGAGGCCTGCTTATTAATCATATGACTATAGGCAATTATTTAAGTTCATTTTTTTCTCATATGTTAAATGGAGTTTAAGTCCATTTCCCACTTTTGTGTGGTTCTGAAGACTCAGTGTAAAAATGGTATATATGTTTATAACAATCTCTACACTGAGGAAGTAATCGGTAAATGGTGGCTTTTACTTTTAGATGACCTATGGGCCGAAGAGAAGCACCAAAAATGAATTCCATGTGATGCCATCAGGCTTTGAGGGAGTGTGGAAATCAGGAAATCCTGAGGGGAGAAACAACGTGGTAGTCTTAAAGGGCCAAATTCAAGAAATGAATTTGTCATTTGAGGCTGGAGCATTTCTGTCAACAGTCAGAAAACAGGGTCAGTTCAAGATTTTTCCTATTTTTAAAGAAGAAGGCAGTTTCGTTTTGAGTCCAAAGAGCAGGAAGAGCATCCTCTTCATCTAGGAACTAACTGTTGATTGAAAAATACTCAGTCAAAAGTGTAAAGTCCGTGTGATGTGCAGGCAGCTTCACCAGATAGTCATTGTTTTGTTTGTATTTTGTGTCAGTTGATTGCAAGGACTGTTAAGAAAAAATTATTTAGCTCCTATATGCCTAGCACTGTGTTAGACACTGAAGATGTAACTGAAGTAATGAGGCACAGTCCCTTCTTTCATAGGACTCATAGTCTTGGAGAGTGAGGGACAGAGAGAAATGATGCTAGAAGGCAAGGGGTGAGGTATGTATCCTAATGGTGTGATCTAGGTTGGAGGATCTTCTTTTACTTTCATCCACCCCTTCTAGTTTGTAACAAGGCAGTAAGAAGGAAAGCCCAGTGGCAGTGCGAGAGGGTGTATTGAGTCAGATGTCCACTTTCAAAGTATAGATAGATATTTATCAGCCAGTACCATTGGGTAATTTAAATTCCCCAATTTGCCTTTCCCTACACATGGTCACATTGGACTCCAAAAACATGATCCTTACTATGTTAGGAAGTTGCATTTTTTAAGATTTTGTTTTCCTTTTTAAAAGATAAAATAAAACTAAAAGCTCACTTTAAATGGGACCCAATGTGATATGTTGCTCAGTTATGCTTTATGAATTTTTGCTTTCCTCTTTTTCATTTCTACACAATTGGATTATTAGCGCTCCTTGACTTCTTATATGAATTCTTATTTTGCAAAGAAATAGTACCATACCTACAGAATGAAACCTAAAACCATACTCAAACCTGAAACTGTTGGACAAATCATACAGAATGATCATAAAGAGTGTTCATACTAAATGCCAAGATAAGGAATAGGCAATACTCTATGATACTTATGAATTTTAATTGAAATTGATTTCTCTTCTAGGTAGAATGGCTAATGCAGATCTGGTGAAATATGGTTTGGCTGATGTGGTAGAAAATCCTGGTATCATCACTGATATAGGAATGAAGGCAGTCAATGAAGTTTTTTCCTGTATCAAATATTTGGCAATCTATAATTGCCCCCATCTACATAACCCATACAGTTGGATCTCAGGTACTGTAGACTTAGAAATCCTGGCTATATTTTAGTGGTATTCAAATAATAAGAGTGTCTTCATTTTCTGTGTTTGGTGTAATTGCATTCCATATGTGAAACGTTAATATTTTATTTGGATTGTTTATATAAGATCTGGGAACCTTTGATATCTTGAGTTGGAAGTATGATGCATCTTTGAACTCCTGAAGTTCTCTTCCTAGAAATTTGCACTATCTATGTTATAAATTCAGATGCCTTGATCTTTGTGTTTACTCTTTTTGGGTAGGGTGCATAAAATTAAGGTTAGAAATTGTTAACTAGGATATTGTAGCCATTTTCCCTGAATTATCTCTAAATGGTGCATCATCTTGAAAGGATAAAGTAGGTATGTATATGTCAAAACTTTAATTATGTGACATATTAAACATTAACCTAAGGTTCAATTTTCTATTGACTTAAAATCTTAAACTGTTTCAGGCTTTCCTTCCCTTGCCCCAGCCTCATAATATAGAAATAAAAGTTTTTGCATTTTGTGTTTTTCCTTATGGGTGGAGTTCATTTCTTTGTATGAGATTAATATTATTTTCTGCTTTAAAGCCTCTTAAATATCTGAATAATCAACCTTTAAACAAACTCAGAAGTGGGAGGAGTTTTTATTGTAGTTTCTATTTTAACAAGCAAAGCTCCCTCACTAGCACTTGCAGAACAGACTCCTCTGTTTTTGCCTTAGAGGAATACTATGCCTCCCTGCAAAGTTGGTTTCCAAGCCTGTTTTAGAGATCTAAGGCTTCTGCTGAGGGTACTCATTATAGAAAGGCCCTTGTCTCACATACCCACCAGAAGTTAAATTCTGTCCCTGGCTTAGCTGAACCCAGAAGTTATTAGGAAGTATTAATTTTAGGTTTAGCAGGCATAGATCACTTTTAAAAATAACGTTTATTGGGTTTTTGGTTTGTTTGTTTCTTAAATACAGAAGAGTATAAAGAAGAAAACAAAACAAAAAAGGCCTATAATCCCATCACTCAGAACTACTGTTAACACTTAAAAAATAAAAGTAATACATGCACTTGATAAAAAATTTCAAACAGTACAGAAAGGTACAAAATGAAAAGTCTCTTCTCAAAGGTAGCCACTATCAATGGTTTCTTGTATGTTATTCGGGACAAATTATTTTGTGCATATCACAGCCTATACGTGTATAGCATTTAAAAACGATTTATATATACAAAAGAATCATATATACTAAAGAATCCAGTGTTCTGTAGCTTGTTTTTTTGCACTAAATGTATTTTGGAGAGCTTTCCATTATCAGCAAGCTTTTTCAGCTTTCTTTCATTCTGTTGAAATAGCTGTATAATGTTCTATTAGATGAATGTACTGTAATTTCTTTAACTAGTGTCCTGTTGAATAGCATGTAGGTTGTTGAGTGAAGCACATTTTAAGTCAGGACTGACTTGGTTTCAACTTAATGTTTCTTGGGTTATCTAGTTCTCACAATGGAATTAGGTAAGGAAACATCATAGTTTAGATTCATCAAGTTTTAAAGATTAGAAAACAAGGGAACAATTATTTAAAGAAAAAGGATTTGTAACTTAGCAAAATTTCTCACTTATGGCAAAGTGTTACTAAAACTCTTTCCGGCCATGCCATTTCTTTGCCAGACCACTCAAGATGGACTCGATTAGTTGATATCAACCTGGTGCGCTGCCATGCATTAAAGCTTGATTCCTTTGGCCAGTTTATTGAATTGTTGCCCAGCCTGGAGTTTATTTCGCTGGATCAGATGTTTCGTGAACCACCCAAGGTAAGTCACATTTGAAATAATTTTTGTTTATTTCGATACTCAAGGAACAAAACAACGTATTTCTTTCTGTTTTAATAATAATGCTTTTATGGTCTTATATTTTGGCTTTTTGCCTTCACTGGCCAGCCTCAGTGGAGGCATAAAGGTTGTAGTAATACATGGCCTTGTGTTGTTGTAAATGAACATTAAGGGGTCACCAGAGCAGGAAAAAGAAAAAGTAGGCAGAAAGCTGTCTGTATCAATTCTGTAAACTGAAGATAAAGTAAGAGTAAGGCTGGAAATTTGAGCAAAAGCAAAAATTATTACTCGTAGTTAGTTGAGAGATTAAGTCTCTAATCAGGAACCCAGAATATAAACAGGTATTAGAAACTTATTTTGGAAATGTTTTGATTATTCCTGTCTTTTCTATCCTGGTGGTGTATCTCGGGAAATCTGAAGTTGCCCAATTATACAGAATGTCATTTTAATATTCCTTAACAAATAGATCTTTATATTCTCCTAGTCATAAAAACTTAATGCCTCAACTAATAATGTTCTCTCTTGTCACTTTGTAGTTATATTTCCACTGTTGAAGCAGTGCGATATAGTGGAGAAACTCAGGGTTGAGGTCAAAATACTGGCTTTCAAGTCCCTGCTATGCCATTTACTGACAGTGTCCTGTTGGGCAGATCTCTTTCCGTTGTGCACTTCAGTTTCCTCAGCTGTAAATCGAGGCTTTTAGCATTTTATTTTGCTTGAAGTCTTGTGAGCCCTAAATGAAATCCTTTATATGTGTGTGAAAAATTGACAAAGTTCCATACAAATATTAGTTCTCATGTAAAGATGAAATGAAGAGTTGTTAAAAAAAAAATGAAATGTCCTATATTAACCCAATATTAATAACCACATGATGTGGTTTTGCGGCAGGGCTGTGCTCGAGTTGGGCTGAGTGCAGGCACCGGAATTGGGGTTTCCTCCGCCCTCGTTAGCAACCAGAACTCCAACAATGACAACGATAATAATGCCCAGAACAACAACGCCAATATCCATGACAACAATCACCACCATCCGGATGACTCAGATGAAGAGAATGATTTTCGGCAGGACCTACAGCCAGGAGAACAGCAGTTTGCAGCTGATGGTAACCCAGATCTTTTGTGAGCTCCAGTAGAAATGATTTGATTTTGGATGATATTTCTCTGACTCTATTCTGTTCCATTCTTCTCCTGTTTTAATTTGTCACTTTCCACAGTGAGGGGAGCTAGTTGACAAGGGGTGGGTGAAATTTTCCTATCTGTTAGCTTGTTTGAAAGCCAAGCTCATGATGCCTCTTGTCCACAAAGTTCATAAGGGTATTTACGGAAGGACTGATAGGTGCCATGGGGATTTGGATACAATAATAGCCTTAGAGACCTGGTTAACTGAGACCTGACTATCAGGATTTAGGCAAAGGAGCATTTTTTAATCTCTCTCTGACCAGTAGATAGGTACCTTTAGCTTGAAAGGGGAAAACCCATTTTGGATGTTCCAAGGACTGAAAAACAACACCAACCATGTGCTAGAGAGTGTTGAACATGTTTCTCATACCTTCAATCATTTAGTCTTCATAACTACCCAGCAAATTAAGTACATGAGCTAATAAAGACCTGTTGGATTTTGATTATGTAATCATCCAATCACTATAATGTTTACTGAACACTTCCTCTGTGCCAGCCCATGTGCTCACAGATTCTGCCCCTCTTTTTTTTTTTTTTTTTTTTTTTTTTTTGTAATAGGCAAACTCCGGGAATTGATCCCCGGTCTCTGGCATGGCAGGTGAGAAATCTACCCCTCTTTTAATGAGTAAGGATGATGGAGTGAGATTATTTCCTTACCAGATTTTCCGGTTTCTCAGTTAACCCTTAAGAGCTGTAAAAGGAATCTTTTCTAGTCATTTTCATGTTGCCCTTATGTCCACTGTCTTGAGCATAATGATTATTGAGAGATAGAGTACCCTGGTGTTATGTAACTGTTTTTAAAATAATGCATTCTGTTGTATAGAACATGATTTCCTTTAGGATCACCATGAGTATATAGGTCTAAACCAAGAATCATCTATAGGCATTGTGTTCACTTCCTTGCCTCACATGGTCTCCACAGAACTCTATTTTGGCTCTTGGCAGTATCACAAGGGACCGCCTTACCAAATCCAGCGGTCATTTACCCTTTCATCTTATTTAACATTTCAGCAGCATTTGACATTGTGGCCCACTTTCTTTTGGCATTTTTGAAAACATTTTCTTGTTTTTTCTCCTTCCTCTTTGGACCTGCCTCAGTTTCCTTTGCTTGTCCCAGATTTTGTATTCTCCTTTTGTCCTGGATCTCCTTTTCTGTCTACACATTTTCTCTAGATAAGCCCATTTAGTCTCATGGCTTTAGTTCCAGCTATATGATAATAAACCTTAGATCTTTATTTCCAGGCTCAGCCTTTCTAGTTCTTGAGGTAATTGCAGGTATATCTACCTCTTAATTCTCTTTTCCACATGGGTGCTCCCAGGAAATCTTTCTTTCCTCCCCTCCTCCCCCAAATATAAAAACAAACAATATGCAGAGCCAGTATGTGCAGAGTTATCTCTTTGCCTCGTCCCCTTGTGCCATTGTACATTGTTCAGGTCACCAACACTAAATATCTGGACGTCAAAATGCACAGACCATGCATAGGAAATTGTCGTAACAGCTGCAGTGCAGAACTTCCCCAGTTCTATGAACCTGGTTCTAGTTGAAGTTGATGCACTGAAGAAACTATAAACTCCACAGGAAAGTTATATGGCCATAGGCTTCTCAGTACAGAGTGGAAAATCCCTTCCTTTGTGAAAGCACATGTTTATATAGCAAGAACAGAAACGTGTGTGCAAGAACATTCTGTATTTGATTCTAAGAGAACAGTGAAACTTAAATCTACTAAAAGTTGATTTACAGATATAGTTTCAGTAAATGAGAGACTTGCATACAAATCAGATACTCAAGATATAGGAAAAGCTATTTGACTTAAGCTGTAGTTAAATGGAAGGATCAGTAGGTACTGAGAAGAACTGCTGTCAAGTTTATCTACAAATGCTGAGAAACAAAGGAATGAGCAGACATAAATTTAAGATTGAGTAATTAACAGTTTGGTCAAAAGGAAGAATAAGAATGCCAAGACGGGGCGGGCCGCGGTGGCTCAGCGGGCAAAGTGCTTGCCTGCTATGCCGGAGGACCTCGGTTCGATTCCCGGCCCCAGCCCATGTAACAAAAACGGAGAAACAGAATACAATAAAAAACAAGAAAATGTTTCAAAATGTTTCCCTTTCTTCCTTCCTTCCTTCCTTCTCTCTGTCTTTCCTTTAAAAAAAAAAAAAAAAAAAAAAAGAATGCCAAGACGGCTGCAGCATTTGTAGAGAAATGTAATGAAGACTGGCAACAAAAAAACAGGTTCTATATATCTCCAAGGTGACAGTATAGCTGTATTTTTAAATTAAAAATATATATACGTGTGTGTGTATGTGTGTATATATATATATATATACGTATATATATATATACATGCACACACATATATAAGGTAGATATCTTTAAAAAATGAAGAGCTGGAGAAAGGGTGACTTAATCAAAACAGAGTGGTACAGGACTTCAAAATAAAAACAATCAGTGGGAATTACTGTTAATTGAAATAGCCATTCATCTTTGATGATTCTACTCTTTAGGTAAAACAATGGCAATGTTTTTAAAAATTTTAAAAAATTAATTTGAGTCTGGTATTGTCATACTGAATTTCTAAATGTAGAATTTTAAAACTTTTCATACAAGTGCCTTTTTATGCATGAACTAATCCCAGAAATGAAACACAACTACCTTTTTTTTAGTTTTGCATGGACAGGCACCGGGAATTGAACCTGGATCACTGGCATGACAGGTCAGAATTCTGCCTCCTGAGCCACCGTGGCTCACCCCACAGCTATTTTTTATCCTGCTGTATTTAACTTCTTCAACGTACCTGATGTAATTTAATTTAAATAAAGGATGTTGTATAGTTTTAAAAGCCATTTAATTTGTATAAATTAATTGGCTTTGCTGTAAGCTGCTGTAATAAATCATGGTGTTTTGCAGTAAGCATTACCATTAAGCCACAAACTAAGACTAAGAAAATATCTTCTTACAAAGTATTGTATTGATTTACCAAGATATTATGATTTAGTAAGGATGCTGTCTTTCTTAGGTTTGTACTACGATGTAGAATATTTTATTGTGAGCTAAATATTTTAACTGAAAAGATAAGTTCATTGCCTGGATTTTGCAGCAGTCTAAAATAGAATAGATGTTCACATCTATTAACAATTTATATTTGCCTGACATAACATTTCCATGTGTCACAGTCTTCTGTAATTGCTAAGGCATATTGTCAAATTATGATATGTAATTACTTTTGAAGTAGTTGTAACAACAAAGCATAGTTTTATGTATGCATCATTTAACTAATCTTTCTTGATTTAATGCATAAATCCCAAGACTTAATGCTTTTAAATAATACGTTGCTGTGTCAATCCCAAATTAACCACTAAGTGAAATTGTTCTGCAGCTTTCATTTATGGCAGTGATTCTCAGACTTGAACGTAATCAAAATCACCTGGAGGAGTTGTTAAAAAACAAATTGCTGGGCTTTACCCCTATAGTTTTTGAGTTAGCAGGTCCTGAGTGGGGCCAGAGAATTTCTAATAAGTAATGAAGTAATGCTGAGATGGATGTGCTGGTCTGGGACCACACTTTGAAACCACTGATTTATGGGAAGTCTTATTTTTGAAGCCAGAGGGCATCCTGCCATCTGAAAAATAATCCCAATAAATGTATTTTTTTATTTTGGCGCAAGTGATTATTAATCACTTGATAGTATTTCTCATACTGGTGATTGTTACATGCATATTACTTTGTTAAAAGGCAGTGAGTTCTCTTTCCTTTTACAATGAGTAATGAAAGTGATAAATTTCTGTTCAGGTTTCATATAAAGGAGACTAGTTAATATAGCTGTATAAGCAGCTGAAACCTATTAATGTTTATGTTTTTTATGACTGAAATAACATTTCAGCTAAATAAAACATTTGGTAAATATTGATGCTTATTAAAAATTAGTTTACATAATTGTGTAAGTTAAAATTGTTTTGAAAAAGATGTACTGTCCTAATATAAAATATTTTGAATCAAACAAAAGATCTGAACAAAAAATCATTTACACATTCCCTATCCCAAAGATAACTACCATCCTATTTAATTACTGAAGAAGACAAATTGAGACAAAATCTTTTCTTTTCTTTGCTCCACCACCTGCTTTCTATAACATGCAGTCCTTTATTAGGTATTGTTTATTATCTCTAAAACCTCTCCCCTGTCTGTCTGTGTCTCTTCTTTCTCACTTAAGTCCAAGCCTTTTTTACCAAAATGTTTTAATAGGCTTCTAACTGATCTCCCTGCTTCCTCTTTGGTCCTACTAAATTCAGTTCTTAGATTCTCTAGGGTAGCCTTTTTTAAAATATGGACCCAACAGTGCTGTTCCCTAAAGCTTTCTAGTAGTTTTCCCACTGAGGTAGAATAAAATCCAGTTTCCTCATTGGGGCTACAGGCCCTACAGAGTCTGGCCTCTCTTTTCTTGTGCTACTCTGCATCTCACACACCATGCCTTTTCATGCCAAGATATGGCACTACTTCTTTAGAATGTCCCTCCCTTGATCTTTGCATGGCTGGCTCCTCCTTTACTTTTAGATTTTAAATGTTAGTCTCAGAGATGTCTTCCTTACCACCTTATCTTAAGCAGTCATCAGTTCATTCTCTGATTATATCATACTCTTAATTTTGTTACATAAGACATTACCATCAGATACTACTTTTCCTCTCTATATTAAGTTCCATGAGAATAGGAATTTTGAATATTACCACTGTTTCTCAGCACCTAAAACAGTAACAAACTCATTGTAGTAGATGCTAAATAAATATTCAAATAAATGAATATAAGGAAATATGTTTAAAACATTATTTGAATTATTAAATATTTCCACAGAAAATTCTGATCACATAGACATGAATGTGTTGATCTTTGTGCCATTCTCTGCATAAAAACTTTGTGGTTCCCCTCTACCTATAGGAAAACAGTTCTAAGCTCTTTAGCAAGGCTTTCTAAGATGCTTTCAACAATTCAGTGTGTAGACTATCTTTTTAACCTTGTTTTTTCTTTCATACCCTCATCTCAACACAAATGCTTGTTATTTAGTTTCACTGGACTACTCACTCTTCTGAAAAATGTAATATAATTCTTAGTATGGAAGTATATGAAATGTCATCTCATTTCAGTGAAACCTTCTCTGTCCCAAGAGGAAAATTAGATACCTCTTTGTTCAGTTGCACTTATGCACTGTTTTACCATGTAGTGAAATATTCTGTTCTTACTGTTGTGCCTGCTGGAATTGGTGTGTCCTCTTTGAGAAAAGCAAATACTCTCTTTGTCCATCTGTTCATAGCTCCTCTATTGTAATGGGTTCTAGAGTCAGACCTCAGTGCAAATCCTAGAACTAACTATAAATTACTAGCTCCCCTAAGTTTGAGTTTCCTTAGTTGCACAAATGGAGCTAGTAATAACTTTTTTATAGGGTTTCTGTGAGAAATAAATTAGATCGTGTCTATAAAGCATTTAGCATAGAACTATTAGAAGCTGTTCATAATTGTTCATAAAGATTGAGTAAAAAAATATAAAACATTGTGTTTTATGGTGGAAGATTTCTAGGCAAGGGTTTTTTTCCTCATTTGGGCCCTGAAAGAAATGTTGATGTTGCGGGCTAGAGCTGGGCAAGGATTTGGGAGGGAAGACTGAGCAGAAGGGGGAATAAACTGTTGTGCATATTTAAGATCAAAGCAGGTCCCACTGTCACCTTGAAATCTCAAGCCTCACTACTGTATATTCCAGTGACAGTTATCTGAATGGTGTCATTTTGGCTTAATCATATTTTGCCTATTTGTTAACTATGTAAGTTTGTCTCATCTCTTAAGAAGATCCTGTTTAGTTCTTTCAGAAGTGGGATCTTGTTTTCCCCTTTATTTATTTCAGTCAAATGTTTGGTTTATTTATTTCACAACAAATACTTATTGAGCACCTAGGAATTGAAGATATAGTGATGAACACAATACCTCTGCTGCTCTGGGTTAAGGCCTAGCTGGTACATGTGAAGGATGGAGCTCATATTGTCCTAACTCAAACTTGAGATAAAGATGCTTGGGTAGTAAGAGGGTACTGGATTAAGTGCCTTGAATACTGACTTGAGAGTTTGGATTTAATGATGTAAAAAGCTAGTAAAGCTAGGAATTTATTCAGAGTCCTTTTGGGAAAGTGACCATTTTATCTTAAGAAGGTAGAGTAAACTGATTATAGCTTATTAATCCAAAATTGTCCACTGACATTATCCTCTAGAATAATTTAAGTATAAAATTACATGCCATTCTCTAATGGGGACTATTAACTGTAGTGAAAGCTTTGAAGGAAATAAATCATTTGAGTGATAGTAAAATGTTAGCCATGTATTTAGTACATTTGTTAATAATCTTTGCCATATGTTAGTCAAAAAATGATACCATAGCCTTAAGAACATAGGAAGAGAAAGGTACAGTTTGAGCTTGCCTATCCAATACATCCTAGTTTAGCTGGCAGATAAGCAAGACTCATTGCTTATAAGATGACCACAAGGTTTCCCAGTAGCTAGTTCTTATCACCTTCCAGCACATGTAGCCAAGATTAACAATTCACATTTGCCTAACAGTGTGTGTCTAAGGCACGTTGGAAAGTGCCTCTAAGCACTGTCTCCCTCGAAGATCTTCCAGCACATAGCTTTTAGATGGAGACAGAAAAATCTCTTGTTGTATTTCCAGGGATGAACATAGCGCTTTCTTCTGGCTATTTGCCTTGTTCCTGCTTTTGTCTTAAAAGTGCAGTACTTTCTCCACCAAGTGATACTTTCTCACCTGTGATTTCCTCTTCTGTAGAATAATTGAAGAGAAAATTGTTCGATTGTTGTTACTGTTTTCTGCAGTGAAGCACAATTATACGGAGTTCTTCTAGAGGGTCTAACAACCATGAGGTTTTTTACTCCTCAGAAGTGCCGCAGTTTTTGCCTGTCAGTTTGGTTTTTATACCTCATGGTTTGCTCTTTGTTTATTTTTGTTTCAGCATTGAATGAGATGGAAGACATAGTACAAGAAGATGGAGAGGTGGTTGCTGAGGGTGAAAATGAGACCCCAGCTCAGAGTCAGGCAGTTATTCCTGCAGATGTTGATGAAGAACAAGCAGGTAATCCTGTGACTCTTCCCACAGTCATTGTTCTGAAGAGTAGGGCCTGACTAGTGACGAAAGTAAAACATTATTGAGAGTGTTTGATTTTTGAGCTTACAGCTAATGATGTGTTACATGATATTCATTATTAAGACCTGTAATATATTGTTGGTATTCTCCTTGCTGCAGACATACATCTTATTAAAGTTTGTTTGGATTATTTGTAACTGGTAACAACTTCTCTTTCTATTATGGCCTGTGTGTGTGTGTGTGTGTGTGTGTGTGTGTAGAAAAAGAAAGTACTGATTGCTGTCTGTTGTACCCTCCCCTCATTTCAGTAGGATGGGGGTATGATGGTAGAGGAGGTATGACCTGACTAGAAAATGGGCCAAGCCGTAGTCTCCATTTGCCCTTCATTGACTTATGGCAGACCATAAAGTAAGTAGGCCCTTCAAGATGACCTAATGCAACCCTTCATTTTACTGTTGGAGAAACTAATATTCTTTTAAAAGTTTGAGTGATTTATTCAAGAATACTCAGCCAGTGAACGAATTGCAAAACACAGATTAGAACTCAGGTTTCCTGATTTCTGGTACATTGGAATATCACTTTGTCTTACAATTGAAAATATCTAACTCCCCTTACTTTATGTTGTTTACAGATGCAGTCATTTATTCAACAAATATTTATTGAATACCTGTTCTGTGTCAGGTATTGTGTAATTTGACAGGAAAAAGACAGCAAGCTTCCTTGGCTCTTACATTTTATTTATGAAGCTAACATTTAGTCAGTGGTCAGAGAGAATTGTTTCCTAAGAGCTAAAAGTTTACAGGGTGTACTGCCAAACAGATAAAGTATTTTTCGCATAAATATAAGCACTCAACCAAAATGAAATATGCATCCAGCCTTTCAATATGTGTGTGTTACATACAGCAAGATAGACATATTAAGTTTAAGAATTCAGAAAGTTGCTCAGTAGTCCCATATGATTTTGAGGTTCATCTTCATTTGTTTTGTTTTGGTTCAAATATTTGCAAAATTAGAAAAATATCTAACACATTTTTTAGAAAAAGATCATTATAACTTATTTTTGGATGACTTATGCGACTTTTTGAAATACAAACACTCCTGAAGGAAGATGCCATAGAATCTATTTTAATTTTAATTTACTTTTGGAAATGTATAAAGTAGGTTGGCAATTCACCATAATTCATGTTTACATAATGCTTTAGAGTTGAAGTGTTATCACAGTATGTCATTACATGCATGTTGCATTAAAATGGATGATAAGGGTGGCTCCACAGATCAAAATCATCTGTGGGCTTCCCATATCTCTGGAAATAGTCCTTTGAGACCCTTTCTTGGGCCAAAAATAATTGGTAGGCCTGTGCTTTTTGTTTTAGGACCCAGTGGTCTTCAGCGTGTAGTAAAACCAACCCCAATTACTGTTCATGATTCAGAGAGTGATGATGAGGAAGATAGTCTAGAACTCCAAGAAGTCTGGATTCCTAAGAATGGTGCTCGGCGTTATTCTGAGCGCGAAGAGAAAATCGGAGAATCAGTGCAGTCCAGGGAATTGTCAGGTGAGAGACTATATCTTACACTGACTCTTAGTGAGAATCACTGTGAGAACCAGCACACTTGGCCTTTATATGATGTATCCCTACCACAACTTGGGGTGCATTTAACATATATCCTTCTGAAATTTGATAGGAGGCAAGAAAAGTGGTAATCCGAACGAGAGGGGTATCTGGGTGGTGCTGTCCTGGCCAAGTGTAGCACTGCAGAAATGTGGGTTGAAGCCTCAGGAAAGAGAAGACATAATGATAGTGAGTCCCACAGTAGACTTTAGGAAATAGTGGCCTCAGGGTATCAGGAATTAGTGAGTTTGTGCCTTATGCAAAGGATAACTGCTGAATAATCCAGAACAGGGAGCGAATAACTTTTACTTAGTTGATAATCTTTCTCATTGTATAGTTAGTATTGGTGGCTGGTTTAGTGCTTGAGGGGTCCTAAAACATTTTTTATAATCCCCTACCTTCCTTTAAATCTAGGTAATAGCCTTCTGCTATTTGCCTCACCAAGAAAATTTAACTTTTAGGTTCGTGCTTCTCCCTTGTTTTTCCTTTCCTTTTGTTTCCCACATGCTTACCACTTTTTAGCAAAGGATGAATTATTTGAAATTGTCCACTCATTTTACACTGTGGTTTTAAGGAATTTTACAGAAACTGAAATTTAGGAAAGTGAATGTGACCAGCTGACTGACCTAATTTTTCCTAGAAAGTTCAATTTCTGAATTTAGAAACTAAATCTTCTGTCAGCCAGATAGGACTTCTTTCTTTATATATATTCCTTGAGCCTTACTGTGCCCCAGGTTCTTTGTTGCTATGAGGGATATGTATAAATAACTCATGATCTTTCTCTTGGAAACCTCTAGTCTGTTTGAAGAGTCAGGTCAAGACGATTGATAACGCTATTACAAGGCATGCGCTACAATTTGGGGAGGGGAGCAAAAGAGATTAAACAGAGATCTGAGGCTGATGAATTGATGTGAGCAAAGGTCCTGTGGTAGTAAGACAGGAATACATTCAGAGAACAGTTTGGGTGGGAGTATTGAAAGGGGATAATAATGGTAAGACAGTTTGGAATCAGATCATGGAGAGAGCCTTGAAGGCTGAGCTAAGGAGTTTGAATTTTAAACTGGGTAGGCAGGCACCAGGGAACTATAGAGAACTTTTGAGCAGATAAGTGATATGATCAGTTATACTTGAAGGAAAATCAGTATACTTTGTTTCCTGTTCCAAATTTACTCTTGCCTTTTGTTCAGAATTTATACTGAAATCTTTTCTTTTCCTCGGGCCATTCTTCTTTTTCTATAAGCAGTAAGTGGAAAAGGCAAGACTCCACTTCGAAAGAGGTACAACTCCCATCAGATGGGCCAGTCGAAGCAGTTTCCCCTCGAGGAAAGCAGCTGTGAGAAAGGCTGTCAGGTGACCAGTGAGCAGATCAAAGCCGATATGAAAGCAGCTAGGGATATTCCTGACAAGAAAAAAAACAAGGATGTTTATCCCAGCTGCAGCAGCACCACCGCCAGCACAGTGGGAAACTCCAGCTCACACAGCACTGCTTCTCAAAGCCCCGACTTTGTAAGGACGGTAAACAGCGGCGGCTCTTCCGAGCCTAGCCCTACAGAAGTGGATGTGTCCAGACAGTGTGTCTGCTCCCCCGGTGGGTCAGAGAACTGTGAGGCCATGGAGGAGGGAGATGCAGAGAGTTCTGTCTGCCCCAGATGCTGCTGTCACAGGCCCCAGGAATCCCAAAGGAGAACTAGCAGATGTTCTGATGAGGAACGTCCTTCAACCAGCCGAGCCTGTGTTGTGAATGGCCCGGATGGTACGAGATCCGCCTTTTCCTTTAGGACTCTGCCACAAGGGGGGTCTTCAGGCCCAGCACATGATGAAAGGACTAATGGGAGTGGCTCTGGGGCTACAGGTGAGGACAGGAGGGGGAGCTCCCAGCCTGAGAGCTGTGACGTGCAGGCTAATGAAGACTACCCTCGGAGGCCCCTAACAAGGGCCAGGAGCAGACTCTCCCATGTACCGCTGGTATCTGAGTCAGGTATGACAATGCTCTCAGGATTAGCACCTGCAGGTTAGGACTTGACAGAGGCATTAGTTTGTTCTACCAGTTTTGTTTTGTTTTTATACATAAAGCCAGTTTGTCAAATTGAATTTTATTTGGGGGTTCTGTGGATCATACAAACTATGAACTAGTTTTTAGCAGTGGTTGGGAGGTGGGGGCAGGCGTAAAATAGCTTATAAAACATCCAACTCAGAAAAAATCAAATGATTCAACTTTTTAGAAAATTACCTATCTAATGATTTGTATTTACTTAAATACAATATTGATTCTGAGATCTAAGCCCCAACAGATGAACTGTTTTCATCTTATGCTTAGAAAAATCTTAACTCTTAGTGGAAGCCTTAAACTTTAGCCAAAAGGTAAGGATCTGAAGTTGTTGGGCTGGGGGAACATATCTCAGTGTAGCAGCCTGCGTATATACCCTATTCTGCCTCTGCAGTACTGAGTCTTTTTTTTTTTTTTAGTTTTGATTCCAGTTAGCTTTGCCAGGAGAAAGGCAGGTAAGTACTTAGTTTAGCTGAGAATTATTTTGGTGAAGATATACTCAAAATATATGTGTGTATATAATTTCACTAGTAAAATAAATAAACATAATAATATTTGTCTGTCCATATCTACATAATAATGTATGCCAAGGCAATAGTTTGGGAAGGATGTTAAGCACATTTCTTAATCAGGATTCTGTTTATATTTCTGTCCTTATTTTTAAGTAATCTGTCATGCCTTCATTAAGTCATTAATACCTGTCAGTGAATAATAATACATTTTAATTCTCTCTAAGTATTCCTCAATTTTAAAATTTGAAAATCATACCCAGAATATAGGCAGTCACTTGCTTTTTTATATCCTCAATAGAGCTAATTGGATCATGCAGGCTTAAATTAACAAAAATAAGCTTTCTTACAATAAACCCGACCTTTATTTAGTTATGTGCTAATTATTATAGTTGATTATGATCATTAAATACAATATTATTAAAATTTATTTTTATTTGATGATTTCATTATTCTTTACAAACAGTTCTGCTATATAGTGAGATTACTTCTCCCAGCTTGCATTTTAAATGTTTTATGACGTCTTTTGTTGCATGTTTTTTCATTTTGTAAAGCGAGATCTACATATTTCCTTTATCATTTTGTTATTTGTATCTTGTAAAAGGCCTTCCCTTCAACTTAGTTGAGATAAATGTTCACATCTTCTCATTTTTTTAGAAAAATATTCTCTTATTTTCTTCTGATCAGTAGGAGTTTATTTTAATCTGTGGGATCTAACTTTATTTTTTATTTGAAATTGTCACCAAGTTATCTCAGTACTATTTGTTGTTTTCCATTCTTATGCCATTATTTTGAGATGCTCATTTATCATGTACTAAATTATTAAATTGTTTCAACGTTCTGGCTTTTTAATTGTTTTTCAAAATTTCCTTGGCTGCCCATACTTTATCATTTATTTTCATAAATGTATTGTGTAATAATTTTGTCAAGTTCCCCCAAAAATCTTCTTGGTTTTTGTTTGAAATTGCGTTCGATTGATCAGCTGAAAGAAGAATTGTCATTTTTATAGCATTGAGTCTTCCTATTTAGGGTCTAGTCTGTCTCCAGTTTTATTTGTTGTATGTCTCAGTAAGTTTTACGGTGTTTTGCTTGTGTGTTTATTTTGTATTATTTTTAAATTATATATCCTTCACATTACTGTTTGGGTTTTTATTTATTTTTTGCCATGTATTCTGCTGTCCTCTCTAAAAGTTCCATCTGGCCTATTTACATTAGTCATAATAAAGAATAGACATTTATCTTCAGTGATTTCCTGGATTTAAAAAAAAATCATTTATATAGGGCTGTTTGTTTTTCTTTAGAAGAATTATATCTATTACTTTGGGGTTTTTTCTGTTTTTTTCAACTTGAGAAGACTTCTAATATATGTAACTAGAATGTTTTTGATAGCCAAATTATTTCTTAATATTTTAAAAATGCCAGACAACCAGGCCCTTATTTTGAATAACCAAATAACATTTCCCCAGGTTTTCTGTTAAAGTCCTGATTTTAATATTATCCAGGCCTCTTTTGGAAAGAGAAACAAATTGTTTAGGTGGTTAGCAACTTATTTTTAATCTAGTATGTTTTAGATACCTATTTTGCCTCTCTACTCCAAAAATTTTAAACACAGAAATTCAAACTAATAAAGGAGCAAACTTGATTTAGTGTTCTGATTTAAAAAAAAATAGCTTCAAGGAAAACATTCAGTTTTTTATTTGGTGTTTGATTTATGGCCTTGTGTAGTGTTAAAGCCATGTTAGAGGCTAATGTGATTATTTGTTTTGTGAATTACCTATTTTAAGAAAAATATACCTATAAATTCTTTCTTCATCATATATTACTTTATAAAGTAAATATCACAAAAATAGCACATCAGGTTTTTAAAAAATAGCACTTAAGATTAATATGATATTCATAAATACTAAACTCTTTTCCTTGACATGTATACCTCAAGACTAAATTGGGTCTGCTTTTCTGAATTTCTGGGGCATCTTCTAAGTCATAATTCTGGATTTTAGTGTCTGCTTTTTGCTGTTATATTCTCAGCTTCTAGCACAATGTTTTACATATAACATGGGGCTCAGTGAATAATTGTTAACTTAATGAGTATGTTGATGCTAATGAATGTATGAATCACAAAGATTTGTTCCTAAATGATTAATAATTCCTAAAGAGGAAGGGAGGCATAAGAGAATAACAAACATTGAGTAACCTTTGTTTTTCAAGGTTGTCTACATGAAATGTGACTTAGTTTTATAACTTTTCTTGGAAAATATAAACCATCAATTTGAGCACTTAGTGGAGCAGGAAATTAAACTTGGAAGTCCATTTTCTGTTCAATTAAAAGTGGAGGAGAGAGGGCAGGCCATGGTGGTTCAGCAGGCAGAGGTCTCGCTTGCCATGTCAGAGACCTGGGTTCAATTCCAGGTGTCTGCCCATGAAAAAAAAGAAAATGTAGAGGAAAGAGCAATCCAGGAAGGTGTAAGGTTTGCAAATCAGATCATAAAAGGAAAATGCTAATAGAAGATCTTTATATGAAAACTGTCATGGAGGAAAGGAAACAAGACATTTTTGTTTAGTTTTCATGGTACTAGAGGAGAGAACCAGGACCTATGAATGGTTGTAACAAACACGTGAGTTTTGGCAGTCATGATAGATGCTGCCTTTAGAAGTTTCCTTATCAATGAAGATAAGCATTGCGCATGAAGTTTCTTCAGGAATACTGTGGAAGAAGGCCTTCACAGAGTTGACTGGATCAATAGTTGTCATGTTTTCTCCGGAACCCCAGGATTTTGCTTGGTTTCAGGGGCCTTGGAGGAAATTTGATGGATAGAAGTCTTGGGCTCCCTTTTAAGCTTCAACCAAAGCAGTTGTTTTCAATTGTTTTGCATAGTGAGATTTCATAAAGATTTTAGATTGTTGGGGGAAAAGTTGTGGTGTATAAAAAAACACTTAGAATAGACTTCTAGAGTTAACATCTAGCCCCCGGCCTTTCATCAACTGCAATATTTGCACCTGTGTTACCGTGTCTTTCCTTGTGATCTTTCATGTTAGATGTCACAAAATTATCAAGTGAACTTGGATATGAAAAATATAGAGAGGATAGAATTCATGAAGCTCAACCTTATTTCATTTAATACATACTCTGCTACAGCCTTCCTTAGTATCAAAAATGAGGACAGTGGGTTTTAGTGTCTTTTACTTCTTAATTTTAATTTATGAAGTGAACTTCAAGCTTGTTTTGCCTCAGTGTCCTCATTCGTAAAATGAAAATAATCTTATTTCAGAGGGTTCCTGTAGGATTAAATGAGTTAATGTAAGTAAAACTGTTAGAACCATGCCTGACACAGTAAGTGCTCAGTAAATGTGTTATTCCGTTTAAGTACCTGTGATGCAGTAATTTATTCAGTAAATGTTGAGTGCCAGTTCATTCAACAAATGTTAATTTTAGCAAATTGTGTCTGACATTGCTATAAAGGTGAAATAAAAGTGTCATTGCCATCAAGGAGCTCTTAGTTTAAATGGTGAGACAACACATGTATACAGAGAACTACAGAGGATATATAATGTTTGGAGATCCATAGTAGGATTTGTTAGAGCAGATGACATTTGAGCTGAACCTTGGAGGGATGTGTGTAGTAATTCAAAAGTCAGGTCAGGAAAAAATGTTCTGGTCAGGAAGTTAGAGTGATTAATGGCTTCAGAGTTATTGATACTGAGAGATGATTAGGCTATGGTATGGGATAAATTGAGAATGGGAGGGACTAAATCATGGCTCCAGGTTTCAGACATTCAGACATATTCACTAAATGGTGGCTAAAAATTTAGTGGTTTTTTTTGCAAAATGTGAGTATAATCCACCAATAGGATGGCTTAAAGCAGAGAGATTAGAGACAGGAATGTTAGATTTTTGGAGTGGCCCAGGTATGAAAAGGAATGTTATGTTTGATGTAAATATGTTTGAGATAAAGAAGGGTGATCTTGTTTTATAACAGTCAGTTAAGAGATGCCAGTCTGACGATATTCCATTAGGAATCAATTTGTATATTTAAGAGATACCTTAATAGAGTTTGTACATAATCTATTGTACTCTGTTGAAGGAAGGAAACCAGGGCTAAAGTGTGGATTTCCCTCTTGCCTTTTCCAGAGGTTGCCAAAACAAAACCACGTCATGCGATGAAGCGGAAGCGAACAGCGGATAAGTCCACAAGTACCAGTGACCCTGTGATTGAGGATGACCATGTACAGGTGGAAAACACCTCACTTACCTTTGACAGTGGCCAAGTTCTTGAACTAAATGTTCCACCTTTAGGTGGTTTTTTTGTTCTTAAGATAAGAAATTAGTAGCTTCTCAATTGTGTCAGTGAGAGCATTTAATTAAGCTTAGAAAAAAGTATGCACACATGTAAATTTTCAACTTTTCACCTTGTAGGTCCTTGTATTAAAATCCAAAAATCTTGTTGGAGTCACTATGACCAACTGTGGAATCACAGATCTAGTGTTGAAAGACTGCCCCAAGATGATGTTCATCCATGGTATGTATTTGGGCCCATATCATACAAAAGCATTAAAAATGAGTTTAAAGAATTAAGGGCTCAAATACTACAATTACATAGCTACCTTTTTTTCAAGTAATTGTTGTTGGATTGTTTCTAATTCTGTCCTTGGTCTATAGTTCTCAAATAATTACTCCAGAGTATTCATGAGGGTTCATGTGCAGAAATTTTGATTCATCTTTTAAAATCACTAATTCCTATTGGAGTTTTCTCCTAAAGTAAAAAACATGAGCCCCTGAAAAGCACAGAGATCATAACAGAAGGGAAGTAGCAGCCTTGCTTTAGAGCAGCATTGTAAAAGCTTTCAGTCTTTCAGTTCTCCACCTCTGAACTCTGTGAGTTTAGCACTTAGCCTTCAAATTCTGGTGGTTAGCTTCTCATTCCTATCTCTACTTTGAGAATCAGACTGCTTTTCACCTCTGAAGTTGACTGTGATGATTCTCCACATGTCACCTCTAACCTAGAGATGGATCACATGCTCTCAGTCTTCTTCCCTTAAACCAAATGGTGTAGCTCAGCTTATCATGGCACAGATCTTGGATAAGTAACTCAGTTTCTAGACACCAGCTGACTCAGTGAAGAGTAGAGAAGATGACTAAATGGAAAGATAAGATGAGATGGATATTAGACCTGACCGTAGCCTTTTCTGCTGTTATGTAAATAGTGGTTTGGTTGGACCCTTATCTGTGATCTTCTCCCTCTTTCCTCCCATTCTTCCTCCAAAACAGCTTCCCCTTCCTCCCAAAATGATGGAGAATAAGGAGCTAAAAATGAGCCTGGAAGAAGACGTGCTCAAAATTAATTACAAAGCTAGAGTTTTTAGGAAGATGATGGCATTTGGGTCAAGAATGTTACAGAAGATGTTTTTATGAAATAGTAAAACAATTAGGCATATCAGACATAAAGTTTTATGTCTTTCATTTGTTCCTTTTTCCACCCTTGAACCAAATTGAAATTTGAAGTAAAAGAGGGAAAATATTTTTCTGGAACTTGTAGACTCTTCCCAATTAAATGTGTTTATTTTATCACAGTTAATTTTTAATGTGACCTCATGTTTTATGTATTAAATAACAGGAAGGATATTTAAATCATGTTTTAAACGAGCACTATTCAGTAGAACTTCTGCGATGAAGAGATGTTCTCTGTCTTCACCATTTAGTATGGAGCTACTAGCTACATCATCTGCTGAGCACCCGAATTGTGGCTTGGGCCTGAGCAACTGAATTTTTAATTTTATTTAATTTTAATTAACTTAACTTTAAATAGCCACTGGTATCAGTGGCTACCATATTGGACTATACAGCTTTAGATTAAAAAATTCAAATATTTCTGAGGTGTGTTGTTCTTAAGGTTCTGCTTTTATACTTCTGATAGGAATTAAATTCACCCTTACCCCTTTCCTCTGGATGACTCCTAAGACATACGTGAATTGTTACAGGTTTATTTTACCATTATTCATCATCATTCATTCCTTTCAATAAATATTTCCTAACCACTCTTACATTTGGGCAAGTAAGTTCTCTAGAATTTGATTTCTTTAACAGTAAAATCTTACATAGAAGTAGTACCTTAATGTCCCTTCTGGCACAAAAGATATCTTTTTTTTTTTCAGCTAGAAAGAATCACATTTTCAAAATAGTTTGTTAGCTACCAGTTGTTTGCTATGATAGTATTTGACCTATGTTAAAGATGTTTACAACTGCAGTATGAGTTGGTCTGGTCCTCCAAAGATGATCCCAAACAGGCTATACATTGCTTTGTTATTTTGTATAATGATTTATGGAGCTTATTGTTTTCATTTTGTAGCTACTAGGTGCAGGGTACTGAAACACTTAAAAGTAGAAAATGCACCAATTGTAAACCGATTTGACTATGCACAATGCAAGAAACTGAATATGGATCAGGTACTGGACCAGATATTAAGGATGCCTCCTGAAAGAAACCGTATCATCTACCTACGCCCAATGCAGCAGGTAACATGCTGTGCTCCTTTCTGATGATGCATAGATTGTGCTGATTTTCTTTTTAGTCCTTTAGTCTTTAACATTTTCGTACTTGGCATTTATTCACGTGCTCAACCCACAGTTATGATTCTTTAGTTTCTACAGAGTTCTAACCAAGCTAGACTATCTTGCCAATATTCTTCATTAATCCATCTCTACTAGATTTTTGTAGGAACTTTTATGATGAGGGGGGTTGATATTCAACAAGTGTCTATACTTATTAATAATTACCTGTGGTTAAGATCACAGACTCTGCTTTCAGACTGCCTGCTTCATATTCCGACCTGGAGTAGATTTATTTAACTTCTATGTCTTAGTTTCTTCATCTGTAAAATTAGAATAATAATAGTACACCCAGTGTTATTTTGACTGTTAACTAAATTAATACATTTGGACAGTTCCTGGTTTGTAGTAAGCAGTCATATGATAGCTGCTGTTATCATCATTCATATTATTATATTTATATTACTGTTAATACCATTCTTATCAATTTCATTATTATTGAGTAAATATTGTATGTGAGGCTCTGTGTTTGATGCCAAAATACAGTTTAAAGGAAGTATTAAATAATTATTGCAGTTAATGTTTGACCTTGGCCCCAAAGGAGTCTATTCAACTTAAGTCATTTCTTGAGTGTCTGTAAAATGCTGTGTGCTAAAATATACAAAGGAGATATCATCCTTCTCTGAGCAAATTTGCCTTCTTAGGACAGAGATAAGCATTTATGCCACTAAGATGGCAGAATGGGATTTTCTAAACAGAGATAAGGAAGAAGGCATTCCATGAGAAGAAAATGCTCTGAACAAAGGCTACAAAGAGACAAGAAAATATAATTTGTCTTTTAAGAATGGATAGTCCAGTTTGGTACTGCACATTCACAATTCTTTGAGCCTGTCAATACTTTGACCTGTAAAAGCCGTTCTCAGAAGTAGACTCCTGGGATTAGTTACCTGAATCAAATCAGGCTTCAGGGTTTTTTGGTTTAATGGGCATTTATATAACAGTGAGAGATAAATCACTGAGCTTGCTGGACAGAAGAATTTGCTAAGCTTCACTCCCAGCATGGCAAGTTTTGTTCGAGGCACAGTGTTAACTGTTTGATTTTCAAATCAGCCCAGAGTTCAAAACCTAGGGGCCGAGGAAAGATTGCTCAGGCTTTATGAGAGAGATTTCTAAACTCTTTCTTCCTTGGTCCAAAGCCTTTTCTGTGTTGTCTTCCACAGGTAGACACACTAACATTGGAGCAGAAGCTATTTAGTGGTCCTTACCCCTATCACATCTGTATTATCCATGAATTTAGTAACCCTCCCAACGTCCGGAACAAGGTGCGCATTCGCAGCTGGATGGATACAATAGCAAATATCAACCAGTAAGTTCTTATGTTATTTCCCATGACCACGACTCATAGAAGTAAATCCCAATTCTTTATTTTAAATGATTTCATCTGGGCTTCCTAGGCAGGCTTATCATTTAGGAAGATGACATCTTGGTCAGGGATGTTTCAGAAAATGTCTTCAGGAAATGGTAAAAAGATTGGACAAATCAGCCATACTTTTTTTTAATGTCATTCATTTGATCCTTTCTCCTGACTTGGACCAGGTTGAATTTGAGATAGAAAAAAAAGGAGGGAGTATTTTTCTGAAGTTCGTATTATTGCAGTTAAATGTGTTTATTATATTAGTTAATATCTGTGAAATAACTCAGGGAAATGCAGATTTAAAACTTAAAAAATAATTACATGTACATTTGTAACTTTCTGTTTTCAAACTCAGAAAATATAGGAACAGAATGTACATGTACATTTGGCTTCATTTTTTTAGCCTGCAGGCATGGAATAGATGAATTAAAGAAACCTTAAAACTGATGTTTTACATCATCAGATAATTGATCATTTTATGTACTTGTTACATAAAAGTGTTGTGCACCACCAACGAGATACTTGCTTAGAGAATAGCTTTCTTTCTTTGTATAATATGATTTTGAAGATAATGGCAAAAGTAATTTTGACTGACAAGACTTATATTCTCTCATTTCAATGTATCTTACTGCTAGTAGATGTTTAATATTTTATCTGGGATGTTCAGTAGAATCTGGGCCTGAAACAATTTTGATAGTTCCTTTCCACCCTGCACCCCAAGCTTAATTCCAGTTTGGTCATTTTTATTTAATTTTTCCTTTTGCCTGTAGAGAGCTTATTAAGTATGAATTCTTCCCTGAAGCCACACGAAGTGAAGAAGACTTAAAGAAGTACCCTAAATACCCCTGGGGAAGAGAAATTTATACATTAGAAGGTGAGCACTTACAAATGCTTGGAATGCTAAATAGCTGTTAACTAACTAGTTAAGAGGGAAGATTCAAATGGGGCCTTATAGTGTATCAAAATAATGGGTGACTTCAACACCAGCAAGTAGCAGGGACCAGATAAATATTGCTCTGCCGTATGCATCTTTGCCATCTCTAGAATAATCATAAGCAGGGTTGAAAAACAAAAAATAGAAGAAAATTGAAAATTAGTACAGGTTGAGAATTGGAAGTAACTAGAGGGCAGTTGACTCAACCTCTTAATTTTATATATGGAAACCAAAGCTTATTGATGGAAAAGTTGACCAAATAACAGTAGGGTGAGGATTGGTCCAGTGCTTTTTGGCTATAAGGGGTGAAAGTGTATTTTTTGCTCTGTTTACAAATTTCTGTAGTGTTTGGCCCAGTAGCACGTTGATACTAGTAGCACTGTTACATCTGTCTTTTTATTTTAGGGGTTGTAGATGGAGCTCCGTATTCCATGATTTCTGACTTCCCTTGGCTGAGGTCACTACGTGCAGCAGAACCCAACAGCTTTGCCCGATATGATTTTGAAGATGATGAAGAAAGTAATGATGACCTGACATGGCTTATATTCTGTAGTTTGAGTATATCCTACTTCGTTAGATATTTAACAATTTGCTTGAGATTTAGAAGCAGTGCAGCTTTTAGGTGGTTTCCCATGTAAATGTTTTTTATTTACTTTTTTGTTACTCCCTCCCTCTCCTGAAAAACAGCTCTAAATTTGTACAGTAGAGTAGACCATCACTTCATTTACTAGGATTATATGAAGATTGAAAGGAATCTATAGACTGATTTTCCTGTTAGGTTTTTGTATAACCTCAGTGCTTGCAATTTTGTGACTCTTTATTGAAGAATTTATCAACTATATTGTATTAAAATTGTCCCAATTGCATTAATTATTCTCCTGCTACTATGAACTGCTTGTTGTTGGGTAACAGTTAAGAACTTATTCACTTGGATATGAAAATTCACTTGGATATGAAAATTTATGGAAACCAAAGCTTATTTATGCAAAAGTTGACCAAATAACAGTAGAATGAGGATTGGTCCAGTGCTTTTTGGCTATAAGGGATGAAAGTATATTTTTTGCTCTGTTTACAAATTTCTGCAGTGTTGAAATCTGAAGGGAAATTGAATATGGGAAACTTGAAGGAATTTTTGAATATGGTTTCTTTAAGTGTTAGCACACTTAAATATGCATTTGTAGGCAGTTTTTTAAAAAATATTGTATGAGGAAATGATTTCATAGCTTACAAGTACATGTATGTAACTTACCTCTCGGATGCACTATTTTTGCCTTGGGTCTTTTAATCATGTATGCTGCCTTAGGTGTCAGATGGCATATAATTAAACTGTGCTATATGTGCATCCATTGCATTATATTACACCATATAGGTATATTCCTTGGATCATTTTAATCAGTGACTTTCCATAGTTCTGCTAATCTGCATTTCTCCCCTTTTCTAATTTCTAAGGCACCATCTATGCTCCTCGAAGGAAAGGGCAGCTGTCTGCAGACATCTGTATGGAAACAATAGGAGAGGAAATTTCAGAGATGCGTCAGATGAAAAAGGGTGTGTTTCAGCGAGTAGTAGCAATTTTTATTCACTATTGTGATGTCAATGGAGAGCCAGTTGAAGATGACTACATTTGAATTTTCCCTCCTACTTCCCAGCTATAATGGCGGAAAGCAGCTTGAGCCTTCCAGCTGCCAGAGTGCACCATAGGACTCGGGGCACAGTTTCGATGCCCTAACTTGTTTTGGTATATAGGAAATGTATAAGGAACGTTGAAGTTGTATACAAAGATTTGTACATAGAGGAAATATACAAAAAGACACTTCCTAAAGTACCAACTTTATATCATATGTTTATACAATTTAATTTAAAAATTCATTGTTAATGAAGGCAGATAATTTGAAAGAGTTCATTTTGTTCATTTTTCTTGACTTGATTCATAAAGTATCATTTTTGACTGAGCCCCTACTTACTATATTCATAATAATCACTGTCATCCCCTTAAATTTGTGCCTTTTTCTTCTTCAGCGAAGCTGTTTGAGTAAATCTGTTGAAGAGTGTGTTTGTGTCTTGTGTGCTTTTTTAAATAATTAAAACACCAACTAAACCCTATAGTCAGAGAAAGGCTATATGTTTCTGTGAAAGGCAGATCTGTAGTTCCTTTTTTTTTTAACGATTACAGTTGCCATGTTTTAAAAATCAAGTTAAAAGACTTATGAACTAAAAAAAAAGGGGGGGAGGGGATGGAAAAGTTTCCAAAGCATTTCTAGTCACTAATTTCCACATTCAGTTGTGTATCTGCCTTATCTTGAAGATAAAAATAAAAGTTTATTAAAAAACTTTTCTTGCCTTGAGCCTGAATCCCTATTTTTAACTAAGGGTAAACAAATACTGCACAGAAAAAGAATATAGAGTTGTTATAGAGTTGTATCTAAATAAGATACTAGTACAAGACAATTTCTGATCTCTGCCTCTTTTTTTTTCCTTTTTTTCAAATTCTGTGGCTATGGCAGCTGATTGTTACAACTCATAGAACTCTATATGACAATACTGGTTATCCCAGAATAACTTGTCATCAGGTCTATTAGAAGAGAAACTGCTCTGATATGGACTGTCTGGGCAGTGATAATGTGCAATATTGTAGTGTTGGATCAAGAACAGATGCTTTTATAGAATAACACCTGAGTTTGAGTTATGGCTTTGATGCTTGCAGAATGACCTCAGCAAATTACTTATATAGAAGGTCTGGAAAATTTTATAAACTATTTCCAAATAGACGTAAGGAATTATGATCCATACAGGAAATAAAGGGACCTTAATTGACCTGCCCTTTTATTTACAGGAAATAAACCGCAGTCCAGAAAGAGAAAACTGCTCACCCATGGTTCAGATCAGGTAAAGCTAGCTGGGACAAGAATCTGAGTGCATAGTTCCCACAAAGCTGCATCTGTTAATGACCATGGACATATAAGGATGCCAGCAGGTTTTGATAGCACTGAAATATTCTGAGTGATAACCAATGTGTCCTGTTACTGAATGGTTCTCCTTAATACCTTGTTTTTAACTCAGCTAACCTCCCTTTTAACTGAGAAGTGTGTGTTCTACTCTCCAGGTTAGGACTGTGGTCAGTAAGTGGCAAAGTCAAATTATAGAATAACCTAGTTATCTGTAAATAATCTAGAACTCCCAACCCTGAGCTAAAATTCAACCCTGGTTTTTCACTGTTAACAAGAATAATCAAATTATCTAAATGATACTTAGATCAGCCACAAGAGGCTGCTGCTTTCAGTTTGGTTTGTCCTACTGGTCAAACTAACCCAAACTTTTAAGTAGGGGACAGCAGGGGGCACTAAAGTAATTCTAAGGATGCCCAGCCTAGAAAAGCTTAAAAACAAAACAAAACTGGAAGATGCCTACTATAGTAAATGCCCTACAGCAGAGGTCAGCAGACCTCCTGTATAGGGCCAGATGGTAAATATTTTAAGCTCTTTGCCCACAGACTTTCTGTCACAGCTACTCAATTCTGTTGTGATGTGAATGCAGTCACAGAATGCGTTGGGTGTGGCTAGATTCCAAGGAAATTACAAACAAGGAAATAATGAATTTCACTTGTTTTTCATGTGTCACAAATACTCTTGATTTTTTCCCCCAATCATTAAAAAAAACAAAAAAAAAAACATTCTTAGCTCATAGACCAGATTTGACCCCCTGGCTGTTGTTAGCCCACACTTGCAATAGAGAGCTAAATTGCCCTAGTCATCCATTCACTTACATTACCAGCTTGTAGCACAGTGTCTGGCAGATTTTTAAAAGGCTTTAAGAAATATTTTCTGGATATATGATTGGATTAGTGTCAGATGCCTGGAAATCATCTCTCTCATACTACCAGGTATGTGGCTCCTAACAGTCTAAATGATATTTGCTGTAACAATGCTTACAGAAGTTTCATATTTGGAATCAGAAGATCTTTGGTCAGATTATGACACCTTGAACAACCACCAGGCATCATGGAAATTGTCACTACCCCACCCTTGAGCCCTAGCTTCTTCATCTTTGAAATGGTAACATGAATAATAGACCCACCCCATAAGGAGGTTGTCAATGAGAAAAAGCCTTGAGAAACTGCATACAAGTGGAGGTAACATTGCTTCCACCATAGTTCCCCTAATTGTGGGAGAAAGGGTTTCTTCAATCTAGTCTTTCTATAACCTGTTCCTCACACCATATCCCAGGGTGGCAGGAAGCAGGGAGAACTGGTGAAGCCATTAAGTGTAAATAATGATAGTAATCAGTGATTACTTTCAAAAATACTTTATATTATATATATATAGTCTTAAAACACTAAAGTTTGTATGATCATGTAGTCCCCTACTTTACTGTAGAGCAAACCAGGGCTTAGATGGTTAAATAACTTGCTGGAAGACACGTGTAGGAAGTGGTGAAAACAGGATGACTTCAAACCAACTCCAAAGCCTGGATGACTTGAGCAGTTTCTCAATCCCTCCAAGCGACATGTGAGAGCCAGCTGAGGGCAGACCGTCCCCAGCAGGGAAACCACTAAGTCAAGAGTTGCTACTTCTGCTTAACTTAAAGCCACTCTACTTGACCTTTCAGTTAGCACCATCCCAGAAAAAGGGAGAGTGTTGATTTTTTGATGCAGGCCTCAATTGGCCCACTGAGACATGGGGTAAAGCTAGAACTTAAAAGAAATAGCATTGCAAACTACACAACGTCTATGACATTGTTACTCTGTGCACAGCAGAGAAGGAAGACTACACGTGTTGTGAAATGATGTTCAGGACATAATGCTGAAAAAAGGCAAGTTACAGCTTATTATATGTCATCATTCTATTTATATAAAAGAACAAAACAAAACCACATTTTTTCTATGAACAGTTATACATATGTAAATGCATAGAAAAAGTTCTTGAATTACATATGCCAAATGATAGAAGCAATTACTTCTGAGGAGGAGAACGGAATTGTTGGAGTCAAGGGATATTTCGCTGTATCTGTATCGTTGGAGCTTTTTATAATGGGAATAGAGTGTATAAATACATTATTTTTATGACATCATTTATATGGTCTAAAAATGTATAGTATGCACATTTTAAATTAAGAAAAGTTCAAATAAGAGAAGAAAGTAATTACTGTTAGGAGGGACCCAAATTATTTCCATTCTGGGCTCTGCCCCATATAATCTCTGTCTTCCTGGGCAAATCACTTACCCTGACAAAGTCTGTTTCCTGTCCTATAAAATAAAGTCAATAATCCCTCCCCCAAGGCTGTTGTGAGAGGCTCAGAGATCTTGCAGAGGAAGTACAGAGAAAACTGTCAAGTGCCTGCAGCGGTGAGCAGATAGTTTCTGTTTACTGGGATCAGTGAGAAGCCTAACCAAATAATGTTCCAAGTTCCAACTAAAAAATCAAACTGACTTTCTAGGAGCTAATCCTGATATAAGCAGCCCCAATGATGGTCTGCAAAATAATGGATGAATGCTCTCTTTGGCTCACATATCTGATTCCCAGTAAAACACATATTCAGTAAACACAGACTGCTGAATACAAAGGACCTGTTCTGCTGATCAATCATCCACCCAACTCCCTCCATTGTTTAAAGATGGAAATTGATGCTCAGTGAGTGGAAGTGAGCAAAAGAAAGCAATGGAGCAAGTGAGCGGCAGAGCTCAGATCAGAATAGACCTGAGCCAAGTTCCTCTCCAGGACCCAAGCTGAGTTGGAGGGAGGAATGCTTGGGTGACATGAGGGAAGGGGCCACCTTGAGATTGTTCTCTGTTCCCTCACAGCACATGAATGCTAATGGGATAAATTAATCAACCATAAACAATATTGCACATGTTTAGAATTATTAGCATTAGAATCAGATTGCCTGGATTCACATTCCAAAGCCATCACTTCCCAAGTCTGTTACTTTGGGCAAATCACCAAATCTCTCAAATGAAGTTTGCTCATCTGTAAAACAGGGGTAATTTTGGTATTCATCTCGTAAGAATTTTATGAGGACTAAATAAAATAATTGTTGTGAAGCACTTACCATAATGCCTAGCAGAAATGAGCTTATTAAATGTTAGCTTCTCTTATGATTGCTACTATGATTATTACTACAATGAACTTTTAAATATGTTCTGGGTGGACTGAAAGTAAAGGGAAAGGGAAAAGAGAAATCTAATCTGAATAAAATATTGTAGTAGTTCAAAATATAAGTAGTTTCACTTCCCTTATCTCCAGTTTTCTTTAAGTGTGGAATGCAACTTGTCATTGCCAGGACACAGAATGACTTCAGGTGGAACACAAACAATATTATGAGTTTTGTTTTGGAAATCCATCTCTTGTAAATCCTCTTTCCACCATTCCTATCAATTAGCCACAAGAGTCTCTTATTGTACATAGGGTGCCTCTCACAGCTCCCCAACACTCACTCCAATATTCTCGTCTCCCTTTTAAGCACGGAAGCAGAGGACAGCCTTGGTATTCAGTTAAAACTTAATAACCTTGCTTTTGTTTACATTTATTTATCTCTATAGTTGCTTTCTATTTATGGCAAGCAATACTGATTTTCTATTTTGGGACTGATACAATGTTTCTAAAATAAATTTGAGCATGTGAAAACTTAAGTACAAATATTAAGAAAACAACAGTACAGGGGGAACACATAATTGATAAAAGTCCTAACAGTGGCTCTTGGATGACCCATGATTGAACACTCACAACAATTCTACAAGCGTACAGATTTCTCCATTCTGAAGATGATAAAGGTAAGGCAAGTATTGATCAAGGCCCAAAACCAACAGCGTCCTAAACTCAGGCTTTCAAATTCATCCCTGACTTGTGTAAATTCAAACTGAGCATTCTGCCTAAGTTTTCTAGATTGGATGGAAAGGAGATTGCAAATTATAGCTATAAGGGGTAAATGCATTGCCTTTTCCCCCCTAGACAAGCTGTTACAGGAAGGACTTTGACCAGAGCAAAGCAGAGTAATACAGGAAAAGAAAGCAGAATCAATCTCGTGCCAAAGAAAGATGCAACATTAAATGGTTGACAGCAGAAGATCAAGAAGACACCACTTTTTATCTTACTCGAAGACAACATTAAATGTAATTTAGTTATATCCATTCCCTGGCCCCTACCTGGATCCTCTCCCTCATCCAGCCCCATGCCTGCCCCCATTCCCAAGGGGAATAGGACATAGAGAGCAATTGGCTTCAGGACAGTGCAAGTTAGCAGCATCAAGTGGAAACGTTGGTGGGGAATAGGACATAGCAATTGGCTTCAGGACAGTGCAAGTTAGCAGCATCAAGTGGAAACGTTGGTGAGAAGAGAAGGTAAAATCTAAGAATGGCTTTTCTATAAACACATACTTGGGTGCCGGTTGAAGATGGTGGTTTTTATCTCTTGTTTTCTGGTTGCTGATGATGAGAGCTGGACTGGGAATCTTGGGATTTCTACCTGGACAGCCCCGAGCCCTCGATTATCCAGCTGAAGGTAAAGATAAGTGAACCCCCTTTATGCCCAGGTATGTGGACTGTCAAGTTGCAGCATCCATCACCCTAGTGGTGTCAGAGCCAATCTGGCAGATGGGCCTGTAGTCACATCTCCTTCTTCCCTGGGAGCATTTCCTTTTTGACACTGCAGGCTTCCTGGAAGAGGATGGCTTTTTTTGGAGAAGACTGGCCAATTCCTTGGGCAAGGCATAAGTGTCCTCCTTCTGAAACTTCCATACACAAGCTATATTACCTACCTTCAGGGAAACTGCAGACTTAAGGCATGCCAGGCCAGCAGCTGTACAGACAGAACTAGTCCGAGCCTGTTCTGTGAACCTCTAATGCAGGCATGTGGCGCAGCACCCACGGTCATCCCTAGTCATGGTCCAAAGAGACAGAGCAAAGCATTCTAGGAATATAAAGGAGAACACTTTCTGACAATGGCAAGGGCTCTAGTCCCCAAAATGCTGTCCTCTCCCTGGTCAAGGTTGGCTGTGACAGCTCTAGACACCAATCATGGACTGGCACACAGATTTCTCTTCCAGAAAGTCGGTGGTATGATAGGATCTCATTTTCCCACCTATATTGCAATCTTTGGATCCCTGTTGATTCCAAGCTGTCACTTAATATGGAGGACCTGCCACTGATAAACAATAATTTTTCTAAGCAGATATACTTGCTAAGCTCTTGGGAAGAGAAGTCTTTCACGGGAAAAAAATCCTATTTTATTTATGCATGTGTGCATGCATGTATGTATTAAATAGTAGATCCTATTGACTCTGAGAGCATTATCTGCTGCCTGAAAGCAGTAAATATATTCCTTTTCCTCACTGTAATCTGGATCATATTAATCCTTCCCCCTAGGAAGTTCTTTATGCTTGAAGAACAGAGATTAGTTTCAAACAGGATGTGGAGAAATCTGGACCTCCACTAACTTTAATCTGTGTCTTTTCCATGACAAAGTAGAGGAAGGAAATGTGACTCTGAGGAGGTCTATTCATCCTCAGCAAGTGGGTAATATGGGCAGTAGTCTGTCTGAGATGAGGGGTTTCCTGGGACACAGAACTTCAGTGCTAAAACTGGGATGAGGTTGGTCATCCTAGTCCTATATGTGGGGTCTGAGCATCACTTCTCACCACATCTGGAGACAGACAGAAGAAGGTAAGCTAATGGGTTTTGCCTTCATGGATGAAATAGGTGAGAAGGAGGCAATTGTGGCTTCTGGGGCCACTTAGGAAAAGAGTAGTAAAACAGACTCTGTATACATGAGCAAGGAGAACTCTGTGAGATGTGAAACTTCTTGCACCATCTACATCCATGTTCCTTCTGTGTCTATGAAAGGATCACTAATAAATATTTTTAATAGGTTGGTTTTGTTATTTGTTTGTTTTTTAATCAGAAACCAAAAGGGAAATAAGTTATCTCAAGATGAAGCAAGATGGTGGTAACCTTGACACTGAAAGAGAAGCATCTCTTAATAAGTTTGGAGGGAATGAGATGTTGGTAAAACATGGCCAGATGGAAAAATGGTAGCCCCAGAAGTTTTATATGGAGGAGACCAATGAAGTTTCCCAAGAAAGTCAATAAGTTGGGCTGTGATAATGTCCTTGAGCAGGAGACAAACTGCTCTGCTTTACAGCTGAGGTCTCAGTATAGGTCCTGAAAGACCCTTAAAGATGTCCTGTGGGAGCAACTCATTTTCCCTACCAAAATTTGAATTGTAAGACTGTTTCCAAGCAAAATTATCTAGAAAAGTGTTGGTCCATTTCCTGTGGTCGTGGAAGGAGGTGATCAAGATTCATCCTAAATGACCTCATAACCAAAAAGCCAATGAGAAAATGTTATCTTTAAACACCCAAACCCCCACCCCCACCCCCTACACACATCAGCTCAAATGCCAGTTGTAAGAATATCTGTTGGTAATGGATCCCAAACGGAAACCCAAGTATAGTCTTCACAGGTTCTCCCCAAGAAGATAAAAGAAAAATGTTCCATGGATATACACATGTCCATATGTCAAAATCTTCATGCTTCAGTGTTAAATTTAGGAGATTGAAATGACGGTGAACAGTGAGGGGGAGGGGGAGGGGGAGGGGGTATGGTATGTACGAATTTTTTTCTTTTTTCTTTTTATTTCTTTTTCTGGATTGATGCAAATGTTCTGAGAGGTGATCATGGTGATGAATATACAACTATGTGATGATATTGTTATTATTTATATACCAAGAATGGAATGATCATATGGTAAGAACGTTCGTGTTTGTATGTTGTTATGTTTAAAAAAAAATTTTAAATTAAAGAAACAATCTTCATGCTTCACTTGTCAGTACGTCAGTGCTTCTTGACAAACATCTTGGCAATGACAGCAGCCAGCTTCGTTACGAGAACCTTGGCTACTTCACCAACTGAACCATGTCCAGAAGAACATGGCCAGAATGGAGAGGAAATTTAAGATGTCTATTTTAGAGAGTGGAACAAAAGGCATGGGTGGGTGAGTGACAGATCACTGTCTTCAGATATCTACAGGTTCTCCAGGGAGGGAGGTGCCAGCTGTGTGGCCCCAGATGGAAGCTGGAACACTGACAAATCCATACTTCAACAAAGTAAAGAACTTCCTTATAATTAACGTTTCCCTACAAAAGAAGGAACTGCACGAGGAGGTAGTGAGCTCCCATCCTTGGTGTTATGAAAGCAGAGACTGGCCAACTTTCAGGGATGTTATGGAGGATGCTACTCCTGTAAAGAATGGGAGACTCCATCTGAAGATGCCTGAAGTATCTTCACAACTCTGAGATCCTCGATGCTCTGGCTTTGGGTCCTGCCCAGAACTATCCTCCCTGGACCTTCCCCAGGCCCTCAGCCCCCACTGCCTCATTGCCTCACTGGTGGTGATGAGGATTAGAGTGATGCCAGGGTGTTCTATTCATGCAAACATGAATGGGAATGAATGGCTTAGTTGTGAGCCATGTCCTCAATCAGAAGCATGATTCCAGGGATTCTGGGTCATTGTGTATGGGCAGTTTCTCGAGTTCCTGGTGATGTCCACTGTGCAGAACTGTGTACCTAGGGAGGAAGGAAAGAAGGCATGAGAATCGAACAGGCATCCTCCAAATGCACCAAAGAGAGCACTCCCTCCACTCTTCAGTTTCTTTTCACTGCATACTTCTGAAATCATGGTAGATGGGAACAGGGATGGGGTGGTACTTCATGGATAATGAAGACCAAAGAACTACATCCAAGTCCTGCTTATTTTAAAGGTTGGGAAACTGAGGGCCTGGAGAAAATGACAGGCCTGGGATTACCTGGAGAGTGAACAGCAGTGGCTAGAACCCTGACTTCTTTCCTCTCAATCTGCGGGTCTTGTGATACTCATCAAAATGAACTTTAAGTACCTCCTCAAGCTGCATCTGAATACTCTAAATTTTCTGTACCTGGGACAGACAATTCTGTGTTCAGCAACATCAAAATGCTGGCAGATTAGTAAACCACTCAGAGCCTGAAAAACCAACGTAACTGTACTTGTTATTTTGATTCCTTTTTGGTGCCATTTGGAACAGTAAATCAATCAGATGAATCAAACAGCAAGTTGAATAAAACAGCGCAGCGAAGTTTACTACTTGACAAGTGTTAATTACTTTTCTGCAGTGTTGCACATTTGCACTTAATATGTTAATTGGATTTAAATCAATCTCAATTATAGTCTATCTCTTCATCAGTTACCCAAATTCCAGCATCTGGCACTCATTCCAATGAAATTCCTAGTGTTTGATCACTTCCACCTTCTTTGGGGCCAGTATAAAGCTCATTCAATGAAAATATAAATAAATAAAAATGCCAGTCAGTTATCTGGCATTTCTGTTGACAAAATAACTTGTTGGTGGCTTCTTGTTACTTACAGTGATGACTTGTTTTGAATTATAATAATATTTTGATGCCTTATATCGATTGGTTACTATGTGCGAAGTACAATACCAAACCCTCTCCTTGCATTATCTTCAATCCTAACAACGGCCCTGTGAGATAGTTAGCATTATTATTCCCATTTACAATTGAGCACAATGAGGCATAGTCGGTTTAAATGACTGTCTCAAGGGAATACAGGTAGTAAGCAAAGAAGCATCCAATAAAACCCAGTCTATCTGATGCCAACATGTGTGTGCTCCACCAGTTCTCATGCAGTCCACGAGCCAGTTATCAATCTCTAACGGCAGTATGCAGCAGGGGTCACTTTACTTCCCAGGGGACATTTAGCAATGTCTGGAGGCATTTTTGATCGTCACAATGGGAGGGGTGCTACTGGCATCTAGTGGATGGAGATCAGGAAAGTACTAATATTGAACAATGCACAAAACAGTCCCCACAACAAAACATTACCTGGCTCAAAATGTCAGTAGCACTGAGATTCAGAAACCCTAATCAAGAATAAATAGTCCTCTTAGCTGGCTACAAGCGGATATTATCTGAGCAACATGGACAAAGTAAAGGACATGAGTATACGCTCTCATATAACTGTCTACTGCAGCTGCCGCTGAGATATAGCTGGGCTGAGGGGATGTGGCTTGAAGAACCAAAAACATCTGCTACCATTAACTAGCTAGGTAAGTGTTAAGGAGAATAAACCATGGAAGGAAGATAGAAAGGGTCAGATCATACACTGTTAAACAGGGTGGTCAGGAGAGGTACCAGTGAGATGGATGAATAAAGACCTGAGTAAAGTTTGTGCCAGCTAGTGAGTTATAGACAGCCTCAAAGTCATCCGTCTGTATTTGGTTATATGCTTCTACATCTGCCTTGCAGGTGGGCTCCTTGTCATGCTCTGAGACTGGAAGCCTAGAAAGAGGAAAAGGACTTGTAGCAATGCCACTTCACCAGGGCAGAGGCAATTCCTCCCTGTAGCAGCGCTGAATCCAGTTTACAGTTTTTCCAACTCTTGCATAACTAGCTTTATTACAAACCCTCAGACATCAGCTCTATCTTACTGGCACTTTCTCCTTGGAGGTCTAAATTTCAGCTCTATGTGGTCCCTCCTCCAAGTTTCTAAATTTCTGTGTTTGTTTCCTTTCTTCCCTCAACCCTAGAGCAGTAACTTCTTCTTAAAGCTGCTACCTTCATAATACTGTAGAACGTTCCTTTTTACTCTTTCAGTAGTTAACAACTTTAGTCCTAGTAAACTTTAAAATATATATATATTAAAATCTAACTGTTCAAACAATCAGTATGGTTTCAGTCTTCTTAGTGGACCCAGTGAAATATAATGAGGGAGTAAAGATGCCTGGGAGAAGAACATTCCAAGCAGAGAGAATAGCAAGTGTAATGGCCCTGAGGTTAGATCCAACCCGGCAAATCTGAAGAACAGAAAGATGCTGGGTGCTGGGGCAAAAAGAGTGAGGTGGAAGGATAAAAGGAGTTGATGTCAGCAAGGTAGGTAGTGCCAGATGAGGGGCAGGAAAAGTCCCTGGAGACCCTTAATACGCTTTGGCTTGTATTCCATGTGAGGGGAGACCACTGGAAGGGTTTGAGCAGACACTGAGACGAGCCAAATGACCTCATAGCAAGCTTTCTATGGCTCCTCTATTTAGAGTAGATGGAATGGAGGTGAGGATAAGGGTGGACAGTAAGACCAACTGGGAGATTACAGCAATAAATCCAGATGAGAGAAGAGGGTGGCTTGCCTTGGGTGGTAGAAGTGAAAGTGGTAAAAAATGGTCAGACACTAGATGTATTTATATAATACTCAGTAGCCAGTTTGCTATTTCACTTAATTGTACCAGAAGGTCCCACCTTTAAAAGTTATCTCAAATTCTGCATTGTGCATTTCCCTTGCCTTGACTCACAAGCAGGGCTTGAGTCAGACAGCCTAGTTTCCAATCCAGGAACTGCCATTTACCAACTTTGTGATATCTGACAAGTTATTACATATCTCTGTACCTCACTTTCCTTCTCTGTATCTGAGAATGATGACACCTACCTCCTAGTATTGCTGTAGGGACCACAGAGCATAATGTTTAGAAAACATCAGCACGGGGACTGGTGTATGGTAGAAGCTCAAGATACTGAAGCTTAAACTTGTTCTCATAACCTTCTCTCCCAATACCTTATTCAGTTATGAGTATATAATAATTATAATAGTAATAATAAATGTTCAGCACTTAAGTGTTTAAAAATATTTTCCTTCTTTATTAAAAGGCCTCAAGATACAGAAGCCTCCTAGATCTTGCCTTTCTCCCTTATCAGAATCACGAGCCCTCTTTTGGCAAGCGAGCATACTAAAGCAGCACCAACTGATTTTCCTGCCCATGGATTCTTTAAAATCTCAGTAGCTCTGCAGGACAGGCAAGGTAGGCAATAGGCAATAAGACTGGTATTACACAGAGGTATATACCGGTATTATACTGGTATTATAAGAGTAAGACTTGGGGCCATCTAGTGAGCCTCCTGAGCATCATGGCTTTGAGTGACAGAATCTGGCCAGCACCAAGGCCTCCAGGCTCCTCCCATGAGCAGCACAGATCAATAACTTAAATGCGAGTCTTTATAAAAGGACTCAGAACACACACTCTTGTGAAATGGGAATGCATTTGGCATCTGAGGTGCAGGGGTGCCTGTAAGGCAGGAGAAACTTTAATGATAATAATAGGAAATCACACGTAGCTCAATTCATTGAAAAATCAGGATGCATGCCAGGCACTATTTTCAATAATTTATGTTATTTCATTTACTTCATAATACTTTTCACAACCTGAACTCACAAGTAGGTACTATTCACCTCATTTAACAGATGGGAAAACCAAGGCTCAGAAAAGTTAAGCAACTTCACTCTTAACCTCCAAACACCCTACCAATTCTCTGTCCTCTTATATGGCCAATATGGCACTTTCAGTAACAACCAATGGTAAGCTTCTCCTACATTGAGTTCACATGCAGAGGGTGCCTTGGTTGGGAAGCTGTTTTAGTTTCCTAGGCTGCTCAAGCAATTAACCATGCAAAAGGATGGCTTAAACAGTGGGAAATTATTTGCTCATGGTTGGCATTCTGAAGCTGGCTGCTGTAATCCTTGGTCCTTGGCTCCTCCATCACATGGCAAGGCACACAGTGGACTCTTCTGGCCTTCCCCTTCTCTTGTGGGTTCTGATGATGTCAGCTTCTGGCTACTCTCTCTGCGGCTGTTCTTTGTCTGAATTTCATTCTGCTTATAAAGAATTTCAATAACAGAATTAAGACCCATCCTGATTGGGCTGGACCACACATTACTGAAGTAACCTCATCAAAAGGTCCTACTTTGAATGAGTTCACACCCATAGAAATGGATTAGATTTATGAACCTCTTTCTCTAGGGTACATACAGCTTCAAATCACCATAGCAGTCTAACCAATATTTCTGATCATGTAGGAAGAACTGCTGTCACAGAATGCACACATGTCTCTACAACAGCCTCTTCACATACTTCTTTCGTAATGGATGGTTTCTCATGTGCTGGTGAGTGAGCTGTTCAGAAATAACTAGAAAACAGATGTGAGGCTAGAGTAGATGTTGCAAGTGAAGGCTTCCTTTCTGACAACCAGAGTGTGACTGAAAGGCAGCAGAGCTGTCTTTAGAGGTGGGATAAGCAGACAGGCATGTTTTCGAGTTACAACACTTGGATGGGCCCTCTCAACCAGAAACACACAGAAAAGAGGAAGTCTGAGATTTCCTTGGCAGGAGTTTAATAGAGGGCAGTGTTTCTCAAATGGAGTCTGGCTTAAAGAGGTGTTTCATAGTCTTCACCAATTGTCCAACAGATACATTTTTAATTTTGCATTTTGACTTTGATAGTAAGTAAATATGAGCACATTTCATGAGAACATCTGATGATGTTCACCCTGCAGATGTAGTGACAGTGGCTAGCGCAATGCAGTGTGAACCTCTAAGAGTGCATGTGCATTCATGGCACCGGTACATTCTCAATTGCAGGAGTACTGGAAGAAGAGAGGGTACGTGGTACAGTGGGCAAACAGAACAGCCTTCAAGACTTGGCTCTACCACTTCCTCATGTGACCTGGTCAGGTAGGTTGGTACCACCTACCTCACAGCTTTGTTGTCACGATAAAATTCACAGCTATAAAGGGCTTAGCAGAGAGCTGGACAGATAGTGGGTGCAGAAATCTTTGCAGTTAAGGAAACTAAATTTCAGAAAATGTGACTTTCCCAGGGTCAAAGAAATAGTAAGCATGGAACGGTTAAGATTACAGACTCTTGAGGCAAAATGTCTGGGTTTGAGTCCTGGCTGCACCACTTTCTGGCTCTGTGAATTATTCCAAATGTCCTAGATTGTTGTGGGAATTAAAAGAGCTAATGCACATAAACTGCTTATTAGATTAGTGCCAGCCAAATAGTAAGCACTCAATAAACACTGGTTAGTAGCATTGTTACTGTTGTTACTTGATGATTCATGTAGGACTTGAACCTAGAATTTCCACTTCAGCACAGAAATCCACTCCTGGGTGACTGATCAAACTCCACTCACTTAGGAATTGATGGAAGGGATGAAAGAAACATTCAAGATGACTTCCCAGGTGAGGAAACAGGCCCAAAGAAAGACGAATCTGTCAGAGTGGCATCTGTCTCCTGGCACTGAGTTTAGTGCCCTTTCCAACAACTTTCTCGCAGTCCTGCAGCTGCCCTTGTGGAAGGAGACCCCAGATATGTGTACCTGGGCAGCTCCTGGTTCTGACGAAAAAACTCACTGCTGTTTCCCAAGTAACAGCAATGCAGGAGACAGCTTCTTTCAAGCTAGATTGCTTCCTTCCTTTGCATTAATTTACTCAAACACTACGGGAGCCATATTAGGTTTGATAATTACCTGAGTCTACAATTCATTCACTGAGCAATTACTATTGCACTTAGAGAAGCCTGGTTGCAGTAATTAGTTGCATAATCATAGCCCTCACTGCCTGCTCAGCCTGGTATTATAAAGAAATGATTAGATTTTATTACAAATCACCCCAGCCCTCCCGTGCATGGCAGAGCTCACATTGGAGGTGTTTGCAAAAAGGTGTTATAATTATTAAAATATAAGGTGCATTGGTTTAAAGAGATTAAACCTTAAGGCAGAGTTTCATGAAAGCAGGAGTTCTATCACCTTAAAATAAGTATCTCATATTGGGTGTTTTTCCAGTGCTCAGGGGGGAATGATTTTTGGAAGCCTAGGCATTCATTCATTCAGCCACTCAGTTTTAGGACTTGGGAGGGTGACGATAATTGACACAGACTCTATCCTCACAGAACTCACAGTGTAGTATGGGAGACCCACAGCTAGATGAAAATTATAGCCACAGCAATGAGATGAGTTAGAAATGAGATGTATTTAGTGATGCTATGAGAGCATGTCATAGGTATCAGAGAAGGTTTTACTGAAGAAGTGACAGGAAGGAGATGGGAACTGAAATGTGGCTATGAGTTAACCAGACAAAGGGGAGGAGGAACCAGGCAGAAGGACCAGTAAGTGCAAAGGGCCACTGTGGGAGGACAGAGAGGGGTGAGTGTTAGGCAACATGAGGCAGAGTCAGTAGAGGGAAGAATAAAAAATTTTTAAAAATCTGTAGAACTGCACTACACCAATAGTGAACACCATGGACTATAGCTAATAGTACAATTATAAAAATGTACCATCATCAACTGTAAGAAATGTTCCACACCAATGCAAGGTGTTAATAATAGGGTGGAATATGAGAATCCTGTATTTTATGCATGATTGTTCTGTTTATTAACTTCTTTAATAAAATAAAAAAAAAGAATCAGCAGAGGCCCACCATACTAAGGAGTGCTGCTGCCATCCCAAGAGAGGTGAGGAGCCTGCAAGGCTGTCAGCAGAGTGGCTTCATGAGGACTTCATGTTTTGGAAGAAAACTCTGGCAGCAGTGTGTGGAACAGACTAGAGCAGAGCTGGAGTGGAAGCCCAGAGGCAAATTAAGAAATGTATTAGTTTCTTACTAACAAACTGCCACAAACATCACGGCTTAAAACAACGCAAATTTTTATCTGACAGTTCTGGAGGTCAGAAGTCCAAAATGACTTACAGGGCTAAAGTCAAAGGTTCAGCAAACCGTGTTCCTTCTGAAGAACCTGGATTGCGAATCAGACTCTGGCCCTTTCCAGCTTCTAGAGGCTGCCTATGTCCCTCGGCTCCCGGGCCCATGGCTCCAAACCCTGCCTCCACTGTGGCAGTTCCTTCTCTGACTCTGACCCTCCTTTCTCCCTCTTATAAAGAAATTTGTCATCACATTGGGTCACCCCTATGTTCCAGGATAACTTCATCTCAAGATCCTTAGCTTAATCACACCTGCAAATTTCTTTTTTCTTTTTTCTTCTTTTTTTTTTTTTGCATTTTAAGGAATGTATTTTCAGGTTCTGGGGATTAAGGAGGTGGACCACTTAGGGTAGCCAGCGGTTTGCCCACTACAAGAGGCGTTTGAGGTGTACAGAGATGGTGGTGAATTGGATTAGGATGGTAGCACTGGAGGTGTTGAAAAGTAGTTGGATTCTTGAAGGTAGAGCTGAGAGAACCTGCTGATACACTGGACATGTGGGCAGTGAGGGCATTTGACGCATCCTCATGGTCAAGACAAAGGCAATGAAATATGAAAGAGCATGGAATGGCATGCTTTGTGGAGGAATGGTGGAATATTCTAACAGTATATCCTACATGGTAGAGCTGGGATTGCCAGGAGATGAATCTTAAGGCGATTTAGGCAACATTATTGAGGGTCTTAAAAGCTAGGCTAAGGAGGTTACACTGAATCCTTAGGCTATGAAGAGTGAAATGATCTGCTGATAGTTCAGTCAGAACCGTGGCTGTGCTATGGGGAATGGCTGGGATGACAGAGATGCTGGAGACAGTAGGAGGCTCTTTCTTCCAGAAGAGAAATGAACAAGAGGCAGAGCAATGGGGCAGGAGAGGAGAGGAGGCCCTTGCAGAGGATGATGAGCAGGACACCATCACCGGCCCCATGTGTGGGGGCGCTGACTGAGAAGGAGGCTGCACGTGAGGCTGAGCTTCCTTCCAGCTTGGATATCTGAATGGGTATTGAGGCCATTCAAAAATGAGCCTCCCAATCACCCAGCGCTATCTCTTCTCCAAGTGAAACACCTCCGGTTCTTCAGCATTCCTCATAAAGTACTTTATTTGCTTAAGTTTGTGAGTAGAAAACAGGTATTCTAAGGGGTTAATGTAGCCCAGCCCCAGGTCTTTTCCTTGATTTTCAGTGGAGCCAGTACCCAAATCCACACCTTCTGATCCAACTGCTCATTTTTATATACATATTTACATTTATTATTAAGAAATGGGGAATGTAACCTGTAAGTGTGCTCCTCTCTTGGTCTCCCACACACCATCAGGGCTCACATCTCCTAAATGTGCTTCTTTACTGTAAGATGCATCTGTAGTGTTGCCCTGCCCTCACCTCTCATCATCTGAGAAATAATCCCCAGCCCCTGCAGGTGGTCCTATTTCCTAGTCATAGCAAGTCAGTCCAGAAGGAGACAACAAGACCAAGTTAGACACCTCTGCTTCTGTCCCAGAGAATATATAATTAGGAATGCAGCAATTCTACTCAGTGTCTGTTAGTGCTTGAACTGAGAATGATTAGTGCTGCCTGGGGGTCATATGGTCCATGTGGTCACAGAAACAGAGAAAAGTATCTCAAAAAAAGAAAATAATGATGTTGATACGTAATAAAAAGCAGGCAAGAGATTATATAGGCACAAAAAGCTAGAAAGAGGAACCCCAATTCCTGACAGTACCTCTCTTCTTTATTTTAGTACAAGTGAAGATCAATGATCTTCCTTCTCTGGGGTTGTATTGGGATTGAATCACATCCCCCCACAAAAGGCAGGTTCAGGTACTAACACCTGGTCCTGTGGGCATGAACCCATTTGTAAACATGACCTTTGAAGATGCTATTATTAGTTAAGGTGTGGCTAAACCGAATGAGACACATCCAATATGACTTTATATGCAAAGGAAATTCGACATGGGAGAGAATGCCATGGGGAGGAGCCAAAAGTCAACAAAACCCAGAAAAGTAAGGACAGGATATCAGCATGTGATGGAAAAGCCAAAGAACTCAAGGATTGCTGGCCAGGTAGAGTGCTATTGACCCTGGGAGGAAGTAAGTCTTCTAGACTCTGAAACTCTGAGCCAATAAATTCCCATTGTTTAAGCCAACCCATTGTGTGGTGTTTGTCACAGCAGTCTGGAAACTAAGTTTATTGTCTTGGAGAATGGGATGCTGCTATTACCTAAAAAATATGGACTCAGCTTTGGAAATGGGCTGGAAGAACTATGAGGTGTTTAGTAGAAAAAGCCTAGATAAGTTTGAAGAGATTGCTTGTAGAAAAATGAATGTTAAAGCTACTACTGGTGAGGCCTTAGAAGGAAAGATGAATTTGTTCTTGGGAACCAGAGGAAAAGCAATCCTCATTACAGAGTAGCATAAAACTTGGGTATATTATGTCCTAATGTTGGACTGAAAGTAGAACTTGTATGTCATGAACTTGGATATTTAGCAGAAAGAGTTTCCAAGCTAAATACGGAAGGTGCAGCATGGCTTCTCCTTGTAGCTTATAATACAATGTGAGAGGAAAAGGATAAACTGAGAACTGAACTCTTAAGCACAAAGAAACCAGAAATGGATGACATAGAAAATTTTGATCCTATTCAGCTGGTGTTCTCTGAGACTAGGGCTAGAAGCACTGCCATCATAGTCTGAAAGGAGCAGAGAAGGGAAGAATTGAAGGAAGTATGACTTCAAGAACAGAGCCGTAGAAGAGGAGGTCTGGAACAGAAAGAATTCCTTGGGTCAGGAGAAATGCCCCACCCATGTGTGTGGAAAGGGCAGGTCAGCCCCAGCACTTGAAGAGGGCAGGCCTTCTGCCCAGGCTTTGGAGAGGAGCAGGTCTCCCACCCTGATATTCAAGGAGAGTCTGCCTGTATCCCAAAGCATGAAGAGAGTGGGATCTAAGCCCAGGTGTTTGGGGGAAGAGATAGGTCATCATCTCAGTGTTTGGAGAGGGCCTGGGTCTCAGCATTCATGGAGAACATGGCTGCTGGGCAAGTACTTAGAAAGGGCGGAGCTGCCACTCCAGCAGGCCCAAAGAATAAAGCATTGATTCACAGATGACTCTCAGATCTTGAGATATATGGAGTTTGTTCTGCTGGGTTTCAGGCTTGCTTGGGATTTGTGATTCCTATTTTCCTTCCTCTTTATCCCTTTTGGAATGGGAATGTCCATCCTACGCCTGTCCCACTATTGTACTTTGGAAGCAGATACTTTTTTTCTAAATTTCACGGGACCATCAAATGGAGAGGGATATTGCCTAGAAGAGACCATCCCGTAACTGATTTTGATGTGACTTTGCACTTAGCATTGTTACTAAAATGACTTAAGGCTTTGGGGATGTCCTGATGGAACGAATACATTTTGCATGTAGGGACAACATGTGTTATGTAGCCCAGAGGACGGACTGTTGGGGATTGAACCATGTCACAAAGGCATGTTTAGCCTCTAACTCCTCGTCCTGTGGGTGTGAATCCATTTGTAAATAGGACATCTGATGATATTATGAGTTAATGTGTGCCCAAAGGGAATGAGGGTGGGCTTAATCTAATATGGCTGAAGTCCTTATAAGCAACAGCAAGTGCCTATGTGAGAGGAAGCCATGGGGAGGAGCTGGAAGTCAAGAGAGTCTGGAAGAGAAAGAAGAGGACCTCTCCATGTGGCAGGAAAGCCAAGGAACTGAAGGATTGCTGGCCAGCCAGAACACAATTCACTTTGGGAAAAAGCAAGCCTTCTAGCCTCTGAAACCATGAGCCAATAAATTCCCACTGTTTAAGGCCAACTCATTGTGTGGTGTTTGTCATAACATTCAGAAAACTAAGACAGATTCCATCCCTATGTCTTTCCAACACATTTTCCCTTTGATTTTGTTCAGGAGCCTGAACAGACTTACAACTTCTGGTAGACACTGTGAATTACGTACTTGATAATAAAACACCTACACTTCTTCCCTTATGGCAGAGTCTGCTTGCCTCCTAGTAGAGATAAAAATGTCAGATACATTGCAGCTAAGGGCTTGTCCAGTGATCCTCTCCTGGCCAATGGGATTTGAAGGACTGCTAGGGGAGTCCGCCGGAAAATGTTTTCCTCCTGAATAAAAGACATGTGCTAAGGAGAGTCTGCTTGTCTTCCAGCATTTGGTTGTGATTATGTGAAGAGAATGTAATATTTAGAACTGTGGCAGCCATTTTGTGACCATGAGAAGAGAAACTGATGACAAAAACTAAAAGCCTGAGAATGGCTGTAAGGAAAGATGAAAAAAAGAAAAAAGGAAAGTTGTTCAAGACTGAATTAACTAACCCTGGAACTGTCAAACTCTGGACTTACTATCTTGTGAACTGAAACATGACCATATGACTTAATTTTAATGAGGCATTCTAGTGCTTGTAGGTCAAAACTTTCTAAATAACACAGTATCCTTGATCCCTGACTTCCATGTCTACAGTGATTTCTCACACTCTGCCAAATTCAAATCCTATCTACCCCTTCAGATCCAGGCTTTTCACAGCATCCATCAACACTTACTGTTTGTAGAAACAGAAAGTATATGCTAATGTTAGATGTCTGCTTGGACATATGTCAAGCCTCCTGACACTTCTGGAAGGCAGAATCCATGTCTTATTACATTATAAGAGGTAACAATTTGTTCAGCCCTCTGTATCAGGGCCCGGCTAAGTGCTTTTAAAAAGTTATTGCATTTAATGCTTACAATGACTCTATGATGTCAGCACTGTTATAATCTGCCTCTATTTCACAGATAAGGAAATTGAAACTCTCAGGGGTAATACTTGCTATTGGCAGGGCTAGGATTCAAACTCCAATCACTAGAATCCGGAGCCCTTCATGCTGTTATTACTCCCCAACCTTATCTGTTTGTAACACTTGCTCCCAATAACATGCATAGTGTGCAGAACACTGTAGAAATCTATGGAGAAATGTGTTGAATGGGTAACAGAACGAGACAACCTTCCCTTAACTTGGTCTGGTATTTTTATTGATTATGAAGTATGTTGGCAGCTATTCTCCCATTGATCTATATGGTAGACCTGCAGGCTGTACTGCTCAGACAATCTCTGCATTTGTGATGTCTCTTTCCATTCTTCTATGCTTAATGCCATATCACCCCTAGGGGTTATGTAATCCCCTCCATACAGTCTTCATGTGGAAACACCCACATCAGGGGAAGGTGTTTCCACCCCTGATGTGGTTGTTTCTGGCCCCTGGTCTCTCTCTGGAAAGTAAAAATATCACATCGTGGGTTAGGGTCATTTCTATGGGAACTTTACCAGTAGAGAAACTGGCAAACCTGAGCATGAAAGGGGGATGTTCTCCAGCTGGGATAGGAAGGGTAAGTCTCAAGGAGACTATAAAAGGGCACGGTGGAGGGAAAAGGAAGCAATAGTGTAGACTGTGGAACTATGACCTTTCACTTTAAATCATGAATTCAAGAAAGCCTGAGGCATCAAGAGAAAATGAGCTGCCAGAGCGGGGGGAGTGTAGGTGTGCATTTAAAGGAATCAATACCTAAAAACATTTCATTTACCTAAAAGTCAGTTATCCAGGGGCCTCAACCATTTAGAAACCTGCTCTGAGTTTTTAAAGGTCTCTGAATCACCAGAGTAGCTGTCACAAAGGTGTGGACTTTTCTCAGAGTTTTCCACAGTCTTCCTCTCAGAGCAAATTTAAGTTTAGTTTGCACAGAACTCTAAAAAGCTTTGTCCTTCTCCCACCCACTAGAACGGGGAGGGAGATATACAATACATGTGGAAGACTGACTGCAGGGCAAATGATAGCTGACATGTGACACAGAGAAAAGAAACAACAGAGTCAACAAAAATCAACACAGCAAAACTAACTGGGGCCATTTAGTGCAGAGGAAAAGATTTCAAATAGGTGTCAAGACCATGACTATAGAGCCAAGTAACTGAATAATGGAAATTCAAAATGACAATGTTGAACAAGGTTACTCAGAACCCGATTTGATACTGGAGATACTGTTTAGTTAATGGTATTGGACTAGGGCTAATTTTCTAGTTTTGATAAATGGACCATGGTTATATATAAATGTTAGGGAAAATGGGGTGAAAGATATTTGGGAACTCTCTTTACCGTCTTTGCAACTTTCTGTAGTTGTTTAAAATTAAAAATTAGGTAAAAGCTAAAAGAAACATGGTTTATTTAATTTATTCAAAATCATGCACTTAGGAAGTACGAAGGAGTATATAACTTATAACCAAGGAGGTGCAGGATGAACTGGGACACGGCAGATAACCCAAATGAGAGAATGTCTGAGAACCACGATAATAACGGCTGGATTCAGCGCCAATTCCTCCTCCATTTTGGAAAGCTATTCTTCCAAAACAAGGACGAGAACACACACAAAACTTATGAGTTAAAGCATAAAAAATAAACTTCCCAAATCATATGAACCTTTGGTCTCAGGTCAGTCAAGGTCCAGAAGGAATTTGGGATCTGGCAGACCTCTGCCGACAACTGAGATGCTTCCACTTGCACCTTCACTCTCGTCCAGTGAGAACAGAATAATAAGCAGAGGGCAAGAACATTTTGTAGGAAGAAATGAATGGACAGACACAAACAGACACACAACAGACAGTGACAGACTTACAGAGCATGTTCAGAGTTAGACAGGAGCTGGTCTTTTGCAGAAGAGCAGGAAGAGGCTGGAGACAGAACAGCCACTTAAGTTGGAAGGGAAAACAGCCACAGATGAGGGAGAGTCAAGCAGAAGTCGGGAAAGAAAAAAGAGAGAAAGCACAGAAGTTAGTAGACACATGATCTAAGACTAAATTAATATTCTCAAAGTGCCTCTAGGAGATGTTTAAAAGTGGAGCATAATTATTGCACAGCATAGTTATGCCATGCTGTACATTAACAAAGTATTTTAACAACTAATGTCTCATTTGAGCCTCACAAGAACCTGGAAGGTTTGCAGGGCAAGCTCTGGCCTTTATTTACTAAATACGGGAACTCAGGCTCAGAAAGGAGAAGCAACTGCCCCAGTCACCCAGCATGTGAGCAGCTAAGGCAGAGCTACACCCAAGTGTTCTGAGTTATCTTTCGTGGTGGTGTGGCCACACTTTCTGTGTGCACAGAAAGTCACTCTCCTTCCTCCACTTCCACTTCCTCTTCTTCATGGCTAGCTGCCATTTATAAGTACTTGGTGTGCGCCAGGCCCCATTCTACATTCCTTACATGCATTATCCCCATTGGACACTCGCCACGACCTTGTGAGATAGGTAATATTATCTCCATTTCCTATGAGGAACCCGAGGCTTAGGCACAATGGGACCAAGATCCAGCTAGTGAGAGAGAGAGAGTGGGGATTCAACCTTAAGTCTCTCTGACTCCCAAACATCTGTCGTTAAAGTCAGGGTATGATGATTTTCTTCTACGAGCCTTGTCCCTCAACCCCCCAACTTCCCCAATCAGATCCTGAGCCAGGCATGCAGTGAGGTCCTTTTCTTCTCGAGCAAGAGGCAAGAGTCATCTGTTGGACTCTTCATATTTTCAAAAGTACCCCAAAATCCTTACACTTAGAAACCCCATTCAAATATCCCCTCAACTCATCTTTAGAGTACGAGGCCCTAAAAGACTCTCCTAATTCTGCCTACTTCTTCCCTTGTCAAGTTCTAGTTCAGATGAGGCAAAAGGCCAAGGAGATCCTCAAATTACGATTTTTTTTAATGGGGAGTCTGATGAAAATAGTTCTTGATAAGTTTTAAAAGCACAAACTAGACCCTTTTGCCCCTCTTCTCTCTTCTTTAGTCACTCTTCCACAATATGTCTATGTTGAAGAATCTTTAAAAATATAGTTAGATATCTATGGTCACTTCTTCCATACAGCCATGACCAACCACCTCAATATGACATTCCTTTTCCCTTTCTTAAACAAATATAGCACTCTCTGCTTCTGTAACTTATTTGACAGTATAAGCTGCCTTGTGACAGCCCTTGCGGTGGCTTGTTAAATACACCCATATGTGCATTTAAATAGCATGTTTCCAGCTAAATTACAAGGCTCTTGGTGGGCTAGCTGGCCCATGAATGAGCTATTCATCCAGCACACATGGTAGGTGTGTTACAGACTATGAGTTGAATCAGTAGTGGCTGATAGTCAAACATTTTGAATTGTAATCTCAGCTCTATTACTTAGTAACCTTGCAATCTTTTACTTCCCTATACTTCAATTTCCATACCTATAAAGTGGAGATAATTACAATACCTCCTTCAGGGAGTTACAATAATTATTAAATGAAATAAGGCCTGCTCATCATGTCTACCTTGTGCCTGGTACCATGCTCAGTAAACATGAGCTAGTATTATTTTAGCTCAACTTTAACTAAATTACATGACTAAATGGTAATTTGGACCCCTTAATGGCTTCTTTCTGCAAATGATTCTCTCTAATCCTTCCTTAGCCTGATGACATACCTTGGCATCTTTAACTAATAAAGACCTTTAAGCGTTACTTTCTGAACTCTATCCTCTTCTTGTCTACTATGAAAATTTCCAGTTTCAATAATTCATGTGCTGGAGTGAAAATTTGAGAGAGCAACTCAAAAACTTCCATTGGGCTATAACTAATCAACTGAGGATTGAGATATGTGGTTATCTTATTGGCTGGGATGGTTTGTTTTTCTGGAAATCAGACTTCAAGATGACCAAGACCCAGTCATTCAAGCAGCAGGAGTCCCGCTGGATTTTCATTGCGCAAAGAGAAGTGGAAACCACTCCTTTCCTCTAGGTCTTCCAGCATTAATTGGCCCAATTCTTTCGAGTATGAATGGGACTCACATGGATAATATTATCATAAACTATTATAAATAACTACTGCATGGCATATGTGTTGTTTTATAAGACATCAGTAACTACTTAATTAAATTTTAATAACTTTTGCATATTTATTTATATACATCTTTAAAAATGAAATTAACAACATTATTTGGGGGGGTTACAACCCTTAAAGATTCAAATGATGGAACTTTTGAGAGTGCAACATGTAGGTAAGTATAGATGTGCCTGAAAATATCGAGCAAATACTGGCAAGAGTCCTAACTGGTGAAAATCTTAGAAGAATATATAATTTTTGTGTGTGTGCTGTATGGCGGGGTCACACTTCCTTATTTTTCCATGTGAGTATCCCATTAGTGCAGCCCCAGTTGTTGACTTTCATTTGCTTGTTGGTTGGTTTTGCTTGTTTGTTTGTGTTTTGGGAAGTGCATGGGCCAGGAACCGAACCCCAGGTCTCCCACATGGCAGGGAAGAATTCTATCACTGAACTACACTTGAACCCCCCTTCAAAGAGCTTATAATTTTTATAAAGACTTTTACCCACTGTCCTGTACTTCAACATGGGAAATGTGACTATTACGCACTGAAGAAATGATTACATTTAAAATGTTGATATAAAATAAAAATATAAATAGACTTTCAGAAATGGTATAATTTGTATAATAGACCTTACCAGCTCTCCTGTATCAGCCTTCTTGAATTAACACTATCATTTTCCTATGACCTTTGCCTGTCTGTACTTTCACTAGTTGGTGTAATCATACCCAGCTGAGCCTACGTTTTTATATATGGGGAGATTGTTTCTCACATTTACATTGCAAACCACATCTTCAAAGCTTTTGCCATCCATTATTTCATTTTCTACTCATTGCAAACCTATGATGGTGTAAATATTGCAAAGGTTTGAACAGAAAAGAGGGGTCACACACTTCCCTCTCTTCTACCCAGACAAAGCAGAAAAATTTTAAATGACCACACTAGACAGTGCTATTGGTTGGTGCTTAGCCAAGTGCCCTGTAGCAAATGTCAGGAAAACTCAAAGTCAAGAGGCAGGGCTTAAAGGGCAGACAAAGGGAAGAGGCCAGGCAGAGAACTGGGATCCTAAAATATTGACTCAGAGTCCTTCGAACACCTGGATAGTAACTTGAACCTACTTTGATATTCTAAGAACTCTGGCTCACCTCTATCCTTCCCCTTGGAGGACCCTACTTAAAAGGATCTTATCCGCAGTGTTAAGATAATAGCTGAAAACTGTTCATCTTAGTCTCAGAAGAGGAGCTTCATCTAACCAAATGTAGGGACCCACAGGGGTAGGCTTCACGGATAGGGAGGTCATAGCATCCTCTTCAGCCTGAGAACTCCACATCTCCTGGACAGCAGTTGGGGAACGAGTTCAAGAGCTGTTTCTAAGCAAAGCTTATTGCCATAATCAGACGCAGATGCCATTAGCTTTCCCTCGGCTGGCAAGCCTCTTTCTATGAAGTGTGCTCCCATTTATTCTGCCTTATACATCAGGAACAATGCTGAAGCTCTTTAAGGCCAATTTTCATTATGTGTCACTCAACAACATCAGGAAATACACATGTACAAACTGCCCCACAACAGCATCTATTTGAATCTACCACTGTCTTAAAAATCTAAGCTAAATTTAGTTTCTGTACTACATGAAACAAGAGGGTGACATGAAGAGATGGTGATTACTTTCTTTGAAATGTACCTATTTTTATAGTCATCAACTCACTCTAGCGTTATACCACTGTGCTCTTCACCTCTTGCTTAAAAAACCCTCTGAATGTCCTCTTTGCTCAAACGAGTCTTGCCTGGCCTTTGGCTCAAACTGAACAGACAACAATTCTCATCTGACTATACCAGCTCGGCTGTCAAAAATATCCTGGCTCCGTGCCCTCACACACCCCTACTCCAGGTAGCTCCACTCGTCCGGGGTGGCAGGCTGAGGTCTGGCATGCTGTCAGGCCAGCTCTGCTCAGGAACCATTAGCCGGCCCTTGGCTGCTGTTGATGAATCTCACTCACTGCAGCATAAACAATGAGTTCCTACTGGGGGTTGTGTTTGTTTGGTCAGGGCTTTTTCCATTAGGCTTGGTCGTCAGAAGTTGGCTGGTTACGAATGCAGTCCTAAGAACGAATGGCTGAAATCCAATTATCCCTGCTTCCTGTTGGTAGAGCCCTGCCAGAGAGGAACACAGTCATGTTTGCCTGCCTTGTCAGGCTCCCAGGACACAAAGTATATCATTTAGAGAAAACTAACAAACAACAGATCCTCAGATGTTTTGATAGAGAGGCAGCATGGTGTGGTGGAAAGAGAAGGCATTGGCCCAGAAAGAAAAATCTCTGGCACGAGTCTGCATTCTGCCTCTTCCTGGCCCAGTATCTATCCCTTCACTGCTCCAAGCTTCATTTCTCGTTTATTAGAGGGAGATTGTAATACCAACCGCCGGGTTGTGGGGAGCCTCTAATAAGATGCAAACGGGCTTTGAAAACTATAATGATGATGATTGTCATGAAAATAATGACAGCTAACATTTACACTTTGTGGATACCATGAGAAGGGCACTGTGCCAAGTTTGATACATACTATCTCATTTTACTAAACATCTTTTGAAAACATCTTTTGAAAAACTGATGATGGTGGTAATGATGTGTTCACCATGTGCCAACCTCCACGCTAAGCATTTCATACATATTAATGTAGCAATCCTTATATCACACAAAATAAGTACTATCATCCCTACTTGGCAGATGAAGAAAATCAGATCAGAGGTTCAGTAATTTTCTCAAAATGAGGCTGCTGGCAAGAGGTCACAAAGATTCAAATACATATGCTCTGATTCTAGAGCAGGGGTCAGCAGACTTTTCTTGGTAAGGGCTGGACAGTATGTATTTTAAGTTCTGTGGGCCATATACAGTCTCTGTCTCATATTCTCTTTTCGGTTTGTTTTTGCAACCATTTACAAATTAAAAAAACAAAGAACAAACCTTTCTTAGCTCAATGGTCATTCTTAGCTCAAAAACAGGCCAAGGGTTGGACTTTCCCCTCCATACCCAGGATGCCAACCCTTGCTCTAGATAATAGCCACTGTTTCGCAGATAAGAAATCTGAAGCTAATCCAGTTTTGTCCACTTCCAGAAACTATGCCAAGTGCTACTATATTGCCTCCGTGTAAGATCCTGTATTTGCTCCAGTCAACTTCCAAAGGTATTTTTTCCACCTGAAACAGAATTGGGGATAAGACAGCAATCTGGGACTCTGCAGTCTCTCTACCTTGCCCAGAGTCTGACGCAGGCTCAGCACACCACCAATCTCCTACTGAGTGAAATAATTCTCATTTCTGATTGGATTCAGTTGTTTCTTAAGATCTTAACCATTTGCTAAACTTCTTCTGGACCTTGTGTTGCGTCTGTAAATGAAGCAATGGCATGTTCCTTTATTTAGTTTATGAGAAACTTTAATAATCTATGGGGTAATTCCTACTTAGCTATTTGGAGGAAAGAAAGGAATTATGGGAAGAATACCTTTACAACAAACCATTCTGTTGACAACAAAAATACAGCTCTGGGAGCTGTATTTATGACTTCAAAATAATACATTTCCAAGAGGCAAGGCAACAGAGAAGACTTCTGTGACTTCATCATAAGTCAATATTGCTGTATCCACCACTGTATTGTCTTCCATTAAAGCAGGGATTTTTTCTTAACCTTCAGCTTTTAATTTAGAGAATAAATGAACTGCTTGGAAATGTATTAAAAATTCTGTGCATCCATCCAAGTTTTAGGGAAAAGGTTTTAGACTTCATCAGATTCTCAAAGAGTTTTATAACAACCTATATGTTTTAAGCACAGTAAAATTGTTTCAGCATCTGTAATTTACACCTGGTGAGGAAAAGAGAAAGATGAATGCTCCTGGTGTGTGCTGATCAGTCTTGGGCTTTCCAAATGCTCTTATCAGTATGATGTTTTGTGGTACCCTCAAAATACCTCCTTAGAGCCCTAATGCAACTCTCCAGCTATTCACTGGCACAGGTGCACGGGTCTGCACACCCAGCTGGAGGATTAATGGCTAGTCCAGAAGGCTGCAGCACCAAGCATTCAGGAAAGCCCCCAGGGTAAATGGAGTCACAGAATGCAGCAATAGAGTCTCTTCCACTTCATTTTCAGTCCCAAGATAAGACTTATAGTGACTACATTATTTTGCATTATTAGCACCTAGGATAGCTCAACACCTAGCATTAGCACATAGTGGGTATAGGATTAGCACATAGTGGGTATTCAATAAAAATTGGTTTGAATGAAGATGAGCTATGATGAATTTATTAACAATTCTTCCTTACATTCCTGAAACAATTAATAAGTTTGTTTCATTTCCATTATCTCTTGAGATACTCTATCTACGAGGCACCTTGGCTCTTTGTCAACTAGAGGGTAGCTTTTACTTTGTACTGTCCATTGCTGTCATTGTTTCTGGTGGTGGTGGTGATTTTATGCTGAGATAACAAGCTTGGATGTTTCTCTTTTGTGGGTGGATCTGAGAACACACATGGATATGATGATTGCTGCCTAGGGGCCTCATCCTGTGAAAAATGTATCAAACAGATCAGGATGGGCTGAATTAGGCGTTAGGGACAAGGTGGTCCATAAACTGGGCCTGGCTTTCACAGGTACGTGGTGGGGAGATAGCACGGTCAGCAGGCTGCAGCAGGTCAGGGGCAAGTGTGGACCTGATGCTGGAAAAGGAAGTTGGATTTGGGTCCCCTTTTGTTCATTCTGTTCTGAGTTGGACACTGCCATGGGCATTGGTGACATATCGATGAGCAACCGTGAGCCACTGAAAGGAAACATGGAAAATTTCAGGAAATGTTATTTCATTTTTTCTTATTGTTACTTGGTTGTGTGTAGTTATTTAATTTAAAAGTAGAGTAACATGACAGTGTGTAAAGAAGGTAAAAGAGAAAAGAGCTAGAAGATAGTAGTAGTTATTCCAATAGGCGATGGTGAGGACCTATCTCTTAGAGATGGCAGTGAGACTAGAGAGAAAAGACCAGATTTAAATCTATTCAAAAGAAAAGAGTTTGGAGACTAAATATAAGAGGCATAAAAGATACAGAAATCAGACTATCCAACTGCAGTACTGGGCAAACAGCAATAATAACAATAATCAGAGTAATGTTTTGCATTTGTTACCTAGCTCTATATAGCTCTATATATTTTAGAATATAATGTCTGAATTAGCCTCGCTGGACTTACTACTTTTTGGCTGACTCTCTAGCCTTCATTTCATGCCCTTTAACATGGAGACCTTCAAAGGCCAAGGAAAAAAATTCATTTATGTTATGATACCTCTAACAACACAGAGTAAGTAATCCAAAAACATTTGTTAAGTGAATGAATAGAAGAAGTAATTTAGTATCTGTGAGGTAGGCTAAACATCTGTTTTACGAGGAAGCTAGGACCCAAAGGGGTAAGGTGCTTGCCAGAACTCATGCAGCAGGTGAGTGGCAGAATTCAAGGTGGAATCTAATCATACATTTTTCTATCATGCAGGCTACCACAGGAAGCCTGCAATAAGCAAGTATGGATAACAAAGAAATGTTAGAAGTTGGAAAGTATATAAACTACCATCCACTACGAGAGTCCCTATTAGATGAGACAGAATTCTGGAATGGCTTTGGCCTTTGAGCTTTACAAGTGCAATGTTTGCAGAAGACTCTGTGCTGAGGAGAGGAGACGCAATAATAAGAGTGACCCTCATGATGCTACTCTTTCCTGGTCCCTTTCATTGGCTCACATCCCCTTGATCAACTGCCCACTCACCACCCTGATGGTACAAGAGGTCCCACCAGAAATGGTGCCACAGGCTTTGTCAGCCAGTAGCTTTTTACTTGAAATTAGAAAACCCTGGCCTGAGCTCCCTTTTCATAAACCTGAGTAACTGATGACTCACAGTTTTCCCAGTGGCAAGTTTCTGAGGATGACAAAGAGAAATTGCTACAAGGCTTTGAAGAAAGAATGTACGGTGGAAGAGGGGGTAGTCTGTGTTCTGGCCAAGAATTTCATCATTAAGCTGTGGCATATGGGCCCCCATTTGGACCCTGTTGACAAGAAGACCACATACTAATGATTACCATGCTAATTCTAGGGACCAATGCTGGAGAGAAATGACGTAAACCCCTAATGGCATCCAATACTGAGAAAGATTCAGTTGAAATTAAATTATCTGATCTCAATCAAATTTTTAAAAATACAGATAATATCTGTCCTTTCATCTAAGGCTCCAGACCAATTTAAATGACCATTAATCCAGGCTATCAGGATACTCACTTGTATTTAAAAATGTCTTATTTTGGAGAGGGCATCTCTTCAAAATTTGGGGACATTGTTCCTGTCTCTCACCTTCTAGGCAGGCAGAAAAGTAGAATATGGATTCTCAAGATAAGCAGTCTAGGCTTACAGAGTAGCTGTGCTCATTATGTGTATGCCTTGGGTTAGAAACCTAATCTTCCTAACCCTCATCTTACTTATCAATAAAATGTGGGTTATTTTATAAAATAATAATGATAATAATGAAATGACCAACTATGCATCTGGTGGTATTCTAACTGCTACCACACGCATGACTTTATTTAAATCACATAACATCGTGAGTTAGGTAGTATTAATACCTCTATTTTACCAGTGAAGAAACTGAGGCTCAGAGAAGTTAAGTGATATGCCCAAAGAAACACAGCTGGCAAGTTGGGATGCTGGGATTCAATCCAACGAATATTTTTTTTTGAAGATTAATTGTCATAAGATATGTCAACTGTCTAGGTAGTATTGACATTATACTTGGTGCTCAATAAAGTTGCATCCTTTAACTCTCTTAGAAGGTGAAGCATGAATGAAGCTCATGAATTAGAAAAGCCAAGAAACATTCAGGAGTTCCAAAACAAGAAATGGAATGACAAATAGAACCTGTTTCTTGCCCATGCTCATCATGGATATCTTTCTTCTCTGATCCCATAGCCAAAACTGTTACCATCTTCATCTCCTCCTATATAGTCTTCTTAATCTGTCCGTCTTCAGATTAGACAACTGGCATAGAAACAATCACTGCCTACCACTTCCACCACTTCCTCACCTCTGATTTCTCAACACCCTTTCCATATGACTCGACATGATGCTTCTGAATTTCAAATGTCATGGAATCTAGAGTAATAATAGTAACAGCTACACTTCAGTGAGAGCTTACTGCATGCCAGGGGCGGTGCTTCAGTTCATGTGTTTTGTCCCCCTGATGCCTCAGAGCAACACTCTGGAGAATGTGCTATTATGGTCCTTTTGCAAAGAAGAAATTGAGGCTTAGAGAGTAAAGGAACTTGCTTGAAGTCCCACAATCAATATCTGATAGAGTCTGGAAATAAATTCATGTCTAGCTGATGCCAAAGCTCGAGCTCATAACCACAGTAGGTTTCTCAAATTAGAGATGCCAAAACTGAAGCCAGAGAGGGGCAGGGACTTGCTGTGTCCACTCCTGTTCATCCTTCATCACTCTATATTTTGATGCTTTGATAAATCCCATCATTATTGGTGATAGGGGGCCAATGTCCTTTAAAATTATATAATGTCAAGTAACTTTCACAGCTTCAGCCTGATTAATAACTGCATTCTATAAATACAAACTTTCATCCTTAGGTTCTTTTCAACAGACACAAACCAAGGAAAAAAAATAAACTTGCTATAAGTCAGGGAAATAGGTTATTTTAAAACTTGAATCCTTTTGCTACTCCGAAGAAATATGATAAACACTTGATTTTATTTAAACTATCACAGAAAGATTTTCCTCTTATCAGAAGGCTGCAGCTTTTGCAGTAGGTGGAGTATTAAATGGCAGTGTAGGAGTAAGACGTGAAGCTGAAAGAGCTATGCCGTATGATGCAGTGCAGAGGCCATAAATATGAAAAGGCTCCAAATTGTTCTGAAAGGCGCCAGGGCACAAAAACCTATGTTGAGTACTAGCAAAGAAAGATCTTCAGTAAAACTTGGCTAAGGTCCTCAGGGAGCTCAAAATCTGGTAGTAGAACTCAGAAAGGACATAATTAATTCACCACAGCAAAATGTCATCAGAGAAGAATAAATAAAGTGCTTGGCGATTGGAATAAGTCAAAACCTCATCCTGTCCTGGAAGCTGGAAAATATTTCAAGTAGATGGTGGCATTTGAGTTGGCCACGTAAGAGAAGCTGGGGGAAGGAGGTCCAATGGAAAGAACTTCAGAAACAAGGTGCTGAAGGTGAAAGTGTAAAGAGAAACTTAGTGGAACATGAAGCACGTAGTTTGTTCTGGCAGGGATGAAGAGGAATAAGAGAACAAAAGTGTAAAAAGTAGACTTAGAGAAACTATGGAGAGCCTAGAATTTGGTAGGTAAATGAGGAGTCCTTGAGGAGGCTTCTTCAGGAAAGGGCATGCTCACACTCTGTTTTAGAGTCTAATGCCCCATTCCAGATGAGAGAGAATGGCAGTTATAGAAGGATGATGTCAGTAAGGATGGAGATAAGGAAATGCCTGGTGAAACAGAACCAGATCAAATTTCCCCACATTTATGAGACCATGAGTAGTTTTAATAGGAAACCACTTCTGGCTGGCCAAGAATTGGTTTTTACTTCCAATTACATGCTATTTTGAATTAACTCATTTCAAATCAAAGAAGAGGCACCGTATAAATGAAACTTTGTTTGCACACAGCCAACACTCCCTAGGGCAAGAACAGAGGCAAAAGGGAAAAACATATATAAAAGCTACTGTTTTGGTGATTGTTCTGAGAACAGCACTCGGGTGGATCATGTCCTCTTAGCCAATGATGTTGGGGAGAAAGGCTAGGTTTGGCAGCTGGAGGTATGGCAGTAATCTGTGTCCTTGGGCAAACTTCCAGGGGAACCTCTCTAATGCTCAGCTCAGCTCAGCTTCCTCATCCACACAGTGGGGGAAATGATACCTGCATTATAGGGTTACACGAGGAAACTCATGTAATGTGTCAGTCCTCACCGGGTACATGGTAATAACTGTTGAACGGTATCTTATGCTACAGAATTGCTAATAGTCCTTAGTACATCTCTGAACCCATTTTCTACTACATTTCTCACCTTCACTGAGCTCCAGCAATACATGCTGAGCTTATTCCTGCCTCAGAGCCTTTGCATTTGCAAAGCTGGGCTGAAATGATATTCCTTGACTGAGTTCTCAGCATCTCGTCTGAGCTCATAGGGCTCACCTCTTCACAGAAGCCTTTCCTCACTACCTCAGTTAACAGTATGCCTCCCTGCCCAATCTCTAATTCTTATGTATTTTATAGCACTTGTCAGTACCTACAATTTCTAATTTATGTGTATATGTCTCTTTGTTTATATTCCAGGTCTCAACCGAGTGTGTGCTCCATAACAGTAGAGACCTCGTAGGCTTGTTTAATGATACATCTCTGGCAAAAGACCGTGGCGCAGAGTAGGTGTTCAAAAAATATTTGCTTCTCTGAACATTGTAATGATGTTGTGAGAATTAATCTATGTAACAAGATAGAAACCACCTAACATATGGTAAGTACTAAATCAATGCTATTCTTCAAACTCGGATGAGTCGGGAAAACAGGTGCTCCAAAGTAAAGAAAGACAATTTAGAAAGAAAGCAAGAAAGGAGGCAGTACCCCAAGGCAAGGTTTGTTCTGAGACAAGCTTCTGTGAGAGGTTTCTGAGGTCTATTACTTTGCTTGGACAAGACATATACTTTCCAGAAGGTGAAGGCTTATGTTTTCATTCTAGCATGGAAGTTTCAGGAGGTGGGCCATTTTCTGGTGGATTAATTGGTTGTATAAATAAGTAGACAGGTGTGATTCTGAGAAAAAAGTCATAACCTGGAGAAATAGCTCACAAGGGTATATGGACACTGCTTCAGAAAAACTAAGGACAGTGAGAAACAAGTACCATCACTGACTTCTACAGGGGATTTCCTGGTCCAACTGCTTAGAACGTTAGACTTCCAAGAAGATTCCTTTAATGGCATGGGTTTGCAAAGGGCAGATATGAGTTATTCCAACCTGTCTATTCCCTATACTGCTTCAATCTTTATGTGTGGTGGGGTTTGAGGTAAACTTTGGTTTGAAGAAAGAATTCTGCTTTAAAAATTCAATTCTTGTCCAATACTTGCATTTTGTATGTAGGAAGACAGAGGTCCCAAAGGTTAAACAGAAGAGCTGGCCTAGTATCCTGCCTCTGATTACCAACAGGGATCTTTCCACTGTCACCCTCAGAAGAGATGGGGCCTCAATTTCATTGATGCATATATTCGGTCTCACATCCCAGGGACTCCAGAACAAGGGAGCTGGACTCCAGGCTCCTGAGCGGTTCAGAGACAGACACAAGAATGGATATCCGGCTGTCATGATGCTTTGAATGGCTCACATGAATTGTGCCCGAGAGGGGCTGGACCGGATCCCCCTTCTTTGCCCTTAGGGTGGCCAAGTCAAAGAGATCTGTCTTAACGCTTCAGGCCCTGACACGTGTGGAGAGGAATCGTATTGTCCAGGGACCCTGAATTTCTTGCTTTATGTCTAGGATAATCTGATACTGGAGACCAAAAGTTATCCAGCTCCTGACAAACACAGCTTCTGAAGAGTGGGTTGGGCTATTAGAGATTACAGAGAGGCTCCAGCAAACTGAGACATGTGGATTGATGTTGGCATTTTATTGAGTAATCAAATTTCAGTTATTAGTTTTAGGACTTCATATTTCATTCAATATATAATTTATATCAACATGTACATAATGCACACATATAAACATGAATAATTTATCAATACATACCAATAAATAGAGAGAATTTATAAATATAAAAACAAATCTATGTAGGCTCCTTTGTCCCCAGAGCATATTTTGGGGACTGCATCAAAAAGCAGGTAATCATAAAGCCAAGGATACTTACCATAGAAATACAGTTAGAATTGGAGATCCTACTACTTTCAAAGTCTTAGTTCCAAACAACTCATAGATATAATTAACAATGTCATAAAACCAAAGACACTACTCCCATTAATTTTTTTTTGCATGGGCAGGCACTGGGAATCAAACCTGGGTCTCCAGCATAGCAGGTGAGAATTTTGCCACAGAGCCACCGTCACATTACCCCTCATTAAATTTTATATTCCACTGAAATATAAAATTATGTTCCATGTTCTATATAATGGGCACATATATACTAAATATATTGATTACATAAGGGAACTCAGTACATCAAAAACTGTATGAGTTGTCCCATTTGTAATGCTACTTTATTAAAAATGTAAATAAAAGCATGGTGATAGCTAAAACAAACCATAATTAACGATCATTTTTGTAGACTATAAGATCAGGAATAAAACCTCAGAATTTATCTGGTTCAGTATTTTAGTAAGTTCTTTATGTAACATTCTTATCAGCTGGTCATTAATAGTTTAGTCAATGCTTGATCTTTTTTACAGAATTTATGTATTTAAATTCAGGGTGGGGAATGGTGTCATTGTCTTTTATCTTTTTTCTCCAACTAAATTTTCTCATGGCAAACAGGCAATTGAGTCCATTCTATGTGACTTTGAAGTTACATGAAGAGTTAAGATCATTCTTACCAAAATTAACCTATAGTCCTCTGTCTATCCCCACCTACCCCTTTACTTTAAGAACAACAAAATCCTCTCACAGGAGAGTGTTTATGATGTGTACATTTGCAGTGTTGGTGTGTGCTGGGCACCTGGAGTGACCAAACGAGGAGGAGTGAATCGAGAAGTGGCACCAGACAGGGTATTGCTTTTCAACAAATCAAGTGTGTTCTTTAGATGGGCTTACCCCTTGGTGAGCAAATTCCTAGTTCGTGAGAGCTCCCAAGTAATAATAAAGCAGCCTAAGTTATAACAAACATATGGAGGGCATTTTAGGATTTACAGAATGCTTCCACAAAAACTATCTTATTTCTTTGCACAACTTTTTGGAGTGGGTAGGAGAGTCTCTGTGAGGCTAAGAGGTTCAGAAACCTGTTCAAGATCACAAGAAAATCAATATTTTATTTTCTGTGGTGTCCACCCTTACTAAGATGTTTATGGAGGCGGTGGGCGGGTTTAGGGGCAGCTGTGGCAGATTGGTTGGGCCCCGTCACTGTGCCTGGAATGTGGGGACTCAGAACCTTGCTGCTCCTTCCTTTATCTTCAAAAAGGATCCTCCTCAAAATGGCAGTTGCTTTCTAAGACCTGAGCCTAATGATGGCAAGGGAACAGTGACAAACCAGATTGGTACAGCCACAGAGTCAAAGTGCAGGTTAAAACTTAAATAAGCGCCCTTCATATTTGAGGAGAACAGAGTCCCAGTCAAGTCTGCTCCACTCATCGGTGTAAGTCCACTTCTACTTCAGCATGGAGAAATATTTTTCAACAGTGTACAGGATTTTTAAATAACATTTCTCTTGTAGAAGCTTTTCCCCTTCCCTGAAGGACTCCCCCCTCCCATACTCCCCCCAAATTAAGCCTTCATAGGACTGAGAATTGTTTTTGGCATTTGGGTGGTTTGGGCAATCATCTCTTCCTCATTCCAAAGTCTTTTCCTGTCTGGGTCAATTCCAAAACTACAGTAAACATCAATGGAAATGATAACTGACATTTCTTAAGCAGCAGGAAGAAAGAGTATGATAAAGTCCTGAGATGCTATCAAACCACAGCCAAGATCAAAGTTAAAACCTCACATGGCTCTGGGAAGGGGCAGCACCTGCCACCCTGGGACATTTGCTCTGGGGCATTTGGCAAGAGCCATGCACTAGCTTTGAATGAAAGACATCCAGGCTGATCTGAAGGGTGAAGCTGGCAAGGTTACAGTCTAGAGGCCTTAATGAGAAACGCAGGTCCTTTGAGACAAAGCCAAAAGGCAGGCTGGCCAAGGCTTTTTGAGGTAGCTGATGGCTGTAGCAGCATCCTGTTGTCCTAGAAATAGAGTAAGATCTGAGCGATAACCTAGTCCAAACTTCAGTCAACACATGTAGAAAGTGAGGTCCAGAGATGGGAGAACATTGGTCAAAATCTCACAGCATTATTAGGAGCAGAGCCCAAGCCGGGATTCGAGTCCTCTGACCGTAAGTCAAGCACTGTTTTCACACTCCCAGCACTGCACGGTCCTGCCCTCTTCCACCTGATGGCCGCAGGGAGGTGACAAGTCTCCACAGTGGGAACTTCACACAGTTCTTTCCTTTGGAAGCAACAAGGCCAGATTCAGGAGTTTTAAATTGGATTCAAATGTCTTCTAGCAAACACCTATAATGCCACCAGCTTTGCCCAAAACTCTGTGGAAGAAGATGCCTTGGTCTTGTCCAGAAAGAAAGCAACCATCTACAAGCAGACAGACCGGTGGCCATGGCACTGGAGGGAAACCGTGAGTCTTGGCCTCCCTCCAGGGTTGCTGCAGACCCTTTTCCACTGACAGATCTTTGCCCCTGTTTCTTCCAAGGTAAATAAACAGAGTATGTCTCAAAGAGAAGGGCTGACAATGGACATAAAGAGGAGCAAATCTGAGGCTAACACCAGGGTTGGCCAAGAGGATAAATGTTTGGACCCAGAAACAGGGAAGAAATGTATTAGTGTAGGGCGCAGAAGAGGACTAAGGCAAGACAGTGAGTAGTGGGATGGATGCAACCAAACAAGGCATTTAAAACACAGCTCCAACCAAGATAGGCAGAAGAAAACGTGTTTTGACAGAGTCTGGGAGCAGACACAGCAAAGACGGCATACTTAGAGGTATCTATGACTGAGACAGGACATGGTGAACGACTGGCTTTGGAATGTAAGGAGACAGACCAGCCCGGTAAGGGAAAAGTGTCAAGTACACCAAGACAGTGTGAGGCAAGGGCAGAGACGACAGGAAGAGGGAGTGTCATGGTGGGAAATTAAAAGACTCCAAGTGGAGGATCTCTGGAGGGGAACTACCAGTGAACAAAGATTCTCTTCTGTGCCCTGACTCCCTTGAGTGCCAGTGCTGAAGTACCGGAGGCAAAGCCCACTGTGCCTGGAGAGCCTGCACCGATGGAAGGCTCGGGTGAAGAGAATACCAGGTACAGATGCACACCAGCAGCAGCTTAGGACCTGGCCTTCTCTCGGAGGCATGGCCGTCTTCTGGGTCATTGGCCCAGGGGCCTAAGAGTCACTGGGTTGAGTAGCCATCAAAGGAGATGTTGCTGTGGGGTGACACTGACTCTCCCACTGGCCACCACACTCCACTGCATCCCTGGAGAGGGGAGAAGATCATAGAACTCAGCAAAGGAATGGAGCAACAGAGCACCTTGTGAAAGACCCCGCCCAGTACAAAAGAACCCTTTACTCATGCAGATGTGGGGCTGTTTAATCTCTACTTAGGGAACTCCAGTGAAACGTCAATCCATAATATTTGGGGGTAGCTTCAGTTATTTTAGACATTTTGGCTAATGTTCAGCCAAAATCTACTTTCCCACGTCTTCTGATCAGTGGAATTACCAAGTCTGCCAGGGCCACTGAAAATTCTGCCCTCTAATAAGTCTAACCTGCAAGATTCCTCTTCTCCAGGCTTCTTTAACAGTTTAACATTTTCTTTAACAGTTCATTATATACTATGATTTCCAGATTATTTCCCATAGTCGACACTGTCCTCTGAACACTATCCATATTATGATGATCTCTCTTGAAACAGAGTCCCATGGAAGAGCACAAATCTGAATAGTGAGCCTGACTTCTATCATGCATCTTCCTCATCAAAGTGGTTTACTTATACAAATGTGGTCACAGCTAAGTTCATTTCTGACAACGACAAGATATTATTGGCTTGGATTAAGCTTGCTGTCAACATAAAATATTTTATTTCTGATAGAAGCAGCCATCAGTTCGGTATTTCTTTATTATGAATGTATGTTAAAAATGCAGACTATTAGATTTGTCACAATTAAATTTTGTTCTGTTGGTTTGGGATCATTCCAGTCCACTGAGAACATTTTAAATCATCACAATTTCAACATTCAAGATATGTTTATTCACCTACTTTAAGGATCTTATGAGCACATAGGAAGACCAGATAATTTACAGCGCTACCTAGCTCTTTCAGTTTAGTGTCAAGATAAAAACGTTGACGAGGACAGGGCTAAAACAGAGAATTATGGTGTATCATCTCAGACTTCCTTCCAGTCAGATGGGCAATCCTCAATGTACCCGGCCTCACTAGCTCATCATCTACCCACCCGTGGAAAGCTTTGTTCAATGCCTTGCTCAAATGTCTCTGCCACGCAATAAATCTGTCCTAATAGATAATGAAATCAGGCGACATGAATTAATTTTTATGAAACCACACTGACTCTTGCCCCCAAATTACTTGTGCAATAACTGTCTTAGCATTTTGTGGTAAGATCTATTTCAAGCTATGAGTCTACAGTTTCTCAAGTCTAGCTTTAGTCTTTCTTTAAGAATAGGGGCAATATTTGCTCATCTCTAGGCTTCAACCATTTCTCCAATCCTCACAGAGAACCAATCAGAGGTATTATCAATCAGCTCCTTCAAGCCCCTGAAATATAACACATTTTGTCTTAGAGATTTAAAAAAATAATTCAAAGCAGTTAAACGCTTTCTATCAATCCAGGACTATAACTTTCTCCCTCTAATGTTCTCTTCTTTCCAATTACAATATTATTCTTATTGCTTCAAAATATGCAAGATTTCTTTCCTTAATAATGAGATCTAACTATTTTTGGGTTTGCTACCTGCTCTGAACATAGCTTTTGATTCATCCCTGGTTGTATTTCCTCTTCTAGATTTTTCACATACCCTTTCAAAGTATAACCTCACTAGATAATTCAAGATGTGGTCTCACTTCTTCATATGCTTCCCCAGATGTTTACCTGTCTTAGTTGTTGACCATATCTATTTAAAGAAAAAAAGAAAGAATGGAAGGAAGGGAGGGAGGAAGGAACAAAGCAAAGAAAAGGAAGGATTTTTTATCCATCACTGGTTAAATTCCCTTTGTATTATAACTACTACTATTGTCATTATTAGCAACAATAAAAGTAACTACCAATGTGGGCAGCACCCAGGTGCCAGGCACTCAACTGTGCTATATGCATTCAGTTATGCAGGTTTTTTTTTTTTTTTTTTTACCTATTTAAAAGATAAAGAAACTCAGCTTCAGAAAGTTTAAATAATTTGCCCAAGTTTGGACAGTTAAACGGCAAGGCCTTAGATCAAGTCATTTTGATACCAAAGGCTGTGCTCTTAATTGTTCTGCGGTGTTGTGGTATTTTGTACAACAACACTGTTAAGTCCAGGATTCAGGTCCTGCTGCCTCCAGCATTTCCTTACCCCACTATGATGACTTCAGTGCAAACGAGATATGTACAGGAGTGCAGATATAAGCCTATTTCACCTACAGGAAGCCTACAGTATGATGTGGCTTCCCCAGCACTGTGTGACTGGGACACAAACACAGGACTCTTTCTCTTGCCCACTAAGGCAGAGTCGTTGCCAGGTAGGCTCCTATAAGTTCTGTGAATCAGTACTGAGAAAATGAGTGGAAAAGGAAAACGCTGCAAAGGTGGGAGGAAATGAGAAGAACCTTGCCAGAGAGAAGAGCTAGTTGAATGAACATAAGTAAGAACTAGGAGAGAGGATGGAAGAGAAGGCAGGAAAACTGAGGCTCAGGAAAGCCATGGGGTTGCCTGTGTGAAAGTCCCAGAGGAGGTGGGGAGAGACGGGGAGGTTCTTCAAGAAATGTTTCCTGAAGGTTATATTTGGCTCTCTCATACAATTCTATAGAGTTTCAACTAAAATTTGAAAATATTCTAGAAGTGCTATTTAGTGCCTGGCACCACTCCTTTCTATTCGGGCTACAAAAACATTTCCCAGGCCAGAGAAAGAGCGGTGAAGAAAGGAGGACAATGGCCCAGACTTGGAACTCCGTGGAGAATTCACAATCATTCCCCTCGACAGAGCCACACAGGGACTTGGTAGTGATGACAGGGTGATCTTATGTCCTAGCTAACCCTAACAGCCTCAGTTTACACCAATGTATCAACATAACTATTGCCAGTCAATAGTTTAATGTCATGTGCCTTTTAGGTTTTCATTCAGGGTAAGAAATGTTGACTAGGACAGGACTGAAACAGAGCATTATCATGCACCATCGCTGACCTCCTTTCAGTCCCATAGAGAACTCACTGTCAGTAGTGCCCTAGATGGAAGAGAAATTACAGTCAACCTGCTAATGCAGCAAAGGAAACGGCAGGGTATAGCAATGAGAGCAGTGACCCAGTAGACTGGGACCTGAGTTCTAATGCCTTCCTAGCCTCCATCCAGCAGGGATTCTGGGTGACTTAGTCCCATGTCTGCACCTCACTTCTCCTATTTGTTAAACACGGGGTGGGGGGAAGATCATCTGCAAGATCCTTTGCAACTCTGACACTTTGATTCTATGAGCAGCAGAGGTGGTGGGTGACAAGAGAACAGCCTTCTGATTGGACACCAGCTCTGTGTGGGACTGTTCTCCAAAGCTGTGGGGAACTGCTTCGAATTTGGTTTTTAATAGCCTATTGTTAGTATCTGTTAGTTTATATTCTGTGCGGAGGGAAAGGGTTTTGCTGGAAACAGCGAGGACAATTTTTGGATTTGTATTAAAGAATCTGAAAGACCTAAATTTCTGAATCTGTGAAATTACATTGCAAAGCTGTTAAATGTATCTGGGCAGCGCAGGATGGCGGGGGGGGGGGGGGGGGCTGAGACACCACAACTTAAAATGCAGCGAGATCACAACTGACTCTCCTCAAACATATGCCTGATCAGAAACATTGGCAAAGCCACTCAAAATCCCTGACGCAAAGCATCATATGAAAAGTCTTTCTCCAAAATTTAACAGATGAGCTTTTTAAAACGAAGTTCGTCTGAGGAGTTTTAGTAAAATCCTTTATAATTTACAATGCATTTTCATATCATTTTCCATATTTAAACTTCAGCACAAATCTGCAAGAAAGGCAGGGGATGGAGTATCATTTCCGTTTCAGAAGAGGAAAGTATAGTGTAAGAGTGTGGATGAACGCATGGGCTGTGATGGATGCAGTGCTACACCTCAGGTTTTCTGTCTCCTACGCCAGGAATTCTATCCATAGGGAAATATGGAAATGATTCTGGTGAGAAGAATTTCAGAATGAAGTTTAATATTAACACACAGGGCTATAAGATGGCCTGAGCAGGTGGATATCCAGTTATTCTACTCATACCTGAGTCAGAAACTAACAAAAGAGACTTGAGAGGCAGTAGGGAGAAAGGGTGAGTCAAAAGGCCAGAGCTAGAAGTATGATGCATTCAGTGATGCTGCACAAGGGACTGGAATATAGGACTGAAATGAGATTTTTTTTTAAAAAAAGTGCATTTTTGGCAAAGTAGATGAGGGGTGTTTATTGGCTTTTATCACACTAAACATGAGGAAATGAGAAAAGACTTTGTGATGAATCATGAATATGAGAAGGCAAAAAATGTTAAAGAGTTATGCAGAAAGCAATATTTTTAGGTGCTCTTCATGTGATGGAAAAGAGAATGCTTGGTAAAATTAGCTGATAAAATTAATTGAGCGTTCTATAAACAGTGAGCATGTAGATTTGTATTAAGTTATCAATATAAATTCAATTACTCAAAAAGCAATGCCCTGGGTCAGTTTTCCATTTGTCTTCAGATTCTCTATCTACCAGAATAAAATATCTAAGCTGAAAGATCCAGTGTTACCCAAACAAGGGATGTCTTCCACAGGTGATATGTCAGGCAATGGGCACAGCATTAAATAACAACAAATCACAGTGAGGCGCTTGGTTATTTCTTCCACTCATTCTGTTTTACAGAGAAAGACTTAGCTTAGTCTTATTCTGACTTAAATTTATCTCTAATGCTTCCTAACTTCCTGAGAGCCGGCCTCAGGCTCAGAGCCTTTAGTAAGCAACGGGATTAAGTTAAATTTTAATAATTTTTGTTTTACTTGCATTTATTTATTTATTTTTTATTTTTTATTTTTTATTTTTTTTTAAGGAAAGACAGAGAGAAGGAAGGAAGGATAGAAGGAAGGAAGGAAGGAAGAAAGGGAAACATCTTTTAAACATTTTCTTGTTTTATTGTATTCTGTTTCTCCGTTTTTGTTACATGGGCTGGGGCCGGGAATCGAACCGAGGTCCTCCGGCATAGCAGGCAAGCACTTTGCCCGCTGAGCCACCGCGGCCCGCCCTGCATTTATTTTTAAAAGCAACTTACCTATAAAGTTTTCCATTTAAGGTCATATATACAGTACTTCCTTTACAACACATTTATTAAAGAGAAATATTAAATAAATAATAGCATAGGTATAATGCCATATGGTAATTAACCTCCATGGTGACATTTTTCCCCCCATTGTTGCCCCACAGCTCCTACATGACAAGTAAGAGTTGGAACTTTGATTCTTTGGGCCATCAGACTGTGTGCCTGCCTTTTCTGCCAAACTACTCCAATACAACAGCACCTAAAAACACCTAAGAGAAAAATGCATTAAAAATACCATTCATAATAAAAACAGCTAACGTTCATTGAGTGTTTATTATGTGCCAATTACTATACAGGCAAATCATGGATTATCTTGTGAAACCTTCACAACGATCCTCTTGCATATGTTCCCTTAGTATTTTCAGTTTCCAGTTGAGAGGAATAGTACCTTGCCAGGTCAAACATCTAAGAAGTGGATGAGCCAGATCTGAATGAGGCATTCCAACTTCAGAGCCTCATTTAAGCAGAATCACTAAATGTGTCCCTTCCCTGGACAGGTACTCCCCACCCCTGGGCACTGCAGGTGGGAAAGTGCCCTGCTCTTGAGAAGCTGATCAAGTGAGTTCAGGGAGTGTCAGGTGCACAAGAAGTCCTTAAGATATCACAAGATGAGCTAAGCTTCCAAGAGATGGAGGAGCAGGTGGGATGAGAGCCCAGAGGAAGAAGGGATTAGTTCTTGCTGGGAGATTGAGGGGTTGGGGATCAGGAAAGTTTAGAGAGTGCATATTGCAAAGTGCGTGGAGGAATGAGTAGTGCCAGGAAGGAAAGTGAGAAAGAGCACTTGCAGCAGCAGAAATAACACAGAGGCATAAAATTCACTATTTATTTAAGGGGATCTTGCATGTTTCTTCCATAGGGAGCAGGAGGGTGGGGAAACTGGGTTGTAGGGGGCAGAGTTGAGAGAAATGAGCTGAAAAACCAGGTTCGGATTAGGCCAAGAAGGGCTTTATATGCCCTTCACTATCTGCCCACTGCAAGCCACACTATACTGCCTCAGGCTGTTCCATTACAGCCAATCCAGCCAGCATTTGCAGATTTAAATCCCACATGCCTGAATAGCTTTACCATCTTCTTGAGCGATACATGTAAAACAGTGTCTCTCTCTTTATGGTTATATTATACACATAGCCCCAGAAGAAAGCTAGAGGCAGAAAAATAAATTATAATTGACAACCCTGTTGAGAAAAGAACACCCTAAAATTATTCAAGTATGTGAGTAGCTTTGAGTTCAATTCTAGAGCCCACCCTTCTGGAAAGCAGGAAACAAACTGGACTGTATCCAGAAGAAGTTTGCCAGGATGTGTCTAGAGCCACAATCCTGTCATTTCTGGAATGATTATAAGGCTAATATGAGAGAAAACAAGTCCTGTTTATTTTGGTTTGGGGTTTTCTGTTTGTTTATTTTCTGTCCTCCAACGCAGGTCTTAGAGCAGCACAGAGACACCAGATGGTGAAAGCTTAATTGTGCGCTCCATGATGGCAAGTGTCATGGTCAGGTTCGTGTGTCAACTTGGCCAGGTGGTGGTACCTGGCCATCTGGTCGAACAAGCACTGGCCTATCTGTTGCTATGAGGACATTTCATGGACTTAAATCATGATTACATCAGCTGTATCCACAGCTGATTGCGTTTGTAATCAGCTAAGGGGAGTGTCTTCTGCAATGAGTGATGCTTAATCTAATCAGAGGAAGGCATTTAAGGAGGATTCAGAAGAGACTGTCACTCTTCCTGCTTCAGCTGGTGAGCCTCATCTGTGGAGTTTGTCTAGACCTTTTGTTGCAGTCGCTAGCTTCACAGCTTGCCCTAAGGATTTGGACTCTTCCATCCCCATGGTTGCCCATCCAGTCTCTCCTGAGGGTTCACTGAGGACCTTCATCAGGGTTGCCAGTTTGCAGCCTGCACTACAGACCTTGGACTCTACATTCCCACTGCTACATGAGACATTTTTATAAATTTTATAGCTACAGACACCTCCTGATGATTCTGTTTCTGTAGAGAACTCTAGCTAATTCAGCAAGAATGTTGCCTTTCTAGATCTCTGCTGCATCCCCAGCACCTAGAAGAGTACCTGAACCATATTAAAGACACAATAAAAAGGCAATGAATGAATGAACGAATGAGAAGTTGTCCTTTGGGTTCTAAGACCTGGGTCCTCATCTTTATTCCTCTGTTATTGATATGGTTGTATTATTGCAAGCAAACTCCTTAAGCTCTCTAAATCTCAATTTTCTTTTGTATAAAATATTGGGTTCAGAAGTTTATTTCAGGTTTTCTTAAAAAAAGAAATTATATTACCTCATGGAATGGCCACAGGAGACACTGGAAGAATGAGTTCAATGGCCATGCTTCTGTGCACACACACTCCACACCAACACCTGGTTTCATCAAAGTAGTTCTACCTTTATTTATTCACACTTTCAAGTAAGACTCCATTCAAACAAAAGATTTCCACACCTGAAAACATATCTGAGACCACTGTACTTCTTGAGCTCTGCTATCACTTCCATCCATAAGATTCTAAGATTTTATGAGGCTAAGTTACAGCAGAGTAGAATTTGGACAAATTTTGCTACAACTAGGGCTGTTCAAACAATAAACTGTCATGTATTTGATACTAATGAGCTGTTCCTCATTGGGAAGAGAGCAGACAGCCATCTATTAGACAGGTTATAGAAGAGATCACCGCTTTGGTTGGAGCATCTTGTGTCTAAGAATAACAAGCTCTGCATCCTTTTCAGAGGTTTCAGTAAACTAGCAAACAGTAGAGCTTAGTGGCTAATAGGGGTTTTAAATCAGATGGTCATGCATTAGAATCCTGGGCCCATCACTGATGAGCTGTGGGACCTTGGCCAAGTTATTTCATCTCCCTGAGCCGTGATTTCCCCATCAGAAAAAAAAGTGGGTAATAATAGCTGCTCCACAGAATAGGCTAAGGAGTAAATGGGATGAAATATGTAATACACTTAGCACAATGCCTGGCATATGAACAAGTGCCCAGTAAATGGCAGCTGCTGAGATGGTAATGATGACAAAGTTGGTGATAACTGGACTGGGAAACCAAATTATTTCTAAAGCAAATAGGTGTAATACATGACAGTCTCACACACACACACACACACACACACACACACACACACATGCTCCTTTCCACAAAGCCACAAACTCAAAGCAGGCAATGCCAATTCACCCATAGAGGGAAAAATTAAATTATATCAGCCAGCAAAGAAAACAAGTCTGAAAATAATCAAAGGGAAACAAACAAGCATGAAATACATTTGTTTTTCAGGTTTACCAAAATATGGATCCAATCATTTCCTAGAGGATAAAAAGCTCTCCAAGAACAATTTTAACTGTGAAATGTTTCTAAGAATATTGTTAAAAAGTAACCTGAAATAGGCATGGAACTGAGAAAAGACAATTTGGAAATCATTTCGTGTAAAGTAGGTTCTTGGCTCTTTGGTTGAATATAACGCAGCACATGCTCAGTTGTTAATTTACATAGCCAGAGGCCACTGATGAGTTTCCTTGCTGGGCTGGACTTGATTTCACAGCATTGATAATAAGACAGCAGCTAGAACCCTCTGCCATGCTCCCTCCTTCACAGCTTGCCTATTCTTGTTGAAATATTTTCCCCCTCCTTCCCTATTCACTGCTCAGGGACTCTCTTGTCCCTTTTACCAGGAGGACTTACAGTGATTTCAACATGAAACCATCTTGTTTCAGACCCTGTTCTGGCCATGATCTGTGTTCCAAAAACAGACACCTTGTTTTACTAACTTGTACCTTGGCCAAAGCCTAACAAGATGACTAGGAAAACAAGAAAACAACTTATCAATACCCTGTCCCAGACTCTGAAAGTACAGTATGTCACACAAGCCTCCTGACTTATGAAACAAACCTTACTTTTACTTCTAATTTGTACAGGAAGAAACTGAGGCCCCAAGAGATGAAACAACTTGCCAGGTTCACATGATTTCACAGTGCCAGGACCAGGAGTCCAGCCGATATCTGTCAAATACCAAGTCCTGTGCTTCTGACCATAAGACTAACCTGCCTCATCAGCACCCCAGTTCCTCCTAGATTGAGTTCCTGCCTCGTACTGTCCTGAGCCAGAACTCCTGGTCCTCATGGTGTCTCTATGAAGAAGGAAGAATCCTGGAAACCAAATCAAGGGATGTCTCCTGAATCTCAGCCCAGGGCTGCTTCTCTTTACAAATCTTTAAACAGCAATATCTTTGATATGAAAGCCTCAAAAACAGAAATTTGTCCTGATGGATGGATATGACCAACATTTCCCTCAAACAAAATCGTGGGCATCAAATCAGCTGTGTACTATGGAGCGGCTAGAGAATGCAAGGATGAGTTTCTTCCTTAGCGATGTCTCAACTTCTGAAAATCCAGTCACGGATTTCCAGAACAGAAAATAGAATGGCTCCTAAAATTAACTATATCACCTCTGGCACAACTCTTCTCACTGATAATGTTTTAGGAGTTCTCCAGCTTCAACCAAACAAAATGTTACACCAGCTGAAGTAGGTTTTGCCCTCCCCTGAGTTTCACTGGACTGTGGGAAGACTTCTGCAATTCTATAACTCACAGAGTTACAAGGAAGGGTATGAAGACATTTCCTCATGCTCACCAATGCTGACTAATGATCAGCCAATGCTTCTAGAACCTGATGATCACCAATTCTGCTAAGGGTCTGATAGTCACTCAATTTTCAGTTTCTCCCTTACCGGGCCTGTACCATTTTGTACTGAAATACATATTCCTATAACTTCAATGCTTCGTTCCTACCTCTCTTCCTTGGGACAATGTAGAACAAGTCTAATCCTTCTTTCCCATGACAACCTTTCAGATGTATTAAAAATAATGCTTATGACCTGAATCTTACTTGCTCTAAGCTTAGCATCTCCCATTCTTTCCATTGTTCTTCATAGGTCATGGATTCTGCAAAGAGAATCATGGCATTTACACTCTTCTGAACACACTCCAATTTGTCAGTGTCCAGTTAAAAATCCAGCTCCTGCCACTTTTGTAGGCCAGAGACCTGCATCATTACACTATGGAGTACACACACATTTACACGGGTGTGTGGCTCTCCAGAGGGTCTCTTCATGTGCTTTGGAGGCAATTCCTTCCTGAACAGCTGCTCTGACTAAATTGGGAGGGATTGTCCCTGCCAAGTACACTCTGTAAGAGAACAAGCTCATGGAGCCTGCCTCATGGAAAGGGCTTTTCCGCAAGGTTACTGCCTGCATTCTAGCCACAGCAGTTCAGGATCCTTCCTTCCAAAAACAACATTAATTGCCTTCTACAGGGAGTTTTCCTTCTTGTCTTGGGAATAGACATGAATTGAGAGGGGTAAAATGGTGCAGGAACTTCACCGAAGTGGATGTCCCTGCCAAGTACACTCTGTAAGAGAACAAGTTCACGGAGCCTGCCTCATGGAAAGGGCTTTTCCGCAAGGTTACTGCCTGCATTCTAGCCACAGCAGTTCAGGATCCTTCCTACCAAAAACAACATTAATTGCCTTCTACAGGGAGTTTTCCTTCTTGTCTTGGGAATAGACATGAATTGAGAGGGGTCAAATGGTACAGGAACTTCACCGAAGTGGATGAGTAGAAAGCCCCTGCAACCCTCTGGAATTGTTAAAAGACTTCTCCTGGTGACCCCTGACACTGGCAAGGAGGCTGTCTTGAGAAACACTATTTTAACATTTGAGGCAAGGTAATTCTTTGTTGCAGGGGCTGTCCTGTAAACTGTATGATATTCAGAAGCATCTCTGGCCTCTACTCACTGGATGCTATAGCATCCTCCCAATTGTGACAAGCAAAAATGTCTCCAGGCATTGACAAATGTCCCCTCATGGGCAAAATCACTCCTGATTGAGAAGCCCTGTCTTAAACTCTCACAATTTCAATTATCTGTGACTACTGGTTTAGCTAGCACTAGTTTAGCTGGGGTTAAACTTGAAGCATCATCTAATACAATTTCCTCATTTTACTGGTGGCTCATAAGAATGATGGCTGCTTGCTGTCAGTAAGGAATTATAAACCAGCCTCCTGTTTTTCCCACTACAACGGTAGTTCTTAATCCTGCTGCACATTAGAGCTCCTAAAACATATGAAAATCTGGTTCCTGAGCGCATCGATTCAAATAGAGTCTCTACCAGTGGGGCCCAGGCTGGAGTTCCCAGGTGATGCTACTGTGCAACCAGGGTTGTGGGCCAAGTACCACACCACATCCATTCTCAGCCCAGGAAAGACCACCCTGGCTGCGCAAATGCACTCTGGCATCTCTGGAATTGAATGATGTTTTGGTGCCTGCCCTGAAGAACTGCATTCCCAATCTCTCCTCATTGTGGGCACCAGTCTCAGAGGGCCAGTAGAGAGAACCCTGGCAGCCTGAAGGGGGGCACACATACAGGGCAACAGGGGTAAGTCCAATACATAGAAAAATGCATCCAATGTGTTAGACACTGTCAGTGTGTTCTATGTTGGGTCAAATAAAAGCCTACAGGTAATTTAGAAGCCAGAAGGCACACTCAAAGTAACAGTCCCAACTGTTCAGCACAGGGTGTGATGCACCAGGAATCAAGTCTTGTCTCATGTCACTTAAACAATTATTTATAAACAGTGTGATTAATTTAATTTAATTCATTACTGGCTTTTCTTCTAGCAGAGGGAGCTCTGCATTCCTCACTTAAGGAGCAGTGTTTAGAACATGGAGACTTCTATTGACTCATTTCTTAAGAAATGCTTATCAGAGAGCTCAGAAAATTACTGGAGAATTGGAGAAGAATGTTTTGCCAAGATATGAATGTTATATATAAAATTACAATAACAACAATTATAGCAGCTTCCATTCATTGAACGCTTTCTGCATATCAGGAACTGGGCTCATCACTGCACGTTATTATATTTCACATTAACAAAACCTACACAATGGAGTCTAATGTTATCCCAATTTCAAAAATGAGGAAACACAGATCCCAAGATGTTTCGTCACAGAGTTAAGCTCTTTAGTGATGGTAAATGGTAGAACTAAGCCAGATCTGCTGGACTCCTGGCATCTGGAGCCATTAGGCTTTCCTGGGTGGGATTCTCCTCTTGTTACATATCCAAGTCCATCTTCCACTAGTCCAAAGCAGGAACATTTCCTTGGCAGTGAATCTTAGTGGATGGGATAAAGATCAGGTTTCGGAAGGTTTGCTCAGGAATGGGGATCCTCAGCACAGCTTATGTCACCTTTCTAAAAAAACTCCTGAAGGGTGAGGGCATTCTGCAAACAGCACTAACTTTTCTACTCCTGGGTATTCGCTGAACGAAAAGAGGGCTTTTGATATTGTTAACCTCACTATTTGCCTGGTGTGGTTTCAACAAGATCCTTGTCTTCTGAGAAGTTGCTTCAGGATGAGGCTGATGCAGGAAGGATACAAGGCTGGGTCTGTGAGTGTTTGGTATGCATAGGATCCCATGCTCAGAAGGGCGCCAGGCTTGATGTGATGCTTTTCTGTCACTGTCTTGAAATTCTTAATAATTTCAGGTTTGAACTTGTGAAGTCTGATGGGACTATGGAGCATGCATGCAAGGAGGGGTAATAAGTGCAATGTGTGTGTACCCCACAGTTCCTTGCTGCCCCTCACCTTAGTGATGAGGCCCATGAGCACAGAATCCGGGTAGACCCAACATACACAAAGGAGTTAAGTAACACTTAAAGCAAGTACAAGATGAGCATATTATACATGAAGCTTATTCTTATCTTCCATTGTTTCTGTGTCACCGGCTTCCCTAACATGTTTTCCTTGTACTTGTTCTGAGTCTCGCTGGTCTCCTTGACCCACACAAGTCCACTGGAACTCTGTGCTCATGTTCTGTATCAACACAGCTGTGACTAAGGAAGCAGGGACACTGACAGCCCCAAGCAGCCACATTTTCCATTTGAGCCAGAACTTTCTAAAGGCAGAAAGAAGGCAAAGGACTTCTAAGAATCAGGAACCGTGAAGGGATCCTATCATATCCTTTCTAACTTGTGCTCCTTTCCTCTCTTAGCCAACCACTGATTCTGAAAATGTTAACTTAGAAGGAAAGGAAATGTTAGGGACATCCACAGTTCCTTTTCCTTTCAAGTCTTCCTTACTCATCAGAAAGCCAAAGGTAGGGCAGTGATAGAATGTACAAGTAATCAAGAAGGGAAATAAAAACAGTAGAGTTAGTTTTGTGCACTGTTCTGGTAAGAATGAAATGTAGAAGTATACATGAAAGTAGAAAATAAGATTAGTGTAATTTCGGTGATTCCATATATGAGTTAAATACTATTAAATTTGCATTTAAAACTCAGACTGTGCGATATAAATTATGAACTTTATACTAATAATTTAAAACTTTAATTTTTCTCTAGTAGAATATCATAAATAGCCAATAGGCTTGGGCTTAAGAGCAGAGAAATCCATCTGACAGCTAAACATTTTGTGAAATCTCTGCTCCTGTTGCTTCACTTATAAATAGTCTGTTCTTATAATACTATTGTCTCCCTATGAGGACAGAGTTTTGCAGCTAGCAAAGCAATTTCACATCCATTACCTCATTTGATTTGCACAACGAGATAGTGAGATATGTAGGACAGGGATTATTTACCAAAGAAGTCAAAACTGGAATCCTCAGAGGATTTCATGTGAAGGAAACCTCTGCTCTAAGTTTACCATTGCACCCCTATTTTTACTCTTCCCTGGATCATCTGGGCTAATCATCAGGCAGGGACCAAGCAGTTAAATAGAAGCTAGATTAGGGGGGAAGAAGCATCCCTTCCTCCATTTGTCAAGTCCCACAGTGTTTCAGCTATTTTACTAGGCTCTGAGGATACAGCAATGAACAAGACTGGCAAGGTGCTTGACATTTATCTAATGGACAGAGAACCTCAGAATCAAATCCCAAGTATGGCTTGTTCCTATCACATTTCAGCTACCTTGTCACCCAGTTCTTGTGGTCATTTGGTTTGAATCATGACTGAATTGAAACATTCTTCCAAAAGCAATTTTGTCTCATATATTGCTAGATTAAGTCAGACAAAATTTTTACTGTTTAAGAGACTCCATAAGAATCCAGGAAATATAACAGGTATCATAAACCTTGAAGCACAATCACTGCCAGCACACACTGGACTGTTCCAAGCAGCAAAAGCCTAGGACTGTGGTACTCAAAGTTTAATGTAAAATAAGGTTCCTGTTGTTTTAAAAATGTCACTCTCCCAAGCCTACCCTTCCCTAGGTGGGGCCCAGGAAATTTTTAAGAAGTTCCCCAGGTAATTCTAATTAAAGTAGTCTGCTAACCACACTTTAAGGTAAAATGACTTAAAAAAAAAAAACTTAAAAACAAACCTGAAAATAAGGGAATATAATTAGCTTACAAAAGAAAAGCCTCAGAAGGCATATATGACTGAAATATACACAAAAGGGTCATAAGATAAAAGACGTAGCCTGATTTTCTCTCGCTCAAGACATAACTAGGGCTAGAGGGTGAAGTCAGAGGGATGTAAATTTCAATCTAATATGAAGACTTTTGTAAACTCTAGAGCTGCCCAACCATTGCACTGGCTCATAAAGCAGGAGCTCTCTCATTGCAGGAGTTCAAGAAGAGGTCAGTGAAGATCAGGGGATTGTTGGTTAGGTAGCAATCCATCTAGCTCCTATTAAACCTTGTGAACATTATCAAGCAATGTATAAAGTGCAGTACTGTGATTAGTTGTTTATTTGCTCTTTCTTCAGTTAGGCTGTGAGCTCAATGAGACACCAGGTTTCACTCACCTTTATGTCTACCATTTCAAACACAGTGTCTGGTACATTGAATACTGAGTGCATGGTTACTGTTAATCAAACCTCAGAACCTGATAAATCCAATAGGTTGTTGTGGTAGTTAGATTCAGTTGTTAACTTGGCCAGGTGAAGGTACCTAGTCTGTTGCTGTGGACATGAGTCAATGGTACGTGAACTTCATCTGTTGTTCATTACACCTGCAGTTGGCTAAGAGGCATGCCTGCAGTAATGAATGATGTTTGATTTAACTGGCTGGTGCTTAAATGAGAGAGCGCAATGTAGCACAGCCCAAGCAGCACAGCATACCTCATCTCAGCACTCGCAGCTCAGCCCAGGCCTTTGGAGATGTGGAAAGAAATCACCCGGGGAAAGCAGCTGGAACCCAGAGGCCTGGAGAGAAGGCCAGCAGAGATCACCCTGTGCCTTCCCACTTTAAGAAAGAACCTCAGTTGAAAGTTAGCTGCCTTTCCTCTGAAGAACTAACAAAATAAATCTCCTTTTATTATAAGCCAACCCGTCTCTGGTGTGTTGCATTCTGGCAGCTAGCAAACTAGAACAGTTGTGATGAGTTTCCTACAACCTCAACAGCAAAATGTAGATTTTACAGCCATCTCTTCTGCTATGCACAGTGAGCTTTTAGGAATAGCCCTGATCTTCTCCAATAAGGTTTTAAGGTTTCTTTCATAAAGGTATTTTACGCTTTTCCTTTATATTTTTTAAAGAATTATAGAGTTATTGCTTCTGTAGATGGCATGGTTATTCTTAATTCACATTCTAATTTTTTTTTCTAGTATGTCACTGATATTGAGTGTTGATTTTATGTCTAGCCATCCTTGTGAACTGTCTTCTTAGTTTTCACAGTTTGCAGTGGATTTTCCTGGCAGATGATCATATCTTTTATAAATAGTGGCAGCTTTGCTCTTTTTCCCCAATTTTTATACTTCATATTTCTTCTTTTCGTCATTTGGATTCTGCATGTAAACTGCTGAAAAGTAGCAGTTCTAAGGCATGCTTGTTCTACTCCTGGCTTTAATAAGAATGCAGCTAGTGTTTTATCGTTGGTTTATATCTTCCCTTCTCTGCTCTTATGTTTGAGGTAGGTTTCCTAGATTGGGAAGGGTGATTATCTGTCTAAGACTAAGGGAGATGCTAGAGGATGGGGAAAGTCAAGCTATAAGATTTGGCTAAAGAATGACAAGGAGAGAGAGGCTTGGTTCCAAATTCAGTGAGAGTCAATTTATATATATGGTGAACCTACACAAGCATTATGCCTTTATCTAATAGGCATGCATACAAAATTAAAACTGCCCCAAGATACAATCAGCACAGTAACTCATGTTTGGAAACTATTTTTAAAAGCCTATATAATCTGCATTTCAAGGCAAAATATTTTGTCAACTGACCAAAAAGTATCTTCACCTCTATTTTGACTGTGACCTGGATATTCTCAGAGAAGGCAATTATCGTATAGAAAACCAAACACGATCTCTGCTGGTACACACATAACTCAGCACAATTTTAGTGATCATGTCCTCTAAGAACATTTTGCAAACAAATATTTATTTTATTGGTTACCTATTTGCTTGTTTAATAATCAACTATTATGTAAAGCAAAGGCCCATAATGATAAGATCAAGCTTGGGAGACCTGCTATTCTAAACCACTGAGCCACATTGGCTTTTTCCTAATTCTTCCTGGGAAACTAAGATCCTCTTCTCTCAAAAAATAATTTTAAGAGAAAGAAAATGCCAGGATGAGCTGGGACCCAGTATCAAGGGACTGAGAAAGTCTTCTTGACCAAAAGGGGGAGAAAGAAATGAGACAAAAATAAAGTGTCAGTGACTGAGAGATTTCAAACAGAGTTAAGAGGTTATCCTGGAGGTTATTCTTATGCATTCATTATATAGATATCCCTTTTTGTTTATGGGTAGTAGAGTGGCTAGAGGGAAATACCTGAAACTGTTGAGCTGTGTTTCAGTAGCCAAGGTTCTTAAAGAAGATTATATAAGCTTTTAAAATGCGACTGTATGATTGTGAAAACCTGTGTCTGATGCTCCTTTTATCCATGGTAAAGATAGATGAGTAAAAAAATATGGATAAATAAATTATAGGGGGACAAAAAGGGTAAAATAAATTGGGTAGATGGAAACACTAGTGGTCAATGGGAGGGAGAGGTAAAGGGTATGGTATGTATGAGTTTTTTCTCTTTTCTTTTTATTTCTTTTCCTGGAGTGATGCAAAAGTTCTTAAAAATGATCATGGTGATGAATACACAACTATGTGATGATATTGTGAGCCAATATCATACGTGATTGTACACCACGTATGGAATGTATAGGTGTGAAGGTTTCTCAATAAAAATACTTTTAAAAAAGAGAGAAAGAGGCCCCATGATCTTAGTATGTCATGAACTGGCTCTCCTCAGTGTCATTCTTGAGTTGTAAACTAAATCTTCTACAACTTTTAGGGTCTATGGGAGATTAAAATAAGAAGAAAACATACAATTAAAGATTAAAATAAGAAAGTAATTTACAATATCAAGCATAAAGACATTTATTTCATCGACACAAATGTATTGACCATCTACTCTTTCTCCAGCACTGTGTGAGGGGATTATACCATGTTCACAGAGGAAGAAGCCATAGTTTCTACCCATATGGAATGTGTGACCCAACAGGAGTTAAATAAGCAATTCTATACAGCACAAATTCCATGAGAAAGAGTGCTGGAAATGCACCATAGCCACCCAGAGGAAGTAGAGAAGGACAAGTGTCCCAAAATTTAAAAAGCATAAAGGGAATTCTCTGCAACCTATAGAAGGAAGAGTTTGATATGAATCCCAAGGTGGACTTCTCTCAAACGGATTTTTTTTTGAAGGGTCAGTGGATACCAGGGTTAAGAGCCAACAAGAGACTACTCAGAATAAGTCTATCTGATTTAATTTTATTTTCCTTTCAGAAAAGAGACTTAAAAAGCCCTGGATTTGAACACGCTACTAGTCTTTGACGAATTTTTGTAGCCAACATATATAAATATGAGTAGGATGGTACTAGAGTTGATAGATTTATAGATGATGCACAAACTTCATCCAAAAGGTCAAAGTCAGCATGGGAAGTGATAATCCTAATCTGACTCTGAGTGAGCTAGACAAGACTAGGCTCTGGAGAGCCAGAAAGCCTTGGGTTTGAATTCTGGCTTCATCATTTCCTACTTGTAATGAAATCTTAGATTTCTCATCTTTAAAATGATGATAATAATAGTACCTACCTCTTTTGGTTGTTGTAAGAATTAACATGATGATGAATGCAAACTGCTTATATATTATAACTGGCATACTCTTTTTCCCATAGAATGTTAGGCATCATGATCATTATTATAAACAACATGGAAGGAAGTCTCCAGAGACCTGTCAAATACGTTTTTTATGATTGCCTTGGATAATGAAAGCACACTTATCAATTTCCAAATTTTACACATACAGCTATAAACTGTATCATTCTATAGTCTTGTGATTCATATCTTGCCACTATGGTTAGATACTAAATTTATTCCTATTTAACTCCATTTTTTTCTATATTAACTAGTTGCTTCTTCTTTTTTTAAATCTTGAAAGTCTGCTCTCTGATATATCAGATCTCAGAGCCAATGGGGGGTGTCAGGACATAGTAACCCGGAAAGCAAAGGTTTCCTTTATGGAGATGGGGAAAACTCCAGCAATGCGGGAAGTTCAGAGACATAAGAATTATGTTTCAGACCTATTAAATCTGTGATGCCTAATAAAGAATTGTATGGCATTGTCAAAGAAATAAACTGAATCTTTTGTTGCTCAGAGGAGAGCTGTGACCTGGAGATAATTTAAGAGAGTTGGCAGTAGGTAAATGGTATTTAAAGCTATGGATGTTAAAATCACAAACAGAAAGAGGACAGTTTGAGAAGAGAATCAAGGGCCAAGACCTGAAGAACTCCAGCATCTAGAGGCCAGACAGAGAAGGAAGAGTCTCTAAAGGGGAATGCACTAGACTTGGGGGGAGGGAAGAAGGAGAACGTAATGTTTTAGAAAATTAGTGTGCAAAGTATTTCAAGAAGGAAGACGGCCAACTGTAAACGCCTAAATGAGAATACTGTTTTCAAAATTTGAAACTTCTACAAGACAAATATAACCAAAGTTAAAAACAAGCAGAAGATGGGGGGGTTGAATTTGCAAATTAAATAACAAAAGATCAATATCAAGAATGTAAAAATAAGACCTAAAAATTAAAAAGAAACTACAACAAAACAGATACAAAAAGGCCAAACATGTAAAGATGCCATTCTCATAAGAATAAATAAAAATATCTAATAGTTAATTTAAAAGAATTTCAACCTCAGAAATTATCTAAATGTAAATTAGAGTATTTTAAAAAATTAGCCAAATAATAAAAGATTGCAATATTCAGTGTCGCTGAGGGTAAGGAATAGAGGATACCATCACATGCCACTGAGGAGAATGCAAACTGCCACAGTGTTCTAGGAGGTCAATTTTATGGTATACATCAAAATTGTAAGTGGAAATACATGCCAACAGAGCAATTACACTTTGGATAGCCATCTGAAAATAATACAGGTGTATGCACAAAGAAATGTGTGCAGGAGCATTCAAAACAGTTTATTTTGTAATAGCATAAAAATTGAAAACACCTACCGCCCACTAATGGGAAATAAGTAAATATACTCTAATATGTTTTTTTAGGAGAGATGACTACTAGGCAGTTAAAAGAATGAGCTAGGAGTATAACGTACTAATATGGAACCACCTTCAAAACATATTAAGGGAAAAAAATGCAAGAATGCTATACATATAGAATGGTCTTATTTTTATAAAATAAAGGAAAAATATATGATTTTGTATATTTTTATGAATTTTTTTTTTTTTTTGCATGGGCAGGCTCCAGGAATCGAACCTGGGTCTCTGGTATGGCAGGTGATGAGAACTGTGCCACTGAGCCACTGTGGCACCACTCGAATGTTCGTAATACATTGAAGAAGTCACTAACCTCATGCTAATTGTTGTTTCTGGAGATAGGGGTAGGATTGGCAAGATAAAAGCTGATTTTTACTGTTTATTGTTTTACCATAATATTTCCTGAATTCATCTGAATTTGTTAATGTGCAGTATGAGGAATTTTCAATAAAAATGTAAATTTTTCTTAGGTTGTTCTAAGTTATAAAAACAATTAACTTTTCAATTCATTAATTTAATTGCCAAGCATTTTAAGTTCCTACCATTTATCAGGCAATCGATCTGATATCAGGTATATAACAGTGACTAAAACAGGCAAGATTCCTGTCCTTGGAAGGCTTACCCTCTAGTGGATTCAGCTTTCAAATAGTATTCTTTTCTCTGAATAGATTCTTGTAAGAAGACCCCCACCTCAAGAGAAAAATAACTCAGACCAACTTTCTGCAGTTCTTATAACTTCATGAAGGAATGTAAGTAATAAAGTATGAATAGTGCGGCCAGAGACCATTGCTAAACTGCTCTCATTGCTTTCCAATCACATTAAAGACTTCCCAAAGCAGCAGGGATAAAAAAGTACAGCGTGAGTAAAATAGGCTTTCTTGGGTTGCCCTAGAAACTGCCAAAGCCTACTGCCATGGTCAGGTTCATGTGTCAACTTGGCCAGGTGGTGGTGCCTGCTTGTCTGGTTGGGCAAGTGCTGGCCTGTCTGTTGCTATGAAGACATTTCAGGGAATTAAATCATGATCACGTCAGCTGCATCCACAGCTGATTCCATTTGTAATCAGCCATGAGTGATGCTTAATCTAATCCCTGGAAGCCTTTTAAGGAGGATTCAGAAGAGACAGGCTCTCTTCCTGCTTCGGCTGGTGAGCCTCTCCTGTGGAGTTCATCCAGACCCTCCATTGGAGTCATCAGCTTCACAGCCTACCCTGTGGATTTCGGACCCTGCGTTCCCATGGTTACGTGAGACACTTTTATAAATTTTATATTTATGAATATTTCCTGTTGATTCTGTTTCTCTAGAGAACCCTAATACACCTACCAATGACTATTCCCATGGGAAAAGGCCACAAGTTCTAATAAACTGACTTAACACAATTTTGGAACATAGGCTGTTTGTAAGTTGTCAACAGTCTGTACTTAGGGAACTGCTAGCTTAAATAGGTAAAAGCTATGTGGCACCCAAGAAGTTCTTGTATACACACTTTATGGTTGGATTTCTTCTACGGTTCTCACTAAGGCATAATAATTAAGAGAGAATGTCAGCATATAGGGTATCCTTTGAAGCCCTTCTACCAGCTGGAATCTCAATACCACACTAGGTTTTAGCTGTGTCTGCCCACACTAGTAGCAGACAATTGAATTCATGTTTCTGAGCAGTCTCTGAACCACAGTGTTTATATTTCATAGCAATTCCTATTTCCTCTTCTTTTTTTCTTACACATGCAAATGAAAATCTCCCAATTTTCAGCTGTCTGAACAGCTGGATACAGTCATCATCAGAAAAATTAAATGCTTATCTCAAAGAAGTAACTGCTCTTTAGAAATTCCTATGCATGTTGTTGACAATTCATCTTTCCTACAGAATGAATGTACTTATCTCACCTGGCTCTTCACAGCTGAGTACAACTCTATCCCACAATGGTCAGAAAATTCTCATGGTCTAGAAAGAGTCATTATGACCAGGCACTGAACATTAAATTTCAGTCACTCCTTTCTTCATTAATTCTATGTGGGCAAACTACACTTGACCCTATCATGCTTGTTCATATTTTCATTTCTTTCCTCATACTGTTCTCTCTGTCTGGAATGGCTTTCCTGATGTCTCCTCCACATCTCAAATTCCTATAAAATGCTCTTCAGTGAAGCCTTCCTGATTTCCCTAAGCCAAATCATCTTCTTTTCTATGCATAGCCTTGTTCTAGATTTTCCATACCTCCATTATATCATTTATACCATGGCATGGCTTTTGAGTCTTTCTATCTTTATGAGTTTATCATGTTACTTTATGGCCATGTTAGGATATCAGGCAATTTGCAATTACTACTACTCTTACTAATACTTATAAAGTTATTAGTAATATTATGGGTGCTTACTCTGTGTCAGGCACTAAATGAATGCACTATCTCTACTTGTCAAAAAACCCTATAAGATGCATATTATTATTATTATTACCAATTTTTACTGTTGAGGAATTGTGAAACCAAGAGAGATTATACAGATGGTTAGTAGGGGTGCTGAGAGTCAAAATACAGTTTATTTTACTTTAAAATCTTTTTACTTTTAAGCACTACTCTAACATACTTCCTTTCAATAATAGCAGATAACATTTACTCAAGTGCTTACTAGATATTAGGCTCTGAACTATATGTGTGACATATAATAGTTAATTTTATCCTTATAAATCCCTGTGATGCAGATATAGAGGTTATTATTTATATTTTTCTAAAAAAAATGAAATTTTCTTTAGGTTCAGAATGCTTAACTGACCTACTCAGGTTCATAGATCTATACTTACTGAATTAGAATGCAGGATGGGCTCCCTCTGGCCTCTGAGCCCTTATCCACTAAACTATTCTATGGCCATATGACAGAGTATTCTTTAATCTTTGCAAACACTGCACAGGTTTTTAGGAATATCCCCTATGGAATCAGAAAACTGGAGCATTACCCCTTCTGAGCAATTCAAATCAATAAAATGTATCAACCCCCTAAGCACTCACCTTAGCACATGTGTGGATCCATTAATGGTTGTGGTTGAACAGGGGGCAGTCTGGCCCAGAATGACAGGTCTTCGGTAGCGCTCATCATCACAGCAGAGGATGATGAGGAAGGCACGTCTAAAAGACTTATTCAAGAAGGCGTAGAGAAAGGGGTTCAATCCAGAATTGATATAGCCAAGCCAGAGGAAAGCGGTCCACACCTGCTCAGGCACAGCGTAGTCTACGAAAGGATCCACAACATTGGTGACAAAGAATGGTGCCCAGCAGAGGCAGAAGCAACCCATGATGATGCACAGGGTCTTGGCTGCTTTGGTTTCTGTCCTCATGCGATGCGTACTATGCTGGTCTGCTGGCTGGGGCCTGCCCTCTGAGGCGGCTCCTGCTCGCTGCAACATCTGGATCTGGTGGGCGTGCTCCTTAGCGGTGACATAGATGCGATAATAGGCCAGCACCATGAGCAGAAACGGGATGTAGAAGGCCACCACAGAGCAGGTGACGGCGTAGGGCTTGTTGACCATGAAGATACAGTACGTTGAGTTAGAGTTCTGGTTGAGCTTCCTTTGTTCTATCTGAGAGTTGGAGGAAAAGAGGAAGGGAGGAAGGGAGGGACGGAAGGAGGAAATGAAGAGGGAGAAGCAGGAGGAGAATGAGGAAGAGGATAAAAAAGGATAATGGATGAAGAAGAGGAGGAGGAGAGGAGGCATTGAAAGAAAAAGGAGGAAGGGAACAGAGAATAAGGGGGAGGATGAATAAAATAAAAAGGGAAAGAGAAAAGGAAAGAAAGAAGAAAGTTTATCACCATAGCTTTTTTAGCTTTTAAATCTTACAGCACACAGAACCTTGAGGATGGAAAGAGAAGATGATCATATCCCAAAATTCAGAGGGTTTCATCTGTTCAAGAGGGGCTGAAAGCGCTAGGAAAGAGCAGAAGTAAAAACAAGAAAAAAATCTTTCTTCATTCCACCTACCCAATTGGTAGTGGAATTCAGCCTCTCTTCTTCCTTGCCCTTCTGCTTGCACATAACATACAAGAGACTCTTAGAATGGCTGAAACAGTAACATCAGAGTCACCTGAGGTGCTTATAAGTATAGATTCCTGGCACCAGGCAGACCTACTAGATTGAAATCTCTGGGCAATAGGGTGCAGATACTTGCATTTTAACAAGCTTTAAAAAAAAAATTCTAAAGCTCATTAACATTTTGAGAACATTTGCTCAATACCATTCTAAACCTAGCTCTTTGGAGGATTTCATGGAGCCCTTTCCTAGACTTATTTCTCTGCTTTCTGTGTACTCTGCTTAAGGTTTTTTCTCATTCATGTAACTGAATTTCAAAGTATTGATACAGAGAAATAGCCAAGAGGGACATTAGAACTTGGGAGAAAAAAAAGGGTAGATATTTTGGAATCATGGTAGAAGAGATTATATAGGTCAAGCAAAATCATTAAGGACCTTGAACCCTCACCAGAGAATGAGACCTAGGAAATACTTAATGCCTTGACTTACTCTCCTTCTTCCATTTTCTCCCAAATCCAGCCCATTCCCATGTTCAGCCTGACCCCATTGAAACTGCCCTGGTCAAGTTATTAATGATCTCCATGTTGCCATGACCAGTCCTATCTGCACCTTTTGAGGCCCCTGAACCCTCCATCCTTCTTCTTCTTTGGGTAACTATTTCATTGAGTTAAAATACATATAAAGCACATAAGTATAGATGAATTACTATGAAGTAAATACACCTATGTTATCAGGTCAGGCCATAGAATATTATCAGCTCTATACAAGCCTTCTATATGACGCTCCCACTCATTACTATATCAGCAGCACTGATTAATTTTATGTTTTCCAATTTAATATTAATGGAAAAATAAACCATGTACTATTTGTATCTTATTTCTTTCATTTGAACTGTATCTATGAAATTCATTCATGTTGTATGTAACTGTAGTGTGTTCTTTTTAATTATAGTATAACACTGCACTGTAAAAATAAATCACAATTGTTATCCTACTCTGTTATTGAGGGACATATTCATTGTTTTCAATTTTTTGCCATTTTGAACAAAACTTGTGCAAGTTTGTGTGTGAATACAAACATTTTCATTTCTCTTATGTATACAAGTTAGGAGTGGAATTATTGACATAAGGTAAGCATATATGCAGCTTTAGGTAAATACTGCCAAACAGGTTTCCAAAGTGATTTTATCAATTTACATTCCCACCAAACACACGGTATGAGTTTCAGTTACTCAACATACTCACCAACACAGTGTTGTCAGTGCGTGGAGACATCTCACTACGGGTTTGTCTGTTCATTTAATAATGTCACAAAGTTCACTTGATTACGTCAGTAAACACTCCATGTGTCCTTGACTACCTTTCCAGTGGGTGGAGATTAGAATTTGTATTATGTCTAACCTTTGTTATGAGAAAGTATCCAGTAATTTGTGCTTAAAATTCCAATCCACTTGCATCCTTCCTGTCTGAAAGTATGTGAGCTGCTGCTTCTGTTTGGATATCTTCTCTTATAAACTGATTATTCAGGTATTTTCCAATTTTGAAAACTGGGTTATGCTTCTCTTTCTTACTGATCTTTGATAATCCTTCTATATTCTTTGGACATAAGTCTTTGGTCAGATATATGTGTCGCAACTGTCTCCTACCAGTTCACGGCATGCCTTTTAATTCTTACTAGTAACTAGTGAAGGAAAGAAGTTCTTACTTTTTTTTTTTTTTTTTTTTTATTTTTTATTTTTTTTAAGAGAGAGGGAGGAAGGGAAGGAAAGACAGAAAGAAGGAAGGAAGGATGGAAGAAAGGGAAACATCTTTTTAAACATTTTCTTGTTTTTATTATATTTTGTTTGTTTGTTTGTTTTTTACATGGGCTGGGGCCGGGAATCGAACCGGGGTCCTCCGGCATAGCAGGCAAGCACTCTTGCCCGCTGAGCCACCGCGGCCCGCCCGAAGTTCTTACTTTTAAGAATTTAGTCCAATTTATCAACTTTTCCTTTAGGGTAGTATTTTTAGTCTTCTACTTAAGAAATCTTTGTTTTCACTTTAAGTATAAATATATTCTCAGATATAATGTTTAAGAAACATTCTTCCTATATTATCTCACCATATCTTTATTGTGTAAATTTTTACGTTTAATTCTAGTACCCATTTGGGATTAGTTTTCCTGTTTTGGTGTGACGTAGGGGTCAAGATTTATTTTTTACCTGACAGACATCCAATCAATACCAGCAGCATTTATTTTAAAAAGCATATTTTCCCAACTACACTGCAGCATAATCTTAGGCATAAATCAGGGGACTGTATGTGCATGGTCCTGTTTCTGAATTTTCTATTTTGTTCCCTTGATTTCTATGTCTAAACATGCACCATGGTGTTTATTTTAAATTAAATTGTGTTTAATTTCTATGACTTTATAATACATTTTGGATATCTCATAGTGAAAGTCCTCAAACTGTGATTCTTCTTTAGTGGTATCTTGGTTATTTTTAGATTTCTGCATTTCCATGCAGAATTTAGAATTAGCTTATCAATTTCCATTAAAATTCTTCCAGGCTTTTGATTGAAACTGGAATAGAATGATTGAGGAAAACTAACATCTTCACCATAAATCTTCTAATTAAGGAACGTGATAAATCTTCCCTTTAAGTATTTTAAAATTTATTTCAGGAATATTTTATAATATTCCATATAGACGTTGTGCACATCATTTGCTAGATTTATTCCTGAGTATTTGATATTTCTTATTGTTCTGTAAATGGTGCCATTTTAAAATTTTCAATTCTTAATTGTTTGTCAATAGTTTATAGAAATTAGTGAGGACTTTTTTTGGTATATTGACCTTGTATCTAGCCACTTGGCTGAGTTAGTTATTAACTAATATTTTGTTCATAGATTCTTTTGAATTGTCTCCATGAGCATTCAATGTGATAGGCAAATAACAGTTTCATTTCTTCCTTTCTAATCCTAATATCAGTTTTTCTTGACTTATTGAACTTGCTGTTAACTTTGATATCATTTTGAAAAAAAAAAGTAGTGGACATTCTTGTTTCATTCTCAATTTAGGAGGAGAGTTTTAATCATTTACTCTTAGGTATGGTTCTTGTTATTAGTTTTTTTTCTCAATGTCTTCTGTCTGGTTAATGGAGTTTCCTTCTATTTTCAGTTTTCTTATAATCTGTTTTCTTATTCTTTAAACCACGAATGGGCACTGAATTTTGTCAATGCAGTTTCAGAAGTAACAAGTTGATTATTTAGTTTTATCCTTCCTTTTATGAATGCAGTGTATTATATTTATTACACTATACTTCTGGAGTAAGCCTCACTCATATTGGATTCTGTGACACACCTGGATTTTTTACACCTAGATTTTTTTAGGATTGAGGGACTTTTCTCCCAACTGCTATTAATAGCTTTCAGTCATCAGCCTTCTCAAGGAATAGCTCTTGGCTGACGAGAGGCTTACCCCCATGTCACTTCCTCTTCCTGAGGGCACACTGCATCTAGTGTGAATATATATATACATCTATGAATAAAGATACAAATACTCTTTTACTGGCTGTGTAAACATTGAATATCACATCTTGTAAGTCTACAGTATAGCTTCCTATTGAATTGATACTTTCATCATTATGAAATATCTTTATCTCAAGTAATATTATTTGCCTTGAGTTTTATTTTGTCTCTGCTATAAGGAGAGCTACACCAGCTACCTTTTGACTAGTTCTTGCATAGTGTTCTAGTTTGCTAGCTGCTGGAATGCAACATAACAGAGATGGATTGGCTTTTAATAAAAGGGGATTTCATCAGTTCTTCAGAGGAAAGGCAGCTAACTTTCAACTGAGGTTCTTTCTTATGTGGGAAGGCACAGGGTGATCTCTGCTGGCCATCTCTCCAGGCCTCTGGGTTCCAACAACTTTCCCTGGGTGATTCTTTTCTGCATCTCCAAAGGCCTGGACTAAGCTGGAAGTGCTGAGATGAAGTACGCTGAGCTGCTTGGGTTGTACTACGTTGAGCTCTCTCACTTAAGCACCAGCCAATTAAATCAAACATCATTCATTGCAGCAGGCATGCCTCCCAGCTGACTGCAGATGTAATCAGCAACAGATGAGGTTCACATGCCATTGGCTCATGTCCACAGCAACAGAACTAGGCACCTTCACCTGGCCAAGTTGACCACTGAATCTAACTACCACACATAGCATATCTTTCTCCATTATTTTATTTTCAATCTTTCTGTCTCTTTATATTTAATTGGCTTCTTTTGTAAGTAGCATATATTTATACTTTTTATTCAATCGACAATCTTCGTCTTCATCTCTTCTTTGAAGAATTTAATCATGTAATATTTACCTTAAACACTGACTGTTTTAAATTTAAGTCTGTATTATTGTTTTCTATATATCTCCTCTGATCTTTGCTCCCTTTCCCGTCCCTTATTGTTTTTTTTTTTTTGCAATAACCAAAGAGTTGACATTATGGAATTATTTATCCCTTTATTAGCTTATTAGTTATTTTATTATTCTTTATCTTATTATTATTATTTTCCCTTATTATTTTATTACTCTACCTTATTTAGAGATTACAGCTTATTGCAGTCTATTTTACATTAGTACATTTTCCATTGCTTGGGCAATACAAGTATCTTAAACACTTTAGCTACATTTACTCATCCACTCCTGCCTTATATGCTGTTGTTTTCAAGTATTTTAATTCTATATATATTTTTAAAACCACAAGAAACTATTATTGTTGCTGTTTTAAATAGTCACGTTTTTATATTTACACACATGCTCACTATTTCCAATTCTTTACTGCTGCTTGGTGTTTCCATCTAGCACATTTCCCTTTTGCTTAAAAAATTATCCTTAAAATAACTTTTAATATAAACCTGCTGCTGAAAAATTCCCAGTTTTTGTTTGCCTGAGAAATTTCTTTGTCATCTTAATTTCTTATGAATAATTTAATTGGATTTCTAAGTTGTGAATTACTTTTTTTCATCATTTTATATATGGCTTCATTGTCATCCTGCTTCCATCATTACACTGGAGAGTCAGTTGTCCACCTTATTTCTCCTTAGAATGTATCCATTTTTTTCCCTAATTGCTTTTGAGATTTTTTTCTCTATCTTTGGTCTTCAGAAGCCTTATCATGCAGTCTCTTGATATAGTTTTATTTTGTATTTAACTTTCTGGGGTTTCATAGAGCTTTAATTCTGTGACTGGTAGGTTTCGTTTGTTTTGAAAAATATTTGGCTATTATTTCTTTGCATATTAGTTCTGCTCTATTCTCTCCTCTGTTCTTTCCGAAATTCCAATTATATGAATATTAAACCTTTTGTTTATTTAAGCTTCCAGTTTACCATCAATATTTTTGGCTGCATCTAATCTACTATTAAATCCATCTATTATATCTATTCCATGTAGTAGTTCTGGAATTTACATTTGATTTTTTTATACATTCCAGTTCTCTAGTAAAATTCTCCCTGTTTCCCACTACTTTTTTTTACTATGTTAACCACAGTTGTTTGAAAGTCTTCATCTAACAACTCCAATAACTAGATTGCCTGTGAATGTGTTTCTCCCTATTTTTGTTCTTGGTTTTTGGCCACTTGGTCCTGGTCGTTTTTATGTGTCTGGTAATTCTTTATTAAATAACAGGCATTTTAATAAAAATTTATAGAGACTGTGAATGGTGGCAGGCAACTCTAGAGAGGACTGAATTTTTTCTGGCAGGAAGATAGAATCTGGACAAAATACATCAATCTTATTGAGGCTGGTTTTAATGCATTTTTGAAGATGGTCTCATTCCAGTCTTTCTGTTTTCATGGAGGGTAGCTTTCATTGAGGGTGTCTCAATTAAAGCACCAGAAGTGTTTGCCAGGGCCATCCACCTTGGCAGGTCCTCAGCTCTGTTACATCTCTCCCTTTTCAGCACTGAATGACTGCTAATATCTCTGCCCTCTCTTTAGTCTCCCAGAATTTGCTTTCACCTTGATTTGTCCTTTCATCTAGACCCATGCATCCACAGCTTATAAGTAACCAAATGTTTCGACAAAAAATTGCATGATGAATTTAAGGCTCATTTCTCTACAGTTTAGATCTCCTGGGATCTCCTGGCACCCTCAAACTCCAATGTGTTTCCCCAGTTTAGGGAAACAACCACAAACCTGAGTCTGGTGCCTTCTCTTCAGCTTCTATTTCCTGATCCACGAATCAATGAAGGTCCCAAAGGAAAAAGTTCAAGTCTTCTTTTGATCTTTGGGATAGGTCTTCTTTTTCTCTTTTGGATCATAGATACTACAGTCTTGGTTGCCTTGGTGACTCTCCAATGCCTTTAAATATGATTTTATTTTATGTTTTTATTTTGTATTTTATCAAGTGTATTTTATTCATCTTTAAAAGTTGTGGCTATGATAGCTATCCCTCATGGCCAGAATCGGAATTCTCCCTCCCTCTTTATAATAATATTATTAACTTGGCTTCCAGAACAATTTTTTTCTCTCTTTGTTTTCTTTCTACCTTACTAGCAATTACTTTCAGCCTTCCTTTTGAGGCTCCTCCTTCTCTTATGACCTCTAATTATTTGAATGTCCTAGGCTCATTCTTTTAACCTTTTCTCTTCTCTATTTATATACATTTCTCAGGGTTCTCATTTACTCATAAGGGTTAAGATAACATCTAATCTTTGAAAATTTACTAATTTTTATTTTTTCCCAGCCAGGATCACCTATGAACTCCAGAATTCAATACCAACCTGGAAACCTGACATCTCAACATATCTAATAGGTACTTCAAATGTATGTTGTCCAAACCAAGCATGTGATTCTCCCCATCCCAAAAGCCCTATTCCACACACAGCCTATTCCATCTGGATTGATGGTCACCCGCTCCAATTTTCTGTTTGCTCAAACTAAAATCCCTGCAGTCATAGTTGACTCAGTTTATTCACTCATACTCTTCTTCTAATCTATTAGTAAATCTTATTGATTATATCTTCAAAATACATCCACATTCCAACTTTTTTCACAATTTCCATTGCTACTATTGCAGTTGGAATACCATGTTCTCTAACCTGCTGAATTCCTTCAACAGACTTCTCAACAGGCTCTGCTTCTACTCTTGTTCCTCTACTACTTGTTTTTAACAGAGCATCCAGAAAGATCTTTTAAAAATATAAATCAGATCATAACTTTCATCTGTGTGACATCCTGCAATGGCTCCCTATTTCACTCAGATTAAAAGCCAATGTATTTAAAGTTATCTACAAGGTCCTACAATATTTTCCCCATCTATTCTAATTACCTCCTTTCCTTCTTTGTTTTCTCCTCATTTACTCTGAACAAACACATTAACTTGCTTGACTTGAGAGGTACATCTTGCATCAGGGCCTTTGCACTAGCTGTTCCTTCTGCCTGGTATATTCTTTCCCAAGATATTCACAATGTCAGTGGCCTCACTTCTTTAAAGTCTTTACTTAAATATCACCCTCTCAATCAGGACTATCCTGAACACCCTATTTAATATTTAAATCTGCTTCTCCATCTACCTTTTTTGGTAGCACTTACAACTTGTGACATCCTAGATAATCTACGTATTTTTATCTCATATCTATTGTCTGCCTTTCCTTGCTAGAATATAAATGTTACAGTGGTATGGATCTTGGTCTAGTTGTTCAACAATATTCCAAGGATGTAGAGCAGTGTCTGGAGCATAATAAGTGCTCAATAAATAATTAGAGTGAAAGATATATAAAATATGACTACTTCTCACCACTTGTAGTAACTATTTTAGTTTAGATTAGCATCATCCCTTGTTAGCACTATTGCGATTCCTTTCTAATGTTTTCCCTATTTTCACTCCTGCAACTACACAATCCTGGTCTACATCTGACACTTTAAAACTGGCCAGAGCCCCACCCTGATCAAGATGATGGAGTGAGAAGCTTCAGGGCTCCACCCCTAAAAACTTTGAACAACCAAAAGGAACTGGCAGAAATTTATTTTTCAAAGCACCAGAAAACAGTTAAAGGATCGTACTAACAGAGTGAGCACTAAATCAAGAAAAATTCACATAAAAGCAGCAAAATGTCATGATGCCCTGCCTGGCCCCTCCTCAATCCCTCACTGCCTTTGTCCAGAGCCAGTCTGCAGTCCCAGCATGGATCCCTGGTCCTAGCTCTAGAGGGAGTAGAGTAACCCATGAGCACATACTAGGACAATGTATATCTAGCATAATCTGTCTGGTGGTGATCTGAGGGACTCACTGTCCCAGATGTTGCCCTGTCTATAGATGGCAGCTCACAGGACTTTCCCACATATACTGTGGGAGAACAGTCAAGTTGTGCTGCTTGGGGCAAGGGATTGTTGGCTGTAGGACATGCAGTGAAGTGCCCAGGACCATGAAGAAACTATTTCCTAGACAAGAGGGGACATTTAACAATGTAAATGAGGGAATTCCTAGGGCCACTCGTGCATGTCCAAGATACAAGAGCAGAAGGATCAGGGAGACCCTCCTTACTTGGCTTGAAGCTATTCTCTAAAGTCAGTGCACGGAGCAACTCTGAAAGAAAGCATTCACACAGGTAAATCTGCAAAGATTAGGAGAAGTGTTCTCTTCTTTGCATTCTGTGATGGTTTGAAGCTGTATGTACTCCAAAAACCCATGTTCTTAAATCTAATTCCTCTCTGTTGGTATGAACCCATTTTAAGTAGGATCTTTTGATGAGGTTACTTCAGTTAAGATATTTCCCAGCCCAATAAGGATGGGTCTTAAACCTATTACTGTAGTCCTTTATAAGTGGAGCGAAATTCAGACACAGAGAGAGAAAACCACAGAAGGAAGAAGTTAAAATTCAACAGAACCTAGAAAGGAATGGAGAAGCCAAGAGATGCCACCACATAACACTGCCATGTGAAAGAAGAGACAAAGATTGCCAGCAGCCAGCCCAAAACACCAGTCTTTAGGAGGAAAGCAACGCCTTGATGATTCCCTGATTTGGACTTTCTTTTAGCCTCAGAACCATGAACAAATAAATTTCCATTGTTTAACCTGACCCATTTCATGGTATTTGCTTGAGCAATATGTTGGTTTGAAATGATGTATGTACCCTAGAAAACTCATGTTTTAATCCTAATCCCATTTTGTAAAGGCAGCTGTTTCTTCTAATCCTTATTCAGTATTGTATGTTTGAAACTGTAATGAGATCATCTTCCTGGAGATGTGATTTAATCAAGAGTGGTTGTTAAGCTGATTAGGTGGAGGCATGTCCCCACCCATTTGGGTGGGTCTTGATTAGTTTCTGAAGTCCTATAAAAGAGGAAACATTTTGGAGATCTGAGAGAGAGCAGAGCAGAACGACATACCCACGTGAAGCAGAGTCCACCAGCCAGCTACCTTTGGAGATGAAGAAGGAAAATGCCTCCCAGGGAGCTTCATGAAACAGGAAGCCAGGAGAAGGAGCTAGCAGATAGCACCATGTTTGCCATGTGCCCTTCCAGATGAGAGAGGAACCCTGACCGTGTTCACCACGTGCCTTTTCAGATGAGAGAGAAACTCTGAACTTCATCAGCCTTCTTGAATCAAGGTATCTTTCCCTGGATGCCTTAGATTGGACATTTCATAGACTTATTTTAACTAGAACATTTTCTCGGCCTTAGAACTGTATACTAGCAACTTATTAAAGTCCGCTTTTAAAAAGTCATTCCACTTCTGGTATATTGTATTCCAGCAGCTAGCAAACTAGAACAAGCAGCCTAGAAAACTAAAACACCTTACTTTAAAATATATATATATTTTTAGCTCCTGGCATTCAAGAAAAGATCTGTGCCAACATTAGCTGAATGCAAGCTTAAGGAACAGATACCTTGGAGGCTAAATTTCAGTGATAACATATTAAAATATCTAGGTGTCAACAAAAGATTACAAAACACATAAAGAAACAGGAAACAAGGCCCAGGTAAAAGACAGAAGATTAAAGCATTAGAGACAAGCAATGAGGAAGATCAGACCTGGGACATTCCAGACAAAGGTATTTTTTAAAATGGTCCTAAATATGCTCAAAGAGCTAAAGGCAAATATGGATAAAGAATAAAGAAAACCAGGAAAATAACAGATCATCACAAAGAGAATATAAATAATAAGATGGAAATTATTAAAAGGAACCAAACAGAATAAAGATCATTGTAACAAATTAAAAATTCCACAGAGGGGTTCAACAGCAGATTGGAGCTGGCAGAAGAAAAAAATCAGTGAACTTGAAGACAAGACACTAAAAATCTTCCTGTCTGAGGAAAAGAAAAAGGAAAAGTGAACAAAGCCTGAGGAACCTATAGGCTACCTCAAAGCATATATTGTGGGAGTCCCAAAGAGAGAAGAGAGAATATTTTAAAAATAATGATGGCTGAAAACCTCCCAAATTGTATGAAAGACACGAATATACACATCCAAGGTGCTCAATGGACTCAAAACAGGATAAAACCAAACAGACCCACACCAAATTAAATTTTACTGTTGAATGCCAAAGATAAAGAGAAATCTGAAAGCTGCAAAAGAGAAGCAAAATTCTTTGTGCAAGGAGGCCTCAATAAGATTAAGTGCTGATTTCTCATCAGAAACCACAGAGGCAAGAATGTCAAAAGGAAAAACTGTCAACCAAGAATTATTTAGCACAACTGTCTTTCAAAAATGAGGAAGGGATTAAGACATCCCCAGATAAAAACGATTAGACTTGCCCTACAAGAAATGGAATTCTGCAAGTTGAAAGGAAAGGGCACTAGACAACTGACTGGAAGCCAAACGAAGAAATAAAGATCTCCAGTGAAGATAATCACATGGATTGATATAAATGCCAATGCTATTGTATTTTCGATTTGTACTCTACTTTTTATTCCTGCAGGATCTGAATGTCAAATGCATAAAATGTAATGATAAATCAATGGTTTGAGGTTAGAAGGTATACATGTGTAATCTGTGACAAGAACTACTTACAGAGGGGGGCGGAGAGGCATAGGAGCATGGCTCATACATATTGTTGAAGTTAAGTTGGTATCAAAGCAAGCAAGATTGTTACAGATTTAGGATGTTAAATTTAAACTCATGGTAACTATGAATAAAAATATCAAATGTGCAAACTCATGGAGTCAGAAAATAAAGTACAGATTACCAAGGGTTAAAGGGGTATTAATGCAAAATGAGTGTAGGGTTTATGTTTGGGGTAAAGGGAAAATTCGATTACTAGATGGTGGTGAGAGTACCGCAACATAAAGAGTGGTGTACTGAGGAGGGAGGGGTTGGGACGGGAAGATTTACACTTTATAAATGTTTCCATAATTTAAAAAGGAAAGATAAAGGAAAAAAAAAGAGACAATGACAATTAAATGTAATACATGATACTGCATGGGATCTAAGTGAGAAGAAAAGGCATTTCTCAAAAGGTGATTACATAAGTGAATATCCTTGTTCAAGGAGTACAAATATCAAGTTCAAGGAGTACGAAATCTGTAACCTGCTCTCAAATGTTATGGATAGGTAGATTAGATACACAGATAGATAGGTGATAGAATGATACAACAAAGATGGTAACATGTTAATATTGGTGGATCTGGATAGCTGGAGGGTGGGATACAGCTATACCGGAGTTCTCTATATGGAGTGTGTATTACTTTTTTCAACTGTCCTATTAGTTTGAAATTATTTGGAAATTAAAAAAATAAATGCCTGGACTTAATAATGGATAAAAAGCCCAAAAGGACATGAGTGGGACACAGGAAAAAATTTAAATAGAGATTGATAACTTCATATCAATGTTAACATTCTTGAACTTCATAGCTGTTCTTAATGTGCTTTCATAAATGAATATCCTTGTTCTTAGAAAATGCATATAGAAGTATTATGCATTCAGAGAGTATGGTACAACCTACTCTCAAATGTTCAGAAAATAGATAGATAGGTTGGTAGGTAGAATAAAATAGCAAATGTTTCAAAATGTTAAGCTTGGTGGATCTCTACAAGGGTGGGTGTGTTAAAATTCTCTGTATGGGTTTTGTAACTTTTGCAACAGTCCTGCAAGTTTGAAATTATTTCATAATAAAAAGTTGAAGGGGAAAAAGGAAGCCACATAATGTCTCCCTTCTGCTTCAAACCTTTCAAAATTTTCTCTTATTTCTTGGAGTAAAGACTGTTGTCCGGTCTCAGAATACCTCTCTGACTTCTACTCTTACTTTTCCCCCTTACTCACTGCCCATCATAAGCTTCTAGGTCATTCTCTGAACTCACAAAGCATTCTCCCACTTCAGGGTCTTTGCAGTTTTTGCAATTTTGGCATGAAACACTTTTTTGTAAATACGTGCATGACTTGCTCTCTCCTTTTCTTCAGGACTCATGTTAGCATGACTTAATCAAAGAAGGTGAACTTGTATTTAAAATAATATCTACCCCTCACTCTCCTTATATACTATTTTGGATGTACTGAAATAATGAATATTTAAAATTAATTTTGCTTATTACCTTTTAACCTTTTTAATATTGCTTCTAGACTATTTAAAATGACATATGTGGCTTTCATCTGTTGTTCTAAGTATATTTCTAGAGCTAATCTAGACTCCATGAATAGGCAATTAAACACAAAGGGAAAAGTGATATAAGAGGAGAAAACACTTCCTAGCCTTGAAAAGTCAAGGAGGACTTCCTGAAGGAAATGGCATAGCTCATTTTGAGTCAATTTCTTTTCTTCACAGCCTTTATACACTTGAAGCCTTTTGCTTTCCATCTAGTTGGAAACTAGGGAAATGATTTTAAAGATTTCTTTAGTCTGGGCAGGCCACGGTGGCTCAGCAGGCAAGAATGCTTGCCTGCCATGCCAGAGGACCTGGGTTAGATTCCCGGTGCCTGCCCATATAAAAAAAAAAAAAAACAAGGAGGAAAAAAAAAGATTTCTTTAGTCCCTAAAGTTTATTTTGCTTGGAGAAAGTCACTATATGAACACTTAGCTCTGATTTTTAGGGTGTTTCTTTCTAATTATCACCCTGCAGTTAGTTGATATGACTAATAATAAGCAGGTACTCCATTTCCCAGCTAGGTAAATAAGTAGAGATATCACTATCTCACTCTCATAAATGAACAAACAATTTGGAATTCTATGTCAGAAGGTCAGAGTAATGAGCCTTCATCAAAAGTTCCCAATCCACAAAACTTCTGCTTCCAAAGACCTTCTCCATTAGGGAGTAAATTTAGCAGGGAAATTAAGAGCTGGACTCTGGAGTCCAGTAAGCGTGGGCTCAGAGATAAGCTTCTTACCAGGGTGACTCTAGCTAAGATTTAACTTCTCTGATTGTCAGTTTTCTGATCTATAAAATAGGCACAACCAGTAGGATACAAGAGCGTTGGTGTGAGGTGTAAATAAGATTCACGGCAATAATGGTTAGAATGGTGTCTGGTACATAGTAAGTGCTCAGTTTTCCTTGGCCATTTATTATTCTATTCGCTGTTTGAAATTTGGATTGCAAATTCCCCCAAGAATGGTAAAACTTAGAGTTTGAAAGAAGAGGGACAGGATTCAAAGAATATCATGCAAGCTCTATCTCACAGATCCCCTTTCTACTTCTCCACTCTCTTGCTCCCAGCATTTCTTTCAGAAGTCTGAGGAACTTTTGTGTCATACCTGGGTTTGAAAGTCCTTTCCTGGGACAAGGAACAATGAGGGACTAGGGCTAGGAATGGGCAGAAGGAGGAAGTGGCAGCACCCCCTCCCACTGGTCCTGTTGGTCCAGTGCTTGCCCCCTACATCCACTCTCTATTCCCCTTCCTACATCTAGATGGATTCTGGGGTCAATTTTAAAGTGACGACCTGACAATTTCTTAGGGAATTTATGCCTGCTAATGAATCCATAGCTTTGGCTCTTCATTACAAGCCTGGTATGACAGACATAGTCTGGCCGAGCTGATGGGCTCTTAAAGACAACCGGGACGAGGATTGGAAAAGGCCTGGCCTATATGCCATGTGCCCTTATCCTACACCCCTTCTCCACTGAGGAACAATGAACCTTTGCAACACAGTCCCCAGGAAGTGGAACTCACAACCCGGTTCCCTTGACTGCTGGCCCAAGGCGCTCTTCTTTCTCTAGCAGCCTCCACCCACATCATTAAGTTTTGTCTGGGTCATTGTAGGCCTCATAGACTCAGCATGAAATGGGATGAGGGCTTCCTGAATTCCTATTCTGTTATTTCTAGCTGTGTGACATTGACATTGGGCAAATTATTTAACTTTTTGAACCTGGGACTTCTCATCGGTGCAATGGGGTAAATAATTATACTTTTCCCCAAAGGACGTCATCAGGATAAAATATTTAGTATATTTTCTTGCATATAGCAGGTATTCCAAAATGTTACCTTTCTTTTTAATGTCACTCGGGCTACTACCAGCATCTTCTCAGAGCATCTACCCAACCTGATGTTGTCTGTTCATTTAGAATAACAGGCAAACCAAGCTGATCCGACAGTAAATTGGTGCAGGTGGGGCCTGCATAGGTACTCACCAAATTGAGTATGCCAATGTTATTCCAGCCTTGCATTATAGGGAGGAAAGAGATAAACATGGGGAGGACCCAACAGCCTCCCAGCATTAGTGCTATGCGCAGAGGGGTCATCTTGTTCTTGTAGACCAAAGGCTGGCAGCAGATGGCATAATACCTGGAGAGAGAACAGAGGAGTGGTTGCCATGGGCAAGGAGGGATAGGAGGGCAAATGACAGATGAGAGAAAAGAGAAGGGGAGAGAACGAGGGAGAAGAGAAAATATTGAGACAAAGGAGTAGTAGAGGGGAAAAAGAGAATAAAAATAAAGGAAGAAAATAGAGAATAATGGGGGGGGAGGGAAAATCAGGTAGTAGAGGAAGGAAAAGAGAAGTAAGAAAAGAGGAAAGAAAAAAGTGATTATACACTAAAATATGCTATATTAGGTGACGAGTTGTTGCTCATGTAAATATATCCTTTAGGTCACACCTGAGAATCACCGTTTGGGGTCTGCCCCCACAGCCTTCCTTTTCTTCCAAGATCTAGAGGAGCTCAACACATACCTGAGGGGCTGCTCCATCTCAGGCACAGTTCCAACAATACCCGGATACCTGGACATTTGAGAAGCTTCTGTCCAGCCTTTTTGGCACTCTTTGATAACTCTGTTTCCAATGTGAAATGACTCCAGTATGTCTTGGCACCCCACCTCTAACAACTGTATCTCAGTTTTGTCCCCTTCTTCCTGATCACCTGCCTATGATAAAGTGGTACTCTAAGACAGTGGTACTCTAAGACAGTGCTTCTTAAGTTGTGGCCCAAGGACACCCAACCTTCCCGCTCCCTCCCTGTAACAGACTCACCTAAGGAGACATATTAAAAATGCAGATTCCAAGGCTCTATGACTCCTGAGCCAGATCCTGTTAAGGAGGGACCTGGAGTTCGCATTTGAACAAGTGGAAGTCATTACTTTTGCTTGCAAACTGTGCCCAGTTTCCTTTCTTCCAGGCACATGAACTTCCTGGGCTTCCTGTGGTTGGGTAGGGCCAAGTAACTGGTTCTAGCCAATGAGTTATGAGCAAAATTGACATGTTATTTTGGGGCTAGACCATTTAATTGCCCCTCACTTCCCTCCAGAGGATGAATGGGCTAATGCATGATGAACATTGAGTCTGGAGATTGCTATTGTTGGTGCAGCATAATCTAGCCCATTCTAACACATCAATCCACTCAGTAAACTCATATGCCTACTGGTCTTAAGAACCTCTTCTCTGTTTCTTGGTTTCTTTGCCCTTATCATTTTCTGTCCACAGGATATCTTCATTGGGATTAGAATTAAACTGCCTTTGGAAAGATCTCTCTGATGTCAAGAATTAAAATTTCAAATTTCTCCTGCTCCATCATTTCTTACCTGCTGGTCATGGTACACACTACTCACCCTTTTTGAGTCATGTTCTGCCTATGAGACTAGGTTTCATTCGACCTCCAACTGTTGGTCTCTTCCCTGAAACTTGCCCCACTTAGAATGCCAGTTTCTAACCCCTAGTTTGCCCTACCATATTATTCTAGTTTGGGGAGGTCATCCTTCTATGCCCAGGCTAGTCATGGAATTCGAAACAGCCATAATTCTACAGTAACTCTATCTGAATTTTGTAAGAGTCAAAAATAAGTATAAAAAGTATAAAAAGAAAAGCTGGAGGCTAAACTTATTCTTTAAGGATTTATACCACTTAGTGATGAACCATCCCCACCTACCCCTCATTTTGTGCTGCTCACTTCGGTTTTTCCCACCTCTTCTTTTCTTTCCTTAATTCAAAATAAAGCTAATATAACAATGACAATATTCTTTGAAGAGGTGGTGGTAGGAAGAGTTGGGAGGGAGGGTGGAGCCCATTATTACAGCACAAGAAGGGGGTGCCTCTGGAGCTGGGAGGTGAGGATTATGTCTTTCCTTCTAAGGCATCAAGAAACAACTGACCACACTGTACCAGAAAGCTTCTTGGGATTGACAGCCCAGTGGGGGGTCCTTACCTGGAAGGGCATGTAAGGGTCAAAAAACCAAAGAATGGGGAGAAGGATGTAATTGGGGATTCCAACCAAGATAGCGATGTGTGATGTTCCAGGGTGCCATGCTCCTATGGAATCTTTGAAAGACTAGCAAAAGCTGACAGAACGATCTTTCCTCAAAATCCAGAAAACAGTTAAAGGGTTGTAGTGATAGGGCAAGGGCTGAATAAAAAAAAAAATGCAGCATTCAAAATTTTCAGAGAAGCTTCTGGCACACTTGCTGGCCGTGACCCGAACCCCTCCCTGGCATGGAGTTAAGCCAGCCTGTGCTCCCACTGAGGGTCCCTGGCCTTGCCCCAGAGGGAGCAGAGTACCCCTATGCACATACTGGGGTGCTTCTATCAGGGGGAAGCCTGAAAAAAAATGAAACAGCAAACTTCTCTTAGACTTGTCCTCCCAGAGCTTGTCCTGCAGGCAAAAATAACTTGCAGGCAGCTAAAGTAGCATAATAAACAATTAGGTTAAAGTGTCCTGGGGCAAAGTATTACCTGCTTTAAGTCACATACTACAGCACCAGGGAGGAGGGAAAAGTCTATTTCATAGGGAGTGAGGGGCACTTACATTCCTGTGAACCGAGTAATTCCTAAGGCCACAAGTAAGCAGAATCCCAGGACAAGAGACAGGCATAGACGAGACTGAGAGGACATGTTACTTCACATTTGTCTTGGGGCTGATTTTCTAGACAGGAGGGCTAAACTCGGAAGGAGAGCACCATCCAAAGAAGAGCCAATTTTCAGAAACTGTGAAAGCTGTTTGTTTTTGTTAACTCCTGGCACTCAAAGAAATATCTGTCATATCACTAGCTGGACACAAACTTAAGAAGCAGAGAGCTCAGGGACTAAATCCCAGTGTTAAACTTTAAAATATTAAAGTATATATTGTATGAAAAAGGTCACAGGACAAAGAAACAGGAAAAGATAGTTCATCCCAAGGAACAAGATAAAAATCCAGAAACATCAACAAAGAAGACCAGGCAAATACTTTAAAAAAGAAATGATCCTAGGTATGCTCAAGGAAATAAAGAGAAAATAGAAAGAACTAAAGAATATCAGGAAAACAATGAAGGACAATATGAGAATATCAGTGAAGAAAGAAATTTTAAAAAGGAATCAAACAGAAATACTAGGATTGAAGGCCATAATAACCGAAATAAAATACTCTCTAGAGGCTTTCAAAGCACATTGGAAGAATGAGTGAACTCAAAAACAAGAAAATTGAAATGATTCAGTCTGAAGAGCAGAAGAAAAAAATTTAAAGCAAACAGAGTTTAAAAGAGCAACGGACACCATTAAGTGCACCAATATATGCTTTCTGGAAATCCAAAAAAGAGAAGAAGGAGAGACATGAGCAGAAGGACGATTCAAAGAAATAACGAACTAAAAAAGCTAAAAAAATTCCCAAATTTAATGAAAGACATGAATATATGCACATTCAAGAACCCCAATGAATTTCAAACATAATAAATATGAAGAGAACCATGCCAAGAGACATTGTAGTCAAACTGTCAATGCCAAGGACAAGAAGAGAGTTCTGAAAGCTGCAAGAGAAAAGCAAGGTGTTATGTACATGGCAGTTCTGATAAGATAAAATGCTGATTTCTCATTAGAAACTATGGAGGCAAGAAAGCCATGGGATAAAAATATTTAAAGTGACGAACTAAAACAATTGCCAATAAAAACATTTATATCCAGCAAGACTATCATTCAAAATTGAGGACGAAATTAAGCCGTTTCCTGATTAAAAAAAAAAACCTGACGGGATTCATCACAAACAGTGCTAACGGAGGTTCTTCAGGCAAAAGGAAAGTATACTAGACAATGGATTGAAGGAGCATAAAGAAATGAGGACCTCCAGTAAAAGTGGCTGCATTGGTAATTACAAATACTAGCAATATAGTATTTTTGGTATGTAAACTGTACTTTATATTTCTTGCAGGTTCTAACATGCAAATATATAAAAATTAATGATAAACCTATGGTTTGGACATACAATGTATAAAGATAAAACAAAACACAACAAAAAGTTGTAGGGACAGAGGAATTTAAGAAGAATGTACATATATGCTATTGTAGTTAGGTTGGTATCACATCAAACATGATTGTTAGATACAGGCTGTTCAATTTAAGCCCCATGGTAACCACAAAGAACATAACGAACATTGTATACAGAAGGAACTCAAAATGCTCCACTACAAAAAAATGTGAGGGTAAGCATTTAACAGAAGAATTGAGGGACAAAAAAGGTACACGATTTACAAAGACCAAATATCGAAATCATCATTTTAGGCTGTTCTTCCAGTTAAACAAGCTACCTTACATCTTTCCAATAAATTTTCTTTCCTACTTAAGTTAGCCAAAGACAATCGTTGTTTCTTACAACCAAACTATCTTGCCTACAGAGAGCAGTCAAAATGGCATTGAATAGCCAGTTACATATGCTTTGTTCTAGCACATTATTTCTTTCATTCAAATGACCCTGCAGATCCTGGCTCCTTATAGCACCCCTGCCTGTATAACCCCAAGCAAGGCTGAAGAATAGATGCCGCCCTATCTTTGATGTATAAATTATGATTTTTGAGATTTGGAACCAGGTGCCAAGATGCTGAGTAAAGTCCCGAGTTTCGCAATGTTGATTGGATCTTCAAAGTCACAGAAATCCAAAAGTTTAAAATAAGGCAGAATTAAATATCTTTCAGAACAAAAAGGTAAGCCTGAGAACACAAGAAGTTTTGCCTGAAAGGGTTCTTTCCTTTTCCATAGGCAGATAGGGATATTGAGAGGTTTATCTGGGAGGAAAGCAGAATTTATAGAAAAGGATATTATGCTACCCCTAATTAAGTTATAGAAATTCCTTTTTCACTGTTGTATCTCCAATGCTAAACATAGAGTATATGCTCACAAAATTGACTGAATAGATAATGAAGCTTTAATCATGACCAATTAAAATAAATTCCATTAAAAAATGATGCCACCCTTCAGGGGATGGGAGAGGCCATGGCGTGTACAGGAATAGGGGAATTTCTCCAGCGTATTTTAATTGGATTTTACAGAGCAAGGGTGGTGGAAGAGGAAGTGTCATCCAGTTGCTACAATTATTCTAGGCTGCTTTCCCGTCTTCCATAGAACAATTCCCATTTTTCTTTAACTAGAAAACATTTTTCTAGTTAAAGCGATTAAATAAACAAATCAAGTGGTTAAATAAATGTTCAAATGACAAGCAAGGTTCCAGATGGCCAGGATTAGCTAAGATGTGGCAAGGGCATTTTACAAAGTAATTTCTTATGCAAAACATTTCAAAGCATTGCTCATAAAACTCCATTAAAATCTCCTTTGGTAGACCAGCCATCAGCTTTCCCAACTGTAACCATACGTAAATACGTGATCAAATTGCTTTTAAACGTCTCTGGGGACACAATTACTTTGACAACTCTTAAATGAGAGCTGGGTATTTTAAGCTTCATGCTAATCCCTTCTCCTGCTCCTCCAGCAATTAAGAAAATTCTACCTCCTCACTTCCTGCCTTCCCCACCAAGGCAAAGGCAGAGGAAGCAATGAGAACAATCTGGAATCCTACGGTTTCAAAACTGGAGGAGATCTTAGCAATCAACTTTGTGAATTCACATCTGGTACATCTGGTACCAACTCTACCTGAGTAATCCATTTACTAGCTCTGTGGTCCTGAGTCAGTTTCTTAATCTCTCCATGATGCAATTTCTCCATCTGTAAAGTGGGGATAATTATAATGAGCTCATAGGTTTGCTGTGAGAACTGATGAAATAATACGGTTAAAAATTTAGGAAGTTCCTGACAGAGAAAGCATGATAAACAGCAGTTATTTTTATTGCCATGCGTTCTGACTAAAATCATATTACCCTGTATTTTTGTACACATTATTATGAACCGATTTTCATACATTTTGGAACCAGGGCTCTAAATTATTTAAGAAATAAAACAGAAGTCAATTGGTTCAACATTTCTCCTGGTCATTGATTCTAAGAAACAGAAGGTCAATGAGCTGGTTCCTAAAGGCGAATGGAAACACTGAGATCACATTGGCCACCTGTGGCAGAGCTGACAGCGTGTACAATCCTTTCACAGGCTTAACCCAGGACTGATCTCCTACCTGAGATGGGTGAAAGCAGCACCCTGGATGATCTCTGAGACCAAATCACTAGTCAAGATCAACTAAAAAAAGAAATGTCAATCACAGGAGACAGATGAAGTAGAAGCTGCTTTCAAGACCTGCATATGGGAATAGAATCAGAAAACGAGAAAGAAACCTGTCCACCACAGACTTCTTGCAATTCCTAGCCCATAAAGCACAAGTGCAGTAAATTGAATTATGTACCCCAGGGAGAGGGGGGTGGTTAAAAAACAAACACGCTCTTAATCTTAATCCTCTCCTGTGGGTGTGAACCCATTGCAAACAGGACCTTTTGAAGATGTTATTTTTAGTTAAGATGCGGCCTAACTGAATAAAGCTGGGCCTTACTCCTGAAACCAGAGGCTTAAAGACACACTGGGAAAAACAATGAATAACAATCTGGGAATTTAGCCTATAGCTGATAAGATGTCACTGAAAAGCCTCTTGGGCTTTGCACATGTTGTGTTGTTGGCACCTACCGATGGCCACATCTTCTGCAGACCCGAGCTTAAACATTACTTCCTCTGCTTTGGGGGCTGTGCCCTCCAATAGCTCCTCTGACATCTTATTCTATTCCAACAGCCATCAATTTTACTGTGATTGCTTATTTAGTATCTGTATTCTCCACCAGACTAAAAACTCTAAGAATCGTCACCACTGTATTTCCAATGCCCAGAACAACTCCTGGCAATTAATAGGTGCTCGATAAATACTTGATGAAAGGAATAAGAAAAATAACAGTTCATAACTTCTGGTATGAAATTCAACTCAAAAAATATTACTAGTATGCACAAAGCATGGACCTGCCCTCAAAGAGTATTATATAAAGGGAAAACTTTAAAAAGTACACTTTCCTTGCAGCAATTCATTTCAATCCTACTGGGAAAACAAATCTAATTGTGTGAAGCAAGTTCACAATGACAGATGCTTTTCATTTGTATATTAAATAATTGAGTTATTCTGCAGTCACACATCTCCAGCACAGGATGAAATATGCAATTTTTGAGTCAGAAATGTGCATTTTGCAAACAAATGTTTCTAAAAAATCTGTGACTGAGAAAGTATTGGAGGTTTTTGTAGGTATAACACACCAAGTTACCAAGTAGTCAAGAGGGAGGATGACAACTCAGTGGGAACACGTCAAAAAGAAAATCTCGCAATGCTATAGAGAACAGTATCCTCAATAAAGAGAAATAAATTTTTAAAGGGGATTAAATATGATGCAAAATATAAGACAATGTAGAGAATGTCCAGAGAAATGAAATCAGAATGGCTAAAAGTCTGAAACATATAACAAAAGAGGCCAATGGGAGGATCTAGGGTTGTTTGGTCTAAAATAGAGAAAGCTTGAGGACGACACATTTATGTCTTGTTGTGAAGACTCCATCAAGAGACCTCTGGGGCCTTCAGTCAGGTCAAAAGTTAAACATCTGCTGTTCTTGTCTGCCCAGCACCCCGCGCTCCAGCGGGAACTGTCATTCTCCCATGCCACGTGCGTCTGGTAATCATGATCCGTCATCTTCAGTCCACAGAGACTGGTCAAGGGGAAGTGTGTGACTCAAACAAGTCAATCCAAGTTCTTCCGTGAGAACAGCATTTAGATTTCTATCTCGGACTCATGAGAACAGATCAAGATTCATACTGCCTGTAACTTCTTTTCTTTCTTGGTGGAAGAACACAGCCTGACAATGAATCCAATAAGAAATAAGAGCAGAGAGGCAAAGGGAAGGAGAGATGGCACAGGGTCAAAAAGGGATGGGTATAAAGAGAGGAAAAAACATAGAAGAAAACAGAGACAGAGAGAGATACTGACAGAGAGAAAGAGAAGGAAAGAGAGGGGCAAAGCAGAGGGGGGAGACCGAGACAGAAAGAGAGAGAGAGAGACTAGATGACATTGCTCAAACTCGTGCATAAAGCCATGTCTGAAGTCAGATTTTCCAGTTAATTAAACCAATCAATTTAAACCTGTCACAGCTGCTGAAAGAGGCCTCACTAATATATACATCATCTAATAAACAAACACTATACTCAGGTAATTCATTGGGATATATGGGGACAGCCCTCTTCAAAGGCTTATTTAAAACATAAATCCATTTGGTAAAATACCAGTATGCTAACTATATAAAAAATTACTTGAAGGATATTTATAAGATTTACTTCCTACAGTGGTTACCTCTAGGTGTGCAGCTATGAAATGGAGGGGGAGAATGCAGGACATTTTTTATGCTATACTTGCAAACTGATGGAATTTTTGTTTTTTTTTACAATGATCGGTATTATTGCTATAATTTACAAAATTGTGATATTAGAAAAGAGGTTGTTGCAATAGATTAAACACAAGGATGTGAACTGACACGGGGCAATGAAAATGAAGATAAGATGAATGTGAAAGTTTGCAGAAGGAAGAATCCACAGATAAGAGGGGGTGAGGACTCCCTTAGTGGAGAATTAAAGGCATCTTAGAAGAAAGCAGAGAGAACACACTGGGCAGAGAGATTTCCACCATCACCTCCCTGCCTTGCTCCAACCTTTCTGAATTGAGCATGTTCTCAGCAAGTGGATGAATATTCTGTTCCAGAGACACTTGCAGTTAAAATATTGTGAATCACTTGCATTCAAGAAGAGCAACATTCTAGTGGAGGAAAAAATGAAGTTTAAAACCATTATTTCTTAAAATTTAATTTTTTTTAAAATATGGTTTAAAATGCTAAAAGAAAAAATATATAGTGGGAGCTGGGGTGTAAAAAAACTTGCTGTTTTTTCCACTTATTACATCAGTGATATCTTTTTAGAACAATACATATAGCTATTTATCATGGCTTTTAACAGCTGCGTTATATTCCACTTTTTAAATCAGTACTCTACTACAGACTCTTCGTGGTTTTCACCACAGAACTTTAAAATTAGAAAGAAGATCAACTGTACTGTAGAGCTTTTAGTGCAGTCTTTGACCTCCCGTGACCCAGTATATGATGCAGTATTTTCATTATGTTTTGAAAATTATTTTTAACGAGACAATAAACTCTCATTAACAGATTTAGTTCTCAAAGCAGTAGGAAGCATCAAGAATGGTAGTTGGGGAGATGCATTTTCAAATATTGAAGGAGACCGTCATTCTGCAATCTGGGGGGAATTAGCAATCAAAGAGAGCATTCTTGCTAAGAAGCACTGCCCCTTATCCGTCATCCCAGAAGATTCCCTGCCGCCAAGGAGGAAGCCCAAGGTTCTGGCCAGGGCATCAGAACTCTGTGTGTTTCCACCAAGCTTTGCCCAGCACAGCTTTCCCACAGAAGGGCCACAGCAAGGATACAAACTAGCCGATAAACGAAATTATACTTCCACGGGCTAAGATGCTGCCCTACGATGTTCTCAGGGTGGGTCTTCGGGCCCAGTGACAGTACCGCTCACTCTTGGGACAGGGGCCGCCGGGGAGAACTGGCAAGTTTCCTAGGCTCTCAGAAGGAAAACAAAACCAAACAGAATCATCTGACCCCACCATACTGGAGATTTTGATACCCATGACCAGAGAAAGAAAGAGAACGACTGGCAGGATACTTTAACTCTGCTCAAAACAAGAATGTGCTCAGTATGCTATTAGTTCAATGTTTTACCAAATACCTAAATGAGAAATTACTTCATTACTGGTGGACTGTTCATCTCCCTCCCCCCACCCCACCCCCAGAATGTAAATTTCACAAGGGCAGGAGCCTGCCTTGTTGCTTTGTTCATTGTGGGAGTGAGAGACATTTAAAAAGAAATTACACCGGGATCTTAATCACAATCGCACCAAGTCTACAAAGGAGAAGAACCGGAGTGACGATTAGAGAAGGCGTCTCTCAGGAAGCTCTGAAGGACAAGTAGGGGAGCAAGGGTCAAAGGGGCTAGAAGCCAAGGTCCCAAGGAGGCTGCTGAGTACAGGGCATCAGACAAAGAGAAAGAAATCCCTGCAGGAGGAGCTCAGGGGTAGGGCTGGCAAAGGGGCACGAGGCGGGGCTGGGACATGGACAGGAAACAGATGATGCAAAATCCCCCAGGCCAAGCGGTTTGTTCTTACTTCTTAGTACAATCAACAGCCACAGGAGGATTTTAAGCGAAGGAGCAGCAGGATCAGATTTGTGTTCTTTAAAAGATGGCTATGAGATCTTACATGTGGACAGTGGATCAGAGGGGGACAAAATATGTTTGGGGAGAACAGTTAGGAGATAATTACAGTGGTTTATGCAGGAGACCAGTTTGCACGTGGATGATAGAGGCAGAGAGAAATGGACAGACTAGGGTCGGTTTAGGAAGAAGATCCAGAGGATGTGCCATTATTTAGAGAGAACAGGAAAGACCAGCATTCAGAACAGCCATCTGGTTTCTGGCGGGTGCCTCAGCTGGAGCATTCACTGGGAAGGAGGTCCAGGTTGGAAAGAAAGATCATACGTTTTGTGGATAGTCATAAGAAATTGAAATAAACAACGTCCATTATCACTGAGTACTGTGTCAAGCAGGGCCAATGCTGTGCTTTACCTGGATTATCTGATTTCATCCTAATAGCAAATCTATAAAATAGGATTTTTAGAGATGAAAAAACTGCAGCTTAGAAAGGTTATGTAACTTATTGCCATCCTCAGAACTAAAGAGCGGCAGAGCTGAGATTTGAACCCAAATCTCTTCTATTCTAAATCAACCAGTTCTTCATGACAACTCAGTCCTACTCAGAGCAAAAAGTAGAGTCCTACTCAGAGCTTTTAAAAGAACATCAGCAGAACTTTGGAACTCTGAAGCCGATCCTGCCTAGAAAAGCTCCAAAACTTTTCTCAGGGCTGCTCAAAGTAAATTCTCCACACCAGAAAGATGATTCTCCACTTTCTCCCATTCTTTACTCCTTACCTGGCTTATTTTTTTTATCCTCTTGCTTTGACCAAACTTCAAGGTTACCTTCAGAGGCTCTGATCCACCCAGCCTCACCTTTACTAAGATCATATAATACCTCCACTCAGCCTGGAAATAATCACACACAGGCTACCCTGGAATGACATACACTTTCTGCTTCTCAACATTTTATTTTCTGTAATGTGAACTTCCACAGAGCATACTTTAAAAAGTCTTAAAAAGTCTTTCACATACTGAATTTAGATTGTTGTCTATGAGCTAAGTAAATACAGATTTCAAGCTATGACACATTGGGATTGGCTGCCAACCAGCAGTTCAGTTTGACCAGTTCAGTCTGACACTAGCTCTAGGTGTATTGTAGAGTCTCATTATACATGCATTTAAGTTAAGCACATTCAACTATTTATTTTCTTGGCAGAGCAAAAGAGAGGGTGGGGAGGAGGGCACAATTTCAAGTGAAAAGGCCCTTAAGTTTGCCATTCCAATCAATGAGCACATGTCCCTTGAATGAGATAGGAAATAAATCTATTTCTTCAGCTGGTTTTGGTCCCTACGACTCCCCTCACTGTGAGTAATTATCTGGGCATAATATGATTTCAATATCTAAAGGAGCGTATTTCAAATATACCTTTATCCCTAAATTCAGTCAACTACTCTTTTTTAGTTCTCAACTAAAGAAACAATGCCCTGCCCCAAGACTGGAGAAGAAACTGGGTCTGCTGGACTGCAAAAGGTTTCCCTTGGTAATTCTGATGGCATATGATTTGCATCCTACAATTTATTTTGGGAATGAACCCCTGAGATATGACTGCATGGATGATGGTAAATGTTAGTGTAATCATCTGACTTTTAAAACTGCATTCTGCCTTTATTAGTGAATGCAAATGAGCAAGAACAGGAAAATGAGAAGTGCTGATACAAGCGATAACCATACAGCTCCAACCTAGCACAAATGAGATAAAGAAGGAAATCACTTGGCCTCCTGAAGTCAAATGTAAAGAAAAATAACAAAATTATGCAACAGGAATGGAATGTTAGACCTGGCTCCAAAAGACAAACAATTATTGAGGCATTTACAATCATCTGTAGTTTTCTGGAAAATAATCTCTCTCACCCACCTTACCTGCAATCACCTGTGCATACTATAAACACACACACATGACATCATGATGTAGGTGCATTTTCAGGTAAAGATCATGTTCAAACATAAGGCACTGTCATTCTATACGGTTCCCAGTGCCTACCAGGTAGGCATATTCTTTTTTGCCTTTGGGATCCCTCAGAAGTCAGCCCATACCACCAGTATGTGATTTAGAGCTTTGCAGTAAATTCAACTGCTGTGACCTGCAGCTGTCTAGACTGTCAGTTTCTTGAAGGCAGGTCCTATGTCTTATTTATCTCTAGCTCTGCAGTACCTAAGACAGTGCCTGACTACAAGGGGCCCTCTGCAAAGGCCAGAGAGTGAATAAGCAAATGCGCCTCTCTGAGATTTCTTTCTTTTAATCAGGGAAGAAAGGAAGTCACTGTACAATGTCAATCTGGTCTTTGTCCCCAGCGTGGAGCGCTACTGCACAAGTTGCTCCATCCTTACCTATCCAGGGAAATGCAGCACAAGTGAAAAATTGATGCCGTTGTGAGCAGGACGTCTAGAGATGTCCGGACGAGGCAAAACATCTCCCCATAAATCCAAATGTCTTGAACCAGCTCAATGGCACCGAAGGGCATTACCAGCACCGAAACCAGCAGATCCACAAAGGCAAGAGATACAATGAAATAATTCGTTTTTATTTTCCTGTGGGTAAAAAAGTATAAGGGGGGGGTCAGGGGGAAGCAGGGAAGGAGGAGGAAGAGAGGAAAGAGGAGAAAAGGGAAGCAAAGAAAGAAGGAAAGGAGGGAGAGAGGAAAATGAAAGAAAACTCAAGCGTGCAACGCATTTGATGAGATTAAATTTCCCCTTTGGGAACATGCTGAAAAGGCTCTGTGTGGTCCAGCCTCAGTGCCTTCTCCAGACCTGCCTTACACCAAAATCCCCCTCTTCCTCTCCCCTCTGACCACACTGGCCTTCGGGGTCCCCTGTGCATCGGGCTCCCACGCGTGGGCCTTTGCAAGGTGCTTACTCTTTTATGATTGGCCTATTTAAGCCCCATTATACTCTGTCCCCTACACGCTTGTTCTCGGGGAAGCCTCCTAAGATGCTGCCCTCACATACAGTGGCCACATTCTGCCACTGTACACTCCGACTCTGACTGCTGTGTCCTCACATTTGTGACTCTTTTCATAATTGCACTTTTACATCTATTTGCATGATTATTTGATCAGTGCCTGTTTTGCTTAGAGAGGAAGGCAGGAGATGAAGACTTTTATCCCCTTTTTTGGCCTGGTGGTTCTCAATCCCAGCTGCACACCAGAATTGCCTGGTGAATTTTTATAACTACTGATGCTCAGGCCTCACCCCAGATCAATTAGTTCAGAAACCCTGGAGGACTGACATCCTATAGGGTCACCGGATAAAATACGGACACCCAGTTAAATTTGAATTTTAGATAAATGGAGATTTTTTTTTTTTAGTGTAAATGTGTCCCAAATATTGCATGGATCTTACTTATACCACACATTAGTAATTTATTTATATTTTTTCTACTAAAGAACTTGTGAGTTTACAAAAAAAGCCTGCAGAAAATAGAATTCCCACATAGCCCTCCCCCTACATACAGTTTTCCCTAATATTAACACTTTGTATTAGCATGATATATTTGTTACAATTGATGAAATGATACTATTATAATTATACTATTAATTATACTCCCCAGTTTACATTAGGTTCACTGTTGGTGTAGTTCGGTCTTATGCTTATTTTTTTTTCAATTTTTATTCTACTAACATATAGATAACCTAAAGATTCCCCTTTTAACCACATTCAAATACAGAATTCAGTGATATAAATTACATTCACAATGTTGTGCTATCATCACCACCATTCACTACCAAACTGATTTCATTACCTCAAACAGAAACTCTGTAGCAAGGAAGCATTAATTCCTCACTCCCTATTCCCACATGGGACCGTGGGAACCTGTATTTTACTTTCTGACTATGAATTTGCTTGTTCTAATTATTTCCTGGCAATGAAATCATACAATATTTGTCCTTTCGGGTCTGACTTATTTCACTTAACATGATGTCTTTAAAGTTTATCCATATTGTCCCATGTATCAGAACTTCATTCATTTTTATGGCTGAATAATATTCCATTGTGTATATATACCACATTTCTGTTTATCCATCATCAATGGATGGACACGTGAATTTCTTCTATCTTTAGCAATTATGAATAGTACCACAATGAACATCAGTGTGTAAAATTCTGTTTGAGCCTCTGCTTTCAATGATTTTGGGTATTTGCCTAGAAGTCGGATTGCCAGGTCATCTGGTAATTCAATACTTAATTTTATGAGGAACTGCCACACTGTTTTCCACAGCAGATATACTGTCACCTGCAAGCCCTAATCATTTATTTTACTAGTAATTTTAAAAGCTCTTCAGGTGATTTTAATTGCAGCCAGGGTTGGGACTGGTGGAAAGACAGAAGATCCAGATTTAAATCCTGGATCAGCTACCCCTGCTCTGAATGACTGCTAATGTGGGGAACTTAGATTAGAACTGCTCCTAACAGTTGTATATACAGTAATCAAAAGCATTTTCTTTAAAAAGGAGGTACAAAGATAAAAGGAGAGTTGGAAATATACTTAAGTACCGGAAAAGATTATAGTAGAGTTGTATGACCCCTTTTCCCCTGTTCTGTTTTGCAAGAATGGTTGCCAAGCATTTATGTTTTTTCTCCTTTTCTAATTATAAAGCATAATGGAAATGTGGAGAGCCCAGCACTGCCGGGAGAGCCCAGCACTCCACCAGGTGTTCTCTGCACTCACCTGAGCTGCCTGTCCCTGCACACGGCCACCATCACCAGCAGGTTCCCCAAGACGGCCATGAGGATAACTGCCGAGAGAAATGTGAGCAGTACCACCTTCTCCACGGACCCGAAACCCTCCTTAGAACTGGAAGTCAGACAAAAAAAAAAACACAAAGATATGAAGGAGACACCGAGACATGGGTCAGAAAATTCATCTTTTCCTCATTCACCTTCACAAGGGTAATGTCACCATTAGAAATGACAACTCGTGTTGATTGTGAACCTCGCACATGCTAGGGGCTGCCTCTGGCACTTTACGTATTATCCTTGTGCTCCTGCAGCCACGTGGTTGAATTTTGAAGATGAGGAGGATGAAGCTGATAGAACTGATTTAAATAGCATAAGATTGCACAATAAGTTCACAGGTCACTCCCATCTATATTCTCCACCACAGAATTTGTGGCTCTCCTTCGGAGCATTTACCTTAGTTTGTACTAAAAAACATATTTGGTTGATTCCTATTGTATGCACCAATCCACGAGGAAATTTCATTCGCTAGAGTATATATTCAATATGTCATTCACATGTATTAAATGAATGAATGATGGTGCTGGATGAATGAATGATGATGGCTTGAACCCAGGGCTGCATGATTACAAAGGCCACTCTGCTTACAGTACCCCATTCCAGCCCATATGGAAGCTGGTCTTGGTTGGTCCCAGGGAAGGAAGACCACAACTTAAAGGATGTTCTTATATCAGTTCATCAGCTCAATTGATTTTCGATTCTGTGAAGCCCATTGGAAGGACAGCAGCCCTGAGCCACATTTCTACTGCTATCTGACATACATCGTTTTTTCACATGTCAAATTGGTTTCTTATCAATTTCAGCATCTGATTTGATTCTTCAAGCGCAGCCCTCCTAGTGCATAAACTCAGCATTTTATTTCATTAACTTGGAAATGAGTATCTATAAATAAAGACAATACTATCTTCAGACTATGTATAAATTCCAGACTATATACAAACTGACTGATAATCTTTTTCATTACAATGCCCAGTGCAATTTCTGGCCCAGTGTCCAGTGTATAGTAAGTGCTCAATTATTGGCTGAGTAAAAGAATGAAATGAATGTTTTATTTGTATAGAGTAATAAAATGTCTTTTTAAAGTTTGGGCTAAACCCCACATTTCAATATGGGAATACTGAACCATAGAGAGAGGGAAACTGCTCATCCTGTGAGCTCCCCTCTGGGGCCTCATGGTCCCCCAAACAAAGAATTGTCTGTCTTCACTGAACTTCTCTGACTAAAAATCAAAATGGCTGTGGCTTCAACTCTGCAAGTGAAATCACTGCTCCCCCTACATGGGACATGACATCCAGGGGTGAAAGTCTCCCTGGTGGTGTGGGAGATGATTTCCAGGGACGAGTCCGGCCCTCGCACTGTGGGATCAAGAAATCCATCCTGGCCAAAACAGGGGAAAGAAGTATAACAAACAAAGTATCAGTGACTGAGAGAGTTCAAATAGAGCTGAGAGGCTACTCTGGAGGTCACTCTTACACAAGTTTCAGTTAGACATTCCTATTTTATCATAACTTGCCAAACCCCAACCAAAACCATTCCTGCCAATCCTAAAGAAACCCTAGGGCATTACATAAGATTCTACAAAGGTTACATGCATTAGAGCAACTTTCAAGAAACCTATAACCTCCAGATGGGTCCCTGGACCAGGTAAGTTCTGAAACCTAGAGGGCCCAGCCTCTCCAGAGCATCAGCTAGTTCCATCTCCCTACCCCATAGTACTGACAGCCCCTTCCAACATGAATAAGTTAGAATGGACATAGCCTAAATACCCCTAAAGGGTGGGCTAGAAAAATAAAAGGTAATGGTGGAGTAACGCAGAGAGGTTTAACAATGAGTATGACTGCTGAATCATTATATTCTTATTTCTTTTAGTCTCCAGTACCTTAGAGCAGCTAGAAGTAAAAACCTAAAATTCTGGAATTGTAACCCATGCCAAACTCTGAAATCTGTTCTACAATTAATTGTTGTGATGTGCTTTGAAATTTATTGCTTTTTTATACATATATTATTTTTCACAAAGAGAAAAAAGCTGATTGTGATAATAAAAAAATAAATTCCTCCTCACCTCTGATGTTCTGGAGCAGCTAGAAGGAAAAATCTGAGATGATGGTATGGTAGCCCATGACAAACTCTGGGATCTGTCCTGTAACTATTTGTTGAAGAGTGCTTTGAAAACTATTGCTTTTTTCTTTCTTTGGTTTGTATATATGTTATATTATACAATTTAAAAAGTTAAAAAAAATTGCATAAAAATAAATAAAATTAAATTAAAAATTAAAAAAAAAAAAATGGCTGTGGCTCCAAATGGCAGCTGCTTGCCAAGTCCAGGCCTGGCCAGAGCTACTTCCACTAAGCCTGACTTAAAAGACAAGATGCCAACTGGACAAAGGGATCATTCTTACAGCTTTTAGAGAAACAGAAATTCCTCCACTCTGCTGAGAAGTGCTTCACTGATTATTCATTCATTCATTCCCTTCATTTTCTGAAGTCTTTAATTTACAGCTGGGTTCAGATGAAAAGACTTCCAGGTATATTCACCTAAACGTTCCTTCACTTGACTTAAAACTAATAACTATACAAATATTTCAGAGGAAGATTTAATTCAATGAGGAGAAAGGCATTACTGTGAATTAATAGAGTGATGTGGCCATCAAAACAAATCCGAGCTTCGGCCATGTTAACTGAGATCAAGTGTCTAACAAAGGAGGTGACAGTGGTTCTCTGCCTTGTTCTGGTCAGAAGCTGTGGTTCAGAGCCCATCTGAAGCTTGTTGCCTGCTCAGGGTCTCTGTACTTGTTGCCTCTTATTGGAATGCTTCATCTTGTGGCTGGCTTCTTCTCACTAATCAGATCTCAGATTAAATTTAATTCCCTTTTAATGTTGTCCCACTCAACAGATACTTTTTCATTGTCTTTATAATACTTAAAATTATCTGAAACAATTTTTTTTATTGATTATTGTCTGTTCCAAGCCACCCTCCTTTCCCATAACTTTGATTATCTTTGTCATCAAAATTCCCAGTGCAGTTCCTGGCTCATGTCTAGTGTATAGTAAATGTGCAATTATTGTCTGTGTAAAAGAATGAAGTATTGTACTCATAATCGTGAGATTTATTCTTCAATGTCTTTGCACACTGGTAGAAGGTACAAAGGAGATATTTTTCTTAAAGAAGAGATGACAAGGATGAGACACAAAAGCCATCTTTATTTGAAGGACTGTCATTTGAAATAAGAGTAGATTTATTCATTTCTTCATTCATTCAACGATATTTTCTGAGCACCTACTCTGCATTAGATATTGTCCTAGGTTCTAGAGAAACCGCAATGCACCAAACAGTGCCCTCAGGGAGCTTAAATTCTAATGCAGCACCACAAACAATATATAGAAGAAAATATATAAGATGTCAGCTGGTAATACATGCTCTGGCAAAAAAAAAAAAAATAGGGGAGGGTAAGGGGGACAAGACAGCACATTGGGGATGGAGGGCTGACCATTCAATAGGGGTGGTCAGAGACAGCTCATTGGGAAGACTGTCACACTTAATGTTCTGCAGGCTACATAACTAAGTAAGGACCAAGGAGAGGCCCTAATTCTCAAGCTTGGTTGTTTTGCACATTGAAATAACCTGTGAAGCTTTGAATAAAAGTGCTGATGCTGGGGCCTCACCCTCAGAGATGCTGATTTAATGTCTGGGTTTGGATTACAGCCTAAAAATTAGGACTTTTAAAAGCTCCCAAGTGATTCCAACTTGGGAATCAGTTAGAGGGAAGCAAAATGCGGTTCTGCATAATAAAAGCGTTCTAAAAAGTAAAGTGATCTACAACAGCTTCTTGGTGCTGCTTTGAGCTCCCCAGTATGGGAAGTGTCTGAGAATACCTGGATGACCATGTCCCCATATTGCATAGGGTTCCACCTTGGAGGGAAACTGGAGTGGCTGAGTTTAGGTGTCTTCCTGACTTATCATCTAGGCTCTGAACATATCCTCAGGACATGGGTTCTCCATCAAACACAACCTTGACATGAGAACTATTTCCGCTGCAGTATCCTTTCTCCTTGAAAGAGAAGAAAACAGATTCAAAGTGTCTTCAATGAACATCTCTGCCTTCAGAGGATGCATATTTCAAATCAAAGGGGAATATCAGGGTTAGAGAGCACCAAAATCAACGTTATGGTTCAGTTATGGCATGCCAATTAGGAGGTAGAAATAACTAAACTTTAAACTGTGAATGACAAAATTTAACCATAGAAAGAGTTTTTCTAATTAGGCAGAACTGTCCAATGAACTAAATACAAGTCCTGTAGTGATCATTAAAATTTGCCAGGAGCCACTTCTGTAAAATCTACACTGGATCGTTGAGTTGCCTCTGCCAGCCTCTAGGAATACTGTTAACTTCTACGAGACAGTTTTCCACTGGCCCAGGAGCTGTCCTCCCCACCAAATTGGTTCTTTGACAGCTATTCTTATGAGAAATTCTACTTTCTTTTCTTTTGTGCTTTCTCAGTGACTTTCTGATCCATTAATAAAGACAATCCATAACCTTGCTGGCTCTGTTTGTCATGTTCTCTGCTCTTCATGAAATAAAATATAAAAATAATTCCAAGTATATTTCTGCATAGGTTAGTGTATAAAAGGTGGATAGTAATTGACAAAAGGTATTACAAGTAAGTAATCATTGTTATTAATATTAAAAGTTTATGCAGGGACAATAGAAAGAAACTTTTAGGTTATGTTTTGTTATAAAATCCAGAGTAGTTGGTTTCAAAGTCACATACACTCACATCCTTTTTCTGGAGCCCAGAATCTTTTCTTTTTATTTTTTGCACTGATCCCATTAACAACCAGCTGTGTACCCTCAATTATCTGAGCCTCAGTTTATCTATGGAACAACTGAGGAAGTTAGGTTAAATCTCCCACTCACCAAATATTTACTGACTGACAACTTTGTGCCAAGCATGGTGCTAAGCACTAGAATACAACAGTAAAGAAGGCAGAAAAACTCCTTGCCTCATGGAGTTCACACCTTTTTTTTTAATTTTTTTTTATTAATCAAAAAAAAGAAAAGAAATTAACACAACATTTAGAAATCATTCCATTCTACACATGCACTCAGTAATTCTTAGTATCATCACATAGATGTATGATCATCATTTCTTAGTACATTTGCATCGATTTAGGAAAAGAACTAGCAAAACAGCAGAAAAAGATATAGAATGTTAATACATAGAAGAGAATTAAAATAATAATACTAACACAAAATATATATATAAAAAGGAAAAAGAAAAAAATAAAAACAAAAGATACAAGCACACAAACAAACAAAAAGCCATATTTCAGGTGCAGCTTCATTCAGTGTTCCAACCTAGTTACATTACACTTAGGTATTATTGTGCTGTCCATTTTTGAGTTTTTGTATCTAGTCCTGTTGCACAGTCTGTATCCCTTCAGCTCCAATTACCCATTATCTTACCCTGTTTCTAACTCCTGCTGGTCTCTGTTACCAATGATATATTCCAAGCTGATTCTCGAATGTCGGTTCACATCAGTGGGACCATACAGTATTTGTCCTTTAGTTTTGGGCTAGACTCACTCAGCATAATGTTCTCTAGGTCCATCCATGTTGTTACATGCTTCATAAGTTTAGTCTGTCTTAAAGCTGCATAATATTCCATCGTAGGTATACGCCACAGTTTGTTTAGCCACTCGTCTGTTGATGGACACTTTGGCTGTTTCCATCTCTTTGCAATTGTAGATAATGCTGCTATAAACACTGGTGTGCAAATGTCCATCTGTGTCTTTGCCCTTAAGTCCTTTGAGTAGATACCTAGCAGTGGTATTGCTGGGTCATAATCCATTATGCCATTCTATGTCTTTTGATTGGGAAATTCAGTCCATTAACTTTTAGTGTTATTACTGTTAGGATAATATTTTCCTCTACCATTTTGGCTTTTGTATTATATATATCATATCTGATTTTCCTTCTTTCTACACTTTACTCCATACCTCTCTCTTCTGTCTTTTCGTATCTGACTCTAGTGCTCCCTTTAGTATTTCTTGCAGAGCTGGTCTCTTGGTCACAAATTCTCTCAGTGACTTTTTGTCTGAGAATGTTTTAATTTCTCCCTCATTTTTGAAGGATAATTTTGCTGGATATAGGAGTCTTGGTTGGCAGTTTTTCTCTTTTAGTAATTTAAATATATCATCCCACTGTCTTCTAGCTTCCATGGTTTCTGCTGAGAAATCTACACATAGTCTTATTGGGTTTCCCTTGTATGTGATGGATTGTTTTTCTCTTGCTGCTTTCAAGATCCTCTCTTTCTCTTTGACCTCTGACATTCTAACTAGTAAGTGTCTTGGAGAACGCCTATTTGGGTCTATTCTCTTTGGGGTGCGCTGCACTTCTTGGATCTGTAAATTTAGGTCTTTCATAAGAGTTGGGAAATTTTCAGTGATAATTTCTTCCATTAGTTTTTCTCCTCCTTTTCCCCTCTCCTCTCCTTCTGGGACACCCACAACACATATATTTGTGCGCTTCATATTGTCATTCAGTTCTCTGATCCCCTGCTCAAGTTTTTCCATTCTTTTCCCTATAGTTTCTGTTTCTTTTTGGAATTCAGATGTTCCATCCTCCAGTTCACTAATTGTAGCTTCTGTCTCTTTAGATCTACCATTGTAGGTATCCATTGTTTTTTCCATTTTTTCTTCTTTGTCCTTCACTCCCATAAGTTCTGTGATTTGTTTTCTCAGATTTTCTATTTCTTCTTTTTGTTCAGCCCATGTCTTCTTCATGTCCTCCTTCAATTTATTGATTTGGTTTTTGAAGAGTTTTTCCATTTCTGTTCGTATATTCAGCATTAGTTGTCTCAGCTCCTGTATCTCATTTGAACTATTGGTTTGTTCCTTTGACTGGGTCATATCTTCAATTTTCCGAGCGTCATCCATTATTTTCTGCTGGTGTCTGGGCATTTGATCAGATTTCCCTGGGTGTGGGACCCGGCTGGTTGAAAGGTTTTTCTGTGAAATCTCTGGGCTCTGTTTTTCTTTTCCTGCCCAGTAGGTGGTGCTCGTGGCACTCGTCTGTCTGCGGGTCCCACCAGTAAAAGATGCTGTGGCTCCTTTAACTTGCCAATCCGAATCTCGCAGTCGGCCTGGGAAACCGCGCGTGGAGGTGGGGGGTCACCGGCCGCCGCGGCTTGGGGGAGTGCCGGTCCAAATTGCCCAGCTGGCCCGAGATGCCAAGCGTGGCAGGAGGGCCCCGCTATCCAACGTTCCCAGTCAGACCGGGGAGCCACGTGCGTGGAGGGGACCCCAGTCGCCAGCTGCCCCGGCCGGGAAAACGCGCGCCCCTCAGGTATCTCACCGTAGCAGATTCTCCCTGCCCGTTCAGCCGTTCCAGAACGGGGTACGCTGTCTTTTTGGTCTCTGTCGTGGCTCCGGGAGCTATTTCGTATTGTTTCTGTTTCTTTAGTTGCTGTTCTGGAGGAGGAACTAAGACCTGCGCGTCTTACTAAGCCGCCATCTTCTCTCAACTCCGAGTTCACACCTTTGATAGCAGATGGCAATAAGCATGTGCAGAACCAAATAACTAAATAAATACAGCTTGTGGTCAGTGCTTCAAATTCAGTTTTCAAACATTACCAATGCATATTAATCCACTGGTAGTTACTGAATTGCACACTCCGATTCTCTACGTCTGGGGCAGAGTCTGAGAGTCTGCATTTCTGACAAGCTCCTACGTGAATTCAATGCTGCAGTTCACGAATCGTACTTGGAGAAGCAAGACTATAAAAGGCATAAAAATGATGGTTGTGAGAGGAAACAACTGTGTTAGGGGGCAAGTGCAGATTGTCAGGGAGCTTTGGAGGTGACATTTAGCTGTGTCTTCACACGTGCAGAAGATCTGTGAGCTGGAAGAACCCGGAGAAGAGCTTCCATGGAGAAAAGCAAGTGCAAAGGCTCTGAGACAGGAAAGCCTCCTCATGCTCACTATCAGGGGAACAAGCAAGGGGTAAAGTATCTGAGATGATGTTAAGAAATGCAGTCAGGACCAGACCCTTAGGGTTTTGTATGACCTGATAAGAAGTTTGCATTTTATTAGAAGATAAACGAGAAGACACAGAAGCAATTTAAGCAGAGGAATCGCACAGGGAGTGAGGTGTAAATGTGAGATGAGGTAAGCAAACCTTCTGGAGCCTTGTACGGGTCTAGGTCAGAGATGACAGTGGCTTGGAATAGCCTGGTGGGAGAGAAGTGGGCAGAATAAACATATATCGGGAAGTAAGAGCATAGGTAAAAACATTAAATTTCTCAGATGGGTGAAAAGAATCAGAAATGAAAACACTATTTCTCATTTGAGTATCTGGGTAGGTATTAGTGAGATGGGAACAACACGTTAAGTGTGAAATACATTTAAGACAACTACATGGAGATGTCAAGCAGGGAACTGGACATGGGAGTCTGAAGCTCAGAACGGATGGCTGGGCAGGGGATACACACTTGCAATTTCCAGCATTTCTATGGGATTTAGAGCCTTGGGTATATTGAAAGGGGAAAGGGTCTTAGTAAACTCCAATGCTGAGACATGCAGTAATGAAGGAGGAACCAGCAGAGGAGGCTGAGAGAGGTTGTTTAGGGACGTCTATGGAACACCAGAGGGGTACAGGATGATGAAAGCCAAGGGAAAGGAAATTCCAAGTAGGACTTTAAAAATGTGTTCTTTAATAGTTGCCGGGAAGTATCACAGGGCTACTTCTGGGAAGGCGTGGAGGCAAGGAGGCAGGGCACTAAGCAGTTCTTCTATTTTTTTATATGTTGGACTTGGCAATAAAATTGTGTTTGACACGAGAGCTTTATCACTGGTCCAATGATCTCCGCAGTACGTGCCTCCTCCCCCATGGGTTGTGAATACCAGCTACAGAGGAAACATCGACCCTCAAAATACACACAGCACATCTATACAGGATCCTAGGCACTTCAAAACGTTCCCTTTAAAAGTGCTTCCTTCACCCATCTTGCCCATCACTGCACAATCCTTTGTGAAGTAATTGCATGTAAATTAGAGAAAACAGTGTTTCATTTTCTCACCAATCAACAGGCGGTGCACAGAATGCAAAGGCATTTTGACTTGAAAGAGAGAGCCTGCTAAAAATTGGATTTTTTTTCTACTGCGGATTTTATGAACCTTAAATATAAGGTCCCTGGTGTATTCTATAATGATAACTGGGTAGGCATCAATTTTTATAACTAGTTATGCCAAATGTGTCCTTTCTTCATTACCTTTATTATTTTCCATGGGCAAAACATGTGGTGGTTGAAATTCAGAAGAGTTAGGTTCAGATAGTATTTGCATTGGCAACATTTCTTGGGTAGAGAACTGTTTAAAATACCTTTCTAATTAAGGTAGAAATAAGGAGTATTCATGAATACTTCAATTGCTTTTCTCTCCAACCATTAAGTTGAGCAGTAATGAAACTGTCACATTTTTAAACACATGACATTTTCTTTAAATACATGCACTTTTTCTTTTCTAGGTGTTTCCTGAGAGACTGACTACACAAATGGACAATAGCCAGACCACATATGACCACAAAACAATGACCTACAGCCTCTGCAGCAACCAGTCCAGGAAGGTCAGGACTTGGACAATGACAACAGCCAGCTTCCCTGGTTTTTTGTCCCTTCTCCCCACTTCCAACTCAAGATCAATCACGGGAAACCAGATAAGCTCCCCAGATAAGTTACATAAGACGACTACTTCTAGTTAGTAGCAGATCTCTAGCTTTCCTGCGCCACCAACCTCCAATCAAAGCATACCTGGAGTTCTCACTTTTTTCTTTCACTATAAATCTTTCTTACTCCTACCTGTCTTCGAGTCTCTGCCCAATACAGGTGGTGGTGGGTGACCTCTTCGACATAAAAAGTTCTGAATAAATAGCCCCCGTCGTCATTTGGGTGGTCTTTGATTATTTCCACATTCTAGATCTGTTCTAGAGGTTACATTTATTTGAAATCTTTTATTTTCTAATTAGGTGGAAGTCTTTTTCAGGGGGAGATGTTATTTTTTTATTATTTGGCTTATGCTACTTTGGGTTTTGATAAGTTTTCAGGCCTCCCATTCTATGTTTTATAGAAAGATCAAATAAGATAATTTGCTTCAAACCGTCCCTTAATTATCAGAGCAGTGATGCTTCAGCATCACCAGTGAGCATCACGGGGGTTTGCTATAAAATACAGATTGCCGGACCACACCTCCAGAGTTTAAATTCCGTGGGTCTGGGGTGCCATTCAAGAATGTGCATTTCTAAGCCGTCCAGGGTGATGGTGTTGCTGCTAGCCTGGGGATCGCACATTGAGGACTGGCGACCTAGAGCCTTGGAAAGGATGCCCTTAACCCTATCAGCCGTTTCCCCACCACAAATGACGCTCTCTTGTTCCTAGGTTTGGAACCTCCTGCTTGGAAGTGGGTAGATTTTGACATGTAGTTAAGAAACAATTACTGAGTACCTACCATATGGCAAATATTGCACCAGGGAGGCTTTCTTCTCTAGCTCACTGAATCTGCACAGTTACCAGGTCATCTCACATCAGATGCTCCCTTTCCAGAAGAAGAGGCTGGGACTCAGCGGTATTAAAAGCATTAATACCCGACTACAATTAAGGGGTGGAGCTGGGAGTGACACCTAGGCATTGTGACTGTAAGTCCAGTGCTTTTCCCACTAAATTTTAAACATGCTCCTTTGGAACTGAATAAATTTCCTTTAAAAACAGACATTCTAAAGTCTTACTTTTTGTCTACGGATTTAAGATCCAAACTGTTGATGATGACAGCTTAATATGCCTTTTAATAATAAGCTGGCTATAGAAAATGATGGGGGGTGAATAAATCCTTACAGGATGGAAATTATGCATGATGGAGTTTTATGCAGTTCTAAAAGAACTCTTTTTTATTGTTTTCGAAAATCCTATAGATGAGGGTGGGAGGACGGGGGTGGAATGGGTGGCAGACAACCGGGGAAGGTTAAGCTTTCGCTGAATGCAAACATGCAGAGGAAAGTTCTTGTGGGATGCTCTTAATAGATTTTCAAGGGCCCCAGAGATGACACATATTGGGCATCAGAAAATCTTCAAAGCCCAAAGAGGAGCTGTCTCTATAGACAATAATAGAGTTAAAAGCTGCAAGGAATATAAAGGATATCAGGATCAAAGACACTGTTCTCCGAGGCCATGCCTGAGTGTAAAGTCAGGCCAGAAGCAATGAGACACGGTGAGAGCTGCATTCGGAAAGACTCTCAAATGTTTTTACATTCTCTGAACAGCATGTTAACTACCAGGGATTGCATTCTTCTGGGAACGGAAATGCTCAACAATAGCATCAGTCAATCACAGAGGTGATCTCACTTTCAGAAAACCTATTATTCCAAAATTGGAACCAACAAACAGTTCTAGAGAGAAATTACATTTTTCTTTACAATATATTTCTTCCTTAGATGTGGATTCAGTGAAGTGTCTCTCATAAGTTTTGCAGCTATTTCTTCACCCCAATTGTTCAGAAATATGTCAATCAGGTACAGAAATGTCTTCCCCTGGAGGAAAACACATGGCACGTTTCCAGCATTTGTCTGATCATTTCCTTGAAATTATTCTTGTGGTAATGAGAAACCCAGCCCAGGGCAAAACTGTAGACCACATACAGCCTCTCCACTACTGTCAACCATTTACCCTAAGTATAAGCGCTCAGGGGAAAGCAGAACTGTCCTGCCCTGATGATGGTCTACTCCTCATTCCATTACTGATGCTGGCCTTCGCCCTGGGCTCAATTACTAATGGATTCAGTTCGGTGTAAGTGGCCAGGATCCGGGCTTGCTGTTACTCAGTACTATGATTTCTCTTTTCATATTCTGCCTCTGACAGTAAATCTAATGCCCAGACAAAGGAAGAAACTGTCTAGTCATTCTATCACAGGGATAGCTGGACTACAGTCAGAAAACCAAATCCAGCGCAGCACCTGTTTCTGTAAATAAAATTTCACTCCAACATAGCCACACTCGCTCATTTACATATTATCTGTCTGATTTTGTCCTACAAGGGCAGAGGTGAGTAACCACGATACATGCTGCATAGCTTGCAAAGCCAAAAATATTGGCGATCTCGCCCCTTACAAAAAAAGGTTTAAGACCCCTTCTCTTACAAAACAAGGGATAATCTTGGTCTAAAGAATAGGGTATAGAGACACTAAGACCTACAAAAGCCTATTAAAGGAAACCTATTTAACTGTAAATCATCATTCCTTCTGGACTCCCTCACTGAATGGACAGGAAGAAACCAGACTTCTTACTCAATTTTTCCTTCTCCTTTACCCAAGTCATTACATACTTTGAGTATCTGTCGAATCTGCTTACTTCTCTCCAATCTCTATTAATACCTGTTTGCAAGCAGCCAGAATGCAGTATTGCAAAATTGGAACAGTCTTTAAAAGGGGAATTTAATAAGTTACAAGTTTACTGTTCTAAGGCATCCAGACAAAGATACCATAATTCAAGAAAGGTCAATGAGTCTGGAACACCTCTGTTAGCTGGGAAGTCACGTGGCTGGCATCTGCTGGTCACTTGTTCCTGGACTCCATTGCTTTCAGCCTCTGTTCCTGTGGGGGTTCCTCACTTTGCTTCTTAGGGTCTGGCCTTCATCTCTTGGTTCTCTCCAGGTTTTGGCTTGCTTACTATCTCATGGCAACATCTGCTGAGCTCCAAGCATCTCCAAATATCCGTGTGTCTGTTCTCCAAGTGTTGGCAACTGTGTCAACTCTCTCTCTTTGTCGACTTTGTCATTTTTGAGGTTTTTCCAGAATGTTCCTCCTTTGAAGGGATTCCAGTAAACTAATCAAGATCCACCTGAAATGGGTGGAGTCACAACTCCACCTACTCAAAAGGCCACATCCACAATTGGGTGTGCTATATCTCCGTGGAGATAATCGAATCAAAAGTTTCCAACCAACATTATTGAATCAGAATTAAAAGAAATGGCTGCCCCCAGAAGATTAAATCAGGATTAAAACATGGCTTTTCTGAGGTACATGATACTTGCAAACTGGCACAATACCCTAAATGAGGGCTTTCTTGGAATAATTCTTACCAAGTCTCTTTCTCTCATCCCTTACATGTATCAGAAAATCCTGTAAGCTCCACCTTCAAAGCATCTACTGCTTTGACCTTCCCCAGCTCTTCCACCATTCCCACTCTATCTTAAGCTAATCATGCCTCACCTGAATGATTGCAAAGGCCTCCTGACCAGTCTCCTACTGCTGTTCATTCCTATATACAATGAATTTCTCACCCTGTAGACACAATGAGCTTTGTACTCTGTTTTGGCTGAAACAGGTCAATTTCCTATGCAGCACCTTTGAAATGGCTTCTCCTACACTTAGAATAGTGTCCAGGACCCTCATCATGGCCTGAATGGCCCTACAAAGCTGATTCTTGGCTGTTCCTATGATCCCTTACCACTCTCTCTCTTTCTCTCACGCTGTTCTCTGAAGGCTTCTTTTCTGTTCCTAGAGCCAGCCAAGCATGCAATCATCTCAGGGCCTTTCTTTCACCTGACGCTGCTTCCACCTGGATCTTTCTATCACAGAGTACTATGGCTCACTCCTCACTTCGCTCAGGTCTCTGCTCAAACGCCACTTCAACAGGGAGGATTTTCCTGATCACCATATTTAGAATGGAACGTCTCCTCACTTTTCACTCCCTTGTCCTATAGTATTAATTTTCATAGATATTACCTAGTATGCCCCCCACACACACACTAGAATGACTAGAACATAAGCAAATAAGCTTTTCTGACAGTAGGAACTTGGTCTGTTATGTTTACTGATGTATTTCTAATACCTAAAAGAGTACCTGGCACACACTGGTGCTCTAATAGTATTTGTGGAAGGAAGAAAGAGAAGGAGAGAGGGAGGAGGAGGAAGGAACCACCTCTTCATTGCTCATTCTGCTTTGACTTTTCCTTCTTTCCCAACCACACTCAGCACTGAAATCCAATTTTGTTTTTCTAGAATGAATTAGCCCATGTCTTCCCCTGTTCAAAATACTTTCATGTCCTTCCATTGCAGTTTTGGTAAAATACTAAATCTTGACCTGGTTTAACCTGGTCACTACTTAATATTACGGTTTTATTTCTGACACTGCCCCATAACCAATTCTACTACCCAGAAGTGCCCAAAAGCCCATTCAGGGAGGAAAGACACACCCCTTCCTCTCTTTCCTCTTCTTTAACTGGCAAGTCTTTGTACATCCTTTGGTACTCAGTGTAAGCATTTTATTCCATGGGAAGCGATCCCTGACCCTTAGACTACTTTTCCTATATGCTCCTATAGCACCTTAGTATTCCACATGCCATATCTTTTATCACACTGTGTTTTAATTATCCATTTAAAGATCTACCTCTCCAATGACACTGCCTTATTCCTTGTGGTATTCACAGTTCCTAATGCAACAAATATATCTATATATAACATATATTATATATAAACAAATAAAAAGATGCTTTAGTTAGTCCCTGCTTGAAAGAAGATTAAGCTCTGGTAATCAACATAAAGGTGTTTTTTTTTCCTTTCTTCAACTCAATAGTTCTATTTAATTCAATGTTTAAATCCCTCCCTGAATGAGACATTTCAGGGACACCAAACATGTCTTTGAGTTACAACTTCTAGTGCCCATTTGACAACATATGCTGATTTCAAAATAGTTAACTAGTTTCTGATAGTTCATACCAGAAGCTTTATCAAGGGCATACTCTAAAGGCTAACAATAATTCTAAAACTATGTTCAATCATCTCCTAGGGCACTGAGGTTGTAAGGATAAAGAAAGAAATAGACATAAAATATGTCGAATACAGGGCTGTAAGGGTAGTTCAGTGGTAGAACTCTCGCCTGCCATGTGGGAGACCTGGGTTCGATTCCCAGTCCATGCACTTCTCCAAAAAACAAACAAACAAAACAAACAAACAAACAAAAATTCAACACAATGGAGCTGCAATAACAGGATACTTACATGTAAAAATAATAAAATGTGGCCCCAACACACAGAACACACAAAAAAATGTAGACTACTTCCTGGTATAAAGTACATGCTCAATAAATGTTAACTGTCATTATTCATCTTTTCTGTTCATTTCAAATATACACAAATGGCATTTGCATTTATCTTGGTCTTCTCTAGCTCAAAGTATCGCAGGAAACTTAGCCCACATGACTGATCATTATGACAGCATGTTGTAATTTGGCTGGGGGCTGCTGAAATGACAAGTAAAAATAGAGTCCAGAGAAGACAGTAAGAATATACTGGAGTTTTTCCAGACATAATGGGTAGGAAAGCAGATTTCATAAAGCCAAGAAGTAAAATAAACAAAAGAAGTGCTCAAAATTCAGAAGATGGTGACAGATTTTGGAAGGTGGTATACAAATGCAATGGGTAAGAATTTGGTGGTGTGCTGGTTCGAAAGAATGCATGTCCCCTAGAACAGACATGTTTTAATCTAAATCCCATTTCAAAAAGGCAGAATAATCCCTATTCATTACTGTATGTTTGAAACTGTAACCAGATCATCTCCTTGGAGATGTGATTTAATCAAGAGAGGTTGTTAAACTGGATTAGCCGGAGGCGTGTTTCCATACATTTGGGTGGGTCTTGATTAATTTCTGAAGTCCCAGAAAAGAGGAAACATTTTGGAGAATGAGAGATTCTGAGAGAGCTGAGCAGAACGACATAGCCACAAGAAGCAGAGTCCACCAGCCTTTGGAAATGAAGAAGGTAAACGCCTCTCAGGGAGTTTCGTGAAGGGAAGCCAGGAGAGAAAGCTAGCAGGTGATGCTGTGTTCACCACATGTCTTCCCAGATGAGAGAGAAACCCTGACCCTGTTTGCCATGTGCCTTCTCATGTGAAAAAAGAAACCCTGAACTTCATTGGCCTTCTTGAACCAAGGTATATTTCCCTGGATGCCTTTGATTGGACATTTCTATAGACTTGTTGTAACTGGGACATTTTCTAGGCCTTAGAACTATAAACTAGCAACTTATTAAATTCCCCTTTTTAAAAGCCATTCCGTTTCTGGTATATCATATTCCGGCAGCTAGCAAACTAGAACAGGTGGTATATGAAGTTGACAGGTGTAAGAGAAGGGGGGTGGCGAGTATACAAAATCTTGATGGAGCCCCAGGCTTTTGAAGAGAAAGGCTTTTCATTTTACTTGAGTGTTAACATGTGTGCAGTCCCTCATATCCACACATGCCAGCTCCCACCCCTACAGACACACAATCCGTAAGAGAAGGCCAGGGAGTGTGAGCATGGAGGAAGCAGGTGGGGAATAATCGAATTACTCAGGGACATATTAAGGTTGAGATTCTCCACCTGGATCAGATTCTCCCTTCACTTTCTCTCTTCTTGCATCCACTACAAAGCATCTGTAGAACTAAAGGCAGAATCATATAAAGTTAGCTCAGTAAAAATGACTGCCATGGCATTTCAACTTGGCAAATATAAGAACTATATACAGTTGTTAAATCATATCCAAACACTGCTCATGACAAATGTATGAAGAGAACTAAACATATTCATGCCCCAATAATTCCACCTCTAAGAATTTATCCTAAAGAAATAGACTATCAGAGCTGTTCATAAAGATTTATATGCATTATCACTCACAATCATATTGTTTACAATTGGGAAAATTAGAAACAACCTAAATTTCCAAATTTGGGCACTGGTTACATAAACAGTCAAATATTTATTTAATATTCATACAGGCATTAAAGTCCAGGTTTGAAAACAATAATGACAGGGGAAAGTGCTAAAAAGTATTGTTAAATGCTAAAAGGAGGTATGAAACAATAGAGCACAAGCTCATTTTTCTGTGAAAATGTGTATTTATATGTGTCAGGAAAAATTTTTGAAAAACTATTTAGAGATTAACTTGTGACCTTTTTCTTTAAACCACAAAAAGACTCAGGGAATGAGTAATCATATTCTTTCTCTATTCCAAGAAGAAAATTAAAATTTGTGTTCTGAGTTTGCAGTAACTTTGGTTATGGGTTTACCAAGTTGCAAGAGTGAAGGCAGACATTCCTGGCACCAGAGAATAATCATCCGTTGGGCAAATAGAAGTAGTCAACTAGCGATGCAGGGAGGTGTGAGGAGCTGTGATACGGAGAAGAGGTTCGGCAGATTCTGGGAGCAGCAGGAAGGAACATGCTCTCCCTCTCAGCTGAGACTAGGATCCAAGACCTCAGAGTCACGCTTAACAAGGGAGCATCAGAGCCTCCAGCTTCAAGGAACCAAATAGACAAGAAAAGTGGTCTGACACGATGACAAGAGTGGACTGAAAAGGAAAAGATCAGGTTTGACCTAGAGAAAGGAAGATGTCCACAAACTGATTGAGATTGAATTTCCCTTCCAGATCCAGCTTGGAGGATTCACAAGATAGTCAAACAATTGAGAATTTAAAAGAAATTCCACATTTTTTACACCTAAGTGCTGTAGAGTAAATTTCAAACGCAAACCTGATACATGTATGTGATATGCACACTGTTCGTTTGCTAAAGCTGTCAGCATGCAATATACCAGAGGTGGATTGGCTTTTACTATGGGGATTTATTTGCTTAAAAATGTACAGTTCTAAAGCTGTGAAAATGTTCAAATTAAGGCATCAACAGGATGATACCTTCTCTGAAAAAAATCCTCCGGCATCTGGGACACCTCTGTCATATGGGAAGGCATATGGCTGGTGCCTGCTGGTCCTTCTCTCCTGGGTTTCATTGCTTTCAGCTTCTGGTTCAGTGGCTTCCTCTCTGAGTTTCTGTCGGTTCTCAGTTTCTCTGGGGCTTTTATCTGAGTTATCTTGGCTTTTTCTGTCTTTTATCCTCTAATGAAAGAATCCAGTGAAAGGATTATGACCCATCTTGAATGGTGTGGGTCAAATTGCAATTGAAATAATCTAACCAAAATATACCACGCACAATAGGTCTGCACCCACAGGAATGGATTAAAAAGAACATGACCATTTCTGGGGTACTGACAGCTTCAAACTACCACAAATATGTACACAAATACGCTCATGTACATATACACATAGGAATATATAGATAAATCATACATACATAGGACCTAATACTTATGTATATAGCAGTATTATATTACAGATAATTCATTGCATTAGTTTGCCAGGCTACTACGACAAATCCACAGAATGGGTTTCTTGAACAATGAATATTTATTGGCTCACAGTTTTGAGGCTAAGAGGAGTCAAAATCAAGGTGTCTGCAAAGCAATACTCTCTCCCCAGGGACTGTAACATTACAGCACTGGCTGACAGTGATCCGTGGGGTTCCTTGGCTTTGTCCCTACCTCACGGCATATGGCCATGTCCTCACCTCTCTCTTCTGGGCTCCACCGCCTTCCAGCTTCTGGCTCCTCCCCACGGCTTTCTCTCCTTCTGTGTGAATTTCTTCTGCTTGTGACGAACTCCAATAAGCTGGATCGAGGCCCACCCTCGCTCAGTCGGGGCGCACCTTAACTAAAATACCATCTTCCAGAGACCCTCTTTGTAACGGGGTCACACCCACAGGAATGCAGATCAAGGCCAAGAACATGGGGTGGGCCACGGTGGCTCAGCAGGCAAGGACACTTGCCTGCCATGCCAGAGGACCCGGGTTCGATTCCCGGTGCCTGCCCATGTTAAAAAAAAAAAAAAAAAAAAAAAGACCAAGAGCATGCCTTGGGCACATACTTCCATCTACCATGCCCGTATATTTAATTATATATACTTGTTTTAGTTTCCTAGGCTGTTTAAAACAGATATCATGAAATGGTCCAGCTTACACAATGGGAATTTATTAGTTTACAACTTACAGTTTTGGACACTGAGAAAATGTCCAAATCAAAGCATCAAGGTGATGCTTTTTTCAGAAAGACCAGCTGCAAGCAATCCTGGACTCCTCTGCCACATGGCAAAGCACATGGTAACACCTGCTTATTTCTTCCTTTTCTTCCAGTTTTCAATGTTTTCAGCTTCTTCCTTCAGAAGGCTTCCTTCCCCGCCCCCCCCCCATTCATCCTCTCTACAAAGGACTCCAGTAAGAGGATTAAGAACTATTCTGAATGAGGTGGGTCACACCTTAACTGAAGTAACTTTGTCAAAAGGCCCTACTTACAATGGGTTCATTAATCCAGGAATGGATTAAATGCAAAAGCATATTTTTTCCTAGGGTATATACAGCTTCAAACCACCATAACATCCAAAACAGATACCTCTAGATGATGCATTCTAGAAAAAATTTAATTTCTTCCAGTTTGTATCTTTTCTCAAATTTCCACGTCAAACATGCATTACTCTCCTAATGTAAGAAAGTTCTTTTTTCAAACCACATTGTCTATATCTGGTTGCTCATAAAATTGCTTTGATGAGTATATCAAATCTGTAAGTACTGTTTCTCCAATTATTAAATTTACTAATTGGTGCCCTTAATTAAAGCAATTTAATTGCAAATGGTGCTGTAAGCCATGGTGCTTAAAGGAATAGATTCTCCCTTAGTTTTTCCATCTATTGGAAGCTTCCTTGTGGAGAGAGTTGATATAAAAGAAAGAATAACCTCAATACTTTTTTCAAATTCTTCTTCCCTTCTATGATGTTTTAGAGTTCTTAACTTCATCCTGTATCTAACCATTTCTCATTAAACTAATAATTTGCCCAAGCCACCATTATTTCTAACTTAGCCTCTTGCAATAAACTCTTGTCTTCAATCCTCGGCCCTTATGGTCTATTCGCTACACAAAAGCCAGAATTACATTCCTGAAACTGAAGTCAGACAATGTGCCTTTCCTACTTGAAATTCTTCCATGTCTTTCTAGCTCATGCAGAATATCCAAAGTCCTTACCATGATTTCCAGTGTTATATGGGACCTGGCCCTGTCTGTCCCTTTGACCTCAATACCCACCACTTTTTCTCTTTACTGTGTTTCATACACTAGAACCTCCTCTTATGTCTATTTCTTGACAACATGTCAAGCACACTCTGACCTTTGCACCTGTTATGTTTTCTTCCTGGAATACTTATCCCCATATATTCACTGGGTTCCCTTCCTGCCTTGAATTAGGTATCTGCTCAAAGGTAGCCTCATCAAAGAGAACTTTCCTGGCCATCCTATTTATCATAGCACACTACGTTATTCTTGGATTTCATTCACTACCCCACTTTATTCTTATTGGTGGCCTTTATTCCCACCTAACATATGCTTCACTGCTTTTTAATGTCCGTTGACACTGTCCCTCCTACCCCTCATAGAGTGGAAGCTCCAGAAGAGCAGGGGCTTTATCTATTTTCTTGGCACATAATAGATACTCAACAAATATTTTACCAAGTTAAGCAATAAATGATGCCATTGTAAATGATCTTGGAAATAATGGTTCTATCACCTGCTACAATAATAGGTGCCCATTTAACCATTATAACCCAAATACTGCTTTCAGATACATGAATCATCTACTTGTAAATACAGTACTCTATTTTTTCCATAAGACTTTACAGATTTTTCATTCAAAAAAGGCCACAAGTCTGTCTCTCCCATTCCACTGTGTTTCTAAAAACTCAGTTCAGCCGTTGTTTTTTTTATAATGTTTAGGGTTTTTAAACTCCCTTTTATTTTTTTTCTTCCATAAGCACTGAAAGACTCATTTTTTTCATTGATTATTTCTACTTCATATTCTGTATCTCCTCATAGAGAGTATATTGTTTTTTGTACAGTTGAGGGCCTGGTAATCAATTCATCCATATATCAGTAAACTAGCTGGCCAACACAACAGTCAGCCATACTTGGCTTTGGGGTTACAGTGGTGAACGAGACAGACACAATGCCTGTCTTCACAGGGCCCATCCAAATTATACTTCATAGAGTCACTGTTTTTTACAAATACCAGTGAACTTATTTAAGGATGCACAAACTTACAAGCAGTTACATAAATGTACCTCAAAACAATGAGGTATCATGTGTGTCTACCAGACTGGCATTAACAAAGCACATTAAACTGATAATCCTTTGAGTCGGCAAGGATATGCTGAAAGGGCATGCTCAGGATTAATTGTGTGAAAATACATAGGCAAAGGGTAATTTGGATGATAACTTGCCAGTATCTTTGAAATTTTCTCAATGCACATTTTCTACTAAAATAGAAATCTATTCTATTTTAGTAGAAATATCTACTCTAAAGAAACGCATAAATACTTATTTAGGTGTTTCAAGAAGCATGTAGAAGAATATGATATGTGCTGCTACAATGTTTGTAAGAATAGATACTTGGAGATAGAACTTTGACACCCATCAATCTGGGAGTGATTAACTAAATTGTGGTACTTTGATACCCTTAAATACTATGCAGATATTAACGATAATAAGAGACCCATCTACACGTAAAAAAAAAAAAGTGTAAGACTATGTAATCAGGTGACAAACAGTGAAAATAGGAGAGTAGTTGTACATGGGGGGGCACAGAAAGTGTGAGGACAGCTATTTTATGAGGAGGAAGTTTCAACTGTATTTGTAATGTTTTACACCTTAAACTGTGCCATGGGTATGCAGATGTTCTTTATTTTTTTCTCAGACCCTTGGTTATGTTCGAAATATTTTATCTTTAAAATGAGAAGGATCTACATGTATTGAAAAACTACCTCCAACGCACATGGTTAAATGATACAAAAAGAGCCATAGACCAATACAGATAATATGATGCTATAGGAATGTGAAGAAAAAAAAAAGGAGAGGAGAGAGATGCATATATGTATATAAATATATACAGATTTACATTTAGAGACTGTGTCTATAAGAATGCCCACCCAAATATTAGTCAAAAATACTTTTGGGCAATGGAGTAGAAGGTGATGGAAGACTTTTCCACTTAGGGAATTATTGGAATTTTAAAACACAAGAATATGTTTATGCACTAGTTGTTCAACTGAAGAGTAAGGAGGGACTGCTTCCTCTCCTGTGAATCAGATTTTCTCTTTACACTTCTGGCACACTCACAACCCTTCTCTCTTCACACTAGAAGACTAATTTTTTATTCTTGCCAAATAGGTCATACATGAAAGCATCAATTTCTCTAGGAAGCTTCTCTAATCAAAAACACACAAACTCACTGACACAATGAGAGGCTTGGCAAAGGAATGCCAGCTTAACTATCGGCATATGTTGTTTACTTGCTCATTCAACCATTCCTTCAACTCCATCACTTTAATATATACTCAAAACAATATTTGAGAATCTCCTCTATTTCAGGCACCAAGAAGAGACAGCAGGCATGGTTCCTTCCCAGAAGGAACTCAGAGGTTACTGTAGGAGACAGACATATCTCACATAAATGTAAAATAGTATAAAATATAATCACATGTATGTAAAACCACAGCTGTTATGAGTTCTATGTGAGGAGCTACATGGTGGCTTTGACCCTGACGGTGATCAGAAAATACTTTCCTTAGGAAAGGAGACTTGGGCTGTGATTTGAAGGAGGAATAGCGGTTCATTGAAAAAAAAAGGCGTGGGGGGGCAGGAAAGGTCTGGAGCGAGGCAGAAGGTGTAGCTGTGAGAACATGACTTATTCTAGCAACTGAAAGAAGACCAAAAGAGTATAGCAAAGCATGAGGGGAGGCACAGTATCAGATGAGGCCATCTGGGTCAGATCTGGAGGGGTTTGGGGACTATATTATGTCCCTAATTAATTATTAGTAATTCAATGGGCAGACACGAATACTTTAAGTTGGTTAGCACAGGGGATGACAAGTTCAGATTTGCCTTTTGGATATGCTTTGAGTGCACAGAGATGGAGGGAAATTAGATTTCTGTGAGTTTTCATGAGGATGGCTTTAGTCCTTAAATTTTTTTTTCTTGTATATACTCCAGTCAACATGGTTCTCAACAGACAGGTACTACCTCCTATGTTCTGTCTGAGATGTCTGTGGGGCATCGGATACTAATTATGTTTGGGAAGCACTACCGGCAGCCTGGGGATGAGCAGTGACAGACTACAACATGAGGGACAGACAGCCCCTCACTAAAAAAAATACCATCCCATATTCTCACGTTTTTAGAACATCCCACTAGCCATTTGCACAGGCAAAAATGTGTTTATTATTACCTAATATGGAACCTAATCCTAACATATAAATAAAAAGCATACTTGGCATGGTAGTTTATATACACTGCATAGGGGGAAGATTGTGCTATTGCTTTGTTCAGAACAAGTGCATACCATGTGTCACCAAAAGCAATGCCACTCTTGGTACTGGAGATGGCACAGAGCATGCCTGTATGAGACTCCGTGGGTAGTTATCACATTCATGGCGACTTAGCACACAGGTGTACATACCTAAATCTTTTTATTAGGTTTTCTACTGTAATGAGACTGAGTGTTTATTTATTAAATGCAATTTTATTATAAATTACTTTCCTTTTATTTGTATTCCAGGTAAAGCATTATGCTGATACTTTTTTAAATTGTGTGTAAGTCAGTTATATAATCCATGTATTTCATCTCAGTAGAGCAAAGGGGCAAGACAAAGTGTATGTTTAAAAAGGAGGAGGGTAGTATTTGATCTGATATGATTGAGAATGACTGGTCTAGAAGAGTATATTGACTTTGAAGATCTTGGTTTTTTTGCCTTGAGCTTTGGTGTCTTGTCTAAAATGCATGAAGAGTTTCTGATTTACCAGTGCTGGACCTAAGCAGTTAAAGAGCAGAGTACCAAGAGTTGGAAGTAACAGAGCTGCAGCAGAGGCAGCACAATGCTTCCCTATCAGGAAAATGAGAAAGATTTGCTCCAGCTTCACTCACAGCCCTGAAGGATTTTTAACAGCTGCAATACACATCTTCCGTAGAAAGCTGTATTTCATTATCTTATGAATATCTAATTTGACAATATTTGCAAATCAAGTTTGTGGAATTTTGGTGTGTGTCTGTGAGTGTTTCAAAATAATTTATGGGGTAGAAATGTTTCCATGTGCTAGAAATTGCTAAGAGAGAGAGAAAAATGCAATTTTGTGGTTAGCTTGAAAATAAATGGCAGGCTGTAGTATGTACAAATGTAATAAAGATATCCCCTTAGGATTGACCGTGGCAGCTTTCCAATCCTTCAACATCTTTGGCCTCCGCACTTTAATAATAGTGGGATAAAGAATAATTACTATCATTTCCTGAGTGCTGCCATGTCCAGAAGAGTGCTAACTGTTTTTCAAGCATTAACCCATTCTATAATCACAACCAGCCCATGGAAGTATTACTACTCTACCCAATTTATAGATGAAGGAACTAAGACTCAGACATTGAACTAATGTGCCCGAAGTCACATTTCTAGTAAGTAATAAATTCAGGATTTTCATTTATATCTTCCTAACCTGAGCTCTTAAACTCTATGAAATGTCCAAAACATTAGGAAAAAATGTATTAATACTGACATAACATATGAAGATAGGCTAAAAGTTGAAATAGATACTATGGAATATAGATATATATGCAAATGCTTACCTTTTTAAAAAACATTCTGATAACTCCTATGGAAATTACAAGTTCCCAGGCCAGCTCTCTTCCTCAGTTATTCATTCCAAAGTTCAAAGCTTGAACTTATCATTGCTAATAACTGTAACCCCTAAGAATTTCAATTTCAAATGTCCCACTCTCCAAGCTTCACTTCCTATTTTTAGAACTTATTCCTTTAGCACTATGACTCTAACAATTCTTTGACCTTTTCAGGATATTCAATCCATTGATTCTAATACTTTGTCACTGTCCCTCACCCCCTTGTGTCCTCACCTTAGACCATGACATGTGCTAAGCAAGGTTTGGGATCTTAAAGGTACTGTGGATAGTAAAATTGCTAGAAACCTTGGGACACCCTGAGGATTGTTTTGAATAATGGTGATCCAGAGTACTTACAAATACCCAAAGTTAACCTGAATATAAAGTGTTTAGAATTAGCCCCGGTGTCACACATAGAGCAGTCAAGGAAAAGGGAATTTCTGCCTAGAGGCCAAAAGACTCACTCCAGTTTCTGAAATGCTGTCATGTAACTGAGGAAGCATGCAAAGCTCTAACGAGTATGAGTGAGCCCAGTGTGGGGAAATACTGGAAAGTAAAATTCAGCTTAAAATAAGAGGGAAAGACAAATTTCTTTCTTCTCATTTTACAACCCCAATCCATCATCATTATCTGTGTGAAATACTTAGAGTTATCCCTTCCACATAGCGACTTTCCCTACTATGGTTTTGATATATTGTGGATCAGCACAAGAAATTAAATGGTAGTTTTATGGGAGCTGCAGCCATGCAAAGGCTAGCAGATGACACAGAAAAGGTTTAGAAACTCAGAAATGCATAAAATATACATACAGCATTTTATAAATCAACATATTTTATCTTCTAACACCAATAAAGTACTGAAAACACCCCACGAAAGAAAAAGAAAAACTTCAGAATTCTTCTCTGCTATGAAAGGAGGGCCAAAAAATTTTATGTGGATTTTCCTGATCATGGGGGTGCCGTTCCCCTAACCCCCATGATGTGGAAGGGTTAACTGCATTGAGAAGTACAACACAGTTTTTTTTTGTTTTTGTTTTTAATCACTCGCTGAATGTACATTGTGGGTTGCCAAGGAGGCTCCGCTCATCACATTCTATCAGGAACACGGACCTATGAGAAGCCACCACCCGAAATGCTATGGGTTGCCACGCTAGAGGGAAAGAGAACCAGGAGTCGTTGGGGTCACAAACTGATAATAAAATGCTCCAGCCCAGAAACAAAGCACATCGCTTCTACGCTATAACTCATTGGCCAGATTTAGTCACATGGTCTCATCCAACGAAAAAGGGGACAGAAAATTTAAATCTACAACATGCCCAGAAGGAAAGAAGAGCAGGTCAGCAACTAAATGGGTGTCAGAGGCAGCAGAGAGAGCAGTGGTGTTATCACAGGTGCAGGCAAACATTCTGGCACCCATACCTGGAACTTTTTATACCTGCCCTCATCACCAGAGCCCCCCTGCAGAGTCTCACAATGGAGTTCGTGCCCCAACACCAGAGGGGTGCAAACAGTGGTTAGAGGACTGTAGGCTGGTGACACCACTGAGGCTATTTCTTTATCTAATAACCTAAAGTAACCCTAAGGAAGGCCCCGACATTAAGTTTCCACATGGTCCCTTACCACACGAAAATAAATAGAATTAGCCATTGTGGAATCTGTCAGTAAGTGGAGCCAAACCTACAGAGCTAAATAACCTGGAGAGATTCAAGTCAGCTAAATGACCAAACTCTGGAGTGAATTTTGCTCAGCTATAAGAGACAAAAATACGGGCAAACAATCATCACTATCATTTTCCTGTGTCCCCACAAGACAGCCAATCATATTAATTCTCTCCCTAGTAGGAGACAATCAGAAAAATCAAGCAGAAAGCAAGGCAAGGGATTTCAACGGGGAGAAATCCATAAAGCATGATGTATGATCCTACCATATTTCTTTATAAAAACTGGAACCTGACCCACAAGCTCCCTATTCAGCAATAGACAGGACAGCAAATGGTTCGTTGAGAAAATGCACTGCTCTATACACAAGCCCATTAACAGCCAGTCAGACTAATCAGCGATGGATAAAACATCTGAAAACATCCAAGAAAAGGGGAAAAATGTGCACTAAAGGCTCTCTCTCTCTCACACACACACACAAGTGAAAATAAATAGATTTCTAAAAAATTAATACCCAAATTGAACCTTCACATAGCAAAAGCCTTTCTGGTTTTCCTGTTTAGTCCATGTAATTCAATGAGGTTAGGATTATTGTAACTGATACTCTCAGATAAGGAAATTCAAATTCAAAATGACAATTTATTTCACTTATTTGTATCTAAGTGGATCAATATACATGGCACAGAGGGAACATCTTGTATGCTAGCTCAGAATTGGAGGGTGAGAGAAACCTGCTGTGACTCCAAGTTGGGGAGAGGAAAGAGCTTCTGGGTGCATCTCCTTTCAATCTTTAAATCTCCTGACTTACTAAAGCTGACAGCATGGATAACAGCTGACCACACCAACACTTCCCCATTGCCAGGGACCGGTGATGGAGTACTGAGCTGGAGGGACTGTAGATCCTGTAATGTACGACACTTCTTATGCTCTCAGAGAAATCATTTATCTTTGACACCCTACATTAAGTCAAGTTTCTACCCACTAAAAATTCATGTTATTTTGTGTAAGTTATAAAGTGATATAAAGTATTTTTTTTACTTTCTACTTCTTCGATGTCCTCATACCGGGGCCGATTATAACATCCCAAGAGGAAGCAAGCACAATAGGGTAACTAATAAGTATGTCCGCATAAGAGTCTACCACCAAAACACTTAGAATCTTAGAAAATAAGCCAAACCATCTGTAGATGAGATGGCTGACTGGCTGACTGAGATAAGAAAAAGAAGGCAGAAAGGAGATGCACCCAGAAGCTCTTTCCTCTCCCCAACTTGGAGTCACAGCAGGTTTCTCTCACCCTTCAATTCTGAGCTAGTATTGCCCTTAATAAAAAGAGAAATAAGCAGCCTGTAATTAATTACACAGCATCCTCACACTCAACTTAGCTTCCTGGTGACTCCTGTTTTAGGCCTATCCAAAGCCCAAAGTTGCATACCAGTTCCAGCTACTGGATTCCTTTCTTTTCCTGTTTCTGATTTCTATTTCCTCTTGCCTCTCCTCCCTTCCCGATTATTGCGCTAGGCTTTGGAAGTCAGTTGTTCTTTAAAACACTGTGGACCATGTGGCAATGTCCAGTTTTCTCTAGTCTTTCACACCAAGTTCTATTTGTCCAAATTCCAGACATCCTTTTTTCACAGAAGAATTTCTACAACTTACTCATAGTTGTTAGTTCCTGCTAAATTATTCTGACAACTACAGAAATACATTTAAGTGTTTATGTGTCTCCACTCTTTCTTTAAATTAAGATGGGGGGCATCGTCAACTTTCTAACTTTTTCACATTTATCCTAACAACATGTTATGCTGAGTTACATATACAGTGTATAATTTCAGGCTATCATTTTTCTCATAGTTTTCAGGGTTGACTAGATGAAGTTCATCACATCCTCTTTGTGCATTTTATAACTTTTTATGCTCAACAATTCAAAATACCTGAACCTATTTCTCAATTAATGTAAAAATCTGAGATTTTCATAATTCCCTAGTATAAGAGAGACTCAAGACAAAGCTCTGCATTCAGGCCTCAGTTCAAATCCTGGTTAAATCACTGGTTAGCCATGTGCCCATGTGAAGTATATGTGAATATTTTCTATATGCATGATAAATTACCACAAACATAGAGGCTTAAAACAATACCCGTTCATTAGCTCACAGTTCGTTAATGAACTGGACTTCTGAGGTTAAATTCCCTGCTCACAGTCTCACAGGATTAAAAACCAAGGTGTCAGCACGGTTCGCTGCTCATCTCCTCTGGAGCTCAGGGTCCTCTTTCCAATTCACTTGGTTGTTGGAGAACTCATTTCTTTGTGGTTGTAGGAACGCGGCTCCATTCTTTGAACAGTCGTCAGCTGGGAGCCGCTCTCCGCTCCTGAGCCCATTGCATTCCTTGCCACATGGACCCTTCAATAGTCAAAGCCACAGAAAAATTTCCTCTCTTCAAATCTCTGACTTCTCCACCCAAATTTAAGAAGTAATTAAGTCAGGCCACTTGGCTAAATCTTCCCATTTTAAGGTCAACTAAGTGGGGACCTTAATCACAGCTGCAAAACCCCTTCACAGTAGTACCTAGAATAATGTTTAGTTGGATAATTAGGTGTCTGCACATGGGAGCAGAAAATCTTAGGAACCCCTTAGAATTCTGCCATCCACAGCTCCTTGTGCCTCAGCTGTGAAAAAAAAAAGGACAAATGATACTCACTACATAGAAAAAGTTATTAAGATACAATGAAATAATAAAAGCTTAAAAGTACTGACTGTGGTCAGGATTAGCTCTCTGTTTTCACTCGGTTCATTTTATCTTCCCTGCAGCCCTTTTGGCATGAGTCTGGTACACAGCTTCCTCTGGTGACTGGTGATAATTAGCCCCTTCATTAAGTATTCATTTTATGAAAAAATGTGGTAAAGATTACCATTTTATAGATGAAAAAGCTGGGCTCTGGCACACAATGAGCACTCAGACCCTAGCTGCCACCATCATCATCATCACCATCAGCACCATCAACAGCAGCAGCAACAACTCGTACACTGGCAAGGAGGAACCAACAGCCTCCCGTAGCATCTATCGTACACCCAGTCCTCATCCAGACCATGCAAAGACCATTGCAAGGCATTTCTGGCTCCTAGAGAGCTGCTCTGTCATTCCTGGTTGTTTCTCTATCACCCCAGGCAGGGTTGCTGCTGAAGTTCTAGTTCTAGAACTGACAATGCCAGCATCCAGAAGCATCCAGAAGCTTACAATCTGGTAACACCAACTTGCTGGTGGAATTGCCTGGTTCAAAATGCAGCCCTTTTAACATTTATGTTTGATCTTTATTTTCCGGTTGTACAACTTCCTTTATTTAATTTTACCTGTTATTTATTTTAGAGCTTTTCACGCCATCTCACCCAACTTTTAGTGGAGACAGGTAGCATTAGAAAGCTCTCTCCCAAATGCTTCCTATCTAAGTTATTTAAATTAAATCTTATAGCAGCATATGAAACATTTCATGTCTATCCAACTAACACCCTTCATTCTTTTTCAAATGTCACCTCACAATGGACATCAATAGAGTCAACGAAGCATGGTCCTCAAAGAGGCCCTAGACTTCATCTGGTACAAACTGCTCATCTTACTGATGGAAAAACTGAGCCTTAAATCAAGGAAAATATTTGCTTCAAGTCACGCAGTTAGTGGCAAAGCCAGGACTGGATGTAGATCAGGAATACGGTCATCCAGTACTGACTCACCCCCATATGACATGCCTCCACCTGGTATCTGGCTTGAAGGCCTCAAATCTTTGCTTAGTGCTGAACTCACACTCTCGATGTGTGTTTGTATGTAGGTGTGCATATTTATCTATAAAAGCAAAACGAGTAATGATGAAATAAAACTAGCTCATCATAGATTAGAAGTGCTCCTGAACAAAGATTCTTAGTGATGATTCAGTAGCCAGGCTGTTCACACAGGTACTGCAGACACTGACAGCTACCTTCCCAATAGCCATTCTCTCTTTCTTCCCAGATAGCAGAACCACAATTTTATCTGGGGGTATCAATATGTCCAGCTCCATCAAGCTACTGTCTTTTCCAATCGCCCTTGCTGTGGGGCAGTAAGAGATAGTTTGAGCCAATGAGCTATCAACAGAATTTGGCTAGGAATTTGGGGAAAGTTTTTGCTTTCCTGAGTAAAGCGTGGGACATTGCTGGCATTATCTGTTCCTCTCTCTTCCCCTTACATCTGAATTTGATGTCTGGAGAGGCAGCAGCCATCCTGAAAGTATATATATATATAAAGGGAGTGAGATGGAAAGCTAGAGGAAGCATGCATCTCTGCCATCACTGAGCTGCTGCACAAGCTTTTTGCTACTAGTGTGTCTGCCCTGGGATGAGAAGCAACAACTCAGAATGCAACACAACCTTATAGTGCTTAACGGCACTCTCTGAGAAAGACCTAGGTTTCAGTCCTGGCTACTTGTATGACATTGAGAAACTTACCAGAAATTACTGAGTGCTAGTTTTTGTTTTGTTTTGTTTTACAGTATTAAAACCAATATTTATTTTAATGCGGAGTTTGAGCCCTGAGGCCTCTATTTAAAAAGAGGGATATTTTTATTTCTGTTCTCAAATTTTATTTTTTTTTTAAAAGTAACATTTTAATGGGCACCTTTAAAATGACCTAAAGTCTAGTTTTTTTAAAGACTGATTTTTTTTAAAGAATTAAATTTTAAAAGATTAAATAAAATAATGCACATAATATTCTTGTAACAGTGCCAGGTACATCATAAGCCTTCAATATACATCAACCTAGTTAAATCCAGGAATCAAGCTCTGAGAATATTTTATTATTGTCCCACGTGTATCCAGAGGATGTATGGAGAGTCGATCTAATTGCTCAGCAAAAGACATCACTACATTACACTCATCACAGCTTTGTAACTAGATTGATCATGGAAAGCACAAATTGCCAAAGCAAAGCTAAGGAATATTCATCAAAGATTGCCTCTGAAACCCAGAATGCTGAAGCACTCATCCAACATTCAACATCCATCCAACAAGGAAGTGCCGAATACGTACTCTGTACCATGCTAGGCACTGCGGATACACCAGTACATAAGGGAACTAAGACCACGGCTCTCATGGAGTTTATACTCTAGTGGGGGCATTCTTTAAAGTTTATCTAATCTTACCAATTTTACCAGTGAGGAAACTGGAGTCCAGAGAGGTCAAATGCCTTGCCGACTTGCTTAGGTCACATGGCAGTTAATGGCAGTTGTGCAGGAGAACTCAAGCCATCTGGCTCCTGTGTTATCTCCTCTAGATCCTGATGCCCTGTGATGTAAATCTTTGTACAACGTCCTGATATATTCCTTGCTGCTTACCACAGTGACTGAGAAACAACCTGATCTCTGTGTTTCCTTAATTTCCTATCATCCTCTGTAATTCTCACTGTGTTCCCAAGAGTGTAGTTTTTATTTCTTCAAATATGTCAGCCTTGTTTCTTCTTCAGGACTTTTGCACTAGACAAAATAAGTGGTTAAAATTACAATACATTTTTTTACTTATATGCTTATTTTGGTCTGCATGAATAGCCAGAGCTTGTGCAGCAGCTCAGTGATGGCAGAGATGCATGCTTCCTCTAGCTTTCCATCTCACTCCCTTTATGTATACTTTCAGGATGGCTTGTCTGCCTTGCTCACTGCTGCGTTCTAGAGGCCAGAACAATGCCTAGCATCAGAACTGTCACCAACACACACTTGTCACATGGACACTGAGTGTTGCTTTTGGCTCTAGAATTTTGGGCTGCTACAGCAATATTCACCTGATGAATATTTGTGAGCTACGCTTGGTAAATTATGTTTGAATGAACAAATGGGTGAATCCTGAAGCCATTTCATATGCATCTTCATAGGACAGGATATAAGACTCAGAAAAGATCCTGGAACAAAGCTAGTCAAACCCTTTTGTGTAAAATAGGAGACTAGTGAAGCCCAGGACTTGTCTCCAAGGTCCTGTTGACTAAATTCAAGCCATGTGTAAGTGTGGCTGGTTTAAAACTGTTATGTACTCCAGAAAAACCATGTTCTTTTACTCTTAATCCAATCTTGTGGGGGTAGTCATGTTCTTTTAATTTTGATCCAGTATTGTAGGGTGTGATGTTTTGATTAGGTTGTTTCCATGGAGATGTGATACACCCAATTTTGGGTGTGACCTTTTGATTAGATGGACATATGACTCCACCCATTCAAGGTGGATCTTAATTAGTTTACTGGAGTCTTGAAGAGAGCTCATGGAGAGAGAGAGAATTCAGAGCTGGCACAGACACAGACATTTGGAGATTGGGACAGAAAAAGCCCTGATACTAAGAAAGGACTCACAGAAACAGCCAGAACCTGAAGAGAAAAAAATCTCCGTCCTCAGGAGATGCTAAGCTTAGAGATGAAACCCAGAGTTTTGCCTGAGCAGCTAAGTGAGGATCCACAGACACTTAGGGAGGAAACCACTGGAATCAGAAACTGGAAGCAACAGAACTGAGAACAAGAACCAGAGCACCAGCCACGTGCCTTCCCATGTGACAGATATTGGCCTTTCTTGAGTCAAGGTCTTTTTTTTTGGATGCCCATTAAGGCCTTAGAACTGTAAATTTGCAATCCCCTTTTTAAAAGCCAATCTATTTCTGGTATACTGCATTCTCAGCTGCAGCAAACTAAAACAGCATGGGAGTTAGATCTGGGGTGAAATCCATTACAGAAGACCATGTACCACGAAAGCAAGTTGAATATCAGATGAGGTTGCAAATGATGCATTGGCTATGATATTTCACTATCACTCTCACCTCTTTACTCTTTGCTGCCCCTAATCCTCTTAAACCTCCATAACAAATGCCTGAAATTCAATCACATATTTTTCCTTTATTTTATCAGGGGATGGACACTTGGTCCTTGGCCCAATATCACCCCAGAAGAGTTCTGTTTGTTCAGCATAGTGTTTCTGAAACCTGTGCATTTGATGCCTTTGGGTAAGGCAGACACTCTCCAGTTTTCCAACACCTCCACTGCTCCCTGTGTCTCACACCTGGTGCTTCAAAAATGTGTTACTTCCCTGGTGCCGGAAGGCTTCTGAGTTTGCCATCCCTGTTTTAGAGCTAAGATGCAATTTCCTTCAGCTGTTATCAGTAGATGACAGTTGACCATAAGTGAACTATTCAGAGCAAAGTCTGTGGCATGGAGGACGATATCTTGAAGATATTTATAGTTGCATGGGTGTCAGAAATAGAAAGAATTTAGAAATAATCTAGTCTCATTTCTTTCATTTGAAAATTAGGAAAGTGAGGCTTAGAAAAAGGAGGTGAGTTGTTTAAGGTCATGGCAAGTCAGCAGTGGCTCTGGGACTGGAACTCAGACTCGGTCGCATCACCAAACCCGGCTGTTACAGGGTCTTGAGGTGCTGGGGGTGGAGGAAGCTGGATGGTGGGTGGTGGAGTTTCAGAACGTCAAGATTCTGTCTGGGCTGGGCCCACCTTTTCCAGGCTCTTCCTCCCAGAAGAACTCTGCAAGATGGGAGGCTCGCTCTACCTGCCTAATGATACATTTCTCCCTTCATCCTCTCTCACTAATTTGTATCTGTATCTTTTCTGTCACTTTATATAAGTAATTACTGCTTACTCTTTCAGAGCAGTTCTGTTCAGGGATCCAAACTGCAGGAGAGAATGATGTTCCTTTAATGGAAGCTTTGAAGAAGCAAGGCAGTCCGGCACAGAGGGAAATTAGGGCTGCAGAACTCTCTTCTCTTATCTCCCTAAGGCTCTACATCCTCCTGCCTGGGCGCCAGGGAAAGTCCTACCCGGATGTGAGTCAGTAACTCAGGCTCAAGATAACCACCCAGACAGCAAAGCTGTACCTGGAAGATGACCATCTGTCGCCATCAGCAGGCCGCTCTCCCCCTTCCTCTCAGGTCATGCCTGCCTCCGCAGGGGGATGACTTGCTCTTAGCTTTTCCTACTTCACTCCCTTCTCCATCAGCCTTTCCCCATTACCCTTCTAACCGAATTTAGGGAGCTCCGAAATATACAAAAACAAGACTTGGTTCTAGTCCTGTTTCTATCACCAGTTGGCTTTGGGTCTTCTGGCTGCTAAACCATCTGTTCTGTGATCACAGGCCCAAAAAACTTTTCTCAGCATTTGTCCGATTTAATCTTGGCAACATTTTGGCACTGCTGACCACATACTTATTTACAATTTTTAAAACAATTTCTAATTATGAAACATTTAAAGATCCCAAGAAGGACAAAAAAATAAATAAATAACACATCTTTTTGAGAAAACAAGGATGGAATAACCAGGCAGCCTACACCTGAGCAATGTTCCCTAGGGAAAAGTTCTCAGAACCAGGGGCAGGTACGCAGATCCCCGACTGCCTACTGCACTTCAGGGCAGGGTTCTAACTCGGCTGGCCAAAGGTGACACTACAGGAGGGGCTTGGGCTTTGGGGATGGGGAGACAACCATTATAACGAAAGCCCCATCCTTTCACTCTCCCTCCCCAGAAGTTCCCATTATACTAAAAGTTGATGTATATGGTTCATATGTATACTTTCAGTCCTTTTATTACATATGAATAGACACATTAACAAAATAGAACATTTTTATGTTTAGAGAAAATTGCATAATGGCATCGTGCTGATTGCACCCTTTGGAAACTTGCTCTTTTTATTCAGCGTTATGCTTTTGAGACATAGCTATCTTATATATATTGACTGAGTTAATTAATTCTAATCAGTACCCCACCACATGAATAAATTGCAGTCTGTTTATCCATTCCCCTATGAGGGACAATTAATTTGCTTTCACTGTTTGGCCATCATAAGGAAGCTGCGATAAACAGCCTTGTGTACAAGTTCAGGAGTTTCTCAACAGCAGAGACATAAAAGGGCAATTTCAAGTTTTGGGACATGTACTCCTTCAATTCTGTTGCTCTCCAAAACAGTTATACCAAGCTTTTGCAAAATAGTTATGCTATAGTTTTGCCAAATAGTTCTTCAAAATCGTTATTCCATTTGATGCTCCCGTGAATAAGATAATGTTTCCCCAAATCCTACCAAAACTTGGTGTCTTTGAGTTACTAATTTTTGTCAATATGATGGAATCAAGTGATATCTCATCATGCAATAGCAATTCCCTACTTTCTTGTGGTACCATGCAGATTTTTAGTTATTTATTGGTCCTTCAGTTTTCTTCTCCTGATAAATTTCTTCTAATTTTCTGATTGATTTGTTTGTTTTTTTCCCTCTTAACAGTTTGCAAGGGCTCTTTTTATATCTTGAGTACTAATATTTTGTTGGTTAAATGGTTTACAAATAATCTCCCTAGTTTGGTTTTTTTTTTTTTTCACGTTGTTTTTGGTATATTTTGTCATACAGAAGCTCTAAATTTTAATGTAGTAAAATGCAAATATTTTATTATTGGACCTTGATTTTTGCATTTCATTAAAGAGGTTCTTCCTACTTAATACTTTATTGCAACCTCGTTACGCTTGAACATAAATTACCCTTTCAATTTATAATGCTATTTTCCCTCAGAATTTTAGTTCCACCTTGTTTTGATAACCATAACTTAATCTTTAAAAAATAAGAATAAAAAACAGAAGAGATAATTTTCTTAGCATGACCCTTGTGTTCATCAAATGCTTTGCTTAGTTTTACCTCTTGAATTCTATTCCTCCACTTTCTGGCTCAATTTCCTTATTTCTAAATTCCGTTCTTATTACTAAAGTGAGGAACTGCTAGGTAAATGTCCACAGTCTTGTTAGAAAAAGTCTTTACTGCAATATAATATTGAAAGATTTTTGACTTAGTATAGATGCCTAAACTAATAATTATTTCCTCACAGCTTTTGAAGATTCAACTTCTGTGTCTTCTGACATTTATGACTGCTGACAGTTTAATTGCTGTCACTCAGCTGATAAACAGATCCTTCCCTCATAACTTTTAGTCTATATGTCTTTGATGTTCTGCGGCTTCACTGAAATGTGTTTATATATGGATTTAATTTCATCCATTATGTTAAGGACTCATTCCAACCCATGAATATTAATGTTCTTGTTTTTCATCAACCCTAAAAAAGCTGCAGCTATCATCTCTTTGACTATTGTTTCTTTCACATATACCCTATTCACTCATATTAAATTCACTCATATTAAATGTATATTAAAATTTTTCCTTTCTAGTTTCCATGTCTCTTAACTTTTTAGATATTATTTATCTTTATGTCACATTTTTGCTAATTTCTTCATTCTGTCTTTCAGTTCATTAATTCTCTCTTCAGCCATGATTTATCTCTTTACTCTTCCTTTGGGGATTTTTAATTTTAATTATTATATTACTATATTTTTCTTTCTAGGCACTCTATCTGATTACATTGGTCTATTCTTGTCATAGCACATAGTTAGAGTCTTATGGTTTTGAATTTACTATTTAATTATTTTAAACAATTACTCTGTAGTTTCTATCAAATTGGCCTATTATCTGATGTTCTTGATGTTACAATATTACTGATTTGAGGTTTGCTAATACTCACTGTAGGCAGCCTTTTTCCTCATATATTTTGAAATTCTGGATTTTGTAAGTTCATCTTTGAAAATTTGGAAAGAATTCTGACAACCTGAGTATATCATGGTTGCTTTGAGAGAAATTTTGAAATTTTTTCAAGCAATTCAAAATTGGACCTCTTAGGGTCCGATTTTATGATACTTTCTTGGTTTATGAGTTCTCACACCATGAGGGTAGTGTAAATTTGAATCCACATCTACATTCCAAAACTGGACTTTTCATCACTCATTCCTAAAACTGTTATTCCTTCTGATTTTGCTCTAGTAGGTTGACTAAGACAGAAACCAAAGATCATTCCTAGTACCTCACTTTTCCTTACTCCCACATCCCATTATTTGAGACCTTTGGTCTCTACATCATTTTTTTTTTCCTGGAATCCATCTACTTCCTTGCAACTCTAATGCTACTGTGTTTCTTAATCTCACACCTGAAATAAACCTCCTAAATACTTCCACTGCCATAAGACTTGAAACTGTCTGCTATCTATTTATAGACAGATCCATCTTTCTAAGATGCAAATCTGATCGTCACTTTCCTGCTTAAAAACATTTACTGTTTCTCTATTGCCTTTATATTAAAGCCCAAAATCTCCAGATCAAATTCAAGGCCATCAATAATCTGATCTCTCCTTCTGGCTTTTTATCTCTTGCCATTCTGCCCTCAATGCCTCCAAATGACCAATGCCCCAATCATACCAAATTTTTAATCCATTCCAATACCCCAACATATATTTTGAATATGCTGGAAAAATCAACAAGCTGATCTATAAAATACAGGTGCAAATTTCTCATCATGAATCTTTCTTGACATGAAAGTATTATTCTTCATTATGTTTGATAATGAAAACACATTAAATTATAGTCAACAAATGCATTCAAGTTTGTAAGTACTTGTTTTATTTATATCTCATATTTTAATAGCAAGATAACATATTCTTAATAATAATATGATTATATATTATGCCCTATAAACATATTGTCAATTATAAATATACCGGTAGAATCCTCATAAGCAGATACATGCCTGTCTTAAGAGAAGTGGACTTATAAGGAGTAGTTATATAATATGATTAATAATTATAAGAATGAAAAGTTGAGAAACTTCTGGGGAAGATAGCAGAGCAGGGAGCTTCAGGACTCAATCCTCCCACCAAAACAGCTATTAAATAGGTAGGAACTGTCAGAAACAACTATTTTGAATCTCCAGAAGCCAGAAGATCACTGTACAGCATCCAGTGAAGAGCAGGATGAATGCAGATAAATTGGTAAAAAACTGTAAATTGCTCACTCCACCTGGTGGCTACCAGCATCCATCTCTGACTCTTGAGGCAGGCTACCATGGGGTCCAGTCCCAGGCTAGCTGCTGGTGACAGAAAGGGTCATAAAAATCCTCTTCCTCAGGAACAGAGGTGAGCACAGCCTGTCACTGATCATGGCTTTTGAGTACTGAATTTTGCCTGAAGGCAGCTAATGTTTCCACTTGCCGCAGACAAAGGTGGCAGCAACCATTGTTTCAACCCTGCCTGGACAGGGACAGAGGCTGTGGAGAACTGAAGATGCAGCATTTCCTCAGGACAGCAGGAGACAGTTAAGCCTGTGAGGAGGAGACACTAGGCAATGGTACCTACACTGACTTAAGGAGAAATAGAAGATCTGAACAAACTAATTATTAGTAAAGAGACTGAATCATTATCAAAAAGCTCCCAACAAAGAAAAGCCCAGGGCCAGATGGCTTCACAGAAGAATTCTACCAAACACTCCAAGAAGATATAAATCCAATTCTGCTCAAACTCTCCCAAAAAACTGAAGAGAAAGGGATGCTCCCTAACTCATTTCAAAGCCAGATAAAGATTGCACACAAAAGAAGAAAACTATGGACTAATATCTCCTACAATAGGTGCAAAAATCCTCACCAATATACTACAAAACCAAATCCAACAAAGATTAAAATAATTATATACCAGGTTCAAGTGGGATTTATCCCTGGTATGTAAGGTTGGTTTAATATAAGGAAATCAATTAATGTAATATAACACATTAACAGAATGAAGGGGAAAAAAAGACACATGATTACCTCAATTGATACAGAAAAGGCATTTGAGAAAATACAGCACCTTTTCTTTATAAATATACTTATAACACTAGGAATAGTAGGAAACGTCCTCAACATGTTTAGGATACATAAGAAGCCCACAACTAATATCATACTTAATAGTCAAAGACTAATAGCTTTCCTCTGAGATTAGGAATAAGACAAGAATGCGCACTGTCACTCAACACTGTACTAGAAGTTTCTTGCCAGAGCAATCAAGCAAGAAAAAGAAATAAAAGGCATCCACATTGGAAAGTAAGAAGTAAAACTTTCCCTATTTTCAGATTATATGATCTTATATACAGAAAACCTTGAAAAATCCACAACAAAGCTCCTAGAGCTAATAAATGAATTCATCTAAGTGGCAGGGTACAAGACCAATACCTCCAATCAGTAATATATCTATACACAAGCAATGCACAATTGGAAGAAGAAATCAAGAAAAATTCCATTCACAATAGCAATTAAAAGAATCAAATATCTAAGAATAAGTCTAATCAAAGGATGTAAAGGACTAGTACACAGAAAATTTTAAAACATTGCTCAAGAAATTAAAGAAAACCTACATAAATGGAAAGATATTCTGTGCTCATGGATTGGAAGCTAAATATTGTTAAGATGTCAACCCTAACCAAGAAAATGTTTAGGTTCAATGCAATCCCAATAAATATTTCAACAACCTTCTCTGCAGAAATGGAAAAGCCATTTGCAGCCATATAAATCTGGAAGGATAAGTGGCCCCAAATAACTAAATCTATCTTGAAAATGAAGAATGAAGTTGGAGGACTCATATTTTCCAATCTTAAAATTTATTACAAAGCCAAAGTAATCAAGACAGCATGGTAGTGGCACAAGGACAGACATACAGAACAAAGGAACAGAACTGAGAGCTCAGTAATCAACCCTCATAGTTATGGCCAACTGATTTTTGACAAGGTGGCAAAGACCACTCAGTTGGGAAAAATAGTCTCTTCAACAAATGGTGGTGGGAAAAGTGGATCTCCATTTGCAAAAAAAAAAAAATAGGAACCCTTCCTCACACTATATATAAAAATCAACTCAAAAATGGATCAAAGACCTTAATATTAGAGTTGAAGCTATCAAACTCCTAGAAGAAAATAGAGGCAGGCATCTTGAGGACTTCGTGTTAGGTAATGGTTTCTCAGACTTTACACCCAAAGCACAAGCAACAAAAGAAAAAATAGATAAATGGGATCTCTTCAAAAGGAGGTATTAGATAAACAAAATGTGGTATACATACAATGGAATATTATTCAGCAATAAAAAGGAATGAAGTTCTGATATATGTGACAAACATGGATGAACCTTGAAGATATTATGTTGAATGAAATAAGCCAGACACAAAAGGACAAATACTGTATGAGCTCACTGAAATGAAAAAATTAAGAATATGCAAACTCACAGAGTTAGAATCTGGAATATGAGTTACAAGGGGATAGGTTGGGGATAGGGAATGGGAATTTAAGGCTTAAAATATACAAGGTTCCTATTTGGAATAATGGAACTGGTTTAGTAATGGATGGTGGTGATGGCAATACAATGTTGTGAATGCAACTAACAGTACTGAAATATATATATATATATGAATGCAATTGAAAGGGGACATGCTAGATTGTATATACAGTAACAGAACAAAGTTTTTTTTTAAAGTCCATGGAACTACACCACATGGACAGTGAACCCTAAGTCAAATCATGGATTTCAGTTAATAGTCCAAATAATTATAAAAATGTGCTATCATCAATTGTAGCAAATGTTTCACACCAATGCAAAGTGTCAGTGTAGGGGTGGTATGTGGGAATACTGTATTTTATTAATAATCATTCTGTAATCCCACAACTCCTCTAAAAAATGCAAAGTTAAGGTAAAAAAAGCCTTGTGCAGTTAAAAATTCTATAATTCTGTGGTGCATATATGTGTGTGTGACTGGTACGTGTGCATGTATGCATACATATGTGTGTGGATGTGTGTATCAACAAACTGGTATCATTGCAAGGGTAATCCGATGGGAAAAGTAATTAAATCATAGCTCCTGAGGACCGAAAATGACTTTAGAGATAATTTAGGTCACTGGTTTCTCACACTTGTTAATAGCCAAAAAACTGTTTTCCAAAGATAATCTTACTTTGAAACCCAATATACAATGGATGAGTGGATCTCCTCTGGCTTAACTGAGGGCGTAGGACACAGAAGTTCTGGCAACACAGGGACTACACGAGCCAAGTTTAAAAATAACAGATCTACCCAACCCACTTACCATGCAAATGAAAGAACTAAGGCCCAGAGAGACGATGATGTACTGCAGATCACACCATTCCCCGAGGGCAAAGCCGGCATTTGAACCTAATCTGCTAAATCCCCATGAAGTACTATGTCCATGAATCACATTTTCTACAATAATTTCAACCCAATCCCAGAAAGTCAACAGAATCTCTTATTTCTTGTATGCCACAAATAGATTAATGTTATAAAGTAACAAGTTTTCCCATGTATTTATTCATTAAAAACTCTGACATAAGAAATAGCTGTTCTTTGCAGGAAATTTCAAAATTTGACAAAAGCAAACACATAAAAGATTAAAATCTCCAGAACTTTTACTTGGCAGAAACAACCATCGCTTTAAATTTTTTCTATAGAAACATAATTTATTCTTAACCAAATGGGAACATTTGGGTTATCAGTCAGCATTCCTAATTACAAAATCCTCTTTGGCTGATAGAGACAGAGAAGACATTTATTAAAGGAATTAGGTAGCTTCCGAGTTTCTACAAAGGCTAGAAAGTCAGGCTTGTAGTCAACCAAGGCAAGGAAAAAAACCAAGCATTATGGGGCTGCTCCAGAGAAAATTCCAGCACTGCTATTACCGGGCACAGATATTCACACCCTGAATTCTGGTGAGGGAGAAACAGCCAAGACACAGGCCACGCTCTTCAATGGCCAGCACCTTAGATACAACATCTGCAACAGAACTCTTCATATACTTTCATTACTTTAATTTATACTGTTATCATTGTATCAATTATTGACCTGATAAGACTGACAAATCAACCATTATATATGGATCACCTTTTGAAAGCAATTTACATTGATTACAAATGTAACGAATAAGTTGATTTATCCTTTCCTATTTCTTGATGTGAAATGGGAGAGAGAGATTTTAGGTTTTCTAAAGCCCCTCCCAACTTCATCCTCCAGTACCATGAAAAATTATTGTGAAAAAAATTTAAATGATATACATTCTAAAAGTGAGGTATCCCATTTATAGTGATAAAAGCTCATAAAACTGTGGGCTGCATGAGGAGTTAGAGTAGTGACATATTTACTCCCATGACTAATAATCATGGCAACATCGTGTTTTATCTCTCCGAAGTAGTTAAAAATATAGTACAGAAGATCAGTTGCTTCAGACACCAATCTAGCAGCCCCCAAACTTCCGACTAAGGTTTGTGACTGCAAATTAATCACAGCATATGGCATTTATGTTTCTATTACAACCCAGAGCAGCAGCCAAGGACATGCTAATTAAGCAAATGTTAATCACCAGCCTAACAATCTGGGAATGTATAGATTCTAGCTATTTGAAATCCAATTCATGCGACAATCACGGGTGTGAAAATGCACTTGTAAAAGCCTTTGGATGTGATGATCATGCTTATTACTAATTTCAGATCGTGTCTCGGAAAACTCTCTTGTTTATCGGAATGGCACAATCATCATTAACTCACTAATCCCAACTCATCACCCCGAAACTTACCTCAAATTGGCCCCCCAACTTGCACCTTCATTGGCTCTCATTGTGTAGGTCTCAAGTCCACAGCTCTTCCCTGGGCATTCCAAGCTCTCTATTAACTGACCTGAAGCTATTTGTACAACTTTATTATCTTCCCATTCTTCCTACTTCTAGTCCAGAGTTTCTCAATCTCAGCATGATTGATTTCTTTTTTTTAAGTTTGATTCACACACCATATAATTCATTCTAAGTGTACAATCAATGGCTCTTGCTGTAATCACAGAGTTATGCATTCACCAATACAGTTAACAAGAGAGCATTCTTATTTTTTTCAGAGAGCAAAATTCCTACCCCTTATATTCTCCTATTATTGAAACTTAGCTTTTGTATAGTGCCTCTGTCATCAGTAATGCAAGAATAGTACAACGTTACTGTTAACTATAGACTTCGCTTTACATTAATTGTATTTTCCCATATGCCACCCTATTATTAACACCTTGTAATAGTGACGTACATTTGTTCTAGTTTTCTAGTATTTATGCAATTAACCATGATCACTGTCCACTATAGCTTTCTCTAAGTGATACAACAACTGATGTTTTGAGCTGGATAATTTTTTGCTGTCAAGGGCTGCTCTGTGCATTTAAGGATGTTTAGCAGCATCCCTGATCTCCATTCACTAAATGCCAATGAGCCACCCCCTCAATTTTGATAGCCAAAAATGTCTCCAGATGTAGTCAAATGCCCCCCCGGGGACGGGGGGATTCCCTGCAGTTGAGAACCACTGCTCTAGTCAAACAGAATCATTCTGTTCTCCAAATAAGCCCCGATTTTCCCATCGGTGTTGCTCATTCATTCATTCAGCATATATTTATTGAGAAGCCACTCTGTGAAAGACACTCTGCTAGGTGCTGGGAATTCCGTGGTGGATGAGATTGGCCAGTCCCCAACTTTCTTGGGCTGTGGTCTTGTAATAAGCCAGATAAATTGGTTTGGCTGCCAAGAAAGTTGCAAGACAAGTAATCCAGGCCAAGGAACTGTAGAGTGAAAAGTGCTTTGAGGGAAGAAGCTTTCCACTAAACTGCCTAGAATGTCTCTCCTTCAACTCAGTTTGTGCACATCCTGCCCATTCCACGGGGCTCAGCTCAGATGCTACCTTCATTCAGCCTTTCCCAATAGTCGTGTATGTCCAATCCCTACCCTCTGAACACTACTACATGGGACATCCAGAACAGACATCCCTATGGCACCTGGCACCCTACTGTATATTGGCTATTAGTTGCTACTCTTATATTATAGACTTATTTATGGATATGCAAACCTCTTAAGTGCAGGATCTGTGTCAGATTCATCTCTGGGTTGCCCACAACAAACTAATTCTTTACATACACATGCAAAAAAACCCTGACTGTACACCCACTTAAAACCCCCACCAAACTCTTCATCCAAAAGCAGAAATCATGATCTGTTCAAAATACAACTGATCATGTGACACATCAGTTTAAAGCCCGTCAACCACATTCCATCCCTCTTAGGATTAAGACCAAAGTCCGGAATGTGGCTTTCAAAGGTCTTTTTGTCTGGGCTGTGCTTCTTCAGCCTCATCTCTTACACTTGGTACCCTACTGTATATTGGTTATTAGTTGCTACTCTTATATTGTGCCTCTCACTGCCTGCTGTAGCTGCATCTGCCCCCTTTCAGTTGCTCCAAAGTGCTACGCTGTCCCACAGCAAGACCTTTGTACCTGCTGTTCTCATTGCCTGGAACCATCCTCCACCACTGCCTCTGCACAGTGTCTTTCAACCCTCGCTTTCCGAGGCAGCATTACCTGACTTCCCAATCTACACGTGATCCTTTGAGCATGCTGTAAAACCAACTTCTTTTCTTGAAAACTCGTTCTGTCTATATTATAGCCTTATCCCTATGACTGTTAGATCAGGCTCATCTCCACTAGATGGTACGTTCAATAAGAATAAGGATCTTGTGGGGTTTTCGCCATTGTTTGTCTCCAGACAGTGCTGGCTCATAGAGGTATTCAATACAGGTTTTTAAAATTTATGAGCAAATGGAAATTTTAAAGTCCTGATGAAGGTGTCTGAAATTGATCATTCAATATTCTGCGTACATTCATGCAAAGGGAAACAATGTGCTTGGGTTCCAGAAGACTGGAGGCACAGGAAGGTCCAACTGAGTTTACTGGAGGATCAATAAGGCTTGAGTCCACTGGATTCTGAGGGAAGATTCCAGAGATTAAGAGGAAACAGTAGAATCAGAAAAAAATATAGGTGAGGTGGGATAGCCTGAAGGAATGAGGTGAGAAATCAGGAACAGGCAAACGGAAGGGAGGATGCAGAAATGGCTCAGAGGCCAGAAGATGAGATCAGAATAAGTAAAATCAGCAAAGCTTAGTGGGCAAAGAGAGCTTGAAGCCATTTAACTCAGCACTTAGAAGCATGTCATGGCACAAAGTAGGTACCGGATAAATATCTGCAGAATAAGTTCTGACCAAACCTCTTCTACTTAAAATAAATTCACTCTAGTAACATGGGAGACTTTCTTGGGAATGCCTGGGGAGTCGTCTTCCTTCTCACAACAGAATTCAGGCTGAGAACAGTCCATTGTATAACCGGAGGTGTTAGCGCATGGAGCAGGAAGAGCCTGCCCAAGTAAGAAACGCACAGAGATGAAAGCAGAAATAAGAGATGGAGAGTGAGAGAGAGACAAGGAGAGAGAACTGCTGATAGCCAAACTGAAGCTAGAAACTACTTTTCAGTTATGTTGGCCAATACTTTCTAAGGCCATTTTAGACTTGAATTTTTATAATCTAATTCATTTTTACCCCCATCACAGTCAGTTCTAAAACAGTTCTTTCTGGCTATCTCCTAAATTGATACAATAATTATTAGAATACGCTTTCTCAGTGTGGTGGCAAACTGTGAATTCTTTGAGAAAAAAAACCATGTCTAATTTATCATTACAGCCCTAGCCACATACATTATCTTTCGATAAAAAAGAGTGTAAGATGCATAACTGCAGGATTTTTACTGACTTGGTTCATACTTTATTCCCAGCACTGCTAAGAGTGCTTAGTACAGAGTATACTTTCAATAAATATTTGTTTAATGAATGAATTTTCTGTGTATTCATCTAATATATTAACACAAAGTATGGCAAACAGTAGTCTAATTAATATTTTCTAAGTCCATAACCACTAATATATTAAAGTTTAAAAATAGTCCACATCATATCACTAGTATACTGTGGTGCAAAGCTGTCTGGTCCCTCAAAAATCTGATCTCTCTGATTCAATCATACTCTATACAAACCTCATGAACCCAAAATTATTGTCAAATATAGTTTATCATGATAAAACCATTCTTATTTAGATGGCCAGGTCTGGAATAACTTAAATGTAGTTTAAATAGTTCTACTTTAAGTTCAGAGCACTTGCCTTATGCTTTCAACTCCGATACAATGACTTATAGCAAACCGACAATAGTCATTCAAAGAATTATAAGAAAAAGGTTCATTTTTAAAAATCTCTATAAAGACAACATCGAGTCAAGACTAGAAGGGTCCAATATTATATATGCTGCTTTCCATGCAGGGCAATTTCTAATCCTTGGCTCAGGCTGAGAGGCTGACAGGCTCAACAGAAGGTAGCTTCTAAGAAGCAGAGACGCTAACAGTTTTTGACAATCTCACAACGCTGGAGGGGAAAAAATTGGAGCTTAGGGCTATGAAGGTAAGCTGTCCTTGTGTAACCAAAATCTTGGTGAGAAGAGAGGCACAGAGAAGTGAGACTGACACTTAGCACCAGTTTCACCTTTATGTGTTTGCTGATTTTTAAGCCATCCATGGCAAAAGGCTAAAAGTTAAGCAGAAATTAATACAGATTTTTGGTTAGTCTTCCAATGTTGGAGAAACAAATATTGCAGCTCAGGACCTATAAAGAAGAAAAGACCCTTGTACTTATCTCAGGCTCTGAGTTGAATTTATGGAGACTTACTCTCCAGAAATACAGATGAAAAAACACATTACCTTAATCTTTTTTTTAAATTTAAATATCATATAATTTTCACATCACAAGGTATTTTGATTTTTTCAACCATTTAAAAATAAAAAACCATCTTAGTTCATAAGTTGTACAAAAACAAGTGGTAAGACAGTTCTATAGTTACTACCCCAGAGCCACACAGTTTGCCATTCATTCCAGAAGACTTTCAGATTTATCTAGAATTTGGTTCTACCTGACTTAGGATAAATAAGCTTTCAAACATATTATAGCTTTCAAACATATTATAATCTCTTTATTCAGACAATACTTAGCTTTCAAACATATTATAATCTCTTTATTCTTCTGGTAAAACTCTTCTAGAGTTAACTATTTCCAGTTAACTATGTGATGGTATATGTAAAGATCCATTCAAATGTTGGCACTGCTATGAACATGTTCTCCTCCATTCAACTCAGAATTAAGAATTTTGGTTTCTGTTTTTATTTTCCAGCCCCAGAAGTAGGTTAGCTGTGGATGTCATCTGAAGGTAGTCTTATGTTGTATAGTAGTTATCTACAAATGGCCTCTAGGGTCTCCAGGAACACTACAGGATTTGGTTTACATACATTAAACTAAACTCTCTCAAATGAGTTCACACACATTTTTATTTTTAGACAACCTACACGGCAGACTGTTTTTCTTAAAAACAATGCTTCCACTCCAAATAAATCAAGGTCAAAGTAAATGAATCCAAGATACCATCAGCCCATCTGTCTAAGTCTTGTTACTGTGTGGATGAAAAGAAGCAGCTTGTTATCATGACAGATGATGGAGCCAAAGAATTGCCAAATTCGTTAACGTATCTCCATTTCTAAACCATCCTTCAAGAAAATCAAATTAGGGTCCCACCAACCTCACGGTCAGCAACCATACTACCTGGATTCATGTTTCCAGCAATAGAGAACTTCTTGTTTTTGAAATTAGCAAGGATGGACTTGATTTGTTTTGCAGTTCCCATCATAAAAGGCTTTACTCTCTGGTCTCTGTCCTTCAAGTCTGCCTTTGATCGATTTCATGCCGTTTGATGTACAGCTTACAGACTTCTTCTGGGAAGCTGGTTCCTTGCAAGCAATGGTTCATGACAATACCAACACCAGTGATGGCTGTACTTTAGGTACCTTCGCCCCCTGGGCCTTGAACGGAAGCATTTCCACCAATGAGCACATCAGGGCTACCCTCTATCCTACTGACCATCTTTCCCTCCATCCCCAGGCACAGCCCATCTGCGATCTCCTGTATCTTGCAAATGTCCCAGGACATCCGATCATGGTTGATGAGCTCCAGGTCGATGATCCTGATGGTGGCTGGAGGCAGGTGGTGGTGGTGCCGGCGTGGCAGGAGCCCAGAGCCCAGAGCTTGGAAGAAGCACGGTGTTGCCGGAGCGGCACTGGGGGGAGCGGGCGGAAAAGGACACTGCCTTAATCTTAAAAAACTTAGACCACTGTCAAGAATTAGTTTAGTCCGCATTTGACTGAGATGAACAGGCTGTCCATTGTTAAGTAGAGGATAGGGTGAGTCCTCTCTGGAGGAAAATAACAGCACCCCAAGCCTCTCCCAGGTGTCCTTAAAAGTGCCCCAGCATTAATCAAAATGACCAGGCAGAAACAGGTTAAAAGAGATTAAACGGACAATAGACTCACACCAATCAGTGACCCAAACATTTAAGATATAAGACACAGATTTTAAGAATAACTCTAATAGGCAGCAAGATGGATGGAAAGAATTTCACATGAGAATGTAAAAATACAAACAATAATCAAATGGAATCCTAGAACTTTAAGATAATTATCTTTTAACATTTTTTACTGTGAAATAAAACCCATAGAAAAGTGATAAATTTCAAAATACTGTTTAAGAAGTAGGTAGAGCAAAGACAAAGTCTGGTATGGGTTACAGTTCCATAATTTCAGGTATTTCCTTCCAGCTGTACTAATACACTAGAGATAAACAAGAAATATCAATATAATGATTCAGTAGTCACAATCATTTGTTGAATCCTATCTATCTGTTACAACTCCTCCCTCTCATTGGATCCTACTCCCAATCTTCAAGGATATTTGGGCAACGACCACTCTAATTTTTCATGTTGAAAAGGGCTATTATGTCATTATGGGTTAGGGGGAAGCAACTAGTTGATGTTCTCGGAGAGACTGGTAGCTCTGGGCTTCAGTGCCCATCTGGCCTAGGAACAATCTGGAGGCCTTCAGTTTCTGCAAAACGAACTTTGTGAGTAAAAGTTTTATAGAACCTCAACTACATCCCTGGGTATTCTTTAGGGTTTTCAGGAATACTATTGGTTGGGGCTTGGGATACCATGGCAATTAGCAATATCCTGCTGAAGCTTACATAAGAGTAGCCTCCAGACTAGCCTCATGACTCTGTTTGAACTCTCTCAGTCACTGATATCTTATTTTGTTACATTTTTTCCCCCACTTCTGGTCAGGAAGGCAGTGTCGATCCCACAGTGCCAGGGCCAGGCTCATCCCCGGGAGCCATGTCCCAGGTTGCCAGGGAGATTTACATTCCCACATAGTAGGAAGGGCAGTGAGTTTACCTGCAGAATTGGCTTAGAGAAAGAGGCCACATCTAAGCAACAAAAGAGGTTCTCTGCAAATGACTCTTAAGTACAATTATAGGCAGGCTTAGCTTCCTCTGTACAGAAATAAGTTTCATTAGAGCAAGCCTCAAGTTTGAGGGCTTGGCTTATTAAATTGGGAGTTCCTAACACCAGAGAGAGTATCAGGAATTTCCCAAGTGGAAAGTTTAATAGTTTCATATTTTTTCTCCAGTTCCTCAAGGGACTTTGCCAATATTTTTTCAATTATCTGCCAAAAAAACTCTGGAATATATCAGGGTATTACATTAAGCTACAGAATTACAAGATCTCATTCCCAATTCTAGGCTCCATGTGTTTAGATTGTTTAAATGAACTGGCCAGATGGATTAAGTTGGAGTGTGAGGAAAAGAAAACTTAAGTTTTGAACAAAATAAACAACTCTTGCTTTGGTCTCACACAGAAGGTGAAGCTCTAAAATACAGACAATATCATTCTTTATCCTGTATTTTGATTTACCTTAGTCCCAACAACATCAGCTTCATTCTTATCTCTAATTGAAGTCTGAGCTCTTTTTCGGCTTCTTTAACAGTTGCTGTATTAACAAACAAAATGTGAAGAGAGCATTAACAAACAAAAAAATTAGTAACATACTGACAAAAGCATAGAGATAAAACAAATGGAAAAATATAGAAAATAACATAATAGAAATATGGAATGCAGTGAAAATGTCTAAAGCATATTAAATTAATATTCCAGAAAGGTGGAAAGAAGGAAGGGGCAAAAACAATATTTAAAGAAATACTGACAAAGAATTTTCCAAAATTCCTGAAATACACCAAACCACAGATTCAAGAAATACCTTGAATCCCAATGAAGAATAAGACCAAGAAAAAGCACACAATGGCAAAAAATGAAAAGTACGTTAAAGTTAAATGCAGCCAGAGAGTAAAAACACATTCCTTCAAAGGACCAAGGAGGCTGAGAGCTGGCCTCCCAAGAGTACATTTGGAAGTCAAAAGACAATGGAATATTATTAATACAATGCTGTTAGTAAGAAAAAGAACTTGCCAACCTAGACATTCTATATCCTTTAAAAATGAGAACAAAATAAAATAATTTCCAGACAAACAAAAACTGAGAGACTCTGTCATCAGCAGACCTACAATAAAAGGTAAATTTATCAGGAGTTTTTATGAAGGAAATAGTACCAGTGATAAACAAGGAAATGCACATAGGAATGAAGAGATAAGTATATGAATAATAAATCTAAATTACTTTTTACTGCACAAACTGGACAAACGGTTTACAGTACAAACAATAATAATAATAATGTTTAAAATATACTGAGGGTTAATATTCATAACATAAAAGAAGGAAAGGAGATTAATGGAGTGTTTAGGGCCTTAGCATTTTCTGGGAAAAGGTAAAAATATAAATTCATATTAGACTCTAATAAACTATGGATGCGTAGTTTAGAGAAGAGGAGAGGAGTGTCCTTTCAAACGATTTGAAAAATGAGAAGGACTATTTAGAGATAGTGATGGCTAATGAGGGCATTCCTGAGAAAGAGTAGAAAATAGAGTTGGGAGAGTGCAGGGCTTGGAGAACTTCATTTTACATGATACAGCTAGGACACCTGGTGTATGGTCAGGTGTAATATAAGGTATAACAAGATTGAAAATTAGGCTGAAACACATTAAATACCAGTCTGTGAGGCACTCAATTTTCACGTGTATGCAACTGCAGAGGTTAACACCATATCACGTGGGTTTTTAAAAAACTGGAGTCAGACCTATGTTTGAATCCCATTTACTAGCTGTCTAACCTTTGACAAGCTGCTTAACCCAAGTCTCAGGCTGCTCAATTGCAAAATGAGCACAGTAATAGAGTTTACTTCACAGGGCTGCTGTGAGCATGGGATAAAGCAGCACATGTGAAATGCTGCACGATGCCCAGTGGGAAGAGGGTGCTCGGGACATGTTAGCCATCATGGTTACCATTACTGTGAAAGAGAGTGACATGTTCAAGTCTATATGTAGTGATGGCATAAAAATCAGCTTCTGAGTTATTTCAAATTTTATTTAGATTTGTACATGTGATGTTGTGGTTTAAAATTTTAAAAAGCAGCAAATCTACATTAAAATATTTGGTGATGGAGGCCCATTATTTATTTTTCTAAAAAAAGACCAAAAACTCGACTGTCATTTCCATAAAGTAGCCTCCTGTCAAAAGTTCAGAATATCTGATTGAAGGACTCGGAAGCTTTGCTGTGAAACACTCAGTAGATTAAAAAGCCACATTGGTAATTTTTTGTAAACCATCCTCTAACTTAAGCAATGTTACAGTAAATCCATTCTAAAGAATAAAATCCATTCTTTTATCAGTTAAATCTAATCAATAATTGTGGAAGTAGGAAAAGCACTGGCTTTAGAGTCTGCTTAATCTACATTAGAGATTCAATTCTATTACTTCCTCTTTATCTGCAGAAAAGTTGCATAACCTCTTAAGCACCCAAGCCCTCATGTGTGAAATGAGATAAAAATAGCTACGTACCTAACACAATGCCTAGGCACTGAGTGATCACAAGCCCTACATAAGCATGAGATGGGAACCGTGTATCTGCCATTTCTTCAGCCAGCTCACCCAACTCAGCTCCCGCCCCTCACTGGATACAGACATTGCAACTCTGCTTGCAATTCCAGTGGTAAGAAACGCATTTTGGAATTCTGAAACAACATGCCCCTGGCCAGCCCCTGCCAAACGTAAGCCAACTACTTCATATCATTCGCTGGAGAAGAAATAGTGATCTGTTCCAACACAAGAAAAATGGCGATGTGGATTTAATGAGATATGAACACTAGTCCCCAATTTTACATTCTGTATTTTATGGATAAAGTTTAAGGAATTTTCAAGGGTGATTTTGACTATGTGAAAACTCACTTTCGGTACTTGATGATAGAAACCTTCAAGTGAGATTTGATTTGAGGGAAAAGCAAATTAATGGAGTCACTATCCGAGGCGTTATGGAACCTGAAAATATAAACTTTGCAAGTTCCAGAAAGGCTTTAAGGGAGGTGAGAAAGTTATCAGAACACCCCTAATACGATGCTGTTTTTCAAAAAACAACATGGCTTATCACGACTAGCAGAGAGAATGAGTGAGTGGGCCTATTTCTTCAGACTTCGTTGCCTCGTACATCAAAATCTCCCCAAGGAACAATGAGGTTCCTAGAACCTCTTTTCCTACAGACCGCTCAGGTGAAATGCTGACTTAGGATGCTCTTTTGTCAATCAACTCTTCCAATGGAACCAAAAATCTTTTTGAAAAATTTTCTCTTACACAGACTTACTTAGATGCTGTGATTTAATTTCCAGCTGGAAGATACGGTTTGAGGCCTTTTTCTTTTTCAGTTTTGTTTTCCATAAGACATACTCCAAAAAATAGCTTTCTATTTTTTAATATAAAATAAAAGGACAAGACTTTACAGTGATGAGGAAGCACACATAGCAATTCGACTAATGTTGCTAGGCAACAAGGACCGTGTAGGAGCTCAACGAAAGGGTCCTGGACATCGGCAGGAAGGAGACCCACAGGGGCCAGCAGGTGAGCCGTCTTGCTAACCACAGAGGTTAGTGCTTTCTGACACACTCTTCCCTGGGTTTGCTTGAGAAGGGGAAGAGGCAACTTAATTCAAACCTTTTTGGTGGTTTATTTTTGCAGAATGTGTTGAAAAGTCTCCTGGATGGAAAGCTGACAAAGCATATTATAATGACCATTAGCTTAAGTGGAAACATCCATAAAAACTGCCTCTGTTCTATCTCCCTAGGTCAGGGCTGCCTGGCTGTGCCCTGGGTTATTTCAGCAGTCTCCGGCCTGACCCCTGGTCCCCCCCCCATCAGTCCAGCCCGCCTGGCAGGTTAGTTACAAGGGTGTCACTCCCTGCCTTGTGGTCAGCAGCTCCCATACCTTACGGTCAGTGTTTGCCCTCTTTAGTTGTTGTAAAAAAATAGAACACTGTTCACTATAAGTAAGTCTGCTTTATTTCATTCTTGTTACAAAGCAATTGATGCTTATTAACAAAACACCAAATATTAAGACATGAATAAACATCAACACCCACCACCCTGCTCACTAGAGACAAGCAATGTAATTACCTTGGTGTACATCATTCCAGACAACTTTCCGTGCATGTATAGACAGATTTTTTTCTTACATAACTGTATTATCTGTATATGTAAAGCTATAAACTTACATTATAAAGTCAACTGTAACCAACAGTTTTTAATGACTTCTTTATTATACCATAACTGTTAAACTATTTTCATGAAACTTGGAAGGATAATTAACAGAAAAACTAACAGTTATAACATATTTTTTTTCCTAATTTTATTGCATGTTCCTGTTTATCCTCTGAAACAAAACATAGCTAGTTTATTGTTTCACCATTATTTCCTTTTCATGTCTGGTAGTATTGCTCCAGTTCAGGTCTCTTACTTCGTCTCTTACAATATTGAATTAATTAGATGCCCTTGTGCTCTGTGTGTTCCCTCTGATTCACGCTCCACCCTTCTCAATCCCAAACTCTGTACCCAGAAGGCTTCCTTTTCCTCTGGCTTCCAGTTGTGCTTAATCAACAGGAGGTATCAGCAGGAGAGTGAAATCAGAGGATTTATCCCCCCATCTCCCTCCTGGATGGGCCACAGGTTGGCAGTGACCCAGGTCCTGGTGAGTGAACTTCATCCACAATATACCTAAAGCTAAAGCTCTCTCTTTGGTTTCTGGTAACCATCCCTCCACTTGCCTCTTCAGACATGGGACTGAAATGTGCTCACTGTTCTTGGGAGCCCCGGGGCACTCCACCATCCCTTGGTGGGTTTAACTCTGTACACACCTTTACCTCATTTGTGTGTTTCTGACCTTTCCTGTGGGATCTTCAAAGGTACAGTCTCTTAACAGGTTAATCAACCTGACAGTGTTCCTTCATATCAGGCACAAATCTGCTTAACCATTAAGGTTAACCATTCAAGAAATGGTTGTGCATATTGAAAGTTCAAGTCCAAGGACCACAATAAATTTAATACAAATTCACAATCATCATTACCTTGGTTGTGGGAACCACAGAAGTATGTGATGATTATACACATACTAGCAACTCCAATTGCCTTCATTTTTATCAATTTAGTACAGGGGATTGGAAATATACCTGTGAGGGTTGCATCATAGTGCTATCATTCCAGCTTCCCTAGTAAGACTGAAAAGAAGGAAGGGAGGAAGGGAGGACGGGAGGGGGTGAGAGAGGGAGGGAAAGAGAAACAGAGGACAGAAAGAAAGAAGGAAAAATAAGGAAAGAAATGTAGTGGTTTACACCTTTGTACCATGGGAAAATTTGTTCTCAAATTTAGTCCATTCCTGTAGGTGCAAAACCTTGTAAACAGGACCTTTTGATGAGTTTTCTCCAGATAAGGTGTGGCCCAAGATGGGTCTTAATCTTATTACTGAAGGCCTTATAGGGAAGGTAACAAAGACAGAGAAAAAAGTCACAGAGGGAGCAGTCAAATACTGAAAGTCAAGGGAAGCTGGAAGAGAAAGGACTGGCCAGGAGAGACCACAAAGTGCATTGCCACGTACAAAAGGAGCCCAGGACCAAGGATGACTGGCAGCCAGCTCCAGAATGCCACTCTTTGGGAAGAAAGCACTGCCTTGATGATGCCTTGAATTGGACATTTGCTGGTCTCAAACATGAGTCAGTAAATTCCATTGTTTAAGCCAACCCTTTGCATGATATCTGCTTCAGCAACAAGGAAACTAAATTAAGGAATATAGGGACAAGGAGTGCTGACTGGAAGCCAGGAAACCTGGACACTCTTTGAAGGTTACCTTGAGATGTTTGCCCCTCTCTCTGGGCCTCACTGTTCTGAGCTGACAACCCTAGGATTGGCCAAGATAATTTTACAGTCCCTCTGGCTTTAATAATCTAGTAAGTGCAAATGAACTACAATTAATGATGCTTGCAAAAAATTCACTTACAAACACTACCACTACAAAGAAAATAAAGACATGTTACTAAATTGGATAAAAATGTCTCTCTTAACAAAGAAAGCTATTTCTTTTTTTGAAAAATAGGAAATCATTTAGTTAATAATGGAACGGAAACCAAGGCACCAACCTCAATTCAAAACACAACTGTTTTCATTCAGAATCACGCTGCGAACCAAATGCGGATCAAATTTTATGTACAGACATCGTGAAACTATCAATAGGAGTCGCAGTGGATCCCAAGAAAAGCACTAACAAAGCCAGCGGGAACCCACACAGCGCAGCCGGCCGTGCAATGCAAGATTAGAAATAAAAGTGAAAATACGCAGAGGAGGGAGTTTCCGCGCTTCTTTGTGTGGTTTGCCTGGTCCAGCCAAAATCGTGGAAGCTGTGGGAGGAAGATCAAAATGATGCCCAAAGCCGGAAATGAGCTGTCATTTGACAGGCACCAAAGAAAACAAAAAAAGCATGAAACATATCTAAGAAGGAACTTGGAAAACATAGACTATTTATTCTGAAATGAGACAGCTGATAATATTGAAAAGGTTACAAAAATAAAAGAAATAAAAGCTGAGGTTTTCCATGATAAAAATACCCATTATAAATAGCCAGGGTACAAAAACAGGCAATAGACAAACTGAGTTGGGGAAGCTCAACTGCTTGGAATTTCCAAGTAAAAGACAGGTTCAGCAAGAGAAAGACTTGCTCTCTACAGACTGGTGTAACAGTCATTTTTCCCAAATGAGTTTTCATTTTGTCAATCCGTGTGTGGTCCTAAGGGCTCAATGTCTACTAAAGGCAAGTAAGGCCCGGGTAGCAACTGTACCTGCACCGAAACCCACTGGGTGCTTGGCAGCCTCCAACACAAGGGAGGAACAATATGAAGGAAAAGGAAGGGACTGAACTATCTGCATTGGCAAAATGTTTTCTCTTACTTGTCAGGCTGAGTGTGGATGACTGGCCGTGGTTTTGAGAAGGATGGTGAATTCACATCAGGAATAGGACACAGGAGGAAAAGCGATGGATCATCAGTGAGAGCAGTGGGATTATGAAGAGAGAGTGGTGGTCCATGTAAGGAATTGCTGACTTTGTACCATGCATTCTAGAACTGGACTATCCAATATATGAGCCCCATGTGGTTACTGAACATTTGAAATGTGACTGGTCCGAACTGAAATGAGCTCTATGTGGAAAACACATGCTAGAATTGAAAGAATAAGTCCAAAAAAAAAAAAAAAAAAGGAATGCAGAATATATTGTTAGTTTTTTATTGATTAGATGTTGAAATAATATTTTGATATGTTGCATTAAATAAAGTATATTAAAATTAATTTACCTGTCTCTTCTTACTTACTTTTAATGTAGTGACTAGAAAATTTTAAAGTACATTATGTGGCTCATAGTTGTGGTTCACATTGTATTTCTATCAGACGGAACTACTCTGTAAAGTTCATTCCTCTCCTTCATTACTTTTGATATTGGGGAAGTCCTGACTTACTACTCATCTCAAGCAAAGCCACATTTCAGACGAACTGAAAGAATATCGCTTCGAAATGCAACAGCTTCTGTATCCACACAACAACTCACACCCACTTGGGAATATACACTAACTTAGAAAAACAGTCACCACCACCTCCTCACATGTACACAACCCTATCTGTATGTGTCAGAATAAGATCCATAAATAGGGAAGGAATATTAGCAGAATCATAGTTACAGCGAGATTTATATTTCTACTGTCAACAGTAATCGTTTGTTTGAACTAGGAAGAATCATTAGTGCTTGCTAATAAGAAAAGGTTCTTTGAAATTCAAAAGAGTGTTTGAACTTCACATTTTCCACTTCCTAACAAGAAACCAGTTCATCCAGAGGTGATGCCAGCCAGCATTAGGCTTCAACCAATAACAAAAGCTTCAGGGCTATGCATACATAAAAGAGATTAAAAACTAAGCAAAGGCTAAGTTGTTATGAATCTGTGTGAGCTGGTGAGATCTGCCTCCCACTACAATTGCATCCTACCTCTCTTAGCTCTTCTTTGACCTTAAGAGCTCTTCAAAACCTAAAAACCCCTTGATCCTTTCATCCTTGTCAATTCCACTGGAACTTATCACATGGCACACCTATCTCTCAATACCTGCCAGTTGCCTCAAACTCTTGGTCTAGACCCAGTTTGGTCATTCCATGGTGACATCATAACTTTACATGATGAAACAACTCAGATCTTACTTAAACCAACAAAGGATTTCTTTCACAACTAAACTTAAAAAAATTTTTAAAAAACCTGACTTTTGAGTTTAGTCTCCTTTACTTAATCGTTTTGACTTTAGTATTGAACATCTCTTCTAAGGCCATTAAGCATTCATCTCCTTTTCATCTGGAAAAAGAATTCTATTTTCTTTTGGGGAACCACTGCATCCCTACTTTCATTCCATGTAGGGTGGGAGTCATTGAGCCTATTATCCTCCCATCTCATCTCCAGAGATGGCACACGACCCAGACCAGGCCAAGACCATGTTCAATTCCCCTGGAAATTCCAACAGGACTTAAAAACAAATCACACTGGTTCAGAGATGGTTAGATAGATGCCAACTGCTCCAAAGGACAGAATTCTGGGACTTTCTTGGAACTGCTGGGAAGAAAGACCTCTTTTTATCTGGAATAAAAACTGATAAGATAAAAGCCTGGAACTTCAAGGCACTGGAACACAGAAAGATCAGCAGAGCACTAAGATAGGCAATTTGCAATGGCCTCATTGGAGGCCGTGTTCCAGCAAGTTGTGCTCCTGAACTTTTCAGTTAGATGAGATAATAAAATCTCACTACTGCTAAAGCCAGTTTGAATGGGTTTCTCCTGGTTGAATCTGGAAGAATCATAACAGCATTCTCCAAATATTGAGCCACTGCATGGACAATCTATATTTTCCCATACATCAAGGGACAACTGCATATAAAATCTCCCCTGGAGATGTCAGCTCTCCCAGAATTTTCTCATTTCTTTCTCCTTTTCAGCAAATGGTCGGTTGGGCACAATTCTCATCATTAGAACCTGTATGGTGCATTGTATTGTGTATTATATTAGGACGTGTATTGATTATGGTCCATCCATAATAAAGGGATTCAAAGATCAGTTCATTATCTGATGTGAGTTACTGACAGTACTCAATATCAAGTCAGCCTTGCTGCTCATCTGGATGATATCCCAGCTCTCAGCTCTTGGCTCTGTATATATCCTGAGCTACAGATGCCAATTTGCAGTCCAGCATTAACTGGAATACAAACACATCCCTAAGTTTCTGTCTCTTGGAATAACTACCTCAAACCCCAGTCACTTCAGGATTATTCCTCCCACTGTAGGAATTGTAGATGGCTCTCTAGTGCATTTTGAGAAATTCCCCTAAACACAATAGCCTATATAATTTAAAACAATCAGCTTCCAGATTCACCACTGCTGTGGTCTGAATATTACCACTTGGTAGACTCGTTTAATGCCAGCTGATTGTAATAACATCGCTTTACAGATTATGATTCTTTTCATCATGCTCTGTTCTGTTTCCCCAAAACTGACCCTGTCCTGTTGGATAAATTGTCTTCAGATCCAAGTCACTCCTCACCAAACTCCAGAGAATGCAATTCACCCTTCCATATATCCGACCCAGGAGAGACATCCTAAAACCAGCAGGCCTCTCTATCTACTGTTATCTTGTCATATCACTATCATACTTAAGACACTCCTGTGCTCACCAACTGTCACACGTGTAGTGGAAAACACACTGAACTAAGAGTTAAAACACCCAGATACTGGGTGGGTTCTGTCACTTCCTGCTGTGTGACTTTCAGCAGAAAAAAATACCTCTTTAACAACCTCTCAAATTTTCATTTTCTTTATCTAAAAAATGGGCTGATAACATGTGACCTATTTTGCTGGATGTTGTGAGAATTAAATAATAATACATGTGAAAGCACAATGTAAACTTTGAAGTACCATATAATAAATTATTTAGTAGAAGGCTGAATCACCAGCCAGAACTGCTACCTCGTATTTCATTTTAACCACAAACAGCTAGCCTGGTTCCATACACCTTGCAGACAGCTGGTTAACACTGGTCAGCCCATATATACACGTATTCACGTACTTATAAAAAGTTATTTGTAGGGAGAGCCACGGTGGCTCAGCAGGCAGGGTTCTCGTCTGCCATGCCAGAGACCCAGGTTCAATTCCCGGTGCCTGCCCATGTAAAGAAAAAAAAGTTACTCATAAAACAAAAAGGGAAATTTTGCCAAACAAAGAGGGGAGCGTATATAGATGCTGAGGAAGACGAAGAGGTAGCAAAGTAGGTGTTCTAAGAGAGTAGGCGTGTTAGAGTGGAAAGGAGAGAGAGAAAGGGGAGCAAGGGAGACAGAGCAAGTGGAAGGCAGTGCGAACTTAGCACAACGCAGGAAAGGAAGAGGAGAAAAGATAGCAATTGAATAGAGAAAGGTGGGTGAGCAAGGAAGGCTTCAGTCAATCCTAAACTAGAGTTTTTCATTTGGGAAACATTCAGGAATTGGGCTCGATATAACCTGTTTGCTCCCTTAAAGACTTTCAATTAGATAGGAAAGAACTGGCCATTTGAAGTTGTCTTAAGGAAAGCTCATCCAGCTCAGGACTGGAGAGTCAGAAGCCCTAGCCCTCTTCACAGAAACAGAAAATGCTCCATGTGGGAAGAGATAGGGACAGAAATTTGACAGAGGAAAAACTAGAATGCTGAACAACATCACAGGAAAACAAAGAACAAAGGGGCAGAGGATGAAGTTAGCCTGTAAAGTAAAACTTTGTTGCCAGACCTGGCTATTAAAAAATTGCATAATTTGACATACTCTCTCTGTGGCTGCTTTTCTTCCATGACATATCTATTAATAGAATTTAGTTCACGGTCAAGTCCAATTTAACAAACGATCTGGACATGACCAGCTCTCAAAATGAGGACTGGAATTTTCAAACCGAAGCACAGGGACTACTTTCTAGGATGGTGTAAGTGGGAACGCCAGTGCAGGAGAGGAGCTGTAACCCCTGAGCTCACAGTCTGGGTCCCCAGCTGATCGCAGTCATTCCTGAGGATGAAACAAGAAGACAGAGACAACGGCAGAAGGATTTCTGCGTAGAGGTGAGGAGGAATTCCTGGGGAATAAGGCAAAGAGAAGCAGGGTGTCTGCAGAATGGGGTCTAATGTGCTCTGAAGGAGGAGCCTTATCTCACTGGGATGACCCCGGCATGCTTTTCCAGAGTGGGTTATCTGTAGTGCCAACCCAGAGGTATGAGACACTGTCCGTGAAGCCCTTAGCACAGTACCAGGAAGCAAGTATTCAATCTACACAGGAAACTAAGCGTCGTGACAGCACAGAGCGTAGAAGTGATGGAATGAGTGGTGGTAGCTGTAGCAGGGATGGTTGTTGAAAAAGGTGAGTAACCATGGTTTTGGCGCTCAGCATAACCATCCCATGTGCACGACATACTACAGTGGAATAGCGGCATAAAGGAAGTGGCAGTCTAGTAGTCACAGGTCTGAGCTCTGGAGTCAGAGCTCCCAGATTCGGATCGTTGGCCCCCGTTCCTATTAACTATATAGATTTGGGCAAGTTAATAAACATTTCTGCATCTCCTATAAAATATAGATAACAGCATCTTCTTCATAGAGTTGTTACATGAAGTGCATGAGAAAATACTTTTAAAGCGCTCAGCACAACACTACAGTGAGTGTTTAAACCTGGTGGAGTAATACCAGGAATGGGGTGGAGGTGGCAGCACTGCCACAGGACTCAACCCCAGGTGGGGGTTATGAAATAAAGGGAGCATCCACCCTGCCACTGGAGGCCTCACGCCATGAAATCTGTACACAGCACCAGTGAAGTTGACTTGACAACTTCAAGTCAAGAGAATCCGTGCTCCTCTCATCCTCCCATCTCCTCTCCACATACCATATAGCTTCAGAATCCCTGGTTGCAGGTGAAATTCAGTGTGTGCAGAAGTGGGGGCTGGAGGGAGTGGCTATGAGCATCCATGGGACACGAGGCTGTCTGCAACAGGCCTTCAAGGATAATGGGATCATGCCCAGAGATGAAAAGTGAAATAAAGACCTTCTCAATCTTAGTTCAAATACTCAAACACTATAATAGGCCAGACAGGTGGGCCAACTGCTGGTCACACAAAGTTCGGCAGAGGAGGGAGACACATAAAACAAATAATTACAAACAACCATGACATAAATGATGCTGGAAATAGGTACCTAGAGCTCTGGAAGTATGGAAGGGAGTAGGTAAGGCTTGGGGGTTGGTGAAAGATAAATGAGTTCAGATTTGAAGTATGAGTAGGAGGCTGGCAAAAGAAAGAGAGGGTGGACATGATCAGGCTTAAGCTGCAGAAAGCTGGTCAGTCATCTGGCTGCTAAATGAATTGGAGGCAGCAGCGTTGGAGTCAAAAGAGGAGTTTGGAGATGATGCCAATCACTCAGAAAAGAGATGCTAAAGCCTAATGACAGCAGTGACAGGAAGGGAAGGGAGAGGGCGGCAGAGTCAAGGTTATATAATTCTAAATAAAACACTGCTAAAATTAAGCTGGTGAAAAAAAGGTTACTAGCTGTTCTTTTTCCAGAGTAAAACCTCATCAATTAAACATAATTTGATAGAAGCATGTCAAAATTAATCAAACATGAATTACCAACTTTTATAAAATTATGACTAGCTAACTGCTTAAGATTTTTTTTTACTAGATAAGATATTTTAAATACCTTTCAAATTCCCTGCTCTTAATTAATAGCATCCACATTTCTGCAAACAAAGTAAGGTTCTTAGAAGTAGAGGAGTTTCAGAAGTGGATTGAACTTACCTCTATCTGATTTTGTTCACATAAATGCGCTGCCTGGATTCCAAGGTCGACCTGTACCTACAGCCAATTCCTTTTTCTTTAGGAGAGGAAGTCATAGCCCTGACCTCAGCCTGATGGGACTGCCCAGAGAACTGGTCTGATAGGCCCATAAAATCCCCCCAAAATTGAAGACTGGTTGGCTAATATTCCTCCCCAACACTTAAGAGGTGCCAAACTTGATGGTACAAGCCCAGCAATAATACAACCACAGAAAATAACATGTTTTAAGTTGCAAACAGAAAATGACCACAATTTTTTTGATTCCCGGGAATCTTCAGCGTGGTTCAATTCATTTCACAAAACAGTTCAATTCAACTCTAGGATGACCTATCCAAAACACTCCTTTGTAAGAAGGGTACTTTATCTTATCTAATACTAAAGAACTAAATTAATTGAAATTAAGCTATTAATTATCAGAGCGTGCCTAAAACTCGCCCTCACTCAATGCACTATGCGAACAATGATAGCATTTGTGATAGGGCAAGACTAGACATGTCAGTTACACTGTTGATATAGAGAGCTTATAAAGAACATGCATCTACATCAGATATGCACAAAGCCATACAAGTATTGAACATCTGAGGGTGAGTAACTTGCATAAAATCTTTTGCAAGCACTGAAATTAATAAAGCAGTAAGGAGCAAGTGAGTGGGCAGTAGAGAAGGAAATAAAAAGAAGATTATTCTTAAATTGCTTTAGAAATGCAAATAGGAGCATTGCCTGAACATCATTACCTGACTGATAAAATGGTAATCACTTAACAGTATCTATTTAGAAACCTGTTCCAAATACTTAATTGAAAAAAAAGATCTTAAATTCAACATAACCCTATTTGCTAATTGGTAATAAAACAAGTTTTCAAGGAGAAAATAGCAGGTACTAAATGTCATGATATGGTTCTATGAAAGTAGAAAGAATTTTTGCCACTGGCTTCAAAATTTAAGTGATAAAGAGCCTTCAAGGGGCCAGGTAGGCAGATAGTGCAGCCATGGAAGGTAATGCAATAATTCAGACATTAGGGAATCATGGTAACTCTGGTAGAGTCTTCCTAAGGCACGTTAATTAATTTGAAATCCTGGACAGGCTAAACAAACGTATCCGCCAGGTCTTCATTTTGGGAACCCCATTCTAAAGTCTCTAATGACAGACCCTCTACAACACAGAAATCTTTACAAAGACAAATTGTGAAACTCAAAGGTTAGAGTCACCTCCAGCAAACTTGGGTGAAAATACTGACTGTACCTTTTATTAGAAATGCAACTTTGTGCAAGAGGGTTGTGCTGGTCTGAGCTGCTATGTGCCCCCGAAAAGTCCATGTTCTTTTAGTTCATTCCTGCAGGGGCAGACCTGCTGAGGATGGGAACTCCTGATTAGGCTATTTCAATTGAGATGTGACCCAGTCCATTCAAGGTGGGTCTTAGTCCTTTAGGAGTCCTTTATGAGAGGATAAATTATGGTAAACGCCCAGAGAGCTCAGAGAGAAATGCCCCAGGGAGAAACAAGCAAGGGCCCACAGGACTGAGAGAGAAGGCAGAACTCAGGAGAGAAGGACCAGCAGATGTCTCCATGTGCCTTCCCATGTGACAGAGGAAACCCGGATGCAGCAGCCTTTCCTCAGAGAGGGTATCTTCCTCTTGATGCTTTACTTTGGACATTTTTAAGGCCTTAGAACTGTAAATTTGTAAATGAATGAATCCCCATTTAAAAAGTCAACCCATTTCTGGCATATTGCATTCTGGTAGCTTTAGCAAATTGAAACAAGGGGTCTTCCTCAGTTGCCTCATATGTTATAATGGGGCCACTACTGGGAAGAAACACACAAGGTCATTGTCAGGATTAAATGAGATAATGCAGGTCATGTGCTTAGAGGAGTATCTGACCCACAGTTAACTGTTCTTGACAATGTTTAAGGTAGTGAAATAACAAGTGATTAAATATTTTCTTATTATTGTTCGAATCCATTGTTTTTAGTTTTAGACATGGTTAATTAACATTTTAACCTAAAGTATATACACTTTAGAAGATCTTTGCATAGTTAGAAAATGTTTTTTAAAAAGCAGTGATTTAGAAACAAACACTTGGGTTTTAATCTCTGGATTTTTACTTGTTAACTGTGAGGGCTTACAAAAAATCACTGAGTCTCTCTGAAACTCTGCCTATTTCCTTTGTGTACTGTGCTTTGTGGGACTGAAAGAAGCCTGAAGCCACAGACAAGGCTCCACGGTATGGAGAAGAGCTGGAAACAAATTTCAAATAATTCTCAGCATCAGTCTTAAGTTTCCTTAACCTCATTTTATAGTCTATTCTTATAAAGGGGGACAAAGACCTGACCTTTTTGGAATCCAGGTGACCCTTCAATACAGACAGTGCTCTAACCCTATTATGTGGAAAGGAAATTCTCACTGAACTGGATGTGAGAATCACACAGATATAGTTTGTAACATTAGGAAATACCTCTATCCTGCTTAGTTATTTGCATCCACTAGCTTGCTCAGGTCCTGAGAAACTGTCTAGAAAAATCTTATTGAAATTTGAGGTTCAAATAAATATTGGTGATGGCTGGCATGGATCCAAAAGAACATAACTGCAGTAAGGGATGATAAGGTATAATAAGGAAAGGAGCCAGATACAGCAAGATTGACTAACAGACCCAAAACGATGGAGGTGAATTGCATTTCTGAGAACTTATAATAATTGATACCAAAATAATTGACCCATCCCTTCTGTGTGTCCTGGGAAGAAGAGCATTAGGTCTGAAAATGGGAAATGCCACACTGCTGGTTTCTGAAACACTTCTATCTCAGTACATTTTAGTATGGGACCCACTTTCACCAAGAATTACACAGAAGGCATATTCTTCTCACTTCGTATGTGCAATAATGTAGATTTTTAGTATTGAGACTTGTGCTTTACTAGACAAGGTGCAGGTTTTAAGGCCTGGGGACTGGTCATCAGGAGGGTACAATTCAGAGTAGTGCTTTGGTGGAAGTGACAGAGCTGAAGGCTACTGGAGTTGTGCTTGGCAATAAGAATAAATGTAGGGATACTTCTAAGCAGCCTACTTTGGTAACAACCAAATTTCCAAAAACACCTGGATAAAAAGGTGAACTTGCCAAAAGACTGAGATTCCTGCACTCAAGCAGTTGGAGATGCAGGGATGCTGCAATTCAGATGGTGATATTAATGCGATCACACGCGAGTCCGCAGGCTTGTGAAGTCCAATGCATTCAGGTTATGTAGTTACAATTTCCAGGAGGAAGCAAGGTTATAAAGAAAAAGCTTTTCCTGTTATTTGCCACTCTTCTAATGTACTCATTTCAATCAGGGACGGCTAGAAGCCAGAAAACTGCATTTTCCAGGCTTCCTTTGCCCCTGGCTTCTGATAGGTTTTCAAAATGGGAGGCTGAGAATGGGAAGTTGGATGGCAAGAGAAAAAAATATTATTTTCCTTCTATATTTGGAAGTGGCTTTAGCCTGAAAGCAGGAGCAGAAAGGTCCCAATAAGCAACAACTGTCATGTAAGCAGCACCTCCAGCAGCTCAGTGGCAGTGGGGACAGGGTGGGGGTGGCTCCTTCTCCCCACTTTTCCAGGGAGCCTGGTGACCAATGCCCTGGACTTAATCTCCCTTTGCTTGAAATATGTGCAATTACTATTTTCCTGACTTTAACAGGTATAAAAGCAGAACAAAACAAGCCACAGGTTTTCCTTTAAGCAGAGATCATCAATCAAGAGACAAAGTGCATATGGAACTAAAAAAAGTGTAGGATGGGTAAAATCAAGATCCTTCAATTCCCAAACAGAAATGTGCCCAAGTTCAGGGAATTTGTAGAATGAAGACAAAATAGTGCTAAAGAGGGTATGGAAGATCAGTGGTCTCTTCATTAGCCCATATGCAATACTGCAGGTCTTCTATCACCTGCTGTCACCTGCTGAAGACTCAGTTTCCTCACCAGAGAATGGGCACAATCAGAGACTGATATTAAAAAATGTTAACAGCTGATTAGTAAGATGAACCAATTAAGTAGATGCTGAACTTCAAATAATTTAGAAACTTAGAAACCTAGAGTATAGCAATTGAATATCAGTCCTAGGGTTAATAAATGCCCACATTCCAGGATTTTTGCAACAACTAAAGACATTTGCCATTTATTCAATGTACTATGTGCGAGACACATGCTAAGAGTTCTAACTACATTACTTATCATTTTTTTGGGGGGATGCATGGTCCGGGAATCGAATTAGGGTCCTCCACATGGAAGGTGAGCATTCTACCACTGAGCCACCCATGCACCCTTACGTTACTTATAATGCCTACAAGAATCCCTTGTTAGATGTTCAAACTGAAGGTTCAGAAAGATTAAATGACTCATTCAAGGTCATACAACTTAGTAAGTGGGAAAGCTGAGACTTGAACCTCTGCCCTTCTGTTTCACAAAACCCCATTCTTCCAATTTCCTGTGATGCGGCTAGTTAAAAAGTCATGGTAAGAGGACTTCTGAAGCTGTATAATGTCACATGCATGTTGAAAACTGTTGGCTTAGTTCCACAGCTAACAAATTTCACATATGGAAAGAAATCATTGCTTTAGAAATGTAAAGGTGCCACTATCCCTCTGTCAGTTTTGAGGTCCTTAGCTGAGTTCCGCTGTTACCCCACAAGGCACAGAGGTTTCCAGCACAGGATGAGTTCCAACTCGCATTCCCTGTGCTCCTGATCTAATCAAATGACTAAATGAATAATCACCATTTTATCAGCCAAGCAATAAAGTTGAGTATTATTCTCATTTACATTTCTAAAGCAACATAAAAATAACCCCTTTTAAATGGTACCCACTCACTTTCTCCTTCTATGCTAATGCGTGTCACAATTTCAAAGCTTGAAGAGAGATTTCCTGCAAAACATTTCAGTGCCTTAAAGTTGCACGTGTTCAAAATTCCTACTGCCAGGTTACAAAGAGGCATTAATTCTGGTTCCACATCAAGCCCATGTTAAAAAGTCTTTATGGTGGGCAGCTTGCTCACGTGATTTCAAACTCTTTGAATTACTCCAGAGTTTTGGAATATCTAGCATTAAAAACACTTCAAGTTTACCCTCAAGTGACACATATGCATTGTCACCAATATTGACAATGAAACAAAAAGCAACTCCCTTATTTTAAAAATTGCTATCTTTTTCTCTTTGTTAAGATCAGGAAATTTCAATTCATTCTTGTAATCATACAGATTTCCAATTAATTTAATTAATTGATTTGAAGTAAGAAATTGCAATTTAGTGCCATGACTGAATGAAGGCAACTGGGTAGTTAATTCAAAGTCAGTAACTCACCTTTCTTATGATTTTAAATTAATGGTATCACATGTGCAGCAGATGCCTGCATTTACATCAAAGCATACATTTTATATTTAAGACATTGCATGTTTTGATGTCTATTCTGATTTGACATGTTATATACAATAGCTTACCATTTTGAACTTCTGTTCAAAATCATTTAGTGGCTCTCCAGCACATGGCATCAAGCCCTGCAATAGGAAGAAGGGATCTCCCCCTGGAAAGGGATTCCTTCTTCAATTCCTTTCTGCCTTACTTTCTTTTCCTATTTTTCTTCTTTCCCTAAAGTGGCTTACAAAAATAAAGAGAATATGGGAGTGCAAGGGTACTTCAGTGGTAGAATTCTATCCTGCCATGCAGGAGACTGGGTTCGATTCTCAGTCCATACACTTACCAAAAAACAAACAAGCAAAAACCAAAACAAAACGAAAAATTCAACAAATGGTGCTGCAATAATGGGATACTCACATGGAAAAAATAATGAAATATGACCCCACCATACAGTATACAATAAAATAAAATAAAATAGAGAGAATAATATCTTTCATTAGGAAAGTAAACAAAATGATGTGACAAAAAGTGCCGGAAAAATAAAGTCAAATTAGAGGCATGGTGCATGCTTGAAGATCTTGTACTCGGTTGTGCTGCTTTATAAATTTGGTTCTGAGTTTCCTAGAAGCCCTAGCAAAGGATAGAGACTATTACTTATATTCATATAATTCACCATTCCTATAAGATGTCTTTTTGGTTGTTTCTCATTAATGAGAAATATTAATGAAGAAGCACAGCCGTTATTTCATAGAGGAAGGACAGACGCTCAAACCAGGATGCTTTTATTACAGAAGAAACAAACCCAAAAGGCTCCAGAGCAGTGAGGCAGGAAAACAGAGCCCAGGAGGCAAGGACGAGAGTCAGGAGTGGGAAGAAGCCAAGACTAAAAGGAATCCAGATGTAGCATAAAGTTTCTGTGCACTCTATCTCTGGGGTCATTATTTTGAGAAACTTCAAAATGCAAGTTTGCACGTATTTGTCCTTTTTTTCACCTATTCACCTCCTGCGTGAATCTTGTACTTCAAAAAAAAATCATAGAAAGCAGAAACTTTGTCATTGTTAATGAAACAACAGGAAAAAAAAAAGGACAGAAACTCAGGCTGCCTTTAGGGAGCACATGTGGATTGAGGAAAACCACATGCCAATAGGAGGAATGTGGTAGTTGAAACAAGCCAAACGAAAGGCTGAGCTGTCTCTGAAGTCAGGTAGTGAATGTTTCAGGGCCAAGTAAGTGGCTTCACGGGCTTAGGAGAGCACTAGGGTAAGGCACCACCAGGGTCACTGCCCAGACACAGGCCACGGTGCTCTGCAAAGAGTTTCTGCTGCCAAATCACCCAGGTCACTATTTCCACATTCCTTTCTTCAGTTCTTGGGAAGAATGCAGCCGTCTCTGTCAGAGCCCCAACCAGGACAAATGGACCAAAAATGACATCGGAATGTCAGATGATCTGGGAAAGGCTGCCAGGTGATGGCTAAGTTTGTGAGACTCTTTTTACCAGAGGAGAGGACCAGCCTGGCCCTGGTTCACTGTCAACAATGGAGGCTCTTCAGAGAAATATGTTTGTAATGCTTCCCTATTTCTGAAGACAAGACTCAGCACTTCTTTTCTTTCTTAATCTCATCTTCCAACTCACAAAGAACTAAAGCCCACGGTGAATCGAGTAGGGTTCACTTATCATGGTATTAAATTCTCTCTCTGCGACTGCCTTTTAGCTAGACCCTGAGATCCTGCAGAACAGGCACTTGTCCTATTCTCCCCTGCACACAGCTTAGGTGATTAGTTAATGTTTATTAAATAAATGAAGGAATCTTTTTTATTTACACATGAAGCAGCATTATGTAAATACTGAAGATAAATTCAATCGCCACAAGACAACTGGCATGGACAGTGGTCATATTTTAGCTATCCAGACTCCAATCCCCTTTCCTAAAAGTACAGTTTCTTTGGAGGACATGACTTTCCCCCATGGTGCGCTAATTTCCCGAGAGGCACCCGCCTTCCACTATGACAGCAGGAAGAAAGTGACCACATGACCTTGGGCTTGGCCAATCTGATGTCATCTTCCAGGACTGCCTCTAAAGTGGCATACAGAAAGAAAGGCTGGACATTATTCATAATATAGAAAGGTACTGATCTCTTCTTCCTGTTGTTGATGATTGCACCACTTTCTAGCTCTCCTAGAACTTCCAAAGTTCTTGTCTATTCCCAAGCTTTTTTCACCTTAATTCCTTAGACTCCTTCCCTCTGCCTTCCCCTAAATTATCCCTGATTATCAGAATTAGTTTCTGATGCTTGTGGCTGAGAACTGTGACAGACATAAAAACAAAACCGCAATCCTGCTGACTCAGCAAACTTAATTAAATGAAAGCAAACAAGGATTGGCCATCATGGTATCCCCAAATACTTAAATGTTAGACATTTTTACTTGACCCTAAATGTCAATTAGGACCTCTCCACTCTTCATGCTTGGGGGGAAACTGGCTGGAGTTTTAGCCCCTCTAAAAACTCTAAAACCTTACCGTATATTTCTGAAATTTGCTAGGAGATTTTCACTCTCCTGCCATCACGCTGTGTCGTTTGGGCTTTCACTTCCTCTACATGCATTTTCCCTCCCATACCACATTTACTCAAACTGGAATGCTTGGCCTTCGTGCCAACTTATATACACACACGCACATGTGCACACACACACACATATTCATCTAAAAATATCTGCAGTATAGTGTGAGCACTATAGTGATATGATCTTGAATAGGCTACATAACTTCTTGGCACCTTAGTTGTCACACATTGTAAAATGTTGATAATAACGTTATGTACCTGATAGGGTTGTTTTAAATGTTAAAAGGAAAAGGAAAATTACAAACCAAGTTTATAGTTCCTGATTACCTTACTCATAGTAAACACTCAACACTCAATTCTTAGGCAAACTGCAAGATTGTACTGAAGAATTGGGTCAGCACACACACATTAAAAAAAAAAAAAAAAAAAGATATGCAAGCTAACTACTCCCAAAGTCCCTTTTAGCCACCTTGCCTCTGGAAGTTTCCTCTACGTCCCTCCCTAAGTAGAGCCCAGGCTCTTCTGCTCTAAATCTTACTTCTTTTCTAACCATCGCTCTCTTCTCACCACTCATTTTCCTCCATTAGTCTTCAGAACAAAAATGCTTTTCCCTGTGCCAGGGGCCCAGACATTTGGCACTGACCTTATATGGGCATTTTTCCACATGAAGACATCCTCATCAAAGGGGAATTGCTCTTAACATGGTAAAATCCACAATATGCAATTACATCAAGAACTTCAGCTTCTAGATCCTGGTCATTTATAAAGCACCTTTGTGATTTTTTTCCACAATCATGTATTAATGAATATAAAAATGTACCTAATACCTTTCTTTAAATAAACTCACTGTTAAATTCGAAATAAATTTATTGTGAAAGAACGGTTACTTCATTACTCCAAATAGAAAAACAGAACTGCTAACCATAATAAGAAAACAGCCTTAAAATAAATACTTAATTTTAAAATTAAAAAGTTGTCCGTTCACTACTTAAAATATCATGTATTACCAATGACACATACATCATAATTTGGTAAACAGGAGCCTGAAAAGCATCGTCCAATAAGGACAACCAGGGGCTGAAATGAGGAGGGCATGGATGGCAAGTCTGTGGCATTTGCATGCTGCTAATATTGTGGGTAGAGTGGGGGAGTAGGTAAGGATGAGCATATGCTAACGGGATGAGGTTAAAAAACTGACAAGAGTGGATGGTCCAGAGACAAGATTGTGGGGAGTGATATCACCTTGTATCCTGCATTCTTGTTCCACAGCACCCAGGAACATGGCTAACATTCCTTTAACTGAATTGTGTTCTGTTCTTAGAATCTTTGGCTGCTGTATAAACATATGCTATGATAGGGATCATGACTTTTGAATTATCAGAAAAGTAGTGCACTTTGACCAACTGAACCAGCTTGATACAGTATCTGCAACATAAAATAATTTCATAACATCACCGCTGACATTGCTTATGTGGGCCTTTTTTTTTAACATTTTTTATTGTACAACATAACATACACACAAAGAAATAAAGGGTGAGGCCACATTTGAGCAACTAGACAGGCCTTCCAGATGTAACTCTGGCCTTTTAATTAACAAAAATAGAATGGATATTTTCTGCATTCCATTATACTTTCTTTGTACACATAATTTCGCAAACTTTTAGAGGAAAGTTAAACACATGACACCAGCCTAAAAATCTGTTGAAGTCCTAAAACAGCTCTCAGTTGGTGAATCTGGTAGGTAGTTAAGTCCACAACAGTTTGGATTGAGAGTGTAAAATATTTTATTGCTAAATAACGTCTGTTTGCCCATCTAGGTTTACTGTAGCACAACCTTATTTGAAATACAGAAAGTACCACAATGGCTGGTTGATCAACACCTCTTTATTTAAATGCCCACCATGTGCCTAGGGTTATTCAAGGCACCATGGAATACATTCTACCCTCAAGGAATTCCCTGATCGGGTGATGGTACATCTTTGCAACTCAAGTTATATTATGCTAGAGTTTCTGTCAAGATATTGACAGCTCCTTTCTGTCACAGCGTTCTACTACATCAAACACAGAGGCACAGTTCCCATGATTTGTACTGTAACACACTTTTCTACAGGCCTCCAGTGAAGAAAAAAACTGCTCCTGTGACTGTACCAGAAATGAATTTTTTAGGATGTCTTCCAGCAACTGATATCTATGGATTGCCCTTAACCTCAAAAGCCAATATCTCTTCATGATAATTAAGCCTCACTGGAAACAGCCTCTTTGCACTATGCAGTTATGAAAAAAAAAAAAATGCAGAATGGCTTAAGAGAACAAATTTACCTAGGATTCATCCTATCATTGCATCTCTAAGGATTGCAAAAAATTACAGGGAAGCAAAAGCTAACAATGCCACGATTCCATGTCGCATAATCTAATGACCTGGTTGAAAAAAGAAGTGGGCAAATTAGCCTCTTATAAAAGACTACTTAAATTTATATCTAAAGTTTTGATGAACAGAGAGATAATCTTGAAGCTATTTTTACCCATTAAAATACATCTTCTTTCTTCCTATTCTAGAAATCTATCTATTTTCATGGAATGGCATCTGCATAATACAGACTTTTAGCATACGCAGCTCTAAACATTTACAGTCACGTTACATTTATCATTTAAGCAGAAATGATAAAACATTAAAACCCGAGCAATATCACACTCATGACTACGTATGAAACACTGAAGAAACCCATGTCGATTAGATTTGTAACTCTACTGCAACGGATTTTTCAGAGGCTTCATGGAACAAACAGCCCTAAGTTACAGCACGATATATACAGAAATGCAGCGTACCTCACATTAGCATCAAGTTCGTCCATTACAGGAAATAGTCATGGGTGAGTTGGATTTCAGTGCCCACAGGAAATAGCTGTTCCTATAATGGGGGAATAAAAAGGAACTTAGATGGGAAAATAATATAGAAAGGTAAAAGTCTGTTAAACGGGAAAATGCCAAGTAAATCGCTTTAAAATTTTTGTTCTGTAGAACTACAGAAATATTTAATAAACAGCACTATGGCAAAAAGCTATTGACACATATTGAGATGTTGCAAAATGTTTCTTTGCATTCCACTAATGTGCTGGCGATTAAAACATACAGATATTTATTTTTACACCACATTAATCAGTTTGTTCCTTTTTACTCTTCCTGAAAATAACTTATTTATATGATCTGCATTGGGTGCTCTCCAGTGAAAGAGTTAACTACACTCTTAGGATAAAAATAGTACATTTGCCTAAAACAATCAGCCATTTTGTCACCTATAAAGGTTTTCAGAGTCTTTTTTTTTGCAACTCCTTTTTGAGGGCGGTTAATCATAGATTCCTTTGAGAATCAAGTAAACTCCTCAGAACACTTAGCCCAGAAAATAAATGGAGGTGCATGCACAAATACACACAATTTCTGAGGAGCCCCCCAGTTCTCTGAGGTCCTTCCATGAAGCCAGGTTAAGAACTTCTAATCTAAGAGGAGTTAACGTTAAACTACTCCAAGATCCCCTCACTTAGACCCTCTGGAAAATCTGATAGTCTGTAAGCCGGCAGGCACTCACCGCTCCCAACCAAATAGGCTCTCTCAACTAACTACACTGCTTCATTCTTCAAAGAGGAATTTCTATTTTTTTCATCACCTTTGTTCCACATAATGGGAAATGAAAGAAGGTAAGGACAGAGGCCAGCGCTGCCTCTTCTGGGTTGCCCTAAGTCCCCTTTTTTTTCTAAGCTTCATCCTCTGCTTCCTCAGCAAACAGAACTGATTGGAAGAGATTATCTCTAGGCTCACTCCCAGCTTTGACATTCTGTAATTCCATCTGCTGGTTTTCTAATCAAATCTTATCAGGAAGAAACTCAAGATCTGTTTATCTGCATAATGAGACCAAGAAACTATCTTGGGCTCTCAGACGCCCTGGCCAGGGCAGACCAAACACGTGTGCCTGGCAGCCGAGGAGAACACAGCTGACCATCAGAGCTAGGAAGGACATGGGATACCTCTTGAAGTTTTTCAATTGTTGTTCTTTAGATCCTCAAAACCTAACACTCGGTGGACTCCCCTGGGCATTTCCCAGGCTGGGGCAAGTATGGGGAAGACTCAGCCTACAGGACTCTTGAGTTCCAAGAGCTGATCTGTCCATTTTTACCTAGTTTACATTTTTGAATTTGGAATGACACTTTATTTTAAATACCCAAGTACAAAGCCCTAACTAACTACTGAAGTGCTCAAAATGCAACCGTCTTTTCTCCTCTATCCAAAACCGTTCCCAGTGTGATCATATTCCAAAGTAATTCCATGGCTTAAAATACAGTCTCTTCACTGAAGATTCCCCAACTTACATCTCTAGCCTGAGTCTTTCCCAGACTCGTCCTGTCTACCTGATACCTCAACTTGGATGAATAGAGAGCACTTTTTTTTTTAACATGGGCAGGCACCGGGAATTGAACCCGGGTCCTCTGGCATGGCAGGCAAGCATTCTTGCCTGCTGAGCCACCGTGGCCTGTCCAATAGAAAGCATTTTTAATTGACTTTTAATTGCCCACCGAACACAAAAACCTGCTCCTCCCTCACTGGTTCCCTTTTCAGTAAATGCCCTATTGCTGAGACAAAACAACTTGTAAGGTCCTTGATTCCTCACTTTTTCTCCCACTCTGCAAATCGAACCATCAGCAAATATATTGTCTCTACTTAAAAAAAAAAAATCCTTCACTTGATATTTTCTTATTACTTCCAGAACTACCACCCTAGTCTAAGCCACTACCTCCATCTCCTGGGATACTGCCATCTCGTTCTCACTGGTCGCACCATCACCTCTCCTCCCCATAGAAAATCCAGAACAATAAGTCAGATCATTCACTCATAAGTCAGATCACTTCAGTTGCTCACTTAAAATTCTGCTGGCTTCTTGTCACATGTAGAATAAAATCCCTACCATGGCCAGGCAGACCCTATGTGATCTGGCCCCCAGTCCCTCTCCAATCTCAACTGCAGCCACACTCCTCCACTGTCTTCTAGCTCACTAGTTTTGCACCTTTCTTTGATCATCAACGTAAACTCTCACCTCAGGGCCTTTTCACTTGCTGTTTGCTCTGCCTGGAATGTTCCCATGTAGCTCACTGGCTTACTTCCTAATGGATACTGCTTGATTTCCCTTCCTCAGAGAGCCTTCCCTGACCACCCACCTAAATTTCAGACCCAAATTCTAAAAGTTTCAATAGCCTTTATCTTCTCTATTTTTTCTTCCTAGGACATGCAATACATATAATCAATAACCACTTTATTTGTGATATCTCCATCACTGAATGTAAACTTTAAGAAAACACAGGACACCGAATTGATGACTGTGTATTCTCAGTGCCTGAAAACTGCGTTCTCTTTACTGATTTTTGTTGAATCAACCGCGAAGTTAATGAATTTTGTAACTGAGGAAGCCAAGACCTGAGAGTGTGTGACTTTTCCACTGGGAGATAATATACAAACCATCTCAGAGTGCAATAAAAAAGTAGCAAAACCCATTTCATCTTTACTGAGTTTTAATAAGTGCCCAAAATCATCCTTTCCCTCCTCCTCCACCCTCGGTGTCTTTATCTCCATTTTACAGATGAAGAGACTGAGGTCAGACAGGTTAATTGACTTGATAATCCAAGGCTGTGAATTTCAAAGCCCAAATTTTATCTTGCATAGCCTTGTCATTATACCGGAGTTAGGGATCTCCTGATGGAAGTGGACATTTGCTGCAATTTTCTGCTAACCATCTATTCTTTCTCTGATAACAGTACCTTGATTGTCCTTTGTGGATTTACCTTTCCCACACTCTTCGGTTGCTTGTTTGTAATCAAGCTCTAGCCCCAGAGGTGGGCACCTAACCCTAGATTGGCCCATCAAAACAGTCCATCCCCTGGCCACAGGGATTCATTAGCTTCCCAGCTAGGTCAGTGAAAACCAGCACTGGGATTTTTGGTAGGAAGGGTCTCTTTTCCTTGACATTGCTAAACCCACGGACTTTCAGTTTGAAGCTGCTCGCGTCCATCATTGGCACTTCGTGGGAAGACCCTGTCTGAGAATGAAACTAACCCAAGGAAAGCTGACTTACAATACACAGAACGCCAGTGTCCTGTGGACAAAATCTGAGCATTCAAATCCAGCAGTCTTAAGACAATTTTACACTTGAATTTCTCAATTATATGTGTCAACAAATTCCGTTTATCCCCTTAATCCAGTTTAAATTGAGTTCCAGCCATTATTCGTGACCAAAAGAATCCTAAGCAACATAGAAGACAATCAATATTGTAATTGGTATACAAATTAGAGGGAAGAAAGGCTGGATATAGGAAAAACAGTTAAAAGCTAGTTAAAGTTCATCTCAAATCCGCATGTTGAAAATGTTACAACACAGGGGAAAACTTATATATATTCACAGCAATATACATTGTTATATTTTGCTCATCAAAATCCCCTGAGTAAATTTAAATGACTGCCAGTTAAGGAACCAGTAAGACAGCATGCACTTTTCAGAGAAAATGAAACAAACACCAAAGAAGAAATGGTGATTAATTTGATTGATCGATTACAGTCCACCGTTTTCTGCAGAGTTCACCAGGGATAACTAATCAGAGTTGTGATCAGAGGGATAGCGCTTGTCAGAAAGATTGCATAGTGGGGAAAGGGCTGAAAGGAACTGTTGCTCTTATCTTGCATACTTACATTTCTGGCTTATTAACAAAATACTACCTAGTTATTAAAAATGGAATCAACTGAGAGGATCTCCTATGCTCAGGATCAAGTTTATCACTCATAAAAGTTTTGCCAAGTCGAAATTCTGAAAGACCGTGTGCGTGTGCACGTGTGTGTGTGGTGAGTGTGTGTTTAAACGATAGCTGTGCTGTATCCTACCCCTGTTCTGAGGGATAAAGAACAATATCTTTCATGTTAGTGTCCTTCAGAGAAACAGAGTACTATAAACAAGAAAACAGCATGGCAAGTCTTGGGAGCAGGGGAGAGAGAGTCAACTAAACCCTTCTACCACTGACAGTCTCAGCATTCCCTCAGGACCATGACAAGCTTTAGACACTGGTATTATTCAAAACACTTTACCTCTCACAAAAGTAAAGGGACAGCCGCATACAACCCAACAAGATTCCTTGGAGTTTCTTTTCTTTGATGGATACATTCACACTCTGCTCCTTCCTTAAAAGAGGAAGAAAAGGAGGGGGAGAAGGAGGAAGAGATCTCCTTTATGCTACTCAATGCTGATTCCAACCTTCAGCTTTCTGGCTTAAAAATTTTAAATAACTAAAAGACAAAACCAAAAAGTAAGTGTGCCCCATCTTTAACCCTTGGTCTTTGATTCAGAGTACTCTGAAATATTGCTGGGGAGCAGTTGTCAATGTTTAACGAAAAAGTGTGTAGTTGCATCTCTATTATAAGAAGTTTGAGTACAGAGCTCACTTGTAAATAGTCCTCACCCACTGAAATGAAATAGCGATGTAGTTTGGTACCGTGCCAACATCTGCCAACCTAGAGCTACGTCTTAACCTCAGCTTGCTTTTTGCTGCATTTTGTTTGGTTTACTTTGGTTTGGGTTGGATGGGTAGATATTCATGCATAACTGTGCTTGGATTGACCACGTTCCTTTATAAAGTATGCTTACATGAGTTAAATTTCTGCGTCAAAGGGCATATCCCAATATCTTTGTTTTGGACAAGTGTCAGGAATAAGTAAAACATTGTTTATTTCAATAGCAAAATTAAGGGTGAGAGTATGTAATGGAAGGAGCACCATTCCAGGAGCTACTGGACCTGGGTTCCGAGCTTGACCCTGCTACCAGCTAATCCGAAGCAAGCCTATTCACCAGTCTTGGCCTAACCTCCTCAATGATAGAATAGAGTGAGGCAGCAGGTGCTGGGCAGCTGAGCACAGGGAGAATTCTCAAGTTAATTAAAATGTCTCAGCGGTTAAAGGAAATTCTTCCTGAAGAAGGAGGTTCCTTATCATCGGAAGCATTTAGGCAGCATGTGGCTCACCCTGTATGGAATGTTTAAATCAGAATCTGTAATTATGATAATTGACAAGGTTTTGTCTAAAGATAATACTATGGGGCTGTGATGGACCATGATAGTTCTGCCTCTCAGATCCCAGTCGAAAGGACCATTGTTTTGAATCATTTTCCATTTTTTGAAAAAAATATTGGATGTTCATCTCACATATACATTCTTTGTGACTTTCCAATCATCCAAGCTCTTTGGTACTTCACCGTGAAAAAACTTTCTTGGGTCATCTGAAAAATTGCAACTTTGCAAATTCTCACAAAAAGGAAGAAAAAATTCTCTCTACTATTTGCTCAGGTTTGGTTTTCTAAAAACATTTGTAATTTGTATGAGGCCTTCTAAGCAATTTTTTCATTTACCTCAATTAGCAGATACATATTCTTTAGAAAACATTATCTTTGTAAATTAATCTTGAAAAAAAATCATATTATTTGTTTATCTAGACATATAAATTGTAGGTAACAGATGAAAATTTGCAAAAGTCATTTAAAAAAAAAAAAAGACCCAGGGTTCCAGAAACTGGACCTTCATTTGCAAGTGCCTCTTTTTAGGGATATTAGCCAAAATGCCTGTTTATGCTGCTAGGTCAAGAAAGATTTCATTCTAAATAAAAATCTAGCCATTCCATTTCCACAACTGAAAATCCCATATAGATGCCAATTCAATTACACCTTAGGAATACCTCTCCTGATGTGTACAAATAGGATGCAAAATGTCTTTTAATTCGTTTCAAAATAATAGAAGAAAATATTCTTCCTGAGTAAATAAACATTTCTCAGCTGGGAACTTCAGCCACTTTGTCAACAAAACTGATATTTAAAACAACCCTTAACCAATGAGTGAATGTCTGAAAAGCATATCCAAACTACTCTTGGGGGAGAAAGAAGGGATTATAGGAAAAATAAAAGAGAGACACAAATTTCTATGTTATGTAACACTGACCAGAGTATACCTGAATTTTTCTAGAAATCACATTTTTTTAAAAAGCAGAAATTTATTTTTCCCCAAACAGTGTGACCAGGACAGTAAGGCAACAAGAAATCAGATCCAATTAAGTATGAATCTGGGTATTTCGTGAAGAAAATGAGATGTCCAGGAGTCATGTATTTACACACATCTACTTCTGTGATCACTTGGTTAACAGCTCCTTCCAAATTTGACCACAGGTTCTGTGCGGAAAGAGACCTGGTACATGATCGATAAATATTGTTCAATGGATGGCATGGCATGATACAAAAGTCCTATTTGATAATTAGAGAAGGAATTAGCCTTGTCTCTGTGGCTTCAGAAGACAGATGGGTGGAGAGCTCATGACACAGTTTGAGACTCACTCTGAAGTAGATGGTTCCAGTCATCAGTGCAGTCCCGTGACTGACCTGGGAGTAGCAAGCTCACCTCAGCGGGAGGCTTCAACAGGAGGCCAGAAAACCATCAGACAGTCACGTTTGAGAGGAGGTAGAAACCCTGGATAATTCTAAATTCTGCTGAAATCCAGAAATGCAATGAGAGCAGGACTGAATAAGTCCGGCTTATTTATTGTACAGCAGTGGTTTTAAAATTTAAGCATGCTTAAGAATCACCTGGAAGGCTTCTTAAAACACAGATTGCTGACCCCGCCCCCAGGTTTCTGCTTTAGTGGTCTAGGGTGGGGCCCGAGAATTTGCATTTCTAATGTGTTGCCAAACACTGCCAAGGCTGCTGGTCCAGGAACCAGTCTTTGAGTACCAGTGTGGCAAAAACGCCTTTCCTAAGGTATGGTTCTCAGTTGATCAGAGCAGGAATGTGAGATGAGAGAGCTGGGGGAGAGTGCATCAGCACTGTCAGATCATATGCACAAAATGTGTTCTCTCTTCATTTTCTATTTTAATCCCTGCTGTTTACATTGAAGAAAAGGACTCACACAGGTGCTGCTTTATCTCTGAAAATCCACAGATACTTGCTAATTTCTCTCTTATAGTAAAGAACTGGTCTCAGACTCACAAACGCTTTTTTTTTTTTTAAGACTCACCATCTTTTGCAAGAAACAGTGTTATCTTAGCCAGGTGCCCCCAGAAGCAGATCTTACGATGAGGCTTATGCCTGTGGTCTATTTGGCAGGTACAGTTTCTCTGGCAGGGGAGTGGTGGTACAGGAATGAAATGAAAGGTAGCCAGTGAGAAATTCAGTGTTATTAAGCCACTGAAGCTTAATCCCACAGGGAAGGGCTGAGAAGTGCCCTGAAGCATAGGCGTCACCACTGTCCCGGTCCAGTGAGGAGGAGACTGGGGAACTCATGTTCCCACACTCATCACTTACTGGTTAGGTTCCCAGGCACCTCCAGTTTATTGTGTCTACGGGCAAAGTGGGTACCAGCAGACTGAGGCCAGCCCTCCAAATGATGCACGTGCTAGACTCTGGAAGAGCAGATGCTATTCACAGAAACAGTGAGGTCATCAGCAGGAAAATGGGAGAAACACGGGCAGTGTCTGCTCCAACTCTTTAGTTGAATACATTGTTCTCTTTTCATGGCATTTGTTTTCATAGTTACCTTCTATTTCTTGCAATTTGGTACTGGTTTCCACTTAGATTTCTGTTTCTTTATATGATAAATTTATTTTGGGAAAACGAATTGATTTAAAGAAAAATACTATACAGATAATGCTCCAGATGGTATGAGAAGATGGCAAAAATCATTCAAGTAGTGCTCAAACAATTAGAGTTTGGGGAACACTGGCATACAGCAGTTTAAAGCAGAGGTTAGCAATTTTTTTTCTGTACCCGACCGAACGGAAAGTATTTAGGCTTTTTTGAACCTAAGGTCATTGTCACAACTAATCAATCCTGCTGTCGAAGTGCAAAAATGACCATAGATAATACGTTATTATCTATGAATGAGCCTGGCTGTGTGCCAATAAAATGCTATAATGAAATTTGAATTTCATATAATTTTTACTTGTCACAAAATAGCATTCTTCTTTTGAGTTTTTGTCAACCATTTAAAAATGTAAAGGCCATTCTTAGCTCACAGGTCACGCAAAACAGGTAGCAAACTAGATCATCTGCCGACCCTGATTTAAAGCACAGCCTTGGAATGTGTCCTTATTGCTACCAGTATGACCTTAAATTACTTAATTTTTCTTAGCTTCAGTTGCCTCTTCTGTATAATGGGGATAAACATAATATCAACTACACAAGTTTATTGCAAAAAAATAGATGAAAATGGACACCAAGCAAGTTCACAGTATGAAGTCAGTCAGCTATCGTAGCAAGGTGTCTCCAGATGAGACCGCAGTATCACTGGGGGCTGGGTGGTCCCTGCCCCATTTACCTCCTGCATGCCCAGCTCCCTTACTTGGGGATATGGCTACTGAAATTACTTCTCTTCCTTACAGGGCAGGCCCCTGAAGGCTGAGCCTGAGAATGCCCTAAGGGTCATGTCTTCACTGACTTCAGAGGCTTTGAATTGGGCACAGGTCAAACCAAAGTTCACATTTCATCTAAGTTAAGTTTTCAAAATGAGAGTTCTGAACCTTGCAGAAGTATGCTGCTGACAGTGGCTGATAATGGTTCTCACACACGAGTATATCCAAAAATAACTTGTAAAACACAGATTCAGGTACCTTACTCAGAGCATTTCTGATCAGTAGGTCCAAGAATCCACACTTTAACAAATGTCCCAGTGATTCTGACGATTCAGGGACAGCAGTTTGGGAAATACTGGAGGGACAGAGTACAATCCCGGGTAAGCACACCCTTCAGAAATCCTCTTTAATAGTTTTTCCGTACCTGTTTAAATCCCTCATTTGCTAAGGAGACCTGAATTATGATGTTTGCTGTACGTACCTAGAGACAGGTCTGTGCAAGCATATTTACCTCTTCTGTCTTCTCCCTTTCCTGTTTGTTTTGAACCTCTGGATTAGAAAATAGTTTATATAGAATTCTCTACTTCAGATATCATGTGCAGATTATCATCAATTAAACCTGCCAATGCTATTTACAGCTTCTTAGATATAAATTCTTCAGCAAAATCTGCGTCTTTACTACACTAATAAGATGTTACCTTCCAAAAAGCTGTTGCCCACAATCTCACTCCAATAGTTACTAACCAAACCCAGAGGGAGAGAAATGAAAATAAATCCACAGATTTTTCAGGGGCCAATTTAATGGAGAAGAGAAGGCTCCTGTGAGGAAGCAGGAGAGGGGTAATCATTCATTTCTATAACTGATATTTGTAGTGCACACACTATGTAACAAGGCTTTCATATGCATTACCTCATTTAATCTTCACATTAGGCTAATCAGGCAGTCGTGCTATCCCCATAACACAGACGAAGAAACTGAGACAGAGAAATACCCATGACCACACCAGGCAATAGCTCCAGAGCACAAACTTTTAACTGTTAAGCTACCACATAAAGGATACGGCCCAATCTCAATCCTCCCAACTCAATTTTATTAACTAGATATTTATGAAGCTCCTCAAAAATCTCCACAATGTCTACTGGCACTTGAAAGAGGGTAAGTTTCTAACCAAGACCCAACTTCGCTCTTAGTACCACGTAACTGAGTTCATCACTTCACTTCTATAAGCTCGAGTCTTCCAAATATTCAATATAGTTCAGATGCCCAACCCACCTGTCTTGCAGGTCTGCTGCTACTCACAGAGTTCAAATAAGATGGCATATGTGAAAGCCCCCTGAACATGTAAAAAGCTATCTAAAATGATAGTTTCCATTTAGGTAAAATGGTGGTTATCTAAAATGGTAGTTTACAAGCTTGTCATTTTCATAAATTATTTTAAAATGTTGAGAAGAAAGGGTGTATTAGTTTTATGATGTCATCCATTTCAAAAACAGATTTCCCAGAGATCTGGGGTGGGCTGTACAGTACGAAGCCTTCAGATCTCTGGGGGGGGGGTGGCTGAACACAGCTTCTATCTGGCAGATGGACTCTTTATCTTGGCTGCCTCCAATAAGACTGAGTATATGAAACTCCACAGCAAAAAACAAAACTCCATAGCACGTAGCACATTTCAGTAAACATTATTTAAATTGAACCTGACTTACAGAATAGCTAGATCTTTCTAAGCAAGCACTTGGCGGCACCCTGTTTAGATGAGAGCTGTCTGGTCACACAAAGAGAAACAGATCCTGACAGTCAAGAAGAAGGAAGGGGTTCACTGAGTTAAAAATTTGTTTAAAAAAAAAACTTTTTCTAATTGAGATTTCAAAAATTTAATCAGTTATAGACAAATGTTTATACTTGAGTTTCTGCTGAGTTTCTCCATTGTGCCAATGTTGATTTGAAAGGGAAATAATTACGAAGAAACTACATGGAAAACAAAAACAAATAATATATCTTGCTTAACCTCACACAGCCTAATCGGAATTTATCTGGCAGTAGAAAAAATATTAAAGAACTTTTTTTGATCCTCCAAATTGAGGCGCTGGTGGAGGCAGAGGTGGGTGTAGGTAGGGAACATGAAAAGATCTAATTAATCCAACCTAGAAGTATCATAGCTGAGAAAAAGTAAAGGTTTTTCTGAAATTCAAAATTAGAGACAAAATCTAGATGCTTAGCAACAATTAGGACTTAAGGAGAAACTATATCAATTTGTCCCTAGCAGTTACTGTTCTTTCAAATTTGCTCCATCCATTGCTTCTCTTTAATAAAAATGCTTAGTTACTGTAAAAATAAGATATCCTTTAATTAAAAAAAAATCTGAGGTGGGTAGATTGCTAACTTTATTTTAGTCATCTAGGTCTTCATGCAATTATTCTCAAATTATGGTCTCTGGACCAGCAGCAGCATCACCAGAGAACTTGTTAAAAATGCAAATTTTCAGACCCCAAGCCAGACATACTAAATCAGAAACTCTGAGGTTGGAATCCAGCCATCTATGTTTTAACAGGCCTTCTAGATGACTTTGACCCTCACCAGAGTTTGAGAACCACTGTCTTAACCACACCAATAGTCTTACAAAGCCACTGATCAACCATTTATTCACTAGCAACTACCAGAGCTGTGTTTTGTTGTTATAGGGTCTTAAAAAAGAGTCAGCCTCCTTATGGCTTGCTTGGATCTTCAAGTTTACTAGCAACTATTAAGACAATCATTTTTAGTCCAACTATATTTAAAGTTGGCCTTATCAAGGAGCCTATGTGTAGGCCATTTACAACGCATTTATGCTTCCTCTGTCCAAATGTGTACCACTTTCTGCTGCTTCAATGGCATAGAAATTCAACAGCATGCAAAATGGAAGAATCCAAGGGCAGGCAAAGAAAAAAAAAACATGGAATAAAATATGCCATAAAAATACGGCAACGTTGAAATTTGGTGACAGAAGGGGTGTCTAAAATTTAGACTGATGGTGAGGAGGAGCTAATAGAATAAGAAATCCCTCGTTCATTGTTTCTGCTTTTCTCTATCCCTCCTTTCCCTCATCCTCCTTCTATTATCCAACCCCACAACCACCCTTTGCACTTTGCATATGCCTTGGGACTAGAAGAGAGAAATCACATTATTTCAACTGAAAACAACTCACTATGTCACAAGTCTCTAGTACCCTCCTCAGAGGCAGACTTGGCTTTTCAATTGGACTACATGATGCTGAAGATCAGTCCTCCCCTGAACCTCCAGATCCCGCCCATGCAGGACAGCTGAGTGTGGGGAGCCAGAGACCGCACTCGAGTCGGACCCCACAGCCCAACCCTAGCTCCACCACGGAACAGCTGAGAGAGCATGGTCAAATTATTCTACCTCTCTAAGTCTAACTTATCTATAAAATGGGAGTAATGAAAGTATCTCTCTCACAGAACTTTTTTTAATTACAGAAGCCGTGAGTTTATCAAATAATCATGGATAAAATATAGGATGCGCGTATACCACTCCACCATCAACATCTTGCGTCAGTGTGGAACATTTGCCACAACGGATGACAGAATTTTTTAAAGTAGTTGTACTTTTAAACAGTGGTTATGGTTACCTTTGTTACAACTGATGAAAGGTTATTAAAATAGTCCTACTGCCCATTATTTACAGTAGGTGTATTTTCCCCATCTACTATCCTTTTATTACGACCTTGTATAAGTACCATATGTTTGTTATAATTCATGGCAGAACCTCCTCCTTGTAGTGTTAAGCATAGTCCATCATCTACAATAGGGTAAACTGTGTTGTGCAGTTCTGTGCTGTGTCTTTTAAGGTTTTAGTTAGCATATACAAACTAAAGATTCCCCTTTTAACCACATTCACCTATTTATTTCAGTGCTGTTGAGCACACTCCCAATAATATGCTACCATAGGATTTTTATGAAGATTAAATGAGCTCATTCATGTAAAGCATTTACAACAGTGCCTGGCACATATCAAGGGATGGATTAATGTGAGCTATTAGGATCATTATTATATTGCCTCTGAAATGCTTCTCAGCCTTCAGCAGCATCTTGAGCATTTCCAGGCACAGCAATAAAGCAGTGTGAAACCAGGAGGGATATAGGTAGATGTGTGAGGGTGTCTAGATTGGAAAGGGATGGAAAGGCAGCAAGTAACACAGCGATCCATTCTTAAATAAAAAAGAGCTGTTATATGAGATTCTGTACAAGGTCACAAGACATGTATTTGAATTACAGCACAGGTTCTCAGTGGGGGGGGGGGTTTGCCCTCCACCCCAGGGACATCTGGCAACATCTGGTGACATTTTTGGTTGTCACAATTTGGAAGTTGCTACCGGCAGCTGATGGATAGAGGCCAAGGATGCTACCAACATCCTACAATGCACAGGACAATCCCCTCACCACGAAGAATTATCTAGCCTAAGATATCAAAAGGGCGGAGTTTTTGAGAAATCCTGAATTATGGCACAGTATGAAGCTGTCTTTGAAAGGCTTGATGCGTTTTTCACTTTTCAAAGTCAATGACATGGAGGATTGTGGCACTTGATGAAAGAGGAGAATTGGTGACCTCTAAGAATCCTCCAACTCAAGGCTTGATGTATTTAGTTGACTCTAAATCTCAAACTTACATCAAGAATGCATGTTCGCTCTTTTTCCCTTTACCTATTTCTTTTCCTAAGACAAACTAAAATTTTTACAAAGATGGTTAGATAATTAAGATGTAATCATGAGGCATTAGGTGAAAATTTTCTTGCTAAAAGAAAGAATACCAACAGCAATCAGTTTTGGACTGGATGAAACTTTAGAAATGATCTAATGACTAGATTCTGGTTGAAGGGTTTCATCCCATTTCACAGATGAAGAAACTGAGAATAGAAAGATGAAGAGACTTGATCCAGGTCACACAGATTCATCCCAAGAACTTATTTAACTTATAGCTGCACAGTAATAACAATCAAGGACTCATGATGGGTCCCCTCTTTGCGTATTCGCTTTGATATGTTTTCAATGATCATAATCTATAACTGCTCCTATCTTTGGCAATCCCTGAATATGGGTCTCACCAAGGAGATGGTGGCAACAAGAGCAAAAAAAGAGAGAGAAAAAAAAACAGATTCAGGAGACACTGAAGGAAAACTTGACAAATCTGCAGATTGATTAAGCTGTGGTAGTTACTGATGAAAGAAGAGGGATTAGAAAGTGACTTCACTTTCCAGTCTGGGAGACTCAGAGGAATGGTGGTGGTTGTGGAGGTGGTTTGGGATCACAGTGTGTGTGTGTGTGTGTGTGTGTGTGTGTGTGTGTGTGTGTGTGTGTGTGCTGGGTTTCAGGTGCTGCCCTTAGTCTGTGAAGCTGGGAAGGAGATGACGCCATGAACCCTATCGAGGAGGTCTGCAAGAACACGGGTTGAAGAAAACAGATTTGAATTTGGTCATGAAACTGCTGGAGGGAGCAGCATCAGGAGCGAAATCCAGATGTCCGATAGGAGGCAGGGCACAACGGTTCTCTGCACCGCAGGGCTGAGCTGAGCACTGCTGAAGGTCCTGCTAGCTCTGATGTGCTACCATTCTCTTGGAGTTCAAATAACAGCTATCACTGGACTATATATTAATAATTGTAATAAAGATATTTCCCTTGGGCGAGGGAACAATCCAAATATAACAGAGATTTAAAAATTACTTGAGAATGTTGCAAAACCTGTTCAATTTTTACTAATTTTTCCACAATCATCATTTCCTAAATTAGAGCTGCTCCTCAGACTTCCTGGGGTCTTTTCCCCCGTACTGACTTTTTCCAGCTTTCCTGCACCACATCCATCACCAGCGTCCTTTCCCTTCACCATGAGAGCTCACTAACAGCAACGCAATAACTTCTCCTCCCTCGGTAGTGGTCAATGCTGCTGAAGTTCCACTCGGGGGACAAGGGAAGCCCCATCCATTGTCCCGAGGGTCACCGGCAGCTTTACAACCTGCGAAGTCCATCCCAGTAGCAGCAAGTTGGGGAGGGCAAACTTGCATCAGTACCTTCCATCAAAAGCTACCTTTGGTTCATGCCCAACCTGTACCCTAAGAAATATTTTTAGCTCATTTTCATGGACCAAAAGGGAAATCAAGCCAATCTTTTCTCTCAACACTGAACTCTAGGAAGAGGAACTCATACTCATAGCTTCTTCACCTCTGCTGGCCACCACCTCCTTGTACCAACAGCTACTTCTTTTGAAGGGAGCTGATGGCAGCGTGCCACAGATGGGGCAGCAAGCCGAGGAGCGATGGATCAGGAGCCTGTGAAAGGCAACTGCAGGGCGCTAGTACTGGCAAGTGACTGCGAATGGCTCATGCAGCGCAGTGTGCCCCCACACACTCACACACACAGCCAGCTGCACATTTATGACACATATGCCTTGTCTCGCGCACACACACACGGACACACAGCATACTCTCTGTCCCACATTCACAACCATCCATCCATATAGTTCCACCTGGTTACACACTGTTATAGATATACACCCTACCTTATCCTCATTCTCTCTCATACACACACACACTCTCTCTCACTTTACACACACAACACCATATAGTCAATGAATATATACCCAGTTTCACAAATACTTACATATCCAAGCGCAGGTCGCTGGCCCTAGCCCTACAGCGGTCCACGCCGGAGCCCGTTGCATACAACCAGCCACCCCCTGCCCTCTACGCCCGGAGCCCCCACGCCACTCATCCCTGCGGCAAAGCCGGCTCTCCCGAGTGCTAGGCTCCCAAACCCCCAGTCCCGCATGCCGCCCAGTCCCCGCCGCGTCCCCACCTGCACACGTGGGCTCTCGGGGCCCTAAGCCCGGGCGCAGCTGCCGCACCTACCCGAGGCGAGGGAGCAAGGCGCCCTGGCAGCCTGGAGCAGCCACCCCGAGCCGCTGAGCCGAGCTTCTGCCGCCGCCGCCGTCGCCGCGCTCCCAGCGGCTGCCTGCACCCTCGCCGCCGCCCCCTCGGGTGCCGGCTCCAGCCCCCGCGCTGGGGGGACCCGCGGATGCGAGGCGCGGGCCGGGAGCCCGAGCGCCGCAGCACCCCAGCCCCGCTCACCTGGGCGCGCCGTGCATCGTCCTCCTCCCCGGCCGAGCAGCTCCGCGGGTTCTACAGCCCCAGCCCCGGCGGCCCCACTGCCCGGTCCGCTGCCGCCCCCACCGGGCGCCGGGGACTGCGGGGACTCGGTCGGCGGGGCCGACGCACGGGCAGTGGGCGCAGGGGCGGGGCGTGCAGGAGGGTCCTTGTCCCCTCCGGGCTGGCCAGCACGCGCCTTCCCAGGACCCAGCCCTGCCCCGCGGATGGAGGCGAGGGGCGCGTCCCGGGCTCACTTCGGTTCCTGCGTGACCTTCGGCAGTTGCTTAACCTCGCCGACTAGCCACTTTCTCCATGGAAAGATAATAAACAAGAAATCGCTCGTAGGGAGAAACCCTGCCCCTGTATAGCTTACTTCCTTCCCATGCCTCTAAACTCTGCCAGGACAGGATTAGTTTGGAAACAGGGTTCATTGTGAGTTTAACAACACCTCAGATGTAAGGCTCCCAAGCTTTCCGGAGGCAGTGTTTCATTTGCCTGAAGACTTCCTAGGTAAACCTGCCAGTGTTTGTTAGTCCCTCTCTCTCTGCTACCTGATCCGGAAGTTATCTGTTCCGTTTTGACCTTGAGCATGCCATTACACTGCAGCCAAGCCTCAGCGCTTCCATCTGTAAAATGGGAACCGTAAACTCATAGCTGTGTTGAGGCATACGGGAACTTGTGCCTGTGTGTCACTTTAGGAGTTGTAATATATGTGGACAACTGTGACATGACGAACAACATTTTTCCCCATACATCAGGCAGAAGCCTCAAATTCCAGAGACAAACGAACTCCAGAATCAAACAAGCCACTTTGGTTAGAGTAGAAGAGAACGGAGCCTTTCTTCAGTGAAACAGGTGAGGGGGCCAAAGGACCTACTGGGCAAAAATTCACCCCCTCAAGAAATATGGAGATTGTCTGGAAGTTTGACAAAACAGACTGAAAAGCTGTGGACAGTGATTGACCTCCAAAAGCAAATAAATCTTCCAAGACAATCTTAAAAATTGTTAACTCACACTTGTGAGTACAACCAAGTGAAATGGAAATTTTAATTGACCAACCTACTCATAGAAAAAATGCTGAGCTTGTTCTTCTCTGTTTCTCTTTCTTTTGAAATTCCCGTCTTTCATTTCCCTTTCTTTTGCCTTATCTCTCTTTCTCATAGTCCATATTTCTTCCCCATCTCACTCTTACATTTTTTCTCTTTCCTTTCTTTCTCTTCTCATTTCAGTCTCTCCCAGGTCCATGGATCTCACCTTTACCTTCTTTGTGCCTAATTTGTGTCTCAGCATCTCCCACCCTCAGCCATTCCCACTCACTTCTTCTCTCCCTGACATGCGGTGTCTTGTATCTCTATTCATCTTATACCCCCCATTCAAATGGTAAAAGTGGAGTAGCTGTGTGTTATTTCTCTAATAATAATGAAATCCAAACTTTAATTTATCCCTATCCTATTTCCCTAAACCAACCACAACGACATTATCTTGCCACATATGGGAGCTCAAAGCCTGAATCATCTCTGACAACTTCATCTCCATATTCCCTTCCCTACACTCTCCTCTCCGCTACGTGCTAACTCCTAAGGAGTCTGTCCCCACTCTGCCGCTTGCATCTGTCCCTTCCTTCTTCTTCCCACTGGGCCTAATCAGATATTTTTCTGATATCATCCAAAGGATCTCACTAGTCTCTGTTCCTCAAATCCACCTTCCTTACAGATGTCAGCCAGCTGTTCCTCAAGCAGATCCCCTTACTGTCAAAAACACGTATCTTCTGTGGAAAGTAGAAAAAATGGCCTCCAAGAAAGTCCATGTCCAAATCCCCGGAACCTTTGAATATAGTGCTTTACATGGCAAAAAGGACTTTGCAGGTTGAGTAAATGAAAGACTTGAAAGTCAGGGAGGTAATCCTGGATTATATGAAGAAGCCTGATAGAATTACAAGGCTTCTTAAAAGTGGAAGATGGAGACAGAAGAGGTGGCCAGAGTGATGTGATTTGAGAGTGACTCTATCAGTCGTTGCTGGCTTTGAGCACGGAGGGAGAGGGCCATAAACAAAGGATTGCAACAGTGTCTAGAAGCTGGGAAAGGGAAGGAAATGATCCCTGCCCCCCCCCCCGCCACCCCAAGCCTCCAGAAAGGAATGTGCCCCTAACTACAGCTTGATTTTAGCTCAGTGAAACCCAAATCAGACTTTTGCTCTATAGAATTGTAAGATAAACGAATTTGTGTTGCTTTAAGCCGCTGCAGTAGTTTGCTATAACAGCTATAGAAAACTTACACAGTGCCTCTCTTTTACTATGGAAATACATGCGAATGCCTCATGTTATTATAAACAGCAATCCAAGTTACCTCTACTTTTCTTTCAGCCATCTTGTGCTATCCAAACTCATGTTCCAATGAATGCATTCCCTTTTCCTCTCTTCTGTGACAGGGTTCACAATATCCTCTCCTCCAGAATGCCCTCTTCCAGCATTGTCAATCTTAGCATCCTTCCATGCTCGATGACTCCATGGAGTGGTGCCTGATCTCTCTCTTATTCTGTTCCCCAGAATGCTTTGTTTTCTCAAAGTATATCTAATAATCCACCCATTTTAAATGGGGGCTATTAATGAGAGAGAAGGGAACAAGAGGGAAGAGAGGAATTTAAATGCACATTTTGGAATTGCTCCTGGCTCTCAGCTCCCTAATCGCAGTACTCATAACCTCTATCATAGCAGGTGTCCCACGTTGTGTTATTTATGGTCCTGGATGGCGCTCCCTCAGCCCCCTTGCTATGTCTCAGCCCCTAGAACCACAGTAGGCGCACAGGAGGACTCAGTAAATATTTGTTATTAAATGGACAAAGAGAACAACTGTAGTGTCCGGTTGGGTTGAGCAGAAAGGGCTGTTAGTAAATTCTTGCACCACTTGTCTCTATTTAATGGGCTGGTCAATTGATGCACCTTAGTTAATGCAATGTGGTTTTAAGTGGGGCTGCTTTGATTCATAGCTTGAACTATGGACTAAAGTTTTTTTTCTTTTCTGAAGTAGAGTCCCACAATAAACAAAAAAAGCTTTTTTTAATAGCTTTATTTAAAAAGGGCTATTGTTGTAATGTAAAAGCATTACAAACGTGTAAAACTCTTTGGCTTAGCAATTCTACTTCTCAAAATGTATCCTAAAGATAATAAGCATATATACACAAAGGTTTACCTATGAGAATATTAATTGCAGGAACTTTTATGAGTGAATAATTGAAGACAACCCAAATATCTAATAGGATTCAGGTGTTAAAAATTATTTTGTCAACTGGCATTTATTAAGTAGAAATATGTTTATAATTTATTGTTGAATGTGATCCCTAATGGAAAAAATTATATATATATATATATATATATATGCATGTGTAGATGTATATACATATATATATAAACACGCACATAAAAATATTATGATAGGATCTATGCCAAATGATAACTTTTTGTTTATTTCTAGGTGAATACGTTTATATTATTTCTTATGCTTACTGTATTTTCTGTCATACAATAAACATATGTCTTTAAAAGTCAGTTTCAGTAATATATATCTATATATATATATATATAAACCCTTGCCTCCAAAAGGAGAATTAAATTAAACTTCAGTATTTTCTCAAGTTCCAAAGAAGACTCATCAGAGGTTCAGTATTTTGATGATGACACAAAAAGGAAGATTCACAGAAGGTCTGAAATATGACCTGGACTTATCTTCACTCCATTAATTCATTTACTCTAGGAGTATCTCAATTAAAATCTTTAGTAGCAAGGAACAGAAATGGACTGTCACTAACATAAGCAAAATGGAAAGTATTTGAATGATATTTAGGAGCTCATAGAAGCAATGTGAGGTTAAGGAACCAGGCTTGGAGAGAAGCAGGCACCAAGAGAACATCAGAGAACTGAAGAGGAGAATGTTCAAGACCCCAACAGGATTCCATACCGTGACCCCTGACGCTGTGAATGGTCTCCACCCAAGGTTAGCTTTGTGCCCTCTCCTCATTTTGAATCAGAGGCTGAGAAAAGAGAGAATCTACTCTCTCCACCAAGATCACATAATGGGAAAAGATTTTAGTTCATGGGTAAATTAGGGTGCTGTTAGGAGAGTAAAATGGAAGCTGGCGGCCTAAAGATGATGACTGTCCTCTCCTAGACCCTGCAGCGGGCTAAGCCTTATGCTTCTAGGGCTCCAAGGGTCAGCTTCTCTGTCAATAACTCTCCAGGACCCCTCAGGATGCTGAACCAGAAATAACCACTCAGATGACATGAAGGCTCCGATTCAGTTAGTTCCTTTACAAACCTGATCATGCTAAGGTTTTCTATGGCTGATTTCTTCTAGTCTGCTGAAACAAATATTTTTCTGTTTTGGTTGTCTACACTTTGTTCAACAAGTGCAAGCACCCTACTATGTGCTTAACTACATAATAGCCTGCCAAATGGACTGAAGTGTATTATCAGCACCACATCATAAGGGTTATCTAAAAGTCCCAATGCTTATTATGAGCTTCTTATATTTTGGGTGCTTTAGCCACAGAATAGAGTCTTGTGCATGTGTGTGTGTGTATCTATGTGTGTGTGTGTGTGTGCATGTGTGTAGGTTTGGGGAGGTGGAAGTAGAAGAGAAAGAAGACAGAGAACAAAGAGGAAGTAACAAAGAAGATGGAAATGAAAATCCATACCTAAATTGCTGAGATAAATAAATGCTTCTCTTGAACTCACAAATTTGAAACTTACATGCCTTCTACCCACTTAAGAGCAAAATCTTTTTAAACAGTGGGACTTTTAATGCAGTTGCAAAAAAAGGAAGCCAAAGTGTAAGTTCCTTTCCTATAATAAAGCTAGCTTTATTTTAATAAAGTCCACAGAATAAATAAGACTCCAGAACAAGACACTGACTTATCCGTGGGCACACAGGTTATTCACAGACATCCTCAGTTTACCTCACAGATACTCACTCTATGTCAGGAACGAACATCTTCTAGCAAAACCTCCTCCAAGTAAAGTTGCAAATGGAGAAACCTTTGCAATTTGTTGTTTGTAAGGGTCAAATCTTCTCTCCACAGAAGGCCTTGTTTATTCTTATTTTGCTATGTGTCTGATTTTCTCCCACTCCGCCAAACCCAAACCAGACCACATGGACATGTCTCTTTGTCCAGACTCCTTACCTTGGCCTCTAGAGAGCTCATGTTCTGGCTCCTACGTCCTCTCCCACCCAGCTCACAGCATTCTCTGTGGCAGTGGCTCTGGCCACACCTAAAGCCACTGGGAGAGGTTAAACCACTGGGGTTTAGGTGTTGTTTGTACCCGGATCTTTCTAGCCACAGGCCCTTTGCATTTACTATTTCCTAGACCTGAATTGCTTTCGCCTCTAGTTCACCATAACTATCTCCTTTACCAAGAGGTTTCCCCTTAACCACTTGGGGGCTGCCTCCATTATTTTATGTCTTAGCACTCTTTCTCTCCCATATATCCCTTATTCAGTCTGTAACTTTTTCGTTGATGCAGTTTTGACTCGCTTAGTCTCTGAAACAAGCTGCTAGAGGTACAATGCCATGCACTTAATGTGGAACCCAGCTTGGAGTGAACACTCATTTTGTAAGAGTTGAATGGATGGAAATATGAAAAAACAAACCATAAGATTTGCATTCAGAAGCATCTGCGTTCTCCATGGCATGTGAGTTGTCTGGAAACCAAGGACCCATGAAGGTCAAAGAACCCACCTCCTCATGGATGAAAGAACGATCGTTCATTTCTAGGAGAGAAGGTGGCTCCTGAAAAAACAGACTTGAGTGCAAGAGGGGTTGTGAAATGGAGCACTGTGTCACTTTTTCAAGACACAGTGACATCATGTGTGTGTAAGTGGTAAATGGATGAGGGGCTGGAGGAGAGAGGCTCAGGCTGCCTCCAACTAGAGAAAGCTGCCAGAAGTCAGTGTATTCCAAAAGGAAATAACAGGATTGAGAAGGAGAATATTAGACTACATAAACTCAAGATATGGTGTTCTTAGTAACTTACTATTCAGTATTAACCTACTGTTTAAACACTGGAAAGCCAACTGCCTAAAGCAGCGGAGAATAGAGGCAGATAAAGGGCGGCAGAGCCCAGTTATCGCGGCAGAGATAAGAGGCTGCGTGCACCTTTTTTGTGCTTGGCTGTTCTTTGTCCTCTAGTCCTACTGATACTGTTTGGTTTAATCTATCTAAGTTTGAAAAGGCAGTTGACTAATTCGTGTTTTATTATCAATAAAAGTCAAATAAATGAATATTGAGACTTTCGGGAAGGAAACCCAAATAATAAAGTCTTCCAAGTCAGCGTTTCCAGGCAGTAACAGCCAAATCAGTGTCACCAATGTGGCCTGCCAGGCAAAAACATGGTGTCACTTAAATTGTAAAATTCACTTTAAAATTTACATATAGTAAAATTCACTTTTTCTGGTGTACAGTTTATTCTTCTTTTGTGAGTTTTGACAAGTTTATAGAGTGACACAACCACCACAACATTCAGGATACAGAACAGTTCCCCTCACCCCAAAGCAAAACTGGATTTTGACATGGACGGGTGTATTGGGGGATAAATTTTAAGTAACGTATTCGATAGAGCATTTTGACTGGCTTTGACTGAAATAAGCAACAAATCCCTACCTCCTCCCCGCTGCTCATCCCCTCGCCCCGTATTGCTTCATCCCATTCATAAATCTGGATGCTTGTATTTGGGGTCTAGGAGGTGAAGCCGTGATGAGTGCAGGGGCTGCAGTGGAAAGAAGAGAAAAGTGGTCAGATACGGGATGGCCTCTGGCCCACAAGACTGATTGGACTAGTCTGAGCCTTCTACAGAGAGCTGGGGTTAGAAGCAGAAACTTCTAGGGGCGTTCAAAAGGGTTTTGTGGGAGACTAAGCACAAGACAAGATAGCTGTGCTCAGGGCCCAAGCAATGACGCAAGGCTCAGGTTCAGAGAGGAGGCACTGTCCTGGGACTGGAGAGATGGAACATTGGGTCCTTTGCAGCCAGATGCCGTGGCACAGCCACTGGTGGTCTCATGGTGAGTGGCAGCAACGTGACCATCTCCAGGAAGCACTGTGGGGATGGAGGCAGTCGGAACACAGAGGCGCAAGGTGAAGGTGGCTGGAAGATTTGGATTCTGGGTACATGCAACGCATGTGCTTGGGATCCCCTACAGATAATAAGTGTGCACTTGGTAATAGGATGGTTAATGAGTGATTGAAACTATGATTTCATGTTTATAGAAGGGCAGCCTGGGTAGTTAAAGAGTTGGCAAATCTCCATTCCACGAACATATAGTAACTTTCCCTCCCACTGTGCTTGGCCCTGGAAGAGGGATATAATGAATATGATGTGACACACAGAACCCACTGAGGGAGACAAAACTAGATGCAGATCATCTCTACACAAATTGTAGAGTTAGAAAAGGTAAGCAGAGGTGGCAAATGGAACACATGGCATTTATTGTTTTTTTTAATTATGTTATTACATAACAAGCATTTATTGAGCACATACTACTTGCTGGTTTTTAGGCTAAGAAAATTTGTATGCATTATCTCAATGGAACCTCAAAGCAGCCCTATGGAGGAAGTGCTATCACTATTGACATTTTTCAAATGAAAAAGATTCAAAGCAGAAAATGATTAAAGAGCTTAATATTGAAATGGTGTAGCTAGAAATGGTATAGCAGCCCCAAGATTAGAATTCAGCCCATCTGACTTTAAAGCCTTTACTAAGAGCAACCAGGAAATAAAGACCATAACAATATCAACAATAATGCAAAAAGAACATTAATGTTTGATTACATTACATGTATTGAACATTTAATTCTCTTGCACTATTTGGAGAGCTGTTTATTCAAAGGAAAATAATACAATCAGTTTCGATTTCTGATACATGAGAAAAAGGAAACAAGGACCAGGATATTTTAGAGAAATAGCATTCAGCTCAGTGTAAGACTTCTTCAACATCTGGAGCTGTTTAGCATTAAAGGTAAAAAAGCACAGACTGGGGGCCCTCTGCCAGGAAGGCTGAACTTTGTTTCAGGTGCATAGTTCAACAGCAGCGCTTCTCCTACTCCCCCAGCTCAGCAATGCTCTGATGCTAATGTTTGAAAGTCTCAATCTCCTTTGCCAGATCCTACTCAAGCTAACGTTGAAATATTGAAACCCTCCCTCTTCTTTCACGTTCTACAGTCACCAGTACTATTTCAGCCACAGTCCTAGCTTTAATTATCATTTGTATACTAACAACTTCCAAATTTGGCATTCCAGCCCAGAAATCATTCAGAGTTCCAGCGCAACCTCTTGGATGCAAGCTATCCGTGCACCTGGGCTAAGGAACACCTAGTCTGGTTTGAGCTAGACGACCATAAAAGAGAGGTGTCTAGAGGAAAAAAGGAACTGATCAGTTTAACTAAGATTTTGAAAATGTACAAAAATGTTAACGACATTTGATGGTGTTTGAACTTGTGGTGCTGACTTGTGTTTTGGACCACCTATAAAGGAGGTAATAATATAAGCATATTATTTGGATTTGAGGAACAATATTTACAATGCCGTAATTATTTCAAAGCTGTGTTCTGGTTTTAAGCTTTTAAAACCAATCTATGGACATTTAAGAAAGACTTAACTGGAGTAACAGAACAGAATGCATATTTACCCATCCCAATGTCAACAAACCAACAAAGTTTGGGATGTAGAAGTGGGGAGGTATGAAAAATGAAAGGATGGACATTTAATATCTCATCTATACAAAATGGAGCCAAGATATGTCCATTTGCTATGGTTAATTAAGTGAGCAATAAAGGTTTAAATGATCTGTTTGAAGTTGTAGAGGTGACCAGAAAAGAAACAGGATTTTATAGAACTATACTGAGAGGTCAAGAAGCAAGAAATAGCTGTGCAAGCTTATTGCATGGAGGAAAGGAGGTAATTTCCAGAATAAGCTGTGGTAGACACTAGTTTCCTCTAGGCAACTGTGTTGCAGCTTTCATGTCTGGTAGTCATATCTCCCCATTGCCACTTACTGGTGTTTTAGGGAAGCTAAGCCCACTAGAGTCCCCAGGAGAACCTCATTGGCTTAAATCCAGATGGCCGTTCCATTAAGTCTCATAATGATTGGTTCAAGCATAAGCAAGTTGCCTGATTTCTAGGGGAGTTTGGAAAGGAAATATTCTTGCTCTCCTGTGAGAGATTTCAGAAAGTATGCATCTGTCCTTCTCTGGTCAGTGGGGTATAAGGATGCTATAGCATGAAGTGCTACAGCTATCTCTACTGTCTTACATCGAGCCAGTCTAGGGATAAAAACAGCACACAAGGAGGTTGAAGTCAGGGAATCTCTGAGAACTGGAACCAAAGTCCTAGTGATATTGTAATCTTCTAGATCAAACTATACCTGAAGTCATAAAAAAACCTCAAACTGGTAGTATAAAGCTTTACATTCAAACCTTGAACTGTTTGGTGATATAAAGCAATACATTTTCTTTTTGCCTACCTAAAACTCTGCTTCTTCTTTTCTCATGGGTTGTAAAATCCCAATTTCTTTCAGGGGTTGCACTGCTTGCAAATAAATGGTGACTCTTCAGCCTCCCTTAGAGCAGCAGATGTGGTCTAAGGGAAAATCCACCTGAAGCACAGAGTGCAGACCACAAATAATGCAGTCCAGAGGAACACGGTAACTCACCTCCACATGTGGGCAGCTGGACCTGAGGCAGTCTGGTTTTGTTCCATCTTCTTCCATTCTCTATTCCGGGATGGGTCTGGATAAGTGGCGTGGAGGAAACAGAGGAGCATGCAAGAGGCAGCCCACAGTCAGGGCTACTGCCCTTCGCACACTCAGGTGATAACAAAGCCCAGCTTTGTGTGAGTTTTACAACTTCCAGTATCTTTCTGATACCAAAGGCAGATAGGGTCATAAAGTACCCTGAAGAGGGAAAATGAAAGAAGGTACAAGGTTGATGTCAATAGAGTCTCTCATGACTGCACCAGTAAATATAATAAATTCCCAAAATTAGAATATAAATTCAAAGAAACACCTTTGACATGAGTTGGATCATTAGCTTTCTAAAAACAAAGCACAGACGTCACCAACATGGAGACTTAAGACATCCTCTGGAAAAGTCTCCCCTCAGAAACAATAAAAGGAGAAATCCCACTTGCTTGGAACTCTGGAGGATAATAGTGACTGGGGAAGGACATTACAAATGCTGAATCAAAGAAAGACAAAGAAAAAGAAAATAAAAGCAACAGCACAACAAAGCAGGAGGTCTACAGCCAGACTGGCCAGTCCTGGTTCCTTTCCCTCACTGTGTCCCTCCCAGCTTATGAGTCACACAGCAGCAGCAGGAGGACTTGGGGACTTCCTGCTGTAGGTGCAGACAGGAGCCACTCCCAGCATATCCAGACACAGGGACCCAAGTCTAAAGAGACTCAGGGCTGAACCCAAGAGGCTGGTGAGCACATGCATAAAAAAAGGCCTCCAGGAAATAAAAGTGATCACTGCAGAACTTTTGGCAAGAGGTGCCCACAGCCAACCAGTCTTTGATTGCCGGATCACCTAAACGAAGTAAACAAGATGTTTTGAACGTTGACCCAGGGTACTCGAATGGGAAGTTACCAGAGACAGAAAAGCCTCACAGAAAAAAAAAAAGAGAGTGAGAAAGAGAAAACTGACTGCTATAGGGCAGGATAGTTCCAAGAAAAGAAAAGTTTAATGTAAAGGTGGGTGCCGAGTGACGGAGAGAAGTTAAACCATCACAGAAGCTGAGAAGAAATTTATGCACACAAACCGAACAGATCAGGATACCCAAAGAAGAAACAGAAGAAAGGAAGCTTTCTCCTGGAAGTTAAACAATTGCCCATAAATTGGCAAACTTAAAAGTTGTCCTTCTACCCAGGGCAAGAATCAGGTGTAAAAGAAACTGAGAAAATCAGACTACTCTAAAGGCCCAGTATGAGCTGGGCTAAATGCCCAAGAAGAGCCTTATCACCTAGCCAATCTACAATAAAACCCTAGGTGAGAGAGAGAAACTAACCTTCAGAGTTAACAAAGAAAAATAATCAGATGCCCAGACATCAGCGAACAATTAAAAGCCATACTAAGAAACAGAAATAAATGGCTCAGTCAAAGGAACAAATAAGAATTTCAGAGGAGATACAGATTTTGGAACAACTGATCAAAGAACTTCAGACAAATTTCCTAAATCAGTTCAAGGGGCTGAAGGAAAATATGGATAGAAATAAACTAAATATGGACATAAAGCTGAAGTATATTAAAAGGATAATGTATAAGCAAAAGAAAAATTAGAAAGTTTAAAAATAACCATAAAAAATTATGCAAAACACAATAATGGAAATTAAAAATACACTAGAGGCACACAACAGCAGATCTGAAAAGGTAAAAGGAGTCAGTGAACTAGAAGACAGTACAATCAAACTCATACAGTCAGAAGAACAGATAGAGCGTAGAAAAGAGTTGAGCAGTGCCTCAGGAACTTGAGTAACAGCATGAAGTTTACAAACAAAAGCATCGTGTAAGTCCCAAAGGGAGAAGAGAAGGGAAAAGGGTCAGAAAGAATATTTGAGAAAATTATGGCCCAAAATTTCCCAACTCTTAATAAAGACATAAATATATATGTCCAAGAAGTTCAACATACACCTGATAGGATAAACCCTAATAGACCTACTGTAAGATACATACTAATAAGAATGCCAAACGCCAAAGATAGAATTCTGAAAACAGCAACAGAAAAGCAATTCATCACATTCAAGGGATCCTCAATAATACTAAGTGCCAATTTCTCATCAGAAACCATGGAGGTGAGAAGGCAGTAGTATGTTGTATTTATGGTTCTGAAAGAAAAACTGCCAGGAAAGTGTTTATCCAGCAAAATTGTCCTTCAAAAATGAGAGAGAGTTTAAAATATTTCACAAACAGAAACTGATTTTTTCGACAAAAGACCTGCCCTACAAGAGTTCCTAAAGGAATTTATTCAATTGGACAGGAAAAGACAAGAGAGTGGCTTGGGAATTGTGGGAGAAAGTGAAGATCTTCAGTAAAAGTATCTAAAAAGGCAAATGCAAAACCTAATATTACTGTATCTCCAATGTATAATGCCACTTTTAAATCCCTACAAGAGTCATAATACAATTGAGCAAGAAAAAGCCATACTTCGTGATAATGGACTCTCAAAATATAAAGAAGCAATGTGGGGAAAAACAACACAAAGAGAGTAAACAGAGGGCTATGGGAGGAGATGATGTGTGAGCTACTGAAGCTAAGTTTTCAAGTTAGTAGATTAGAAATGTAGGTTGTGTAATACAAAACTACAAGGTAACCACAAGGAAAATATTTTAAAAGTATATAGAAACAGAAATGAGAAAGGGATGTCAGATACATAACCAAAGTTCAATTATACAGAAAAGGAGGTTGCAATAAAGGAAAAGAGATTTTAAAAAAAAAAGACATATAAAAGCAAAAGGGAAAAATGGGTGAAGTAAATATTAAAATTTGGGGGCATTAAAATTCCCAATCAAAAGACACAGGTTGGTAGAATGGATTTAAAAAGCATGATTTAACGGCATGTTGTTTACAAGATACTCACCTTAGACCCAAGGACACAAACAGGTCGAAAATGAAAGGATGGAAAAAAGAAATCATGCAAATAGTTACCAATAAAAGATGGGGTGGCTCTACTCATATCAGAAAATTAAGTCAAAAGCTGTTGTAAGAGACAGAGAACGGCACTGTATATTAATAAAACGGTCAATTCATCAAGAAGATATAACAATTACAAATATTTATGCACCTAACCACAATGTCCCAAAATATACAAGGCAAAAACTGGCTAAAGTGTGAAATAGACACCTCTAAAATAATAGTTGGAAACTTCAATAAACTACTCTTATCAATACATAGAACTACTTAGAAGATCAATTAGGAAACAGAGAACTTGAATTATTTTTATAATAAATGAACTAAACCTAACAGACATACACAGAACATTGCACCCCAAAATAGCAGAATGTACATTATTCTCAAATGCACATGGGACACTCTCCAGGGTAGACCACATGTTGGCACACAAAACAAGTCTCAATATATATAAAAAGATTGAAAGTACATGAAGCATCTTTTCTAGCCATAATGGAAGCATACTGGAAATGAATAACAGGTGTGGAATTGGAAAATCCACAAATATATGGAATTTAAAGAGCAGCTCTAGAAACAATCAATGTGTCAAAGAAGAAATCAAAAAGGAAATTGGTCAAAACCTTGAGATGAATGAAAATGAGAACAACATATAAAAAATTGTGGGACAAAGCTGTTCTAAGAGGGAAATTAATGGTCCTAAATGCTTACATTAAAAAAGAAGAAAAAGCTTAAATCAAAGACCTAACTACACACCCAGAGGAACCAAGAAAAGAAAAGCAAACTAATCTCAAAGCAAACAGAAGGAAAGATATTACAAAGATTAGAGCAGAAATAGTGAGCAAGAGAACTGAAAAAATAGATAGCATTAACAAAACCAAAAGTTGGTTCTTTGAAAAGATAAATGAAATTGACAAACTTTCAGTCTAGAGAAGAGATGTCAATATATTAAATCAGAAATGAGAGTAAGGTCATTACTGCTGAACCCACAGAAATGAAAAGGATCATTAGAGGATTCTGTGAACACCAGCATGCTAAAAAAAAAAAAAAATAGACAACCTAGATTGAACAAATTCTTAGAAACAAAGTACCTACACTGACTAAAGAAGAAATAGAAAATCTCAACAGACTATTAACTAGTAAAAAGATTGAATTGGTCATCAAAAACTCTCCTAACAAAGAAAAGTCCAGGGCCAGATGTTTTCACAGGTGAATTTCACCAAACATTCCAAGAAGAACTAATACCAATCCTGCTCAAACTCTAACAAAAAATTTGAAGCAGGAGAAACACTAACTCATTCTATGAGGCCAACATCACATTAATACCAAAGCCATTTAAAGATACCACAAGAATTACCTGCTGGAGATCTGAGTTCGGTTTCTGGACCATGCACACACACACACACACACACACACACACACACACACACACACACACCCCTCCAAAAAAAAAAATAAGATACTATAAGAAAAGAAAATTACAGACTGATACCTTTATGAATATAGATACAAAAATCCAAAACAAAATACCAGTTGAAAATTTTTTTAAAATTAAGCCCCATAATCAAATGGGATTTATATACATATGAATGAGTAGTTCAACATAAGAAAATCAATTAATATAATACACCACATTGACAGAACAGCAAGTAAAAACACATGATCATCTCAATTGATGCAGAAAAGTCATTTGACAAACTCTAGCTTCCTGTCTTGCCAAAAAAAACTTAGAAATGTAGGAATAGAAGGAAACCTTCTCAACATGATAAAGGGCACATATGAAAAAACCTACAGCTAATATCCTATTTAATGGTGAAAGACTGAAAGCTTTCCCATTAAGATCTGGACTAAGACAAGGATGCCAACTGTAACCACTGTTATTCAATATTTTACTGGAAGTTCTTGCCAGGACAATTAGGTAAGGAAAAGAAATAAAGGGCATCCAAATTCTAAAGGAAGAAATAAAACCTTCACTATTGCAGAGGACATGATCTTATATTTAGATAGTCCCCAAAAAATCTACAGCCAAACTACGAGAACTAATAATTGGATTCAGCAAAGTGGCAGGGTACAAGATCAACTTGGGAAAATCAGTAGCGTTTCTATACACTCATAATGAGCAATCTTAGGAAGAAATCAAGAAAAAAAATTGCATTACATTTGCAACTAAGAATCAACTACCTAGGAATAAATTTAACCACTGGTATAAATGACTTATACGTGGATAGCTACAAATCTTTGCTAAAAGAAGTCAAAGAAGACCTGAATAAATGGAAAGACATTCTATGCTTATGGATTGGAAGACCAAATATTGTTGAGATGTCAACTCTACCCAAAATTATTTAGATTCAATACAAATCCCAATCAAAATTCCAATATCTTACTTTGCAGAAATGCAAAAGCCAATTATCAAATTTACTTGGATGTATAAGGTGCCCTGAACAGTCAAAACCATCTTGCAAAAAAAAAATGAAGTGCGAGGACTCACACTTTCTGACTTTAAAACTTATTACAAAGCTATAGTGGCCAAAACAGCACGATACTGACACAAGGATAGATATACAGAACAATGGAACCAAATTGAGAGTTCAGAAATAGATGTTCACATTGATGATGAGTTGATTTTTGACGAGGCTGCCAAGTCTGCTCAATTGGGAAAGAATGGTCTCATCAACAAATGGTACTAAGAAAACTGGATATCCATATACAAAAGAGGACTCCTATCTCACACCATTTACAACATTAATTCAAAATAGATCAAAGATCCAAATATAAGAACCAAGACTACTATAAAACTCCTTAAAAAAACATAGAGAATCATCTTCAAGATCTTGTGTTAGGCAATGGTTTCTTAGACTTTACACCCAAAGCACAAGCAACAACAAAAAATAGACAAATGGAACCTCATCAAAATTAGAAACTTTTGTGCATCAAAGACTTTATCATGAAAGTGAAAAGACAATCTACTTGATGGGAGGAAAGATTTGGAAACCACATCATATTTGACAAGCCTTTAATATCCAGAATATAAAAAGAAGCTCAACAATAAAAAAAGGCAAACAAACTAATTTTAAAATGGGCAGATTACTTAGATGTTTCTCCAAATAGGATATACAAATGACTACAAAGTACATGAAAAAAAAAGCTCAACATCATTAGCAATTACAGAAATGCAAATCAAACCACAATGAGACCACAAATCACACTCACTATAGCAGCTACTATTAAGAAAAAGCAGAAAATGACAAGTATTGGAGAGGATATGGAGAAACAGGAAAACTCATTCATTGCTGGCAGAAATGTAAAATGGTGCAGCAACTGTGGAAGACAGTTTGGAGGTTCCTCAGAAATCCAAGTTTGGAATTATATATGATCTGGCAATCCCATTACTAGGTATATAAACCCAAAAGAATTGAAAGCGGGAATCAGACATATATTTGCACACTGATGATCATACAGCATTGTGTCTATCAACTGACAAACGGATAAACAAAATGTGGTATATACACGCAGTGAAATATTATTCAGTTGTTAAAAGGGATGAAGTTCTGACACATGAGACAACATGAATGAACCTTGAAGGCATCATGCTGATGAAATAAGCCAGACAAAAAAAGGATAAATATAGTATGATATCACTGATAGGAAATAATTAGAATAAGCAAACTCATACAGTCAGAATCTAGAACATAGGTTACTAGGAGGCAGAGAATGGAAAGTTAATGCTTAAATTGTCCAGAGTTTCTTCTTGGGTCAATTGTAAAGTTTTGATAATGGATGGTGGCGTTGGCAGCAAAACATTATGAACATAATTAGCATTAATTATAACATAATTAACAACACTGTGTTATATATCTGAATGTGTTTAGAAGAGGAAATTTTAGGTTGTATATGTTATTAGAATAAAAATTTTAAAAAGAAGAAACACAGGACTGTACAATACAAAGAGTGAACTCTTGTAAATGATGGCCTATAGTTAATATACTATTATAAAATGTTTTAATTAACTATAACAAATACACCACACAAATGCAAGGTATTGATAAGATGGTGGTATATAGGAAGTCTGTATTTCATGCATGTTTTTTTGTAAACCTACTACTTCCCTTATAATAAAAAAATGATGCACTCTTCAGAATTTAGCATCAAATCATTTCAGGAAAAGGTAAGAACACAAGTACTGAGCTCAGGTTTTAGCACCTAGTATTTTTAAACTATTAACAAACTTATTATAGGAATCTGATAAATTAACCTCACCAACTGTCATGGTTAGGGACAGGTGTCAACTTGGCCAAGTTGTGGTACCTGTTCATCTGATTGGGCAAGTGCTGGCCTGTCTGTTGCAATGAGGACATTTCATAGGATTAGGTCATGATCACGTCAGCTACATCCACAGCTGATTCCATTTGTAATCAGCCAAAGGGGAGTGTCTTCTGCAATTAGTGATGCTAAATCCAATCATGGGAAGCCTTTTAAGGAGGACTCAGAGGAGACAGGTGGTATTCCTGCTTTGGCTGGTGAGCCTCTCCTGTGGAGTTCATTCAGGCCATCCATTGGAGTCGTCGGCTTCGCAGCCTGCCCTGTGGATTTTGGACTCTGCATTCCTACGGTCACGTGAGACACTTTCATAAATTTTATATTTGCAAGTGTTCCCTGTTGATTCTGTTTCTCTAGAGAACCCTAACTAATACATCTTGGTACCGGGAGTGGTTCTTAAGGAACAGAATCTTAAAAATGGGTTTTTATGAATGGTTTTCTACTCTGACTCGGCTCAGAGACACTAAGGACTCTGATTCCCGTAATCAGAATGACACTCCCAATCCATGGACTGAGTTGGCAAAGGAGATAGTCAAAATATCATCATTCGAGTCTCCTAATGCTTCGCTTGTACGAAGCCAGACTCTGGGGGATAATGTTTTTGACACCTTTACAGAGTTTTGTAGAAATGAGAGTTATAGAGATGTTGGTTGGTTGTTGTTAGATACACTGTCTACATTAAAGGGTGAAAGGGATGGGCTTAAGGCTTCAAACAAGAAGCTTAAGTGCCGTCTGAAAGATGTAGAGGTTTCTATGAGTATCCTGAAGGAAAATTTTATTTCCTGTAGCCGTAGACTTGAGATCTCTGAAAATCAGACTCAGAATCTTATTGTTAGAGTAGCAACTTTACAACGTAAACTGAAATCTCAGTCTTGCATGGTGTCTGCCGTTAAAGTGAGGGCATTGATTGGAAAGGAGTGGGACCCTGAAAAATGGGATGGTGACATATGGATTGATAATGATGTTGGGGGTGAGGTTGAAACCCTAGACCATGCTGAGCCTTCTTTAGATAACCCTGTAATAGTCTGCCCTGAGGACATAGCCGCCCCACCTCCAGCCTGCCTTGAGGAATTGGCCACCCAACCTCCTCCTGAAGGGATTAGCCCTAGAGTTATTAATCCTGTTTCACCAGATGAAACTGCAAATGAAAGCCCTGAAGCAAATGGCTTGGAAGATATTTCTAATTCTTTTCATGACCCACCCCCACCACCCCTCATTTCTTCTAGACCTATAACTAGACTAAAGTCCCAACAGGCCCCTAAAGGTGAGGTACAAAGTATCACACATGAGGAGGTACGTTATACTCCAAAAGAACTGTGTGAGTTTTCCAATTTATATAGACAGAAATCAGGGGAATATGTGTGGCAATGGATTTTAAGAGTGTGGGATAATGGTGGGAGGAATATAAGGCTGGATCAGGCTGAATTTATTGATATGGGCCCACTAAGCAGAGATTCTGCATTCAATGTTATAGCTAGAGCAGTTAGAAAAGGTGTTAACAGCTTGTTTGGGTGGTTGGTTGAAACATGGATCAAAAGGTGGCCAACATTACCTGAGGTTGAAATGCCAGAACTGCCCTGGTATAATGTAGATGAGGGGATCCAGAGGCTTAGAGAGATTGGGATGTTAGAGTGGATTTATCATGCAAAGCCTGCTCTTACACCCCAGGAATGTCCAGAGGATGCACCTTTTACCAGAACAGTGAGAAATAAATTTGTGAGACTAGCACCATCATCCCTCAAGAGCTCTGTGGTTGCACTTCTCTGTAGGTCAGATATTACTGTAGGAACTGCTGTCACTGAGCTGGAATCCTTAAACACAATGGGGATGACAGGATCCCGAGTTGGCAGAAGCCAGGTGGCAGCACTTAATCACCAAAGACAGGGTAGACGTGGGTATTATAATAGACAACAAACTCAAAGGAGGCATCAAAATTATATGACACGCAGAGATTTGTGGCATTGGCTAGTAAATCATGGGGTGCCTAGAAATACAATAGAAGGGCAATCTACAAAATTCTTGTTGGAGCTGTATAAACAAAAGAGTTCTAGGTCAAGGGAACAGAAGTCTAACCTGAATTACAAAAACACAGAGTCACGGCCCCTTAACCAATTTCCAGACTTGAAACAGTTTACAGACCCTGAGCCCCTTGAATGAAGGGGAGGCCAGGTCCCTATGGGGGAGAAACCTGTTACACTGCCACAAATTTATACTGTTGACATTCCTCTAAGTCTTCCCCAAGGAGACCGACGGCCTTTTACCAGGGTAACTGTGCATTGGGGAAAAGGAAATGATCAGATATTTCGGGGATTATTAGACACTGGTTCAGAAGTGACATTAATTCCAGGGGACCCAAAACGTCACTCTGGACCACCAGTCAGAGTGGGGGCTTATGGAGGCCAGGTGATCAATGGAGTTTTAGCTCAGGTCCGTCTCACAGTGGGTCCAGTGGGCCCCCGGACCCATCCTGTAGTTATTTCCCCAGTTCCAGAATGTATAATTGGCATAGACATACTGAGCAACTGGCAGAATCCCCACGTTGGTTCTCTAACTCGTGCAGTGAGGGCTATTATGGTGGGAAAGGCCAAGTGGAAGCCACTAGAACTGCCCCTACCAAGCAAAATAGTAAATCAAAAGCAATACCGTATTCCTGGAGGGATTGCAGAGATTACTGCCACTCTTAAGGACTTGAAAGATGCAGGGGTGGTGATTCCCACCACATCCCCTTTCAACTCTCCTATTTGACCTGTGCAGAAAACAGATGGGTCTTGGAGAATGACAGTGGATTATTGTAAACTCAACCAGGTGGTAACTCCAATTGCAGCTGCTGTTCCAGATGTAGTATCATTGCTTGAGCAAATCAATATATCCCCTGGTACCTGGTATGCAGCTATTGATCTGGCAAATGCTTTTTTCTCAATAGCTATTAGTAAGGACCACCAGAAGCAGTTTGCTTTCAACTGGCAAGGTCAGCAATATACTTTCACTGTCCTACCTCAGGGGTATATCAACTCTCCAGCCGTATGTCACAATCTTGTTCGCAGAGACCTTGATCGTTTCTCCCTCCCACAAGACATCACACTGGTCCATTATATTGATGATATCATGTTGATTGGACCTAGTGAGCAAGAAGTAGCAACTACTCTAGATTTACTGGTAAGGCATTTGCGTGTCAGAGGATGGGAGATAAATCCAACAAAAATACAGGGGCCTTCCACCTCAGTAAAATTTTTAGGTGTCCAGTGGTGTGGGGCATGTCGAGATATCCCTTCTAAGGTGAAGGATAAATTGCTGCATCTGGCCCCTCCCACATCCAAAAAAGAGGCACAACGCCTAGTTGGCCTTTTTGGATTTTGGCGACAACATATTCCTCATTTGGGTGTGCTACTCCGGCCCATTTATCGAGTGACCAGAAAAGCTGCTAATTTTGAGTGGGGACCTGAACAGGAGGAGGCTCTGCGACAGGTCCAGGCTGCTGTGCAAGCTGCTCTGCCACTTGGGCCATATGATCCAGCAGATCCAATGGTGCTGGAAGTGTCAGTGGCAAATAGAGATGCTGTCTGGAGCCTTTGGCAGGCCCCTATAGGAGAATCACAACGCAGACCCTTAGGATTTTGGAGCAAAGCCTTACCATCTGCTGCAGATAACTACTCTCCTTTTGAGAAACAGCTTTTGGCCTGCTACTGGGCCTTAGTAGAGACTGAACGCTTAACCATGGGCCACCAAGTTACCATGAGACCTGAGTTGCCTATCATGAGTTGGGTGTTGTCTGACCCACCAAGCCATAAAGTTGGGCGTGCACAGCAGCACTCTATTGTAAAGTGGAAATGGTATATACGAGATAGAGCCAGAGCAGGTCCTGAAGGCACAAGTAAGTTACATGAAGAAGTGGCACAGATGCCCATGGTTTCCACTCCTGCTGCCACATTACCTTCTCTTTCCCAGACCAGAGCTATGGCCTCTTGGGGTGTTCCTTACAGTGAATTGACTGAGGAAGAGAAAACTCGGGCCTGGTTTACAGATGGTTCAGCACGATATGCAGGTACCACCCGAAAGTGGACAGCTGTAGCATTACAACCCCTTTCTGGGGTGTCCTTGAAGGACAGTGGTGAGGGGAAATCCTCCCAGTGGGCAGAACTTCGAGCAGTGCACCTGGTTGTTCATTTTGCTTGGAAGGAAAACTGGCCAGAGGTGCGTTTGTATACTGACTCATGGGCTGTTGCTAATGGTTTGGCTGGATGGTCAGGGATTGGAAAGACCATAATTGGAAAATTGGTGACAAAGAGGTCTGGGGAAGAAGTATGTGGATAGACCTTTCTGAGTGGGCTAAAAACATGAAGATATTTGTGTCCCATGTGAATGCACACCAGAGGGTGACTTCAGCAGAGGAAGATTTTAATAATCAAGTGGATAAGATGACCCGTTCTATGGATACCAGTCAGCCTCTTTCCTCAGCAACTCCTGTTATTGCCCAATGGGCTCATGAACAAAGTGGTCATGGTGGTAGGGATGGAGGTTATGCATGGGCTCAGCAACATGGGCTTCCACTCACCAAGGCTGACCTGGCTACAGCCACTGCTGAGTGCCCAATCTGCCAGCAGCAGAGACCCACACTCAGCCCCCGATATGGCACCATTCCCCGAGGTGACCAGCCAGCTACATGGTGGCAGGTTGATTACATTGGACCACTCCCTTCATGGAAGGGGCAGCGATTTGTTCTAACTGGAATAGAAACATACTCTGGATATGGGTTTGCTTTCCCTGCACGCAATGCTTCTGCCAAAACTACTATCCGTGGGCTTACAGAATGCCTTATCCATCGTCATGGTATTCCACATAGCATTGCTTCAGATCAAGGAACACACTTCACAGCAAATGAAGTGCGAGAATGGGCACATGCTCATGGAATTCTCTGGTCTTACCATGTTCCCCATCATCCAGAAGCAGCTGGATTGATAGAACGGTGGAATGGCCTTTTGAAAACTCAATTACGGTGCCAACTAGGTGGCAAAAACTTGAAAGGCTGGGGTAATGTTCTCCAGGAAGCTGTGTATGCTCTGAATCAGCGTCCGCTGTATGGTGCTGTTTCTCCCATAGCCAGGATCCATGGGTCCAGGAACCAAGGGGTGGAAATGGGTGTGGTGCCACTCACTATTACTCCTAGTGATCCACTAGGAAAATTTTTGCTTCCTGTCCCTGCTACCCTGAGTTCTGCTGGTCTACAGGTTTTAGTTCCAAAACAGGGTGTGCTTTCTCCAGGAGAAACAACAGTGATACCACTGAACTGGAAGTTAAGTTTGCCACCTGGCCACTTTGGGCTACTTACGCCTCTGGATCAACACACCAAGAAGGGGATTACATTATTGTCTGGGGTAATTGACCCTGACTATCAGAAGGAAGTAGGACTGCAACTACATAATGGAGGTAAAGAAGAGTTTTCTTGGAATATAGGAGATCCCCTGGGGCGTCTATTAGTACTACCATGCCCTGTGATTAAAATCAATGGAAAACTGCAACAACACAATCCAGGCAGGACCACTAATGGCTCTGAGACTTCAGGAATGAAGGTTTGGGTCACCCCACCAGGCAAAGAACCACGGCCAGCTGAAGTGCTTGCTGAGGGGAAAGGGAACATGGAATGGGTAGTGGAAGAAGGTAGTGATAAATATGAACTTCGACCATGTGATCAGTTACAGAAACGAGGACTGTAATGCTGTTTTGTTTGTGTTATACTATTTAAGTTGTAAGATATCAAGTTTAAGAATGAATGTTGCCCAAGGATTTGCACCCTATTCTGGAGAGATTTAATGTGTTTCCAGTTATATGCTGGACAGTTGAGTATTGTCAGGTAAAAGAAAAAATGTGTGCTTATTTGTTTTCATTTGGAAATTAAGTATGGTCTAAGGTGATATATATATATATATATATATATATATATACCAAGTTGACAAGGGGTGGACTGTCATGGTTAGGGACAGGTGTCAACTTGGCCAAGTTGTGGTACCTGTTCATCTGATTGGGCAAGTGCTGGCCTGTCTGTTGCAATGAGGACATTTCATAGGATTAGGTCATGATCACGTCAGCTACATCCACAGCTGATTCCATTTGTAATCAGCCAAAGGGGAGTGTCTTCTGCAATTAGTGATGCTAAATCCAATCATGGGAAGCCTTTTAAGGAGGACTCAGAGGAGACAGGTGGCATTCCTGCTTTGGCTGGTGAGCCTCTCCTGTGGAGTTCATCCAGGCCATCCATTGGAGTCGTCGGCTTCGCAGCCTACCCTGTGGATTTTGGACTCTGCATTCCTACGGTCACGTGAGACACTTTCATAAATTTTATATTTGCAAGTGTTCCCTGTTGATTCTGTTTCTCTAGAGAACCCTAACTAATACACCAACCAATATTAAATTAAAAATTATAATCATGAATATACATAATAAAGTATTAATATCATATGAAGTTGTCCAGATTTATTCAGTGCATACTAACTACCACCTACTGTGTGCTAGGTAATGTGCCAGGAACTGTGAATACAAGAGTAAACCTGACATTGACCTTACCCTCAATCATGGACAGTCTAATAACAAACACAAATAATAGTTTAATAAAATATTTGATCCCTAAATTTAAAAAAAAAAGGGATGGACTACGGTGGTTCAGCAGGCAGCGGTCTCACCTGCCATGCTGGAGACCCGGGTTCGATTCCCAGTGCCTGCCCATGCAAAATAAATAAATAAATAAAACCAATAGATTTGTTATTTCTTATTAGTAAAATATTTTCTGTTAAAAAATAATGACCTTAGAAACAGAACAAAATCAAACAAGAAGCTTAGTATTTAGCTGGTGAATAAACTAAACTGGAAATTTGATGACCCTTCTCTCATCCTTATTTTATAGCCAAAAAAAAAAAAAAAGAATGAAATAGATTGACAAGATCAATGGTTTTTAAATTTTTGGACAGCTATTTAATGGAATTACCAGGATGGACAGGATTCCAGTATAAGATTCACACTAATTCATCAACAGATTAATTATTTTGCCTGCATTTGTCCCACGCAGTTTAAGACAAAGATGTCTTAAAAGGTAAAAAGCAACGTTTGGCCATTCCAGCCCCTGACAATTTTCCACTCAAATCCCCACAATATCTATGTCATGACTTCTCCAAAACTCAAACTTATTTCCATCCTCCCATACTGCCTTCTGCAGAAGGACTAATCAAATCAAGGGGCTATGGAAACTTTTTCAACATTACTTTTCCTCTACTCTCTTCCTCCTCCCCCTTCTTCTAATAATACAATAGTAATAATAATAGTGAAAAGAAAATGACAACTCTTCATCTTGCCCCTCAGAGATAACACCCGTGCTTTTCTGGGGCTTTTACTTTTTTTTTTTTAAAAGAATGAACCCTTTAAAATTCCCAAGCAGCTTAAGGACAGTTATAGGCTCTTAATTAACCTGTGACTCGCCAGCACCTAGGACAGCATCTGGTGCACAGACAAGACTTGATTGCTAGTCTAAGAATGAGTTAATGAACTCATGAGGTCATCAAAGCCCCTCGAAGACAAATATTTCACATCCTGCTATTACGAAAACACCCAGCTTGAGAGTCCCTGTGCATGATGGACCCATAAGAAACCAATATTCTAAAGCTATTTCTTTCATGTGCTTACCAAAAATATAAAGAGAAATACAACAATTTAAATAGCATGGGCAAGTCTGCTCTCTGTTCCATTCAGTGACTATATGCCCTACTATAAGTATGAGATGGAAGGAATAAATTTCATTTCCCTATTTGCTCTCAGTTTTCTTGTTCATTTCAGTAAATAAGAAACTCACTGTTCTAACAGTTATTTTCATGTTGAGACAGATACATTTTTCATATAACGTCTCCTATAAACAAACAAGCAACATCATCTGACCCTCAATTAGAAAAGCAACAATCTATTCTAATCTGGAGAATAAATAGGCTGAGTTGTATTTATTCTGAGATATTATGATGGTTTCCAATGTTGTCCTTTTAGAAGAACCTATTGATTTTCTTACTCTCATATTTAACCCTATGTTATTTTTGCCTCTCAAACTAACTTTAGAGACCAAGTCTAAGATGCATCTGCACTGTAAATCTCTGCAGAGCTGGGGAAGAGTGACTTGCTGAGTGTAAGTGTGTGTGAGCATATGAGTATGTGCGTGGGGGTTGATTTGATGGGAACGACTATATTTGAGCAGAATGGAAACTCATCTTACATCATCGAATTTCACATTTTGCCACTTTCCTCGACCATTGGTAGTTTAGAAAATATGTTTTGCAGCAATTGCAGACATCCTTGCTCCAGGAGAATTACTTTTTCTTTGAATTGGGCAAAAAGTTCATTCCCAACAGAAAAAGGATATTAGAATAAGGGGTAAGAAGAGTTGAGAAATAAGTCCATGGTACAGTGGCTACCCGAGTAAGGTGGATTCAGAGAGACAGAACCATGGTGATAAACACGTGGAGAGAACCTGCGCATGCCATTATTCATGGGACTAGAAGCCATGCAGACTACCCAAGTTGCTATGTAACACTGGGCAAAGTGTTCCCTCTCTATAGTATTCATTTTTAAAATGGACATATTCACGATCCCTAACCCATAGATTGCAATAAAGATTAACTGAGGTAACTCGTGTAAAATGATTAGCACATTATCAGGCACACAAACTCACTCAGTAAACATTGGTATTATCATCACTTCTTCTTTCATAAAAGAAGGGGCGGGCAGATAGTGCAAGGGTGCTTCAGTGGTAGAATTCTCGCCTGCCATATGGGAGACCCGGGTTCGATTCCTAGCCTGAGTACTCCCCCCACAACAACAAAAAAATTCAGCAAATGGTGCTGCAATAATGGGATACTCATATGGAGAAAGAATGAAATGTGATCCCCACTACACAGCATACAAAAAAAAAAAAAGAAGGGGTAGGATTAGGTAGTCCCTCCCAGTTTTGATATTTAAGCATAGCCTGACTAATAGAAATATGCAAGTCATATGTGTAATTTTAAATTTTCTCATAGCCACATTTTAAAAAGTAAAAAGCAGATGAAATTAATTTTAATATATTTTATTTAATACTATACAGACAAAAGATGATCATTTCAGTATGTAATCAATACAAAAAATCGTTCAAATGTTGCAATTTTTTCCTCTACCAAATCTTTGAGGTAAAATATGTATTACACTTACAGCACATCTTAGTTTGGACTAGCTGCCCTTCAAGTGCCCAATGGCCACATGTGGCTAGTGGCTACCATGTTGAACAGCATAGTTCTAGAATAACAATGAGTTTAGTTTTAAACTTACTCAATTGCTTTGGCTGAAGAACATCCGAAAAACAGTGTCACAAAAGCACTTGCAAGATAAGCATTGAAGTCTTGGATGAGAGATGGGGGCTAGAAATGGAGATGTAATTACATTATCAATATCATTAAACCATGACCACCATCAAGTCTGAAATCCTTCCTTTGGGCCATCTTTGGGTTAAGGCATTATTTCCACAAAGGAATTCCAAGAAAATACATCCCCTTTAAAGGATGGTTGCTACCAACGTTTGGTTTTCACTATAGGTCAATGAGAGAGCAAGAGAAATTACATTATGCTTGCGTTCTCAACTAAAGCCCAGTTACTAATGATTGTGGTTCTGTTAATAACTCTAGTTATAAGGTAATGAGCTAGAGGAATTGTAATGGTCATTAAAATAATGAGGAATGTAAGGATAAATTTATGCTACTGGTTCGACTGGAAAGACATTTAAAATGAATTTTGTGACTCCAAAGAAGCAAAGCCTGAGGTGGATGGTTGGAGTGTCGGAGGTGCATCTGGCCTGTTAAGAAAAGATTGGCTTAGCTGTTAATCTAAGAATCCCAAAATTCCCTCAGTAGACTTGCCATGGAGGAAAGGAAAGAACAATAGATAGAATCCCTTAGAATTGCAGGGCAAGAATCGATAAGATATTGAAACTCTCACAGGTGACAATTTGGTTGGATAGGAGAGAACCCATAGAAATTACATTATTTTCAAGCTGTACACTGCAATTCTTCTTGCATCCATATCTGACTCATAGACTGAGTGGATGTAGGACTGTATCTGTGAGAATGATGATATAATACAGTTACATCTTTGAATCATTTTACGTTATCTTTTGATGAGTATTATGAACTCAGATTTAAATTGCATCACACTTGGGCTTGGATGTCGGCTGTCCTGTGCAATTTGGAGCCTAACCTCTCTAAACCTCCACTTATCTGAGAAATGGAAACATTATTCTTGGGAGTTTTGTAAGTTTTAAGTGAGTTGAGGTATACAAACTGCTAGGCTCAGTGCCAGACACCTCATTATTATCACTTGTTTCAACTCTCTTTCTCTGCAGATTTAACTTTGCAAAAGGCAACAGTCTTTAATTTAGCAGATCATAAACAAGACTAAGCATTTGGAGGATTCCATACATTTTGCTCCACATGTTATTATGCACTTAATTATTTGGGGTAGTTACGCGAAAAATCAATAAAAATCCAATAAGGAAGGCAACTTTAAAAAGTATTGTTACCATGCTTCAAACATTAATATAGATGGGAAAATTTTATTCTTCCTTCATAATGAGAATCTTTAGGGTAGCATTGGGGACCAACTGTGACACAATAGAATCTTCTGGGAAAAGGAATTAATAGAAGGAAATAAAGTCCAGGGACTTATTCAAGAGAGATTAGTTATTAAAATATAAAAATACTGCCTTACTTATCAGATAGTTCCTGGCTCTGAGAGGCTGCTCAGCCTCCCCTCACTGGATCTCAGATTCATAATCTAGGAAATGAAGGGATTGTACTAAGATCCCTGATTTCCTCTGCTTCTTAAATTTTAGGATTCTATGTCTATATAGAATCAGGTTCAAATGATTCTATTTGCATATGTGGCAAAATTAAAATTATAAATTTTTGAGGGGGCCGCTCCTACCCTGGAAGAAGGGGTATCCCTACAATTCTTAGGATTGTAAAATGCAGGCTCGAGAAGAAATAGGTGAGGGAAACACAAAGGGGTGAGGATTTGGGGAGATATTGAGAAGGCAGAGAAACTGGAAGGGAGCTCCTGCTGTTTGAGAGATTGGTGAACAAAAGCAAGAAAAGAGAGAGTTTTTAGTTGTTCCTGAAGATTTTGTTTCCTCTTCACATTGTTGAGACTATTTGCAAAGGATATGAGTTATTTTGAAATTACTTCAAAATGAGTTATTTTGAAATTTGAAATTTCATCAAAAGAGTGTGCTCTTTTGATGAAAACACTCTTCCTAAACCAATCAGGTGACATTATCAGTGTTCTCACACGTGATGGTTAATTTTATGTGTCAACTTGGCAAGGCTAATGGAGCCCAGGTATTTGGTCAAGCACGAACCTAGATGTTCTTGTAAAGAAACTTTGGAAAATGGATCAACATCTATAATTGGTTAACTTTAGGTAAAGAAGATTGTCCTTGATAATGTGGGTGTGCAGTTGCATGCCTTCAGAGCAAAAAATGAGGTTTCCTGGAGAAGAAGAAATTCTGCCTCAAGACTGCAACTTCAATTCCTGCCAAGTTTTCAGCCTGCCTGCCTGCCCCACAGATTCCGGACTTGTCAGACCCCACAACCACATGAGTCAATTTCTTAAAATAAACCTCTAATGTAGAGAGATAGGGATGGATAAATATAGATATAGATATATCCTATTGGCTCTGCTTCTCTGAAAACCCTGACTGATGCACCATACTTTGCAGAGATTCCATTCAGTCACACAGTGGAGTTTACACTCTGTAGGATTGTTATACCTCTTCCCTGCCCACCCCCCAACCCAACCTAAGGTAATAATTTACATGGGATTATTGAATGTAATCAGAGGTGTCTATTTGACACCTTTTACCTGGGAAAATCCAAGATGACAGATTTTTAAGAATTTCTTTTCTTAATAGACCTAGAAAGTTTCTTTACCTGTACCTATAACCTACACACACAGGTATAGCAAAGGATAGACTCTGTTTTTCACTTTTCTAAGACTTAACTCCTCTCCCATTCTTTTCCTTTTGTGTCCTAACTCTTCCTCACGGTTTTGAATTGAAACAGGAAAATAATTGATCAGAGATTTCTTCCCACTTTCTTTTCCTTTTCTAGCCTGGCTAACTCGAGGCCAATTTTCAAGCACAGTTTAGGCATTATCTCCACAAAAAGCTTACTTGATCTCTGTCTTTGCCCTCATAACACCTTGTGTTGAACCCATCATAGTTCTCATGAAACTGTGTTGAAATGACCCATTGCAATGGCCACCTCCCCTCAGAGTAAGTGCTACCTCTCACTCACCTCCTTTCCCACAACGTCCGGCACAGCAGCGAGCACAGAGCAGGCCCCCATCACGCGTTTATTATACAGAACCACCTGATGAACAGCTCATTTTTATGTAGTTCTTAGATGCCCTTATGGTCCATTTTCCTTAACTGAAGCCCAGAGGGGTGGGGAAAATAGGGAAAGTCCCTTTCTAGGTTCCCATGGGAACAGAAACAAGTGCAGCAACCACTAGAGAAGAAATGAATACACTAAAAATATCATTTTTCAAAGTAAGAGAATATCACCACTTTACTCACATTTACCTACTGTCCTTTCTCTCATTTGGAGGATGCTTTAAACAGCTTATTAAATCATGGCTCTTAGTTACTCACAAAGCTTACTCTCCCAGGGCCTGCATCTGTCTATGATCCCCTTCCTTTCTTCATTTATTCATGCCGAAGCCGAGAACAGTGTGCCAAACCTCAGAGTGGGCTCACTAGCATGGCATGTGAAGAGAGCCAGAGGAGCCCCTGCCCTCGTGGAGATCATAGTCTAGCAGTAGAAGCAGACCCTTGCAGAAGCAAGCAAACCAATCAGTGCATTCTTACAAATTGCACCAGTGACATGCAGGAGATGAGCAAGATGCTATGATGGGAACTATGAGAGAGGTCACTGGGATGGGCTTCTCTCAGGGAAGGACACTTATGCTAAGACCTAGAGGAAAAGGAGAGACGGTGGGAGAACTGTTCGGAGAGAAAGAAATTGTAGGTGCAGAGCGCCTAAGGCAGAGAGAGGCGCAGTATTTGAGGAATGGAAAGAAGGCCTATATGACCATTATAGAGTTAAACAGAGGGAGATTGACTACTTATGGTACAGAGGCGTTTAGACTTTCCTCAAAGTGCAATGGGAAGCCACTGAAGTGTTTAAGCAGGGTGTGAGTGATATGATATACATTTGCAAAGATCACTGTCATTGCCGCATGGAGAACAGATTTGAGGGGGTGAATTTTTTTGAACAATGTGAATGCCAGGTATGAGATTTTCAAGAAGTTAAAGCGAGAGCTGATAGTGGTTTAGATAAGAATAGTGGGAGTAGAGATGGGCAGAGTAGCTGCGCTTTAAAAATATTTTGAAAGTAGAAATGCCAGGAGTCATCTGATTTCTCTGCTAAAAACCTTTTGATGGCATCTCCTGTCATTCAGAGCGTAAGGCACAGGCCCTGCAGTCTCCCTGTCCCTCACCTCTCTGCCCTCCCTCACTGCGCTCCCACAGTCACTCTTTTCCGCCCGCACTCATATCTTTGTTGCTCCTTGAACACACAAGCTACGCTCTCGGCTAAGAGTCTTTGATCTTCTGTTCCCTCTGCCTGGACTGTCTCCAGGAAAGCTAGAGATCCTCATGGTTCACCCCCTCGACTCTTCTAATCTTCCAACAAATGTATCTCAACAAGTTCCTCCACGACCATGTTCTTTAAAATGACATGTCCCCAGCCCAGCAGCCCCCATAATCCTTCCTGCATTACTATTCTTCTTAGGGCATTTTAACATGTTGTGTCATTTAGGTTTTTTTATTTTGGTTATTGTCTGAGTTCTTATAAGAAAATGAGGGAGCTTCGTGATAGCCCAAGAATGTGGGACAGAGCTTGAGACAAGGGAGGCTCAACAAGTTTTGATGAATGAGTGTAGAGAGTCAGGGAAGGAATGAAAGCCGAAGCCATGTCAAAGGTATGAACAATTATGTTATGCTTTGTCATGGGATGGGAAATACTTGCGGAGAAATAATTTTGACAAGATGAGAAATCAAGAATGTGGTTTTGGACACAGTGACTTTGAGGAACCTGCGAGAGACCTAGGTAGAAGAGCTAAAGAGATGGTTCAATTCGTGGACCTACCACTTTCTGAAGCAACCTCCACCATGCTCCATGGGGAGCCCTATACCCTATCTTCTTCCCTTGTTCCCTAAGAATACTTCCTGCATTTCTTTACAGTTTAGTCATTACCAACCACTCATCATCTGGCTTCTGAATCCCCTGGAAACAAAAGCAGTGACTTTACACAAAATAAAAGCCTTTTATTCATTTCTCTCAACCCGTCTTTCCACACTACTCACCTACTTGTAATTATCTGAATCATCTCCTGGGCTAACAAATCCAGGCCAAACACATGCTCCTCTCCACATCTTGCTCAGGCCTTTCCTTCCTAAATAGACACATCTCATTCCTCTACATTTTCTTTTATAATTAAACATGAGATTTAAGCTGCAGAGACATGGGGCAAAACAGCAGCTTTCCTTTGGACTAATGAGGCTGCTTGAATGTCTTTGGTGAATAAAATAAGCACCAGCATTTTGTGGCAGAGACATGAACTAATAAAAATACATTCTTAATTGTTCCCTTAACACTTTCATCCTGATCCTAAAGCATCCTGCTCCATGCTGGCCTGTTGGAACTATTTTACTCTTCTGTTTGAATGACATAGAGTTGAGAGGATTAAATGGGGTAATATATGCAAAACAATTAGGACAGTGCCCGACATCTAACAGATGTTCGATAAATATTAACTGTCCAGAACTGTAAAAGCCTTCTCCTCCTGCCTCTCATTTGTTTAGACCTCAATCACCCAGAAGGCTCCCAAAGGCTGCTCAAAATCAGAGTGAAAGCTTCCCTTTGCTGAAAGAGTTTCATTGTCACTTTCCACCTACGTGCCTATTGGTATTCAGGTGTTTTCAACCAAAGACCCTTTAAAAGGGATGAACTTGGTTTTTACCAAGCATTGAAGAATTACGTTGAATAAAATAGGGTGTTTAGTATGATAGGAATTATGGAATTAGTGTTTGTTGTGGTTTCTCAACTTCAAGTAAACAGTAATAAGTACAGTGTGATGATGTGGGCCCTAAAAAAGAAAGAGATCCATTTATCCAATTCTTTCATTTTCATTTTCTTATAGGAAATTAAGGGCTGGAAATAGAGAAGCAATTTGCCTAAGGTTATGTAGTGAATTTGAGGCAGCGTTTTTAATTCCCTGTTCCTTGCCCTTCAGACTTCATCTCCTCACTGTCGGGATCTTCCACTTGGTACAGCTACAGCCGAATCTTATCGCTGGAGTTGCATTCCAGGCCGGTGTCCTCCGGCTGTGGAAAATCCAAGACACAAACAGTACCCTTCACTCATGCTGATTTCTCAGGGCACAGAGGGGGCCAGAAACCAGTGCAAAGTTCCTTGCTGGTCCCAGCTCCTTGGGTTAGTCGAGACTGGACTTAAACTAAATGCCGGTTCACAGAATCAAGAACAAGCCAAGGACGGGGGAGGCCTGGGAAAGGGGACATCATACTTCTTTAAGGCAAAGACTATTTTTGTAATCTGGCATTACTCGATGAATATTTGATGAATAAATGAATAAATTCTAAGCATTGTTCTGGCATTACCCTTAGAGAATTACATCTGTACCATATTGAAACGTATACAGAGATCCTAAACTCCTATAGAGCGTCAGGTAGTTACGTTAAACTGTCAATGCAAGAACCAGACAAAAAGAAGAGCTAAAAACCAAATTTGACCAAAAGCTGTTTTCCAAATAAATGTATCTAAGGGACTCATTTTACAGCTTATTTATTTTATCTAATGCAATTTCCTAGTTCTGGGATAGTTAAAAGTCTTCTTATTTTGACAATTTCTGGACAGAATGTACACGGTCCCTGCAGTCATGGAGGGGAGGTAGATAGCACATAAATGTATCACTGTAACTGTGGTTAGTAGTATGGAATAGGGACGACTAAAGGCCCATGGCCTAATTAACAAAGATCTAGGTTTCAGAACATGGAAGATAATGATCTGTTGCAATTTATACTCTTCTCCACATTTCAGTTCTGAGTTCAGTTCTCACTGCCCCTATTTCAAGACCATAGCAAGAAGTCTCCTACTGTCTCCACAGTCCAGCTGACTTTTAAGTGACCTTCTCTTAGGGACTCAGCTTCCCTTCAGAGCAGGGATGGAATTAGACAAAAGGAAACTAGGTTTCATTTAGTCGTAAAATATTTATGGAGTCTCTCCTAAGCGTCAGGCACATTGTTAGAGCTATGGACACAGTGGATGGACAAATGGACCGGATTTCTGCTCTTCTGGTGTTTACAGTCTTATAGGAGAGGTGGACAGTAGTCACATGACCACACTAATACAGGTCTCATTACAAATAAGTGCCAAGAAGTACAGAAACCCCTGCGAGAAAATAATTCCAAGTAGGGTGATTGGAAGTCTTTTCAAAGGATTACAATTCAAATTAAGATTTAAAGAATGTGTAATAGTTAACAAAACAGACAGAGGTGACATCCCAGTAGAGATAATGGAATAACACTGTCACCAGGCCAGGTTGCTCCTGGCAAATCATTTGACCTGATGACTTAAATTGTGAATTACAAGGGACCTGAATATTCCAGAGCAATCAGATAAACGGTTATGGCCAGTGCACTGAATCCATCCTGCTGCCTGAATAGCTCATGAGAAAAAATTAGTTTTTACTTTTTAAATGATTGGGGAAAAAAATCAAAAGAAAAATAATATTTGGGGACACATGAAGAGTATATGAAATTCACATTTCAGTGTCTATAAATAAAGTTTCACTGGAATGCAACTGCACTCATTTATTTACATGCAGTCTATGGCTGTTTTCTTGCTACAGTAGCAGAATTGAGTAGTTACAGCAGAGGCTATACAGCCAGAAAAGCCTAAAATATTTGCTATCTGGCCCTTTACAGGAAAGGTTTGCCAACTTCTGGATTATAAGAAAATGTTTCTCTTGAAAGATAAAATTGTCAGTGTTGAAGTTGTTGCTTAAAGGCAGGATTTAAATGTTTAAAGTGGTGGGATTGCATTGGTCTTAGTGGGATTGCATTGGTATCAGGGAAAAAGTCTTCCACGTGTGTAAAAGTCACTAGGCTACTGGTCCCAGGTGTCCTAAGAGATAAACTAGGCTTCAGTCAAATCTCTCTCTTCCCTATAATACAGCCACTGCTGAAAATGAGGCAGTCACTTGCAGTGATGGATGAGTTTTAGTTGCAATAGCCCCTCTATCTAAAAATCCTCAGCCTGTGGGACCTGGCATCTCCTTAGTCAGTAGCAGACACTCAGCATCTGGTATCACCAAGGCTGCTAGAATCTGTGATCCTCACTTCTCTCCTCTTGCTGCAGATTTAGGAAGTTTGGAGATTGCATGAGTTGGTATGCCACCATTTTCTGCACCCTTCTGTCAGGGTCAGTGGCTCAAAGGTGGGATATGAACAATGAAAAGCATGCATGCATGATTACTAATTTTCTCCATGTGAATCTAAAAGCTTGGCAAAACAAAACCACTAAGTTTATAATGGAAATTAATCCTGCTTCAGTCCTTCCATTTGGGAGCAATAATATAAAGCAGGGAAGAGTATTCCAAGCAAAGAGAACCAGCATGCTTGAAGGTTCCAGAGGGAAAAAGTGCTTGACTTTCTCAAGAATTGACAGGCAGCTGGTGTGAATGGGGCAAAGAGCAAAAGTGAGAGAAGGAGATGAGATCAGAGAGAGGGTGGAGTCAGATCGCCCCCAGCCATGTTAGGATATTGAACTTTACCATACGTGCCATCAGAAATCACAGAAGGATTTTGAACTCTGACAACAGAATGATGCTATTGAGAAGTGAGACCCACTATATTTTCCAAAGTTGGCCCTACTGACTATCCCATCGCACATGTTCTTTTCACAGTGTGAAACTGATAACCTCCATCCAGAGTCAGGATCTGTGTAGCCTTCCTTTGAATCTGAGTGGGCCCCTACAGCAAAAGCCTATGGCTAGGCTAAGTCATAAGCTTCTGTTGGTCCTGTTTGGATACTTGCTTTTAGAACTGGTCATCATGCTGTGGAGAGGCTCCGTGGAATGCTCCTGCCAACAGCTGCAGCCAAGGCTCCAGCAGACAGATAGCTTCAAACTGTAGAAGTATGAGCAGACAAATATTGAGATGATCCCAGCCCCCAGCTGTCAAGACACCTCAAGATTTTTGGTGTCTCATAGAAACCCTAGACCTTGTGAAACAGAAACAAGTTTTTGTCAAATTCCTGACCCGCAAAGTCTGTGAGCAGAAAAAAATGGTGGGCCGTGTTTTTAGCCACTAAGGAGCAGGAAATTGGGTTACACAGCAATGGAAAATCAGAACAAGAGGATAAAAAAGTCCAAAGTCTAAGCTTCCAAAAACTCATTCTTGTCAACCCTTTACCTTTAAAAAAATTTTTCCTTTAGAACACCCCCAGATATTACTTCTACTTTGGTATTGAACCTAACTCTACATGGGACTGCTTCCAGTCCTCCCCAAGGCTGCTCCCTACCCGTTCTGCTGTCATGGCCTCAGCACAGAAGTTCAAATACTTTATAGAACCTAAAAATCTAGAGTACAACCTGAAAAGTCAACTGAAAAATGACATTTTAATACAATTTGCCATTTTATCTTGCTTCTTTTCTGAGGTACATGTTCCTTAAGAGGGTAGGGGTTTGTAAGGTGCAATCACCGTGAGTAGCTACAGAAGATTAGGAAATAAATAAATATCATCCCCAGATCTAGTTTCACCTAGCTTCAGGAAAACTTGGAAGAAATGAACACCTGGGCACAAATCCTCCTCTTCCTCACAAACCCCAGCATGACTCAGTGCCCAGGCTGCAGGCACACCTGACTAGAACACTGCTTTCTTACTCATCACAGCCTCTTTTTTTTTTTGGAAAAAGAGGGCAAGAAGTTTGACATCAACTTTAAAGTTTCCCCAGTTGCTAGCAGAGAATTTCTCTAGAGGTGTTTTCTGCCAGCTGCAGTCTTCCTTGTCCACCACTTATCTTGTCCATATTTCCTGACTGGATACCACCAGGAGGAGGCTAAAAGAATAGAAGAAGGCAACTGGTACACGATTCTGGCCCTTAGCCATCAGCTTTGCAGCCTCTTCAGTCACAAAGCAGAACGAGTTGATAATGTGAGCCCTGGTGACTGCCTTTTTCCAACCAGAAAGGAATAATCACCCTCAAAGGGCACAGCAGCTTGTTCTTCTTTCGACAAGCTTTTCCACTGCTCTTTTAAGCACTGCTTGGCTTAAATCTAATAGTGAGCCTTCTGGATCAAAACCTTTTCATTTCTAGGAGGAGATCAATTCCAATTTACTTCTGAAATTCTGCTTTTATGAAATAACTGATTTTGTGGTCTTATGGGATTTTGACTTGTTTATAGCAGATCTTATTGAGCTAGCATAGATTGATGAGGTGTGGGTCTGAAGGGGTTTTGGCAAGTGAGACACATAAGAAAAATTTGGATGATATCACTTAAAAGACATGACTAGATGGCAAATTCGCAGACATAGGACACAGATAAGACGTTACTGGGGGAATATTTGTTTGTAAAAATAATTTTAAAAATTAATGGCAATGTTAAAAGAAAAAGAAGAACATAGCACTTCTGGACCTGGGCGAAAGATCTGGATAAAGGGACACCCAAAGTTTTCAAGGACAGTTGGATCAGAGTTGACATTGATACCAGAGACATGGATGGGTATCATGGCCCCCAAATTAGAGGATGCGTGTAGGAGCCAGGCCACAAGTGGAGTCTTAGCCCGGATCTGTGAATCCGCTTGTGTTCATGTCCCAGTCCCTGAAAGTATAGCTGATACTGACATACTGGTAGTTGGTACAACCCCAGGATGGGGTTAAGAGTTATTGAAATAAGGAAAGCCAAAGGGAAACCTTTGAAATTTAGAAACTTCCTTTCACCCATGGACAACGGGTGAAACACCAACTTATCATGGAGAATGCTATAGAAATTATTGCCACCCATATGTATCTGAAGTACATACTGGTCTTCTGAGAAAGAGACAGAGTTGTACAAATGGTGGTGGGAGGTGTCCCTGGTAGAATGGTGGCACAGATAATATATGGGGGTAGGGACACACAGCGTTCTTCTTCAGCCCCAAGACATCACTTCAAGTCAGTGCAGATCTGTGGAAGACTGTAGTGGGGCAGGAGGGCCCATCCCTTACCTGGCAAATGTGGCTTAACCTCCCTCCAGAGGCCATGAAGAGACCATGAGGCTGGTCACAGGAGGGGCAGCCCTGACATCCTGGGTTCCTCCCCCAGGGATGGTGCAGGGATCCTGGGAGGGCTGAAAGTGGCTTTCTGGACCTCCAGCTGTGCAGCACACAGAGGAAGTGCAAGGAGGTCTAAAAATGGACCCAGGTTGCATGAGAGTATAACCCAGATGCTGCAGCTCCTTCTCCAGGGGTCAGACATGCATACCTGTGCTGGGTGTAGACACATCGGCTGTGGGCCAATCTCAGGGAGCCCTTGCATTCTGGTGGGACAGACAGACATAATTCTGTGTGAACTGCCAGGCTTGAGGTTTGCCAGTTCCTGAGGCACACAGAGGCTGGCGTTGAGAATGAGTTGTGTGGGGCAACCCAGGAGCCCTGGCAGCAGGGATGGAAAAGAAGGTCAGGGAATCCCACAGACATGGCAGATGTCACACTTAATGAAAAAGATGACGATAAACCGAGGGAGAAAGGCTGTCCTCTTGGTCAGTGGAGAAGCCTTGAGCTGATGACCCAATGTACCCATGTCCTGCACATTCCAAGAGCAGTGAAAGAGGACACTGACAGGGCACACCCTTCTCGTCTGACTGAAGAAAAAGATGACTGGAATACTTGCTTTTCTGTTTGTCTGTATTTTTTCTTTGTTTTTATTTCTTTTATTTTTTCCACTTGCTTTTTTAAAAATATTTTTATTGAGAAGTCTTCACACACATACAGTCCATACACAATATACAATCAGTGGCTCACAATATTATCATATAGTTGTGTATTCATCACCTTGATCATTTTTAGAACATTTTGTCACTCCAGAAGAAGAAATAAAAGAAAAAGAGTAAAGTCATACATACCATACCCCCTACCCCTCCCTCTCATTGACCACTAGTATTTCCAACCTACCCAATTTTTAATTTACTCTTTATCCCCCTTATTATTTATTTATTTTTCTTATTTTTTTATTCATCTGTTCATTCCCTGGATAAAAGGAGCATCAAACACAAGGTTTTCACAATCACACAGTCACATTGTGAAAGCTATATAGATATACAATCATCTTCGGGCTATTGGAACACAACTCAACAGTTTCAGGTACTTCCTTCCAGCCACTCCAATACACCGTAACTAAAAAGGGATGTCTATATAATGCATAAGAATAGCCTCCAGCATAACCTTCCAGCTCTGTTTGAAATTTCACAGTCACTGAAACTTCATTTCGTCTCACTTCTCTCTTCCCCCTTTTGGTCCAGAAGGCTTTCTCAGTCCCTTGATGCCAGGTCCCAGCTCTTCCCAGGAGTGCTGTTTCACGTTACTAGGGAGATTTATACCCCTCGGAATCATGTCCCACATAATGGGGAGGGCAGTGAGTTTAAATGCGGAGCTGGCTTAGAGAGAGAGGCCACAGCTGAGCAACAAAAGATGTTCTCTGGAGGTGACTCTTAGGCATAATTATCAGTAGGAAAAAGTTTCATAAGGGAGAGCCTCAAGATTGAGGGCTCAGCCCATTGATTGTTTGTCCCCACTGTTTGCAAGAATATCAGAAATTTCTCCAGGTGGGGAAGTTGAATATTTCCTCCTTTTTCCCCAGTCCCACAAGGGGACTTTGCAGATGCTGTTTTATTATCTGCCCAATTTACTCTGGATATATTGGGGCATTACACTAACCTGTACAAACCACCCACTTGGGTTTTCACACTCCTGTCCTTGAAATGGGTCCATCCTGAGCAAAGCCCAGCTCTGAATGACTTTCATTGGCCTCACACCTTCAGGAGAGCCTTCCTTCTCTTACTCCCTCTCCCTTCTCATAGATAATGGGAACCCACGGCATTTAGGGACAATTGTTTCAGCCATACATTCTTCTTTAAATATGGATTAAAAGTAATAAACGCAATTGCTTTTGAAAATGAAAAAAGAAAAGGAAGAAAGATCCTGGAAAGACTAAAGAGCCCCAGTAAAGGAAGAAGAATCTAAGGGAATGCTCTTAGGTGGCAGGCAGCTCTGCTAAGTACCGTCTACAGGTGATTTTGCTCAATATTCCCAACAAAGCTATTAGCCTGAAAGCAAAAGTGTCATCTTTTTCCAGATGAAGAAACTGAGGCTTAGGGAACACAAGCCACCTTTACATGCTTCCACAGCTGGCAGTGGCAGAGCTGGGCTCCAGCTCAAGTCAAACAACTCCAGAGCTAGCACTTATCATAATCCACAGTTGACTCTGACCTGGAGCCAAGTTCGAGAGTTAATGGGTAAAGTCTTCCAGGTTTCATTCAGTTCTAATCAGGCAACAGATCAACCACACACAACACAGTTTTGCAGGCTGTCTGATCTCAGTTGATGAATGATAATCACTGCTCACAGTGTTTGCAATTTTTTCTTCTTGACTGTCTAGATATTGTTTTTAAAAACCCTTTAAAAGTGCTTAGCACCTAAAAATACTCCAGAAAGCTTTGTAATGTAGTTTCTAATTTGAACTTGCTTAGAATGGAAGGCACAGTAATTATGAAATCAAAAATAGGGGCTGCCCAGAGTGGGAGTTGGAAGGTCCAGCTTGTGACCCCAGCTCTGTCCGGCTTTACTGGGCCATTTGGACAAGGCTTCTTTCCATGCCGGACCCCTTTCTCCATTTGTGAAATGAGGGGATGGTAGAAGGACATTGGTTTTTAAAGTTTTATACCTCAGAGATGCTTGTGGGATTCCCCCCCCCCCCCCGCCAAGTCTGGGGGAGAACAGAGGGGGTGTAAACCAGGCTCAGGACCTCCTCCCCCCTGCCCACAGAGCACTTCCGCTGCTATTATTTTATCTATCAGTGATCTAATAACAGTGTCTTGGTAAGACTAGCAGATGCTGCTTTTACTTAGCCTGCGTCAGTTCCCTCTCTACATAATTCCTTCTTTCCATAATGGTTTTCAATTTTTCTTGGGAAAACTATCGCTATGCTGTGTGGTCTCAGGGGGAGTGTCAGTCTAAGGCCCTCAACCTCTCTGGGCTTAGGGTGTCCATTGCCCAAGTCAGGGTGATCAGAGTTTCTGGGTATGTGGGTTTAAAACATGGGAGCCAGGAACAGAATGAAATTGGAGCAGATTCATCCCCCAAAAAACACCTGAAAAGACTAGAACTCAGAGTGTTGCTCCCTAGATCTCCCCAGTGCCCAAACCGCCCTTTCTAAGGCCTGATATGTTCACTTTTCCTTGAGCTCTGTGCGTTATCCCAGAGTCTCCCCAAACATTCTTCACCAGCTTATGCCATGCAGAGTGGGTTTCTGTGGCTCGAGTAACCGTATACTGTGCTGCTTAAAAGATGAGTAAATAAGTAAAACCATAGCTGAGAAGGCGCCTAAAGATTCCTTCAATCCATCATTTCACAGCTTTTGGAGTACAGCCATCCTAGGGCCTGTAGTTTTTTTCTCCACCATAGCAACCCTAGGTTGAAAAAGAGAAAAAATAATAATCATCAGGTAATTTAACATTCATCCTACAAGTTTCCAGATAGTTAAATGGCTGAAAATCTGGGAAGATTTGCCTGAAATTTCCAGTCTTCATGTTTACTGTAGGAACGTGATTTGTGGTTAAGTATGAGGTGATTGTCAAGTGCTTTAGGGTCTAAGAGAGCAGAGTGCAAACCTTATCACTGGCATCCACTAACTGCTTCAGCTGAGAAAAGTCACTTCATTTCTCCGAACTTCAGTTTCCTTATCTGTAAAATGAGAGGGAGGAAATGATTTATTAAGACATCTAACTGGGTTTTGTTCTGACTCTATTTTTCTCTTCTGTAACCCCCGGGACCATATGCATTTGTGCAAATGCATGTATATTAACATAAACCTGTATGTATGCACACATACACACACACACATACACACACACACACACACACACACACACACACACACAACTTCCAAGAACATAGCCAGGCCCTTTGTGCCTTTGTGAGCTAGAGACGAAAGGAGATGCATGCTAGTAAAACCCTCCTCCTTGCTTTCCCATACCCTGAGCTTCTAGAGTGGTTTGTGTTGGGGGAGGAGGTGGCAGCAGGAGAGGAAACCAGAGGAAGGAGAACCCTCAAGACAGAACCAGGTCTGTGGGTTCCAAAAGTATGAAAAACCTGGGCCCTCGTTTCCAGAGTGTCTGCAATGAGCAACAAGGACCTTAGCAGGATCCCTTAGAGGGAAAGCCTAGTCTCTGCAAAGACTATCCTGCCAAGCTTAGACTGTAAAGCTCCTGGCTGCCAAATCAAGGAACTATAAAAACATGGACAAAATGATTATCAGTGGCCACCACGGAAGACGGGGACTAGAAGATACGTGTGTACCTCTAGCAAGGCAGAGAAGCTGCCCAAAATGATAGGGAGTTTATTTCCTGTTATCTTGTCTGTCAAGATAGGGACTTGAAGTCAGAATTCATTTGATTAAAAAAAATCAATGCGACATTTCTTATCCCCTTAAGTATGTGGAATGTGATTCATATGGGCTAGGTACTTGAAACTGACAAAATAAATCTATCAGTTTTTGCAAGTAAAAATGAGATGATTTGAGGCAAAAACACATTAGCTTCCAAAGAACAGGAAAACATTAATAAGCTAGGAAAGTATAGGCTGATGTGAAATTTTCTGGTATCGCCAGGTATGCGCTTGGCCATTGTGTGCCTAAGGGAAAGGTCAGGAAGAGAAGAGCCAAGTGTATTACTGTGGGCTCTCCAGAGGAACAGAAACAGCAGGATATGTATATGGGGCCTTCTAGGCTGTGGTTTATATATGGGGCTGGCAAGTACGAATTCTTTGGGGCAGGCCACAATCTGTAAACTCTGATAAAAGCAAATCTGAATTAATTCCCCAGGGGAAGCAGGCTGACTGAAGTAGAGGCAGACTACATCTGACTTCTGAAATCCTCAGTTCTGGCTTTTAAGATTTCAAAATGATTGGCTGAGGAGAGTCCCTACCTCGCTGAGGACAACCTCCTTTGCTGATTATAACTGCAATCAGCAGTAGATGCAATCAACTGATTATAGATGCAAATCCATCGACGTGATAATCTCACCAGTGACAATCAGGTCAGTGTTGGCTTGACAGTCAGGTCAGTGTTATACTGACACTATAACATGGCCAAGATGTCACTTGAAATTGTCCATCACTCTAGGGTAGGCTAGTGGCTTTGTCATGACGATGCATTTTAATGGAGGCACGCCCCTGCAATACTGCCTTATTACAAACCCCCTGCCCTTTGGGATCAGGGCTGCCATCATCGTCATCACCCCCATCATCAGCACCACCTTCATTGTCATCTTTATCTTCATCATTATCGTTATCATCACAGCAGCTGCTATTTCTTCAGCGCTTATTTTGTTGCAGTGCTTACGATACAAGCACGTCAATATATCATCTTGTCTCAGTTTGCCAGGGCTGCTGTGAAAAAGCACCACAGTTAGTTGATTGAAACAACTGAAATGTATCATCTCATGGTTCTGGAGACTACAACTCTGAAATCAAGTTGTCGACAGGGCCACGGCACCTGTGAAGCCTGTAGGGTTTTGCTAGTGGCTTCCCAGCAATCTGTGGGGTAACTCAGTCCCTGCCTGTGTCACCCAGCCATCTCTTTCTCTTTGTTTCTGTCTCCCTTACAACATCCAAGTTTCTTCTTATCAGGACCCCAGTAATATTGGGTTAGGCCCACCCTAATCCAGTCTGGGTTCATTTTAACTAATAACATCCTCAATGATCCTTTTTCCAATAAGTTCACACGCAGACCATGTTGGTTGGGATTTGACCAGAGGTTGGGATTTGAACATGTGTTTTGGGGGGACACAAGTCAATTTGTCACACCTCTTATTTACTCTACCCAACAACCCCTTGAAAACACTACTTTTATTATCACCTTTTCACAGATGAGAAACTCAAGCTTTAGTGAGATTAATGAATTCATAAAGTTAAGTGCCAGAGCATCTTCCACAAATGCAGTGGCTCACAGGAACTCAAAAGGTGCCACAGATTACATATTCATTATATTCTTACATAAAATATGTTTAATTTAGAAAAAACGTATAACACGCCATTTTACATGCAATAATAAACCATTAGAGCAAATGTGAAAAGCCAGCCACTAAATGCTAAATGGCAGGATTATTCCCCATATGCTACTAAACAGTGACTGCCTAATCCTTAGTGTCAACACAGGCTGCCACCAAGTTTATCACCAGTCCCCATTTCTTTATGTCATCTCGTGGAGCACAATACTTCAGTCGTACTTAGCGTGTTTCCTTTTAACACTATTTCTTTTTTTTTTATGGTAAACCATATAAAATCTTTTTTTGAAATTGAAAAGAAATGTATTATTTTATTAATAATAAAATATTAATAATATCTATATGATTAATATAATAATTAGTTATATTGATAATTAACATAAATAATAAAACATATTTTATTTTTGTTATTTAGAAGCAACATTAATTCATTATTTAAAATAAAACATAATGGTTTACATTTCCAAAAAAGTTAATGTCTCTAAAATCCCTCATACGGTAAGATAAACATCTCCAACAAGTTAGTGCATCTTTTCCTCTGATATTTTTTCTTCTCCATACATATACTCAGATACTAACAAATTTATAATAGAAATATATATGGTTAAAAAATTTTATTTAAAAATTTACAAAACTATATAATATTTACCACTTACTTTTTTCAATGAACAACATATTTTGATACTTCTCCATGACAGTAGGTATTATTTTTTGATAGAAGTAGTACATATTGTAGGTTAAACAAATTCCGTGTAATTCCATGAGTAGGGAGGAATAAAATGAAAAGTAAAATGGCCCACCCTGTCATAAGTGACTCCCCACAAGTAATCCACAGCCCATCACTTCATGTGCACCATTTGAGTATTTTAAGCATATCTTATGTCTGCTTTTAAATAATCTTAATCAAGACCAGTTAGAGTGGCCCCGACTTCTCTTTGCTCTCTCCATGTGGTTCTCTGACTTGCCTATCAACCAGCAAAAACTACAGTATGATTTCTAAAACCTTCCTTATGAATGGTAGAAATAGGAACTCTAGCAAAAGGTTACTATTTCTAATAGGACCAGCCCTTTGGTCCTCAAAACTTTTTTGAAGCCATAAATAGCAGGCTGTGGCTAAAACAAGAATATACAGGCTTTTAAACAAAACATATATAATTTCCATGGCTATCTAGTTTAACAGGCCATAAACAGCTTTCTTCAACAAACCCCAACCTACTTATTCTCAGTAATAGGGATCCTAAGTCCAATTTTTCATGCTTACAAACCTACAATGGAACAAACTTGCCAGCCTGTTTATTTAGCACATCCCTCATTCATCACGTGGCATCTCTCCTGGTCCCAGTCTTCCAGCCAAAAGTAATTGAGAACTTAAATAGCTGCTAAGGACCAACGGAATTTTCAGAAAACAGATGATTTTTTAAAACAATTTTGACTGCATATCCAATCTTCTTTACTCCCTTCTAGCACACCTCATCTGTGGAGGAATCCTCATCATGTCAAGAGCTTAGCTCAAGACCACACTGCACCAATCCCCACTTGACATTAAAATTACTTGCTTCATCATACAACTCTGAGTATTGCCCTTAAAAGGAACTTAAATACCACATGGAAGAGTGTGCACTACTAGAAGTTAACAGGGAACGAGGAAAAACCTTCAAACAGGGAAATGGCACACATTGGTCTGCTTTTTGGAAAGGTGGCTTTAGCAGCTTCAGGAAGAGGTAACAGGCGACTGGAAGCTAAAGGAGATTTCCAATGCAATGGTACAGGCGAGTCATGATAAAGGTGTGGACCAAGAAAGTTCCAGTGGGATAAAGTGGACTAGGAAGATCCAGAAAGATTAAATCGATGAGATTTTTTTGTTGTTGGGTCCTAACATTTTTTTTTTTGACAAAACAAAACAACGTACAAACACGAACATTCTTAACATGCAAACATTCCATGCATGGTGTACAATCGATAGCTCACAATATCATCACATAGTTGTGTATTCATCACCACGATCATTTTTTAGAACGTTTGCATCACTCCAGAGAAAGAAATAAAAAGAAAAAAGAAAAAGCTCATATATACCATACCCCTTACCCCTCCCTCTCACTGATCACTCGTATTTCCATCTACCCAATTTGTTTTAACCTTTGTTCCCCAATAGAATTTGTTGACATTATGCTAAGTAAGAAAATGAGAAAAGTCAAAAATAGTCTTAAGGTTTGTTGCTTAAGTGGTAAAATAGAATGAGATGCCTAATTTAGGAAGAGGCGTACTCTTGAAGGGAGAAGGGGGCTATAAGGAGTTTCATTAAGAAATTTGAAGTTAGAATGCCTACTGCATAGCCTTCATTTCAGGTGTAAAGAAAGCAATAGAAATAACCCATCATGGGAACCAAAACTAGGGTAGGAGAAGTATTAATGACAAAGAGGGATGTTACATGAGAGATGCTGCAGGGATAAAAGGGACATATGGTGGGCTTCCCACAGTTATAATTTCCAAGGCCACAAAATTCATTTTTACCTGAACTTGTTATACTCAGCAAAGAAGCTGATGACAGAATCCCTCAGCTGAGCCCAGAGGGACTACCAGGGCTTATCCTACTAAGCTTTCTCTTCTTACAAATGTCCAAATGATGCCAGGGACAAAGGCTTCCCCTTCTGAAAGGAAACCTAAGAGCCAGCTTTCCCCCTTTGCCTTCCAGATGGCATTGCACATGTTGATCAGAAATGTTCCGGAAGTGCTTTCCTCTTTGCAGCACTTTCCTTCTTTGGAGGCTCCACCTTCTTTCTCTCTGTCCATAAATGGAATCTGATGTGTTTTTTCCCAAATTATCCATGACTGGTCCCTTGCAGTGTTTGTGTTCTTGGTGGATACTCTGTGGCAGGCAGATAAGGATGGGGTTCAGTGACGTACATTTCTCTGCTAGTTTCCTTCTGCAATGTCCCAGCAGGCTTCCAGCTCCCCTACAAACCTGCTTCTGACTCAGCCTGCTTTGGCTGCAATCCAGGCTCTACCAAAACATCATTTTTATAACAATAATAACTCTTTTTTCCCCATGGCACTTTACAGTTTATAAATTTTTTTTTATATGTATATTAATTTTATATACACAGCACAATCTCACAGGGAAGATATTATTAATATCACCATTCTAAAAGTGGAAACATTATAATGACAATACTCCCCAAAGAGACCGACAGATCCAACCCATTCCCTATCAGAATTACATTTGATTCTTTATAGAAATTGGCATGCTGATTCTAAAATTTATATGGAACTGCCAGGGACTAAGAGTAGCCAAAACAATCTTGAAAAAGAAAGTTTGAGAGTTCACACTTCCCAATTTCAAAACTTATTACAAAGTGACATTAATCAAGAAGTGTGGTATTGGCATAAAGTTAGACATATAGATCAATGGATTATAACTTAGAGTCCAGAAAAAGTCCTACTTTCTAGGTGCAAAGACTATTCAGCGGGGGAAAGAATAGTTTTTTTCACAAATGTTTCAGGAGAGCTGTATGGCCACACTCAAAAGAATGAAGTTAGGCCCTGTTCTAGTTTGCTAGCTGCCGGAATGCAACATACCAGAGACGGATTGGCTTTTAATAAAAGGGGATTTATTTTGTTGGTTCTTCAGAGGAAAGGCAGCTAACTTCCCACTGAGGTTCTTTCTGACGTGGAAGGCACAAGATGGTCTCTGCTGGTCTTCTCTCCAGGCCCCTGGGTTCCAACAACTTTCCCCGGGGTGACTTCTCCAAAGGCCTGGGCTGAGCTGCAAGTGCTGAGATGAGGAATGCTGAGCTGCTAGACTGTGCTACATTGCGTTCTCTCATTTAAGCACAAGCCAATTAAGTTAAACGTCACTCATTGCAGCAGACACACCTCCTAGCCGACTGCAGATGTAATTAGCAACAGATGAGATTCACCTACCATTGGCTCATGTCCACAGCAACAGAACTAGGTGCTTTCACCTGGCCAAGTTGACAACTAAATCTAACTACCACATGTCCACCCCTTGTCAACTTGGCAACTACTCACATCACCTTAAACAGGTGCAAAATATTCTCTTCTGGCTGTGGACCTGTGAATCTCAAAATAAGTCCGGTGCCAATAAGCAAAGGAGGATATTCACAGGATACAGATTTTCACTTCCATAGGGAGAAATTGGAAGAAACACAGATGTAAAACCTGCAGGGCAAGTGCCATGGGATTTCAAAGTCTGAAAGTCATTTATCCTTCAGCTTTAGAAAGTGGCAGTCCCACCCCTTCCAAGGGCCTATGCAGTGGCCGGCCTCTTTCCAAATCAACCTCGGGGAACATCGAGGAGACCACCTCTGGGCTCCACTCTCTCCAGGCATCAGGGCCACCCCTGGGCTCTCTGCCATTTCTGGGGCACACGCTCAACCCCTCCACATGGTGGCAGCCAGGCTCTCCCAGTTCCCCAAGGAGCGTGCTCTGCCTTCTCCAAGGCCTGAGGCTACACAACTCTTCCACTGCAATGAGAGGGGAGACATCCTCACCCTTCAGGGTAAACTCACCCTCTCCACGCATACAGGTGGGTCCACTCTCCTGGCCGAGGTTTCTTGGCTTCAGACCCGAACTTCCATGGTTCTCACTCTGCAAACTCCAATCTCTCCCTTTTGTGTCCTCCTTTGTCAAGATTGGTGGTGGTTTCATTTACACCAACAGTCTCTTCAAGCCCTCCAGGACTTCTCCATCAATCTCTTCACAGTTCTTCCAGAGTCTTCCCCTTAGCCATCCCAAACACAGTTCCAACAGATCTGGCATTTGCAAACCGCAGCAGCACCCCACTCTCCGGTACCAACTCTGTTCTAGTTTACTAGCTGCCGAATGCAACATACCAGAGACGGATTGGCTTTTAATAAAAGGGGATTTATTTTGTTGGTTCTTCAGAGGAAAGGCAGCTAACTTTCCACTGAGGTTCTTTCTGACGTGGAAGGCACAAGATGGTCTCTGCTGGTCTTCTCTCCAGGCCCCTGGGTTCCAACAACTTTCCCCGGGGTGACTTCTTTCTGTATCTCCAAAGGCCTGGGCTGAGCTGCAAGTGCTGAGATGAGGAATGCTGAGCTGCTAGACTGTGCTACATTGCGTTCTCTCATTTAAGCACAAGCCAATTAAGTTAAACGTCACTCATTGCAGCAGACACACCTCCTAGCCGACTGCAGATGTAATTAGCAACAGATGAGATTCACCTACCATTGGCTCATGTCCACAGCAACAGAACTAGGTGCTTTCACCTGGCCAAGTTGACAACTAAATCTAACTACCACAGGCCCTTACCTCAATACCACATATAAAAATTAACTCATAATGGATCAAAGACTAAAAAAAAAAAAAAACTGTAAAACTCTTAGAAGAAAACACAGCTGTAAATCTTCATGACATAAGATTTGGCAATGGATTTTCAAATACAACACCAAAAATATGAGCAAAAAAGAAAAACAGAAAATTTAGAATTAATAAAAATTAAGAACTTCTGTGCAATGGAAACTATCAAGAAAGTGAAATTTCCTCTCCTCTGAATGGGAAAAATATGTGAAAATCATGTATCTGATAAAGATCTTGTATATAGATTATAGAAAGAACTGTGGAAACTCAATAATAAAGAGACAAGTAACCCAATTAAAAAACAAGCAAAGGACTTGAATAAATATTTCTCCAAGGAAGATACACAAATAGCCAATAAGCACATTTCAAAAATGCTCCACAAAATTAGTCATTAGGGAAGCATACATCAAAACCACAATGAGAAACTACTTCTCACCCACAAGGACAGCTAAAATTTAAAAAGTTAATAACAAGCGTTGACAAGAACATGGAGAAATTGGAAACTTGTACACTTCTGGTGGAAATGAAAAATGATCCAGCACTTTGGAAAAGAGTTTGGCAATTCTTCAAATATTATTCTAGAGTTACCATATGATCAAGAAATTCCATTCTTTTATATATATATATAATATATATTTATATATATATATATTTTATATATATATACCTAAGAGAAATGAAAGTGTATGTCCACACATAACTTATACACAACTATTTTTGCAACATTCTTCATATTAGCAAGAAGGTGGAAACAAACCAATTGTCCCTCAACTGATGAATGAATAAATAAAATTCGGCATATCCATATGGAATATAAGTTGGTCTTAAAAAGGAATGAAATACTGATACATTTTCCAACATGGTTGAACCTTGAAAACACTATACTAAGTGAAAGAAGTCAATTACGAAAGACCACATATTATATCATTCCTTTCATTTTAAATGTCCAGAAAAGGCAAACATGGAGATAGAAAGTAGACTACTGATTGCCTGTGGCCAGGAGGGATGAGAGAATAGGGAGATGATAGCAAAATAGTACATGGTTTGGTTTGGTTTGGTTTTTGAGGTGATGAAAGTCTTCAAAAATTGATGTGATGATGGCTAAGCATATCAGTGAATATACTAAAAACCATTCAGCTGTATACTTCAAATGGATGAATTGTATGATGGGCAAATTATCTCAACAAGTCTGTTTAAAAACACTAGTACAAGATGCACTCTTAATGTGATAACAAAAAATCTTCTCTTACTAAAAGTCAAACTTAAACTTATCAGACAACTATTTACCATTCTCCTTGAAAAGTAAAAACCTGTTATTAAAGAACATTAGCAAAGAAGGATATATGGATAACAGATTGGGCAAGATGAGAAAAGATAGTTACAAAATCTCAACTGATACTGCACTTGGCCCTACAGTGTGTAACATTAAATCATCATATTGATTCATTCATTCACCTAATTTTTTGAGCAGCTGCTATATGCTAGGCACTCTTCTAGGTGCATGGCATAATTAATAAACAAAACAAAGATCACTGCCTTCATGGAGTTTACACATTAGCAGCAGACAGATAGCCAGAAAACAAACCAAAGATATCATAAATAAGCAAATTCAGTGTATTGGAAGATAAGTGCTACTGAAAACAACTAAGAATAATAGGATGAGAAGAAAGAAGAATGCTGAGTGGGGCAGTAGGGAGAAATTGAAAGGAATGCAAAGTGTTAACCATCCAGGCATCTGGAGAAGAGTGTTTCGTGCAGAAGGATGAAGGTAAGGATGTGTCCGAGGTGCCTGACAAATAGCAAGAATGCCAACGTAGTTGGAAAGAGGTAGGTAGAGGGGAGAGATGTGAGACGTAAAAAATCAGAAGATAATGAGAGCCAGATCAGGCAGTCTTTGATGGGCATTATAAGGACGTTGGCTTTTACTCTGAGTAAAATAAGGAGTCAGCAAGATTTTGAGCAGAGAAGTTTCACGGCCTTCCTTGAATTTTAGAAAGATCCCGCTGAGTGTTGTGTTGAAACTAGAGTGTTAGGAGTTGAGATTCGAATATTGGAAAATGAGGGTCAAAGCAACAATATTTCTGGAGGCCACTGCATGCAAAAGTAGGTGACTGGCTACAGATCTTGTACAAACAGTAGTATGTACTCTATACTGACAAGATGAGGAGAGGAGGGGAAGAAAGGATGGTATGAGAGAGTGAACTAATATCAAGGAGTCAAGTAGGTAATATATAAAATTAATAACTAAAGAAAAAGCAGTAAAAATAGCATTTAGAAATCCTAAATAAAGGAGCATAAGAGATAGCTAAAATGGTTTGAAATAATTGTCACTAGAGAAAGAAACTGAGGAAGAGGAGCAAGGGATGGCTGCTTCTTATGAACTTTCCATTGCATGTTTTTAAGCCATATGAATGTATTACTTTGATCTTTTTTTTTTTTCGAAAGAACTAGAACAAGGAAGGCATTTAACTTCATAATTAATGTTGGGCTGGGGAATTGTGCAATTGTAGTAAGTTACAAAGGAAGAAAAGAAGTCTGTTGAAAAAGTATATGTAAAATATCATTATTTGCAGACGGCAGAATGCCCAGTTAAAGCAAGAGAGTCCACTGCAATATTTCAGTAAAGTGATCCGATAAAGCGGCATTTTTAACTTACTGGCTGGTATAATGACTTGTTTTAGAACTGTTTTTCTTAAGTGGAGAATTGTCCTCAGTACAAGAAGCTCAACACTAAATTCGCCACTCAATTATAGTTAGTAATTAATTAATCCTAGGGACTTGTTCTTTTTAACTCTTGAAAGCTAAAAGACCATCCAGTTTTGTATGTGTTTTAACATAATTTACTACTTCAAGTTTCCTTGGGAATTAAAAAATGCTGAATCCATTCCTCCTGGATATTTTTAATTTAGAAGTATTTCTTGAGCAAGCAGTTCAAACATGGTCAAAAGCTGAGGGCAGGTCACTACAGATGGCTTTTAGCATTTATTTTTCCTTACTTTGGAAAGGTGTAGTAGAAAGTGGTTTTCATGTGAGTTTGAATCAACAAATCTTTCTTTAGCCCCATCCATCTATTCATCCACTCATCCAAATCCTTAATAAGCTTACAGGTTTTTAGGGAGAAAACTTACTTCTTTGTATCATGGGCTTGTGTGAACAACAAATTCAAAGGACAATTTATATCACACTGCAACAAAAGCTAAAAGAGGGGGTTACCTAAGATGCTGGTAGACAAAGACACAGAGTAGACAGAAGTAGAAGGAGTTGGGGAGAGAGTGATGGTGAGGCGGGGAGAGGAGCTGTATTGTATTGTTTGAGTCCTAATGACAAAAAGGACAATTGAACAACTGAGAAGGAGGGGCAATGGCATGCTGTTCAGTGGCCCTACTTTCCAATGATCACAATTGAGTGGAGTAGCCTGGATCCTGGGGAAGGCAAGAGATGTCAGGCAGGTCTTACTAGTCTCAGATGTTCTGATTTTTTCACCAGAAATTTAGATTTATGTTGGAGTTTATGGGTATGAGATTGTAGGTGGATTCAAATGTGTTAAAAAATAATAAAATTGACTGTACAAGTCAACCCGCCACCACTCCATCCCAGCAGCACTATTAGTTTACTATCCATCATATAGAGTGGTGGAGTTGTTTTGCCATTTACTATCTTAAACAAATCTCTTAAACTCTCTTGAGCCTCAGTTTTCTTATTAGTAAAATGGGGATAAAACAGTATTTAGATTATAGGACTCTTTTTTGAGAATCAAGTGAGATAATTACCCTATTTAAAGGTATTGTTATAAAGTTATTTGTCTTTGAGATATTTTCATTAAAATATATTGTATGCATATATATATATATATAATTAGATTATACTACATTTAATCCCTCCATTATAGTACATTGTATACACACACAGATTTGTTTTCAATGAGGACTAGAAAACAAAGCGAATGGAGAATATTCATAAAAGGATGCAGTTGACTTGCCGTCTGCCATGTATTTTGTGTTCTACCAAGCAGTGTTGACCCACAACAGCTGACAAAGTTTTAACAAGACCTGCCTAAAGGCAATAAAGGAAAGATACCTATCTGCATGCAGAAATGCAGGTTTCATGGCAGCCCTAAGATGGCTAGGGAAGTGGCTGAGGTTCAGGGGATACCGATGAGCAGGTGGTCAGGGGTGATCGAAGTGCTGGGTCCGCATGAAGAACATCTCTGCAGTGCCCCCAAATTTAATTAGAGGAAATTGGTAAAAACTACGGTCAAAGGCACATGATGGTCTCAGGGAATTTGCAAAGAATGGAACAATAATCACCAATAAACAATGCCCACAGCATTTATAAGAACTGTGTTCCATCGGCCTTCATTTAACTAGCAAGCCCACATTCAGGGATTGCCACTCTGAGCTAAATAGGGTGTATGGACATAGTATTTGGCACAGACATGGACTCAGAAATGTGAACTTTTATTATCATTTTCTTGTATGTGAGTTAAATTATAAAATACATGTTGGAAGATGTAGAAAAAGATGCCTGTCCAGAGATCAATCCCAATAGGTTATAAAGGCCAGAACAGGGAGCTCAGAATTTCTCCAAAGAGTTGGGAATGTACTGAGGGATTTTAAGCAGAGTATTAATCACCCATATTAAACATAGTATACACAGATAGCTTATTACTTACACTTGACTATGGAATCATTGACATAAAACTGAAATACATGTAGGTGACCTTTCATTTCTCTCTAGTGTGACAATATATATGCCAAATGCAATCTTTAGAATTTACCTTCAATTAGCAGCGTATGCCCCAGGGGAGAAATGAAATTTAGGTTCCATATGCTCTCCCCAAACACGGGCATTGCTTCTGAACTTTATATACTGATGGCTGTCTAGCCGAAGTAGAATCATCAGCAGAAGACAAGGACAAAGAGATCTCACTGGAAAAATGACATCTCTGCATACTTGAACCACAACCTCTTAAGTAGACACCAGACATGAATTAAAGCATGTATTATTTCTGCTTCCAGCTCTCTAAAAACAACAGCCGACGGAGGCAAGAGAGGGCAAGAAGTGGGTGGTAGGAGAAGAGGAAGCTGCATCTTGCTGATGGAAATAGCTTCTGCATAAGGTCTAACCCACAAATACTAAACGGCCTATCCCAAAAGAGACAGCAGATGAAATGTTATCTAATCCTTTGTATGAAAAGGGCCCCAGCTATTTTGCCTCCGTTCCTCTCATTATTTCTGGTTGGTGGCACAAAAATGAATTGAGATGAAATGCCTTTGTGAAATTATCTCCCTGGCAGTTCCTAAACTTCCTAGCCCCAGAACCATGAAGGACACAGAGAACTAACATGGATTTTTACACCTGAGAACCTGCTATCCAGCGGGCATTTTCCTTACACTGAACTCAGAAAATTTTCTAGTCTTTCTATCCCCACTCCCAACCATCTGCCATTATCTCCCTAAGGCAGAAAAATTTTGAAAATGGTCAGCGGGCAAACATTTGCACAATGACTATCCTTCGTTTTGTTGTAATTGTTATTGATGCTCCATATTTAGAATGCTACTGTGGTCTTCTCCAGCCCTTGCTGGGATGTAGTCTGACTGGCATCTGACACATTAAACCACTGCCCTTCACAGCACCACATTACTGAACATATTGGAGATTATATAAATCCAACTGGAAGAACAAGAGTTTGGACAAGACCCCTGGACAGGACTCACGAGAACACTGTATTCTGTCCCTTTTCAAGACTAACTGCAAGGCAACTGTATTAGTTAGGGTTCTCTAGAGCAACACAATCAACAGGGAACACTTGCAAATATAAAATTCATAAAAGTGTCTCACGTAACCGCAGGAACGCAGAGTCCAAAATCCAGGCTGTGAAGGCAACGACTCCGATGGAGGGTCTGGATGAACTCCGCAGGAGAAGTTCACCAGCCAAAGCAGGGATGGGGCCTGTCTCCTCTGAGTCCTCCTTAAAAGGCTTCCTGTGATTAGATTTAGCATCATTAATTGTAGAAGACACTCCCCTTTGGCTGATTCAAATGGAATCAGCTGTGGATGCAGCTTACGTGATCATGACCTAATCCTATGAAATGTCCTCATTGCAACAGACAGGCCAGTACTTGCCCAATCAGATAAACAGCTACCACAACTTGGCCAAGTTGACACATGTCCCTAACCATGACAGTCCACCCCTTGTCAACTTGGCACCTATATATATAATCACCTTAAACCACACTTAATTTCCAAATGAAAACAAATAAGCACATTTTTTTTTACCTGACAATACTCAACTGTCCTGCATATAACTGGAAACACATTAAATCTCTCCAGAATAGGGTACAAATCCTTAGGCAACATTCATTCTTAAACTTGATGTCTTATAACTTAAACAGTATAACATGAACAAAACAGCATTACAGTCCTCGTTTCTGTAACTGATCACGTGGTCAAAGTTCATATTTATCACTACCTTCTTCCACTACCCATTCCATGTTCCCTTTACCCTCAGCAAGCACTTCAGCTGGCCGTGGTTCTTTACCTGGTGGGGTGGCCCAAACCTTCATTCCTGAAGTCTCAGAGCCATTGGTAGTCTTGCCTGGATTGGGTTGTTGCAGTTTTCCATTGATTTTAATCACAGGGCATGGAAGTACTAATAGACGCCCTAAGGCATCTCCTATATTCCAAGAAAACTCTTCTTTAACTCCATTATGTAGTTGCAGTCCTACTTCTTTCGGATAGTCAGGGTCAATTACCCCAGACAATAATGTAATCCCCTTCTTGGCTTGTTGATCCAGAGGCATAAGTAGCCCAAAGTGACCAGGTGGCAATCTTAACTCCCAGTTCAGTGGTATCATTGTTGTTTCTCCTGGAGGAAGCACACCCAGTTTTGGAACTAAAACCTACAGACCAGCAGAACTCAGGGAAGCAGGGACAGGAAGCAAAAATTTTCCTAGTGGATCACTAGGGGTAATAGTGAGTGGTACCACACCCATTTCCACCCCTTGGTTCCTGGACCCATGGATCCTGGCTATGAGAGAAACAGCACCATACAGCGGACACTGATTCAGAGCATACACAGCTTCCTGGAGAACATTACCCCAGCCTTTCAAGTTTTTGCCACCTAGTTGGCAAACTTTGAGTTTTCAAAAGGCCATTCCACCATTCTATCAATCCAGCTGCTTCTGGATGATGGGGAACATGGTAAGACCAGAGAATTCCATGAGCATGTGCCCATTCCCGCACTTCATTTGCTGTGAAGTGTGTTCCTTGATCCGAAGCAATGGTTGCGGAATACCATGACAATGGATAAGGTATTCTGTAAGCCCATGGATGGTAGTTTTGGCAGAAGCATTGCATGCAGGGAAAGCAAACCCATATCTAGAGTATGTGTCTATTCCAGTTAGAACAAATTGCTGTCCCTTCCATGAAAGGAGTGGTCTAATGTAATCAACCTGCCACCATGTAGCTGGCTGGTCATCTTGGGGAATGGTGCCATATCAGGGGCTGAGTGTGGGTCTCTGCTGCTGGCAGATTGAGCACTCAGCAGTGGCTGTAGCCAGGTCAGCCTTGGTGAGTGGAAGTCCATGTTGCTGAGCCCATGCATAACCTCCATCCCTACCACCATGACCACTTTGTTCATGAGCCCATTGGGCAATGACAGGAGTTGCTGGGGAAAGAGGCTGACTGGTATCCACAGAACAGGTCATCTTATCCACTTGATTATTAAAATCTTCCTCTGCTGAAGTCACCGTCTGGTGTGCATTCACATGGGACACAAATATCTTCATGTTTTTAGCCCACTCAGAAAGGTCTATTCACATACTTCTTCCCCAGACCTCTTTGTCACCAATTTTCCAATTATGGTCTTTCCAAGTCCCTGATCATCCAGCCAAACTATTAGCAACAACCCATGAGTCAGTATACAAACGCACCTCTGGCCAGTTTTCCTTCCAAGCAAAACGAACAACCAGGTGCACTGCTTGAAGTTCTGCCCACTGGGAGGATTTCCCCTCACCACTGTCCTTCAAGGACACCCCAGAAAGGGGTTGCAATGCTGCAGCTGTCCACTTTCGGGTGGTACCTGCATATTGTGCTAAACCATCTGTAAACCAGGCCTGAGTTTTCTCTTCCTCAGTCAATTCACTGTAAGGAACTCCCCAAGAGGCCATAGCTCTGGTCTGGGAAAGAGAAGGTAATGTGGCAGGAGTGGAAACCATGGGCATTTGTGCCACTTCTTCATGTAACTTACTTGTGCCTTCAGGACCTCTCTGGCTCTATCTAGTATATACCATTTCCATTTTACAATAGAGTGCTGCTGTGCACGCCCAACTTTATGGCTTGGTGGGTCAGACAACACCCAACTCATGATAGGCAACTCAGGCGTCATGGTAACTTGGTGGCCCATGGTTAAGCGTTCAGTCTCTACTAAGGCCCAGTAGCAAGCCAAAAGCTGTTTCTCAAAAGGAAAGTAGTTATCTGCAGCAGATGGTAAGGCTCTGCTCCAAAATCCTAAGGGTCTGCATTGTGATTCTCTTATAGAGGCCCACCAAAGGCTCCAGACAACATCTCTATGTGCCACTGACACTTCCAGCACCATTGGATCTGCTGGATCATATGGCCCAAGTGGCAGAGCAGCTTGTACAGCAGCCTGGACCTGTCGCAGAGCCTCCTCTTGTTCAGGTCCCCACTCAAAATTAGCAGCTTTTCTGGTCACTCTATAAATGGGCCGGAGTAGCACACCCAAATGAGGAATATGTTGTCGCCAAAATCCAAAAAGACCAACTAGGCGTTGTGCCTCTTTTCTGGTTGTGGGAGGGGCCAGATGCAGCAACTTATCCCTCACCTTAGAAGGGATATCTCGACATGCCCCACACCACTGGACACCTAGAAATTTTACTGAGGTGGAAGGCCCCTGTATTTTTGTTGGATTTATCTCCCATCCTCTGACACGCAAATGCCTAACCAGTAAATCTAGAGTAGTTGCTACTTCTTGCTCACTAGGTCCAATCAACATGATATCATCAATATAATGGACCAGTGTGATGTCTTGTGGGAAGCAGAAATGATCAAGGTCTCTGCAAACAAGATTATGACATAGGGCTGGAGAGTTGATATACCCCTGAGGTAGGACAGTGAAAGTATGTTGCTGACCTTGCCAGCTGAAAGCAAACTGTTTCTGGTGGTCCTTATTAATAGCTATTGAGAAAAAAGCATTTGCCAGATCAATAGCTGCATACCAGGTACCAGGGGATGTATTGATTTGCTCAAGCAATGATACTACATCTGGAACAACAGCTGCAATTGGAGTTACCACCTGGTTGAGTTTACGATAATCCACTGTCATTCTCCAAGACCTGTCTGTTTTCTGCACAGGCCAAATAGGAGAGTTGAATGGGGATGTGGTGGGAATCACCACCCCTGCATCCTTCAAGTCCTTAAGAGTGGCAGTAATCTCTGAAATCCCTCCAGGAGTACGGTATTGCTTCTGATTTACTATTTTTCTTGGTAGGAGCAGTTCTAGTGGCTTCCACTTGGCCTTTCCCACCATAATAGCCCTCACTGCACGAGTTAGAGAACCAACTTGGGGATTCTGCCAGTTGCTCAGTATGTCTATGCCAATTATACATTCTGGAACAGGGGAAATAACTACAGGATGGGTCCGGGGGCCCACTGGACCCACTATGAGATGAACCTGAGCTACAACTCCATTGATCACCTGGTCTCCATAAGCCCCCACTCTGACTGGTGGTCCAGAGTGACGTGTTGGGTCCCCTGGAATTAATGTCACTTCTGAACCAGTGTCTAATAATCCCCAAAATATCTGATCATTTCCTTTTCCCCAATGCACAGTTACCCTGGTAAAAGGCCGTCGGTCTCCTTGGGGAAGACTTGGAGGAAGATTAACAGTATAAATTTGTGGCAGTGTAACAGGTTTCTCCCCCATAGGGCCCTGGCCTCCCCTTCATTCAAGGGGCTCAGGGTCTGTAAACTGTTTCAAGTCTGGAAACTCATTAAGGGGCCGTGTCTCTGTGTTTTTGTAATTCAGGTTAGACTTCTTTCACTTGACCTAGAACCCTTTTGTTTATACAGCTCCAACAAGAATTTAGTAGACTGCCCTTCTATTATATTTCTAGGTACCCCATGATTTACTAGCCAGTGCCACAAATCTCTGCGTGTCATATAATTTTGACGCCTCCTTTGAGTTTGCTGTCTATTATAATAGCCATGTCTACCCTGTCTTTGGTGATTAAGTGCTGCCACCTGGCTTCTGCCAACTCGGGATCCTGTCATCCCCATTGTATTTAAGGATTCCAGATCAGTGACAGCAGTTTCTACAGTAATATCTGACCTACAGAGAAATGCAACCACAGAGCTCTTTAGGGATGATGGTGCTAGTTTCACAAATTTATTTCTCACTGTTCTGGTAAAAGGTGCATCCTCTGGACATATCTGGGGTGTAAGAGCAGGCTTTGCATGATAAATCCATTCTAACATTTCAATCTCTCTAAGCCTCTGGATCCCCTCATCTACATTATACCAGGGCAGTTCTGGCATTTCAACCTCAGGTAATGTTGGCCACCTTTTGATCCATGTTTTAACCAACCACCCAAACAAGCTGTGAACACCTTTTCTAACTGCTCGAGCTATAACATTGAATGCAGAATCTCTGCTTAGTGGGCCCATATCAATAAATTCAGCCTGATCCAGCCTTACATTCCTCCCACCATTATCCTACACTCTTAAAATCCATTGCCACACATATTCCCCTGATTTCTGTCTATATAAATTGGAAAATTCACACAGTTCTTTTGTAGTATAACGTACCTCCTCATGTGTGATACTTTGTACCTCACCTTTAGGGGCCTGTTGGGACTTTAGTTTAGTTATAGGCCTGGAAGAAATGAGGGGTGATGGGGGTGGGTCATGAAAAGAATTAAAAATATCTTCCAAGCCATTTGCTTCAGGGCCTTCATTTGCAGTTTCATCTGGTGAAACAGGATTAATCACTGTAGGGCTAATCCCTTCAGGAGGAGGTTGGGTGGCCAATTCCTCAAGGCAGGCTGGAGTTGGGGCGGCTATGTCCTCAGGGAAGACTATTACAGGGTTATCTAGAGAAGACTCAGCATGGCCTAGGGTTTCAACCTCGTCCCCAACATCATCATCAACCCATATGTCACCATCCCATTTTTCAGGGTCCCACTCCTTTCCAATCAATGCCCTCACTTTAACAGCAGACACTATGCAAGACTGAGATTTCAGTTTACGTTGTAAAGTTGCTACTCTAACAATAAGATTCTGAGTCTGATTTTCAGAGATCTCAAGTCTACGGCTACAGGAAATAAGATTTTCCTTCAGGATACTCATAGAAACGTCTACATCTTTCAGACGGCGCTTAAGCTTCTCATTTGAAGCCTTAAGCCCATCCCTTTCACCCCTTAATGTAGCCAGTGTATCTAACAACAACCAACCAACATCTCTATAACTCTCATTTCCACGAAACTCTGTAAAGGTGTCAAAAACATTATCCCCCAGAGTCTGGCTTCATACAAGCGAAGCATTAGGAGAATCAAATGATGATATTTTGACTATCTCCTTTGCCAACTCACTCCATGGATTGGGAGTGTCATTCTGATTACGGGAATCAGACTCCTTAGTGTCTCTGAGTCCAGTCAGGGTAGAAAACCATTCATAAAAACCCATTTTTAAGATTCTGTTTCTTAAGAACCACTCCTGGTACCAAGATGTATTAGTTAGGGTTCTCTAGAGAAACAGAATCAACAGGGATCACTTGCAAATATAAAATTTATAAAAGTGTCTCACGTAACCACAGGAATGCAGAGTCCAAAATCCACAGGGCAGGCTGTGAAGCCGACGACTCCGATGGAGTGGAGGGTCTAGATGAACTCCACAGGAGAGGCTCACCAGCCGAAGCAGGATGGGGCCTGTCTCCTCTGAGTCCTCCTTAAAAGGCTTCCCATGATTAGGTTTAGCATCACTAATTGCAGAAGACACTCCCCTTTGGCTGATTACAAATGGAATCAGCTGTGGATGTAGCTGACGTGATCATGACCTAATCCTATGAAATGTCCTCATTGCAACAGACAGGTCAGTACTTGCCCAATCAGATAAACAGCTACCACAACTTGGCCAAGTTGACACATGTCCCTAACTATGACAGCAATCTACTAGAAGGAATCTGGGCTTGTGAGTATAATATTTCAGTTTATTAAAATCTTTAAGGAGCCTCCTCCTTCCACACATAGATTGGGTCATTGCTTCGTACCATGTGACAAATAAAGTTTCCTATATTCTTCCATATAAAATGATCACTGTGTTCTCTGAAGTCACCCAGGCTCCCAAGAGACCATGACCCCTGGAGGGATGGGTTTTGACACTGTAATATACCAAACAAATATCAGCAATTATTATTGAATTAAGGATTATTATCTAGACATATTGGTAGGAATGCTGTACAACAGAGGCTGAGAATTGCTTACTCCTTAACCATTGTCCCTTCTTTCTTACTCATAGAAACTGTTTTTGTGGGGTGTGGGCATCAATGTGTCCTGATGCAAAACTCTATTTTCCAGCCTCACCTTAAGATAGGAGTGTACCCAGGAAAGTAAATTCTGGGTAAGGCTTTTAGGAAAGCTTTACAAGAAAGATGTTAAGTCAGGTAAGAAGCAATTTGATCTTTTTTCTTTTCTTCATTTTTCCTGCCCAGAATGTAGACTTGATGTCTGGCGCTCCAGTGGCCATGTGTGCCTTGAAGATGGAGGTCACCTGCTAAAGATGATATAAGAGTAAGAGAGAAGTCTGGGATGTGGATGGAATTATGGGACCATTACAGGAGAGCAACCTCCATATTTCCCATACATGAGAGAAAAATAAACCACTATGTTGTTAAACCATGATTTTTCAGGTTTCGGTTATTAGACCCCAATGTAGGTCCTAACTGACTCATCTTCTGGGTGTTACAATAAGAAAAGCAGAGGAAAAAATATTCAACTGTTGTGAAAAAGGAAATATAACATTAAAATTCTGTAATTGCCAGTGAAAGGTATATTCTCTGTGAATAGGGCATCACAGTGTGAGCCATGGAAAAAGTCTGACATCCAAGTTGGCTGGGAAAGTGGGGTCCTTTGTGAAAGGAAACTATAAAAATCCAACAGATATCACCTGTGGCTTTCAAAGGCTTTGCCCTTTGTGGTGATTATACATCTGCATTATTTATCAACATTGAATTTGCCTAGTCTGATCCTTGGAAAGTATTTTCCATGTGGGACCTAGGTGCCTTCTAAATCCATTTAATGAAAAATGAAATGATGGCAGGATAGCAAGTTCAAGTTCATTCAAGTCTACATCAATGCCAGTTTCTCCAGAAGCAGGAAAAAAGACCAGCAGAGAGGAAGCTCTTGACTCTGCTCTCTTAATTACCCCTAATCTGCTACAGAGCTGGAAATGTCTTACAAATGCTAATTAATTAAGCCCCCTACCAGTCAAGTGATGTATCCAGGAAGAGGCCTCTCTATTCAAAGTATGGACTGTAACAGAATGGGATGGGCTGAAAACAGATGTCTAGTTAAGCAGGCAGAGTTTGAAGTCCTATAAGGTCAGCTGAGGCAGTGAGATGCAATAACCAGGACTGCACCAGCAAGGAGAGTACAGGCTACAGAACTTGGAGGAATCAGCATGTGTGCTCTCAGCAATGATCTCTTCTTCCCTTGTGTTTTCAGCTTCCACCTCACACACCCACACTGCACCCTATTCTCAGAATTCCTTATCTTCTGGAACTCTTCTGAGTTCACCTTTGTGTTCTTTCAGCCACTCATCAGCATATGCGCTTGTCAGAAATTATCATCTCATGGTATTTTTCGGTTTTCATGCTTCTCGAATTGTGTTCTGCTGAATCATGTTGCAGACGACATTTGAGTCAGCTATGATGCTTTTGGCTGCAAATAAAAGAAAATTCAATTCAAAGAGGTTTAAAATGTAAAGGGAATTTATTGTTTCTGGTTTACTTAACTGAAGAGTTCAAAGGTATGCCAGCTTCAGGTATGGATTTAAGATTAGGGATCTGGTTCTATTTCTCTGCAATTCTCTTGGTGATATTCTCATCTGTTTGCTCTTTCTTCCAATTGATTTCTCTCACAGTAGCAAAATACTACAGCGGTTCCTGGTGGCATTGCTATATATCATAGCATCCAAAGAAAGAAAGTGCCTTTTCCCCCCGATGTAAAACAAAAGACTTGAGCTTCAGTCCCCAGTAGACAAAAGTACGTCAGGCCCTCACTCTTGAAACATTCACTTTGCCCCAAAGGAGTGGTGAATCAGCTAGCTTAGTTATGTTGTATGGTGGTGACAAATGACCCCAGATTCTCAGTGACTTGCAAAGCCACAAAGGCTCACACCTTGTTCAAATTGTTCAAATTGTTCAAATTGGAGCTGGCAGTTATGGAACAGCTGAGACTCAATCCACGGGACTAAGACTAAAGGAGCCGCCACTTTCAAGGACATGTCAATCGTGCGGCAGAGGGAAAGAATGATGGCAGAACCACAGATTGACTCTTAAAGCTTCTACTTGGAAGTGGTACGTGCGACTTCCACTCACAATCTATAAGTCAAGGCAACAACATTGCCCAAGCTTGTTGTTACTAGGGCGGGAAGTAAGATCCTTCAGTTGGAAAACCCAGAGAAGATGGGCTTGAAATATTTTGAACAAAACACAATTTACTGCAAATACCATATGCTGACTAGCTTAAACTAGATTTCTCATCCCTGAACCCATTATCAGGTAAGGGAGGTAGAAGCATATTCTGGGACTTATAGCAATCAGAGACTACTCTTCAAAGTGGGAATGGTCTCAATTAAGCCAAAACCACACAATCTTCTTCACCCACGAAGACAGGGCAGATAGGAACCTCAGTTAGCAGATAAGAGAACAAGCTTAAGGTGATTGCACCTGTTGAAGACTACAGAGCCAGAATTCAAAGGTAGGTCATCTATATTCATACAGTCTTTTCCATTGCACTCTTTGAAATTGATGCTGTTATATCTAAACACAAGCTCCTTATTAACTTGTCCATTTAACTAAAAAACTCAGCCAGCTAACATGGGTCAGAATCATGTTGGAAATTCATGGTTCTTCCTTGACAGTCACCATCCATAAAACGATTCATAAACTCTAAATTTGAAAGACCCCATAATTTGGAGGCAAAGTCAGGAAAGAGCACATTTCATCTGGGAAAACAGCATGCTCAAGCAATACAGTTCAGAACGTACATTGTATGGCCTTCTTACAGGTCAATTTGAAAGTCTGTAGCAGAAGCCTTAAAATGTACACATAGATTGACCCAGAATTCCACATCTAAGAACTTATCTCATGAAGATAACCATGGTTTAATGAAAAAAAATAATAAAAATAAAAATAAAATACAAATGCTTAATGAGGCAAAAGCTTTAACAGCCTAAATAAACATGATATTTATTAAGTAAACCAGAACATATACATTCAATGAAATGCTTTCTTGCCATTAAAAAATAATCTTATGATTAGATATTTAATTATAAATTTTTAAAAGTTGTAACAAGTAAGTTATTAAATGGTATATGCAATATGTTTCTATTTTATATGGTTTATAGAAGATTTTTGTTTCTTTGTTTCTGTTTCTATTCAAATTTTCCATGTCAGATGCATACTACTTTTAATCTAAGAAAATAAACAATGAAAAAAAATTTTTTTAATGAGTCACTTCCAAAAGGAAAGCCAGGAGAAGCTTTGTGCAGCAGATGAGATTACCATCTGTAGTAGTAATATGCTTTAGATATGTGTTGCTGATTAGACAAGGGTGTTTCTCATATATGGTAGAGGAGATAAAATATAACCCAAGCAACCCAAAATATGTAATGGTGCGGTAGTCCAAGGGCAATGACTTAAAAAAATACATGAGATATTTCAGTTGGGAATGGTCAGTGTGACTCTAGCACTGCCATCGAGAATTGCTCCAATTTTAATCACCCTTGTCAGAGAGTGAGGCAGAATTTTACCCAGACAGAAGATGGCAATCCATCCAAATGCTACAGGTTGGTGCTTAAAAATACCAGCTCCCTTCAATTTAAATCTTACACTGACCTAACCACCTTCTGTCTGAATTTTCTTTTTTCATCAAGAAGCAATGCTCTACCTACGTCAAGGACACGTTTTACTTTTCCTGACTGATAAAAATTCCATTGAACATGGCTAAGTCAAAATTCTTGTCGATACACCAGCTTTAATGGGAGAATTTAGTCAGTGCTATTTTATTTGCCAAATACTTTTCAGCTCAGGGTAAGTTAACCCCATGAAACGGGGGACAGTCAATCCATTTCTTTCTCTTGATTAACATGTTGACATTCTTCTCTACGTATGAAATTCCCAGATGCGTCGGCTGGTGCTTCCAAAATTCTGTCCTTGTGTTTCTTGAAAGCCTTGTGTAGGTGTCACATATGCCCAGTAATTTATTTTAAATATTTGACTAAGCATTAGAGAAAGGAAAAGTTGAAGTGTGCCTCCTCCATAATCTGACTATACTTCTATCTACCATTTCAGTAACAAATCTTTCTTAAAGCCACACTTCCTGAGTCTGTCTGAGAGCTGCAACATTGTGCCTTGTTCAGACCCCTGAAGGTCTCAAACCCTACCCATACCATACGTCCAAATTCTTCTCATCTCCTAATGAGCAGATGGAAAAAAATTCTCTTCCCTCTGAATTCCTTGCAGACCTCTGAATTCCATTAAATTAAAATGTAAGTTCCATAAAGGCAGGTTTTATTTTGTGCATTTCTGTATCTTCAGTACTTACTGAACAGTGCTTTACATTAGTGGATAATGAAAATTGCATGAATTAGTACAACTGTCTCATTCCTAGCTTCCCCTTTCACTCCACTGACAACAGAGAAGAGGGAACATGTCTGCAGTAAAAGGTAATGCATAGGGGTCCTGGTGAGGGTCTGGCACATAGTAAGCCCTCAGTCTGGGTTAGCTCTTAATTCCCTGGCTTTCCCACCTTCAGAATCTGCTCTCACTGTGTTTACCCCTCTCCTTCACTGTAGCAGGAGCCCCATGCTCACTGGCAATACTCATTTGAACCTCTCAGGCATGGTATTTCACAGCATGCATGTTTAATTTTTCATGCTGATAATTTTCAAACACATACTTACACAGAGACAATAGCTCCAGCCCAAATCATCCAGTTTTTATTTTAACTAGCATTCCCATATCCAACAATGAAAATCTTGAGCTATTCAAGAATACATTTATACGTAAACTGAGGATAGAGTGATGTCAGGGTACAAAATCAAATATCTGTCCTGAGTGTTACATTGCTCACTCAAGAGCCAAATCTTACAATGGTCCTAACTTAATGGATTAATTCAATGAAATCTCTCAACATGTCATGTGAAGAATTAGCAAATAGCATTTCTTGCTGAAGCATAATACATGAGTATTAGTACTATAACTTGTATGTTTCCAACATTTGTTTCAGAAATGCCACTTCCAAAGGTTTTCCATTATGATTCATTTTTTCCCAAGAAATGTAAAAGATGTGACAGAGAAGCATCAAGACTGTGCCAAGTACCAAGACATAGTTTTCAAGAACTTTTTAAAGAAAAAAGGAGTGAATGAAAAAGTCAGCCTTATGTCTCCAGAGACCTCTGTATCATTTAGCTGCAAAGGAACGTATTGGCTCCTTCTCTAGAACATTGAAATTTATTTTTAAAATTATCATATACTTCTAGAGTTTAACAAGAGATGATTGAATCTCAGAGTTGAAAATATCATAAAATTTGAACTGGGAGCCGGAAGACAGGAAACCTAAGGCAAGAACAATCAGCACAATTGAGTGTCCTGGGCCAAGGGGGGAGCTGGCCACCAACAGGCAGGCAGGAGGCATATAGCTAACTCAACCCAGCCATACAGGCTTGGATATCTGAGATCAAGTGGCTGATCCAGAGAGTTGGGTACGGAGTTTCCTATGGACAGGGACTCTTCTGTGTCATGGAAATGTAGCAAAACACTCCCAGATCATTCTATTCAGTTTGAAACAGGACTTCAGTTGGTGAAGATGACTCACAAATGTGGAGGAATCAAGGTCATGAAGAACAGGGCTCCAGATCTGGCAAGGGCGCAGTAAAGAACCTAGAATACCAAGGCAGAGAACTTGAAAATCATGGCCAGGATGAAGAAGCAGTGCCCATTCGCATCACTTCCCTTCCCACAAGGCAACAGTACTACCTCCAGACCCCATTGCTGGTGGGCTGGGGCCACAGCGAAGGGCTAGGTCTGTGAGGGGGAAGAGGAGGAGACACAGCTGCAAACAGATTCTGAAGGCAGGAAAGCCACAGAAATAAGAACTATCATAGATTGAGGGCGTACTATGTGCCGGACATTGCACCAAGATCTTTCTTTACATTGTCATTTACTGCTGACTTTACCACCGCTTCCCCATGAAATAATTACTGAGCACTTATTATGTGTCATGTGCTGTTCCATGTATTTTAGATAGATTGTCTCATTTGGTCCTTGCAAAAGCTTCAAATATAAATTACTTTTAATTCCCATTTCTTAAAGAAATTAGGATAAATAAGTGATTAAATGACTTGCCCCTGATTCAGTGAGTTATTCCCAGGCCACAAAAATAGCTAGTGGCAGAGCTGGGATTTGAATGCAGTCTGCCTCATTTTTCCATGCTGCTATGATAAACACAACAAACTGACTTTGGCTTTAACAAGAGGAACTTACTGGTTCATGATGTCAGAGGCTAGAAGGTTTTTTCTTAGTCTCCTAGCTGGAAAAATAAATACCATATGATGGATTATCTTCAATGATGGGAATGCATCAATTCCTGGTTTTGAGGTTGGGAGAAGTCAAAATTAAGGAATACACAAGGTAATGCTTTCTTCCTGAAGACTGTGGCATTCTGGAGCTGGCTCCCAGCAATCCTTGGTCTTTGGCTTTTCCATCACATGGCAATGTGCATGGCAGTGTCTTCTCCATTCTCTTTCAATAGAATCAAGACTCTGTTGACTTCCAGCTTTTGGCCACTCCCTATAGCTTCTCCTTCTTCTCCAATTTCCCTTGCCTACGAGGATTTCAGTCATATTGGATTAAGACATACCTTTTATTCAGTTTGAACACACCTTAGCTAGTAACATCTTCAAAGGTCCTATTTACAGATGGGTTCACATCACAGGACCAGGAATTGGGACATGAACATGAGATTTTTGGGGAACATGATTCAATCCCAACAGCTAGTTTCCTTTCAAGGCTAGTAGCATTCTGGCTGTCAGTCCTTGGGTTCCTTGGCTTTCCTGTCATATGGTGATGGCCTCTTTCTTCTCTGGATTCTGATGACTTCTGGCTTCTGACTCCTCTCCATGGCTTTCTCTTTTTATGTCTGACTTTCATTCTTCTTATAAAGGACTCCAATAATCCAAATGAAGGATCAATCTCATTCAGTTGTGCCATGCTTTAACTAACACAGCATCCCCAGGAGAGCCTATTTACAATGGGCTCACGCTGGAGGAATGCAGGTCAAGACAAGAACATGTCTAAATTGTGGTACATAATCCATCCCACAGGCACTCTGAGTCCAGAGCCCCAGTGATTGCCTCAATAGCTCATTTAACTCTAAGAAGTAGCTTTACTATGTCTAACTTACAGTTGAACAAAGAGACACATTGAAGCCCAGTTAGCAAGGACATGCAGTATCTTCTAGTATCCTCATATTATGGACCCAGAAAAAGACCTTGTCTAGGTACCCATCAAGCACATAGCAAGAGCACAGTGAAGACGTGTGCACCATCCTGAATGCTGAGGAGGGGTTACTGTACCATGTTGTCTTCTCACCTACATCCCCCTTCCCCTCAGTTCTCTCCTCTGATTACTCCTTTCCTTTCCCAGCCATGTCTCACAAAATCTGGGATGAAATGTTTTCCATCATTCTTTCTTTCTTCTCTATCTACATTACTGGAAAGTGAATCTCACCACAAATAAATCCTGACTCAGAGATACACTCTCGGAAACTCAATGAAGTCAGCCTAGGAGTTTTCTGGAAGCCAACAACGGCTAATGAATATCTAAATTACTGGTATTAATTGAATGTTTCCAAAATCTCTCGCATCACTACTTTCCTACATGACCACATCCGCTCAGAGCCAACCCCTTTCCTTGGCACAACACTTGATCACTGCTATTCTTAGAGTTGCTTGATCTAAGATGTAATAAGTTTCTGGTCTGCTGTACAAGAAAAGGCAGCATTTAACTAATGGAAAGAAAAAGGGGTGGGCAATAGTGAACCAGCACTAACTCATTACGTCCCCAAATTGTACCTGATGCAGTTGGAGGAAGCCAGGAAGGAAAGAAAGCAGAAGAAATGGGAAGAGAGAGTCACCACAGGCTTCTGGGTGATAAATATTGGTCTATCCCGGGAGGATACAGTTGATCCTAGCATAGGGGGGTGTGGGTGTTGGGATTTGGGACCTTTGGTCTCTAAAGGACAACTGGCTTCAGGTCTAAGGGCCTAGAATAAACTCCTGGAGTTTGGGATTAGCTGGGACTTATCCCGTTATATAAAAAAAACCCTAGAAGTAGAAGTCTGGAGTTCTAGGTTTCAGGGCCCTCAAGAGTGGAGAGGTTCACTTTGGTCATTCTTGCAAAATGGTTTTCAAGAGTTTTTACAATCCCAAATAAACTGTCCCCAGCGGGAGATGAGTGTGAAAGTCGCAGCATTACCTAGCCAGTGCAGTGCTAGGATTCCTCTGAATTGTTGTTGTTAATTTAACAGGAATAAAATGTTACCTCAATGTTGCTGCAATTTTCATTTTCTTGACTATTTGAGAAGTTAAAATCCTCTTATGTGTTTCTTTACCATTCACATTTTCCTTCATGTAAAAAAATCCTTTACCCAGTTACATTAAAATTTTGAAAGAGCTCATCATAAATTATACATATTACACTATTATTTGTAATATTTGAGAGAGTATTTTCTGCCTTGCTGCTTAGCCTTTTAATTTTAATTTCCATTTTTTATTTATATGACTCTATCAGCAGTTTTCCTTTGTACTTTTATTAACTCAAAGCAATAGAAAGAAAGTTGCCATTCCTCTGTGGATCTCATAAATGTTTTACTTTCTGCTTGTCTTTTTGCTTTTAAAAATATTTGTTAACTCTTAAATTGAGTGGTTCTCAAAGAGTGGTGTGAGAATTGCATGTGCCATATTACCTGCTTTCTTTGTTTCAATGTCCATCCCCAATATCCAAAACAGATCTAAATTGCTCTAAAAGGGCAGTAGAAATGCTCATTTTAAATCACCACTTACTTGATTCTTCTGCACCTGAAGCTTGAAAACCATTCTGCAAAGCATTCAAAATTTATTACACATTTCTGCTTGCCAGCTATAGATTGACAGGATAATTTAAGCTGAAAGTGCATTTGTTGGAAAAATTGGGGTAAGGAATACAGAATTGATGTGAAGTCTGATGATCTTGGCTTGGTAAAGGAAAGCCCAAGCAACTCTGGGGATCTTGGTGGGAGAAACCAATCAACAGACATAAAAGGAAGACCAGTAGAAGAAAAGAGTCCTATATTCGAGAAGCAGAGAACGGAACTGCATTTATGGTCCATGTAAATGTAAATATTGGGAGGTTGATTATAGGAAATGGCTCACATGACCATGGGGATTAGTACTGCAGAAGTTGGGAACTTGGATGAAGGTTTTGATGAATTCCTCAAGAGAAGCTGGCTGGCTGAAGTAGAGATCGAAATTCTTCCTTCTGACTGCTGAAATCATCAGTTTTCCTTTAAGGCCTTCAACTATTTGAATGCGACTTCTTTCACATTGAAGGGAATCTCTGTTGATTGTAGATGCAGTCAGCCACAGATGCAATCAACTGACTAATGACTTAAATCCACAAAATTCCCTCACCATAGCAATCAGTCCAGTGTTTGCTTAACCAGACAACTGAACACCGTAACCTCGCCAAGTTGACACGTGAACTTAACCATTGAAGCCCTAACTCTCTTTCACCCTCTGCCCCCAGAGTATAAGCTTCGTGGAAGCAGAGACCTCTGCCTGACACTCAGGAGATAATCAGTGAATGTTCCCTCTTTGCGTTGCTCCATTCACAATGGAGAGTCCCTTGAGACAGACTCCAAGGGGCCTGACAGTCATCCTATGACAAGAAAGGAGCAGGGAACCTTGATTTATCTTCACTGTCCACAGTGGAGGAGAAGTTATTTCACAAAAGAAAATGAAAATGCTGGCCGAGCAGCTAGAAGGAATGGATACCGAATGGGTTTAAAAAAAAAAAAAAGTCCCTTATATCATGGTTTAGAGTGTGGCATTTTTTTCCTTAAATGTTTCTCCAATTATTCCCAATATAACTTATTTGTTGACCGGTCTTTCCTATCTTCCTTATATTGCGTAGTTTACTTAAACATAGGTTACCTTGCTACACCCGGTTACATCCATATTGGAACTGATATTTTATTCCAGAGATCTGTAACTATGTTTGCAACACTAAATTAACTCCTACTTAAGACACAGGGGTTTCCATCACCTTTTAGAGATCATGGGGAGACCATATTGACCGCTCTTTGTGCTATCTGCTTGGTTCCATTCTCTGAAAATATGCTTCCAGTTTTAATGATACTGTTTTCTGAGATGTAAACATCGTGATTTTCCTGTAGGACTAAAATGAATGTTTGTTCAACAATGAACCCCATTTTGTTTTTCCTTTAGGTATGCTCTAGCCAGAAATTATTTATAAGATAAAATATCTTTTCTTCCTTGAGCTTCTCAATAAGGGTGACATCAACCTTGTTCATTTAGCTTTATTTTGGGCAGAAGCCCCCTTCCCCTTAGCTCCAAACCACACAGAAAGGCCTTAGCAATATGTACCCCTGATTTTTCAAGGGCCTTTAGCATTCAAAGCATTCCTTTCTGCTTCACATTCAACTCTTTTAGTCTGAGCCTCCATCCTGTGTGACTAGCTGTGTCATACATATTTTATCAGGGAACTCCTCTTACTCATTATTCCTGAGAATCCTCAGGGATATTTTCACATTTTAACAAAGCCATCTTGATTATCATTTGCCGTCTCTCACTCTGAGCCACTGCCCTCCGTGGTCACCTCTCACCATCTCACAATTGCTTCAAAGGCTCTCTCCGCAGTACTCTCCCCAAAGACACAGGCCCAAGGACATAGTCCCTGCCTTAGTATAGGGTATGCCAGGGACACCACCCATCCTAATTCTCCAGAGAGCAGAGCATGCCAGGCTGTAATGTCTGATAAAACTCCATGCAAATCTTGATATCACAAGGAAAAGGAAAATTTTTAAACTTATTATTACTTAGCACAACTCCTAAGACCCACTGGCCTAGAGTGTTTTCCCTCCACCTTCCACAGGGCCACAGTTTATGGCTGGCTCATCTCCCCCATGAAATCTCTGTTTACTTCTGCCCTTTGCCCCTTGAGTCAGGGTCTTACTCTCTTTAGTCCCAGAGAAAGGAGGAAGCCATTCCTTCCTTTATCAACAAGATGAATCATGATAAAAATATCATGCTGGGGTCCAAACAAGGCAACTGCAAAGGTAGAAAGTCTAACTTTCAGCATGTATTTTTCTAGTCTTAAAAGACATGTGGGGGCCACTGAACACATCAGTCCGTAATGATTGGAACCACACCAAATGACAGCTCAGCCTGAAGGAGAGATCAGACCTGCCTGCTGGGAGGAACCTGGTAGTTACTACCAGCAATATTTGAACTAACACATTTCCCAAGAAAAAGTAGTGGTTTGCTGGGATTGTCCAGACCAAATCTACATAAAAAAAAAAAAAGCCTTTTCTTCGTAAGAGCACAGTCCCATTAAAGATACTCCAATTTAGGGTATGAGGGAGCACTTTAGATCCCGATCTGAAATCTTTGGCAGGGTTTGACTGGCTTTGAAAGTTCAGAACTCTCCTGAGTACAATGGGAATTTGTCTTACATATATATATGTTTTACATATATATGTCTTACATAACAGAAGAGTTGAGACCAATAAATAAATACAGGAAAAAAAAAAAAACCCAACCTTTGAATTCCCTGGTGAAGCATTATGAGTCAGGTAGCAGGAATTTGATGGCCACCAGGCTGACAGTTGATGTTCATAAATAGTTCTTTAGGCAACAAGACCCAGTGTGGGAAACAAATGGATCACTGCTGGCAACAAAGGCAGATTTCTATCATCTCCGCTGTGAAGAGGCTTATCCTTGGGCAACAAAAGGCTCTTCCAGGATAATGATTCAGCATGGCGCAGGGAGTTGCCCGCAGCTGGGGTTGAAGGAAGGACTTTGATTTATTTCTTGGGAGAATTGGTTTTCTTGTGGCTTCGACCCTAAAAGTGTCAGTAGCAAGAGCTTTCCCTGGTGGAGAGGTCTGCAAAAAGAGCAATAGCCCTGAAACTGGTGGTCTCCATTACAGGTCTTCACCATTTACAAACTGGGTGTTTGTTACTCTGGGAAAGTCATTTACCAGCTCTGCACACAGCAGAGGAGACTGAGGATTGGGGTACGGTTTCCTAATATGCAGGTGTGACCAATTTGGAGAGGATTGACAGAAATGGCAGATAACTAGGAATGGAAACTGATGGAAAGAGAAAGAAAGAAATGTAGGACCCCTCCTACAAATAAGTAGCCCCTGGCAGTCGTTCCCCTCACTGGTATTTCAATGAATTCCAGAGCAAGTCATTTGACAATAATAATTGCAGTACTGTATTCTGGAACAATTTCAAAGTGTGACCAAGGCTGCCCTCTGGTGGTCAGAAAATGGCAATGCCTCTTTTTATTAAATTGTTTTCTGGGCTTAATAATTGAGTGACCCCTGCTGTTATATTAATCATTTCTTAGAATGTCAAGTTAAAACGGACATTAAAAATCATTATCTGCCTCTTTCCATACCTCAGCCTTTCCAAAATGTTCCTGACTCTTGCTTCTTCACCCAACTTCCATGTATATATAACTATGTAAAAACAAGTTCTCAGAAACTTTTTCCCACACGTGAGGAAATGGTTATTTTCCTAAGACAAGTAATTCTTCATCAGTGGTCACCATAGAGGAAATGGGTACAAATTGAACCATAAACTTTAAATCTGTCAGTCGTGATAAGAAGGGAATTCTGATATGACTGGGTACAACTCCTAAGGCCACCACTTCCACTGAAAAGTCAAAATAATATTCTCTAATTGAAAAAATGATAGAAAGCTATATCCAGCTCTCAAACCATACCCCAAAGGAAGGAAGACAAAATGATTGCAGATAAAGTGGAAAAAGTGTCAAGGAGACTGTCTACACCATTTCAGGGGACCATTAATAAAGCTGCCCACTCTTAAACATGAGCAAAATGAAAAAAAAAGTAGCACAAAAATTATGCAAATCTGCTACTATAAAAGAGTAATAGATCAATCATGAGAGAGATTCCCCCCCCCAAAAAAAACCCTTATGAAGGAAATAAAACCGAAACAGAAAAGGCAGATTCCTTTCCAATGTTTCATTTCAGATAAGAATTCATTAGGAATGTGAATTCAATAAAATAAGACTTCAAAGAGAAATCGTAAAACAGTCAACCAAGATGAAAGAAGAGAGTGTGGAGCTAAGAAAACAAATTTAAAAACAAAGCAACACTGTTGCAGATATAATAAATAAATTATAAATGGCAAAGAAGAGAGAAAAGAGGGATTGAAAAGTAGTTAATGGCATAGAAACATGGCTGGGGATAATCAGAAAATGCAGAATGAAACTACAAAGTGATTAAGGTAAAGATGAAAGATAGCGAAGAGGGAAAAATCATCCCACCTGAGGAAAACAGTCTTCCTTAAAGTAGAGCATAAGGAAAAACAAAAAGAATTTAAAGCTATAACCTCGAAAAAATTTTCTGGGACAAAGGAAGAATTTATATTCCTGGATAAAAAGGGCACACCATATGTCAAGAAGAATTGTTACAGAATGAAAAAATTGAGGTATTTCCTGGGTAAAATATTGAACGTCAAAGATAAAGAAAAAAAATTCTTTAGCTATTGAGGTACAAAAAGGCAAGTCAGCCACAAGATGGGAGAAATTCAAGTTAGTTTCAAGGTTTCTCCAGAGCAACTTCAATGTCCAAAGACAATGTAGCAATAGTCACCAACCTCTGAGAGCACGAGTGCTGTCAAGGATAGTACACCAAGCCAGTGTGTCCTCAGCTATGGAGAAAAAAGGCGGACATTTTCAGACATGAAAGAACTCGGGAAACATAATACTCATGAATTCTTCTTAAAACTAAATTAAGCTATTTGGCAAATAATCCCAGTTGAACAAGAGATGAGTTACAGTAAAAAACTTACAACTGAAGAAGACATGGTAAAAAAGAGTTAGTGTGGAAGAGTAAAGTTATTTAATTTCACAGCTAAGGCTAGTCACAGGTGGGTATGAAGACTGCATAAAGGATTATACATATCATAAGTCCCAACACAATAAAATAACATAAGCAAAATCTGGAGGAGACTGAGGTAGAAGGCAGAGTAAGCATATCCATCTTCTCGTCTTTTGGTTCAGGGGTCAGCAAACTGACCAGTAGGCCAAATCCAGCCCATTGCCTGTTTTTGCAGATACAGTTTTATTGGAACACAGTTGCAGTTATTCACTTACATATTATCTCTGATTGCTTTCATGCTACAACAGCTGAGCTGAATAGTTGTGTGCAAAACTTTTTGGCCCATGAAGCCTAAAATATTTACTATGCGGTCCTTTACACATCCACGTGCTGACTCCTGTTTTATAGCATCGAGACAATTCATAGTATCTGAAAATATGTGGCTGAAAAAAAAATGACTGCCTTTTAAATTGCTATAATAATTGTTTTTCTTAACTGTATGGATATCTTTGCTGAGGATATTTTTATCCAACCTGTATATGGATGCACATGCATAGAGAGATGTCCAAAATAATGTCTAAAATAATGAAAGTTAATGCTTATTACCTCTAAAGTGGTGAGGTCTGGAGTAAGCTGCCGGGTTTTTTTGTTTGTTTTTGTTTTGTTTTGTTTTTGTTGTTTTTTATTAACTTTTTAATTGTGAAATATATACACAAAAATGCATTTCAAAGTGGATCACAACGATTAGTCATAGAACAGATTTCAGAGTTTACTATGGGTTACAATTTCACAATTTTAGGTTTTTACTTCTAGCTGCTCTAAGATGCTGGAGACTAAAAGAAATATCAATATAATGATTCAGCACTCATACTCATTTGTTAAACCCTACCTTCTCTGTATAACTTCATCATCACCTTTGGGCTTTCTCCTACTCTTTAAAGGTATTTGGGCTATGCCCATTCTAACTTTTTCATGTTGGAAGGAGCTGTCGATAATATGAAATAGGGGGATGGAACTAGTAGTTGATGTTCTGTAAAGTCTGGCCCCTCTGCATTCCATCTGGAGGTTGTAGGTTTCTGAAAAGTTACCCTAATGCATGGAGCCTTTGTAGAATCATATATAATGCCCTAGGTGTTCTTTAAGATTTGCTGGGATGGTTTTGGTTGGGTGTTGGCAAGTTATGTTAGGTAGCAACGTCTAACCAAAGCTTACATAAGAGTGACCTCCGGAGTAGCCTCTCGACTCTATTTGAACCCTCTCAGCCACTGGTACCTTATTAGTTACACTTCTTTTCCCCGTTTTGGTCAGGCTCATCCCTGGGAGTGTCTGTTGTTTTTTAAAGTTTCTGTATTGCCTGAATATTTTGCAGTGAGCACATATATTTTCTTTTAGAAAATAATAAAGTGATTGATACCTTTTAAAAATAAAAAAGGTCAGGCCATTTCACCTCCAATCCAGCTTTACTAAGAAGACTGAACTTGTTGGTTGGGAGCTTCCTTATCCCCCCTTCTGTACCCCTCAAAATGCTAGTATGTCTATTTTGGAAATGGGATTGCGGATTGTTTGTGCAAACTGCAGACTTTTCTGTGCATTTCTAGAAGAGCTGCCGTCAAGTGAGGATAGAGAACGATTTGGAACAGTAGAGGGCACCGTCCTCCATGTTTATGGAGAATGTGGTACAAGGACCCAGCCCTCCAGCCCTGCCACTTGTACTTGGGAGCCAGCCACCAAACACCTCTGAGTCTCGGTGTTTCCCACAGCTGCCCTCCGCTAATCCATCCTCCACAATGCTGAGCAGGTCATGCCATCCTCCGGCCAGCCACCCTTCGGTGACTTCCCATTGCTCTCAGAATAAAGTCTTGACCACGGCTGACAGGTCCTGCCCATCCCACCGCGGCGTCCAGCTCCACACACCGCATCTCGTCCAGGCCCTCTGACCTCTTGTCAATCCCTGGACCCCCTTAAGCTCCTTCTCGCCTCTGGACCTTGAATGGTATCTCCTCTGCTGAGAGCACTCTCTCCCAAGTGCTTTGCTCTAGTGAATCTTTCTCATTCTTTAAGCCCGGGTAACTGTCACCCTCCTCAGAGAGCCCCTCCTTGACCAGCCTGTCAAGAATCTCCTCCGTTTGCTTTTCAATCACAGCACTGTGTCTAACTCATATTTATCACAATCGGTCATTGTTTTATTTGCTTCAATGTCTCTTTGTCCCTCCCAATAGAACCTAATTCCCACAAGGCCAGGGACCTGCCTTTCTTCTTTGTCCTTCTATCTCCAACATCTAGCTCAGTGATTGGCACTTAGAAAGCACCCAGTAGAGAGCTGCTAAATAAATGGATGCATGGATTTGCAAAATGTGAATACTAGCCACTCCCTCAAGACAAAGTGCAAAAGCCCTTTATAAATAACTATTGAATGGAAGTGACTACAATATTTGAAAGAAAATTGGAGTGAGCACCATTCATTAGGCACGAATAGGGGATCAAAATGGCAAATGTATTCAGGCTACTCAGTTGAAGCAATAGAATTGGAAAAGTTAAATCCTGGTGCCAGAAAAGCAGGGCCAGCTACGTGATTTGCAGGGCCCAGTGCAAAATGAAAATGTGGGGTCCCTAGTTCAAAAAGCAGGGGGAAAGGGTCATTAAAGATATTAAAATGTAAAGCTTTTCTTTCTTCTGTGGTCTCACAACTTGCCATGATATTTTTTATATGTTATTTAATTTCGATCTAAGAAAAATCAAAATTTAGAATTTTCAGCATGAGTTTCGCGATTTTGCGATTTTATCATTCAATCTTAGCTTTAAATGCAAATATAAGTGCATTCACTAAGGTTATGCAATTTGTATTTTGTTGCTCATACATGCATGAAGTAGCAATGTCTAGCTTCAGTTATTTTGCACTTGTGGACACACCCCTCTTCTGTTATGACGTCATAATGTTTGGGTGAGATTGACCCTTTCCCCTGCTCAATGAATAGGCTCCTGTCGTTCCAATCCGGGTGTAGGAAAGTAAGGTGGGTGAACATTCTTAGCAGAAGAGAGGAAACACTGCACAAGACGCACTCAACTATTTTATTTCACTTCTTGATATGTGCACATTCTACCAAAACTCTGTACCTTTGGCTTACTTATAACTAAGGAAGGACCAAAAAGAAAAGGAACATGGGTTACCCTATATTACCTTACCTTCTAAGTCATAATTTTCAATATAAATGGTTGGCTAATACAGGGAAATAAACAGGAGTAAGAAAGGCTATGATAAGGTCCCCTTGTTGTTTGTGTTCCCGGTGCCTCCTTTCTGTGTACAAAGCAAGTTCTGGATTAAATAGAAAGCCTGGCCCTTTGCAGCGGTCAGCACCACACTTACTCAGTGGTAGATGTAATATGCTTACCTTGTACTTCCTTTCATCTTCCCTGCGTCATGGGTCCACTTGTTAACAATATTTAGAGACACTAATATGGGACATCGTGAATGCTAAATGCAAACGGGGCAGCCAGGACTAGCAGTGGGCACGTATAATGCATGTATCTCCTCTCCCCATTGTCCTGTCAGACTTTACCTACAAAACACAAATTCAAAGACAATATTATTAAATTTCAAGATGGCTACAACAGCAGAGCAGTAAACCAAGCATGAGGCTCTCTGAGCGTGGGCCTTTTGACTGCACCTGTCACAAGCTCTTGAAGCCAACCCTAGAGAAAAGTGAAGCCATCATTCAAAGTTTAAGGGGGAGAGCAAAGAAAGTACATGGGCACCAGACTGGCTGGAAACAAATTTCCAAAGAATAAGCATCCTGAGGAAGTCCCCCGGCCTTCCTGTAAAGAAGTGCCAAAGTGAAGTTCAGTGTCAAACCCTTAAGAGTACAGACAGAAGTTCATGATTGTGCACTGCTAATTTTCATTCTATGTATACAGTATGTCAGGCACAATGGGCTTTGTGAGTGAGACTGAGGACATATAAAGATGTAAGACCTTTTGTCAAGAAAAAAACTATACAGTTAGTCTAGAGTTCTCAAAGACTTGACAAAGCTTTGGGAATCTACCCTATTTCTAAGGTACATGTGCCTTTGAGACTTGGAATATTTGATTTTTTTACCTTGTTGGACCTTTTAGGAGACATCTGGAGGCGACAAAGTACAGTGGAGTCCTGGGATTGGAAGCCTGGAGACCTGGGTCTGAACACAACCCTGACAGTGTGTTAACGAACTCACTTCCACTTTTATTCGGTATCACTTTTCCCTCTGGAAAGCAAGAGAGTCGGATTAGATGATCTCCGGGGGCCTACTGTGCTAAAAAGAACTAAATCCAGAGAAACTTTGTGTGGCAGAGAGAAGAGTGACAAGGTCACATGGAACACCCTGACCGTGAGTAATGAAATGGAGATGCGTTTAGAAACCAGGGTGGACTGGATCTTCTTCACACGTCTTAAAAGTTTCCTGACCATTTAAGGTCTGACTTCTTCCAGGCTAAGGGAGTGAAAGGGGATCAGGGGTCATTAGCAGTTTTTCCAGCTAGCTGGCTTTTCCTGCCTGCCACCCATGGGGACGTGTCCTTGAGGCAGCGCCTTCCCCTCGGTGCTCTCCAGCCTGACGATGGCCGCGTGGTGACCTTGAGCCCGCGGAGGACCCTGAACGACCTGCCACCTCTTTGAAGTTTAATCATTGCTGTTCTTCTCATGAGCCCTTTCCTGGCCTCTTGTCAATCCCTGTGAATTGACAATTGGATTGGAATGACAGGAGCCTATTGATTGAGCAGGAGAAAGGATCAATCTCACCCAAACATTATGACTTCATAACAGAGGAGGGGTGTGTCCACAAGTGAACATCGGTACAAACAAATCAATCAGCTGGCAAAAGGATGTGTAGGAAAGGAAGGTGGGGTGCACAGAGCTGAGGGACACTTGGGAGCTAGCTGTAACTCTGATGCTAGCATCTGGTGACCTCAAACAAGTCACACCTTCCTGAGGTTAGTGTTTGTTGTTGTTTTGTTTTCCTCTTCAGCATCACTTCTCAGGTGACAGCACCCTATTTTGCACTTGTGGACACACCCCTTCTCTGTTCTGAAGTCATAATGTTTCGGTGAGATTGATCTTTTCCCGTGCTCAATGAATAGGCGCCTGTCATTTCAATCCAATTGGCACATCCCATCCCCTCTGGTCAATTAGAGCCAATGAGAAGACCTGAGACCTATAATGGGTCTAGGAGGCAAGTGCTATCCTTCATCAGATTTGAAGGTCTAAGAATGTGAGGATTGGATCTGCTGTAGCCATCTTGCTATCATGAAGCTAGGCCAATCTGAGAGCAAAGCCAATGATAAAACAGAACAAATAGAAAATTTAGAGGCACTGGACATTGGCCTCTGGATCAGGCTGTGCCTGAAGCCAAAATCACCCCTGATTTTATGCCAATAAATCCTGTTGTTTACTGAAGCTGGTATGTTGGTCACTGGCAATGGTAATAACCCTAACTGCTATACATCACCTACCTGCGCCCCAGTCTCCTCTGTTGCAAAATGCCGTTTTGTGAGTAATAATTAGCACAGGGAAGCATAATGGTGAAATAGAGAGGGATTAACTTTTCAATGAGGGGTTATAATTCCAGGATTGCAGCAAAGATGTTTTTTTCAAAATGCCAAGGACTGGGTTCTTTAGTTAAGTACCTGATTTCACAGAGTCTCATATCTGCTGCATGACTACCTGTAATATATTTCATTGTAATTGTTAGCATATAATAACATTCTGTATATCCAGCTGAGTCTCTCCTGTGAGCCTCAGGTACCGTATCCAACTGCATGCTGGACATCTCCACCCATTGGTGCTGCAGAGCCTGCACCCCCAGGCCACCCTACCCACATCCTGTGCTCTCTGTCAAAATTAAAGGCACTGGGAGTGCAAGTGTAGCTCAGCGGTAGAATTCTTGCCTGCCATGCAGGAGACCCGGGTTCGATTCCCGGCTCATGCACTTCCCAATGAAACAAACAAACAAGCAAACAAAAATTTCATCAAAATGGTGCTGCAATAAGGGAATAGTCACATGGAAAAAAGAATGAAATGTGACCCCCACCATCCAGCATACAAAGAAAAAATATTAAAGGCGCCACCATTCACCCAGTTGCTTAAGCCTGAAACCTAGAAGTTGCCCTTTCCTTCCCCCTCTCTCTTTCTTCATAATCCATTCCATCTGCAATCCTTGCCAGATCTGCTTTCAAAATAGCTCTCATATTTGCACCTTTCTCCTAAACTCTCCTGCCACGTTGATACTAGGGTCCACTATTATTTCTTGCCTGACCACCAAAAAGATTTTTAACTCATTTCCAGAGGGCTCTCTCCTTCTGAGTTGTGGTTTCAGTTCCTTCCCCTCAGAAAACCCTGAGGATTTATGGGGAGAGGAGTGTCCTGATGCCAGCTATTGCCAGCTCTTTCTAGAAGGTGGGACTAACAACTCTTTGTCCATTGTTAGGGGCCCTCACTGTCAACGCTGGAGCAATTGGAAAAATATGACGAAATAACTTATTGCACGTGGCCTTCTGGTGCAGAACTTACTGAGGCTTCCCAACACACAGGGACTGTGTCACCAAAGGTCTTTCTAAAGCTGGTTGGCATTTTTATTGTTTAGCCTCTTTCTAAAGCTTTGCATCTCACGCTAATGAGATCTTTTGCTGGAGGCAAGGCAGGCAAGGGAGGCAGAGAAAACACACTGAATCTATCCCTTTTCATTGTGGATTTTCTGCATTTGAGAATGTCACAGTTGTGCAGCATGTTCTAGTTTAGCAAGGACTTTCATCCCCCAGCAGCCAGCACATGACTGAGTAAATCAATAAGTGTTTTGTAAATGATTGAGTGAATCTTTAAAGTCATTTTCTCCTCTTCACAATAACCCCAAAGGAAGAATAGGGAATAATGTTCTCAATTTACTGGAAAGGAAGCCAGGACGCAAAGTCGTGGAATGTGTTTCCTGAGCCCACACAGCCAGTACATGTAGCAACTCAACCTGGAACCCAAGTGTGTCCAACACCTGCATTACGTTGTGTTGAGCGGTGAGTGTCTGAACCGCTGCCAGAAACGGGGAAAGGGTTTCTGGATGGAGTGGGGATCGGATCAACTGCTTGCAGGTCTTCCCTCTCTTATGTGTCTCTAGTCCCAGCCTTTTTCAACAGGCACCCGGCATGCCTGGGAATGGCCTTGGGGAGCGGGTGGGTAGGCAGAAGTTCAGGCTGCTAACCAGCTGGGGATTGAGCAAAAGGAAACTGAGAAAGACCTTCTGGTGCCAAGACTCCAGGGAAATGTTTGTTGACTTTTTGCTTCACATCGACCACTTCCAACTAGGCTTTGAAGCTAATTTTTGGTATCAGGGCTCCCTGGGGTGGGTGGGGAGTTCACGAACTTACTAATGCTGCTGTTCTCCAGGCAACAACAAAGCTGCAGCAGCTCCAGGAAGATGCCAGAATTACGCAGAAAGTGTCCAGGGAACTGTGGGGAAACCAGAGAGAACTACAGGGAAAGTGGAGAGAGAACATGAATTTAAAAGAACACAGGGATGTGGAGGCAGGCCCCACCGCTATGCCTTGAGCGGACTGAAGTTGTCTCTTCTGGAGCCTTTACCACAAAAGTTCCTTACAAAATTAAACTAGAGGGTGGTGCGAAGGTGGCAGAGTTCTCGCTTGCCATGCCAGAGACCTGGGTTCGATTCCTGATGCCTGCCCATGCCCCAAAAAATTAAACTAGGAAGTGTCCAGAGGAACCAACCACTTTACCTCTCAGTCAAGTATCTTACAATGAAGCAATCTTCTAAAATCATAAATCTGAGCATTCTGTCCCTTGCTCATAAACGTGTCGCTCTTTATTGCCCTCAGAATAAAGTTAACTCCTCAACAGAGCTCACAAGCACCATGAATTTCTCTCTTCTCTTCCCTCTGTTCTCTTGACTCCAAGCATTTGTGCAAATTTCGCCGTCCTCCCGCCATGTTCTTTCTTCTTCTTTTTGGCCAACTCCAGGTAACTCCTGTTTATCCTTGAGTCTCAGCTTACATGCTATTTGCCCCAGGGACCCTTCCGTGACCCCAGGTCCCTAGATTTTGTCCAATGTTCCTTCTCAGCTTTCGTGGAACATCCGTAGTGGCCAAACTGCCCACCCCATTAGAGGGACGTGCAGCACGTTCCTGGCTGTATCTCCACCACTTAGGACATGTCCGATAAGTATCTGTTGAATAAATACGAGGGAAAAATAGACGACATCTCTAAAAGAAACTGCTCTCTCACCGAGTAAGCAGGGAAAGAGAAACCGCCAAGTGTGGAGATTTGAGCAAAGGAGTGTATTGTAAAAAAGAACAGAGGCTCAGAGAAATCGAATATCTTTATCCAGAAGTCATCAAGAAGCACACTATACCCTTGATAACCACGCAGTTATAATTGCCCCTGTTGGAAGGAGGGACCTTCTGGGAAGATTTATTGGAGAGATACGGAGACGTCCTTCCTTGAGGGTAAAAGTAGAAAATCAAAATCCACAAAATATCTGGTTATCTCAGAAAGCAGATCAGATTTAGAGTGGACTGGGCAGCAGCGGGTGTGACAGAGTAACCCCCCCCCCCCCTTCTCAGCTCTGGCTGATTGCTGAAAATACAAGAATGCAGGCCACTGTTGCCAGAACTTACGATTTTTCTCAGAGAAGCCAGAAATTCATGTGTGTGTCTATGTGTGAGTGTGATCTTCTGATTTTTAAATCTCCTTAACTTGTTTATATTTTTTGTAGTTACTGATCAGGCCAAAAAGAGTGCGACTTGAAGATGCCAGCCTTTGACCTTCATACCAAGGAATCTGACCTGGACGTCTGTGTATCCAAACCTGTCCACAGCGGACTGTGAGCACAAAGCTCGAAACAACATGATTCACACATAGAGAGTGACTAATACATGAATGAGGACACCCAGGTGTGTCTGCATCAATTCCTGGCACATAGTAGGCGGTCAATAAATGCTGAGTGGAAGAAAGAATGAATGAAGGCTGAGCATGCATCTGCAGTGCAAGATTTCCACCACTAGATGGTGAAGTTTGTTTTTCTCTACAGTCGAGCAATCGTTTCTTAGAGATTTCTGAGTGGGAAGATTTGCCTTGGAAACAAACAGTTCTCAAGAGAAATAAAAGCTTTTATGAAAATAGGTTTATGGGTACATCTACAAGTCATGAATACTTAGTTTGGATGTGCCACAAATACCGATGGCTGATGTCTCATTTTCTTTTCGATCCTTCCTCTCTCCCCAACTTAATCAGCTTTGGACACAAATAAAGTCCTTAGATGGTTACGCTTGGTGTGGAAGGAATCATGTTTAGAAATAGAGAAAGAGCACTAGTCTCTGTGTGCCTGTGGAGGGGAAGGGTATTCAATTAGCTCAGAGTCTAGTTGGATAAATAAACTATAACGCAGTTACAATACAGCAGGTTTGATATGAAAACGGCATATGTAGAATGTGCTTTGTGGTCCCAAAGGGGAGAGTGACTGCTCTGTCTTGGTTAAGGAGGGACGAGGAAGTCTTCTCAGAGAGGCAGCTCCTGGGCTAGACGGACCATGGAGGATGATAAGGAAGTCACCAAGGTAGGAGGGCAGGAAGGACATTCACTTGTTCATCACACATCGCCTGAGCACCTCTGTGCCCCTGGCACTCCGCTGGGTACTGGGGATGCAGCAGTGAACAAGACACAAAGGTCCTGTCCTCAAGGATCTCACAATGCAGTCAGGGAGGCAATACCTAAAAGCACAAATTTTTATTTTTAAATTACAGTCTGTGGTAAGAGCTAGGAAGGAAAGAGGTAGGGTGCTCTGATAGAGAAATAGGCATTGAATTGTATGGGGTAGTGTATGGAGGCCTTCCTGAGGAGGTGACATTTCAACTACAACGGAAGGATGAGAAGAGACCCGTCATACAAGCAAAACGGGGAAGGACGAGGTGAGAGAAGAATGTGAGACGCTTCTAGCAGAGCATATACCCAACGTTCTCCAGGAAAAAGATCCAGTATCTATGAAACCAATTGTGAAAGGTTGGGAAACTTCCTGCTGCAAATAGCTCCTATTATATTAGGATGTGCAGTGGGAAAATGGGTGGGAGCTGAGGCCAAAGAGATGGGCTGTGTATTCAGTTTGTGGAGATCCTTAGATTTTTATCTTTAAGTTCAATGTTTCCCAAATGTCAGTCATACCTATAGCCACCATAGCACCATTTATGTCATATCCTCATTCCGTGAGGACTAGCATTTCCTTATTTTTCTTTTGTTCAACTTAATTTTTTTTTTTTGCTTAAAATACTTTTAAAAGAGACAATATTATTGCTGTACTATATTTGGAAAAACAAGAACATTTGCCATTAAACTCAGGCAACCAGAAAAATAAATACAAGGACATTAAAACTAAAAAAAAAAAAAGTCTCATATGTCTCCTAAAATTGTCTTGGGTAGTACACACCCTACTTTAGGATAGTGGGATGAAGGATATTGAAGGATTTTAATCACAGGATTGAAATCAGATTGGCTGAAAGCACTGTTCCGTTTCTATCTCCTACACAGAAGGGATGGTGAGTCCAGAGGTCATAAAAAGGAACATTCCCGGACAAAGACTTCTCCCCCAAAGGGCTTGCTAGCAAAGAGTCAACTTTGGAAGTCTTGGTGAATAGCAGGCCACTCTTCAGAAAGTCAGAGAGACACCGGTTAAGGATGACCTGCTTGTTGAAATTCCCAAGTTTAGTATCATTTCCTCCAGCTGAGGAGGATTGCTTAGCTACTTGGCAAGTTATGAGTAAAGAGATTTAGATAAAGCTTCTGAAAATGAGGAACTAGCTCATAATTCTTGACTGGGGAAAAGCCACAGTACAATATCCAATAGACTCTTTTGTTTTTCTTATGAACTCATATCTGGCAGCTTAGAGAAAAGAGTGCACTTAAGCTCCTAGCTCCTGGAGCAGTTTAGCCTTTCATTTTACTGTTTGACAAATATTTGGGACGCATCTATAAATAGGTAAATACTGTGTAGATTTCAAAAGTGCTTATCAGGGTTACAAATACAAATGCTGAGCAAGTGCCAGGAGGGAAGTGTTAATGCATGAAGCAGCCCTGTATGAGACGATAGGGGATGATAGGGACTGCAGCGAACTGAGCAACACAACCCCCATTTGAAAGGAGAAACTGCTCTTCAGCTCCACTCAATAGTAGCAATGCAGGAACATGGGCACAGTATTGCGACAGACCTTAGGACATTTCACCAGAAAAATCAATGAACACTGGCCATGATATTTAGGAGGGAAATTGGGGGCAGGGGGAATATCTCCTTATTTTTAAAAAACAGTGAGTAAATCAAAATAGTTATAAACACTCTATGGGCCAAAGAAAATATGTCTGCAGACGGGATGCAATCCAAAGGCCCCAGGGGGTGACCTCTGGGTGTCACAGAGTCTCAGCCTTTTAGGGGGTTAGTGTTGGGAGATAAAACATGTTCATAAATAGCTGCAGTGCAGAGTAGGGTGATATGTGTTATGTGAGCAGGACAATGTGCTAAAGGAATTCAGAGGGAGAGGTGGCTGAGCAGTAAGGCCCTAAGGAGGGGTTAGAGGGTTCTCAAAAACCTATCTCTGACTATGTACTGAGGAACCCAATGTCCTCAGTGAGGACAAGAAAAAGAAATATCCTATGAGCCCAGTAGGTTGCCCAAGGAATTAGCTAGCGAAGAAAGGACTAAGCATCAGCCTATCCCAGGAGCATTTTTAAGATGCACATGTCTAGTCCTTCTCTCAGATATCCTAAATAAGAATTTCTTGGGTTGGAGCTCATGCACCCAAATTAACGAATAGCTCTTCAGTTACTTCTCATTAGGACCCACCTTTACGAACTTCTGCTCTAGGGAATGTCAGTCATTCACCCTGCAAGTGCATAGCCTATTCCTGGACATAAAATACCAGCCAAGGGAGTGTAATAGGGCCTGTCATGGGCTTTGGCAAAGCACTGTATCAGCTCAGAAGGGAGGGAACCTCCTTGTACTTGGTCCTTTTGGAGAAGGTGCCATCTTGTTATTCACACAAAGGCCCTCTATACCAGAGAAATCAGAAAATAGTATGGGAATTGATGTGTTTCTAACTTAATGAAAAATTTCATAACATAGGTTATTTAGAAAGTGATACTAAAAGTATATATTGACTTTACTTGGAATGGAGGTTGGGATTGGTATCCAACACAATTCTAAAACTCCAAGAAGTTCAACTACATTTTTTCCAATTTATAACTCAAAGTCCTATCAGAACTTCTCCACGTGTGCCTTACTTTTGAACTTTCTCCAGGCATTCCCAGGGCTGGATTTCACATCAAAGAAACCCAGTGAGCTGTCCCTGTTGTTTCACTGTTAATGTTGCCATATGAGAGAGTTCTCTAGGCTCCAAGTCTGCTGCCACTCTCACTATCAACCACCCATCTTGAGGTCTTGCTTATCTAAACACCAGTCTACCCTAACAACACTTGCTTCAAATTGTGCAGTGTCTCAAAAGAAGATGCACAACTAATGCAGTGTCCTTTGGTTGTATGAATTAAAGACTTCTCAAAATCAAGAAAGCCTTTAACATGCAGAAATTGTTGGAGTTCTCAGCTCTGATCATTCTCTTCCACTTTTGATTCTATTGAAAATGCAGTTTGGTTTTGTATGCCTTTTAAGACTATGAAATGAAAGAAAAGAATGGATAATGGAAAGCCTTATTATCATTAAAATTAATGATTCCACGAAATTGCAGCAGCAGTCATTAAAATGAGGAATATTTGTATTTTATGAAATAAAGGTATTGTCCAAAATAAAATGAGGGAGATTCCCTTGAATCCTGCAAGAGGAACTGATCACAGGAATCTTGAAATAGCAGCTACAGAGTGAAACCTGCCCTTTGAACTTGATAATGCTTTTCTGTTCTTGAGAAAAGGAATGAAAAGACTGTTAAACAATAATACTGCGTGTTGTATGCATTTAGTTTTTCAATGTGCTTATATCTATGGCTTCACTTAATTCCCACAGAAATCCTGAGAGATGGGGCAGGGCAAGATTATTATCACCATTTTTCAAAAAAAAAGCTGGGGCCCAAAGAAGAGACAAGTAGAGGATAGGTGATGTTGTTGCTGCCAGATGTCCCTTTACCCTTCTCCTAGTTCTCCTCTGTGGAGCACACGCCCCCAAGCTCAGTGCTTGTGCTCTGGGAGACTCTTGACAGCACCATTCATCACTCTCAGGCTAGGGCATGTGAATCAGAGCCTCAGACACTTTAGGCTCCACAAATTACTTTAGGGATGGGCCTGCAGACTTGGTTAGAGCTAAGGAGATGCAAAGAGACATTTATTGGTTGGTGAAAAGATATGTCCACTTTCCTTCTTGCCTTCGTATGTGTTTGAGAATGAAGCAAACAGAGGCAGTAAAGCCACCAGGGGAGAGGCTCAGTTCAGGTGAAATCACTGCCTTGCTAATTTCGAAGGCAACTACATTTCCTTTTTTGCTTACATTTGCTTGAACTGAACTCATTGATATCTGCTCCAGAAGAGTGATTCAAAATGCTCATGGTGTTGGTCCCCATGACTTCACTTTGCCCCTGGATGGCACAGCTCTCTAGCCCCCATTCTGCATCACCTTTCTGTATTCGTGCCTATCGTTGTCAATAGGCAACTTTCCTCCATGCTCTGAGGAGAGAAGTGAGTAGAAAAGAACATAGTCAGTTCTACTTTTTGCAGTCTAAAGTTTTTTGGTCACTGACCAGCCTGTGGATTGCATATCTCTGACTCAAGTGCACCCTCCCTTCCTGTACCAACCCACAAGGGTCAGAATGGGAAGTCAAAGGGTAGAGGTGGGGAAACAGAGGTGGGCAATAAGGACAGGGCATAGCTACTTAGCCAGCAAAGGCTTGGAAAAGGCAGCTCCCTTAGAAGCCGCCTGTTGGCACAGAAAACTGACTACGATACCAATAATTCTCAATGGAGTTTCTGATGTCCACAAGGTTTGCACATCCTATGATAATGTTCACACCAAATAAGAAGCCAAATCGATCACAGAACTTCCTGGAATACATGTCTTACAACAATTCAAATAGAAAACCTATGATGGGAGAATTGAGACTCAAGGAAGTACAGGCAAGTCAAACCCCAAAGGCTCTTATCGGAGTAGAGATGAGCAGAAAATTCTTTTCAGCAAAACAAGATAATCCATCACATTTAATTATTTTTATCCATTCAAATTGTAGTTGCTCTGTCACTTTATTTGCACTTAATTTATAACCTTGCTTTGCCGTTTTAGTGGTAAACGAGCTGTAAAATAAGCAATTTGTTCTTAGTTTTATGTTTGTTCATATTTAAATAGCATAATAAAAGAAACATGTCAGCACTGAGGGAGAATGAGAAATGGCTTTTTTCTCTTAAGCGGTCAGTGTCTCAAGCTTGAAAACTACTGTGGCTAAAGCTCTCTCCCAGTACCTGCCTATTTCTGGCTCTTCCCTAGTGGTTTTATCTCTCAGTGCCCTTTTAATGGGTCTTCCCATCTGGTCTCTTCCACCTTCCAACCAAGCCAACACAAAGCTTATCTTCCTTATATACTTTTATGTCAGACCTAGACTGAAGAACTCAGCACTAGCTCCCACATGGCTATTAAATGTCAGTCCAAATATCTCTTTCTAACAGCCAAGGTCCTGAGTCTGGCCTATCTTACCTGTTTTGCTTCCCTCACCCAGTCTGTACTGCAGTCATTTGCATCCTGCCCACGGGCTCCAGAGCATACCCTGTGCCTTCCTGCAATTTTGTACACATTACTGCTCATACCTCTTCATTGTTTTCTTTCTCTCTAAATTGTTCCCAATAATTCAAGTCCTATTTTCATTTCCAAGTCCTCTACAAAAACCCAACTGATAATTTCAGTCCAGTATAATCCCAATTGCATTCTTACTTCTCATAGCACTTATTGGGAGTTCTCTATATTTCCATGCTTAATTGTATTCAAACTGTGTGCTACCTACTAATGTTATCTAGTGCTTCACGACTGTAAATCTGTCCTTTATACAGCAATTACAACTGCAAGCCCTTCCTTAAAAAGCCTCAGGATTTCCTCTTGGACATTTTGCCTATGAGTAAGCTAAGCAGTGACACCTTGCCTTCAGTTTCATGGTCCAGTTGGAAGTTCTCTGCAGGTACAGGTGATCAAGAATAGACTAAGATGTTTCTACAAGTGGGTGCCCATGTGTGCATTTGCTAAAATATTATAACCATTGAAAATAGGTTATCTTAAAAAGCTAGTCATTTAATAAAATAAATGAGATGCACTTCTTATTTAACTCTATGTTAACTGCCATCCATCTTTGCTAAAATAACTATGATTTTATTCTTTGCATTATTGTGGTTTGATAAGATTCTCTGAATCTTCATCTTAGGTTTAAGGAACGGAAAAAATATGAACCCAAATTTGCTGGCTGCTATATTGCCCAATAGACGAAAGATGTCTACTATATTTGGAAAGGCTGCAGTCAACTCACAGGAAAAAAAAAAGAGAGCTGAAAGAGGGAGAGAGAAGTATCTCGATTACATCATTTAAACCTGTGAATCTGGATGTGCTTAGAGCAAAACCTGATAGTCTCTTTTGCATAAACTAGTGTGAGTCTGCTCTTAACGTCATTTGCAATTGAAAAGTCTTCATTTCTAGCAGTTTCCATGAATTGTTCAGCATTGCCTGAGAAAGTTCATTTAAGAATATTTTCCTAAAGATGTTACTTCGCTTAAGGTGTGGCCTAACTGATTAGGTTCACTTTAATTACTGGAATCCTTTATAAACAGAGTGAAATTTAGACAGAGACAGAGAGACAGAGAAGCCACAGGAGCAGCCAGAAGCTGGAAGTCCACGGAACCTGGAAGAGAAGGCAGAATACACTGTTCTAGGCATTGCCACGTGATGGAAAAACCAAGGAAGTCCAAAGATCACCAGCCAGCCAGAAGATACCCACCCCGGAAGAAACAAGCCTTCTAGCCTCTGAAACCACGAGCCAATAAATTCCTGTGGTTAAGCCAAAAAAAAAAAGAGAGAGTATTTTCCTTAGACTTACTTATTTAAAATGTAATTTTTTATTGTTTTTCTGAGCACAGTAGAAGCAAGTGAGATGACTTGAAAAGCGTGGCTTCCTTCATAGGTAACCAGAGCCTCCTATGTCATGGATTAAGGCAAATGAGTTAACCCATTTAAAGAATATTTATTGAGCAATTACTCTTTAATTCTTTGAGTTCACTAAAATAAGCCTACTATACATTTTTTTATTTTTTACACAAAAGGAGTATACTATATATCCTGCTCAGGATTTTGCTCTAACCATTTAGCAATGTATCTTGGAGTTGCAAAAGAGCTCTGCCTCATTTTTCTTTCATGTCTTCACACTTTCCCACTAGATAGATGTTCCATATATTTTTAATATTGATGGACAACTACATTTTTATTTCAGTTTCTAGCTACTGAAAAAACATGTTGTGATAAAAGATTGTGTGCATATATCTTTGCTGGCCGAAATGATGGGCAAATTAGAAATTTGGGAGATTCTTCCAAATTGCTCTTTAAAGCAGTTGTACCATTTTACATTCCCACCAGCAATGTATGAAAGTGTATCTCTCTGCCCTTGGATATCCTATATTATCACTTAAAAAAAAATTAGAGAGTTTGTGGGGTTACAGAATAATCACGTATAAAATACAGAATTCCTATATCCCATCCTATTAGTAACACTTTGCATTAGTGTGGAATATTTGTTATAATTTTTAAAAAGTACCTGTTAATTGTAGTCCAGGGTTTAATTTAGGGTTCAGTGTTTGTGTTATGCAGTTCCATGGATTTTTAAAAATTGGTTCTAGTAATAGAGACACAACCTAAGATTTCAATTCTTTTAACCTCATTCAAATATAAATTTCAGTGTTCTTAATTACATTCAAATATTGTGCTACCACTGTCACTTTTCTGTAATCTCCACCAATCTTATGGGTAGAAATAGTATTCGGATATTTTCATTCACATTTCTTTAATTATGAATAGGGTTGAGGATTTTTAAATTTAGAAGTCATTTAAGTTATTTTTCATGTGAACTTCCTGCTCATATCATTTACCTAATTTCATTATTTTTCTTCCAAACTCGCTACATATAAATTTTGAAAGGAAAAATTAGCTCCCCTTTTTTCTTATATATTGTAATTATTTCCAATTTTTCCTTTGCATTTTTTTTTACTATATGCATGGTATATTTTTCTACATAAAGATTTTTAATATTTATGTGGGTAAATTTACCACTGTTTATAGCTTGTAGGTTTTGTGTTTTCTTTGAAAGAATTTCCTCATTCCAAGCATGATTTAAAAATATATATCCTTATTTTCTTCCCATGCATTTATGATTTCAATTTTGTATTAAACTTTTTGATACTCATGTGAGGGGGTTGCGAGGGCAGTTCAGTGGTAGAACTGCCAGCTGCCACGCAGGAAACCCGGGTTCGATTCTTGGCCTATGTACTTCCCCAATACAAACAAACAAGCAAACAAACAAATGAAAACCCAAACAAAAACAAAAATTCAACAGACAGTGCTGCAAGAAGGGGATACTCACATGGAAAAAGAATGAAATGTGACCCCACCACACAGCACACAAAGAAAAAAAAAAAAGAGAAAAATTTTGACACTCATAGAATTTACATGGGTAAGAAGGAAACTGAACTTTGTATCTTCCCAAGCTGTTCATTGAATAACCCTTCCTTTTCCACAGATTCTTAATTCTATCTTGATTATATGCTTAATTCCTTATGTACTAGGGTATATTCTTTATTGGTTTAATATTTAACATGGCACTGTCATAAATGAAAGCAATGTAGCACCTGTCAAAGTGTAACATGCAAACTATTTAGTATTGCTTCAAGCCCCACAAATGCAAAAAGGTAAAAAAAATTAACACTGTATATTTTGCTTTTTATATTTTTCTTCTTAGCTATGATTGTCCTCATACTTGTTCAGCACTGGACTATTTCACATGTATTTTCTCATTTCATAGTAGGTCTGTAGAAAAAAGTGTGGCTATCTCTCCACTTTCCAGATGAAGAAAGCGAGGCTCAGAGAGGTTGTCTGGTTTGTTTTAGGGTATCTTGCTAATAGCTGGCAGAGTTGGGAGTTAAAGTGAGATTTTCTGACCTCAGACTTCCTTTTGAATGACAAATTCCATTGAGAAAGCATAAATTGTGGCAAATGAGTGTCTCCCAATCTGTTTCTATTTCTAAATATCTGGCTTCAATTAAAGTGGTTCCCTAGCAAGAGTCTCAATTAGGTATCTTTTTTTTTCAGTTGAGAAAAAAAATCTTAAGTGGTCACAGTCAATATTTAATAAAGAGTTGATACATGATCATTCAGGCCACCTCCTACTTTTGATGGGGAGAAAAAACAAAACCCTGCATCCTCAGTGGTAGCTCATCAATTAAGAGTTGTCGTCAAAAGAAGAGAACCTTGGGGAACTAAAAAAAGTTTCTGAGCATTACTATTTAACTATCAAATCAGAAAAATTTAGAAAACTTTGCTCCTCAGAAGGGACCTCTGCCTCTCATTTTCATGCTATGCAATCTTTGAATTTGCTTAGATACTTTCTATTTTTCCTTATAGTTGGGATCCCTTAGGAGTCAAAACTGGTTCGTGTGATCAAATTATGATTTTGTACTAGTTTTTCAATAACCATGTTTCACAGCAAAAGCTGAAGTCATCCACCAAATCCTAGGGGACTCCCTTGTGCAACATTCCATACACAGCCAGATTTGCATGCAGAGAAATGGAACTTATTTTCTTGACAAGTTGCATCTGTGCAATTTCAACATGAAGGATTATCCAACTCAGCTTTCGCTGAGGTCTTTCCTCACATTTCAGAGTTACGAAAAAAAAAGCAAACTCAAAATATCGAAAACTTTCCGGCAAGTAAAGCAACAATTTTATCACAAGTATCATAGAGAAGACTCTCACGAGCTGGCGGAGCTGCTGTGCAGAGAGGATTCATTCATTCACTCCTCATTCAGGTGCTTCTGATGAATCATGAGCAAAAATGAATATACTGTCTGCCTTTAAGAGCCTGCGTTCTCATGCGGATTCACACCTCCTATGCTGCTCTTTGTTTTCTCTTTGCTTTTTTTTTTTCTGTCTATTCTTCCTTTCCTGCTTTCTTTAAGGTTAATTCAATATTTTTTAAGTTCCATTTTAATTTATCTATTCAGCTATATGTCTTTGCATTGTTATTATCATTATCATTATTAATTCAAGTAGTAGTTTCATACATCCTTAATATTTCGGTCTTCTTAGAGTTAGTAAGTCATTTTATATTAAATGAAAGAATCTTCAACCATAAAGTTCCATTGACCCACAACACTGGTCCTTTATGATATTGTTGTCATATTTATTACATATATAAATGTTATAAAACTCACAATTCCATCTTACAATGTTTGTTTTAAATAATCATATGCATTTAAGGAAATTAAGAGTAATATCAATTAAAAAAAATTATCTTCACATTTATCATACCCAGCATTTTTTCATTTCTTATGGAGGAGTCATATCAAGCTGATTTATTTTAGCTTCTCTTGTAATGTAGGTCTGTTGGCAATAATTTCTCTAGTTTTATCTGGAAATATCTTTATTTTTCCTTCGTTCTTTTTTTTTTATTTTTTGTCTTCTATATGGCTGGGGTCACATGTCATTCTTTTTCCATGTGAGTATCCATTATTGCAGCATCATTTTTGAATTTAGTTTGTTTGTTTGCTTGGGAAGTGCATGGACTGGGAATTAAACCCGGGTCTCCTGCATGGCAGGTAAGAATTCTACCACTGAACTAACCTTGCACCAGCCGTTTTCCTTTATCTTGAAGAATGATTTTACTCAGTATAGAATTTTGAGTCAACAGTCTATTCTCTCGCTCTTCTTTCCTTCCTTCCTTCCTTCCTTCCCTTGTTTAGTTATTTTACTTTCAGCACTTTAAAGATAGAGTTCCGCCATCTTGAAGCACCATTATTTCTGATGCCAACGTGGTGTGTAGTGCTGTTCCCCATGGCATGTACCTTTCTTCTCAGGCTTTATCTCTTCATTTCTGGTTTCTAGGAGCTTGACTATAATTTGCTTAGATATAGTTTTATTTATATTTATCCTCCTATATGACACTTGCTGTTCTTGAATCTGTAAATTTGTTTACTGTTTCTTCTAAGATTTTTTCTGTTCCATCCTCTCCCTCTCCTTTTCTTCTAGGAGTCCAATTATATTTTCTTCATCTTTCTTTATATGTTCCCACCAGTCACCAAGGCTGTATTGGACTTTTTATTATTGTATTTCTCTTTCTTCAGATTGGATTCTTTCTATCGGTCTACCTTTAGGTTCACTGACTTTCCCTTTGGCCACCTCCCATCTGCTGTTCAGTCTACCCAGTAATTTTTTTACTTTGGATATTATATTTTTCTGATCTAGAACTTTCATTTTTAATATTTATGTGTTTTTTCTGATATTCCTTATTCATTCATCACAAGTATTATTTTCCTTTATATCCACAAGCTTGTTTATAATAGCTCCTTTAAAATGGTTGTCTCCTAATTCTACTATCAGTTCATCTCAGAATTGGTCTCTTTTGATTGCTGTTTCTTTTGAGTATGGCCCATTGCTTCCTGCTTCTTTGTACGAGTAGTAATTTTGAACTGTGTATGATACAATGTAGAGATTCTGGATTCTTTTATGATCCTCTGTTGAGTATTGGTTTTTAATTTTCAAAGGCAGTTAACTTGTATGAACTCAAGTTCCAAACTCTGTCGTTCCGGTCATAGCAGACCGGAAATTTCTGTTCAGTTCCCTTCTGTTTAGCACATGCATATTTTAGGGCTCAGCAAGAGGTGAGGACAATGCTTATATTTAGGGTTCTCTCTCTCTGTGGGTCTCTTCTTTCCAAAGTTTCCTTTTTAATTCCAAGTCCTATGATCAATCTCTGTCCTCTGGTTCATCAAATCTTAGAGTAATGAGTTTTCTGTTTTTGTTCATTCTGCAGTGCTTTCAGGTAGATGTCTTTTTTATTTTTCTCAGAGTTTAGAATTGCTTTCTTCAGAAGGGTTGGTCTAATACAACTACTAATCCTGCAGCCAGTAGAAGCTTCATTCTAATAGGGAAGACAGGCCTAAATGAAGTAGTGATTCAGATATAGATACAATTTCAATTACCATAAAGTGCTAAGAAAGAGAGGTACATGGCATTTAAAAGAGTCTGCATTTTAGACTAATGACATAATTAGGATCAACTCTTCATTAAGTTGTTTGGATTATAAAATGAATAAATACATCCAAAACCCTTAGAATAATACCTGAAATACAGTCAGCACTCAATAAATGTGAGCTATGGAATTACTATTATTATTATTATTTCATCGCCATAAACAGGAAGATGAGAAGTAGTCTTTGAGGAAGGAGGAACTGAACTTAGATCTGAAGAGAAGTAAGAGATAAGATTCTGTAGAGAGGAGATAAGAGTTTTCCAGGCCAAGAGGAAAACCTAGCAGTAGAAGGGAGCAGGGCGTGTGGTAGAGACTCAAGATCAGCATGGCTGTCATGGAGAGAAGGAGAGGGAGCATGGAGGGGAGGAGCACTGGCGAAGAAGGTAGAGACTGGACCATTTCGGAATCACAGGCCATGTTAAATATTCTAGTCAAGAGTAATGACGAGCCTTTGAAGTGCTCTAAGGAAGGAAGAAAAAAGACCATATTCTTCTTTCAGAAAGAAGCTTCTGGCTATTGTGCGAGAATGGAGTGGATGCGATTGGAACAGTTGGAAAACTAATGCAGTAATCTAAGCAAGAATGATGATGAACATTTACCAGGAGGATGGCAGTGCAAAGTTGGAATTAGGTAGAACAAGTTGGAATGAGAGACCTGGAAGGGACATGCATAACAGGTGCCTCTAAGTCAGAAAGCAGATAGGACTTTCCCAGAGCCACGCAGTGAGTTCCGCACTGTGAATAGAATTCAGAGTGTAGATATATAAATAGAAGCTGGCAGAAGTTGTATTGGGATGGTTGGTCAGTAGCTTAATGGTCTTTACAAGCTGATCCATGAACACAGGTTGCTAACTGGAAAGCAAAAAAACTGTAATGAAAAGAGACCTAACTTACAAGGAAAAAATCTGATTTCTATTCACAGTGCAGAACTCACTGTGCGGCTCTGGGAAAGTCCTATCTGCTTTCTGAGCACCAATTTCTAATAATAAAATAAACAACAACAGTAATAACAACACTTACATTTATTAACTCCACACTATGTGCCAGATATTAGTCTAAAAACTTTGCTTAATAGATGAAGACAACTACTTTCAAAGAGCTAAAATAAGTTAGCTAAGCCTACATAGCTAATAAGTGGTAGAGCCAAGATTCTGTCTCCAGAATGTTGGATTGTATCATCTACATTCCAACTCAACTGTAAAGACTTGAAGGGAGCTTCTGCCATGGGAAATATCCAAGAGCTTATTACAATACCAGCAGGACCCTCTCTTTTAAAGTCTCCCATCTGCCCAGCTCCTTCCTACCTGGAACTTCTTCTCACCTGGGAAACTCTGGGAGAGTCTCTGGTTTGCACCCACAGGAGAGACACGGATCATTTGAGAATCCTGATATGCCCCAAATTTTCTGTGATGGGAAATCGTTATTTTAGAGAAATATAGTTTCTGCATACAGAGGTTTTATCTGCACGGTTCTATTTTCCATCTTTAAATATTAATATAGCAAGATAACAAAGCGGTTTCACATACATTATCTTATTCAGTCAACACAAGTGTCTGTTTTACAGATGAGGGCACAGACTTACCCAGTCATTTACCTAGGAGCATACAGACGGTAAGTGGTGACATTGGTGCTTGAACTCCAAATGTCCTTCTTCGTCATCTTTCCACCTCTAGAGCATGTGTTAGCAACAAGCACAGGTGAATTGGTCTGAATCAGGAAGCAATAAGGATCTGAACTTGATTTGACTGCCTGCTTCACAGCACGTTAGAAGCTCAGGATTGGAAGGGTTTTTAAAGGGTCACCATTCCTCTCCTCTCTTTATCTGTTCCAACACACCCTTAGGCGGTGGCCCAGGCTCCCAAGGTAGCCCAACGTATCTCTAATCAGCTTTCAAGATTAATCTGAAGCCTAATTACTTTCTTTTATTGAGCTGAAATATGCCTCCTGCCATTATCACTCTTTGATTCTTACTCTGCCTCATGCCTCAGTAAGTATGAACAGTAAGAATATTCTAGATACCATGAGAAGAGCTGTATATGCTTTATCTTATTTAATTATCACAATAATACTATAAGGGAATGTTATAGATAGGGATGAAATTTTAGGAGGCTAAATATCACCTATCTAGTGTTTCACAGTCAATAAATTGTGGAGCCAGGATTCTAGCCCACGTTTGTCTAACTTTAGTGTCTGAACCCTTACACTACTGCTTCATTTTCTTCCACATGGGCAGGCACTGGGAAACGATCCCGGGTCTCCAGCATGGCAGGTGAGAACTCTGCCTTCTGAGCCACTGTGACCCGCCCACTACTGCTTCCTCTTTTGAATGATGTTTTCAAATCTTGTATCTGCTTATCACTTCTTCTGTGAATACTTCCAGTATGCCCTCCATATCTGATTTAGAGATCCCATTGCGTTTTATTGCATCTTGTGCATACTTTTATGCTAACACTGTGTCTCTCTCTTGTCTTATTGTTTTCCTTCCACTCTAGACAGTAAGCTAACTTGAGGTCAAGATTCTTTTTAGTGTATGTATTCTTCAATCCTAACACATCTTTTTCTTCTCACAGACAGGATGTTGATGCACTCTTGCTCCAGAGGATTGCTAACAGCTTTTGGTCTGGGAGCCCAAATCAAAAGTTGTTAGATAAGGGATTGACAAACTCCACCCAGGCCTTTGTAGGCATCTAGGGGATTCCTCTGGGTATTCCCAGAAGGAATAGAAGCCAGGCTTTGAGTCAAAGAGAAGGAATGAGCCAACCCTGGAGGCAGCTTCCCTAAAATGAAGTAGTATTGTTGAGTTTCAGGTATTTTACAGGAATGTTTCAGGTATTTTAGCAGTAAACAGGAAATGTTTACTGCTAAATCCCTGTGAATAATGACCCCTAAGCCCTGTGCTCTTGAGAGAAGCAGTAAGGCCCCTGTAGTTGAGCTTGGGGTCAGTGTACAGCAAGGGTTCAAAGACCATCTCTGAGCCCATCTGGAGGACCTGTGATGACCAGGGCATCATATAGCAGAATAGCAGAAGTAATGATGGGCCGTATCTTGGGCACTCCTCAGGACCCAGCCTCCCTCATTTTCTATACCCTTTGTGCTGGTTTGAAACTGTTATGTAACCCAGAAAAGTCATGTTCTTCTAATCCAGTCTTGTGGGGGCAGACCTATTGTGGGTGGGACATTTTGATTAGGTTGTTTCCATGGAGATGTGACCCACCCAATTCAAAGTGGGGCTTAATCCTTTACTGGAGTCCTCTATGAAAGGGCACAGAAAGCTCAGAGATCAGAGACATTTAGAGAGAAAGAAGAAACACCCAGAGATGTCTTGGAGAGCCAGTACAGAGCCCAGAGAGAAAGAGAAAGAAACGCTAGGGAGATGCTAAGAATGAATCTTCAGGACCCAGAAAGCAGAGAGAGGGGTTGCCAGAGGAGCAAGCAAGACCCACAGAAGATCAAAGAGCAGGCCTCTGGAATCAGAAACTGAGAGCAACACAACCAGGGAGCAAAGGACCAGCAGATACCAGCCACAGATGTCATCAGACTTTCTTCAGAGTCAAGATATCTTTCTCTGGATGCCTTAACTTGGACATATTCATGGCCTTAGAACTGTAAATTTGTAACCTAATAAATCCCCTTTGTGAAAGCCAATCCATTTCTGGTATATTGCATTCTGGAAGCTTTAGCAAATGGAAACACCCTTTAAGTTCTTATAAGTCTTAAACCACCCTAAGGAAGGCAAATCCCTCAAGTACGACAGATTTCATTTACTTCCAACCTTCATGTCTGGGGGCCCAAATATTTACTACACCAAAGTCAAGAGGCAAATTCATACCTGCTACATTTATATATGTATACATATGTATGCACATCAGTATATATGCATGAAAATTTTCTCAGAGGATACACAAGAAACTACTGAAGGAGGTTACCTCAAGGGCTGGAACCCTAGGGGTAGGGGTGGTGCCTTTTTCTTGAAAACATTTTTATATTGCTTAAATACCATATCAGGTATATTTGTCATTTATGCAATAATATAAAGAAATAATCCATTTATGTAATAAATGTAATAAAATGCTTTTTAAAATAGTTCAAATTCTAAATGGTTAGAAATCGAATATACTGTATGTACTGACTCAGCTTGAATCTAAGCTGTGTTTTCTTCAGGATTCAAGGGAGAGGAATGTGCAGCACATCTGTCCAAAGTTCCTTTACATGGAACGCTAAAAAGTCTCTTGGAAAACAAACCAGGGCGTATGGATTGAAGGAGTAATTTAGGATAATAGTGGTAATAAGAGAAATAATTAACATTTAATTGAAGCATAATACTAAACTCTTTATATGAATCATCTCAGTTTATCAACCCAATCAAGCAGATAAAATTATTATCCCAGTGGAAACTGAGACTTCAAGAGATTAAATGTTTAGCAAGTGCAAGGCTTGGATTTGACTCCAGGTGCTCCACATACAGGCTGCATGTGAGCTGCGCCCGTTATCTGATAGGCAAGTCACGTTCCACCCCAGCCTTCTTGGTCGCATCGCTGCCTCCAGCAGGGTCAGCAGCAGTCACCAGCAACCCAGCAAGAGAAATGGCAAACCCACATGGCCACATCTTGAAGGCCAGTCTTCACATTACATGTGAGACATCTCTTTCATACTATCTGGAAAGAATTTTTCCATGGAAGAGAAAGAGAGGCAGAGCTAGAGAAATATTGTCTTGCAGTTGTTATCATGACCCTATTTTTACTTCCTCTGGCCTGGAAAATACAGGACTATATGAGGATATTTAAAGGAAATAGGAAATACCAAAGTAAGGGCCCCATTCTCCAAGGCATGGGATTAGAGTTCTCAGTTTCTACAAAATTATGTTACCTGAGGTTTGACTGTGGAAGAAGAAAATCTGGCATTCTGCAGAAGTCTTCAGTCTGTTGATGCTGATGATACCCAGAATTAAAAACAGTGACACAGGCTGGGATTAGGAAGGGACAGCCAATACACTAATGCTGTGTCATTTTGTCTCTTTGATGGTGGAGTGGAAAGTTATCTCCCTGCCTCATGGGGCTTTGCAAACAGTGATGTAAATCACTGCACTTTCGTTCACTTACGGACCTTAAGTCCGAACCCCACAGGGACTGAATAAATTGAATGTCAAACTGTCCAAACTGGAGCCAGAAAGGAACTCAAAGTTCATCTCGTTCAGTGGTTTTAAAAATATTTTTTGTTTGTTATTTTTATATAGAGCTGAATCCTCCCCCTTTTCTTTTTCGGAATGAAATCTTATGCAGCACTCTAACACATCTTGCAGATAAACGTGCAACTGCTCTGGGTGAAATGTGGAGTTCCTAGGCAGTGCCTGCTCCTGCTCCCTAACCCCAGCTGCTGCATTCACTTCCTGTGGGGCTTCAAGAGGGCTCTAAGCAGGGGGAACTTATAACTTACAGTCAAAACTAGCACAATTTGAAGAGTGAAAGGAGACCCGATTGATAACTATGCTACAACAATAGGTGTAAATGGGGACTGCCCTGGGTAAATTAGGAAGAATGGACAGCCTTGGATTTAAGGAATACAGTAGGGAAATTACTGGCCCAGCCTAATGTTAGAGATGAGGTCTCTAGAGGGAAGTACTTGCCCAAAGCCACATGGTGATCTAGTGGCCAAGCCAGGGCTGGAATCCAGAGCTCCAGAGTTAGGGAACAGTTTATCCTGCAGCCCCTCTACTGCTGCAGAACTGGTCAGCCCCCATGACTTGCCCCAATATAGAAAAGTATAACCTGATGAGAAACAGGAACCCCCAAGCAGGTGATCCATCACCTCTGTCTCATCAACTAGATAAGGATCCAAGCATTCTTTCCTGGAAATATGCAAACTGGGCAATAACTTCTATTATTCCAAAACTTGAGTTAATCCTGGACATCCCAAACCTCAGTTATTCAAATACCACCCTCATATTTTTTGCCACAATTGTATCCGATCTTTGTTATTATTCACTTCACGTTGTCTTTCAAATGAACACTCTTCTTATTCTCAGAGGTCTATTCCAAACTCCCTCAAAGCAATAAGATTTGTGAAGTGATGGACCTTATGTGCTAGTCGTATTGTCCTAATACCCATGAAAAGGCACAAATCACTACTAAAATGTTCACAAATATATCTCTAAAATTATCTCATATTCTGCCAGTAATATACCCACTGTATTTTGGAAAACATTCGTTTACATTAAACAGAATTTTTTGAAATTTAAGAAATAGTTATGCTACAGAGTTGGCACCTACAATTCTGGTCTATACTAGAATTGACTAAAGATAGCATCTGATTCAGCACAGCTTACATGGATTGCTATTTTAGGTTTAAAATAGAAATATACAATCTTGTTCTGTGAAGAGTACTATGATTTCTAGGACCTTCATTGCCTGAGCAAGGTGGTTACTTTCTTCCCTTCAACTCAGCCTTCCTAATATGTGCCTCTGGTCCAGTTTTAATGCTGCCATTTCTCTTATCTGTGTTTATTTACAGATGCATTCATGTACAGTCTGGTCGTGAAGGGCAATCCTGCCAACTATTTTTTAAAAAGCCACATCTCATATGCCAGCAGTGAAGTCAGTGGAATTAAATGACCCCAGAAATGTTTATCAGGCACCTGCCATGTCCTGGGCATCGTCTAAGTCGGGGAAAGTGAACAGCCTGGAGCTCTGGCCTCAAGTTGCTTCAGTTCAGCGAAGGAGACAGGCAAGCGGGCAGACGTTCACCACACACAGTGCTCCTGGTAACCCGAGGGAGGATTTGGAAGGCCTCTTTCTGCTGACCAGGTCAGGGGGAATGAAGGCCTGCATTTGAGCAGGTTTAAAATTATACTCAGCAAATCCAATGGGAAGAAATGGATTCTTCTTTATTTTTCTAACAAATCTCAATTTTCTTTCAGAATCCGCTCACCTCTCTGAAAAACAGTGGCATGAATTCAGTTAATTTTGATTTAAAACTTAAGGCTCTTTTACATCAAGTTGGAAGCTGAAAAAATGCATAACCCAAACTCCCCTCCTCCTCTGCCCTGAAATGGCATCTGGTGCAAAGGCGGCACAGGCATAGCATTGCTGGGTCGGGGAGGCAGGAGAGTCAAGTCCACAGGCTGGGCAATCTCGCTGACCTTCCCCACCCTAGACTCTGGGCACCCTCCACTGGTATTAACTGATGTGCCCTCCCCTGCCTCGGCACTTAGGTTTGAAGGCATTGCACTGGCATCCAGTATTAATATCCGCTGACTATACCTCTGATTCCAATTGTGAAGTCCTTTCAATCTAAGACTTCTCTGATCCAAGCTCAGTGCATCTGGTCTACCAAACCTCTCAACCATTCCACTCGTCCTTTCGTGGCCCTGGACTTCTCACCATGAACGGGGCTCTGTGAGGCTGACACAGTAAGCCCACTGTGATGGTCAGGTGCGTGTGTCAACTTGGCCAAGTGATAGTGTCCAGTTGTCTGGTCAAGCAAGCACTGACCTGATTGCTACTGTGAGGATATTTTGTGGACTAAAATTCATCTGTGCCCTATTACATCTACAATCAACTGAGATTAACTTCAACAGTGAGAAACATCGCAACCAATCTGTTGAAGGCTTTAAAAGAAGTGATGATTTCAGTAGTCAAAAGAGAGATTTCCATCTCTACTTCAGCCATCCAGCTTCTCCTGGGGAGTTCATCGTAAACCTTTTTGGAGTTCCAAGCTTACGATCTGCCCTGTGGAATTTGGATTTGTGCATTCCCACAGTCGCATGAGACAACTTTTATAAAAATCTCATAATATTTATAGATATCTCCTATTAGTTTTGTTTGCCTAGAGAACCCTAATACACCCACCAAGGCACCTCCCCAGGCAACCCCAAGGGCATGGCTCCTCTATGGTTCTCTTGCCAAGTTGGCAGTGACGCCGGGCCAAATATGAAGCTTAAAACCTTCCCATGCTACTTCCTGGACAGCAGAGGGTAAACTTTCCCTGCTCTGGGGTATCCTCTCAACCTTTCAGGATTTTCTACATGCTCCCCCAGTATGGCAGGAGCTGACCTTATTTTTATCTTCATCCTTCTTAACCCAGGGTCCATATAAAAACTATGCTGCATTTTTCCTGGCTTGGCTCATTACATATATAAAACGCCAATTCAAAAATTCTTTTTTCCTCTCAATAAGCTTGTTTCTTGCAAATCAACATTATTTTCTTTCAGGCAATGTATTATTTAACTCTGAGCCTTGAGACCTCTAGGAACTCTTAGGGGTTTCTTGGAATAAATACAATAAAAACAACCACATAATATTTTTTTAAATATTATTCCCAAAGAAAAAAAACAGTATTCCCACAAACACTCAAATTTCGGGTGGTAGTTTTCTCAGAGATCTGAGTCATTCAAACAATCTTCCAGCCTTCCTAGAATTTACAAATTCAGGAAAAAGCAGAAGAGACGAATTAACATTTATTTAGCTTCGATATACCTAAGTACTTGCTAGGTGTTTTATATTCTCCACTATCTTTGAACCTCCTGACTTACCTCTGTGGGACTCAGAGAAAGAACCTGAGTCTGGAAGAGATGATGTGACTTTCTCAAGAGATCTGGCCAGAACTGATGAAGCCAAGTCATACCTGATTCTACCTGGACCCAAAACTCACTTGTTTTCTATTATTCCACAGGACGCAAATGATCAGCAATCGAGTGGCAGCCTAACAATAAAGTTAAGTTTCATGTGCTGTATAGATAAGCTATCTATAGCGTATGATGTCTCTTGCAATAATCTATGGATGTGATCTATTTATGACTGTTTTTCTAGTTTTTGGAGTCACATGATACACTGACCCTAAATGTTAGTGGTGAACGGCAGCTGTACCTTAGGTCTGCAGGCTTACTGTTGGTCTTGCCCTTGATGGTTTGACGCTGAGTCCTTGGTTACCAATGAAGGACCATCGCTAGCATTACTTCCTTGGGAAAATTAAGCCTGTTTTTAAATGATCTGTTTTTCAGTACAGTTTCCAGGAGAGCATTTCAGCAAAAAGCGGGTACTGCTTGTACATGTGAACGTGAATTTCCTGAAAGGCCCTGATCCAGAGGACAGATGCCAAGTCCCACAGAGAGCAGAGTTCTCTGCGGCATCAGGGGGCCTCTGTATGGCATGCAGCGAAGAGTCGTGACTGACATCCTTGCTATTGGGCCATAAGAGTCCCCAGGGGTGAGGGTTGTGCAAGTGAATACAACTTTCTCACTGTGAAAACCCTGTCAGGCCCCGCAGGGAGACTGTGACACAGAAACTGCCAACAAAGGCAAAGCGATCAGGGAAGCACTTCCTAAAGCTGCAGGGGCTGGGGGTCCCCAGACTCTCAGTGGAATGACCAGTTCATGGTTAATGATGCACTGCTCACCTGTCTCCAAACAGAATTGAGGTAGCTTATGACAATGTAGATAAAGAGCTGGAATTATATATGCCATATTCTTCACAATGGGTACTATCCAAAATGTAAATGGATTCATATTTCATTACATTTACCTTGTAATAATTTAAGATGTGTGTGTGTGTGTGTGTGTGTGTGTGTGTGTGTGTGTTATGGGAGTCAGCATGGTTTAGAACACAGAATAAGGAATCAGATCTAGACCCTAATCCTGGCTTTTACAGCACACTACATGTCATTTAAATTACCGATGCCTCATTTCTCTCAGCTTTAAAACAAAAATTTAGTCCTCCTTTACTGTGAACTGATATATATTAAGCATGCATTATGCCACATGCTTTTACAGTAAGCTACTCCATTCGGTTCTCCAAGACAGGAGTAGATTGGTCTTCCACCTTCTTTCCTAACACTTATTGCAGGTGAAATAAAGTAGTGATTTCTCTGAGTTCCAAGAGGACAGGACGGTGCCGGTCTTGTTCATTATTGCACCTCTGCACCAGGCCAGGCCAGGCTAATGGTTTTGAATGAAGAAATAGATAATAAAAGACGATAAGCCTTTGAAGATGGTAATCGTTCTGAGATTTTGACAAACGACACTTTATGCATCATCTCTGCTTTGCAGAGCTCTTACCGTTCTTGAAGTTGCCTATGACCTCATTTGTCTAATCCAGAAGGCTTCCAAACCCAAAGGTCAGTCTTGATTCTTTTGGCCCAGCTGCAGTTTCCATGGATGACCATCCCCCTCCTCTGGGATTTTCTCCTCATTGGGTTCCTCAAAGATAAACTCATTCACAGGCACTAAAGGGGAATTAACATAACACGGATGAAAACCAGTGAATTAACAATAATCAAATTGGTCTAGAGCTTCCATGTGAGTAGATAGGTCATTGAACAGAATAGAAAACCCAGGAATAAATCCAAATATGAAGTTTTAGTATATGATAATGGTGACATTTAAAATCAAAGAGGGAGAGAGCGATTATTATGTACATGGCATTGGGACCTAGACTTTGGAGTTAGTCATCTGAAAAATAAGCTCTAGGATAAGTTCCAGATGCATTAAAAATTGCATATTTATAAATAATACAGAATTAGAAAAAACAGCAATCTTAATTTTAATAATCTTGTGGTGGGGAAGGCCTTTTAACATCTGGAAGTGACGAAAGTCTGATAAATTTGTTTACATAAAAGTAAAAAAGTGTCTGCACAGCAAAATCAACCACAAGCAAAATTAAAACACAATGATGCATTAGGAAAAATACATGAAACTCATATGATAGGCAAATGTTACTTCCCTAAAATGTAAAGTGTTCCTGCAAAATGATGAAATAAGAACAACACCCATTATACAAATAGGCAAAGTTAGAAAAGACATTCACAAAAAAGGAAATTCAGGTTTCTCTTAATTATATCAAAAGATGACCTTCACTCATAAGAGAAATAAACATTAAAACTTCATCAAAATGAACAATGTAAATTAGACCACTGCCTTGAAAGGCTATTTGACAGTATTTGACAAAATTACAAATGTTCTCTGACACAGCAATGCATTTCTGGGAATTTATTGTACAGATTAATTAAAAGGCATGCAAAATGACATCAAAGCAAGCTTAATTACTGGCAGCATAGTTTATAATAATAAAATGCGAGAATATATCTGAGTGACCATTAATAGGGAACTCTTTAACTAAAATCATGGTATATTATGCAGCCATCAAAAATGAAGAAATGGGCAGGCCATGGTGGCACAGTGGCAGAGTCCTCGCCTGCTGTGCTTGAGACCTGGGTTCGATTCCCAGTGCCTGCCCATGCAAAATAAATAATAAATAAATACGCTCTTTGTAAGGACAATAAGGAGAATGTTCTCCAAGATATATTGTTAAAATACATTAAATGAAAAGAAAGCAGTGTGCAGAATTCTGTGGTTAGGAGGGGAAAATAATAAGCATATGCATTTGAACATACGTGCATAATCAATTTCTAAAATGCTGCCCCCAAAACTTTTGATATTGGTTGCAGAGAACAGTTTGGCCAGAGGCCCGGGATAGAAGAGAGTCTTCTCATTCTAAAACTTTTTATACCTTTTGAATTTTGAACACTGAGAATATGTGATGTACTCATGATTAATTAATTCATTAATTAATTGAATTCTTTAAAAAATTTGTTAGCGACTACCATAGAGGCATGCAGGTTGTGAATATGATTTATCTTTATTCTGTCTTGAAACCCACTAAAATAGACAGTTAAGGGAAAAAAATGTTATGTTGACAAGGACAGAAAAAAGAGAAGAGACAGCATCAGACCTGCGTGCCAACGAAATCTGGAAAATTGAAAAGTAGATGGACAGAGATAGCTAAGTCAGCAGGCCAGGGAGTGCTGATCCTAAGTTGTAAAGGAGAGGGAGCCATAGACCCTCCCACGCAGGAACAGGGGCACCCAGATTTCTGAGAGTCACTGACAGACAAGAGCCAGCACACAGGTAGATGGTTGGAAAGAATTAATGACAGCATAAACAGATTATTCAGAAATATTGAAATAAATGGTAGAGAATACAGTTTAATGAGTTGAAGTGGTTGCCTCTGGGGACTGGAGCTATGGTAGGGAGGAAGGGCAGAGAATTGCAATTTTAATCATAAACCTGAGTTTGGATTGCTTAACTATGTGCATATATTATTATCTTGAAAAATGCCTTCAAAGTTATTATTCCTAGTGCTATGCTAATACACTGGAATTTTCAGTGACAAGGATGGGACTTCAAAAATACTAGAAATGATCAAAACTGTCCCCAAAAGAAATAGAGATAGAAACCAACTAATGAAAATTAAAAGCTTTTATTACTATCGCAACAAAAATAATTTTCACCAAAGAAATACTTCTTTAAAAAATATCAAAAATTATTATTTGCTAAGCAATTCATTTTATTATGGGATTATTTTAAACAGAAGCTAAGTAAATAGAATTCATTGCGTGCTAAGAGAATTATTCTTTGTAGCTAAATTCAGTTTAGTCAACTATTGCGAAACAAGAAAAGAATATTAACACAACAAACAAAAGTAAAACTCATCAAAAAGACTTTTAATAAACTTCTCTGTCAATTTTTGATAGAAACCAGACTAGTATTGGGAATATAAGGAAAAATAAAATGTTTTCTGTCTTCCAGGAATTCACAGTGTGACATTTTTTTGTATTTTTAAAAAGGTAAAGAAAGGGATTATTCCTTAACATACAAATGAACACTTCACAAAAATAATGAATATTAAAAGCATGCACTCACTGAACGAATCACTTTGGAATGAGGTCTCTGAGTCAGAAACTCCTGGGTGATGGGTTGAATAAAGATATGACACCAACCCTGAACTCTAGAAAACCCTGATCATATGTTCATTATCATAATGCAACAATAGCAGATATTTCTTAAGCACCCCCTATCTGCTAAAACTGAACCCCTAACATAGTAATAGTGGCCAATAGCATCTCATTTGTAACAGAAAAAGCAGGCTGCTGGGTGATGTGGACTGGAAGGACATGAGATCATGTGTGAGGGGATTGAGGGAACCAAGAGAGAAAATCACAGTCAGGGGAAGGGACTCTAGCACTGGGGATTCTGGAGGTGAGACAGTCACAGGTATCAGATGGTACGTGGCGATGTAATTCATGATAACACAGTAGAAATCCTGCAAATACCACAGGTTATATTAAGATAAAGTCAACTGTGGTACATTAAAACAATGGAATGCCATGTAGTCATAAAGCAGATCATTACAAAGGCCATGAAGATTTATATATAAAATAATGTTAAGTAGAAATAATAAAACCTAAGACAAGATAAACCCAAGGATTAGAGCTGAGTAAATCTTTGTTTGCACGTTGATATTGCTAGGAGTAACTCAAAGGCAAGTGTTAATAGCTCAAAAAGAGTTGTTTTTGTTTGTTTGCTTGTTTCTCTGGTAAAGTTATGTAGACATGCACTTTTGGTCTCACCCGAATTATCTTCTTTGCTGATCCAGAAAAGAACTGTCATGACTGCAATAAAACTAAAGGTAATTCACTTCTCTTTCCTTACCCTTAAGTCTATAATTAGTTGTGCTCTTATGCTAGCCTAGAGGAACTTTTATAAATAAAAGACAGGTTTAATAAACCTCTTCTTTTCACCAAATATGTCCCAGTTCGAAATGCCAGCAAATGTCTGAAATGGTGAAGAACAATGGACAAACCTATTACTTCATTTTACCTGGAATATCCATTGTGCCAACAAGTTTTTTAAGTTGGAAGATATTTTAGAGCTCTAGGCCAATGGATTTCAAATTATGTTCCACAGAAGTGGCTCAGGGATCACTTTTGGGACAATGGGGTGACAGGGTGGACAAATATAGTTGCTCTTTCTCTCCCTTCCCACTGCACCCCGAACCTCCCAATACACAAACAATTCAACCAGGGCAGCTTTGTTTATATCTGCATCATATGCTGGGGCTCCCAAAATCAAATTGGGAGTTTTTAAAACCTATAGAGTCTTGAGCCCAACTCTATACCTACTGAATCAGCATCTCTGATAATGGAGCCCAGCGATCAGTACTATTTTAAACCTCTTCGTTCAATTCTGTTGCAATATGAATACAGAAAACCTCTAGACAGCGTACCGCAAAGAGATAGACATATGCCTTTGATGGAACACTTGCAGTCATGGGACCCTCTTTCCCACAGAGGGCAGTTTTAATTACTAAAGGAAAATACACTCTCATTGCGCTGGAATTGCTTTCTTTTTGCCTTCTCCTTCTACAGAACCAATGTGCTCCCTCAGTCTGGTGGTAGGTGAGGTTGACAAAGCTGAGATAACTGCCCACCTCCCAGTGGTACTTTCACCCTTTCTTCTGCTGACCAGATCCATTCCCTTGTCACAGACATCAGAAAGATTCAAGATCAGTCAATCACAATTTTTCAACTCCTGGCCAGAACTTGTGACCCAAGTCAATCCTATCAGAGTATTTCTCTAGGAATTTTTAAAACCAACACCAGAACAGAGGATCTTTTATCTCTATAATCCTAGAACTAGACAGATAGAAATCTAGGGTGACTGGTGGCCATATCTTCTACCTCATTGTCAAGACTGCTGCAATGAACCATCAGGACGGATGGAGTTACACGGACGCTCCCATGTGCCAGCAGTGTTGCCTCCTAGAGGCTCACAGCTGATTTCCACCACCTGGGCAAACAGAGCTTCTTCAACCACCGTCCAAGCCCACATTCATCCCTAGCCCGCCCAAATCCAATGACTTGTTAGTCCAGGGGCATAAAGACCTGACCCTTGTGCCTCATTATGGGATAATTCTGATGGACTCTCCTTATTTCAGTGCTCCCACGAGATCAGCCGAGGTGTTCATGGTGAGAATACTGCTGTCCAATTTCTCTCACTTCCAGGTTCTGATGCCTTCCCTCCTCCAAAACTCCACATGAGTCTTCATCTTAGTGTCTGCTTTCCCAGGGAAACAGGCCTCTGCCACAGATGGAGGAATCCCATCTGCTGGGATGGGATTGATGTGAACAGAGGCAACAGAGGTGAGAGAGACACAGAAAGTGCCGTGACATCATCTATGGGCCCCTAATTCTTCTCTTCTTCCTAATCTTCAGCTGTCCATTATTACATGTTTCCAGACTTCTTACTGTCCTGATATTGTGATGTTCACAACTGTATAAAAGCATCAAAGTGTAGACCTGCTAGGTCAGAGTATGGGGAAATTTTACATTCATTGTAATTCTATTAGTTTAGCTGACGATTAAGTCAACTTCTTAGCAGCCCCCAAATTATGTTGGTTTATTGGAGCTTGTGTTCAACAAAGACTCCTACATCTCTTCAGCTGTCAAGTCTGCCCCCTCTCCTTGCATCCTAATGTTTTACTCTTCTCAAAGAACTGCCTACACTTTATGACTAGCAGTATTTCTTAGCCCTTCTAAACACATGCCTCAAATATTAGCAAATATCTGGAACGGTCAAGGGGGAGAGGAGGACGCTGTTTTCCGCAGTTTATATTATGAAAGCAATAAGCATATTGAACATGAATATGCTTTTATAAAACTCTGTAGACATTGTTCACCCAGCCTATTTCAACCTCCTTGAGAACTGTTGAGTTCATGTCTTTTATGATGACCTGGGCTGCTTACTTGGGACATTTATCACATCTAATGTGTGTGTGTGTGGCATGTAAGGAAAATCTCAGAGATATTCACTTTAGCAGTGATGTGGCTATGTTTGAAAAGTAGATGTCCTGGTGACTAAGTACCACTAGGAAAATCAAAGTGATGGTAGTTGTGGGCAAGGTTTTGTTTTCCTTAATTTCTAACTCTGAAATATTTGGAGTCATATGGAAATTTAGAGATTATTTAGGGCTAGAATGGCAGGTCCTCACCACTCATCCTGCCCAAGAACCCATGGTGGGCATCACTAACCAAACTCACCACTCTTTCTCGAGGGCCCCAGGACTGTTCCTTTCTCAGGGGGACTTTTCCCATAGAACCCAAATAATGCCCCATAATTCTCAGCATACGACAGCAAACAGCTGCTACCAATTGATGTGTTCTGGAAAACTAGATGAGCTTTATTTTCTTTACCTTCCTCAATCAGCTCGTCTACTCAAAAGCTGTGAAATAATTGGCTCCAGCTCACATTAATTTAATAATTGAGTGTAAAATCCCCAAATGCTGATTCAATGATTGTAAAATTCCCTGAACACTGGCCTACCAGGGCCATACTTGACAGGGCTCTCTTCATCTTCCTCTTTCTGAAAACTGCCCAATCATTTCAACCATGATAGACCTACAGACTGGTCAGCTATGCAGGATTCTGAACTTGACTTCAACAGGTGCGTCCGCCACTGTGGAATGGTTCCTTCGCTCTCCCTCACGATGCTTATGACATCCATGTGAGCAGAGCCATCTAGAGGAAGGAGGTGGTCCAGATAGGGCTCCAGTGTTCACAAGGCCTTAGATACTTCAATAATAATAATAAAATGCTAAGACAAATAGAAACATGCCCTGTACCCAGTGACTCATAAGCTCTAAGCTAATCCCACAATAGCCCCACCTCATTCTTAAAAACATGAGACAGACAGGGAAAAACACAATCCCATATATGTCAGCCCCTTTGGTAACCACAACAGCCAGCCATAAATGGGAAGTAACTCCCCACAAATGGTTTTGTTTGAAGTTGAGACCAAGTTTCTGGCTTCTGAGATGTCAACCTGGGGCTTTGAAGAACAAAGTGGCCCTCAGGATATCTCCCTCCTTGAAGATGCTGCATCTCCCCAGCACCGGCACCATCCCCCTCATGCCAGCAGAATGGCAGAGCTGTAGGCAGGATGGAAAACAACCAGTTGGCATGAGAATGATGTGTCAGGATCCAGGAAAAGATGGGTGTGATGAGCATGTCATCTTTTTCCTTGGCATAGAGAGAAGACAACAGTGTTCAAAGAAGGCACAAAGCAGAAATGAACTGTAGGGATATCAGACACAACCCCATCACTTAACAGATAGTGAGAATGAGGCCCAGAGAGGGGAAGAGACCCGGCCAAGGTCACACAGCAAGCATGACTAATGTTTTCAAGAGCAGTTTCTTTGAGAATTAAAGATCAAGAAGATTGCATCCAGCGAAACACCACTTGGTCTTGGCAGAACTGTTCACGGAAAGCGATGAACGGCTTTCCCCTCCCCCCATCCCCACCCTAATGGGCTTCCCTTCTTTGCAAAGAGTCTTTTCTGACTCTTACTAATGCAAAATGCTACGTAAAAAGTGACTCACTTTGGAAACAGATTTTATGACTCAATCCCTGTTGTCTAGCCTCTAGATTAAACTCCTCAAGAATTTAAAAGATCTTACTAAAACTACAAAGAATTAGAGAAGCCCTCCTTGCATTAAAGTTAAATAGGTGGTTGTGGGGCAGCGAAAGAGTTCATGAAATAAAAGACAAAGTGATTCATAATTAATTTAGTATCTTTTAAGTACCAATTATGTCTTGGGATCAATTCCAGATACCCTATCCTTTTTAATCCTCATCACAGCCCTAGCACCGAAGAGAACTACTCTGAGTTTTCAGAAGCTGAAGGTCAGAATTGACAGCAACTGGAAATGGAGCTTGGAGAGTTTAGGTGGCTTGCCCAAGCAAACAGGTAGAGCTAGGTTTCAAAACAAAAGTCTGTGTGGTTTCAATGTCATCAAGGTTTCCTCTGCATCCTAAACCCCACACGTCATGGTAATTTTCGCATAGTCAAGGTGCAGCCACGTCTGCTATTTTGTCAATACATGTTCTGTGTGAGGTTGGCAGAACATCTGTCAGATAGAAAAAGGGATAGAAACCCATGTGGCCTTGAGGAAATCACATCCTGGGTGTGAGCCTCAGTCTCTTCATCTATAATATGGGAATAATAAAGCATCTAATTGACGGGTTTGCTTGAAAGATGAAATGAGATAGTCTAAGTAAAAGCAATTTGTGTAAACTATGAAGTGCCATTTAGTGAAAAGTGGACTAAGGTTGCAGAGAATGACAGAGATGACAAAAGAATGAGCAGAAAAGCTAACCAATTGAACTGGGTCTAGTGTAAAATCATTACTTGGCTCTTAGCAAATAATAATCATAGTATCTTATAGTCATACAGTGCTTAAAGCTTTATAAGCTTTATATGTATGCTTATAAAGAGTTTTAAAATAAACTGATGCACCTTTTTGTATAAAAATTAGAGCACAATCCTCTTTAAACCAAAAGCCATGGCTTGAACATTTTCTTCTTTATTCAAAAGGGCAATGTTTTGGTTTGTTAAAGCTGCCAGAATGCAATTTATCAGAACTGGAACAGCGTTTAAAAAAGGTATTTATTAAGTTACATGCTTACAGTTCTAAAGCCATAAAAATGTCCAAACTAAGGCATACAGAGAAAGAAACCTTGACTCAAGAAAGGCCGATGGCATTTTGAACAACACTGTCAGCTAAGAAGGCACATGGCTGTGTCTGCTGGTCCTTTGGCCTCTGATTTCAAACAGCTTCCCCAGGGGCATTTTCTTTCTGCATCTCCAAATGTCTCTATGTCAGCTCTGATGCAGCTCAAAAATATCCCTCGTTTTAAAGGACTCTAGTAAACTAATGAAGACCCACCCTGAATGGGCGAAGTCACATCTCCATCTAATCAGAAGGTCACTCCCCCAGCTGGGTGTAGCACATCTCCATGGAAATCATCTAACCAAATGACCCCCACAGTTGAGTGGGTGAATCTCCATGGAAATAATCCAAAATTTCCACCCCACAATATTGAATCAGGATTAAAAGAAACATAGCTACCCCCACAAGATTGAATCAGGAGAAGTGACATGGCTTTTCCAGGGTACATAACTTCAAACTGGCACAGGCTATTTACAGTTCTTAGGCTATAATAGGTTAGGTGAGTTACAGAGGCTGATGTATTAGAAAATACAAATTTATATAATTCCGACAACACCTTTCTGAAGTAGATGCTATGAGTTAGGGAAACTGAGGCACAGGAAGTCCCTAGCCCCAGACTCCACAGCTAGTGAGTACAGCAGCTGGGCTTTGACCCACTTCTTCCCAGCTCTACCCCTTTCCTAGCGCACCACACCTGCACTGTGCTCTCAACAGGCACGAGAGCTTGCTTTTATCCACTCTGCAAACAGTAATGTTCAGCACCTAGAAGGGGGATGTGAAAACTCCCCCTCAGAACTTTAAAGGGCTGCCCTGGGGAAGGGAACTTGTCTCCCCTGCCCCTCCAGGGCTCACCTCACAAGACTTTCTCTTCCCGCATGAACATCTCTCACACCAATCTGAGTCAGATCTATTGTTTCTTTCTCATTTTTCTCCCAAACATTTTCCCATAGTACTTTTTCTGTACTTCTTCTTTCCTTAAATCCTCAGCTTACCCCCACAGGACTCTGCCCTCTCCTTCTCCCAGCTCCACTCCCCAGTTTTTTCTCGAAGCCCATGACTTATTCCATGAGTTTATGGTAAAGGGTGGCCCCGCCTCACTCCCCTGCATGCCTCGTAATACTCCGTCCTTACTCAAGGGCCTTGATGACTGTGGATGGGTATGATAGAAGCAAAGGATAAAAGGGTGCCATGATAAGTTGCCAATTTCCAGCCTGGTGACTTGGGGAGGGGGTGTCCGCAATAGAGATGGAGGAGTGGGCTCTAGAGTGCTACTCTCAGGGACCAAATCCCGACTCTGCCTGAAGAAGTTGTGGAAAACTAAACCAGCAACTGGGCTTTATTAGCCCCAAAGTCTTTACTTCCTCCCCCATCTCTAAAGTGGTGGTAGTAAAAATAGGACCAATTTCAGAGAACTACCGTGACAATTAAAGGAGTTAATGTCTGACAACAGCACGTTACATGACACCTATAATCAACATACTTTTGTGTATATCTGATTCAAGCATTGCTGTTACCCTTCTCCCACCCTGTTTCTGATCTCTGAGGAAACGTCTCTTTGGTCTTAAACCAGACCCTCCACTTATCCCTTCCTACCTCCCCCGGAAACCTTGTCCAAGAGTCACTCTTCTCCAAAGCATCATTTGCTGCTGCTTCTACTCCCCTTACTCCTCTGGGATCCCACATCTCTGTTGCAGACACCCCCTCCCCAAGTCACCAGGCTGGAAATTGGCAACTTATCATGGTACCCTTTTTAACTTTTGCTCTATTATACCCATCCACAGCATTCAAGGCCCATGGATTCTTCCTTTAAATGTCTCTTAAGAGAGGTCCTGCTGCCATCTTTGCTGCTAGCATAGCCCAAGCTCTGACTGTTATTGTCCCCCATGTAGGGTCATCACCAGAGCTGGGCATTTTGCCCTAGAGTTTCCCAGCTCCAATCAACCCTTAGGAACTCCCTCCTCCAGGTCCATCTATTCAACACCCATGTACAGGGGTCTGTTGATTGTCTGACACTACTCTGAGTCCTGGAGAAACAGAACTAAAAAGATAGGCAAAGGCCCGCTCTCATGAAGCTTACTTTCTGGTCAGGAGAACAGAAAACTAAACTATAAATCAATAAGTAAATAAGATCATTTCAGACGGTGACAATTTCTAAAGTAAGGGAGGGGGATGTGAGGGTAATTCAGTGGTAGAACTCTCGCCTGCCATGCAGGAGACCTGGGTTCAATTCCCGGCCCATGCACTTCCCAAACAAACGAGAAAGCAAACAGAAAAAGAAAATTCAGCAAATGGTGCTGCAATAAGGGGATACTCACATGGAAGAAGAATGAAATGTGACCCCCGCCCTACAGCATACCAAAAAAACAAATAAATAATAGAGTAAGGGAGGGGGTGGGGTGGTAATGGTATAGAACCTGGCAGATGGGATTGGAAGGCTCCTGAAGTAGATGGCGTGGTCGGGGAAAGCCTCTCTGTGGGATGGCAGTGGACCTGAAACTTGAATGACAAGAGGAACCAGTGTGGAGAAAGAGCTTTCTGGGGGAAAGGAACAGTGAGAGAAAAGGCCTTAAAGGAGGAAGGAGCACGGTGGGTTCATGGAGCAGGAAGAAGGCCAGTGTGGCTGGAGTGCAGCCATGGAGGAGGATGGAGGATGGGCCAGGGCAGGTGGGTCTTGCAGACTGTTACAGAAAGTCTGGATTTTATTCAAAGTATAGCAGGAAGCTCATGGAGACTTTAAGTAGGGAGTGATCTAATTTTATGTTTGTCAAATTGCAAATAAAAAAACCATTAGTGGGTCATGAAATCAATTTAGTGTGTCACTAACATATTTTCTAAATGAAAGAACACGATGGAATAAAATGAAATTAATAGAAAACAGTAGAATAGACATAGAAAATAGAAGTGTATGCCAGGTACTAAGAGTGAGAGTCATTTCATGAAATTATTTCATTTTCATTGAGATATTTATGTGTTTACTATGGTCACAAGATAAAATTGATTTCTGACTGTGAGTCTTGGGTAAAAGTGTAAAGCCATTGGTCTAATTTTTACACTTTAGAAGAATCAGCCAGACTTCCAGGTGGAGAATGGATCAGATTAGGTTAAGAGAAGAGACCAGAACACCCGGGAGAAGTCTGTTACAGAAGTACAGGCTACACTCGCCATTTCACTTGGCAGCTACTTAGTGTCCCTGTCTAATTTGAAAGCCTCAGCCAGGCATTCAGGGCTTCCCTAAACCTAGATCCATTCTGATTTCCCTGCTTTATCCTTCATTGCCACTCTCCCTGTTCTGCTTACTGTAAACCCCACTCCTTTCCTCACTTTTTCCTTCTCCATCCTTTCCCCTTTGCTGCCAAGGGGATGCTGCATTGCCATCGTCAAAGAATCCCTTTCTCTTCCTGCATGGTAGGGCATAATCATCCTTCAAGGCACGACTTATTCAGGTATCTCTCATCATTTCCAGACAGTTTTCAATTTTCATAGTCTTCCTAGTTTTCCAATTATACTATAATAATCTATGATTTGTCCCTAAACGAATTAGAAATATCTCAATTACGTATCTCATATGCCTGTGTATTTCCTAATAGAGTGTCAAATACACAGAAGTCCCTCAGGAGATATGCACTGATTGATTGGCAAAGGGTCATTCTGTCAACTTCAGAAAGTATACATTGAAAAAGGAGATACTGAATTAAGAATTATATTAGCAAACATTTGCTCAATCTTTATTATGCGCCAAGTGATGGAATGGTTGCTGGAAAAAAATCAAATAAAATAATAGTAGCCACCACTGAGCCTAGCATCCTTTATGCATTATTCATTTAGTCTTCACAACAGCTTTAGGCATTAGGTAATATCATTACCCTCATTTTGCAGATGGTTGGGTTCTGGTGTCAACTTGGCCAGGTAATAGTGCCCAGTTGTCTGATCAGGCAAGCACTGGCCTGACCATTATTGCAGGGATATTTCATGACTGGTTGATAAAACAGAAAGCTGGTTAATTAAATCAGCAATCAGTTTATTGCAGCTGCGGGTGATTACATCTATAATTAGCAAAGGGCATGTTTCCTGCAAATGAGATAATCTGATCAGTTGGATTTGATCCACTCAGTTGAAGACTTTTAAGAAAGAAGAGAGAATTTTCACTGATTCTTCAGCCAGTGAGCCTTTCCTGTGGAGTTCGTCAAGACCCTTCATTGGAATTGCTAGTCTTGCAGCCTGCCCTACGGATTTGGGACTCTTGCATCCCAATGGTTTCATGAGACACTTTTATAAATCTTATATCTACAGATCTCTCCCATTGGTTCCGTTTCTCTAGAGAACCCTGACTAATATAGAAACCAAGGTGTAATGTTTAAGAGACTTGCTTACTCATCGTTGCACTGGAAATGAATGTCAGGGTTGGACACATTTCTATCCATTTATCAATGAATTCAATTCAATATTTATTAAGACCTAGCATCTCCTTTTTTTTTCCAAGATGTACTTAAGACCTACAAAACCCTTAAAGTGACTCAAAAAGGCAGGAAATTCTGTGTAGTTCAAGTCTTTCTTCTTCCTGCCTACTGACTGGGAATCTGGATGTGCCTTGAATTCAATTTAAAAAAAAATAAACCAAAAAGCAACAAATACCACCTACAGCCATATTTAGAAGCTAATGAGACTATATAGATTCTTCATAAGAATCAAAGTTAATCTTTTCAAGATTAAAATTTCATTTTACTTTGAAATAAATAAAAACACAGTAAGGTTTTCATTGTTAATAAAACTGAAATATTTTAAAGATGCTACATTTTTCAGTGTTTAATGAATTGTGCTAATCAGAACTAGAGGGAATCAAATCTACAATGACTTATTTTTAAGGTCCTGTGCTTGGGTCCATGGACTATGGAATGATGGCTAAAATATTTCTTTTTTTAAAGTTTAGTAGTGTAATTATTGAGTATAATACTGGAAACAACCTTTTGTTAAAGCTATTATCCCTGTGGCTAATTGGAACATAAATAGAGACCCAGATCATCCACTAAATTCTGTAATCAATCTGAATTTGAACCTTGACTAACCATGTATTTCTTCATCCACTCAATAAATATCTATTGAATTCCTAAGGTGTGCTAGACACTCTTCCAGGCACAAGGGACAGAGAAGCAAAGAAGGCAGGCAAATCCCCTTCTTTCTTGGGTCTTACATTCTAGTGGGGGTGGCAGACAGGAAATAAATAATTAATAAAGAAATAACACAATGTCAGAGAGTGCTCAGACAACAGAGAAAGAGAAACAGAGTATGCGGTCAAAGAGTAGTGAGAGCTGGAAGCCCTGAAGTCTAGGAAGAGCTCAGATGAGAGGCACCCAAGTGTGTGGAACCTCTGAGCCATGGGGAGAACTGGACTAAGAACATTCCAGGTGGAAAAAAACCAAATGCAAATGTGCCTGAAGCAAGAATGAGCTTGGCACCTTGGAGGAAACGGGAAAGGCCATTGTGACTGGAAAGATGTAAGCAAAGGATGGAGTAGTAGAAATCAGATTGGAGAATCTGAAGAGGCAACTCATTGAGTGGCAAGGGGTCTGTATATTCTTCTGCATGTTTTCGTAGACCATTTGAGGGTTCTGAGCAGCAGAATAACATACATGATCTTTGCTTTTGAAAAACTACTTTCTAACTCATTTCATACAACTGTCCATAAGAGATCAGGTGATTTCTGAAATGACTGGGGCTCTGTGGCTAGCATGTGGAATGATTTCATTAAAAGGGTGAGTGTGGATCAGAGGGCAAGTTGGCTTGCAAGTAAGAGGAAGCCATTCTTAGCAGTGGTTAGTACAAAAGTCAGTAAGATGTGTAAGTTAGCATTTCCTCAAGCATCTTCTGTTAACACTAGTTTCAAGGTGTACTGATAAATGTTAACACAATAAAGGGTTGAGTTAGCATGGGAAACATTCTGTTCAATGTTCAAGAGGTTATTTAAGGGCTTCTCAGAAACTTTAGGCTGCTAATTTGCATCTGGACTCTTCAATATGGGTCTGAAGTTGGCAATTCCTCACCCTTATTTGATCACAGGATTCTCTTCACATAAAACACACATTGGGAATTCCCAGTAAAACAACTTCAGCTAAAAGCCAGCTGAGACCTATTCAAAAATGAAAACAGGGTGCAATGAGTAAGGGATCTTAGAGCCAAGATCAGGCATTTTTGGTTAATATGAGGCTAATGTAAACTTACCAGTGTTTGATAAAGCTCATGAAAAATAAAAATATACGAAAGTCATTTTGTTTAGAACTGTTGGATTAGAGCCGAAGTCTCCAAACATTCCAGCATGTTTGCAAAATGATTCACTAAATATGGGGAGAAAATATTGCTTGTTTATATTTATATCATTAAAAAATGAGAAATATTAATGTTGTTAACATTTAATACATGGATTACAGTAGTATATGAATGTGATTTATAACCACATGTATATAAATTGGGCTGGCAGGTTCAAAAATAGTATAAATAGGGATGCATGACCAAGAAAATCTTGGAGATTGCTGGATTAGATGACCTGGAGACAGGAGTCCCTACTGCTTGCACTATGCCTGTGGCTGTGGAAATGAAGAGGAAGGAATAAAATCAGGAACTTGTTGGGGATGGGGCTAGGAGGAAGAGGGTATTGGAGAGCTGAGGGTGTTCATCAGCAAAAACTATGACAAAATGGGTATGGAATGAAACAGATGATGACTCCAAAGCTAGTAGCTCTGGGGGCAGGATGAAGTTTGCTACTGTGATGGAGAAACTAAAAGGGAATAGAACCAGGGAGCCAAGCAACATCATGTACTGGCATATTGGCACTAATTGCAGTTATTTAGTCCAATTCTGGTACTCAATAAGTTTTCAATAATTATTTGCAAGATGAATGAAGAGTGAATGACTCATTGAATGGGTATATGCAGAAGAATCAATAGAGGACTATAGAGGAGGGAAATTTGAGCAAAATTGGCTATCTTCCAGGTTAAATTTCCACAAAATGCCATTTCCTAAAATTAAAATCATAACAACCCCGATATTTACTTGTTTTCAATGTATTTAAAATATTTTCAAAAATGCAATTTCTAGGATGTACCTATACTTGTTTTTATTATAGCTTTTACAAAATCTTATGTAATTTATGTGCACAGTAGAACAATTAAAAAATGGAAAAAATAAATTTTACTTGTATTAGTTTGCTAAAGCTGCTGGAATGCAATACACCAGAAATGGACTGGCTTGTATAAAGGGGATTCATTGCATTACAAATTTATAGTTCCTCGGAGAAAAGGCAGTCAGTTTTCAAGTTTGTCTGTCGCATGGGAAGGCACACAGTAACCTTGGCTGGCCTTCTCTCCCAGATTCTGGGTTCAAATGACTTTCTCTGGGTGTTTCCATTCTATATCTTCAAAGATCTGGATCTGAGCTCCTTCTCTCACTTCTGATGCTTCCTTTTAAGCCTCCAGCTGATCAAATTAAAAGATCACTCATTCATGGGGACAACCAAAGCAATAGGCTGAGCCCTCAATCTTCAGGTTTGTTCATATGAAACTTATCCCTGCAAAGAATAGGCTAAGCCTACTTAAAATTAGGCCTAACAGTCACCCCCAGAGAACCTCTTTTGTATGCTCAGATGTGGCCTCTCTCTCTCAGCCAACACGACAAGCAAACTCATTGCTCTCCCCCTCTCTATGTGGTACATGACTCCCAGGGTTGTGGACCTTCCTGGCAACGTGGGACAGAAACCGGAGAATAAGCTGGGACTCAGGCATCCAAGGGATTGAGAAAACCTTCTCTACCAAAAGGGGGAGGAGAGAAATGAGATGAAGTGTCAGTGGCTGAGAGATTTCAAACAAAGTTGAGAGGTTATCCTGGAGGTTATTCTTACTCATTATATAGGTATCACCCTTTTAGTTAAGGGAAATTGTAGAGGCTGGAGGGAAGTGCCTGAAAATGTAGCACTGGGTTCCAGTAGCCATGTTTCTTGAAGATGATTGTATAATGATATAGCTTTCACAATGTGACTGTGTGATTGTGAAAACCTTGTGTCTGATGCTCCTTTTATCTACCTTGTCAACAGATGAGTAGAACATATGGAATAAAAACAAATAATAGGGGGGACAAATGTTAAAATAAATTTAGTAGGTTGAAATGCTAGTGATCAAGGAAAGGGAGTGATAAAGGGTACAGGAGAAAAAATAGGGGAAACAAAGGCTAAAATATATTGAATAGATGGAAATACTAGCAAACAATGAGAGATGGTATGGTATGTATGAGATTTTTTCTGTTTTATTTTTATTTCTTTTTCTGAATTGATGCAAATGTTCTAAGAAATGATCATAGTGATGACTATACAACTCTGTGATGATATTGTGAGTTATTGATATATACCAAGGATGGAATGATCACATGGTAAGAATGTTCATATTTGTATGTTGTTATGTTTGAAAAAATGAAATAAAATTAAAAAGATCACTCATTCAGAAGGTATTCTGCTTGGATGACTGCAGATGTAATCAGCCATAGATAAATTTCACATGCTGATGATTTAAGTCCATAGGAACAGAAAAACTTGGCACCATCATCTGGCCAAATTGACACCTGAACCTAGCTACTATAATACTATTACCCAGAGATAGCTCAGGCCTATATATATACATATGTGGAGAGAGAGGGACAGAGAGAGAGAGAGAGACAGAGAGATGAGGGAGAGAGAGGGAGAAAGAGAGATGAAACTGGTTTTATTCCATATATACTACTTTGCAATTTTCACTTAACAGTATATTGTGAGCATTTAGCCATATCAGTAACACACCTCTATGAAGTCATTCTCAGCATCTGCATTCTATCAAATGAATCTATAGTCCATTATATGGACATAGTACAATGTGCTCACCCAATCCTCTATTATTGCACCTTTAAGCTGAAATTTTTCCTTGTTTGCTTATTTTCATTATCAAAATGCTGCAATGAATATACTGGAAATTATATCTTTGACCATATTCTTATTAGTTTCCAGGCTTAAAACCTGGAAGTTGAATTGCTGAGTCCATTTTAAAGGCCTTTGGTGCACAGCTTCAAATTGCCTGCCAGTTATTTTGAAGAAGATTTCATAACATATGTGAACTCCTTAGTTTAAACTCACTTTCACTTATGCTTATATCTTGTTTTCCACAGAAATCCCATGACCTGGCCTCATTTTCCTATTTTATAGGTGAAAAAGAATTCGAAAATGGTTATGAGCTTCTCTCAACATTACATGGAACTAGCACCGAGCTACCAAGGGGCTCTTTCCATATCACTCAGTGAAATGTCAACATGTCAATGAAAAATAACAGTACCCTGATCTACACTTTCCTCTTAAACAGCAAAATGTATGAGCTCAAGTTTCTAATGATGGTGTTTCAAAATTAAACAACAGTTAGATATTGCCTGTTTGACATTGAGTTCTCTTCCCTTGTAGATTTGGCTTCTTGACATTTTGCCAAATTTCTAACTTTGCTCTTGAGCAAAGTCCCTTTGTTAAAATCAGATTGCTTATATTTGGCACCAGGCTGCCAGTACTGGTTAGGGTGATTGGATACTCTTGTTTGCCTCTGAGCTAAAAAAGGATCAGGGAAATACAGAGCTCAAAACAGCCTTGCAGATCATTTCCACTCCAGCTAGTGGAAATAAGGGAACCCATCTGTGTCTAATTGTGGAGTGGCTTGCACAGGGTCACACAGCCAGTGAATAGCAGAGGTTGAATTAGAGGGGAAATCCAGTGCTCTGATTATTATGATTAGCATGTACCTTAAAATCATGGAGCTTATGCACACAATTTTCATGTGGAGAAACTGAGGCCCAGAAAAGGGAATTAACTTAAAAATGTACAAGTAATTAATAGTAGAACTGAGATAAGGACTCTCAGATATGTGGCTGTCCTCAACCCAGTTATGTGGTTGGTGCAAGATTCCTCTCTGCCCTACTAGAATCTGTACCAAAAGGCCAGCATGAGGCAAGTGAGTTATTCTCCTGAAATACAAAACTGAAGGAGGCAATAAGATAAATGGTATTTTAATGCAATATTTTAAAAATAAAAATTAATCTAAAACATCAAAATTTTAAATAAAGATATAATCCGATCCTACCTTTTGCACAACCCCGTCACTTCCCCACCCTAATCCCAGCTCTGTCTATGAAAATTTTTGATATTTTGCTTATTGTGGGTGTTTTTGCATTAATTTTTGCACCCAAGGTGAGTGCCTCACTCATCTGGCCCTAGTCCCACCTCTGTGCCTGTATCCAAGGAGATCTTACCAGGGAGGCTCCATACTGCTCACGAGGTGCTATGGGCAGGAGGCCCGTCAATGCCTGTGTCGAATGGGATGGGTCCTCCTCCAACCACATCCTGAGGCCAGGGACAAATGACAATAAAGAAATTGTCTATGAAGCTAACTTGTTGATAACTCAAGTTCCCATGATTCCAACTGGAGGCATTCAAAGATTAATCCTTTAGGAATCCACGTCAAGTTCCGTATGCAATTTCATTAAATCAACAGTTTGATACCTGACGGGATGAAGTGGCTTTTTAATTAATGTGCCAAAAATCTGGGCCTTTTAATTGACTGCAAGCTTAACATGAGCCCATGATGGGAGACGACAGCCAGAAATGCAAATGGAATGCTGGGCTGTTTTTGTGGGCGCTTGGTATTCAGAGCTATGAGCCCAATTCCATGGGAAGCCAGGGGCCAAGAGAACATAGTTTGGCCTCTCTGTGGGGAAGGTTAAAGGTTGTTATTTGAGGCCAGAAAGGCCCTCCAGAGAGCATTTGGCCCAGGAGTGCCTTTTTGCCTGAAAAAGGCAGCGAAAGCCCATCCATTCTGATTCTCATAGGCAAAACCTTTCCCATGCCCATCACAGGGCCTCGTATCTAGTGGACATATGGTGACTATTGATTCAAGAGAGGAATGAATTTCAAAGCAATACACTACTGCTAGGGAAGTAAAGAAGAGGTTAATGCACCAGGTCACCTTCCCCCCACTTCACACACCTACTAAGCATGAGCCATTTTAACCTCATTCTATTTTCCTGGGGTGACTCACAGGATGTCAGACTCAGACAGCATTATAAATATGGTAGATTTCAACCTTCCACTCTACAGATGAGGAAAATTGGAATTGATGAGGAAGCAGACCGGGTCTTTCCAGAAGAGTGTCCCCCTTTCATATAGGGGGACCCTTTTTCCCATTTTTTTCCCATCATACATTGACATACTCCCTAGTACTTGCTGTTTTCTATTGCTTCAAATTTAAATCAGATTATTCAAGTCTACCAAAAATCAGAAGAGCTTTGAAGCCTGCAGGTGGTTCTCTTGGAGGCATAACAATATCTATTATTTATGGAGTATTTATTCTGTGCCAGTCACTCTGCGAAGCACTGCAAGTGAATTATCTCACATAAGGCTCACAATAATGCTTTCAGGTAGGTATTATTTTATCCCTGTTTTATAAGTGAGGAAATAGGTTCCGAAAAGAAAAGCAAACCGCTCAAGTGATAGAGTTCACATTTAAACCCCAAATCTGACAATTGCTGAAGTCCATGTGCTCACCCACTCTGCTGTCTTTGGATGGGGCAGACTCTTGAGGCTGTAAGAAGTTGTAGACATGTCTGGGGTGGGAGCCAGGGGCCTAGACACCAACCTGCTCTGGGACTTTAAGCAATTTTTTTCACCTCCCTAGTCCTCAATTTCTCCATCTGCCAATTGAAGGGGCTGAACTAGATCATAGATTGAAGTTTTTCAATAGTGGACCATAGCATCATTCATTCATTCCACTAAAATTTACTGAATGCCTATGATGTGATAGGCATTACTCCAGACATTGAGAATTTATAGTAAGAACCGATATAAACAAAGTCCCTGACTTCATGGAGCTTGCATTTTAGGGGTGGAAGGGGTGGGAATAGAGGATAAACATTAAAACTTTCAGAAAGAGAAGCCCATGAAGAAAATAAAGCAGGGTAAGACGTCAAGAGCGAGAAGTATAGGATTGTGGCCTTTTTTATATAAGGTACTCAGGGAAGCCCTTTCTGAAGACAGGACGTTTGAGCAAAGAACTGAACGATGAGAAGAAAGGCATAAGAAATGAGTATATACAAGCTGTGAGGAATTAATACTAAAGACATTAATGCCTGAAAAGCGTCTACAGCTGGTAAGTAGCTAGTGAAAATGATTCAAATTTAAGTCAGCTATGGAAGCTTTGTTTAAGGATTTGTCAGTAAATCTTCCATCATGAACCCAATTTCACGATGTCATTTTAGTATAATTTAGTAGCTAAAGGACTTGAGCGTATTTTAGGAGGAAACACAATTCAATCCACAACAGCTAGCAAGAAACTCCAGGAAACGTAGTTTGCAGAATCCCAGCTCCAATTTTAAATGCAAAAAACATACAGGATTTTTAGACTTATCTGCAAGTGTTATACTCCAATAAAACAAAAGTAAAGGGAGAAGTTAACCGATTATTTAAATTTATTTTAATTTACGAACAAATGGCAGTATCATGTGATAAAAAGTGACCTACTTAGATAACAGTGTAAACAGTATGAGTAAATATTTAAGGGGATGCCAAGTACTCTAGACTTCATGTGTATGGCTAAAATTCTATACCTATATCCCTTATTTAAATTCTAGCTTTGCAAAAGGAAAGTGTGTTTATTGTTAACAAATTTGGGAACTGTAGGAAAGCACAAAGAAGAAAATAAAAATTAAGCACCATTTTACCCACACATGCAAAAAAGCACCCCTTCCTTCTCTTCTACTTCTTCACATGCTCAAAAGTTGCGAATTACTATAAATGAGGTAGAGATAGCAATACAGCAATCTACAGAGGTCAGGAAGGTAGCATAAAGGTAGGGACATTAGGGAGTGGTACAGTGACAAACTCGAGACCACGGACGCCAAGAGAATAGCCCCTTGTCAGTCCCAACCCTTTATTCCTGTATTTCCAGCATGGCTAATCACTGACGTTTTCAAGAGAATCTAGGAATCAGGAATTTTATATGAAAGCCACCAAGGTTTAAACGTTAGAGCCTAATTTTTTTTTTTTTTTTTTTTAATCTTCAGGCCAAACAAAGATACCTGTAGGCCAAATGTGGGCTGTGGTTGCCAATTTGTAACCTCTACTAAAGGCAAAGTGGGAAGGGAAGGACTAATTGAAGGTCCTGGGGCAGCTGCTGCTGACTGGGGGTGGGGAGGGACTGCAGTTGGTGGAAATACAATATTCCAAGTGGGAGATGTTTGGTGCCTCAACTGGGGCAGAGGCCAGGGATGCTGGAGAGAAGGAAGGAGCAGTGACGTTGGGAGAGTTGATACAGGAGGGACCAGGGGCCCAACAGGTGGCCAAGACTGCAGCCTGCCTAGAGTCCTGAGGACTCACTGCTCAAGCCCAAGGAAGGAAGTGCCTTATTTGAATACAGACAACTATAGAGGAGGAACTGTTTGGTCCTGGAGAAGCCTCCTCCCCAAACTGTAAAAGGACTAAACAAGCTATTGTTGAGGGGCTAGATGGCAGAGGCCTGGAGTAGCCGAGAGGGAAGGGAATGTGGGCAGAGCAGCTTCAATCAGAGTCGAGGCCAGGAAAGGGGAATGAATTCAAAACTCAGTCCTATATCTGGAAAGGTCTGACAAAGAAAAGGCTCAAGGGAAACAGGAGTTTGCTTGCTTGCTTGCTCGCCTGCTTGTAAAAATTATTTATTGAGCATCTGCATGTGGCAGGGGTACTCATAGGGTTGGCTATGTTTGGGGAAATACAGAAATAAGCAAAAACCAAGAAAATCAATGTTGCTTCTGCCCTGAGAGAGTCTGTTGGGAGAGAAAACGTTAATCAAATCATCTCACAAATAAATAAAATGTAAAGGTGCAAGACTGTAGTAAGTGCTGGGAAGGAGAGCCACACTGAGTTCTGAGAGCTTGCTCCAAAGGGTGGGGCCCTAGACTTCCAGGGGAAATTATTATTAAGCAAAGAGCTGAGAGATGAGTAAGCACTAATGAGGCAAATAGGGGGAAAAGAAAGGCTTTTAGGTATCAGCAAAAGCAGGTGTAAATACTATCTGCCTCACAGGGAGTTCTGAGAAGGCCAGTGTGGCTGGAGCATTGCCTAAGGGGCAGGTGGGGCTGTCTTCGAAGGCCTGCAGAGCTGTCAGATGGAGGAGGGACAGGTGAGTTCTGGGGGTGGCTGCAGTCCCAGTTTTTCTAAGAGGACCGGTGACACTATTTGGAATTCATGTGCTTGTCTTTAGTTTGTTAAAATAAAAATCTACCATTATTCAGTTTTGTTATATGCCAGGTCCTATTTTCAAAAGTTGTCTCATTAATCCATGCAACAGTCCATGAGGTAAGTGCTTTCCTTGCCTATTGGTGGCTACAATATGGTTATTCTCTCTCCTGATTCTGGAAGGGATTCAGCTAGGCGGGTTTTGCTTGGGGCCCTTCCTCCTTGTACAGTCACTTGATGGCTGGTGTTAGAAACATCCTAAGACCGGCCTGGGCTAACAGCTGGGGCTGCTCAGGCATCTCTCTGCCACGTGGCTAATTTGGGCTTCCTCACAGCATGGTGGTCTCTGGGTCATTGTACTACTTATACAGTAGAAGTCTTCCCCCAGAGCAAGCATTGCAAGGGACACAGTCTAGGCCTGGAAGTGGTACAGTACCACTTCTGCTGAAATTCATTGGTCAAAGCAGTCACCAATCTGACAGGATTCAAAAGGTGGACGAATAAACTCTCCTCTCCATGGAATGTGAATAAATGTATGTAACGCATACAGGAAAGAAGGAATTGATGGTAACCTTCTTGTAGAGAAGCCATCATAGTCATTGCAAATACTGTCTGCATTTTACAGTAGAAGGAACAGAGGTTAAGAAACTCGCTCAAGGTCACAAAGCCAGCAATTGGTAGAATTTGGATGCAAACCCAGGTCTATCTGACTGCAAAACAGCCTCCATTTAACTACTGTGATGCCCCTTTTCCAGGGTAGGATAGAGCCTTGGGAAAAGTCCTGGGTTGGAAGTCCCAGGTTCTGATCCCAGCATTGTCTCCAGCTTGCTGCGTGACACTGAATAAGTGTCTTTCCACCTCTGAGCCCCAGGCTCTGCGCAGTTAGGGTTGGGCTTCTTGATCTTGCCTGGCAGCCCAAGCTCTAGAATTCTGGGCTCTGAGGGTCTGTGCTTCATCCTCTTGGCTCACGGGTTGCCAGCTCGCTTAACCCACTTAGCACATCAGCATGCCAACTCCATGCCCAGGGCAGGAGCTTCTGCTCTTCCTCTTTCTCGTTCCTCTTAGCAACGTTCTGCTTTGCTCCCCTGGCTGCTCTGTTTACCCAGCCTCTCCTCCACTTTCCTATCACCAGTGAGCAGAGCCTTACGTCTCTCCCCACCAACACCCTCCCTTGAATGACTGAACTTTACAGAGGCTAAGGTCAACGTCTTTCCATGCCAGACAGGGCTCATCAGGCTTTGCTGCATTGAGTGCTGGGAGGGCACTTACAAAAGCGAATCCATGCTCTTGCTTGGTGCAAACTGTCAGACTATACAACAGAGTGCAAACCCACTGAGGGCAGGGATTGCATCAGATTTATTCATCATCATCATATGCCCAGTGCCAAAACAGGTGCCCAGTCCGAGGAGTTAATCAAAACCAACATATTTGTTGGTTACATCAGCAAATAATATTTTTTAATTTGTGCCATTCAATTCCTTAAAATCCCATTTTATGGTTCAATTTATGGACAATACTTGAACACAGTTTTCTCTTTTGTCTGTTCTAGCTCCTGATTATTTTGTTTTCTCTTTGTTGGTTGTTGCAAATCTAATATTTTTTTCCCCTAGGAACATTCCCTTTTCAACATAAACCTCTAAAATTCAATCTTGCCTCAAGGCCTCTTCCTCTTCTTTCTCGTCTCAACCAAAATGAAAGAATCAGAAGCTGGAAAGAGATTGAAAATCAAATGCCCTGGGTTCTAGACCCAGCCCCTCCCCCCATTACCCCCGTGTTATTTTTCAAATTCCTTCCTCACTGTGGATCTCAGTTTCCCTGTTCTCACTGCCAAGGGGTCTGGAATTTCAGCGGGTGTTTTTCAGCAGTGGAAGATTTGCAGAAACATCATTTTCTGCAGAGGCAGGACATGGAAACCGGCAGAAGCAGCAGCGCTGGTCAGATGCAGCCCCGAGACCTCCCTGCACCCCTTTTGCTGTGAGTGGCTGTCTCTGAGGCCTCTCTGCCCTATGGGGCCCATTGGAGCAGGTCTGCAAAGCACTGAGCCAGGTGATCTGCAAGGGTGTTCCACACTGAGACAGAATGATTTATAGCCCCGTTAATCCACTGGACTGTCAAAAAGGGCCACATCAGCAGAGATACATGGAGATACACACTCACATACACTCAGAGCAAAAAATAGGTCCCAGAAACTGCTTTAGCAAGCTCAGTCTCTTCTCTGACAATAGCATCCTCATTTGTTCACATTTTTGCCATCTTCATTTTCATTTTCTGGTTTCTTCTCACATCCTTCCTCTTCCCTCTCCAAAGGCATCACTAAAAATTCTAACAATTTCTATTCTTACTTCTTTGCTGTTATCTGTTGCACAATCCCTCCCCACCCCCAGCGCTGGTTTCCATAGTAACCGTTATTGTTGCGATTGTTAACTTTTGCTTTAATTGCATCTCAATTTTCCCACAAAAAAACAAAAGAGACGGTCAAAAGAAAGGACACTTGTGGCCATGACAATGTATTTAGAATTCCGTGGGGGCATTCTTTTGTTTTTAAATTGCACTTCTTAATAGGTTTCATATAGTAGACATTCAAACAGAACAGATAAGCCTAAAATGAAAGTAAAAGTATAGCCTCCTGCCCTCCCCACCGGTCCCATCTGCCATTTCCTAGTCCCCTGTGTTAAACACTATTAACTTTTTTTGAGTGTCCTTCCAAAAAGTGTTTGTGAAAATAGAAACATATTATTCATACATGTTATTTAAGCAAAACGTGTTATTTATAGAAAGAGGTGATATTATGCACACTGTTTTGTTCCATGCTTTTTCACTTTACTAAAATATCTTGGAGATCTTTCTGATTCAGCACAAATATAGATCTCATTCTTTTCAACTGCAGAAGATTCAATTGTATGATTAGACTAATTTATTTTACCAACCCCCTATTGATGGGCATTTATGTTATTGCGTGAATGTTTCACAATAATTTGTTAACACAAAAGGGGACGTGCTTCCTTGCTCTGTTCTATAATTAGTTTTCTATAATATATTTTGAAAATTGTTCTGTATAAACTGGCGTAGAGCTACCTCTTCTTAACTGCTGTATTATAATCCAAAATATGTTAACTTATTTAGCAATTCTCCTTTGTCAAACATTTGGGTAATTTCCAGTTGTTGTTTTTTTTTCATGCCAAACATTGCTACAGTGAACATCGTTTACAGAAAGCCTTTACATATGTGTGTGCATATATCTGCAAGAGAGATTCCTAGCGGTGGAAATGCTGAGTCAAAGGGCAGGTGTGTTTTACCTTTTCATGAAGCATTAAACACCAGTGTCTATTTCTAACCCTGAGTTTGTTTGTTTGTTTTTAAGCATTATGCGCTCCTGTCTAGTGGATGAAAATGGTTTCTCATTGTGGTTTCTGGATTTTGCATGAGCCGCTCACTTTTTTCTATCCCTCATTGCTTGGATGACCCTTCCATGTGCCTCCCCAGCTTGCCACGCACCCCTCTCCCTGTGTCAACCTGAATGCTCCCCTTGCTTGAGGTTTGTCCTATATTTTATCACAGTATTAATCATACTTAGCTCAGTCCTTTGCTGGCGGTCAGCTCCGCAGTCGAACACACATTTTTCCATTTGATTCTCACCACCTGTCGGGAGAGAGGTAAGCAAAGGAGTGAAAAATCCCCTTACAAATGCAGAAATTAAGGTCTGGCACGTGGTAAGGCCCAGAAAAGCAGCTCAGTGCTTTGGCAAGCACTCTCCTTGCCAAAATTGTTCCTCTCCTCCTTTGTTCCCTGGCACAGGGCAGCTGGGCACATCACTATGAAACAGCCTCATTTATCTCATTGTCTGCTTTTTTCCAAACTTGATGCTTTTCATCGGCCTGTCCCGCCTCCTTCTATGATTCCTCATAAGCCTCAATTCCTCATCCCAGCATCCAGTACTTTACAAATATGAAGCCCAACTCACATCTTGCTATTTCCCTTGGCACATTCTGGGTGCCCCAGCTATCCTAGCATACTCGCTGTTCCTCAGGTGTAGTTCAAAGTGTCCCACTTTCTTTGTCTCCATTCACACTGTTTCTTCCCCGTGGCATTCCCTTGTTCCATGCCTGACTATCAAAATCACATTCATCCTTCAAGCCCAGCTCAGCTGCCACCAGTGGAACACAGCTTATGACTTCTCTTTATCTTCCCCTACACAACTAACAAGCCCAGTCCCTCTGCTGACTCCAGATCTCTTTTTTACCCCTGTCTTATACCTCTTATCATGTGCGCTGTCATATAATAATTATCCCAGTTATCTTCCCCATTTTACTATAAACTTGTGAGCATTTAGCAGAATCTGGGAATAGATGCTAAGTAGGTCCTCACAAACTCTCGGAAAAATGAAAAAAAATTATACAGTTTGGTATACCATTCGCTTTTTTTTTTAACCTTAATGATGAAGTGTGGACAATTTCCTCAATCACTGTATTTAGATCTTCTACGTTCTTTTCAACAGCTACATATCATAATTTTTCGGTTTCTTTCTCATTGATTTAGCCATTCCCCCATTGCTGAACTTTACATTTTTAAATCTTTCTTTATTAAAAATTCTATTGAAATGATGTTTTTTACATACATACCATATATTTATAGGATACATTTCTAGCAACAGAATTTCTAGGTGAAAGGATATACACACTTTACATTTTGATAAATTCTGCCAAATTATTCTCCAGAAAATCTGAGCCCATGTATTTTCTTCGTTAAAACACCATTAGTGTTTTGGCTAAAGCCTCCTTGTGAGCCAGTGCTCACCTGCTCTTCTTGGAAGCCTTCCCAATGCCTTCTCCCCACGTGTGTGTTGGGGGCAGGGGAGAATTAGTCTTTTTCTCCCATAAAATCAAATTCGTGCCTTTATCATAGCATTTACTATATTACATCAAGGTCAGATTTATGTTCTGACTCCAGTACTAATCTGTGAGTTTCCTAAAGCCAAGGACCGTGCCTTGCTCATTTCTGTATATCTCTTAGCCCCTCACACAGCACGAGGTCAATAATGTAAGAATGTCTAGGTAAATGGGTATGTAGGTATGTGCATGTGCATTGACCTGCCTGCTGTATTCTGCGTCCTGTGTTGGGGCACTGGGGATAGAAAGGTGCATGAAGTAGTATTAGCATCTTAGCCTTCCAAAAATGATAGATCAATGGGGAAAAAAAAGCAAGCATGCAGACAGGGCCTAACAATAATACAGAATAAGTGCTACTGTGTATGGAGTGCTAAGGAAACATAAAAAAGAGGTCCCTAACTAGCCTTGCTGTCAGCAAGTTTCCTGGAGGAAGCTAAGTGTGCATGTGTCTGTGGGTGGGGGTGCGGGAATGTGTGTGTGTGTCTATGGGTTGGGATGGGCACTGGTGCCGGAGATGAAAGGAAAAGGGAGGAGGCAGACAAGAGCATGAGCTATTAGCGGAGGCCAGGGACTCATGACCAATGGCTTCCAGGCTCTAACTTCCTCCCTCTCTTTTTAGAAATTGTGATCAGGGTGCTGGGCTCAAATCTTGATCCTTTGGCCTTATTCCCATAAGTGATTGGAAACTGCTGCCTCTTTGCTCCAGTAGTCTGATAAGTTCAGTGGGGTGAGACCCTGACAGCCAGGGCACTTCCTCCTCAATAGCCTGCGTGGGCAGCCCTTCCAGTGCCTGGACTTCTGCACATGAATTCCATGTTAGTGGTTTAGAGGGAGGCTCTTTCTGATGAGAAAGACCGAAGTCTGAAGTCCTTCTCCTCTTTATAGCCACCACGTAACCTAGCATAGGCTGCCTACTTTCTCTAAACCTCTGTCTTCTCATCTGTAAAATGGAAACAGCTATGCCTACCTCACAAGGTTGTAGAAAATGAGAATAAAAGGAGAATATGGCTGGAAGGTGCTTAGCACAACTCTTCGTACATAGTACGCACATAGTGAACAAAAAGTATGATTAGTGTCTTTCGATCTCTTACAACCATACACTGACTACAGTGTATCAGGTGCTGAGTGTTAAGGTCACTTGATTCAACCCTTTCATTCCATGAGGAACTGAGACCCTATGAGTGGCAGTCACAGAGGACACTGGAGGGCCAGGACCAGACTCTCCTTCCTCTGGCCTCAGGAAGATTCAACTTCCCCACAGTGACTAGACTTAGCTGGGACATCTTGACCTCTTAGCTTTTCAACCTAGCCAAATCTTCTTCCTTATGTCACCCAGTAGAAAGTACTACTTGGGAGAAACCCCAGCCCTGCTTCTTTTCCTGAGAAACTGAGGCAGTTCTCTTCCTTTGCTCTTCTTCCCCAGCCATTGCCTGCTTTACCTTCTCCCATATTTTTTCCTTCAGCCTTGCTTCTTGCTCTCCTCTTCTTGATCCCCACATCTCCTTCACTTCTTCTTTCCTCCAAGCCTCACAAAATGCTGTGAATTACCCAAGTCTCCAGCACAGGGCAGTCTGCTTTTAATGGCTCTTCCACCCAAGAGGTTGCATGACATTCTCTTCCCTGTGGGAGATTTCCTGAATCCCATAGCTAGCAGACCTTTCCACGGGTGCTCTAGGTTTAATATTAATAATTAATTTAGCACTTACTGTGTGCCTGGCCAGTTCTAATCACTTTACAGAAATTAACTCATTTGGTCTTTCTAACAACCTCAGGAGATACATATTCTCATTACTAACAGCCCCAATACAAAAGAAGAAGAAATTAAGACGTGGGAGGATTAACTCCTTCCAGATTATACAGCTATGATTTAGAGGAGGCAGGACTTCAAACCAAGAGGTTGGCTCCAAAGTTGCTCCAGAATTCCTGAGCATCAGGCATTGGCTGGGTACTTGCCCTAAATCATACACTGACTTTGCTTCTTCTTCTTTCCTCACTGGTTTCTCTTGGGAGTCTGTCCTTATTAAAGCATTTGCATAAATCTCCATCTTAGCGGTTGCCTCTGGGGATATCATCCTAAAACATACCCCCAAATTCACCTCAAGAGTTACCCTTATTAGTCATTTGACATATATAAAGGATTTTTCCTGGTTGGGTTAATTTATTTACTTAGTTAAAAGATTTCCCTTAGAAAAAGGAATATAATTTCCTGAAACTGAAGCTGTCCTAGAACATCCAGGATAATGAAAATGATGATGCTGTTGATGATGACGGTGGTAAAAAACTGTATCAAGTTCCTTAAATGCATTGTTTCATTTGCCCACCAAGAGCATCCTCTGTGCATACTTATTCTCATTTTATAGCTAAGAAAATTGAGCCTATCAGAGACTTCCTTAGCTGTCAAGTTTTGCATCTACTCTAGTTCAAGGTCTCCTATTTCTAAGGAAAATTCAGGGTATGCTTCCACCATAAAGAAGGCATACCAGGCGGGCCATGGTGGCTCAGCAGGTAAGATGCTTGCCTGCCATGCCTGAGGACCCGGCTTCGATTCCCAGTGCCTGCCCATGTAAAAAGAAGAAGATATACCCCCAAATTTATGTATCTCCTAATCACTATCATATTTTTAGCTTCCAATATAATGTCTAACCAAAGCTCAAGTTTGATATGACTGTATCTGAATTCATCACCCCCTTCCTCTCCTATAAATACACTCAGGCCATTGCTCTCCTATTTGGCAGTGGCCCCCATGCCTTTGACTCATGCCTGTCCCCCAAATCTAAGTTATGCTGATTTGTTCTTTCTGTTCTCGCCTTTCTTTCCAAACCTAGTTTTTCTTTCATTCTTTCAGTTCCTTCAACAATTCTCCAAGAGATTTGATCCTCATTGTGATATGAAGACTCTGAAAGTCAACTGCTTAAGCATATTGCTGGAAGCACACAGCCAATTGGGGTAAGAGTCAGAACTAAAACCCAGATCTATCCGTTTCCAAAGCCTTGGCTCTTTGTATCACAGCAGTGTCACATAGCACCTGACTGGAACCAGGAATTTCCTTTTCACATAATGAGAAATCATCAAGTAAACCATATTTAAAAACAATGTACTACTTACGAATTATTCCCTTTTCAATTTTCCTCCAATCCATTTAAATATATGGAGAAAGTCCTATCTGTTGCTAAAATATCATTACTATCTCCCTAGCACTTGCCAATCTTCCTTTTCAATAAAGAAAGAGCAGGTCTCAGTTTCAGAATTTTGGCAGGCAACAAAATGTGGCTAGAATTTATTAACATTGCTTCATTTTCATGATTACCTTCTTTTGTGGCAGATGACACCATTTTCCTGGCAGTAGTGCTATAAGACTCTCTTTAAAAATAAATATATTTGAGTTTTAGGGTAGGCAACCGTGGCTCAGTGGCAAGAGTTCTCGCCTGCCATGCCAGAGACCCGGGTTTGATTCCCAGAGCCTGCCCATGTCAAAAAATAAAAAATAAATATATTTGAGTTTTGAAGTGAGTCGTTGTCAAGAAAATGTTGAGTAAATAAATGATACACCTGCTGCTCATATAGGCAGAAATCACAATGGTGAAATGTGGGGAAAAAATACAACCAAGTTCTTTTGTTGGCAGTTGAAAATTTCCGCTTCCCAGCTCCATAATAGTTCTTCAATCTTCTCGCTTTCTCCCCGTGATCAGCTTGCTCATTTTAGAACAGGTAGGCCCTCAGATATCCTCTACTGTAGCTTCCCATTTCATGGTTGGAGAAATTGAGGCTCAACAAAAGGTGGCATGGGTAAGGTTACTTAGCACGGTATAGCTCGGGGACTAGCATGTAGGTCTCTGATCTCCATCCAGGCTCTCTCCTCTGTCCCAAATCATCTCCATCACCTACAACTCACGGCCATGCCTGAAACAGACTAAGCAACCCCTCTCAGTTTCTGCAAGATCATTCAACACTATTTCTTAAGGTATCCACTACATTGTATGTGGTGATTTACCTTACCTCGTATGTACTATCCTTGGAAGAATTGGGGAAAGCAGTCACTCAAATAATTTTCTGTAACATTTAATCCTCTTGCAGAACCCCAACTGAGAACAGCTGCTGGAATGTATCCCTTTAAATGATTAACTCTCTTCAGGCAAAGAAGACTTCCTATGACCAACTGAAGTCTCTCCTGCTTTAATTTAATGCCGTCTTCCTTTGTTTAATCCCTCTGATGTGTGGAGAATTTATTAACATGTCTCTCATAAAACTCTGGCACAGCAGGAAATTAAATTCACCTAGTATAGTCAGCTGTTCAGAAAGCTTTGCCAGCAGCTCTGCACTATTTTATGGTTGCCAAGGTGATTGTAAATTGATTGTTTGATGACTTATTCTAGCATCATTCCAGGTATTGATGTTAAGTTGAGACATGACAAACCCAAGCGTGAACATAAAAGACCTGTCATATAGTAAAGGAGGACTCTAGATCCAAGCGAACCAGGTATATTTGGACTGGAAATGATTCTTTAAGAGAATCTCCCAAAAACGTAAGGACAGTCTTGGGGAAGAGAGAGGAGACTTGTGTTAAGTGGCCTCAAGGGGGCAGACTTAGGATCCATGGATAGAAGCTATAAGATGATGGGTTTTAGTTTACTACCTAGAGAGCTGGAGAAATATACACCTAAGAAAGAGCTTGGCAAGATGGCTCTGTAAGATTGTTGGTGGATGCATAGCATAAACAGCTGACTAGACTGTGAGACGCTTCATTCAAAAACCACTAACACACCATCCAGCCCTGTAATTCAATGATAATGGTAATTTTTAGAATCATTCTTTTTTCTTTTCCAAGGAGCCAAGTTATATCCCTTTTTCAATTATTTTTCACAGCAATTTAACATAAAATAAATTATTGTTATCCGCTTTCAAAGGGTCCCTCCACAGATATGGCTTGATAAGACAAATAGGTTTTCTTCATATATATTTTGGTTCAAAATAAAATCACAGGGTACACAGGTCGCTCAGTGGTAGAATGCTTGCCTGCCATGCGGGAGACTGGCTTTAATTTACAGCCCATACGCTAAAAAATAAAAATAAAAAATAACAATAATAACTACCTCTTTTGCAAGGACTCATGCTAAGCATTTTATATAATTTTATCTCATTTAATGCAAATTTAATGAGATAATGCATAACAGAGGTGATGTTATGCACAGACATTTAAAACAATCATTTAGAAAGAAATCTACAAATGTTTCTCCTCTCAAAGGATCATAAAGATGGAAGGCATCTGGTCTAAACCAAGACCCAGGATAAGATGTTCCTAAGCCATGCAGTTATGGGAGGGATTCATTGTCTGGCACCACAGAGCTCTACTCCTGATAGGTAAATCAAAATGTGTTGTTACTCTCTGTTAGGCAGGAAGGAAAGGACACATCAGTGTCTTAAGGGACCAACAAAAGTTGTAACTGGACACTATCAATCACCATAAAAGAGCCTGCTTTTTCTTACGTCAAATAAAGGTGCGTTTAGTCTACTAAGAACTTTCAACTGAACCATTAACTGTCTAAAGCCTCAAGCACAAAAAACAGTTATTAGTCAAACTCCTCTGCTGGGAAATGAAACGGCAGCAGCGGGCAAGTGAAACGCATTGGTCAGGAGCAGATCTGGACTCTTAATTTGCCCTCCCACCTTGGACTTCTCCTTTCTGCCTTTCAGTTTCTTCAATTGCAAACAGATGAGAATAAACTAAATTAGTAAACTCTTTGCCATTCCAACTTTTTCTAGTCTCGTGATTCTAAAAGGAATCTAGGAGAAAAGACTCTTGGCGAGAAGACAATATCTTGGAATCGCCTCCAGTTTGGCAATGTAGCAAAGAGACTGTACTCCTAGCAAGACTGATGGGCAAGGCCTGGAACTTCTTAGTTTACATAGCACCTTTCCCTTCTTGATTTAAGTGTTTGTGGATTTTTTTTAAAGGTATTTCCCAAAATATTCAAAGATAAACATTTAAGTGACTTATGTATAAATCTAGATGATCAATTAGTGTTTGTCTTTAGTTTTTATTGATGTTGTTCTTTTTTTGTATCTGAAGGTTAAACACTATGCTTATTTATTCCATAGTTTCACAAACAGGAAGGAGGTTTTAAATGGCTTAGTTCCACAATTCATGGTAGATGAATATTTTAAGAGAACTTGTTGCATAACAGACACTGCCTCTTCCTAAAATGCATCACACCAGAGCCAGTTTTGGAAAACACAAATATGGGGTGGGTATATTTTGAAAACTATGTGAACATAATAGATCCTTAACTAACATTTGTGGCTATTAGGGAAAATATTTGTTTTTTTTTTTCAGGCATCTTTCTTGTCAAACCAGTTTCTACTATTGAAGGAGATTAAAAGGGACATGTAGGTTAAATTTTGCTCCTGGGTTTTACTTCTAGCGTAAACACCAAATTACTTTTGTCCTAAAGGATTTTATTGTTTAGGTACAGGAGACTAACAGTACACGCTAATCTATATCAACTTGATTTATAATCCATATTTGTGTGGCATTTATACGTGCAAAAGCACCCTCGTATTTATTGGTATTATATCATTCGATTCTTACTCAACTCAATGGAAGTGATTTTATTTGCCCCTTTAGAGATGGAGCAAATCAGGCTTCAGCTTTGTGACTTGCCTAAGGACAGTGAGTTAGAAAACTCAATGAATACATGACTCTGGAACCTGACTATCCTAATTCCAATTGCAGTGCTTATTCCCTGTCCTCCATTCCTGTGTGTAATGATGCAGTACATTGAAAAGACTGGAAGATGAGTTTTAGAATCAGTGCGAGAGGCAGGAATCAAATCCTATCTCTCCATGTGCCCCCCACAGGAAAGCTATTTGAGCTTCATTTGTGAATTAAGCTAAAAATAGTAACATCCCCCCACCAATGGACTTTGGAAAGGATTAAATGGAATAATACATGAAAAGCACATAGCAGAATATTCTATAAATGTCAGCTGTTGTTATATTATCATATAATCTACAAAGTATGTTTGGTTACACTGCTTGAAGCACTTTGTTGTTCAAAAACCGTTAATATATGTGAAAATCAAACCCTGAAAATTAATTTATTCTTAGCAGTAACATCATATGTCAGATGCCAAAGGAAAGCATTTCATGTACAAAAGACTTTAGTTTTAAGAGTTGGCATGATTTTTTAAAAAGCAGTTTTACTCACACATCACACAATCCATCCAAAGAGTACAATCGATGGCTGTCACAGAATTGTGCATTCATCACCACAATCAATCTGAGAACATCTTCATTGCTCCAAAAAGAAAAATCCCACCCCCTTATACCTCCCTAATATTAGCAATGGTGACTTAGTTACAACTGATGAAAGAATATTAACTATTAATCCATACTTTGCATTAGTTGTGTTTTCCCCATATACCTCCCTATTATTAACAGCTTGTAGTAGTAATGTAAATTCGTTCTAGTTCATGGGAGAAATTCTTACATATGTACTATTAACATCATCCACAAAAGGGTTCACAGTGTTATACAGTCCCAGGTTTTATCCTCCAGCTTTCCTTCTAGTGGCATACATTACCCTAAACTTCCCCTTTCAAACACAATGACACCTATATTTCAGCACCATTAATTACTTTCACAATAATGTGTCTCCATTGCCTCTGTCATTTTTCAAACATTTACAATCAAGCTTATTAAAAATTCTGCACAAATTAAGCACCAGTTCTCCAGCCTCTACCCTCATTCTATCTCATCGTGGTATGATTATTTTAAAAGAAGATTTATATTTTGCTTTCTATAGTTTCAAATGTATAGAAACTATAGTTTCTAGAGTTTCAAATTTTCTTAATGTTAATACCTTCTAAGTAGTTTGTGCCATATGAAATTACCATTTTTGAACGTAAAAATGGGTAATTAACGGCAATTTCATATGGTTCAACACCACAGATTAACAAATCTGGGGTTGATGAAAGGTTTGTCGTTGTTATTTTGTTTTGTTTTCGTTGCAATGGGGATTCCCAAGTTGACATTGAACTGAAAAGTATCTCAGTTTCAACTTAGGTCCATTCAAACAGGTAATGAGGGAGTGATGCCACACTCCCAAGAATTAAAAACAAAAGCATAAAACTTCCTCCCTCCATCCCAAACACAGGCATGAACACCCCAGCTCCCACGGAAATCCAGAGTGAAATTATGTCTCAATGCCTGCAAATTCCCAAGGAGGGCACCAAAAGGACTTGACAGTGAATGCACTGAGGAAATCGGCAGCTGTTGAAGTCACCTCCTGTGGTCTTGCCAAATGTTTGAAAGGGAATATGGTGTGTGTGTGTGTGTGTGTGTGTGTGTGTGTGTGTGTGTGTGTGTGTGTGTGTGTTTGGGGGTGGAGATGAGGGGAGCGTCATTTATATCTGCTCGGGTTGAGGGGCGTTGGGGAGTTCCTGGACGAGGAGGTCTGTGTCTGCGTGGCTCTGCAAGCCTCCAGGCGAGCGTCTGTGCGTGCTGCCTTCTTTCCCTCCCCGTGCCCGTGCCTTTGTGCCTCTGGGTGAACCTGTGTTTGTTTCTGGCCGCGTCTCTGTTGGACAGGGTGACTTTGTGCCTGTCTGCCTCTGTGCGCGCGCGCGCGCGCGAATGTGCACGTCGGTGCGCTGGACGGGTGTGTCTCGGTGTCTGTGGTTCCGTATAAGTCTGAGCATGTCTGTCAGGGAGCATTTGTGCCTGTATATGCGTGTCTCGGGGGGCGCCCTCACCTCTGTTCCCGCAGGTGCCCGTGCGCTGCCCAGTCCGCACAGGCGCCCGGGACCGACAGGTAACAGCCACACCAGAGCCCAAAGCGCCTGGCTTCGCCGGCGAGCACACCAGCCCCCGCTTTAGCCCCCTGGGACCCGCCCGGGGGAGCCGGGAGGGAGTGATGGGCCCGCCCGCCGGGGAGCAGCTGCGCCCCGCCCGCGCCAACGCCGGGAGCCCGCGAGCTGGGAGGTGGCGGGGGGGGGGGGGCTCGGGGGGGGACGGGGCGGGAACGCGAGGGCTGCCCGCGCGCCATTGGCGGAAAGTTGCCGCGCGTCACCGGGAGGGCAGGTCCCCTAAAGTCCAGTGCACATAACGGGCAGGGCGCACTCTGAGGCGGCTTCTCCAGAGCGCGGGGACGGGACTGACGGGGACGGCGAGCCCAGGGCACCCCACAAAGCTGAGTGTGCAGGACGCGCCCCCGCCAAACCCACCTCACGGCCGCTGAATGAGGCTTCCGGGCGTCCTCCGGTGGCCCGCAGCGCCCCGCCCGGGGTCCGCCCGCTGAGGCGCGGCCGGTGCGCCGGCAGTCAGTGCACTCACCTGCCAGCCTGCGCGCCATGGGGCAACCCGGGAACAACAGCGTCTTCTTGCTGGCGCCCAATGGAAGCCAAGAGCCGGACCACAACGTCACGCAGGAACGGGACGAGGCGTGGGTGGTGGGCATGGGCATCGTGATGTCCCTCATCGTCCTGGCCATCGTGTTTGGGAACGTGTTGGTCATCACAGCCATCGCCAGGTTCGAGCGTCTGCAGACGGTCACCAACTACTTCATCACCTCTCTGGCCTGTGCTGACCTGGTCATGGGCCTGGCGGTGGTGCCTTTCGGGGCCAGCCACATCCTCATGAAAATGTGGACATTTGGCAACTTCTGGTGCGAGTTTTGGACCTCCATCGATGTGTTGTGCGTCACGGCCAGCATTGAGACCCTGTGCGTGATTGCGGTGGACCGCTACTTCGCCATCACCTCACCGTTCAAGTACCAGAGCCTGCTGACCAAGAATAAGGCCCGGGTGGTCATCTTGATGGTGTGGATTGTGTCAGGCCTCACCTCCTTCCTGCCCATCCAGATGCACTGGTACCGGGCCACCCACCGGCAAGCCATCAACTGCTACGCCAAGGAGACCTGCTGTGACTTCTTCACGAACCAAGCCTACGCTATCGCCTCGTCCATTGTGTCCTTCTATTTGCCCTTGGTGGTCATGGTCTTTGTCTACTCCAGGGTCTTCCAAGTGGCCAAAAGGCAGCTCCAGAAGATTGACAAATCCGAAGGCCGCTTCCACGCCCAAAACCTCAGCCAGGTGGAGCAGGATGGGCGGAGTGGCCATGGACATCGCAGGGCCTCCAAGTTCTGCTTGAAGGAACACAAAGCCCTCAAGACTTTAGGTATCATCATGGGCACTTTTACCCTCTGCTGGCTGCCCTTCTTCATCGTCAACATTGTACATGTGATCCAGGACAACCTCATCCCCAAGGAAGTATACATCCTCCTGAACTGGGTGGGCTACGTCAATTCCGCTTTCAATCCCCTCATCTACTGCCGGAGCCCAGATTTCAGGATTGCCTTCCAGGAGCTTCTGTGCCTGCGTAGGGCTTCTCTGAAGGCCTGTGGGAATGGCTACTCCAACAGCTCCAACAGTAAGACTGACTACGCAGGGGAGCAGAGTGGATATAACCTGGGGCAAGAGAAAGAAAGCGAACTGCTGTGCGAGGTCCCCCCAGGCACAGCAGACTTTGGGAGCTGTCAAGGTACTGTGCCTAACGATAGCATTGATTCACAAGGGAGGAATTGTAGTACCAATGACTCACTGCTGTAATGCAGTTTTTCTACTTTTTAAAGGCCCCCCCCAAAAAAAAACACTAAAGAGACTATTTAACTTGAGTGTAATAAATTAGAATAAAATTGTATAGAGAGGTGCAGGAGGAAGGACATCCTTCTGCTTTTTTATTATTATTTTTTTAAACTGTAAAAAAAGAGAAAACATATTCGAGTGATTATTTGTTTCTTGTACAGTTGAGTTCCTCTTTGCATGGAACTTTTAAGTTTATGTCTAAAGGGCTTTCGTCCCAGAGGACCTGGATCTGCTATGTTTTGGCAACTTTTCCGTGTATCTACCTCATTGGCCAAGTATTAGGGGTGAAATATTGCTGCTGGTAATTTGTATCTGAAGGAGACTTTCCTTCCTGCACCCTTGGACTTGAGGATCTTGAGTATCTCGGACCTTTCAGCTGTGAACATGGACTCTCCCCGCTCCTTTTATTTGCTAAACGGGGTATTGTAGGCAGGGATTTGAGGGGCAGCTTCGGTTGTTTTCCTGAGCAAAGTCTAAAGTTTACAGTAAATAAATTGTTTGACCATGACTTCATTGCACCTGTTTCTCCAAAACCCCTTCACAGGAGTGTTATTTTCTCCCCCACTGGAAACCACAGGTAACTATTTGTCATAACTGTTCAGTGACTTAATGCAGAATGATGCAGACTTAATGCAGAATACAAAATGACATGTGCTGATTGCTTAACCCTTTCGTTTGCCTTTGAGTCTGCTGCTGCTGCAAATCTGTATCTCTCCTAGCACTCATGCCCCCAGATCAGTTCTGCATGCTTCTGGCATAACTGGGCTCGTCCTATAATTATTATTCTGTTCTGTTACATCAGAAACACTGAATCATAGACACAGAGTTATGAGTATATGTTTTGTCCCTCCACACCCCCCCACCACCCACCTTCCAGTTCTACTTGTTTAGAAACTGCCTGTATTTATATCTTTGCCGTATCTTATAGTGGAGATCTTTGTACTGCATCAGGACTTGGCATTTTAGGGATGAATAAGGGAGATGTTCTTGAGAAAAAGCTGCTCAAACATAGCCCCATAATTCCAAGAGAAAATAAAAGGGCATTGCTTATAGGTAGAAAAAGCTGAAAAATAGCTGATGAATATCTCATGACTTAGAAATAGGGTTTTAACCCCTTCCCTCCTTCTTTTCTTCTGTCCCCTTGTATAAACCAAGGTTTCTCAGTGCTGGCACTATGGGCACTTTGGGCCAGATAACTCTTTGTCTTCTTTGTGGTGAAGGTGGGGGTGGGGGAGGCTGCCCCATGCACCTTAGTATGTTTAACAGCATCCCTGGCCTTGACCCACTAGATGCCTTAGTCCTGATGACCAAAAAATGTCTCCAGACATTGCCAAATGTGAAATCTTCCCAGGTTGATACCACCAGTATAAACTTTTAAAACACAAACAGATTTTTAGATTCTGTCTATTGTACCACTTTATCTTGGGTGGTTTTTCCCGGTTCACCCAGTTAGTGCTAGGCCCTAGGCCAGTGAGTGGCTCTTTTCCACTATATCGTGCTGCCTTCTGAACTCACTTTCCAGCCCTGCTCCTGAGTGTGAGACACTAAGAAGGACTGTACAGAATCGTTTGGAAGGGTTTATCAGTGTAGGCAAGGGCTGTGGGCCGTTACTGCCTGTTTGTGGAGAGGTTATAGTACTGCTAAGAGGCACAGGAAAGAAAATCACAAAAGTAAACACCTTCCTACCCTCCACCCCCCGTGGCCTCACCCCCACCCCTTTCTATTTTTGCCTGTGTATCTGAGCCAGAGCTTGGCTCAGGTCAGATGGAGTGAATTGTCCTCCCTGGCAACACGAGGCCGCAGGATTCATTGCCATTTCACTCGTAATGAAGCTGACTCCATATCTCTCTTCCTTTCTGTCCCAGCCAAGGTCCCCAACCAGAAAAGCATCAGCCTTCTCTTTCTCGTTAGCTCGGTGACGGAGTGCCTGGATGAACGCTGAGCTCTCAGGAGAATGTCAGGCACCCACGTATTTGGAAGGCACCCGGAAATATTGGAGAGTTTGTGCCCCATTCAGCGCTTTCGCTTTTTCTCTCAGGGTTTTCATACCTATTATCACTTCTTCTCCTGCTCTGAGTCCTATTTTCCTCGTTGCTTCATCTCTAGCTGATTTCATACTCCCCATAGCCTCACAGGGTCTCAGACTTGGAAGCACCCGTAGACAGCATTTGACATCTGAGGAGACCGAATGACCCGCCCAAGGTAAGAAGTCAAGGATGTCCACTAAGCCAGGGCTAACACCAAACAACCTGTGGTTCCAGGAACCGTGTATTCTCCTGATCACATGGTGTTGTGGGATTCTCCTCTCACTCAGTCGGGGAAGTGTTTCCCTGGAAGCTGTAAAGCAACAAGTTCATTTCAGTGGTTGTTTTTTGTTTCTTTAGAGTCCTCAACTCAAAATTCAGGGAATAAACAACCTGAAATGGGGACAACAGAAAGAATTCTTCATTTTATTCAGCAAGAATCCACTAAGATATCCTCTGCATTTAGTGAAGCTAGGAGATCCTTTCATTCTTTATGTCATACCAGAACTGTCAAGCTACTCCAAGTAGAAGTTTTCCATTGTCTTGTTTCAAAAGAAGTTGCAGACTTTTCGGTCATCATTTGTAAGCTCCATGGACAATAAATATTAATAATGCCAGTGTTGTATATATACTCTTTTAGTTAATATAATTTCAGTTTAGTGAACATAATTTCAGGTTCCCAGCTAAAAGGGCAATTTGGCCATTTTTCTTGTCCTTTTAGGAATATTTTAAATAGAGCAACGTTGGTTTTAAGGCTCTTGACAAGCAAAAATGTTTTACGCATATGTCAACCCCTTGTTTTCTAGCTCCTTTTGTTTTGCTTTGCCTCTCTTTGGGAGCTTTTCTCCATTTCTCGCTGTCCCTCTGTTTGCTGGCAGGTTGGTTACATAAGGGTTGTGTTGGATTCATCATCATAAAGTTTTCTTTGCCTGGACAGCAAGTTCTTTGAGTCTGTCAAGTGAGAACCTTATCCCGAGATGCAAGCTGACAGGTGTGTGTACAGTGACAGGATAGGGTGGGTCTTCCAGCTGAAGTAATCATTGGGGGAAGTAATCTGGGGAGAAGAGGGGGCTGGGAATAGGAACTGTCTTTACAGAATGCTTAGAATGTTTCTGATGGAGAACCTACTGCCAAATGGAATTTAGACAAGAACCAGTCGGAAGGGGAAGGGGATAAGGGGGTGGGGAAGTATTCACGGTGCCCCTGTTGTGTGCAGCATGAGAAAATTATAGGCGTCTACCTCTGTCTTTTGGAGCATAATATTAACAGTAATAAACAGATAGTTTTCATGGAATGCTTACTAAATTTCAGGGACTGTGCTTGTCACCTTTGGGACATGATGTCACCTTCTCAACCTTATGACATAGGTAGCATGATTATCCCCATTTAACAAATGAGAAAGGTTAAGGAAATTGCCCAAAGCCACACAACCAGCTAGTTGCAGAGTCAGAACTGGAACCCAGGTCTGTGTGATTCCAGCGCCCACAGAGCCTAGCACACATGCAAACCAGGAAGCAGCACGAGGCGGTTTACCGTTTGTGCCAGAACAAGTGTCAGAACTGGAAATGCAATACCTTGTTGAGAGAAGAGGGAGATTGCAGTGGGTCAGGGCGGGGAGGAATGTTCCCTTGGAAGCATGTGACTGAGAGCAGGGTTGCTGGGGACGGGACAGGAAACCAATCACTGAAGGGCCTCGTTTGCCTGTCTGAATCTTTGCTTTGTCTCTTCCTCAGAGGGTCAGACCAAATTAAAAAGAGGATATGAACCTCAAGTGAGCACAGCAGGATAAAGCAGAAACGCAGCCTGCCTCACACCCTGGCCAACTAATTCAGGCTTCCAACGTTGGGAAGTTCTCCTTCTACGTTGAGCAGGTAGTTAGGCCTTCTGGGGAATTTGTCAGGCCTGGGTGGCATTAGAAGTGTGCTTTTCATTTTGAGCGAGCAACTCAAGAAAGGGAGATGATTTTCTGACAGCAGCGAGCAAGAAAGATTAATCAATTTTGAAGGAGCCTTTTCCTTGACAGTATAACGCCTACTACATTCAATTCTGTGCTGATCCCTACTTCACTCATAGTGCAAATATAATTTGAAGGAGGAATTTTTGAAATACCTGAGAGAACAAACTTCCGAAGCACTTTTGAGAACTTAGGAAATGCTGGGTGTCTTATGAATATTAAGTGGCAAGGTGAGGTGGACAGGGCGCTGGATTGGGGCTCACACAACTAGGATTCAACTATCAACTCAGTGTCTCTTTTTCTCACTCAGTGAAGTTGAGTGAGATGGTTTTTCTCAGTGGATTTCAGTTTGCTCATCTGTGAAATGATGAGGCCAGTGCTGCTGGTCTCTAAACTCCCCTGAGCTCTGAATTTGTATCACCCTGAATTTAGAGGCTAATTCACGACAGCAGCTTCTATTTCTAATTTGAGCTGATGGCATTTGTAATATAAATAATGATTGAATGTCCTGGGGTTGCTCAGTCTGAAGACTGGGAAGAAGGCCTATTTGGTACGTGATAACTGCCTCCAAATGGTTTAAGGAAAATCTGGGGAAAGGAGCACAGCCAGGTCTTTGTGAATCCCAGAGGGCAAACAGAAGCTTACAGGGAGACAGTTTCCAGCTCAGGTGTTGGGAGGCTTTTCTAATAGTGGACTAGGTTATCTTTCAGAATAGTGAACCTCCTGTCATTGGAAGCATTCAAGAGCAGCTGAAAAGAATGTCTATGTGGGATGACATGCAGGAGCTTACTGCACTAAGCAGAAGGAAACAGGACAAGTCTTCTTCCAAAACTGTGATTCTATAGACTTGAATGTCCTTAAAAAGTATTCAGACTGTTCCCTAATCCCAGCTGGCCTTCTCCCCAATTCCTCTGGATTTCAGAGGTTTCACTGCCTTCCCAAATGGGAAACCTCCCAGGGAAATCAGGATTTCAACAGTCCTTGGTCGTGAGGGGATATCCAGAAATAGAGCAATAAGGTTAAGCAGTTTTCCAAACTATTAGAACTTTTCATCAGCTGCTCTTCCCATGCCTTTTGCAAATGACCTACTAACTCCCAGAGAGAGAATAATGAGAGCTGCAAAGTCCTCTCTGCAAAGGCTATTACATCCTTCTCCACCCTTGAATTCACTGCACTTCCTGTGGTCTTTCCGTCACCCTCAGGAGGCGGGAAGGAAGGGAGGCAGGTCTCTGGCCAGCACGGAGCAATTTGGAGCCCTCTGGCTGGAAAGCCTGTAGACCTGGGATCTGTCTTACCCTGGCAACTATCGGCTGGTCATCTCAGGCAGGTCACTTTCCTCTTCCGGACTTCAGTTCCATCGTTGCTAAAGAGAGAGAATCTGGTTTATGTGAGTCCCAAGTTTTCTTCTTTATCCAAAATTCTGTAGGATTTCAGGATGTCTTTAGTGCTGCACTTCTGGCTACAATGCTTTCATTTTAAACACATTATTTTCCTTGTTAAAAAGGTGATATGCATTATAGAACATTGGAAAATATAGCATAAAAAGAGATCATTCACATATAGCATTGCCATCATGATGTAACCATTGTTAAATTTGATGCATCTGCTTCCAGTTTTTGTTCGAAGCATGGCTATCCAAATATGTATACATGTATTTTATAAAAATGGAATTAGATTATTCATCCTACTTTGGGCCCACTGATGCTGCTTTCACAAATGCCTTTTGAATATATTTTATGCATGATATGATCCAAATATCATAATTCCTTCTGGTTTATTGATCTGACAATATAGAAGGGTTCAGAAGTTCTCAAATTTTAAGGTGCAAAAGAATCACCAAACCTAGAGAGTCTGATTGGTAGAACTGGGATGGGACTCGGGAATCTGCATTGTAGCAACTTGCTTCAGGTATTTGCAACCCAAGTGGTCCATGCACTACTTTTTAAGGAGCACAGTTATAGAGACATGAACTTTGTAAATTCAACAGAATGGGCCCCCTTGCTAGTAGATGAGGAGAAGCTTTTTACACCTGTCTTTCTGAGAGTGTGCTTTCTGCACCTGGGTTCTAAACGACTTTCAAAACCGGGGAAACTAACCACTAAACTCCTAAGCCAGGTTCCTTCTGCATTATGAAATGCCTCCAACCAAGCCTTGTTGATTTGTATTAAAATAAGTATATTCGAGTCATATAATGACCAGTACCTGCTCTTTCAAACGTGCAACCGTAGGTCTCTATTCTGACAGCGCTTCTCTCGTGGTCATAGTACTGCCTACCAGTTCTTTTAGTTCAGCCTAAAAGAACTGAAGATCAAACTCAACGACATAATATTGCCAGCCCTAGAAATCTCTTTTTGTAGAATTAGGGAAGAATTAGTGGCATCAGTTTAGGTTTGAGTTTGTTGCAAATATTTTATTTTACTAGAAGCCAGGCATTGTTTTGGCAATTTTCATGCATGATCTCATTTAACACTCACAACAGCCCTGTGAAATAGGCACTATTACGCTTGTCCTTGTTTTATAAATAAAGGGAGGCTCAAAGAGATTAACTAGGTTGCCCAAATTCACACAGACCATTAGAGTGGCCCAGGCATTCCAGGCCGGAATCCTGGTGCTTAGCTACTAGGATAAGCTGCCCATCTTCCCTTGTTTGGAACCAGGTAGGAGAGGAGGAGGGAGAAGATTATGAAAGGAAATGTTTAATGCATGCATTCATTTTATTCCCCACGGATTCTTTTCAGAGAGCCCTGACTAATTTCTGACCCTTGGAACTAAGGGTCAGCCCCGTGCTACATCTAGGCAGGTTGTGACCAAATATAAACTAGAAAGCCAGATTGCACTCAGAGTCGGCAACACACTGTCTCTCAGCTTTATACAGCAGGGTTTGAGTGAGCTTCCCCTGCCTTGGGGGAGGGCAGGGGAAGGTGCCTGGAAATAGCACATTGGTTTGTACTGAGTCAAATGACCACTTTCAGGTCAGGAAGCCCTTGACAACTGGAAAGGGGGTGGTCAGCTCTTTTCTCTGTCCAGGGCCATGTAAGCAATCAGGTGTTTCAAATCTTAGAATATCAGGGCAGGATGGACCCAGAGAGCACCCATCGCCTCCCTATTGCAGGGTCCAAGAAACCAAGGCTCTGAGAGGGTTGGGTCACCCAGCAAGGTAGTCCAGAGGCCAAGAGAGTGCACGCTCCCCTGGCTTGTTTTATTTATTTATTTTTCCAAAGCTGTAAGGGAAGGCTGGGGTTTCTGAATGTGTTCATATACCCGGAAAGAGAAAACAGTTTTAAAAATCACTGTGGCAACCTCCATGACAAAGCAAAATCTGAGTCAGAGGGAACCCCCACTTTCTTTTTGACTACACCATATTGGTTTTGCAGCTGAAGGCCTTGTGCCCAAAGCCACAACCTCCTTTGGGGTTTTTCCTTCATTGTTCCAATTCTCCCTTTATTCTACTGCCTAGTTTTTCTCATTCTAGAAATCCCTTAAGAGTGTGTCTAAATGTGCAGACTATCCTGACAACCCCGTTAATGGTTGCTTTTTTAAAAATTTTATTATTTTGAGAGGGTGCTCAGAGTTCTCATGGTATGTGTTGCAACAGTAAGCCGATCTGTTCGCAAACATTCAGGCTTCCTTTCTTGTTTCATTATCCATAGTGGCTCTATAAAACCAGGTGCTCACCTAGCACTCCCAGCCTAAAAGAACTGAAGATCAAACTCAAGGACACGAGATTGCCAGCCCTAGAAATCTCCTTTTATAGAATTAGGGAAGAGTTAGTGGCATCAATTAAGGTCTGAGTTTCTTGCAATTGTTTTATTACAATAGGTCCCACACTTTACTGAGGACAAAAATTATTTGGGAAACTTCTAAGAAAATGCACATTCCCATCCTTTGTCCCCAAGATTCTAATCTAACATGACTGTGGTTTGGGTCCAGAAATCTGCATTTTTGCCACAACTTCCCAGGCAGTCCAAAGATCACAATTCAAAGACCCAGAGATTGCATCTCCCTATCCTTCCTACGTAAGAGCACAACATGTGACAATGTACAGAGTGGTCACACGTAGCTGCAGGCACTCCTACAAATGATAATTCTGTCAAGTAAATAGAATCCCACATTTTCTGTGTTACCAAATATAACAGTATAGATGAAAACAATTTATAAATGACCAAGCGTTCTTGTAAGAGAAGAAAGTGCTAATATGGTGCCTTGGGCTATTACATATATCATTAGAAATGTATTTTGTGACAACATGGCATCTACACAGTTATACCCCCCCCCCAATAGCATCACTGTCACTTAGTCCCACACTGGCTGCATTTAGAGGGGGACATAGCACAGGAAGGAAAAGGGATTTTACTGCAGGGCTAGACTCCCGTTCCAGCACTCCTTCCTCCACACTGCCTGTCCATGTTCATGCTACAGGTTGTATGCGCTGATCTGCCTAATGTACACAAATCCTCCTGCTTAGATATCTGAGCAGAGCACCCGCCCAACTACAGAGAAGAGTATGATTCATGCATATATATACATACGCCTCCACAGATGCACATACCCAAATAAATACACACACATAGATTTTTACATTGATGCCTATACTCACGTTGTTAGACGTGTATTTTCACATAGGTATATACACGTATCTACGTTCTTTTTTGGAGACTCTCGTATGAATAGGTGCACACACAGAAGAACAGATGTACTCAGACCTAAACATTCTCTCCTAGAGGTATGCACACAGAAGGATTCCTAAGCACACTTTTGTGTGCTCCAGATTAACAAGCATCCCACACCATGTAATAATCATGGTCGCACTGACATCTAATCATGCACAGGGTCACATGCAGAGTCCTCTTCCTATGTAAGCCTAGACACATGTGATTCAATGCAGTTTATTGGATTCTTATTATATGAAAGGGACTGTTATGTGCTGAAGATTAAGGGGTGAACAGAAAAGGTTTATCTTTGCCCTTACTGACTTTATACATAATGGGTGATAAAAAAATTTTTTAATGCATGCAAAATTGCATCTGGGGAGGTATTGTGAAGGAGATACAGGGTCTTTTAAAGGAATATGACCAATTCTGGCAGAGCAGCTAAAACTTCCTGTGCTGGTTTGAAAGGAAGTATTCCCCCTAAGAAAAGCCATGTTTTAATATAAATCTCATTTCTTAAAGGTAGAATAATCCCTATTCAATACTGTATATTTGAAACTGTAATGAGATCATCTCCCTGGTTGATGTGATTTAGTTAAGAATGGTTGTTAAACTGGATTAGGGGATGACATGTCTCCACCCATTTGAGTGGGTCTTGATTAGTTTCTGAAGTCCTATAAAAGAGGAAACATTTTGGAGATTCAGAGAGATTCAGAGAGAGCAGAGAATGCTGCAGCACCACGAAACAGAGAGTCCACCAACCAGTGACCGTTGGAGATAAAGAAGGAAGACGCCTCCCGGGGAACTTCATGAAATAGGAAGCCAGGAGAGAAAGCTAGCAGATGATGCCGTGTTCGCCATGTGCCCTTCCAGCTGAGAGAGAGAAGCCCTGACTGTGTTCGCCATGTGCCATCTCACTTGAGAGTGAAACCCTAAACTTCATCGGCCTTCTTGAACCAAGGTACCTTTCCCTGGATGACTTTGATTGGACATTTCTATAGACTTGTTGTAATTGGGACATTTTCTCGGCCTTAGAACTGTAAACTAGCAACTCATTAAATTCCCCTTTTTAAAAGCCATACCGTTTCTGGTATATTGCATTCCAGCAGCTAGCAAACTAGAACACTCCCCAAAGGAAATAAGGCTTCAGCTTCCAGCTGAAGGATAATTAGATAATTTCTAGAAAGAGAGGGGGTAAGAACATGCTACTCAGCTAAAACAGCATATGCAAAGGTCCTGGGGCATAAGGAAACCTTGTGCATAGTAAGGACTTGAGTGAAGACCAGTGAGGCTGCTATGCAGTGACAGAGGGTAGAGCAGGGTGCAAGATGAGCCTGCAGGTGGCAGGAAGAAGCCACACCATGGAGGGTTCTTAGGCCAATTTAAGGATTTGGGTCTTTATCCTAAGAGCATTTAGATGCCAGTGATGTTTTGGCAGTAGAGGTCATAATTGTATTTTGAGAAAAACTCTCTGATCTATGCCTACTCATACAAAAGTGTTCTCCCATAGATAAGCATGTACACACGTAAGTTCACATGTACACTTCTGTGTGTTTTCTTAAAGGTATGCATTTACATAAAAGTATTCACTAGCAAACTCTGCCTCTCAGAACTCACCCCTATGCATTTATGTGCCCAGTGTATCTAAATCCAGCGGGCGTTGGGAGGCTGGGAGACACCTTCCTTGTTGGGTGGCATCAAGCCTAAGCCAATCCTTGGGACTAAGACCAGGGAAGGGGTATATTGGACTGAATCCACTGTCTTGGAGCTTGCTCTGGGCTATGATGCTTGGCCTCATGCATACGATTATAGCCAGCAAGGCTGTTCCTCCTCCTTGGCTCTGAGCATCCAGTGACTAGGTGGGATTTCTTCCAGAACAGGATCATTGACTATTCTTGGCCCAGGCAAGGAGGGGAGGATGGGCAGACTGTGTTGCATAAAGATTGCCTTGTACCCTCTCAGAGTTGTAAGCAGAGGCTCTGTCCAGCTTGGAGCTGAGAGGATTCTTTGCATAGAGTCACCAGTAATAGAGAGAAATAAATACAGGCAAAGATGGTAAACCAGAGGTCTGCAGGGCCTGGTGGGGACTGTGGTGGGACTAGAAGTCATTATTATTTACCAGAAGCAACCACTGCAGGCATCACGGCACTGGAGGAAGAAACAGATGAAACCCAGTGGGAAGGCCTTTTCAGGGCAAGGTGTCCAGGCTCCTTATTGCCTTGGCACAGTAAATACATGTGCAAACATATTTGCATGTTATCGAATTTTCCTTGAGTGGGTGCAGCACCTCACAATAGAGGAAGTATCAAGTAATTTTTCAGCCACAACACCACCCTGCCTTATTTTCTCTGGTGAAATAAAATTTCACGTATATACGTTCTGCTCCTGTTTACCAGCAAAGCCAGCAAGGGCCTCGGCTGGAGCCAGCTGACAGGCCCCCGGGAGAGCAATAGAAGCATTCACTTAGAATTAAAAGCTCACCTAGAGGCCTAAATCTTCTGGCCATAAAGATGTTTCCAAGTGATTTTCCGATATTCTAAAGATTCCTACCCACAGAGATTTTATGTTTTCTAATATGAGCTCAGAAAAGGCTTTCTGCCATAATTAAAAGGAATTATATAAAGTAATTTGAATTTTGCTGAAGGTTTTGTAGGGGCAATCAATCCTTCTTTTCTCCCAGCCAGGTGCTTTTCTGCGCTATCCTGACAGCAAGCTACCAGATCTACGAAGCGGCAGATCTATGACCAAACAGTCAATCAGATGGTCTCGGCATTTGGCACTTTATAAAAGACCTTGACATGTGTCATTGTTTCTCATCCTCACAGCAACCCTGAGGACAGTCTGATTGTCCCCATTTCACAGTGGCAAATGACTTGCCCATGGGCATGGAGCTAACACAAGGCAGGATTGGGACTTGAATTTCATTCTCAAACGCAGAAAACAACACAAATTCTATTATACTATGCGACCCTCCTGGGACTTGGGACTCTTTTCGCTGTATTTCTTTGCCTTCTGCTGTATTTTATCTTAAAACATCAGAGTTTAAACTCCCCAGCGCTAAAGCCACAGCTGCCAAGCCACTGATAAGTGATTGCCTGTGCCAGAGGCAGTCTCCAAAATGCTTTAAATGGTGACAAACCCCAAGCCTGGGTGAGCTGATGTTGGGGATGGGCAGTGGCAAGCTCTGTCAACTGTGGCTTGGAGCAGAGGCTCTGAGCCTTTGGTGGCCTTGGTGCCAGTTGTCACACACCACCACCAAACCAGGGCCAAGAGATCCTGTGTCTCGCTTCCCTGCCTTCCCTTCTGGTAGCTTGAGGCTCTTCCGAGGCTGTCCTTGCTCACTTTGACTAATTCCTGTTGGATCAGGACGTTTCTGTGGGAAGACCTGGTGCAATTCGCCCCAAACCCACACCCATTGGAGGCAGCCCAGCCTGCTTTTTAGGGCCAAGTTCCACACCTTGGTAAAAATTGCAGGCTCCAGGAAGTATTTCAACTTCTTAAAAACGGTTTGTGTTTGGTTGGAATGTTTTATTTTAGTCATAGCAATTAGATGTTCTTGTTTTGCACATGCATCCTCCAATAGAATTGCCTTCAGCACAGGTGAACATGTATAATAGGTCTGGGAAAACTTGGAGTGGATGACATACCCAACAATGAGGAAAGCTTCCCTTGGCAATCTCGTCTCCTCTGAGTGTCAGCTTATCTGGTTCACTTAGCTTACCATGAGTACGTGGTACCAAGGCAGACATGGTCGCTGCCTTTGAGTTTCTTAAACAGTCTGATAGGAAAGACAGATAATGAAAAGGAAATTGCAAACAGAATTTGAATCTATTTGACTAGTACTGATGCTCAGAGAAATGGAAATATACTTGTGAGCAGAGGTTGGTAATTGGCTTCTGGAAATGGTCAGTAGATTCAGAAAGAGATCAGATAGCTATCAATCTCAGACTGGCGTCTAATCATTCATTTAAAAAAAAGAAAAAAATGTCTGTTCCCTGAACAAAGCATCTGAAGGAGAAGTACGGTGAAGGTAGCTCCAGAGGTTATAAATTGTCCCAGTTTCGTTCCACCTCTGGAATATTGTATCCAGTTCTGACAACCATAGTTTTCAAGGGAAAGGGAACATTGAGGACACAACTAGGGTTACCCGATTTAGCAGATAAAAATACAGGCTATCCAGTTATTTGAGTTTCAGATAAACAATGACTATATTTTAGAATAAATATATCCCATGCAATGGCTTGGATGTTCTTACACAAAAACAGTGTTCGTTATTTCTCTGAAACCCACACTAAACTGGGCCTTTTGTGTTTTAATCTGCTAATCCTCACAGAGAACAAATGTTAAGAGAGTGAGAAACCTCAACACTGAGCCTCAGTTAGGAATCGTTGAGGAGCCTGACTCTCTAGCTTGAAGACCATGATGGTAAGAGTTCAGATTTGTGAAGGGAAGCATTTTCCAAACTGTACTTTTAAGAGTTTATATGGAGAAGAGAAAAAAAAGGTACTCTGGAAGAGAAAAATAGTTCTGAGGTCAAATGTTGGGGAAACTGCACATAGACTACAGTAACATAGTAAAAATTCTGAGAAACCCTGCAATAAACAAACCCAGTTGGCCTGGTTTAACCTGACATATCCAAAGAGCCTCCTTTTGCTATTTATGGGTTTTCGTTTGTTTGTTTTGGTATATTTGAGTCACACAGGACACCTATTGACATCATGCAAGCTTACTATTCTGCTCAACACACTTTGGGGAACACTGGTATAAAAAGGGAAGTTGTCTTCAAATATTCAGTGTTGCTGGGTAGGGAGGAAGTGGACTCGGTCTTTGTTAACCGAAGGGCAGATTTGGAGCCGATGCTCAGACATCCAGGAGGCAAATTGTTGGCCCAACATGAAGACTAGAACTTTCTAACAATTAAAATATTCTGAAAGGTAGTGAGCTCTCTGTTCCTAGAGATAGTAACACAGAAATGGAATGCCATTAGGGACACTAGAGGAAATTCTTGCTCTGGGTAGGAAGTTCTCAGAGTCTGCTGTAAAAATCATGTCCACATAAAACATGGAAGGGGCCTGCACCAGCTAATGTTCATTACAATTTTGTCCCATGTTCTGTATCCTTTCTGAAGTCTAAGTTCGTCCCTCCTTTATCCCTCTTTGATATGTTCCTTTCGCATCTATGGCCAAACATGTGTCTTTTAAACTCCTCAAGGCGATAAGTCTTCAAACCTTAATGACCTTTGCCCTTATCTGTCCTCTTCGTGGCCAACCCCAGCTACCTTTGATCTTGCCCTTCGGTGACCCACCCTGAGCCTCTGAGGGAGATGCCTATAGACCTCGCATGGAATCTAGAGCCTGCAGCTGAACCTGGAGACCAACAGAGGGATCCAGGGAAACCTTCATCCCGCACGCCTGCAGGGCTGTGGGGACCGCCCCACGCGATGTCTGCACTTGGGCGTATGTCAACCCTTACCTCAGGTTCACAGCATAATGGATACCAATAGTAGGTTCCCTCCCAACCCTGCCCTTTCCTGAGTCTAACCCTGGAGAATCACTTTGCTTCTCTGAGCTCTTTTTCCCTCTGATGAGAAAATGGGGAGGATGATATCCACTTCATAGTATTATGAAAATTAAAAGATACGAAAAGTGATAGGATATCTGAGATATGCTATAAAGTAATCTGGTGCTGGAGGCATGGAGGTAAAGATATCAATGAAACAAGATTACCTATGAGTTGATAATTATATAAACTGAATCTGGGGTACATGGCTTATTTTTATTCTATTATCTCCAATTTTCAACGTATTGGAAATTTTCCATAATAAAAAAATTTTCAAAAAGAAAAGATGAAAAGTACATAAAGGACCCAGCAGAGTGCCCAGGACATAGTGAACATTCAGCAAATGTTTATTTAATGGGTGACTGATTGTGATTTTACCATTATTGTAACAAACGTCCAACGAAGTTAAAAGACTTCTTTAGAAATTCATTAATCAGTGTGCCAAGATTCCAGGCTGCAGCCAATGAAATAAGCGGGAAATTGTCTCCATCTCTAACACACCTTCCTTTTGAAAAGAGGTGCTTGAGGCATGCGTTTTCTTTCCTGTAGTCTAGAAAGAGCACTGAACTTGGAAGCAGTTGCCTGGGTTTGTCGCTAAAGTAACGGTGTCCTCCTCCTTTCTGAACTCCAGTCCTCATCTGTAAAATAAAGGGTTGAACAAGGGTCGCTTCCAGTTTCAGTGAGCTGTGCTTTTCGATTGGGGTGGTGAATGCAGATATTTAAATAATGCTGCTTAAGGAAAGAAAGACCTCACGCCCCTAAATGTAGGTGTGCAGGCGTATGTGTATGAGGGGACGCCCAGCACACAGTGTGCTTTGAGATCACATTGCCCCCTTGTTCTCTGTGCCTGTCTGCAAATTTGGCAAACATTTAGACCCTGAAATATTTGCACAGAAGAGAGATGGGCTCTAACCTCAGGACTGGGAGAGCTCGGTTAGAGTCCTGATACTGATTCTATACACAGAGCTCTGTTTTTTGTATCTCCAGGGGGTGACATCCACTTGCCGCTGCTTCCCCATCCTTCTTTCAAGTGAGGGGTTCAGTTCCAGGATCTCGATGGGACAGATCTCCGAGTCTCTTGGGAAAGTGTCTCTGATCTATTTTCGCTTGGCTTTCCACACAAGTCATCATCTGGCTGACTAAAGCTTTGCTTATTTCTTTTGTTTGATCTGCTCTGGTTTCATAACACAAACTCTAAAGCCAATTTTAGTCCTTCGTGGATTATGGGAGTGTCAAAATGAAGGTATTGGAGCATTTGTCCCGGTTTCTGCCCAGGGTACTTGTCTCTCCCCCAGCACTCCCCCAGCCCTGCGCCGCCCCACCCGTGGCGCTCCTTTCCATTTTGGCACAGGCACAACCCCTCCCCCTCCCGATATGACACGCTAAGTGGAGTCTGGTTTCCACATTAACTGACAGAGGCCCTGAAGTCAGAAATCCTTGATACATGAGTCACTTTGTCTGTTTGTGCCTCATTTCCCCCCCCCAACTATATAAATAGGCGGGGTCTCACACTTACTGGTCTCCCAGTGTTTGAGGGCCCCTTGTAGAGGTGGTTTGAGGCAGATAATGTTCCTTCCCCCAGTGGCAAGTCTCTGCCTTGGGCTCTCTCCGTGGGGGTTCTCGAATGTTATGGGCCAGAAGGGCTGCTCTAATGAAACCACCCCCAGGTCTCTCCAACTCCCTGCTTCCCATCTCGGCCCCCTGCAGACCCCCTTCCTTATGCCAGAGTGAACACTCTAAAACCTGGAAGTCAGCCTTGCTAAAACACCTTCTCTGGCTCCCCATTATCCTCAGGATAGGGTCCTCAGTAGGTGAGTGTGCAAAGAATTGTAATAGCTCAGTGTGTGTTATTTCACCAAGAAGTAATAACACACTGGTATTGTTATTGGCCCCCGTGTTTAGGAAGCCTACACGCTTCCAAAAGTGGTAAAATACACGCACACACACACACACACACACATGCACAAAATAATTTTTAAAAAAAAGACTGGTAGTGCCCTTAGAAATCATTGACCTTGCCTTACTCCCTCATCTTACAGTTGTGGAAAGTGAGGTCACAGAATTGGCAAGTTACAAAGAAAAATGTGTCTACTAACTGGTTTCCCGGCTTCTAGTCTGCTTGCACCACGAGCCTCCGCACTCTGCAGCCAGAGGCATCTTCCTGAAACGCATGCAGCTTTGTCCCTTGAGTGTAAAACTTTTCTGAGACCCCCTCTGCACTTAGAATAAAAAGCAGATTTCTTCCCTGGCATAAAAGGCACGGTTGGGCCCTGCAACCTGGGCTTGTCCCCCAGGCACACTGAGCTGCAGCTACCCTGGCCTTACTCTGCTCTGTGAACACACTAAGCCTTTGGCCTTGCTTCCCTCTGATGGTAATGCCCTTCTCCCAGCTCTTCTGGCTTCTGCATGTCACTCATTCTCAACTCAAATAGTGCCTCCTCTGGGCAGCCCTCCTTGACTATGCACCCAACAGGATGTACAACCTTAGCCATTCTTCCCCATCACACCGATTGGATGCTTTCCCAGCGCTTATCATCTGCATTGTCTAGCTTGTTTCTTTATTTTTATGTTTATTGTCTGTGTCCACTCACTAGGAGGATAAGCTGCAGGAGGGCAAAGATTTGCCTATATCCCCAGTGTCTAGAATACAATTGGCTCATTGCTGGTACACAGGAAATATTTGCTGAATGACTGAACAAATAAATAAATACATACTGAAGGAAATTTTAAAATGAAAAATAGTATAGAAATAAAGACCTCCCCTACTTCTTTCTATCAGGTAGCACAGCTGTTAGACTTTTGGAGAACTTCTTTCTTTCAGGACTGTTCCTACGTGTGTACTTATGATATGTAATACATATTTAATAAAACTGAGATTATGCTGAATTATGATTTATATCCTTGCTTTTCATTTATCATTATATTGCATTTCCACATGTTATGTGGAAGTAAGTCTTTTAAATGCTATTTTAACACTTTAGCACTTAGCTGCATAATATTTCGTAAGTCTATATAAAAATTGATGTAAGTATCCACCTATTTTTGGACACATAACTGAATTTTTTTCAAATTTATCTATCCTTTGTCCAAACCGTTCTAATAGGACTTTGCTTTTAAGATATTTGTGCTAACTGTTCCTAGTTCGCATAGTTGGAAAAAAAGACTTTTCTTTCTAGGAAATGTGAACAGATCTGTCCCTAATTCTTTATGATTCTTATGATCTCTATCAGTGGGGATTGACTTAGCTAATGATCTAGTTTTTAAGTAAAAGCTTTGTGGTTAGGAAATAGTTGTGTTTCAAAAATTCCCAATTGAAAGATAATCCAATACAAGTGTTCACAAGTAAACAGGGAGATGGAGACAGGTCCCGTTCACATCTAATGCAGGGTCTTAACACAGAGTCATGGACCGAAGATGAGAGTTCGGAATACTCACAGACTCCCAAAATCTTAGTGAGCTGAAGGGACTATTAGAGATAAAACTCCCTCCCTTTAAGAACAAGGAAACTGAGCCTCGGAGAGGACATTGTCCTTTCCAGGATCACACAGCAAATAATGATGGAGCCAGCCCTGGAACTCAGCCCTTCTTCCCTCTAATCGGGGAGATTCCATGCAGAGCAACTGAGATCTGACTGCATAATGAATTTCAGGTTAGAAGTGACCAAGTTAAAAGACAGAGATTTGAATTTTAATATTTTAGAGAAATCCATTTAGGAAGATTTGTGGCTGACTGCCCAATTGCTTAAGTTCACTTGGTTGGGATACCTGAATTTCTTTAAGGATGTGTCTTCATCAGTAAAAATTTATGGGCAAATCCCTAATATATATGTGGTAGTTAGATTCAGTTGTCAAGTTGGCCAGGTGAAGGTGCCTAGTTCTATTGCTGTGGACATGAGTCGATGGCATGTGAACCTCATCTGTTGCTGATTACATCTGCAGTTGGCTAGGAGGTGTGCCTGCTGCAATGAATGATGTTTGAGTTAATTGGCTGGTGCTCAAATGAGAGAGCACAACATAGCACAGCCCAAGCAGCTCAGCATACCTCATCTCAGCACCCGCAGGTCAGCCCAGGCCTTTGGAGATGCAGAAAGGTATCACCCTGGGGAAAATTGTTGGAACCCGGAGGTCTGGAGAGAAGGCCAGTAGAGATCACCCTGTGCCTTCCCGCATAAGATAGAACCTCAGTTGAAAGTTACCTGCCTTTCCTCTGAAGAACTAATGAAATAAATCCCTTTTATTAAAAGCCAATCCATCCCTGGTGTGTTACATTCTGGCAGCTAGCAAACTAGAACAATATGTATAGTTATTTTGCTCAGAATATACTTGTCACCATAATAGTGTACTATGAATATTATAAAACATACCCACACAAAAAATTTTACAAGAATGAAATAAAAACAATACAATAATCATTCTATTATTTTCCTCCACTACTCTGTAAATCATCTTTGCATCCCCAGGGGTGCCAGTAACCCTTTCTGGAAACCACTGCCTAAGTTTATTGGTCATTATCTGTCACACAGAGGGTCATGGCTCATTAGTGGCCCAGGAAATCAATCTAACAATTTGCAGCTAATATTTTAAATGAAATATAAAATGAGATAGAAAATAATAGAGTGGATTATAGGCAGCAGAAGTAACTACTTTTTAATGGAGCTTTCATTCAATCAATTGTGTGAATGAGCATGGTGTACTGGGCAGTTATATAAAATGTGAACCCACCAAATTAGCAGTTTAATGTTTATGTGAGACATTCTCACATGACAGCCATAATCTCTAACCCTCAAAATGATTGGTTGTCAGCAACATGTCCATCCTTTATTGATCTAAAGTAAAGCAATAATCTGACCACTCTTCTGTTCAAAAACCCTCAATGACTGCCTGTAGGATGGAGTTCCTACTCCTCAGCCCTGGGTCTGAGACCCTAACCTCCCTTTCTAGTCCAATCCTCTCCCCACTTCCCTTCATGGGCCTTGGGCTTTAGACAAAGTGATCTGAATGATATGTATCTCCCTGTCTCACAATCTCCACCATGGGAATTACCACATCTTATCCCTTCTCCACATTTTTAAGTCCACCCACTCCTCTCATTAGCCCTCTGCAATGTTGCCTTCTTTATGAGCTCAGCAAGACCTTTCCATCCCTTGTATTAACACCATGCACTAGAGAAATCATTGTTTCTGTAATCTACAGCTAAGTGAACATGGTCTGGCAGAGAACTAAAGGAGAGGCCCAGAAGCAAGCTCTTTGGCTACCAAAATCCTCTCCTGGGCACTCCCCCCACTGGTCCCCACCAGAAATATACACCCACACCCCATTTCCATAATGAGATTCGAGATTAGATCTAGTTCTTGGATATCACCAGATCATAATCCGTCAAGAATCATAGAGGGTAAGTGGGAGAGCTCTCAGATCAGTTTCTCCAACTCTATTTCACAGATGATAACTATGAAACTAGCTAAAATGTATATACTTGGCTCAGTGCTAAAATCTTTGCAACCATTATCTCAATTAATCCATACAACATCCTGTGGTGTAGATATCATTATATGCATTATGCAGGCAATCAAGCTGGGACATAAGGAGGAACTAGCCAAGTTTAGATAGCTTGGTGAAACCAGGATTTGGGCAGCCTGACCCTGCAGGTTGCCAATGGATCACCAATGAGAGCTGCTGCTCAAGTAACTGAAAAAGGAATAGTAAGGAAAGTCTAAGGTCATATTTGGGATCCTGCCTGCCAATTGAGCTTGTCAGCTCAACAGCTCAACTCAGTTCCCTTTCTTCCTTCTTTCTTGCTTGCTCTTGCCTGCCAACTCCCCTGTTTCTACCTCTCCCTCGTCTCCTCCCTCCCTCTGCCCCATCCTTCCTCCTTTGGAATTAGCCTTTCATGGACTAGATTTCAGAAAAGACCCCACAAAGTTGGAAGGGATCTTACAGATGAACTACTCCAACCTGTTCACTTTTGAAGGAGGTCCAGACAGGGGAAAGGCGTTGTATCAGGTCACTAAACCACTAGCTCACAGCAAAGCTGAGGTGCGAACCCACTTCCTCTTCCTTCTTATCCTGTCTTTCTACTACCTTAGCTTTAAGGGGCCCTCTAAACAGTCAACATTTAGCAGAATCCGCCTTTTGGCTCTCTTCCCTTGGGTGCTAAGGAGTCATCTTATTCAACATAGAGAACTGAGAGACCATAGCCTTCAATAAATGGATACCAGCATTTACAGAGTCAGTTGAGAGTCAAGCACTGGGAGAATACAAGGATAAAACAATAGATACAGGGCAGGCCACGGTGGCTCAACAGGCAGAATTCTTGCCTGCCATGCCGGAGACCCAGGTTCGATTCCTGGTGCCTGCCCCTGTTAAAAAAAAACAGGTTCAATTCCTGGTGCCTGCCCCTGTTAAAAAAAAAAAAAAAGACAATACGTACAACTAAATGTCCCTTCCTTATTCAACCCCCACCCCACATTATGCACCCTTGTAGCACTTGTCCCTTTCCTTCTTTGCTTTTACTACATTGATTTGTGTGATCTTTTGATTGCCTCACTCTTCCACCAGATCACAGGCTTTCTGAGAGCAGAAGTCTTCTTACTTTTCTTTGTTTACTCAGCAGCTATGCCCTGTTGCACAAAACAATGTCCAGCACGTAGTAAATGTTCAAGAAATATTTGTTGAATAGGCACACAAACATATACACAGACACACATTCTAGCATGCTGTCTTGGTCCATTTCTGCCATGTTCAGTTCTCCCATAAGAGCAATCCCCAACCAGGCGATTCAGTCTAGCTCCAACCAAGAAAAGAGCAACCACTCTGGGCCTTTCAACATTAGAAATATAATACAGATGCTATTATTATTAACACTTGCCAATGAAGAAAATGAAGCTTAGCCAGTAACTCGCCCCACTTTACACAGCTAGCGAAATGCAGGCCAAGGCATGACCCCACTCACGGTGGCTCTGAAGCCCTCAGTTTTAACCAGGACTCTACAGTGACAAGAAATCTGAACGTTTTTAGTCCAGCAGGAAATGCAGCCTTGGCCATAAAATAGGGCAGAGAGAGCAGAGATGAAAATTACAAAAAGAGAAAACAGAATTGCAAAGGTCCAGGTTTGGAAGGATCTTGCTGAGCAGGTGACATACATCGAGGGCTGGTAAGTGAGATGAGGCTGGATGGGTGAGGACTTATTTGATGTGGTAAGAAAACTGGGCTTGATTCTTAGACAGTGATGAGCTATTGGATATTCTCATGAGAGATCATTTAGTCTTACCTTCTCATTTTACCCATGAGGACACTGAACCCCAGAGAGAAGAGGCGACTTGCCTAAGGCCACATAGCAAGTTAGTGGAGGGGCTGAAGCCAGCACCCATGCCTTCCAATCCTAGTCCCTTGGCAAATTGTTCTACTCTGTTGAACTCTGCCTGTATAAGCATATGAAAACTGAAATACCTAAAAAGGATGACGTTTGTTCCATGTTTTCCCATGCCTTTTCATCAGTCTTCACCCACTTTCTTTTTTTTAGGGCATTATACTTTTCCCCAGGTTGCACCTAATTAATATCTTCCTACTAAAATAACTTACTATGATTGAAGTTAGAATGATCCTCTAGAATTAACAGTGCAGTCTCCGTCTACGGCTCTGTAGAATGTGGCAGAACGGCTTGCTGGTACATTTATAGACTAGAAGGATCTGTATTTCTTATGTCTAAGTCATACAGATACTTAGAGATATAGAGATAAACTAAACAGCCACTCTGGCTGGATTTGTTTTACCAAACAAATATATTAGTTTAGCAAACATTTACTGGCACCTGTTATATGCCAGGAACTGCTCTAGAGCCTGCAGACCTGAGGCTATATAAGCTCAGTTCCCCCTGGGGAAAAGGCTCTTGCCATTCAATGGTGAAATGCACACACACACACACACACACACACACACACACACGCACACTCTTCTGGGATGCTGTCTTAGTTACTGCCATGCTTATGGCTCCTCAAAATAGTTCTTCCTTGGCTAGGTGATTCAGTCTGGGTCCAACCAGGAAAATGGAATCCCTACACTAAGTCTCTCAATGTAGGAAATTTAATATAAGGATTTGAATGTGTATGTAATGGAAGAGCTGAGACGCCAAATAGGGTACGGTGAGATACCACAGAGTTTAGCAACAGCAGGAAGCTGTACTGCCCCTGGGCCTGGCGTTAGCAGAGCCCTGAAACCAGGCCATTTGGGCAGGAGCTGGAGCCGTGTGGAAATGAAGCCACTGCTGGAGATGCCACTGGAAGCAGAGACAGAGAAAGAAGGGGAGAAGCACCCTGGGTTCTGTTCTCCTTTCCTCCAGTCTTCTGTCACCATCTCCCATTACTCAAACCAGCCTCTGGGTGACAGGACAAAGGAGCCTGAAGCATGTGGGTGCCTGGGATACAGGGCAGAGTAGGGGAAGCGAGAATAAAGGGGCCGAGGGTAAACTGGCAGTTGACGGGCACCCGAGTGACCTTGGGCAAATCACTTCACCTCTCTGAGTCTTAGTTTCCTTGTTGGTAATTTGAGAAGAATAATCCCTCTCAGGTTTGTTGTGAGATTTACAAGAAATGAAGTATGTGAAAGCATTTTATAAGTTTCAAAACATACCTATACAAATGCAAGGGCTTTTATTATTTGTTTTAATCCAAAGTGTTTTGGGTGTTAGGCTCTGGAAAAGAAAGTTGGGTGTCATGGGGAAATTTATAATGCCCAGCTAATTACCTAGATGGAAAGTAGTATCTTTTAATTTTGCTATTTGTTAATTCTGTCACTGTGGTCAATCAGCTTTTGAAAACCAATGATTGATTTTGAACTAATCAGCACGTAAATGAAAGGAGGTCAAAGCATGTATCAAATTCTATTTTGGGATCTGTCTGTGGTTTGAATCAAAAGGTGACAAAAAGAATAGGACTGTAGAAATTACTTTAAGACCATTTACTCCACCCTTTTCATTTTGTAATTGAGTTGACAGAGGAAATGAGAGAGGAAAGGATTTGCACAATGTCACATGTCAAATTCTTGGCAAAGAGGGTCATAGAACCCAGGAGAATCCTCAACTCCTTGACAAGTTCCTTCCTTAGACCTTGGGGTTTCAAATTAATCTGATATAGCGTTTTCTTTTAACTTTTTTTATTGTACAGTGTAACAAATATACAAAGCAAAGAAAGAAAAAAGCAATCATTTTCAAAGTACTCTTTCACAAGTAGTTACAGGATAGATCCCAGAGTCTGTCATGGGCTGCCATACCATCATCTCAGATTTTTTTTTTCTAACTGCTCCAGAACGTTGGGGGCAGGGAGGAATAAATATTTTTTTATCATCACAATTGACCTTTTTGTGTGTGTGTGAAAAATAACACACATACAAAAAACAATAAATTTCAAAGCACAGCACCACAATTAGTTGTAGAACATATTTCAGAGTTCGACATGGGTTACAAGTTCACAATTTTAGTTTTTACTTCTAACTGCTCTAAGATACTGGAGACTAAAAGAAATATCAATATAATGATTCAGCAATCATATTTGTTAAACTCTACCTTCTCTGTATAATTCCACCATCACCTTTGATCTTTCTCCCACTCTTTAGGGATATTTGGGCTATGCCTGTTCTAACGTTTTTATATTGGAAGGGGTTGACAATAATATGAGGTAGGGACATGGAACTAGCTGATGCTCTGGAAAGGCTGGGCCCTCTAGGCTTCAGGACTTATCTGGTACGGGGACCCATCTGGATGCAGTTGGCTTTTGGAAAGTTACGCTAGTACATGGAACCTTTGTAGGATCTTATTTTTGCCTTAGGTATTCTCTAGGATTGGCAGGAATGGTTTTGGTAGAGGGTTGGCAGGTTATGATAGGTAGCAATGTCTAATTGAAGTTTGCATAAGAGTGACCTCCAGAGTAGCCTCCCAACTCTATTTGAACTTTCTCTGCCACTGAAACTTTATTAGTTATACTTCTTTTCCCCCTTTTGGTCAGGACGGAATTGTTGCTCCCACGATGCCAGGGCTGGACTCATTCTGGGGAGTTATCTCCCATGCTGTCAGGGAGACTTTCTCCCCTGAATGTCATGTCTGATATAGGGGAGAGGGCAATGATTTCACTTGCAGAGTTGGGCTTAGATAGAGTAAGATCACATCTGAGCAACAAAAGAGGTCCTGCAGAAGTAATTCTTAGGCATATCTAGAGGTAGGCTAAGCTTCTCTGCTACATACATAAGCTTCACAAGAGCAAACCTCAAGATCAAGGGCTTGACCTCTTGATTTGGGTGTCATATGACAGTTTGTACTTAGAATTTTTCCTTCCACCTTGTTCATTCATCCTTTGCCTTTTTCCTTTCCATTTTGTCTTTTGTCTCTCCTCTCTAACTCAGTTTCATAGACTCTTTTATGCTATGCTGATGAACAATGAAAGCTTGGGCTTAAGTCATATGCTGTTGTAAGTTCAGAGGGCATAAAGTTTTCCTAAATAATTCAATTCTCCCTTGATATCAGATCTAAGAAAGCATTAGCACAAACCCTTTGAGGCCAATTTTCTGTCAAACCTGGGACTTATGGTGAAAATCACAGCCTACAATATGAATCATACCTTCCTCTCTACTGTCAGAAAGCTAAGCGCATGGCCAGAACTTTTGACTAAGCACCAGGTACTCTAGCCTAAGCCAGAAGTGTTGGAAAGATTTTACCAATGGCACAAAGTGATCTGACTCTCTAGGTAAGAGTGTTTGGTAAATAGGTTTTAGTGGCAGCTGGTATGTGAATTAGAAGGCTAAAAGGCATATTCCTTGCTTGTTGGGTGAAGAGATTGTACTTTGATTGCCTGTTAGTTCCCTTCTAGCTCCAACATTCAAGAAATCAGTATTATTCCACCAAAGAAGGGCTATTATGATCACAAAAGCACTAAAATAGTAATAATTTCCCAAGTGACTCATGGAATTCCCAGTGGGCCACCGTGATTTGACATTTTAGTGATGCAAAGACTGTGGCATCTTAAAATGCCAGTACTGGAAGGGGGTCAGTCATTATCTGCAAAGAATGCATTGAGGAGTCTGGGCTGAACCGTTCAGTTTTCCATTCATTGATTTCTTCAACAGATATTTATTATGCCCACACTGTATGCCACATACTGTACTAGGTCCTGAGGATACAGTAGTGAATAAGACACATGAGATGCCTGGACTCACATATAACCATGGGGCAAGATGCCAGGTAACAAGTAAATAACAAACAAGAAAATTAAACTTTGCAATAATTGCTTGAAAGGAAAGAAATAATATAATGGATTCATTCACTTTATTCTATAAATATTGAGTAACTTAAGAAGATGGTGATGGCCTTGTCTGCAGAAATGGCACTTATGATCTAAAGTTGGAGAGAAAGCCAGTTATGGAAATCAGGGTGTAAAAAATTATAGGTTTAGGTAGTAGCATGTGCAGAGGCCCTGAGGCAGGAAAGCATTTGGTATCTTTAGAGGAGTAGTGAGGCAGCTAGTCTGGCTGGAATGTAATGAAGTAAAAAGTAGTATGAGAAATAGATAGAGGGATTGGTTGGGGCCAGATCACCCTCGTGAACCCTAGTAAGGAATTTGGATTTCATCCTAAGGACAGGAAAACAAAGAAGGCTCTTAAGCAGGTAAGTGACATGATCTGGTTTCTATTTCTTGAGGGAAATGCATTATAGGAGAAAGAATGAGGTTTTTGCAAGGGACAAATAGGCAGCAGTAAAAATGGAAAAAAAAAGTGGAAGGTGTGCTGGTTTGAAATGATGTATGTACTCTAGAAAAACTATGGTTTAATCCTAATCCCGTTTTGTAAAGGCAGCCGCTTCTTCTAATCCTTATTCAGCATTGTATGCTTGAAACTGTAATTAGATCATCTCCCTGGAGATGTCATTTAATCAAGAGTGGCTGTTAAACTGGATTAGATGGAGACGTGTCTCCACCCATTTGGGTGGGTCTTGATTAGTTTCTGAAGTCCTATAAAAGAGGAAACGTTTTGGAGAATGGGAGAGATTTAGAGTGAGTAGAGAAGAATGACATAGCCACGAGAAGAAGAGAGTCCATCAGCCAGCAATTTTGGTGATAAAGAAGGAAAATGCTTCTGGGGGACCTTCATGAAACAGGAAACCAGGAGAGAAAGCTAGCAGATGATGCCATGCTCACCATGTGCCTTCTCAGTTGAGAGAGAAACCCTGAACTTCATCGGCTTTCTTGAACCAAGGTATCGTTCCCTGGATGACTTAGATTGGACATTTCTATAGACTTGTTTTAATTGGGACATTTTCTCAGCCTTAGAACTGTAAACTAGCAACTCATTAAATTCCCCTTTTTAAAAGCCATTCCATTCCTGGTATATTGCATTCTGGCAGCTAGCAAACTAGAACAGAGGGTATGAGAGATGATAGGAAGTGGAGCCTATAAGACTTGTTGATCACTTAGATATATAATCAGAGAACCGGAGGAATCAAGGAAGACTGCTAGGCTTTTGAGCAATTAGGTGGATGAATGTGCCATTATTGACATGTCAGTGAACATTAGAGATGGAATTAGAGAGACATTTCACTGTAAAGAGAAACAGGGATCCCAGGGGACACAAGGTTGGAGAATGTACAGGGATGTGGGTAGCATAAGATTTGGAATATTTATAAAGATCCTCCATACTTTATGAGAACTTGGGACTTCGACTCACTTCACAGCAGTGATTCTCAATGGGAGTGATTTTGCCCCCAAGTGACATTTGGCAATGTCTGGAGACTTTCTGGGTTGTCATGAATTTGGAGGAGGGGTCCTACTGGCATCCAGTGGGTAGAGGCTAGGGAGGCTACTAAGTATCTTAGAATGCCCAGGACAGCCCCCTCTTCCAACCCCCACAAGAAAACAGAATTAGCCTGTCCAAAATGTCAACAGTGCAGAAGCTGAGAAACCTTGCTCTACAGGTTGTTTTTTCAGTAATGAAGGTTTGAGAGGAGAGTTTTCAAAGAAGATGTCACAGTAGATGGAGCTTTAGGAAGGAAGGGGCCTGGACTTGCTTCTGTGGTGGAGGCTGATGGGAACTTGTGTGCATGGGGCTTGCCTACCTGTGGGCGGGGCTGGGGACCCATGAGAGGGGTCCAAGCTCTGTGGGGCTTTGGTAAAATAGGACATTGACTGTATCCAATTAGAAAGTATTGAACCCCCTGGAAAAGCCAAAGGGATATGTTGTCAAGAACTCCCTAAATTGGGAAGAAGATTGATGGGAATGAGTCTTGTGGAAATCAAGGGTTCTAGAGGAAGAGAAGGCTGGGAATGCTAAGGGTCTCAGGGGATGGAACAAGGACTGGGCCATGGTCTTGGACCTCTTGGGGTAGGTTTCCAAACTGGAGCTCATCTGGAATCTGCCTATACAGTAAAAACACCTGGGGAGATTTGTAAAGCACTGATACCTAGGCCAAACCCTCAGAATATGTGATTAAATTAATCTGTTTTAGGGCCCCAGCTCTGGAATTTTAAAAGCTTCCCAGGTATTCTGAGTTGAAAACCTCTGATCACACCCAAGGGTTGCACACTCAGATGCCTATAGGGCCAGGCAAGCAATGCAAATAACAGACTGGACAGTCCCACCCAAAGTGGGCAGCCTCTGCTAAGTTGCAGCCCGTGTTGCCATATGGAAATCTGGGCTCAGGGTCACCAGTTCTTTCTGTATCTATTTTTTTTTCAAGAGATGCCTAAAATCCAGAATTTTTAGTGTTCGTTCCAAATACTTTAAAATCCCATGCCAAACAAAGCATGTCTACCGAGCATGTTTGGCCCTTGGGCTGTCATTTAGCAACCTCTGATCCAGTTCAGTGGTTTTCACACTTTTTTAGCCACAGGAGGTTTTCTCCAAACTGGTTATTTTGTGGAACCACGATAGATTAAATAAACCTAAGCAGAACTTCAGTCTGACAGTGCAGATATTCTGTGCCTCTCCTTCCATCCCAAGGCAGTTCTTAAGGCAGGTTCTGAGGCCCCCCAGGTTCTGGGAAGCCTCTCTGGTCAATTTAGCAAATGAGGAAACTGAGGCACTTCAGTACCTTCTCCACAGGAGCATTTAGAAATGTGTGGGGCTATTTGAATTTGTCACAGTGACAGAGAGAGTACTCCCAGCATTTAGCTACTAGGAGCCAGGAATGCGAAACTTCCTACAATGTCTAGGACATCCCACAAAATAAAGAATCATCCCACCCAAAATGTCAATAGCACTGCACTGGGAAACACCAGATGAGGCAACAGGGACCCAGAGAGGGGACACCAGCTGACAAGCTCAGGGCAACTGCATAGTAGTATCTGGGCCTCTAGCCCACAGGCTTGGGGACTTTCATTTGTACCTATGATGAGAGATCATTGACCGGGGCTGGGTTGGCCTTACTCCAAAACAGGAGACAAAGGGATATTTTAAAATTAAATCCAAGTGGCCTTCTGAGATGGGGTAGCCAATACACAGAAAGTTAAGCGCCAGGTTTTGAGAAGCCACTCTGAGAGGTGGGAGCCACTGTTGTCTGTTCAGCTTGGGGTGGGTCAGGGCTAGGAGGGGCAGATCTGCTGCTGCAAGGAAAGGGTTGGAGTCAGGGCAGTTGCACAGATTTGTTGGCCTCTATTGGTCATTTAATCCCTGGGCCAGAATAGGCCAGGTTCAAAAATAGGACGTGGGAGCAGAAGGTGAAAAGAGGGTATTCCCCAGCACTCCAGGGAAAATGGAGCCAAAGGCAGAATCAGACTCCTATTTTTGCCATCACAATACCACACATTGTACAAAGTTCACTTCTTACAAAGCCCTTACCAGACATTCACCCTCTCGATCACCAGCAAGGAAATGGGGCTTCAGAGGGGTGCTGATGTGGCACTTTCTTTTCAAGATCTGATTTCATTTTTCTCTGCTTCCATTCAGTCATGAGGAAAGTCAGGGGGAGATTCCTGCTCCCAGTTTATAGTTTAGACCAGCAGTTTTCAAGTTTTGCTATGTATGAGAATCACCTTGGGGAACCTGGCAAAAATACAAAGGCCCAGACCCTACCCTACTCCCTGAAGCCTGGGCCTCTATGGTTCTCTATTAGCACTTCAGGTGATTTTTGAAACCCCCCCCCCCAACGCCCCAACTGGTTTGACCCAGGCCATCGAGGCAAGTCCATCAATCATGTGCTTGGAGGTCATAGCAATGTCAAAGCACTATATAAGATTCTAAATGCCTATTCTGTAAGCAGTGTTAGGGATGAGGCATGCTGGTAAACTGCCTCTCGGCTGAGGAGAAAAGCTCTAATTTGTAGTGTTTGCCTATTTCTATGGTGTAACTATTTCTCCTGTACTGATTTCAGGTTGCCAAGGTGACATTGCTGAACATGGAGTTGAAAAGAAATTTGCACAACAGGCTCACAAGGTTGTGTGAGCCAGCTCCAACACACAGCTTTCATGTTCCATCTCCAAAGTCAGGGATCCTCACTTTGTTCCCCTAAAACATACAGAGTTGGGACATGGAATAGACTCATAAGGAAATGAGGGACATCTATCACAGCAAAATTTTCAGGAGGCAAGACTATCAAAGCTCCTATTCTACTGTGGTCTTTGGGAAGTGGTAAACCTGCCTTTAAATCCCAACTTGGTGACTATTGGTGGTGTGACCTTGAACTTGTCTCAACCTCTCTGGATTCCTCATATCTAACCTAGAAATAGGATGTATTACTCAAAGGATATAATATGTTTAAAATATTTGTGCTAGTACTTGCCAACTAATTGCCCTCAAATGTTTATGTGGTTCCCTTCTCCCACATGCTTTATATTTTTTAGACTTAGAAAGGACCTCACAGCCCTTCCCACCCAGATCCCTAGCTGGAGAATTAGAGACTCAGGGATGGCAATTGCTTTGCTCAAGGAACCACAACTACTTGGCTTGGAGTGCACCCTGCATCCCAGTCTCTTGACTCCAAGGCCAGAAACTTTGTCACTAGACTGTAGCCTCTCTATTCCTCCAAAGCATGCTCAGGTTGGTTTCTAGCAGACCAACCTGGAAGCCAAGCTGTGGGAATTCTGCATGTTTGCATCAGAGTGATTTAGTCAGCCACTCTCCATGCAAAGACTTTGATAGAGAAGTCCAGAGGCATTTGGCTTAAGCAACCTGGGCTTTGGAATTGGGCTTGACCTGTAGAAGGTCGCTTTCACCTTTCTGCTACGGTTGCCGGAAATGTTTAAAGCTATGGATTGTGTCTCTGCATCCTCTTCACTTCACACCAGCTAATGTGTTTTTCATTTCTCTTGGCTGGCTCAATTTCCCACATGTTCTCCCAAGCTCTTCCTCTCAGCTCCCCAGGGCTTCCCACAACAAACCTGCATGCTTTGACGTCCCAGCGGGCAGGGACTGCTGAAATGCGCACCGGATATGCCTTTGGCTGTGTTTATCAGCCCCAGCCCAAGCCCCTGTGGCTGCAGCAGGAGAGGGCAGAGGCCGGCTGTTCAGGTGGCCCCAGCCTGCCTACACCCCGTCCCTGAAAGCAGCCTGCCCATCTGGCCTGAGGAGATGAAAACTTCCTCCCAACCTGCCATTAATTATGTGGGGTAGGGCAGGGTGTGGACAGATGAACAAAAAACAGGGATAAAGAATAAATAAATAATAAGGGGACAAAGGGTAAAATGAATTGGATAGGTGGAAATACTAGTGGTCATTGAGAGGGAGGGGTAAGGGACATGGTATGTATGAGTTTTTTTCTTTTTCTTTCTTTTTCTGGAGTGATGCAAATGTTCTAAAAATGATCATGGTGATGAATACACAACTATGTGATGATATTGTGGGTCATTGATTGTACACCATGTATGGAATGTATGTATGTGAACATTTCTCGATAAAATAGTTTTAAAAAACTATGTGGGGTGGGGGCATGTACCTTTGTGCCTCAGTTTCCTCATCTCTGCAAATAACAACAATAATAGTAACTTGTCTATATGAAGGGTTTTGTGCTTTACAAAAGTCCCTTTACCCGTGGCTCCCTGTTTAATCCCCATTTTCGCCTGTGAAGGAGGGGATTCCAGAACAGGCATGCTGCTGAGCTAGATGGAAAACAGGGTCCACTCACTCTGAGTCTGGACTTTCTGCTGTACCCCTTAGCTATCTCTTTTACTAAAATGCAGAGGCTGGGCTATCACTTTATGTCCGTGGCTCTGTTTTGCGGTGTAGGCATTGCCCCACTTCCGTTGGCGCCCCTCCTGTCTCTCTCTGTCTTTCTCTGGAAGTCACCTTCCACGAAAGCCTTCGGGCTGGCTGGAACATCTCTTCTCAACTCCACATTCAGTGATGTCACATTGGTAGCTTGAAATCAGCCATGAGAGAAGTTAGTTATACCGTGGAAATCAGCAAACACTGCAAAGTAGGGCTTTCAGTCACCACCACCGACAGCTGACGTAGCAACGTACCACCGGATGTTGCCTCATCTCCGACACTGCCTGAGAGCATAAGCATTTAGAAATTTACATAGAAATTTGACATTCCCATGACTTCTAAGTGCTGGTGTCTAATCCTCATGGATAACCAAAGAGTCGTTAGAAATAATTCACTCCTTAAAATCCTCTGAATTCTCTGTTTATGGCAGATTTTCCTGTTCTTTTCTGCTTTGATTTTTCCTTTATTTGTGCCCTTGTCACTATGTACTACTTTTGGACGCAGAATGTATTCTTTTCCCTTTCTTTCTGTCTTTCCAGTTCCTTTTGGCAGAGGAGTCAGGCAGAATACAAAGTACGTGTGGAATCCCCCAGTTCAGCAGGCATCCAGGCTCAATATGGGCCACAGGGAGAACTGGCTTGTCCCATTTAACTGTGGCTTAGGAAAGTCAAGGTGAGGGTATTCAGAATCCAGAAAGCATTTTAGGTGTGCTAATTTCCTAACATATCCTTGAACAGCACCCCTGTTCTGTTCTGAAAAACACCGTGCCTTTTCCCACAATCAAAGCTTCCTGTGGTATTTCCAGTTGGAATAAATTTCTCCCTAAATGCAAAGGCCACTGCGCATTTCAGTGACTATGCATCTGTTTAGCCCTTCAACTTTCTCTGTGTCGCTTAAGTGGTTCTCTAGGTTGATTACAAATTCTTTCATTTCTTCATCATTTTTTATTTCACCATTTCTGCTCCCACTACCACCACCCAGTATTTAATAATAATAACAATGATAAAAATACCAGCGTTCATTTATTAAATACTTACTGTGTGTCAGAGACTATCTAAATGACATTGTTTAATCTTCATGTCAGCCTGTCAAAGAAAGTCATGTTATCATTTCCATATAAGTAATTTCCCAAGGGTCATATAAAAGTAGGAGAAGGAGCTAGGGTCTCCAGCCAAATGTGTCTGATTCTGTAATTCCCAGGCTAGTGTGAGTAACCTCTACGATGGCCTGCAGTCTGTCCTGCATAGCACTGTGCCTGGGTAACAGGCCCTCCCTAAGGGTATTCCAACCTTGCTTTGCTAGAACTTAACACTAATTGAACAGAAAGAACACTTGCAAGGTCACTGCATCCACCTTTTCTTTTCACTGACGTTGAAACTAAAGTCAAATACAGAAGAGTGAGTCAACTGAAGTGGCCCAGCCTACGCCCAGCTCCATGCGATTTTCCCCTGCTGCCTGCAGCCTCTTGACCTCTCACTTTCCTAAAGAGTTTCCACAGTACAGGAATTGCTGGGTATTGGAAAGCTGAAGCAGGAAGAGGGTGTGGGCACAAACGTATGTCAGACTTCATCATCACGCTTGTGCAGGACACCAGGGACACCCTGGCTTCCCCGAAGCTTTACTCTCCTAAAAAGTTGTGCATAGATCAAATGCTTGTTTCCCCGTTCCAGTAAGTAGCCTTCTGTGGGTGAGTCAGTTTGGCCTGTGGGTGGGAGTCTGTATCATGCCTTTGTTTTGTGCTGGTTGTCAGCTGAGTATGCATATGAACTTTATAACATATAATATTAAATATATATATACACATATACTTAAGTATATATTAACATATATGTGTGTGTGTGCATATACACATGCACACACACACATATTCTCAAAAAATTACTTTTCTCATGAAATTAACCATTATGTCCCCTGGTTATTATTTAGCCCACTATGGATATTTTGTGCCAGATAATTCTTCGTAGTTGGGCTGCCCTGTCCATTATAGAATGTTGGGCAGTCTCCCTGGCTTCTACCCACTAGATGCCAGTAGCATTCTCCCTTCCCCACTTGTGATAACCATAAATATCTTTGGACATTGCCAGATGCCCCCGGGGGGTGGGGGAAGGGTACAAAAATCACCCCTAGTTAAGAACCACTGATTTGGCTCAGCCCTTTGGTGAGGGGTGGGGAGGTGGGTTGCTGATTGGTAGAAGGGGAAACATCCAAAACCCAAGCTGGGATCTACACCGGAGGCATCCTCTGCCCTGAAATATGAAAACATTCTTATGGTTTCCATGCAAGGCACGCTTGCTGTGTGCCCATCAGTAGCTAAGTGATTTCAACTCACTGATCGCTCACAGGAACCCTGTGGGATAGTTATTATTGTTTCTGTGGTACAAATAAGAAAACTGTGGCTCAGTATGGCTTGTCCAAGAATTACACAACTAGCAAGTGTCAGGAGAAAATGTCAAGCCCAGATCTCTGGTCTTAACCCCTTTGTGTTTCTCAGCCCAGTAGGCCCAGTTCATGCTGTGTGTGTGGTGCAATCACTTGGGGGAGTTGGGCAGAAATGACGTTTAAGAACCACTGCCCTTTATGTTGCCCTTCACTGATTATTGCAGAATCATCGAAGACCATTAGGATAATCTAATCCAGGGAGACATTCTCTGACCATCATACAAATACTCGGAGAGGGCAACTAGGGGAGGCGCCCTGTTGCTAAGGAACGCGTATTCCTAGTGAGAGGTAGGGGGTGGACCTGGGGTCAGGAGAAGCTTGCCCATGAGGGCATGAATGGGGGTGATGTGGGGGGAGAAAGTAAGGAGCATTCCAAGCAGAGAAAGCCCTACGGTGGCAGGCAGGGTGACAACATGACCCAGGCTGGCTCTGCAGAGTGAGTTGGTGGGGTTGGTGGGCATACACTACTGAAAGAGGCACAGGCTATGGGGACTTGGAAGCCCCGGAGGGGAGGAGTGACAGTCATAGAACCACAGGCCCCTACCCAATCCCAGTTCTCATTTTATAGAGGAAACAGGCTCAGAGAAGTTGGTTGTTCAAGGACACACAGGGAATTGCAGAGGGCATGCGAGAGCCCAGATCTCCTGCCTCAGAAGCAGGGCTAAGCGCCTGGCATTGCCCTCCCTTCACCTCAGGAGTCCCCCAATCCTTGATGTTTCAGAGTTCTTTCCCCTGAGTCTCTCGCTTCCCCCTAAAGAGGGGAAAAGCTCCTCTCAGTCCATGTGTATCTTGAACTTCAAGCACAGAATTATGCCCCAGGAGCTGCCACCCAAGAAAAGGCAAATCCCTGGTTGGACTTATGTGCTGGGTCAGCATCTGGGAATACTGAAATAGCACATGACCAATGGGGGCGGAAGTTACAAAATGGCAGCGTGTAGGCCAGATCTCACCCACATGCCTTTTGTTTGGCCACAGTGTTTTTAAAATGTGTGGCCACCATTTACAAATCAAAAAACTCCAAGTAAAAATTCAGATTTCTAACCTGCATTCCTGCGTGGCAGCAGTTACCTGGAGCTGCTACCTTCCTCTCCTCACCTTCCCCAGGTCCTCACTGCACCCACCCCTCTTGACCCCTGAGGTGGTGTCCAAAGCCACTGCCACAGCGTTGCAGCACAGCAGGGCCTGCCCTGCTCTGCCCCATAAGAGACCTTCCAGAATTGGAAGACAGTGACCTTGGAATGGCCCCTCACTTTTTCTGTCTCCAGACAGGTCAATACCAGTTCCTTCAGCCCTTCCTTCAGCTGATACAGTCTGCAAGTCTCCTCCCCAGCTTGTCACCCTTTCTCTGGCCACACTCTCCTTGGCCCGTGACCCTCTTGAAGGGATGCATTCAGAACTGAGCACATTGCTCCCAGGGAGGGCTGACCATGCAGAAGATTTAAAGAAAATCTTTGTAATTATACAGCATTAGTCTTTAACCTGGCAACGGGACCGGCAAGCACAGTGCCAACCTAATTTGAAAGAAGCCTCAGAACAAAGTTGCTCTCTCTTATGATTCCAGCTAAATAGAATAGCCCCCTGGGGAAGGACATAAAAATCATTTCCTGAGACTATACACAGGCAGACCTATTCAAATGTTGGAGGAATGACAAGCATTTTGAACAATTCTTTTGTTTATAAGTATAAGCAGTAAGAAGATTCCAAGCACAATGCTTGTAAAAGTCCTTGTAAAATGATGATGATCTAACCAGCTATTTGAAGTTACTTTTGGTCCTCTCTGCTCCCACGAATGAACCCAAGTGGACTTATTTATGGTCCTCTGAGATTAAAACAGCAAAAAGAGAAAGCAAGAAAACTAATAACGTTATAGAAAAAGCTCTGGTATCCTGGGGACATTGTCCCAATCTGCCACTGAGTACTGGGGGCTATTACGTATGCCACATAACTCTCTGGTCCTCAGTTTGCTCATTTCTGCCAAGAAATTATTGAATCAGATCAGCTTTTCCACAAATTAGTCTAGTGCATTCACAACGTCATTCATTTGTGTTTGGCCCACCCCAAGTTTTTCTACAATGGCAAGTCCCCTGACACATTTATCATTTACTTAATGTTTCCTTTAAAAGTGACCTCAATTTCTAGTCATAACTTTACAAATTAGCCTCATCCTCAGCTGAAAGCCAATATTTGCCCATGCACCACCTAAAATCATCTGGCTTGCATACAACACTTTGGGAACACTAGATTTTAGGGTAATGGACAGACTTCAGGAGATCCTTGAATACCTACAAATGTGTACCAAATTGTGCGTGGGATGGGGTGGGGAGAGACCCATTTCCTGCACCTCTCAAAGGTCCCTCTCTTTACCAAGAAAGTGGAGAAACTTTTATATACAGTGGGATCCCCAAGAACCATCAAACCTTCCCTAGAAAGGACTAGACAAAAGGATTACAGTCTCAAATAGAGAGGAGCTTTTTCAGGTCAATTTCCTCCCATTCTCCTTTTTAAATGGCTCCTAATTGACTAAGAAAATAGTTTCAGTTTCTTGGTGGGTGGGATTGAAGTGGGCTCCTCTCAGGAGTTAAGGTGGGACAGAGCCTCATCTTGGCTCCCCATAAATCCTGGGTAGACCAGTCTTGGAGGTACTGGAAGGAAATGTGCTAGGGATACCGACAGGGTTTTGCTTACAGTGATTTCACAAACACTTGGCAGAAGTCTCTAACACCAGCATCATATCTGAGCACAGATTTAAGCTGATCCATTTCTTTCTCTTCAAAGGGCTCAGAAATTCAGCTCTGCGGGATTCGTCACAGGGAGGGGGGCAGGAATGATAAACGTGTCTCCCTCCAGCACTGCTCTGACTGGCGGAACTCCCTGCTAATTCTCCACCTGCTTGTTTTGCAGCTTGCTGAATTTCCATATGCCTGACCTGAATTGTTAAGTGGCTTTGATTGCCTGGCAGTGGGGAAAAGACCCACAACTTTCTCTGGCCCTGGAAGTCAAGATGGCTACTGCTGCAAGCGGACATAACAATGAATGCCCCTGACACGTCGCACAGTGGTCTTAATCTTGACCCCCAGTAACCGGACAGTAAGTTTCCTAAGAGGAGGGTGCAGAGTTACTCATCCCAGAGCCCAGCCTCGAGAAGTGCCCAAAACATATTTCATAGGTGTGCAAATATTTCCTGAAGAATGAACGAATGATAACTACCGGTACATGTGCCATATGCAGGGTCTGAAAAAGGTAAGCAAGGAAAGCTTAACGGTAGAAGTGATCATTGAAGTAGGACCTGCGGGTGCATGCGATTTTAATACTGATACACCCTGTGGGTATATGCGATTTTAATACTGATAAACCCTGTGGGTGTATGAGATTTTAATTCTGATATACAAAGGGACTCTGGAGGCTGGCACCTGAGAGGGTCTGAATCCTCTCACCGGTTTTCAGGTGTGCCCCTGAGCAAATTTCTTAACCCCTTTAAGCCTGAGAAACCTCGCCCACCACACGGGGGTAATGATAGTGCCTCCCTCAGGAACCGTTTGTGAAAATAAAATAGGAAACTGCACAAAGCGCTTAGCACAGAGCCTGGGCAAGTGTCCTTCATCCCGGTTGTGGTCATTGTAGCCGCCATCGTCATCGTCACCATCCTCATTGTTGTCAGTGTCGTCGGGAAGGAAGAGGGACCTCAACGAGCGGAGCACAGGGAGGCAGCCCAGTTCCTCAACTTCAGTGCCAAGAAATTGCTGCGAACGATTTAGCCTATGATTTCCACAGAACGACCAACCCAGACTATGCTGGGCTAAGGCTCGCAGCGCTGCTAACAGACCTCAAGCTGGAGGGAAGTGGGGAAGGTGTCGTGGAGGAACCTGGGCCCTGGGCCTTTTTTCTGGTTGGCTGCACTGCCCCGTGCTGTGCCCTGGGCAGGCTCTGCCTCTCCTTGTGTGACTGTGGGAAGGCTTGGCACCAGGACAGAGCCTCCGGGGTGCTGCCACGGGGAGCTTCTGCATCTGTACGTTTTAGAAACAGAGCCTTCTCACGTCTGCATTTCCCTTGGGGAAAGCTAGACAAGACTGAGGCTCAGCAGCTGCCCCAAGAGTCAATGAACATCAAGGAAGACTTCAGGATACAAGAGGAGGAGCCACTGAATTGCCAGAGGTTGCTGCTGAACTGTTGCTCCTGGAAGGGGCCAAATAGGCCTGCACATCTCTGGAACAGGCATCCCTCCACGCCAGGGGCGGGTCCTGTCCATTCCTCACGTTTTATTATCCACACCCCCACCACCACCATGTGATTTCGACTCGGCTACTTTACTTTGCTTTCATCGCGCTTACTACTACCTGCTTTTACAGTCAGGCAGTGACTGTTGTATCTCTTGCATCAGGACAGGGCCTGCCACATAGTAACCATGTGGTAAGTATTTGCTGAAAAGTGAGAGAATGAATGAATGAATACCCACGGTGCCTGGCACATAATAGATGTTCCATAAATAGTATAGTGAGAGTTTGCTTCCCTGGCTGGGGAACAGGGGTGAGGATGGTGTGGTAGGGGGTGGATTTTGTTCAGGGAAGTGTTTGTGGAGGTAGCATCTGAGCTAGATCTTAAAAGTTGCAGTGAAATTCCACAAGGGAGACTGAGCAGCGGAGCATTTGAAACCGAATGGACAAGTGTTTAGATTTGGAAGACACTGGGAATGATTGAGATTGGGAATAGTTTTGTGGGCCCGGAGGGTGGAAAATGTAAAGAGGAATTACAAGAAGATATGCCTGGAAAAGTTTCCCCATTGTTATAGTAGGTCTCGAAAGGCCAGCTAAGAGCCAGAGCCTGCTTCCATCAGGCAGTGGAGAGTGGCCAGTGGTCTTTAAGAAGGGAGTAACGTGATCTGACCAAAGCTTTAGGAAGATTAAGACGGCAATGCCTTGCAGGGAGGAAGTGAGGTGGGAGGGAGACGATGCCTGAAAATAAGAGGAATGTTAAAAGCCATTGGATGTTGATTGAAAGCAATAAGCAAGAAAAGGAAGAGTCAGAAATAAGATCTGAGTACTTTACCTGGATGATGGAAAGAGGGATATTGGCATTGCAGAAGAAGAGTGGTCAGAGGAGCTGGAGAGACTTTGGGGTCTGGAGAGAATAATACGAAGTTTGAACTTGCCCATGTCTCAGACCCCCTTTTGGTAAATTGTCATACTTGGGGGACAAACAGGGGACAAAGACCCACTGACTTCTAGAATCAGAGACTGACACTGCAAATGCAGAGAAGGGCTGTAGATATTTAGAGTTGCTTCCATGGAAGGTGCCGCTATGGAAGGCGTTTCCTCAGGCCTTGGAGTCAGAGCACGGTTTATAGAGTGAGGGAATATGGCTTCTAATCCTTCGGTGTGTGACCTGGGGAAAATCCCTTCAGTCAAATGAGCCTCTGCTTTCCCAGTTATAAAATGGGACTAATAATAAATCTTCCCCTTAGGGCTTTAGTGTGACAGCATGGTGTCACATGCTAGTGTAGTGAACACTCAATATACATCAGCAATTATGAATTGTATTTTATTATTTTTATTTAAGACAAAGGCTGCAAATACCAATGCCTACAAACATCAGTCTGGAGACAGACATTAATTTTAAGCCAATTACCATCTCAAAGGAACAGTGGCTATTCACCTTCAGCTGATTACTATCACAGGCGATTAAGTGCCAGATAAGATAAACCAGATTGTTCAAGATAAACCAGAAATGTAGGCATGTTTGGGGTGAAATTTCCCATTTTAAAATGTTGGCTCCAAATTTAAATTACAAAATAGTATTGGGTCATCCAGTAGTGCGTGGGCCAGACAAAACATGTCTGCGTAGCTGGTGCAGCCCAAGGCTCTGCAATGTGGTGACATCTTCTCAAGATAGGTTTCCACCCTGGGTGCAGAGATGCAGGCCGTCCTCCGGAACACAGCGCTGCCATGTCCTCCTCCCAAGACATCAGGCCACAGTGCTCCTGTGTGTAGAAAGGTCTGGCTAAGATGCCCTGATCCCTTCCAGCTCTGAGATCCTTGGTATTTGAATAGTTGGAGGGTCTGATCCTGAGGGCATTAAGGAAATGACCACAGGGTGAGATCCAGGCCCAGATGAGGTGGTTAAAGCGGCCAGGCTGCAGTGGGGAGAATCCCATGGTTATTTTGCCATCGTGGATAAAGGCAATCAAGAGAAGTGACAAGACTGGCCAGGGAGGGAGAAGCAGGAAATCTGACCTGACTCGAACCACTTTACCAGGAACTACAACTAAACTTAACCTAGTGTGAATCTGAGTTGTGTGTGTGTGTGTGTGTGTGTGTGTGTGTGTGTGTGTGTGTGTGTCTGTGTGCCTGCCTGCCCCAGCTGAAGAAGCAGAGGGGGAAAGCAGGCCTAAGTGTATATCTGCTTCATCTGTTTGCTTTCCTTGGGTTTGTTCCTGTGTGAAAGGGCCTTCCTAATCCCTTGTGCTCACAGGGTAGGAATTATCAGCTCTGGCTGTGTTTCCAGAAACCTTCACTGCACCCCACTCCCAGCTCAGCAAACCCTTGCCCACAGATCCCCAGGGCAAGGAACTTCAGTCAGACCTCTGGGTTTCTCAAACCCAGAGTGGAGATGTAGAGAATGTCAAGGCAAACCTGACGTGAGTCAGATCCCTGGTAAACTCAAGACCGTCCATCACAGAATAGCTGGGCCTGCATTTCCAAGATGGGGCAGGTCCATGCATGCCCAGCAGGGCCAGAAGACATGCCAGCCTCGTCCCAGTAGGTACAGGTGGGGATGCTGGAAGGCAGGATCACCTTTCCACAGGGAACCTGGTTAGCCCAAGGTAAGGGTTTGGTCTCCTCCACTTCACTTGGATATTTGAGTTTGAATCCATAGCTAGTTTTTACTTCTGAGAAGATGCATCTTATGGCTGTGTGACCATAACATTACAGAAAAAGAGACCTTAGAGATTTTCAGTCTGTCTTTAAATCTTGCATTGATATCATTTTATATAAAATACATTTTAAAATGATTGATCAATGTGTTCCTTGGTCAATTTAGATCTTTATTCTTTGGTGGCAAGGACGTTATTATTTTCAAAATCTCAGAAGTGTCTCCAGGAAACTTTAGGATTTTTGGAACCACCGATACAGTCCTCCCTTTGAGGGATGTTGGCACTCTGAGTGATGGGAGGTCACTACCTTATCTTTCACAGTGAGAAAAAGAAAACATAAGGGAATCACAGCTTTGCCCAGTGATTCACTGATTAAATTTGAACAGGATGTAGCATTGCGTGTTAGGAAAAGAAAGTGTGGTACAGGAAAAAAGCAGGGCCTTGCTTTTTTTTAGGGTTGGCTCTGTGAGAGCTAGCACTCCCCTTGTGGCATTAAGGAAATCCCTACTCTTACGTGGACCCTCATTTCCCATCTGTGGATGTCACTCCGCATGACAGTCGAGGGTCTGGCTGCTGCTCAAAGTATCTGGCACGAAATGCTGTACAAGAGCTGCTCGGGTACACTCAGCTTTCCACACCCAGCCCCTTCTACACATCTCAATTTACAAATTGATACTAAGCTCTCTAGGGTGATTGGATACCGAGCAATAAAAATGGACTATTGGAAGGTCTCAAGTGGCCACGTGAAGTATAAAAGAGCATCAAATGAAGCCAACGTTACAAGTGTGGTCCTGGAGCCAGACCTAGTTTTCCATCCTGACTATATGAATTACTGTCTGTGGAACCCTGGGCAAGCCACTTACCCTCTTGTTTCCCTAAGAAGGTGGGAGAAGCGTGGTGCCTCCCTCTCATGGCTGCTGGGTTAGCAGATATTATAGAGCACAGTGGGCATCACTCAAGCTTTTTTTGGCACCCAGATCTGATTCAAATTCCTTCTCTTCCACCAATAAACAAAGTGACTATGTCAACACCAAGTTTTTCATTTGTCAACGAGGTATTACGATTAAATCAGATATGTTTGTAAAGCAATTTAGTCAGCACTGTACTTGGAGTATAGTAAACGCCCAGAAAATGCACTGGGGTGGGCAAGTGTAAGGAGAAGCCTTTGGAGGAAATCGTGCCAGCGCCGAGTGAAGGAAGGAGACGGTTATACAACACACTAGAAAGATCACAGCCCTGGGAGGGCGGACCTGTGGGGCACCTGGCTGCACATCGCTTCCTGGGTGACCTACAGAAAGACCCTTTCTCTTTCTGGGCCACAGTCTCTCCATGGAGTATGTTGCACTCATGGTCAGATTCCAATATTCTTTTTGCTTTAAGATGAATTTTAAGCTCTCAGATTGGGAGTCAGTGTTTAGTATCCCAAGGTAAATGCCTTTAGGATCCAAGTCATCATGCATGAGTAAAATGAGCCATCTTGAATGATATTTTTCCCAAAATAGTCACAAAGTTCACCCATCAAGCGTGATGAACTAACTATATGCTTCCTAGCCACAAAGAAATGTGCTCATGTCTCTTTTTCTCGAACCACTGAGGGCTTCAAATTTGAAGAGACTAAAGAAAGAAGGTGGGGGGGCCTGAAGTGAGTGGGGCACTCAAGCTCCATCTTGAAGGGTGTATCTGCTATTCAGCAACCGTTGATGGTTCCAAGCACAATTGAAAGCCAGATGCCACTAGGTCCTCCAGATTTTTAAGAAAAGTTGAAATTCCAGTATTTTTTGGTGGAATCTTCTGATCTTCAAGGGTTGGAAAATAAGTTAAATTTTTTTTTTTTTAAAAAAAGACAAGACTCTGCAAATCAGATTCCACTCATGAATGATATTTTGTAAGTTCAAATGTCATGAGTTCCTTAGACCCATCAGCGGTATATGTGCTGATGTGCTCCAATGCTCCCACCTCACCCCCCAACAACTACCCCAGAAAAGGAGGATGCAACAGGCAAGACCTTAGACCAAACAGAACGCAGACTCACCACATTTGGTAGGACCCAGAATGAGTATCTGTCCAAAAGCAGCAACCCCTTGTCATTGTTTCCAAACTTTAGGGACCATAAAAATTACTTGGGTTCAAAATCACTTGCGGAATTTGAGTAAGATGCATTCCTGGTGCCCACCCACAGAAATTCTGATTCAGCCTCAGGAATCTGCCCTTTCACAAGGACCCAGCATAGTTTCTAGGCCTCCCTCTGGAAAGCTGATCCCAGGTCTAGCCAGGGGCCAATGAACTGGCCTGCTTCGGAAGTTCTACCTAATGGGGATAGTCCGTGCCAGAGAGTGCTTAGCTGAGGCAGGAGGACAGACTGGGGAGAGCTTGGAACAGAGACCCATTCATGTTACTAAGTTGCTGGAAGTGTATTTAAAATTCACAGCAAAATAAGGAAGATAAGAAACTATCTGAGCTGTAGAGCAAAACCCTCCCACGTGGGACAGAATATTGTTCAGTAACTGGAATGTTTTGAACTCTTAGTGACAGAATCATTTTATTTGCCCATAAAGAATGGGCATCTGTGACTGCCTCCTCGAATTATGAGCACTCTTCTATGCCTTAACCCTCCCTTACTGCTCCCCAAAAGGCAGGTCTGATCGGTTCAGTAAGTCACCAGCCTGGACACAGAGCAGTCGCACAGCTACAGCACAACTGCTGGGCAACCCATAGCTAGTGGTCTGTGGGTGAAGCCATTCCATATTGTGTCACCTGTGACCAGAGTGCCGGGGTCAGGTGGTGCTAATCATGCAGAACTACACATCAGACACCTCCCAGAGAAAGGCCGTAGGCACTGGAGACTCGTTGCAGGGCCCACTGACTACATTAATGGAGGTGAGGAAAGGTAACCAAAATGGCCGAAGAGGCAATGGTTACACGTGTCTAAAGGGACAGATGCTCCAACAGGAGTGCTCTCCCTGGCTTGGGACAGATGCTAGATGCAGAAAACACACTAGCACAATGGGTAAGGGTGAGCTCTGGAGTCACACTGCTTGAGTTCTTATACCACCTCTCCCACTCTCCGACTGTGTAAACTTGGGCAAGTTACTTAACATCTCTGAACTTGTGTTGCCCAGTCTTTTTTTTCCCCCAGTTTTTTAATAAGAATGATTGTAGTAATTTCTCCCAAAGGGCTTATAAGATCTATTAGTTTCCTTGCTGCTGAAATAAAAGCCAAACAATGGGCTTAACACAGGACTTTAATGGCTCATGGTTACAGAGGCTAGAAAGCTTGCTTCCTCTCAGGGCCAGTATCTTCTGGCCGGCTGGCAATCTTTGGAATTCCTTAGCTCTTCTGTCACTTGGCAACTCACATGGTGGCATCTTCTTTCTGTTCTGGGTTCTGCTGACTTCTAGCTTCTGGTTATTCCTCGTGGCTTCCTCTTTTGGGTGCAATTTCCCTTGCTTATAAGGACTTCAACCACATTGGATCAAAGCCCCCGCTCATTCATCGTGGGCACTTGAACGAATGGCATCTTCAAAGGTCCTGATTGCAAATGGGTCAACCTGCACAGGACCAGGTGAAGGGACCTGAACATGCCTTTTCAGGGGAACATGATTCAGTCCCAAACTTGAGGATTAAACAAATTATACATGTAAAGGCTTCAGCACAGAGCCTGGCATAGAGCAAAAGACAATATTTAGTTAAAAAAAAAAAAAAAAAAGGAAACCTACAGAGAGTTTCTCTTCTCAGAAAAAGTCCTCGGAGAAGAACAGAACAACATTGCAAGAGGAAATCCGAGTTCTGGGGAAACATGAGCTATTATTGTTACCCTTCAAATGTTTAACATGAATGTGGACGAAAAAGTGTAATGCAGTGTGAGTGAGGGGGGCAGGGTGGAGGGGAAAAGGACACCAAATCGGGAGTCAGACACCTGGATATGGGTTCCCACTCTGCCATTTTTTGTCACGTGCTTTGTGACCAGCCATAAACAAGGCTATTTGCGTGCCTTCCCCCTGGTTTCTGAAATGAGGGGTTTGGGTCATCTGATCTCAGGGGACATTTCCAACTCTACAGCTCTGGAATCTTTTGACTATCAAGAATAGTAGAGGAAGGAGAAACAAACACTTAGTCAACTGACCGTAGATTCTGGAAGGGTTGTTTTATTTTTTAAGGTAAAGCTACTCTGAAAGGTAACTTTGGGCTGAAAGAACAGGTAGATTTGCATGGAAGAGAGGGATTCATCTGGACGTGGGAATGGTCTTTGAGAATGTAGAGGAGGATATTACCTGGAAGTGGGGTAAATTGATCCTGTGTCATCTTTGGTTGGAAGGCAGACACTGTCCCATTTTAGGAGTGATCGCTCTGACCAGTAGAGGGGGTCTTCCTCCAGATGGCTTCAGGGCACATTCTCTGGCTTCCTTTGGATCCCTACTCAAATAGCAGCCCTCAGGCCTCTACTTCTACCCTTCACCCTCACCTAACTCTAAGCTTAATCTCTGACCCATCTAAAATGTCACTTCCAATCACCCTCTAGGGCCTTAACCTGCCGTCTCCCATCACACATAGCCTGAAATCACATTACATATCGTCTGACTCCCCGCAGGAATGTCAGCTCCACTAGGGCAGGGGATTTGTTTGCTTCCTTCACTGCTAAATCCCCAGCTCTTAAAACAGAGCCCTGAACATAGCAGTTTCTCAATAAATATTTGTGGACAGAAAAAAACCCTACAATATATTGCTCTCCTTTATCCTGGTGAACACAACCGTGGCTTAAGAAATGAATTCCTAATTGTTAAAATTCAGAACTTTGCCAAGTTCTAGAGAAACAGGCTCTCTTCCCCTTGTTCCTAAAACATTTCCCAGATGGTACTTCATGTGACAGACCAGGGAGGCACTGGGGGAGGGAAGCCATGTAAGGATGCCGGGTGGAGACGAGGCATTTCACCTGGGGCAGACCGTGACTCGTGGAGGATTTCCCTCTTTATTCTGGGGGCTGTTTGCTGGCCTTGCATTGGGCTTTGAAGGCTCCCACATCCAGGAACTGCCCTGAAATTCCCCCTCTTCCGCATCCAGGAGGCCTGTAACTCTCAGGAACTGTCAATTGTCTAGGGGACACAAACAAAAGAACAAAGGCTAAATCTGCTCATTGAAAGGAAAGGAATCTCAGATTGAACTGAACACAAAACTCACTTGGAATTTAGACACCCGGAATGGTGCGGAAAAGGGACACTGCTATAAGCCCCCAGGGAGGGACAGGAGAAACCAAAGGAATTCCATCCTGGGTCTCAGTCCGTGTTCACAAGCATTTCATGGAAAGGGGCATATTTCCCCATTGTTTGAGCTTCTCCTTGCAAAGCAACCCTGACTGCCAGTTGTATCTCCATCTGTTCTAAGTTAAGAGCAGAAGAAAACTTCTAGGTAGTCTTGCTTTTGTTTATCTAAACATGTTCTCTTTTCCTGAGAGGGCTGTGCTAAAAAGAAATGTGAATCAGGAGACCTGAGTGCTGGCTGCCATCGCAACTGATGGGCTGCATGACAGCTGGCAAGTTCCTTCTGCTCTCCGGGACTCAGTTTCTCCTTCTAAAGAGAGAGGGAGTTGGGCTGCATTTGGGCTCCTTTTTCTCTGGTCCTTCAAACCTCATTGTCAAAGGATTCAGTGTGCTTTTCTGGCCCTGTTCTCTCTGCCTCCTCCTTCTCTGCTGGCAGATAAACAGTTTCTGGCTCCATGTGGAACTACACCCCCAGCATGGGGAATAGCTTTGAGTCTCAGTCACAGGCACTCAGGGAGAGGAGGCTTTGACCACTGAATAGAAAAGTGCCTGGGCCTCGGCTTGCTTTTCCTCCATGGCACCAAGGCCCGCCTTCCTCTCCTCTCTCTTGGCACCACTGCCTGTTTTGTCAAGTTCCCCTTCTTGGCATGTGACAGCATGACACCCGGAGGCATAGCTGCCAAGAAGGGCCCTAAGTCCTTGGCACTGGGTGAAAAGGTGGAGAACTCCCAGGATATAACGAGCTACAAGGACTCCTTCCCTGCTAAGTAACCTATGTTTCCTTACCCATGAGATGGGAATAAGATCTCTGATCAACCTTCCCAGAGGGCTTTTGGAGAACCAGATGGGAAAATTGATTTGGGGGAAACTTTTTGCTGCTTTGACCTTCAGGTCCAAACTCTCAGCCACCACTTTGATCTCCTGCCCCTCCAGTGTGCTGTTTCTTCACTTTGCCCATCCTGTTAGCCTCCCCAGCATTGACAGAGCAGTTTCAAGCAGGGGCTGTGGAGTCAGACAGCTGGGGGTTGAGATTGTCTCTCCTCTATACCAGCTGTGTGATCTTGTGCACGTTAACCCACCTCTCTGATCTTCAGCTTCTTCCTCTGTAAGCGGGATTAAACGGAACCCACCTCAAGGTTGCTATGAGATAATGTATGAAAGCACCTGGTACAGCATCTGAGGCATGTCAGCTCCTGTTGCTATCAGTGTTACTTCTTTCAAGACCCCACCTGGGCATGACAGTCCAAACATCACTGACAGGTTCAGTGAAAGACTCAACGTAACTAATGTGACTAGCAGGTATCCTGAAAATCAGCACTTCCCAAGGTGAAGTCAGAGAACCTCGGAGGCCCCCAAGGCCCTTTCAAGCAGTCCACAAAGTCACAACTATTTCCAAAATAATATTATTTTGCCTCTTTTTACTGTATTGACATTTGTGCTGCTAGAGCAAAAGCAGTGGCAGGTTAAAGCTGCCTGTACCTTAGCATGAATCAAAACAGCAGCACCCACCTGTGCAAGTTGTCATTGTATTTCTTTTGCTGGGCACTCACAGAAATAAAGAGCCAGTTTCACTCATGCATATCATTTATTAAACAGTAAATAGTGTCAATTTTATGAAATCTTGATCCCCTGGGTAAATTTTTTGTTACTATTCTGTCTGACAAAATAGGAAGTAGGCATGAAGCACTTCTGCTAAACGCACATACTGGTTGTCTCGAGGAAAAGCATTTGTGCAGTTTTTGGTTTTCAACATGGATTAGCCACTTCTGTCACGAAAACCATTTTTACTAAAAGGAATGACTGGAGGGCAAACTCTGGTTATTCAGACCTGGGTATTTGTCAGACATTTTCTCAAAAATGAATAAGCCTGTTTCTTCAAGGAAAACAACTACCCAGTCAGTGTCCGTGATAAAATCCAAGCTTTCAAGTGAGTCTTGGAGAACTTATATCTGCCACCATGAACTTGACAGCTTCCAAACACTTAAAGGTTTTTTAAATGAAACTAATGATAATACTAACGACCATGATTTTTTCATATGATAGAATGAAACGTGCTAACATTTGGAAGGCCTGCATAACCCAGGAACCAGTATTTTCCCAATGACCAAAGCAGGACTGGAAATTATGCATGGATAGAAGATCCATTGCAAGTGTAAAGTAGACCAGTGGATATCTGATAATAAATTACAAAGAGATCATTAATACAGTTGCAGATTCCACATTACAACAAACCTTTCAGAAACTACCACTTACCAAGTATTACTGCAGTATCAAAGAAGAATGCCACAATCATCAATAAAGGTCATTAATCTGTTCCTCCCTGTCTAACTATACTTCTGAACACGGCTGGGTTTTCATTATATATTTCAACAAAACAACATATTGCCACAGATTAAACGCATAAGCCCATAAGAGAATCAAGCTGTCTTCTATTAAGCCAGACATGAAAATGGCTAGCAAAAACATAAAGCAATGCCATTTTTCTCGCTATTACTTTATGTTTTGGAAATTTTCTCATAAAAATGTTCAATTACACTAAGGTTTAATTATTTTTTAAATGAATTTATAAATAAATATTTTTTAAAATTTTGTTTTCATTTTTATATCTTAAGTATAAATAGATATCTACATACACAAAATCTGTTTTTAGTCCTCAATTCTTTGTTAAGAAGGTAAAGAGGATTTAGACAAAGATGTTAAAGAACCACGGCTATGAATGTTTGAGAAAGAAACAGGCAGAGGGCAAAAGAGTGAAGACAAGTCCCACGTGCTCAAGCATAGGAAGCAGCAGTCCTGCTATTCTCCCTCTTCATCAGCCCCGCTGGGAAGCTCTGGACTGGGCTGCCCATCACCGAGTACCGCCCCTTGACACGGATACTGGCGAACGGAACAGTAGCCAAGAAAGGCTAACCGCATTTTCGAGGAGAATGAAAACTAAGTCTACAGAGGAGCTGTAGGAATAATTGTGTAACTTCACCCTGCAGAGAAGCAAACATACAACTAAAAACAAGACCTTAGGCAAATGCAGTGGTTTCTTCAAATCTCTGAAGAGTTGTTCGATAAACCTAAGCCAAAGAGATGCCCACAGATGTCCTCCCCATATGCATTGTGCTACACCAGGGTTTATTCTTTTCTCTTTCATTTCCCACTTTCTTTCTCTCATTGTCCTCCTTTCTCTCCTTCACTTTCCTTCATTATTACCCTCCTTTACTTACCCACAATAAATACCAAATATATTTTTGCTATCTTTTAAGAGTTTTATGTCCCTCTCCTTTCTTAAAAAGGTAAGTGCAGGAAGAAGGAGGAGGAGAAGAAAGAGGAGGAAAGAAGGAGGGATGAGGGGAAGGGGGGAGGAAGAGGGGGGGAGAAGAAAGAGAAGAAAAAAAAGAAGAAAAGGAGGAGGAAGAATAAATAATGGTTTATTCTTTTTTTTTTTGTCTTTTTCACATGGGCAGGCACCGGGAATCAAACCCGGGTCCTCTGGCATGGCAGGCAAGCGTCCTTGCCGCTGAGCCACCGTGGCCCGCCCAATAATAGTTTATTCTTATTCTTCCCCTGCGGCCTGGTGTATTTCATAGGACAAAGGCTTAGATGCTGAGCAAAACCATCTCCTAGCGTGGAGAGAAGTGGGTGAGGCTGAATGAACCTGAGCTCTGGGTGTTATTCATCCCAGGACCACTGGAGAAAAAGAAAAAGTGAGAGAAGAGTAAGTGTGAATGTTCTGCAGACAATGTGAGGGAAACAGGATAGAGAGCTCTGAACCATTTTCAGAGGAAGACTTGGAACAAGAAGATTCCTCTATCAGGAAAGGACCTTGAGGAAATAATCTGAGATCTAGACATAAAATTATGTGCAAGACTATTTGTCACAAAATGATTTAAAGTAATGAAAATTGACGTACGCTAAATTTCCAGTCATGGATGAACACTTAGATTAACTCTGGACATGTATCCAAAGGCCACTAAGCAGCCAGTAAAAACGTTTAATAGAGAAATATTTAGTGGCATGGGGAAACACAATACAGTGTTAAAAAAAATACTCAAAATGCCAAATTATGTTTAGTAATTTCTTCACTATCTTTGTATAAAGCTGCAGCCTGCCTACAGCAGATACTGGGCATTCAGTGCTAGACACAGTCCCTGACCTTATACAACTTAAATTCAAATGTGAACAACAGATGTTAAATAATTAATTACATGAATAAGTAATTATAGAAAATTTAACTCTTATTTCAATAGAGAAACATGTACTTATAAAATATTGTTTTTGTATTTTCTTTTAAAGTGATAAATAAAATAAAATATTTTATAATAATAAATAATGATAAATATTATTTTATAATGATAATAATATTATTATTATTTTCAGACGATGAAACTATAGGTTATTTGCATAGCCTCTATAATTTTCCATATCTTCCAACTTTTCTAGAATTAGAGCATATTTTAAAGTCATTTTAAACTTTTAAATATTTGAGACAACTTTTCTAATATAGCCACTCTTCCAAATAATCCTAATCGTCAGCATCCCGTCCTTCCTACTTTCCATTACTAAACACCAGTGACGCCTTCTGCTTCTATGACCTACATAAGAAAACTGAAACAGGTAAATATTTCTCCAAATAGCCTGGACAGACATAGTGTGAGGTGCTAGGTTTACCGAAGGGCACAGCACGCCGGACGCTGTGCTCACGGAGCATAGAATTTGGTGATAGATACGAGAACTATGGTCACAGGTCGTGATAGAGTGGAGGCTTCACGGACCTCAGAAGATCATGTTCTCAAGTTTAATCCATTCCTGTGGATGGAGAATTATTGCAGGTGTGCCATTTTGATTAGGGTATTTCAGTTGATGCATACGCAAGTGGGTCTTAATCCTCTTATTGCAATCTTTTAAAAGAGAATGAAATTCAGAGAAAGACACAATCTGAAAGAGAAAGACATAGAAGTTGAGAGAGAAGGCCACAGAAACAGAGAGGGAGCCACTGAAGCAAGAAGCTAAAAGTAACAAAGCCTGGAAGAGAGAAAGGAGAGACCACCAGACACCACCACGTGACATCTGAAAGAGGAGTCCAGGTATTGTCTTGATAATGTTTTGATTTGGACATTTTCATGGCCTCAGAACTGAAAGTTTGTAAGCTAATAAATTCTATTTTAAAAGCCAGTCCATTTCTGGTATGTTGTGTTTCAGCAGCTTTAGCAAACTAAAACGCAGGTCCTTGCTGTTACTTGCAGTATGACAGGTAAATAGTGTAACGGGTACTGGACACTAAACTAAGCATGTACTCTATGTACATCATCTCATTTATTCTTCACTACGTATTGGTAAAATAGATTCTGCTATCCCCATTTTACAGATGTAGTAACTGAGGCCCACTAAATAATAGCTTGTAAGTGGCAAAGCCATAATTCAAACCCTCAGGGCCTGATTCCAAAGACCAAGCTCTAAATAAATCACAGGCAAGGGAACCTAGCCATGAGAGGAATTAGCCAACCCTCCACCAGGGAGGAACTAGCCCAGACCTGAGTATGAACAAAACCTTCTTCGAAGAGGCAACTTCTAACCTGAGACCTAAAGAATGAGAAATAATTGTCTGGCAATGGTGTTTCAGAAAAGAGCCTGAGGACACATTCTAGGAATTGAAAGTTCAGGATGACAGATCTGTGGAATCTGCGGTGGGCCAGGGGCAGGCAGAAATGAGTTCAGAAGTGTGCTGGTTTGAGGCTGTTATGTACCCCAGAAAGGCGTACGTTGTTTTAATCCAATCTTCTGGAAGCAGGCCTATTGTTAGGTGGGACCTTTTGTTTAGGTTATTTCCGTGGAGATGTGACCCCACCCATTCAAGGTGGGTCTTGATCTGCTTGCTGGAGTTCTTTAGGGAAGAGACATTTTGGGAGAGCTCAGAGCCAGAAGAAGCTAAGGGAGAAAGAAAATGCACAAGGAGAAGCCAGAGACCCATAGGAGCTGACAGAACTATTTTGAGACCAACCCCGGAGAGAATGTGCCTTCCCATGTGACAGAGGAACCAAATAACATCAACCTTTCTTCAGGCTCAAGGTATCTTTCTCTGGGTGCCTTAATTTGGCATTTTCATGGCCTTAGAACTATAACTTTGTAACCTAATAAATTATTTTTGTAAAAGCCAATCAATTTCCGGTCTATTACATTTCAGTAGCTTGAGCAAACCAAAACAAGAAGGGTAAGCAGGGAACTGATAGTACAGGGCCTTGGAAGCTAGGTTAAGAAATTTCACTTTTGTCCTAAAATTTTGGGGCATCGGTGAATTGTTTTAAGCAGGAAAGGATCAGGGTCAATTTTGAATTTACAAAATATAATTCCAGGGTGCGCCCTGGTGGCTCAGCAGGCGGAGTTCTTACCTGCCACGCTGGAGACCCGGGTTCGTTTCTGGGTGCCTATCCATACAAAAAAAATAAAAATAAAAATAAAAAAATAAATATATATATTTATATATAATTCCAGCAGCTCAGTGGAGGATAATTGGTTAAGACCAGACAGAGGGAAACCAATTAGACGCAATAGCAGTTAATCAGTAGAAAAGATGATGGCAGTCAGAATGAGGATAGAAACAACAGAGAAAGAGAAAAGAGGTCTGATCCTAGAGATATTTTGGAAGCAAAGTTGATGTGACAAGATAGACATGTAAATTGATTGGATATAAGGAACTAAGAGAGAAGCAGAAATAGAATACTGGATTCTCAAGCACTGTGCCATGAGAGGTACCAATCATCGAGAGAGGGAACATGGGAGGAGTATCATTTCATGAGAGGAGATAATGAGTTCACTTTAAGACCCGCTGGGTTTAAGTGCCTGTGCCACATTTAGGTAATGATGCCCAGCAAGAAGGTAAATACAAGAATTTCAAACTCAAAAGGAGGCCTGAAGGTCTGTTGATCTGATGATTTAGCCCTAGGAAGGGATAAGATCCTGGGAGTGGTGTATAGTGAAAAGACAAAAGGGCCCAGGATAGAACCGAAGGAATGCTAACTTGTGTTAAAAAAAAAAAAAAAAATCACTGCTTTTGTGAACAAAAAAGGCAGATTATGGGGGAAAAAAGACCCAGGTAAATGGAAAATGCCTACAGAAGAGAAATGTGGAGTCATGGAAGCCTGCAAAGAGAATGATTCCAGAAGTGGAAGAGATCAGTAGGCAAAAAGGATTAACTGGGTTAAGAAATAAGGAAGTTGTTGGTCACTTGGGATGCCAGCTTCAGTGACAAGGTGGGGGCCTCCTATACAAGGTACAGGAGCTGACCAGCAGGTGAGTAGGAGGGGAGAAAGTAGAAATAGTACGTAGAGACACATGGAAATATGGTTTTAAAGGCAAGGAGAAAGGTGGAATGGCATCTGATGGAGAACCCAGGCTAAATTCTGTTTCCTTCCTACATCACAGTTAGCATATTTTGGAAAGAGAAACTAGAAGAGCTTCTCTTCACATGCACTATAATTGATACATGATACAGTTAGGAACCATTGAGCTTCTAAGACAACTATTTCTCTAAGAAGCTGATGCCAGAAATGAAGTTCACTGAGAACCTCAGAACATTTTACGTGGATGCCATGGCCTTCCAATTATGGTAATAATAACAATTAGTATTAATTTGATTATAATAGCATCAGCTAACATTTGCTGAACACTCATTATGTGCCATTGGACTTCACACATACAACTTACATAATCCTTACAATAACCCCATGAGGAAAATCATTACTCCTATTTTACAGATGCAGAAACTGAGACGTAGACATTTTGAGTAACTTGTCCACAGTCTCACTGCAAGTAAATGTTGGAGTCAAGATTCTTTAAGAGTATTTCCCTCTGACTTGTCCAAGAGACTAAAGAGAAAAAAACAACTTGAAAGGGTCTAGGATAGAAAAGGTGAAGGTTGCCAGGACAATTCCATTCCAGAAAAGTCCTGGCATGAAAGGAGAACAAACTGGTCTGTAGGTACTCTAAGTTCCTCTTTGCTAGTGGCTTGGGAACAGACAATGGTATTTCCTGAGCCAAAAGCTCCAGGCTCTACTGGCACCAACCACATAAAAATGTTCTTTGAAATTCTAGTTGTCTGAAGGCTGGAGCACAGAAGTCAACTGAAGATCCCAGAGGACTACTGAAGAGCAGAAAGCAAAAAAGCCTTTCTTTTAAATGGTTCCATCAGTTTTATTCCATATCTGCACAGCTTTATATGATTTGCTGAGTGCTTTCAAACTCATTGTCTCACTTAATCTCCGGAATAAGCCTGAGGTGCACAAGGAGGAATTGTGACCTCTGGATCTTTGCACATCTTGTTCCCTCTTCTTGGAACATTCTTCCTCCTCTCTCCTTTTCTTATATTGTTGCTTAGTCATCTGGCTTCTCATTTCCTATGTTTTGGTCTACTGAGCTAAAAGGGAGGAGAATAGTCAGAGTCTCAAGCAAATATCTTTATTTGGTTATAGACTAAATGAGATGATGGTCTATGGCTCTCCTTAGGGGGAAGAAACACCAATATCAGCCCGCATTTGGCTGCCTGCATATACCAGAAATACTTAAAGATAAGAGAAATTTAAGCTGTTTAGATGTTTATGAGTCTTGTATTGTTCAGGACTCAGTCAGGAGAATAGATTCACTGAGTGCTATGAAATAAGAGAGTTATAAGAATAAACATTGCATAATTGTGGGAGAAGCTAGGGAAGTGAAAGTTTACAAGGGGTATTTAAAGGATCAGAAAAGGAGTCACAGTCAATCTTAAAAGCACATCCAGCCACCAAAATGTGATTACAATGGGGAAGCACATGCAAAGCTCTACAGGAAGCTATTGCCTCTCAGAAGCTGTTCCCTGTGGAGGTCCTCAGGTAAGATGATGAGCCTAGAACAGCTGTTGTCAAGAGGAAGTGCTGGATGAACTGGAGGCTACCAGGTACCTCCGTGTCTGTCACTATGTCTGACCACAATGACCTTTATGGGGTAATAATGGCTGCTGCTTCACTTCTGCCCTCCACATCTCATGCAAGTTCCTCTTTTGGTCAACTCAGACCCAAGACCATAAAGGGAACCATAAATAGTTCCCAACTAAACCAAGATGACATACCACAATCCAGCACATGCTCCCAAGAAGTAAAAGACAACCTAAATGCAGGGTTGAATAACATAGGAAAGGATGACAAGTTAGAGTTGCCTTTGACTTACCCTTACACCTCCCATACCCTGCTTGTCACCTAATTCCATAGCTATTATCTCCACAATGACATTTTCATTTATCACTACTCTCTATAGCCATACTATCACTCTAGTTCAGGCTTCCTTACTTCTTGTTTTAAATAGTAAACATCTTTCAGGTCTTCCACTTACCCTGCTGTCCTATGCAACCTTTGCATTTGCTATTTCTTCTCCCAGGAACACTGTTTGCCTCCTTTGCACTTCAAGGCTCATTTGAAACATTACTTCCTTTTGGAAGCATTTTCAGATCTCTCCAAAAGTATGATTTACGTGCTTCATAATGTCCTTCTCTATCATAGCTCTTATTATACATCATGTTTTATTTGTCTTCATTTCCATCCTCACCAACTAGTGTTGGGCAGATAGAGACTCAATAATTATTAGACGACTGAATGAATGAATAGATGAATGGGTGAATGATATGTCTCTTCATTTCTAGTGTGTTTTCTCTCAAATCTATTCTATTATATCTTGAAATTAACTTTCTGAAAGGCTGAGCTTCTTCTGTGGCTTGTCACTGCTTGTAAGATTAAAATCCAATCCTCATTCGGGCATTCAAGAACCACCACCTAGGGTCCCATCCTGGTCCCACCCAGTACACTCCTTTATGTATCCCCAAAGTGATCTATAGGCCATTCCCTGAATAAGAGTAATTATCCATAATCATAATTTCCTAAAACACCAATTTTATCTATGGAGCATAGGCCAGGCACTATGGCAAACATTTTATAAGTTCTATTTTATTGAATTATCATGGTAACCTTATGAGATTCTCATCTAGTATCCTTATTTTAGAGATGAGAAAATTAAGTCATGTGTCCAGTGTCACACAGCTGGTATATGATGAAACCAGTATTTAATCCTGTATTTTATCTGACTCCAAACTCAAGGCTTTAACCACTCCACTGTACTGCATCTTCCAATAAGATATTCTCAATTAACTGCTGAATTAATTAATTAGATGCTTGTTATAATTTTAACATTTTGTGTAACAACTCATTTGAATTCTCAAAATAGCTTTATAAGGAAGAACAGTTGTTATTTCTAGATTAAAGGTGACAAAAGTAAGACTCAAAGATGTGAGGTAACTTACTCTGGGTTAAACGGTTCAAAAAGGACAAAACTGGGCCTGTCTGCCTCTGGAGATGGAGGAGTTAACCACTGTGCTATATCACTCCTTGTCTGGAGCTGGAAAGGCCCCAAGTCCCTTTTATCTTACTGCCCTCATTCAATGGGGAAGGAAACCCATGCCCAGCAAGACTAAGAAACAGCCCTTTTTGGTGGTAAATGGAGCTCTGACTTGCTGTCTAGTGTGTTCCTCATATAAGATCCATCTCCATTCCTGACCACGCATTGATCCTAAGCTATGAAGAAAGCCACCCTTTCCCCCCCGTTGGATGTTAGGTTGCACATCCAGCTCACTCAGATTTTGATCATACTGTACCCTCTGCCTAATAAAATTCAACTTCATTCTGTTGGTCCTGAGGCCATCTGTTTCCTGTTTTCTAAGAATATAGAAAAGAGTGAGTCAGAGAGACAACATGCCCATCTTCCAGGAGCTTCAAAACAAATGGTGACCACACTAATAGGAACACTGAGGCTATTAGCAAAGGCTCCATAAAAAACAAGCACTCAGTACTTTCCATTCATACAATCAATGGAGCTAGTAAGTCCTGCAAATGGCATGCTTACCCAGGGTAGATTTAGGGGATCCTAATGACGATGGGATTTCAAAAGGAACAGAAATGCTGTAGGAGATGGAGCACTCTTTCACCCAGGAATTGGATTTGGGTGGGGCTGGAGTTAAGCACAAGATGATGGGTGCAGGGAAAGTAGTATCAATCTGAAAGGTCAATGAGTTCTTTAATTCATTCAATCATTTCTACTTTCAAAACATATGTATTGTCCACCTACTGTGAGTCAGATGTTGTATGAGAGCTTTAAACATAAGGGTTTGGGGGAAAAGACTTTTATGCTAAAATCTGAAGCTAGAAGTTTGAGTAAGGACAGGAAAAGTATTCTAAACAGGTGAAAATATCAGGTGCAAAGGCCTTAAGGTGAGAAAGAACACAGCACATTGAATGAACTGAAAGAAGGCCATTGTACAGTGGAAGACATTATGAAATGGAATAACGGATTGGTTAACAGGTGCCAAATCATGGAAAGCTCTTTAGATCATTTTAAAGATCTTTATAGTTAGGGTGTGGCCAATTTAGAACTCATCTCAAAAATTCTTAGATACTCTTCCCATTGACAGGAGCCCTGTGTGGCTCCCTTTGAATCTAGGTTTTGAGATGCTGTGCCAGATTCTGGGCCTAAGACATGAGAAATGGCAGCTCCTACTTCCTGTCTTTTGGGACATTTTCGGAACCCAGCTGCCCTGTTGTGAGGAAGCCCGAGCATCCTGTGGAGAGGCCCACATGGAGAGGCCATAGGGAAAAGAACTGAAATCCTGGGTCCCAGCTGAGCTTGCAACCTTGACCAGCACTAACATGACTATCATATGAGTGAGCCATCTTATAAGCAGATTTTCCATTCCCTCATCAAGCCACTCCAGGTGATGCTGTAAGGAACAGAAATTAGAGTACCTTGCTGAGCCCTACGCAAATTGGAGGACTATAATGTCAATAAATGATTGCTATTATTTTTAAGCCAATACATTTTAGAGTGGTCACATAACAATAGCTATCTATCAGGAATATAGAGAAAGAGGAAGCAACTGAAGAACTCTGAGCATTGGGAAGTTTGCTTCTAACTATAATTTTCTCTCTTACGTGGAGAATATCAGTTGTCTGCTGTATCGCAGTTTCTCTGAGAACTGAATGAGATGCTGCGCTTTACACAGTGTTGGGTATTTAATAAGCCCTCAAGGAATGTCAGCTATTGTTGCTGTTGTTTTAAAGTTTATAGAGAAGGAAAACAATGCAAGGAATCTATTTCAGAAGCCAAAGGATGAGTTAACAGACTAGAATGGTGGCAGTAGTGACAAAGTGGTTAGATCGGGGCAGTTGTGATTGATGGATGTGGAGAATGAGGGAAAAGGAAAAGTCAAGAATAACCCCAAGGTTTCAGGCCTAGGTAACTGAATTGATATATATAGTGGATAACTGCTGAATCTTCTTTCTGGCATCTTTTCAATCTCCAGTTAATTTTACTCCAATTTCCCTGTGAGGAATCAACCTATCTCCACTCTCCTTCAAATTAGGTCTAAGCCAATCACCCACTCACATTTTCCAGGTGGGGAAATGACCCAAACAAGCCAATCAGAGCTAACAAGATTTAATTTTAGGATTTTTTATTTTAGTTTAGAGAAGTGTACTCTCTTTTCACTTTGGAATTTGAATCTGCAAGTATATAGAACTGGAATTATTGCAACCACCTTGCATGTAAACGGAGTCAACACAGTGGGTGACAGAACCAGGAAATGGAAAGAGAGAAAACAGAAAATGATAACATCATTTGAGCTTTACCTGAGATATACCACAAGACTGTTCAGTTATTTAAGCTAATAAGATTTCCTTTTTTTTTTACTTTGATTTAGGTTTATGATTACTTGCCCTGGACAGGGTTCAAATGGATATATTAGTGATGCTGGAAAGGCTGGGAAAAGATAGATATTGCTTTGCATGTAACAGAGATATTGGTAACTTTAAAGAGAGTAATATCATTTATTCTATGAATTGGAATAAATGGAGGTGGGGAGGGTTAGAACGAGGAGAAAAGGAAATGAGAAATCTCAACCAGTTCGAAAGCATGACTATTCCCAACGTTTTTAATCATCAGAGAAATTAAATTAGAACACAATGTAATACCATCATACATCTACCAGAATGACTAAAAAGAGAAAGGCAGACAATTTCAAGTGTTGGCAAGGATATGGGGCAGTTGAAAGTCTCAAACACTGCTGGTGGGAATGTCAATTGATGCAATCACTTTGGAAAACTGATTGGCAATATCTACTAAGACTGAATATATGCATTCGCCAAGATCCACTAATTCAACTCCAGGCATATAAATAATAGAAATGCATAAAAGTATACATATGAACACCAAATGACAAGTAAAAAATGTTCATAGCAGCTCTATGTGTAATAGTTTGTTCCAGCATCAAACTGGAAAGTACTCGACCCTCCTTCACTTTTGAAAAGATTGTGAAATACTGTATTGTTCTGGTTTGCTAGCTGCCAGAATGCAACACACCAGAGATGGATTGGCTTTTAATAAAAGGGGATTTATTTTGTTGGTTCTTCAGAGGAAAGGCAGCTGACTTTCCACTGAGGTTCTTTTTTACGTGGAAGGCACAAGATGGTCTCTGCTGGTCTTCTCTCCAGGCCCCTGGGTTCCAACAACTTTCCCCGGGGTGACTTCTTTCTGCATCTCCAAAGGCCTGGGCTGAGCTGCAAGTGCTGAGATGAGGAATGCCGAGCTGCTTAGGCTGTGCTACATTGCGTTCTCTCATTTAAGCACCAGCCAATTAAGTCAAATGTCACTCGTTGCAGCAGACACGCCTCCTAGCCGACTGCAGATGTAATTAGCAACAGATGAGGTTCATGTACCATTGGCTTATGTCCGCATTAACAAGAGTAGGTATGCTCACCTGGCCAAGTTGACAACTGAATCTAACTAACACATGTATAGAAGTGGAAATTAAATGAACTGCAAAGCTCAAAATGGGCCATACTAATCTATATGGTGCTAAAAGTCAGGATACTGGAAGGAGCGAAAGTGGGGGTTATGAGATGCTGACAATTTTCTATTTTTTAACCCAGGTGCTGGTTTCATGAGTGTATTCAGTTTTTGAAAATTCATTGAGCTGCACACTAACAATTTGTATACTTTTCTGTATATTTTCTATACTTCAATAAAAAGTTTAAAAAACAAAAGTACAGGTATGAAGAATCAATAAAGCTGGAAAGATGGGTGGAAGCAGGTAAAATGAATGATTTCATGTCTAGGGTCCTCAAATCTTAGAAACCTAGAAATGAGAGGAATTGAACTAACCTAGAATGGTTTGGTTCTCACTTATCAAAATGCCAGTTGGCATTCAATTATGAGCCTTCCCAGACTAGGACAAAGCAAGATATGGCCGATGGAGCTGCCCACTACCCTCGCAAAAGTGTCAGACCTTTACCCTACAGTTGGGAATTGTAGGAGCTACAGTGTTGTCACTTCAGTCTTGGTGATCTGATAGGCTAGGATTGGAGAGTGCCTTTTGGGAATTGTGTGAGTGAATTTAGGAGTGCCCTGATGGGAAAAAGATAGAGACATTGGGTCTTCAGACCCGGGACTTAGACGTTTTCAAGTTGTGTTCTCATTGCCTTTCAAGAATAAAGTGCTTCCTTTACTCTCTTGTGGAATTGGATAGAGTAAAGGAAGCCAAGAGAGCCACGCATAGTCCGAGGCTAGACTCCTAAGATTAGGAGTCTAGTTAATAAAACTCCTATTATATTAACTGCCTGTTAATAAGAACCAATTCTTGGCAACTTCTTCAACCCCATTAGTATCAGTTAATCTCATTTTGGCTCTCTCCTGGAGTTCCACAGTAGTTCCCTAATGATCTTCCCAACCTCTATGCATTACAACTCTCCTTCCACAGAGCAGTCGGAAGGATGCTTCTAACGTGCAAATCTTGCCATTGGTACTACCCTTTAACAGATCCCCAAACTTTAGCCCAAACGTCATCATGGAGCACATTTCTCATTTCTCATCTCTGGCCTCCTTGCCCACCTTGCCTGACCTTACCAGCCATCTGAACATCCCAAATGATACATAGGATACTGGATGTGGCTGCCATTTCACACCCCTGTGCCTTTAACCAAGGCCACCCTTTCTTCTTTGTTCATCTTTTGACACCTGGGAGCCTTCCCTGAGAGCCCCCATCTCCTTCCTCTCATTCTGGTTTTGAACTTTTCTTCACTGCGTATGTTACATGGTACTGTGTTTATTCACTTACGAGTATGTATTCCCTATTAAAAATTCAGATGCTCAGTGGCCAGGATTGTATCTTACCCATCTTTATTTTATCCAGTTCTTACTATGCCATTTGGGATATGGTAGGTTCTCAATAAAGTTTTGATGAATAGACCCTTCAAAGTGTGACTCTGTTGTTATCATTAAACTATAATGTCAGACTTATAAATCAGGAAATTTCCTTATCATTCTTATCATTTATGTGTGTAGATGATTTAACCTACTCTAATGATAAGCATAATTAAAACACTATATCTTCTTTATTAAAGGTGCTGGGATCTCATGTGATCCTTGCCACTATGGAACCTGGTAGATAGGCTTCTCTCAAGCCCCCACGCCCACCCACACACCAGCAGAGAGGTTTCCAAAGTAAAGAGGAAAAATTATAATAGGATATTATATTATATTTTTTCTTTCTCAACTTTATTATGTGTGTATATATAATTTTTAACATTCAATTTAAAAATTAGTAAATAAATATTGTGGGTGAGTGCTTATAATTATTTTGATGTTAGAAATCTTAAGTTTAGAGATCTCATGTTAGAGAATGGGCTCAGTGTTGGGCACTTAAGCAAGGAAGGCAATGTGATCCACCAGTCAAATTGCAGGGTTCATATTTTATAGTTTGGTGACATTTCCTTGGTTAATGGAGGTTAATTCTCATCTCCCTATTTTTCCCATTCCTGTTTCCCAGATGCCAGTAATGGCAATAGTAGAAGTTAATATTTCCTGAGTGTTTGCTCTGCGCCAGGCACTGTGCTAACCATTTTCATGCATTATCTGATTTGATACTCACAACAACTTTATGAGATGGGTACTAATATCCCTGATTTACAAATGAGGAGACTAAAGTGAAAAAACTTGCCTACGGGGGCAAAGACAGAAGATTCAGTCCCAACTCGGGTATGTTCTCCTTGAATGACTGAAGTGGAGCCCAAGTGTAGGTGTGGATTGAAACATACACTTTGTAGTTTATTAGGAGTGCTGTACAACAGCATTGCTCTCCATGTAGAGACAAGTAACACATTGTTTTAATATTTAGTCCAAACCCTGGAATGGTCCTCAGAGCCAGAAGCAGATGAAACATGATGCATATGGGATACTCATTTCTGAAAGATGTTGCATGCCTCCCCGTACCACAGGGAAACCATTCTTATAAACAAAGCATGATTCTTCACCACCGCTACCCAGCCACCATGCTCTCAACAGGGAAAGATGCCCAGAGCCATTAGGCAGCACCTCAGTGTTTAAAGAGAGGCTCAATGAAAAGTACAACAAACCAGTAAGCCTTGCCTCTGGATGGCATGACCTCACCGAATTGTTTACTTGAAGCAGCAACAGAAAGACGGCAGGGAGGGGTGAAAGAGCTTCCAAAGCAGACAGCAAAATAAGCACCAGGGCAACTGAGAATGGGCTCTGAGGATCTGCAAGCACGTCCTGGAACATCACCCTCCATCCACTTTCTCTGCGCTCTGATCCTCCACCATAGATTTCAGTCCCTTGGCGGCCATGCCAAACAAGACCACCCTCCTGCCTAACCACTGTATCTTGGGCATTGTCAACCAGCTTCCCCAATCCCCAACTGCCTGTTGGCAAATGCATTCCACTCCACACACATCCTGGAAATTCTTAGCAGGGAGAGAGGAGATCAGCAAATCCAGACTTCCTATAATGATGAAGCAATGACTTGGCCAAGGTCTCCCTGTGACAGAATTCAAAATGAAACTCAATCTTGGTGTCTGTCTACTGGCATCCACTGAGGACCCCACTGCATTCAGAGCCAAACTTGGACACCTTAGGAGTGGCAGGTGCACAGTGTGCTTGAAGACTATGCTCTAGCTAGGGGGATAGCAACTGTTCCCCAGACATTAAAGGTTGGGTTGGTTTACTTCTGGCATATAATATGAAGCAGACAAGGAGACCCATATAAGCAGGATGCTCCCATCCTGCTGCTGGAAGTGGAATTGGGAAGCATTCAATCTCCCACTGAACCCAGGCGGAGTGACTGTGACAGAGCCTAGAATAAACATAGACCATTAGAGCTGAAAGAGCCCTCCCCAAAGATAATGAAGCTGAAGATGACAAGAACAAAGAAAATGATAACAGTAATATCAACTGATATTTGTTGAACTTCGGCTATGTGTCAGAGGCTGCACCACATTTGAGGACACAGAGCAATTAGCGCTCATACCCTAACTCCCGCAGCTCGAAGGTGGCAGAACTTAAAACCCTATGTCTAACATTAAGTTTGAGTTTAAACAACAGAAACAAATGCATCTGAGCCAGTACTTAGATGCTGAGATGTCAGTCTACGCAACAGACAAAAACAGAAGCTACTCTGGTTGCAAGGGGGATGGCAAGAGGAGAGGACATCCACCCTCCTGGTCCTTCACCCATGCCTACCCCTTGGGGAGGTCTTCTTTGGAACACAGTTTGTAAACCATTGGTCTGTCACCACCATCACTTTTTTTTTTTTTTTACAAAGAATACATATATGATGGTACTTTCCAGAGTATTACATAGCCGTGAAAAAGATGCACTATTGCTACATGAAATAATATGAATTTCACAGACATAAGATTGAGTGAAAACAGCCAGATTTTTAAAAAAGGGAACTAATTTTGTTTTCATTTATAGCAATTTCAGGAACTGGAAAAACTCATCTATGGTGATGAAAGACTCAAAAGTAGTTAACCTTGGGACACTCCTCATTTTTAAAAAGTGAGAAAACTAAAGTCTGAATAATGAAAATGACGTCATATCTGACTTATCGCCAAGTAGAATTCAAGGTTTTTATCTCCTAGAGCATTTTTACAAATACACAATTTATTCAACAAATAATTATTTAAAACCTACTGTGTGCCAAGTACTCTTCTAAACTAAGGGTACAACAGTGCTCTGGTTTGCTAGCTGCCAGAATGCAACACACCAGAGACGGATTGGCTTTTAATAAAAGGGGATTTATTTTGTTGGTTCTTCAGAGGAAAGGCAGCTAACTTTCCACTCAGGTTCTTTCTTACGTGGAAGGCACAAGATGGTCTCTGCTGGTCTTCTCTCCAGGCCCCTGGGTTCCAACAGCTTTCCCCGGGGTGACTTCTTTCTGCATCTCCAAAGGCCTGGGCGGAGCAGCAAGTGCTGAGATGAGGAATGCCGAGCTGCTAGGCTGTGCAACATGGCGCTCTCTCATTTAAGCACCAGCCAATTAAGTCAAATGTTACTCATTGCAGCAGACACACCTCCTAGTTGACTGCAGATGTAATTAGCAACAGATGAGATTCACGTACCGTTGGCTCATGTCTGCAGCAACAAGACTAGGTATGCTCACCTGGCCAAGTTGACAACTGAATCTAACTAACACAAACAGTAAACAGGAGGGTCAAGATTAATCTCATGTTGTCTATGTTCTAGTTGGGAGATATTGACCTTAAGCAAATGAATGAATAAATGAATGGATGGGTGAATGATGACAATACCAAATAGAGACAAATGATGTGGAGAGAATTAAAATTGGATGATGGACAATGAGTGACTGGGTAGCTATTTCAGAGTTGGCAATGAAGACAGCCCTCCCTGAAGAGATAAACTTCCAGCTGAAACTTGGGGACAAGAAGTGTCCAGCCACGTGACAGGGAGGAGGTACACCAGGCAGAAGGAAGAGAAGTTCTAAGGCTCTAAGGTGAGAAGGAACTCACTAAAGTTTGAGGAATCACACGTGGCCAGCATGGTGGACTAAAGTGGGCCAGGAGAGAGGGTCTGAGTTGAAGTCAAAGTAGCATCCTGGAGCCAGAATATACAGGACCTTCTATGCCATGGGAAAAAGTTGGGATTTCTTCCCATGAGTAGGAAAACTTTTAGAGGATTTTAAGCAGGTGATAGTGGTGACAGGACCTGATTATGTTTTGAGGAGTTTACCCTGCCAACTGTGAAATGAATGAATTATAGCAGGACCTGCATAGAGGCAGGGAGGCTGTAAGCAAACTATTGCCTAAATCCAGGCAACAAATAAGAGTGGCATGAACTAGGGTAGTAGTGGCAGAGGTGGAAAATTTGGGTGTATTCATGATATTCTTTGGAGGGAGGGATAAGATTTGCTTATGGATCAGATATGAAGGGGTAAGGGAAAGAGAACTCCACAATAATTCAAAGATTTTTTACTTGAACAGCCAGAGATTGTGGGAAACCAGGAAAGAGCAGGTTTGAGATAGGAAGATAGAATCAAGGGATTCCATTTTGGCAGGTCAAATATGTGATGCCCAACCATGTGGAAAAGTTGAGTGTTCAATTGGATATAAGTGTCTGACATTCAGGTGACAGGTTAAAGCTAGGGTTAAGTTCAGGAACCATCAGTATGTAGATGATAATTAAAATCAGGGGCCAGGGCAGGCAATGGTGGCACAGTGGAAGAGTTCTTGCCTGCCATGCTGGAGACTCAGGTTCAATTCCTGGTGCCTGCCCATGTAAAAATAAAAAAAAAAAATGAGGGGCCAGATGAGGCCAAAGGGATAAAGTGAAGAACTAAAGACAGGCAAGACAGAGACCTGGGGCATTCAAATAAAAAAAGAGAGAGAACAGAGAAGGAACCACAGTGGAGCCTGAGAAGGAATGGCCAAGGAAGTAGAAGGAAAACCAGGAGAACTTGATTTCATAGCAGCAGGAGAAGATAATTTTTCCAGAAGATGAGAATGATGATCATGATAAATACTAACAAGAGGTCAAGAAAGTTGAGAAGAGAGAAGCGGTTTGGATTTAGCAATTTGGGAGTAATGAGTGGCCTTGACAAGAATATGATTAGTATAATAGGGGGACAGAAGCCTGACTGCAGTGAGTGGAAGAGGAAGTATGTGAACTAAGAAATTAGAGAGAGATTATAGATGACTCCTGAAGAAAAATTTCTGTACAAGCGAGATGAGAAAATAGGTGGTTAGTTAGAGGTAGACATAAACTCAAGGAAGTCCTTGTTTTTTTTCACATTATTTTAATTTGGAGACACTTGAAACTTCTTTTTTGGTTTGTTTGTTTGTGGGGTTGATGCAGTAGAGCAGGAAAAAAAAGGAGATATAGAGGGAGAGAGAGGGAATCATTTTGGAACAACATCTTTTTTTTTTTTTTTCATGATCATTGTTTCTTAGTACATTTGCATCGGTTTAGAAGAACTAGCAACACAACCGAAAAAGATATAGAATGTTAATATAGAGAAAAAAATAGAAGTAATAATAGTAAGAACAAAACAAAACAAAAACCTATAGCTCGGATGGAGCTTCATTCAGTGTTTTAACATGATTACTTTACAATTAGGTATTATTGTGCTGTCCATTTTTGAGTTTTTGTATCTAGTCCTGTTGCACAGTCTGTATCCCATCAGCTCCAATTACCCATTATCTTACCCTGTTTCTAACTCCTGCTGAACTCTGTTACCAATGACATATTCCAAGTTTATTCTCGAATGTCGATTCACATCATTGGGACCATACAGTATTTGTCTTTTAGTTTTTGGCTAGAATCACTCAGCATAATGTTCTCTAGGTCCATCCATGTTATTACATGCTTCATAAGTTTATCCTGTCTTAAAGCTGCATAATATTCCATCGTATGTATATACCACAGTTTGTTTAGCCACTCGTCTGTTGATGGACATTTTGGCTGTTTCCATCTCTTTGCAATTGTAAATAACGCTGCTATAAACATTGGTGTGCAAATGTCCGTTTGTGTCTTTGCCCTTAAGTCCTTTGAGTAGATTCCCAGCAATGGTATTGCTGGGTCGTATGGCAATTCTATATTCAGCTTTTTGAGGAACCGCCAAACTGCCTTCCACAGTGGTTGCACCCTTTGACATTCCCACCAACAGTGGATAAGTGTGCCTCTTTCACCACATCCTCTCCAGCATTTGTCATTTTCTGTTTTGTTGATAATGGCCATTCTGGTGGGTGTGAGATGATATCTCATTGTGGTTTTGATTTGCATTTCTCTAATGGCCAGGGACATTGAGCATCTCTTCATGTGCCTTTTGGCCATTTGTATTTCCTCCTCTGAGAGGTGTCTATTCAAGTCTTTTTCCCATTTTGTAATTGGGTTGGCTATCTTTTTGTTGTTGAGTTGAACAATCTCATTATAAATTCTGGATACTAGACCTTTATCTGATATGTCATTTCCAAATATTGTCTCCCATTGTATAGGCTGTCTTTCTACTCTCTTGATGAAGTTCTTTGATGCACAAAAGTGTTTAATTTTGAGGAGTTCCCATTTATTTATTTCCTTCTTCAGTGCTCTTGCTTTAGGTTTAAGGTCCATAAAACTGCCTCCAATTGTAAGATTCATAAGATATCTCCCAACATTTTCCTCTAACTGTTTTATGGTCTTAGACCTAATGTTTTGATCTTTGATCCATTTTGAGTTAACTTGGAACAACATCTTTGAGAAGACAGGAGTGGGTGGAATCCAGAGTGTGAGTTGAAGGGGCTCCATTTTCCTCAAGGGGAAAATCATACTTGGGGCCAAAAAAGTTCACATCTTGCAGGACTATTCCAAACATCCAAGGCCTGGTAGTCCCACCTCTGTCACCAGGGCAACCAAAAAAGTTTCACTACATATTTCCAAACACCCCATGACGGAGCCCTACTGAGAAAAAAAATAACGGTCTCCTGCCAGTTCCTGCTTCCCTACCACCCATTTGCCATTGGGGAGCCAAGTCCTAAGGCAAGGTGAAAAAGGTCCTAAACTGAAGAAAGGACGGAGAAATCTGTGAGAGGGTGATTCACCAAAGCTCTGGGAACCTTGGGATTTGACCAGCAGTGGTCAAAGCCCAGGAGTTAAACTACTCTGAAAGCCACCTAAGAGTCATTGTAATTTTCCAGTAGGAGTAGCTGTACCCTGAACCTTCAAGATTTAAAGGGTCATTGCTCTGCTTCTGTCTACGAGAGAGTAGCTTGTGCTTCCAGGAGAACAACTAGAAAGCTGGACTAAACACTCACACATGTGTCTGTTACTCCATGTATCCAGGGTACGGACAGATAAGTAAAAAGAATAAAGATAAAAATAAATAAATAATAGAGGTGTGTTGGTCTAGAGAAACAGAGCCAACAGGAGACATCTGGGAAAATGAGATTTATAAAGGTGTCTCAAGCAACCATGGAAATGGAAGAGTCCAAAATTGATCAGGCAAGCTGTGAAGCTGGCAGCTGCAATGAAGGGTCTGGATGAACTCCACAGGAGAGGCTCACTTCTTCCCTGGCTAAAGAAGCAGTGAAAAAGTTTCTGTTCTTCCTTAAAAATCTTCAACTAATTAGATTGTCTCATTTGTGGGACACAGCCTTAGTTGATCACAGATGTCATCAGCTACAACTGCAATCAACTGATTAATAATTTAATACATCAGCCTTCCAGTTTATCAACCAGCCATGAAATATCCTTGCAGCGATGGTCAGGCCAGTGCTTGCCTGACCAGAGAACTGGGCATCATCACTTGGCCAAGTTGACACCAGAACCTAACACACTTCAAATAATAGAAATGTAGGGCAGGCCACAGTTGACTCAGCAGGCAGGGTTCTTGCCTGTGATGCCAGAGACCCAGGTTTGCTTCCTGGTGCCTGCCCATGCGAAAAAAAAAAAAGAAAAAGAAATGTTCTACATTTTGATTGTGATAGGAGTTTCACTGACATATATATATATATATATATATATATATATATATATATATATATATATATCCGTCAAAAGTAATCAAATTATACACTTCAAATGGGTGAATCTACTGTATATAAATTATATTACAATAAAATTGATTTTTTAAAAACACATGCACAATCTGTTTCAGGACATTAAAGAGTTAATAAGGCATCTAGGAATAGAGGGGCCAAGATCCTGGAGAGGGAGATGAGCCCACCTCTGTTTTACCCCTTGGGGCATAAACTGTCAGAGGAAGAAGCTATAAAGCCGACAAAAAAGTGCTTGAAAAGCTCATCAGAGATTTCAGCAGTCTCAAGCTCTCACTGGGAACCCCTGGAGGTTCCTAGCCTAAGAATGGAGATGAGGTAGAGCATCTCCCAACGGGGGCCAAAATCTAGCCTTGAATCAGCCACAGCACTAACTAGATTGAATTAATCTAATTACCTGCCAGAATATAAAGTAAATCTGTAATTTCTCATTTACAATGGCCTAGTATACCAAGAAACAAGAACAAGAGGAAACACAAACAATAGAAACTGATCCATGGTTGAACCAGCTATCAGAGTTACCAGAAACAGACTTTCAAATAACTGTGAGTAATATGTTCAAGAAAAGAGTTGACAAGGTAGAAATTTTCGCCAGAGAATTAAGATCTACAAAATGAAATCAATAACATATTCTAAATTGAAAAAATCCAATAGCAGGAAAGACTCTTACTGATCCGGTACCACGTCCCCTCAGTGTCTGTGCTTTGGCAGGGGTGGCCACTCCAGATGGTAAAAGAGAGAAAAAAAGGGAAATTTGCTCTGATTCCCAAGAGGTGCCTAATCCTAGCCTTCTCCTCTGCCCTTCAAATATTTGATTGGAGCCCTGGTGATGAAAGTTCCAAGTTAAATTGAGGTGTGGTTTTCAAATGACTGTCTAAAAAAAAAAAAATCTTAGGATTTCATGCACATGAGTCAGGAGCCATTAATGAGGACAAGAGGCTCAAGAATTTATTTCCTTCTTCCTGGCTGACATCAGCTGCTCTGCAGTAATTTCATCTAGCTTCTTTATATCCGACATCCAGATCCTCTTTATCACCTAATCAACAAGTGGTCATGTCACCTCGCCAGCAATATCTCCAGGGCTGGCCAGCCTACCAGTTTATGAAGCAGCCATCTTTCTTTTTCTTAGTTGCCTACTGGGTTGAAATTCCCTCTGCAAATTGAGGACAGTGGGCTGCATCCCCAAATGCCTTTCCAGCTTTCCTTTCTCCCTGGCACTAGGGAGCACTAATATCAGCTAGTGCCTTACAGGGAGAACGAGGGAATCCCCGAACCCTGTGCCATGGTGCTGTGTGGGCGATGCAGGCAGACCCAGCAGCCAATGGCCAACCTCTCACAACGAGACCGCTGTCTGCATCAAGCTGTGAGACTAGGTGGTAACATGCAGGAACATTCTGAGAAAATGCAAACCTCACTCTTCAGCAATAGGAAGCCTGTGTGCAATGAGGCTTGGGGGTGATGCTTGAGGATATATGCCCTAGGCCAATTCTCATATACAGAAGCCTTCAGTGCTCTGGGCCGATGGACCCATCCTTCCCAAGGAGAGGTCTGATATCCTTTAATACATGCCACAGCATTTCCTAGCCTCTGTGGGATTCCATTTCATCTGTGTTTGGCCTCATGCTGGACAAAACAAGGCCTGGAAACTTGAAAAGGCTGAGCAGTGTGGTGGGTGGGAGGACAGAACTCTGTGAGACATGAGATCCAAGTCCTCCCTCTGCCTCTGCAACTGACTAACTCATAACGCCACCCTGAGGATGCCCATGTCTTCCTCACGCCTCAGTTTCCCCACCCGTGAAAGGGAGCTGTTCCCCAGTAACCCCTGGCTCTGAGATCCTAGGAGTCTATGGCAGCTTTAAAGGTGGCCCCTGACACAGTCAAAACAAAGCCCAAAGGAACGACTTTAGTGGTAATACTTCCAGCTGCACCTTGCTTTCCAGTTGTTTTGTGGGGTTCTTTCACCACTATCGGAGTCGAGCCTCCAAACAGTCCTGTGAATCCAATTAAGAGGCACATAAAGTAAACTATTTAATCCATATTTCTTACTGGCATATAAAATATTTGGCTTATAAACTTTTAGAACTAGGCCCGGAAACATAAAACTCTATTTAATAAGTACAATGTACTAAAAATATCCTTTATTGAGGCAGACTGGAAAAATTAAAGGGCACCACCTTAAAAATACAGAGGCCAATGTGGACGCTGCTCAGGCACTGCCTCAGTCACGTGGTCTTGGGCAGGTACCACCTTAGCTGACCTTGATTTTGCCATCAGTACAATGGTGTCCCTAAAATTCTTCTTGGCTCTGGTACTCTGGAATTCTGTTATGTGGAATGGGTTCTCCCAGAGCTGTGTGGGACTGTTCCTGGTAGATTGCGGTGGGGTGGGGGTGAGGGGGCAGCAGTGTTTGTTTTGTTTTGTTTTGTTTTGTTTTGTTTTTGCTTTTCCTGCTGTTGCCACTGCAGTCAATACTATATGCAGAAAATAAACCAGAAAACACACCTACTCAGACAGATCCAGTACGTGCATCTCATTAAGTAAGTCAGATGCTTGGTTTTAATAAGATGCCAGGAGACGAAAGGTGGGGAGGGCTCAAGGATGGGTCAGAGACCCTGCTGCTCCACCCCATGTCAGAGGGCAGGCTCAGCAGCCCGGCTGGTCACCAGCTCTGCCTTCTTGCTGGAGCGACCCCTGGAAAGAATGAGATCTAGATGGCGGCTACCCAAATGCTCACGAGGAAAACCATCATTTATTGTCCCAGCCCCCAAATGGTATGGGTATAAAATAAGGTCCAGGGTGCGCTGGTTTTTGTGAGGTTGAGCCTGCCAGACCCTGAGCTGCACAGGCCTTCGGTGCATGCTCCTGACCAGTGGGTCTGGGTGCCTGCAGACCAGGTTTAGCGTCAAGACCTTACAAGGGAGTTTTAGAAAGAAGGGAGGTAGATTAAAGAAAAAGTGGGAAAGAAAGTATAGAAGTAAAAGAGAGAGAAAGGAGAACCAGAGTTTAAGAGAGCATGTACACAGACTAGTAATCCCCCAAAATGAGTGTTTGACTAATGAGAATAAAGGGTCCCAAGAAGTTTAGTCATCGCTGCCTATTTTGCCTCCCTTCCTGGATATTTGTAGCCCGCAATAGCTTATTAAAGTCCTTGTAAAGTTCTTCAGTAAAAGTAAAAATAGTAAGTTCAATTCCATCCTATTCAAATTTTTTGACCATAGAATCTATTTTTCATGTGATGCTTATAAACAACCTGGCAACATACTGTTAGAAAAACTGGTCTAAAGGAACCTAGTATGCTGGAGTGGCAAGGATAAAGGGGGAACTGGTACCTATTTTCAAAGAAGTTATGAAATAGTGGGATCAGACTTGCAGCATTTTATAAGATTTAACTGTTAAAGGTAATGGGAGAAAGTAACTAGCTTCCGGTAAGTGGTACAGTCAGAAGCTGATGGCATTCATTGGTTCATCCACAAGTTTCTGAGGTGTCTACTTCATACCAGTTACCGGGCTGGGCCTTGGGGATACACTGGTGGGGCAACCACATATAATCTCTGTACGCCCAGAGCTGACCTTCCTAGCAAAGAGGCAGAAACAAAAATAAAGTACACAAACAAATAAATATAGTACCTGCAAAGTGCAAAACAGTGAAACACAATAATGTGAGGTATGTGAATATAATTAATGGCATTGAATTATATATGTGAATGTGGTTAAAAGGGCGAATTTTAGGCCATATATATGTAACTACAGTAAAAAAATAAAAGAAAAAAATGCAATATACCTGTAGAATTGCCAGTTAAATAAGTAGTAACAAGGGCACCTGCTTCAGTTGGAGTCCGTGGTAAAGGCCTTTCCAAAAAATGGGCATTTAAGTTTTAACTTGCAAAATGAGACTATGTCAGTCATGATGTAAATAGGGAGAAAGGATCAAAACACACTTCACGGAGCAAGTGACGGCTGTGGGCTGGGCATAGAGCATGAGGAGATTTAGAAAGGGAGAAAATGGTCATCAGTCAGGGATTGGCACAAGGTAGTGCTGAGCCTCTAACAGGAGCCACTGGACTAGAGATGCAAGAGAGAGCAAGCAGACACAGTCTTGTTTTCCTAGAGTATTATAATGAAAAAGGCTCAGAAGCAGCAAAGTAAAGGACTGAGGTCATTTCAGATAGTGACCCATGCTATGAAGAAAGCAAAGCAGGGTGAAGTGAGAGAGAGTGGGTGGGAGGTGAGGACAGTGAGGAAGAGGCAGCACTGAGAAAGTTGATCAGGGATCACAGCTCTGAGCAGATGGTGTTTGAACTGAGATCTGAATGACAAAAAAGGAAAAGACTGTATCAAACGCTGTCTAAGGAAATGCATCCCAGAGAGAGGAAAGTGCAGGACCCCTGAGGGGGCGGGGTGGGGTCTCAGCATGTTTGAGGAACCCAAGGAAAGTGTCCTGAGTGAGGGCAGCAGCACAGGTGACCACAGGAAGGGGAGAAAGTCGAGGCTGGTCCAAAGTACGCTATGGCTAAAATAGAGCCCTCAAGCACAGAGCAGGAGGGTGAGAGTTTGGAAAAGTTGGCTGTGGCCATGTTGGAGAGAAATTCCAGTGTCAAAGTAAGCGGTTGAGACTAGTTTTCTGCTGCACAGCACACTCCCACTGGTATACCAGACATCTATTATTACCCATCACAATGCTTTTACGGGTAAGAAGCTACAATAGCTTGTGGACAATTGTAAGGCTAGCTAATTGTCCCCTTCTTCCTTGGTAATACCATCAAATTTTAAGAAGGAGCATGACTACATTGCCCAAGCTTCCTTGCAACTTGGCTTGGTTGGCCATGCAACTAGTTTTTGACCAATGGGATGTAAGCAAAAATAGTAAAGTCAAATTCTGGGCAGTATCCCTAAAGGGAGAGGTTGTGTCGTCTCTTCCCTGCTCCCTCCACTGCTTGGATTGTGGATATAATGATTGGATTTCCATCCTGGATCGTGAGGATAAGGGCAAGGGCCCATCCCTAGGAATTGTCAACATATTCCTGAAGGAAACCTGGGTCTCTTATGACTACAGAGGCTCCATACCAGCCATAAATTGCCTACATGTAGAGTCTTACATGAGAAACAGACTCCTCTCATTTAAGCTACTGTTCTTTTGAGTCTTTGTCATACACAGGCAAAGCTGGATGGTATCTAATACAGCCACTCACTATAGGCTGTAGCAATGAAAAAGGTAAGTTTATTGGAATGAAAGTGAATGAGGATGTGTATTTTACAAAGATAACTTAGAATATATATATAGACAGAGAGAGAGAGGTAAATATTTCACAAACAACAAATCTTTTAAATATTATTTATCAGATTACTTGCAACACAACTTACAACAGCATAGCATATTTGTGTCATGACATTAAGGCAGATAACTTCACGTGAAGTCCAGTTTGGTGAGTCCTGGGAGCAGGGGACAACTACCAAGTTCCTGATCAGCAGGAACTGAAGTCCAGTGAAAAATCATGTGCTGCCCATAAAAAAAGACATGGCCTGTGGATTAATGTCAGTTTCTTATGAAGCTAAATATAATCTTCACCATATGACCCAGCCATTCCACTTCTAGGTATTTGCCCAAGGGAAATGAAAACAGTTGTTCAGACAAAGGCTTGTACATGAATGCTCAGAAAAGCTTTATTCAAGTAGCCAAAAGCTGGAAACAGCTCAGATGCCTATCAACAGGAGAATGAATAAACAAATTGTGGTACATGTTATGGAATGCTTCTCAGCAATTAAACTACCAATTGGTACTACATCACGGATGAATTTCAAAACCCTTTGGTGAGTGAAAGTAGCCAAACACAAATGAGTACATAGTAGGTGATTCCACTTATGATAATCTGCAAGAAACCAAACCAATCTATAGCAACAGAAAGCAGATCGGTTGCTGCCTGTGGCTCCGGGTAGGTATTAACTGACGACACAAAGGGACACGAGGGAACTCTCTTGGGTGACAGAATTGTTCTATATCTTAATTGGGATGATTTAGCAAGTATATACATTGGGCAAAACTCATCAAACGCTACACTGAAAATGAATGCATTTCATTGTTTGTCATTTTATTTCTAAACTGGACAAAGTCCTTTAAAGAAAGAAAGCAAATAGTGATTTAATATCTGGGCTCACAACTTTTATGTCAGAAGGACAGACATCCTGAATTTTGTGTATTTTTTTAAAGCAAGCTGACTTTCATATGGGTACTCTAGGTTGCTGAGCTCGAGGAAGAAAAGCAGTAAGGATTGATTTTTTGAAAAAGCAACCCCAGGAGCTGTGAGTGGATGACAGCGAGCTAATGAAGGAGTGCGTGGAGGGACCAGACTGGGTTGTGACTGCATGTGAGACACCCCCCTTGAGCAGTTCTTCTCAAATGCTCTGTGGTAAAGGAGCAAGTGCTTCTTGGGCTTGTTGTTTATTTTGTAAAATAAAATACAGCACATGCTAGAGGTCACAGCCGTGTCAAATTGCTGTGAGAGTTGCTAAACATTCATTCTCAATGTGTGTGCCTACCTGCTAGCAGACCATTTGCAAACGTTATCAGATTGGTGCTGGAATGCAGAGCACACTTTCCTAAAGGATTCCCAGAATTGCTTAGGCGGTGCACTCTGCCCTATCAGCAGGCAGAGGTAGGAGCCAGACACACGTGGGCAATGAATGGGCCCTGTCTGCATAGAGTGAACAGTGAGGTCTGAGGAAATGTGCTCTCAAAGATTCCTGAGCAGATGCATGACACCAGCAAAATGCTGTTTGGAAAGATTAGTCTGGCAGCAGCCACAAGACGGTGAGGAACAGATGAGGGGCTGGTGCAACCAAGCAGGTGAGAGCTGATGACAGGGTCTGGAACACTCATGGCGGCTGTGGGACTAGAAAAGAGGGAATGAAGGTCAAAGGACCACAAAAGGAAGGAACAGCAATGACCGGTGACACTTTGGACGAGGGACCTGGGGGAGGAGGACAGGGTCAGAGACAGGTATTCTGGGGGATGAGGAGGAAAGAGAGGCCTCCATCTTCTCTGGGAGGTAGGAAATTGGCTCTGGGGTATGCTGGGGCTCTCTCGGCCTGGCAATCTCCTGAAGGCTGACTCTGCCTGCCCTGGCTTCTTGCCAAGCTAACCCTGACCCACTGCTGCCCATGCCGCTATCCGCAGTGGGTGGCAGAAGGAGACAAACAGAGGGGGGCAGAAAGCACAAGCCTTTGTATGTGGCATTTTCCATGCCTGGCATGCCTGCTTCCTCCCACTCATTCTTCACCTGTAATTCCTCCTCACCTCCACACCCAGCCCAGTTGCACCCCAGAACCACTCCACCCCAGGCCCCATGCACCATCATGGCTCTGCAAGTGTGTTACCACATGCAAGTTGCATCATAGGACAGTTGCACGCATGTCGGTCTGCCCTGCTATATTGCAGGCTCACCGTAGGGAGTGTGTCCAGTCTCTGTTTCACCAACAATTAGGCCCATGCCTGATGTAAGTGACCGTGCTCAGGAAGCAGTGTATATATATGAGGAGGGAGTATGTGGAAGGAAAAACACAGAGTGACAGAGAGGCCACGTGAAATGGGCTCAGCAAGTGTTGAGGTGAAAAAGAGCCAGTGGTCACGTGAGTTTGGCTTCACTCTGCCCTCTGATACAGGTACACTGACCATTATCTGAAAGGTTAAATCTCCCCAATCCCAAGCATTTTTGAGGCTCCTCTCTGTACAATAAAATAATGATAATTGGCAGCCCCTCCAGGTGGAAATTATTCTTCAGATTTAGTCAAAAGCAATCTCACCCTAAAAGCCATAAGAACCTGAGCTGATACTGGCTCTGACCAGTGAATTGGGGAGTCACCACCTTCGGTCTGAGAATAAGAATCAAAGGAGAAGTTAGGTAACCTGTCAGATCTACTGGGGCTGAAGTCATTACAGAGAGACTTGGCGTTATTGCCGAGGTGGAATTATCACAGACCTGATGACTAGAAGCCTGGTTTTAATGTGGGGCTTCCCACACGCAGGGTAGGGAGTAGTTGGCCAGTGTAGGTGTGGGTCTATCTCCTAGTCCCATCTGATTCCAGTGCCCTTGTCATAGAGGATGCTAAATATTTGGGGGTATCTCTTCACCCACAAGCCTTATCAGAAGGACTTACCACAATGGTTTTCAATGGTTGGCTTTTCCAACCCAGGGAAGAGGCTTCTGCAGCACAGACAGGAAAAGGGTTGGGTTGAGGGCCGGAGGAGAATTGGTAGAACAATCAGGAAGGGAAGTTTTCAGTTGCAATCAGGATTTCCTTGGAATGTGACGCTTTCAGTACTATAACTGGGAATGTCCTGGGCAAACCAGGAGAGTTGGTCACCCTAGCTGGAAGGAATCTTAGCAATCATTGCTCAACCTCTCTTTCATAAACTGTAGTCCCAAAGAGGGCAATTGACTTGCCCAAGTTCACACAGAAGCCAGGGACAGGGCTGGGACTGGAGCCCAGACCTCTGACTTGCCTTGCCGTGCCCTTTTCCTTCATGGTGTTTTCTTACAGCATCTCTGGGCCTTTGCCTTTTTCATTTCCATGACTATAGCTACTAATCTGGTACCACCCCAAGAAGGGGATTTTCCACCAGCTAATTAACTAACTGTTTGATAGCTAATTAACTGTCCACACTTCCATGGACAGGAGAAAGTCCAAGCACAGATACCCCTAAGAAGGGCATCAATTTGCAGGGTGATTCCTTCTGCCTTCCCCAGGTAGACAGTGCCTCTGGAATTCTTTTTGGTGTACTCTCTATGGTCTACCCGAGTAAGGAATTATTCCCACCCAAGCTTGGACCAGTGGGTTTGCTTCTCTCTCTTCCACTTGGGCCCAAAACATAATCACAAACAAAGTCCCAAAAAGAATAAAATCCTACTCTTAGCACAGCTGGACAAGAAGGCTGGAATAGGAAAATTCAGTGAGGAATTTTACAGAGCTCCTTCATCCACCTGAAGGTGGCATCTTAGGTTTTCATCTCTTCTCATAACCGTAGAGGACTGAGTAAGGTTCTGTCAGCAACTGATTCCCTACCCAACCCAAGCTTCCAAAGCAGTGATCTGAGAATTCAAGGTCCTAGGGCGAAGTGGGGTGCTTGGAAAGTGGAAATGCCTGCGTCTGGAAGGATGATAAGATCAGGGTGACAAATGCAGAGCTACAACCTCCATACATTGAAACGCAGCCTTGCCATAAATGAGCACCATCTTATCAGGCTCTCCTAAGCCCCTGGCTGTCTGTTTACAAATTTACTGTTTTCTCCTTTCTCAGGCCTGAGTGTGTGCAGAGATGTCACACCCTAGCCTTTATAGGACCCCTTCATGTCAGAGTGGCAGCCATTGCAATGTCCCACCTCCCAGGATGTGGCATCTCTGCCAGAGTCAGGCAGAGTGAGGGCGTTAGACAGCAAAATCAGCCTCTCACTGCTGTGTCACGGGATCCTAAGGCTTGGAGTGTGTCAAGACTCTTGAAAGCAACATGCAATTTATTGTCCAGTTTGGTGAACGACAAAACCAGAGAAGTAAGACCACTCTTATTACTCTACTTTCATCACATTGTAATTTATAAAGGCCTGTCACAGCCACCCTCTCCTCTCAAACGAATTTTACAATATCCTTGTGAGGGAAGCAAGGCTGGTAGAGTTCATCAAGTTCAGAGAATGGAAACGCCAAAGGTCATGGGACTGACGAAGCACAGGCAACAACGGGCAGAAGCCAAGTTTTTGGAGCCCAACTTCAGTGCTTTTCCCACCATCCCATACAATGTCTGTCTAACCCCATGCCTCCTTCAGAGTTATTAATCCGTAACGCAAACTGACACATATCCGGGGGCTTTTCTGAAAGCTGAGGTGGAGGGAATGGAACAGAGCAATCAGTGGTTGGGTTAAGTCCTGGCTCTGCCACTGTGAACTTGATCAACTGATACTACTTAAACTCTCAGAGCCACGGTGTCCAGTTATAAAATGAGGATAACAATGCTGACATTGTAGATTTTTTTTTAATGCAGATTAAACGAAATAAGATCCGGAAGACAGCATAGTGGCTAAGAGCCATAGGCGTGGAGTCAAATCCACCTGGATTCCAGCCTCAGATTTGTCACTTACAAGCTATGTGACCTTGAATAAGTCATGTCAGGTCTTAGTTGCAGTTTCCTCATCCGTGAAATGGAGATAAAAGTAGTACCTGCTTCATGGGACTATGAAGATAAAATGCAATAATGTATGTAAAACAGTTTAGTACAATGCCTGGAACAAGATAGGCATTGATAAATATTTGCTGAATAAATAGATGGAATGTTTGGTGAGGATGGGTCATAGAAAAAGATCTGCCTAATGCCAAAGCCAGGGCTGTTTTATGAAATGCTCATTCCCAGACATGCCAAACAGCCCCCACAGACAATTTGGGTAAGAGGTGCTCTTGAAATTGCAATTGGGTAGTGTTTCTCCTCAAAGCTCCTTCCAAGCCCCAAGTACTTCCTTTCATGGATGCATCACAAAGGCCTTCACAGACAGCCACCATACCAAAGACATGTCTCCACATGAGGGAAGTAGACTAGGAAAAAAAAAAAGGGGGGGGGGGTGGATCTGGCCCTGTTCAACAAGTGAGATGGGACGTTTCTGTCTTCAGGGCTGAGTCATGGAGTGCCAGGGCGGGAACAGAACTCAGAGAGATGTTGCTTTATGAGGACACCGGGACCCAGAGAGATGAAGCAACTTGCTCAAGGCTGCACGGCAAGGAAGTGGCAGAGCCAGGACTGGAACCCAAGTCTCCTGATTTCTGGCCTCAGGCTTCCTGCCCCTGCCTCGCTAATTACATGGGCTTTCAAAATCATTAGGGCACAGAATTAGTTCAGCACTAAGCGTTCCAAATCCAGATGAGTCCCTCCCACAGTTCCTCTTGAGGACAAAATCACTCAGGGAAAAAAACAAAAAATGCATTAACCAGTCTTTTGAAATGGCAGAGGAAGGCGTTCCTTCAAAGGGGAGCAAGAGAGCAAGAGGTGAAAGCCTGAATTTGATCAGCAGATAAACTGGGCTCCACCTCTTTTGCAATTTTTATCTTTTTTGGTATTTGGATGGTGGAAGTGTCAAGTTTATGAGTTGACCTGTGCTGATAAGTGCATTTCAAATGTCTCTGCAGCGATGTCAAAGGTGTGGCAGACCTCAATCAGCCTCACCAGAGGTTTGGAGAAACAGATTGCCCCAATGCTCAATCAGGTTTATTAGGAGGTGCCCTTCCCCACCCATGAATTCCGAACAAGGGCTCCCTCCTCAGTGTCCTTCACAACCAGGTAACTGGCCTGGCTGGGCAATGGATTCTAGAACCCCAGAATGTCAGAGCTGGGTGAGCCCCAGAAAACTCTGAGAAAACTCCCTTCCTCTCAACCCGGCAAGGGAAGGGACTTAAACTATGGGCTCAACTTAGAGTTTGGGCCATTTGGCCCAGATTAAATCTCTTTTAACCTTAGAGCTGTGGCCAGAGCAGTTCTAATAACAGAGCATCTGATAAGGAAGCCAGGACTCCAGGGCAGCGAGAGGAGAGAAGGAAAGTCACCCAGCAGACGCCTAGTTACCAAGCTTCTAAGAGCACATAGCAACCCTGACGACACAGGTATTCTAGAGCATGCAGCCAGGTGCTTGCGTAACGTGAAGCCTCACCTATTTCAGAGGCGCACTTACCAAAAATAGAGGTGAGCTTTCCCAGCACTCCTGAAGCTGGATTCCCTGAACAGGTATGTCAGCTGGAGAAGAACAGTTTAGGTTGCAATAGGAAGCATGTAAATCAGATGCAAAGAAAGATAACCCCAAATTTCAGAATTAAGATATATTACTAAGGAATTTCCTCCTTTTGCGGTAATTTAATTAAAATGACAGACACGGTTCTCTGAGAAAATACAGTTCAGGAAGTGAATAATCTATAGATTATGAGTCATTTGCTTTTGTTGGGATTTGAATTTGGGGTTAGGGGTTTTTCTTGTTGGTTTGTTTTGGTTTTGGTTGCCAGGATTAGGGTCCTACCCTAATATAGTTCTTATAAATATCCAGTTAAGCACAAACAAAACAACAACCATCAATCCGTCAATCATCAATCAATCAAAATTGGATGTGGGTAGCAACCATGCACAGAATAGCAAAACAAATGCTGTTTCCTAATGTAGCCTCCAGGAGTTGTTGATAGAAGAAAGCTTTTTGTTTCAAAGAACAAATAAAGCACAATCTGACCGGCATCTGTACAACTCACAATTCTAGAAACTACTAAGCCATGCCTTCATGCACAACCATGCAAAATCTTCAGACTTTCATGGGATAAGCTTCAAAGGAAATCCTTGAAGATTGAAAAGAAGAAGACAAGTATGTTTTCCCAGAAAGTCAAGTAACATTCTCAATTGCAAAAGGCAGGGAATTTTACCACCACCCCCCACCCCGGACCTCTAGCCTGGGCAGTATTCACCCTCCCAGCTGTAGATGCTTCCTAATAGGTAAGGGGAAACCAGGATCTGGTATAAAGAATGCACTTTTATAAATAACAAGAAAGAACTTTATGTGGAAATTGAAACTAAAACACATCCTAGTCAAAGCTTTGGAGCATGATAAAGGAAATGGATGTCTGATCTAAATTCACTTTGAACAGACACTGAGCGTTTACAAGTGACCCTAATGATAATAACACAGCATTTATTGTGTGCCTTCTGTGTGCAGGGCACTGTGCTGAGTATTTCAACCAGACTATCTTTATGAACAAGTAACTGTCATTGGCTCCAACTTACCAGCAGAGTAACTGAGGATTACAGAAACTGAATAACTTGCCTAAGAATAGGAAAGCTGCAATAACCTTGGCCATCTGACTTCAGAGCCTGTGTTTCTTAAGCCCTTATGTTCTGCTGCCTGCCAGTCTAAAGAGCCTCTCATAATTTAATTAGGGCCCTCGTAGAAGGGTGATTTTTATTTGTATTTCCACAAATTAGCAGGAAATAAACTTCAAGCTCAGCATGTGTTATTGAGTGATGTGTTTGGGCTCTCGATGTGATTCAGGAAGTGTTGGGTTCTTCATTCAGCAATCACAGGTTCATTCACTCAAATCTGTATCAGCACCTACAGATACCAGATTCTGCACTAAATACAGGAAATGCAGAAAGAAAAGACACAGGGTCTGCCCTCAGGAAGTTACCAGTCTAGTGAAGGGAAACAGATCTGTTAATAAAGTACCACTATCAATTTGGTGGGGCAGCAGTTGGTGCTTGTGTTCAGCCCCATGAGCCCCAGAGTGGAAAGCACAGTATAACACGGTTATTTAATTTCATGGGTTATACAGGATGATAGGCCTGAGATTGAACCCTGACTCCTCCGATTAACTTGTCAAGTGACCTGGGGAAGTTCCTTAATTTTCTGAGCTTCAGTTTTTATCACTTTTTAAGTGCCAACAGAAATATAGTCCATACCTCATCCCATTGTTACAAGGATGAAATTATATATTGTCTGCTCCAGCACATAAGCTAGCACAGAGTAAGTGCAAATAAATAGAAGCCATTGAGAAGGCCTATCTGAGAATCAGGGATGGCTCTGCACAAGGCTTGGGTGCAAGTGGTCCTCTCAAAGAGGACATTTCAAGAGAGATTTTGGACAGAAGCAGGAAAGATGAGCCTATGTGCTCAGGAAGGGGGAGTGTGTTACTATGGCAGAGGAGAACCCAGATAGGACCGGATTATAGAAGCTGAACACTCAAAAAGTGTCCAAAAGAAGAATGATTTGCAGTGCCCAGTACTCAAGAGCATAAGTATGCGGAGATACAAGTACAAGGAATTCATTGCAACATGGTTTGTTATGGCAGTGAATGGATGGATGGACGGATGAATGAATATAAATGAATGGAACAATCTCAATATCTGTCAAAAGGAGACTGGCCAAAAAAATTCTGTTATAGTCATATAATGGAACACTGGACATTGTTTAACAAGGTAGATGTATATGCACTTGCATTGAGAGACATATGCAACATAGTGCTAAATTGAAAAGCCAGTTGCCAAAGGGTGTGTTAAAATGATCCCAAATTTGCAAATTCATAACCAACAGCAGAGAAGTGTTCATCAAACTGTTTATAGTGGTTACCTCTGGGGAGTAGAATCATGGGGTTATGATGGTATTTCACTCTCTATTCTATATACTTCTTCCACATTTGAATTCTTTATGAGATATTATTTTTATAATAATATTCTTCAATTAAATTTTAATGCCATAAAGGAGTTAAATAGTATAAAAGAAGAGGCTGCTCAGCAAAAGTTGAGTAGATTTAAAAAAAAGGAGATGGCTGGTTACCAATAAAAAAGTAGCTTCAGTGGCTCAAGGGTAAGAGGAGACCAAAGTGAGTGAGTGAGTGAAAAGTGGAGTCAGTGAGGGGTAGCTCTTCTTTGTCTATGTGTTATAGGGAGGAGCCAGAAAAGTGGAGAAATTGGGGGTGCTGCAGATGTCCTGTAGGGCAGTCCAGGGAGTGATGAGGAAAAAATATGATCAGTCTAATGGAAGGGACACATTTGGTGTTGGAAGGAAGGAAGGAGGGAGGGAGGGAAGGAAGGAAGGAAGGGAGGAAGGAACGAACGAACGAACGAATGAATGAACGAAGGAAGGAAGGAAGGGTAGGAGAAGGCAACTATTAATTAGGAAAGTTCTGAGAAAATGGTAAGTGGCCTCAGATTTATCAGTAAAGTGGGTAAAAGGTGGTTTCCTGAGATTAGGTGAGGTGGAGTCGGGTGGTGGTGAGTTTGGGTTGGAGGGTGGAGATTAGATGACCTGATTTCTGATTGTACCGAGAAGGGGTGGCGGAGTTCCTCCACCTTATTAATCCCCAGCTAAGCCCTTCCAGCTGGCAGAACCAAGAGGCCCTCCCATTACTGGACCCCCCATTCAGGTTTCCACGTTTCCTTGTGCCAACCCACTCTTGGCTCTCTTCAGCCATGGACTCTTTGTTTTCTATAGCATCCCTGGGGATGTGAAGGTGAGGAAAGGCGAGAGGGTGGGTGGCCTGTGGTTGCAGTTACTAACAATGCTGCTTCCGGGTATTTTGCCCCTGGTGGAATAGGATTTTTTTAAGAGAGGAAGAATGGGTGAGGCTCAAAGTATAGTGGAAGTGCCTGAAGGTCCTTAGAGCCAAAGTCTTTCCTCATTCCTTGGGTCTGCTGGAGATTTTCAGATCATGTGTCCTGGTCTTTCTAACTGAAACCATAACCAGCAGCTCATAAGCATTCATGATTTCATTACTTCAGATATCATCCTCAGCAAAAGGTACAGAAGGGAGAAGGAGAGAAGGAGGGGAAAGATGGGAGTAAGAAATGAGAACAGGTAGGACATGAGATTTGGTTGGTTTGTCCAGAGTGATGCCCCAATGAATCCCAGAGTGATTCGATCAGTGAGTGGAAAAGTATTTGCAAAGTCCCCTTCGGGGAATGGTGAGAACAGGGAGAAATTCAACTTCCCCAAGTTTAATTCTTGATATTCTCACAAGCAGCGTGGACAACCAAAGCTGTAGGCTGAGCCCCCAGTCTTGGGGTTTGTTCACATGAAACTTAACCCCACAAAGGATAGGTCAAGCCTACTTAAAATTAGGCCTAAGAGTCACCCCCAAGAGAGCCTCTTTTGTTGCTCAGATGTGGCCTCTCTCTCTAGACAACACAACGAGCAGTCTCACCACCCTCCCCCCTCTGTGTGGGACATGACTCCCAGGGGTGTGGACCTTCCTAGCAACGTGGGACAGAGATCCTGGAATGAGCTGAGACTCAGCATCAAGGGATTGAGAAAAACCCTAGAATGAGCTGAGAATTAACATCAAAGGATTGAGAGAACCTTCTTGACAAAAGGGGGAAGAGTGAAATGAGACAAAGTGTCAATGGCTGAGAGATTCCAAACAGAGTCGAGAGGTTATCCTGAAGGTTATTCTTATGCATTAAGTAGATATCACCTTGTTGTTCAAGATGTAGTGGAGAGGCTGGAGGGAACTGCCTGAAAATGTAGAGCTGTGTTCCAGTAGCCATGTTTCTTGATGATGATTGAACAATGATATAGCTTTCACAATGAGACTCTGTGAATGTGAAAACCTTGTGTCTGATGCTCCTTTTACCTACCATATCAACAGATGAGTAGAACATATGGAATAAAAATAAATAACAGGGGGAACAAATGTTAAAATAAATTTAATTTGAAATGCTAGTGATAAATGAAAGCAGGGGATAAGTGGTATGCTATGTATAATCTTTTTTTTTCTGTTAACATTTTATTTCTTTTTCTGTTGTCTTTATCTTTTTCTAAATCAATGCAAATGTTCTAAGGAATGATGAATATGCAACTATGTGATGATACTGAGAATTGCTGATTGTATATGTAGAATGGAATGATATGTTAATAGTTTGTTGTTAATTTTTTTTATTTTATTAATAAATAAAAAAAAATTTTTTTTAAAAGAAATGAGAATAGGGAAGGAAATGGCACTGGCCAGTCTCCACATCTCGGAAGGAGATAAAGAGGAGAGAAGCAAAATGTGTGTCCTGGGGCCATGCTGAAAAGCTTTGGATATTAGACAAAGAATGTTCATTCTTTCCCCTGGGTGATAAGAAACGATGGTGAGTGGTAGGAACCTAAGGTTTCCACTTCTGAGGACCCATCCCCTTCCTCTCTTACTGGAAGCCAGCTCAGGAGAATGATTGGCATTCACCCTTCCTTCTCTACGCCAGCCAGACTTGTTCAGGAGGTGCACCCACCCCTATTTGAGGGCATGGGGCAGGATAGCCATCCTGGCTGAACGAAGAGGATGTCCATGCCAGGTGAAGGGGATGTCCGTGCCAGGTGAAGTTCAGATAAGATGGAGGAGATCAGTTGACAACCATCAACACCCAAAGACAGTGATACTGTGACCTCTCTACTGCTGTCATGAGAATCACATGTCTCTGAGCTAATGGTAACAAGAAAAGATACTGTGGACTTAATATCTAAGAATGCCAGAGCTGGAAGGAATCTTAGAGATCAACCAAACATAATTCATTCCTTCCTCCTATCTGTCTTTTTAGCACCTTTTGCACATAGTATGCTGTATTATAATGTATTGCCGTGCATCTATTAGAAAAGAAGCTTGTTTTATCCACTGTTGCGGGCCAGTGCCTAACACAGCATCTGTCACAGTGTAGATTCAGTAAATGTTTATAAGGACTTATTGAGTCTACGTCTGAGCCCCTAATTTTACTGATGAGAAAAAATGAGTCCATAGGAATGAAGAGACACCCCAAGCTACTAACCTGTTCAGGCTGCTAATACAACCCAAGCTCAGGCCTGTTACGTTCAGGCCAAATATGAGGGCTTTCCATAGTTTACATGAAATGGAAAGAAATCTGTTAAAAACTACATTTAGGAAGTTCTCTTACAAGCAAAATAGACAAGAGTATCTGGCCAAGAAGGCAGTCTCAAAAAGATCATCTAACCCCAAGATAGAATGTATGAATAGCCTTTCCTTTTTTTACCTTATGAAGTGTTCCCATCTCCTTCCCAAGAGGAGTAAATGGCCCAAGACTCTTCTCAAGGGTGTTGGTAAAGCATCTTAATTAGGGTTAAGGGTTAGGTCGAGTGGCTGAACTAGGTATAAGGACCAAGAAGGGTGAACCTTTGCATTAATCTTTTGCCTCTGAACTTTGCTCTGACAGAGAGAAAGGTGAAATCCTTCAGAATATTTGGAATAAGATATGGCAAAGTGTTTCCTCAGAGCACTAGTCTCCAGCCGTGTTCTTAGAGAGAAAAAAAAATGGCTCTGTGGCAAAGATGGATAAATGCTGCATACTACACCCCTTCAAGGGAGTCACCATATACATTCGTGCATCAAAGGTACTGAGAAATCCTTCAGTGAGAAGGAAGCACGTTGAACTTTGTTTAACCCAGTATTTCACAAAATTACGTCTCCAGGGAACACTTTGTTCCATGCAACATTTAGGACAATGGCTCTCAGAAATTTTTTTGCTCACTATAAGCACACTTTCAAATTTTAGAATTTGGGCAGTATACTTGAAGTCAGTAATAAATGCAAGGCTTAAGATTCAGAATATATCGGTGCACTTGAATCTCTGTTTGGGTCACTGATGGGTCCATCAGAACTACATGGTCTACTCTGTACCCTTCAGTCCAGCTTCAAAACTTGAATTGAACTTAGCTGTTCCCTGGCCACGCTTTCTTAAAAAATCCCCAAACCAAGGTGCCACCTGTTCCAAAAAAATCTCCTCCTCCAGATAATGCCTTGACATGACACCATCCCTCTTGGCAGCAAGTTGGTCCTGCTCTGTAGAACCTCATACAATCTGCCCGGCTCAGAATCATCTGTAACAGGCATCGTCGCAATAGTGTTATCTGCAGTTGAAGCAAAAATAAATTTTGCACACATTGAAAAAAGTTTGGCAGCATATCTGTAAATGATTTAAACCACACAAGTTGAGAATGCTAGCCTGGAACTGAAACTGTAGAGACGAGGCCTTCGTACAAGGTTATCTCAGGGTGAGCACTTGATTCTCAAGAGGCATGGAGGGCTGGGTGGGGAAAGGGGCAGGGCTACTGGACCCCTGGAAGCCAAAAGTCCTCTAAAACAGCGATCAGGTGTAATTTGTTAAGCCCCATTTTCAATATTTAGACAGCAAATTTAACTGCAAGGGGAAAATATTTATTTAATCGCACACTTGTGATTTGTTATCTTTTAAAAGTAAATTGCCAGAAAAATAAGGTAAACCTTAATTAGTACTCATTAGGGAAGTCATGATGAGTGCAAGGTCATCAGACAGAAGGAAAGACCCCTGGATCCTCTTCCTGGCTCTGTCACTAGATACACAAGCCCCATCACCTCTCCAAGCTCCAATTTTCTTAGTAGTAAAAAGAATGGCTGGATTTGGCACTCTTTCAATGCCAATATTATTCTGATTTCAAAAGGATGCAAGAAATAGTCCCTAACAAAAATGAATACCTGAAAAAAATTGAATTAAATAAAAGACTGTGAACAAAATTACTGTTTAATTTATTAGTATTTATTTGAAATAGGCTCAACATTGTTCTAAGCTCCTTACATGTATTATCTCATTTAGTCTTGACAATATCCCTATGTGATAGGTGTTATTATTACCTTGTTTTACAAATAAGGACACTGAGGCTTAGTGAGGTTAAGAGGCTCTGCCATGGCAATAGTGGCAGTGAAGTGGTAGAGCTGGGATTTGAATGCAGTTGCCTGATTCCAGAGCCAATGTATATTCTAAAACACCAAGCATAAAAGTTTACCCATGCTGGTCGATGCATTTTTTTATATGCACATATTTATATATGCTGGTGTATTTCATCATTATAGTTGAATATGCTGGTATATATCATCCTAGATTTGTGTGTGAAATACAAATCTAGGAAAGAAACACAGATACCTAAAAAGAGGAGGTTTCTAAAAGGAACTAATGCAATAACAGAATTAAATTATCCTGTGAGAATGGAGGACTAGAATCTATTTCATGTGTGCCCCAGCAGCCTGACATGTAGATCCCAGGGCTGGTAAATTGCCACGGAAGTTTCCGGAGCTGGTTTCAGGAAGGAGTGAGGTAAGCTTGCAGGATCAGCCCCTAAAGGAGGAAGCTGGCAGGCATCTGAAGGGATCTGATGTGAGACTGACAGTGGAAACTTGGAATCCTAGTGTCTACAAGGAAGCTTAGAGGTCATCCCATCCAACCTCCCACACAAACGGCATTCTCTTTATAACATCCTTGAGCATGTTTATCAATCCTTTGCCTGAGCATTTGCAGAGATGAAGATTGCTCTGCCTGTAAGATCTCTGCTGCTGGACACCCAAAGATATTAGGAAAATTGGTTCCTTTTAATGAAACCAAATATGCCATGTAGTGATTTCTACCATAGGCTCTCGTTCTGTCTCCAGGGAAGCCAAAATAACATTTGACCCTCTTTCCTGAAATAGAACTTAATGAATAGAAGACTCACTGAATCTTTTACCATCCAAGCTAAATACATGGCTCCCACAAACGTTCCTTATGGGGCAGGTTTTGTCCCATCACCATCTCATTCACCGCCCTGTAGGCATTTTCAGACTGAGCAGGACTTACAACTTACTCGCCTTGGTGCCCTTTATGTGCCTAACCCAGGGCAGTGGCATAGGAGTGGGCACCATGGGATTATTTCAATACAACTGAACATGAAAAAGGCAAATAGGGCTCAAGGTGAGAGCCTGGGTCCCTGACAGCATTGCTTAGAGGGGACTTCAACTGTGTTGGGAACTGAAGCCTTCCTCACACGCTTCAGCTGGGTTCTGGGGATATGATTTTTGCCCAAGTCTGGGAGGGGTGTTTTGGGGATCACTATCATGACCCCAGTGCCCAGCCCAGGGCGTTTCCCACTGTAACTACCCCATAAACATTGAGCAAGCATTGAAGGGTACTTATTGTTCAGCCACTACATGCCAAATTCTTAAGTGCATGACATATTACTTAATTCAACCCTTATAGCTTAATGATTAAAGTATTAATATACCCACTTTACAGTTGAGAAAACAGAATTCGAAAGGTTGGGAAACTTGCCCAAAATGACTCAGTTAAAGTGGAAAAGTCTTGATTCAAACCCAGACCTCCTGTCTCTAACATCCAAGCTTCTAACTGGGCCATATCACCTCCCAATGGTATAAAAAGGAAATAGACAGGGAGGCAGATAGAAAGATAGGCAAAAAGACAGGGAAAAAGAAAGCATATGTAAAATGGCCTTGTGAACTGTAAACCACAGGAAACATGGTGACACAAGAGAAGGGCCCTCTCTAGACCAGTCACATCCAGGTTTTCTAAACTGGGAATCAGGGGGTGAAGATTCCAGCTTCTGATATCTCTGCTGCTGCTGCTTGGTATGTGGAGGCTACTTTGGAATTGAGTTTTCATTACCTTTGAGTTTCCTACCATCATGAGCACTAGAAGACATTCACCTTTTTCTCTAAGAGCAGGTTTGGCAAGCTCAGCCTTGCCATATCCAAGCCAAGAAACCCAGCCAGAAACATTGAGGCCAGGCCACGTGGTACCTGGCCCCTTGGTATTCCCTTCTCTACCCCAGGCATTTCTTCCAGGCCCTGCCAGCTTTTGCCCCAACTCAGGCAACAAGGGCTTAACAGAACATGGGTCCTGTGCCCGGCTTGGTGCCTAACACCGGGCCTAAAAGAAATTGAAGCTAGAGGCCAACATTTCAAGTATGCACACACTAATGGGTGGCTCTGAGCTATGGAGGCTGCCTTGGACAAGGTAAAGAGCCAGCATCTATACTTAAGAGGCTTGTGCCCTCCAGCCTATTCTCTTCAATGCAGCCAGAGCCATTTTACTTTCAAAAACAACAGTCTTGTCACATTCCTCTTCTTCTACTTGAAACTCTCATGGCTCTCCACTGTCTTCAGATTACAATCTAAACTCCCTTGAGGCCCTCTGGGCCCTGCCCACCTCCCCAGCCTCACCACCCTCCTTCCTGCCTGCCTCAGGGGCATGCTGGTTCCTCTTTCCAGAACCTTCTCATTGCTGCTCCTGGTCCAACTCTTACTCCTCCTCCAAGTGTCCACCTCAGCCTCATGCCTTTAGGAAGCCATCCCTCAACCCTGGCCCAGGTTATGTCTCCTTGTCACAAACTCTCAAAGTACCTCTCCTTCTTGATTGCATGATTTTAATTATTTGCTTATAATCTATCTTCCCTGCTAAAGTCTAAGCTCCAGGAAGATGTGCACCGTGCCTGTGGTCCACCATTGTCTCCCCAGAGCTCTATTAATCATGGAATTAACATTTGAGCATGCAGTAGGCATGCTATCTAGCCCAGACTCTGGCTACAGTTAGTCGGAAGCTTCAGGCAACACGCTCACCAATGTAAAATGAGGCAGATGGTCTGGATAACTTCCCAGGTCTCTCGCCATTCTCATGTTCTAGGTTTAACAACTTGAGAACACTTAATGGGGACACTTCAGTCTGAAGCAAAAGAATTGTAGAGCAATATGTCCATTAAGGAAGACCCTGGGAATGTAACTCCTTCCCCTGCTGTAGGCTGTGTTTACAAAACAAACCCAAGAAATCATCATAAATCATTCTGAGTGGAGCTGCCTGTGTTGAAGCAACAAGACAAAAATACTTCTGGGCACAGTTCCTGTGGGCCCCCACCCAGTTTAAGAGCAATGGGCCAGCTGGTGCCGAGCTGAACCCGTGGTGCCCTGTGAAGAGACAGTGGCTAGATTTCTCTTTCCTTACAGGGGCCCTCAGTGGGGACTTCTCGCCTACCCTTCAGGTTTCTAGTCCCTTCTAGTCCTTTCCAGTTTTCTAGTGCCTTACAAAGAGGAAAGGACTTGAGAAGACCAGGGACTGAATTCTGGTTCAGTCACTTCTGAGACATGTGTAAACCTCCCCAGATTTTGCCTTTGTTCTGAATCTGAGTTTTCAATGAAGTCAAATACAGGTTATCACATCTGCTCTAATGACCTTGGAAACAGTACGGAAAACATTTTGGAAACCATAAAGGGCTATACAAATGGCAGGGATGTTTTTTTGGCCATTGCTTTTGACTTTTTCACTGACTAAAATTCACCCCTAAGAGTTATTCAGGCAACCACTTGGAGTCTCAGCATTTTATCTCTGAGGAATGGAAGGCTTGGTCCCCAGCTCAAAGAATCTCAGGCATCTTGAGTAGCCGGTAATTAAATCACCCTCTACTGGCTCAGCTTGCCCTAAAGGTAAATCAAATTCAAGGCTTCTACAGTGTCCCCAGGTGAGGGTCAGGACCCTCTCGAAGCCAGACCCAGTCCCGAGAGCTGCGTGGTGAGAGAAGATCTGGGTCCCTCCACTCTGAGGGCTTTAAAGCTGCCATGCAGCTCAGGGGTTCAGAGCACATATTTTGCTGCCTAATGGCCTCGGTTGCATTTCTCTGCCACAGTTTTGCAAGCTTCTAGTTCCTCTTTTAGAAAATGGGGAGAGTATGAGTGACCTCATCATACAAAGTGATAAAGCATGCACAGCTTTTACCTTTTTGTACATGTCCCATGTTATGCCTCCAGTCAATAATAGTGCTGGGAATTGTCATTATTATTCCAGGGCTGGAAGCCGCCTCCCTTGCATTGCCCTCTCTGACACAGCTACCTACACACTCTGCTGCTCTCCAAATTCTCTGTGCCCTCTTTCCACTCTCCGCATCTTCTAACCTTTGCCTGGTCCTTCCTGTTTCCCTATCTCTACAGCTCTATGAGACAAATATTTCTAAATTCATTGTATTATTTACCTTATTTTACTCAGTATTGTTCAAGACACATCTCCGGAAATAAAAGTTCTAGATAAGGAAGTCCCTTGGTCAATGAGCGGAACAAATTCAATTGCCATTATGGAGACACTTGGGCATCCAGGCAACTTAGCAGAGAAAACAGACACCAGGACTATTTGGAGTTGAGCTTTTTAGACCTTTCTTTGCTGCTGATGTCCAATGTCAAGGGATTTAACATCCCTGAAAACTTAGTCTTCCTACCCCTAAAACTAAAATTTCTTTCTTTTAGCTAGATAAAACCCTTTCCCTCCAAGGAATCTTTTGCAGAAGCCCAATATATGAAATATTTAATAGAATAACTGCTCTGGGGGTGGCTGGGGCAGGAGAGGCTCTTGCCTAATCAGGCTTCCTTGCCTTCATGCACATTCTCCCCTCTTCCCCTCACCCCAGGGGCAGCCTTGAAGCTCCCCACTCACAGATAAGGTTTTACAGAGTTCTGTCTACTTAATCACTCTGTTCCTTGGTTTCCCCACTTGTTGGATGGGGATAATAACTATTCCTACCTCCCAGGGTTGGTTGTAAGAATTAAATGAATTAATAGAGATGAAGTCTTCGGCGCAGTGCCTGGCCTAAAGTGAGTGCTCAGTAACTGTTAGGAGTAAGCATTGCTACTTTGGCCACTTGGTTGATAAGATGTCTACCAACTGGAGTATTGTGAGTCGGGATCATGGCGGAGGCATCATGGAAATACACACATGTATAAAGATGATAAATTACGCCCACCACCTGCATCCCACCTCCACTGTCTCCGTGGATAAGGTGAGAGATGGTTCACAAGATGGGTAAATTCTGTTTCCATTGAAAGCTTGCTTATATATATATATATATATATATAAAAACATTATTTTACTATTTCTTTCACTCACTGATTCATTTAACAAGAGCTTACAGAGCTCCCATTCTGTATGACAGAGTTCAGTACTAGGAATACTAAGAAATGGAAGAGACAAGCCAGGGAAGAGAGCATGCACCTTAGCAATGCCAGTCTATGCTTAGTGGCTGGTGGCACATGTGTGACAATCATTCTTCCCGCAAAAATGCATTGTGCACCTGCTGTGAGCCAGGCAGCACACAGGGGCTGCGGCACAATCAAGAAACACCAGGCCGCGGCCCTCGCGGGATTGGCCTTCTGAGGGGTGTGCTAGGAAGGGCTACAGGAATTACCTGGAAAGAAAGACCTTTGGGAGCTGGGTGAGTGGGAGGTGGGGTGGGGGGGAGGCTGGGCAACCACAGTGTGGAGTAAAAGGTAGGATTTAGCAGAGCTGGATTCAGGAGAAAAACAAGGGTGTAATTCCAGGTGAGGTGGGGCTAAAAGGAACAGTATGTTCAAAATTATTTATCCAAGGGACTTCCAAGAACACTACTGTTTGTTTCTATTAATTTGCTCCTAGGAGGACATATACTACTTATTTTGGGGGAATCAACTTCTTTTTTAAATATGTTCTTTTATAAACAATTATTGAGGGGACATTTGACATAAGCCATATGATCTTCAACTGATTCCAGCATTAATCTTCTCTTCATGATTAATAGGCTAGTCTTGTTTCACAGAATTTCTCATTCTGGGAAATTAGTTTGAAAAAAATATATATTTCATTTAAGGGAAACTGAGCATGTCTTTCAATATAGTGTACAGAGAGAGCTAAAGATTTGGAGTCAGAAGCCATAAGTTTGAGTATTTAATTCTTACTAATTGTGTGAACTTCTTTCTAAACCCATTTCCATTTTGCTAATAAGGGGAGAGTGACACCTACCACAAAACAGAGTGTCACATAAGTTAATGGCATGTATATGACCCATAAATTTAAATCATATAGAAACAATTTTAATAACTTCTTTCATTTGTTTCTTTGTTTTCCTTACCTCCAAAATGTAATGAATTGATGGCAATTGGATTATTTTTGTTGCTGCTGTTTGTAGTGTTTTAAGAAGGAAGCAGAGATGTCTAACAATGAATGGCATTACAAATCTCTCGGGACGCACAGTAGTCACCAAGGAACCTCCAATACAACCTACTGGAGGAGCCCATCCAAACCAAGAGCCTTGTGAGGCTGCCCCATGATCAGAGGGGAATGGGCTGGCCCCTCGCCCTTGCTTATAGAGAGCCACTGCGAGACAGAGGCCAGCCTCCTGGACCCCACGGTCTGCCCCCCCCCCCCACAGCCTCGGACACTCAAGCTATTTCTTTAGACCTGTCTCCGTCCTTCTTCCCGATGTCTGCTCCCTCACACACACTCCTGCCCCCACCCGCCAGCTCTTTCCTCCCTTAATTCACAACCGAATTTACCACTTCGTGCCTGGGTATCCTCAGTCAGGTCAGCTGAGATCTCAGGGCCTCAGTTTCTTCATCAATAAAAAGGGTTACAACAAAATACCTCCCCATAAGATGGTTTGCAGGACTAGAGGCAATTATGCATTTTAGGTACTTCTCACAATGTGAGGCATTTGTTAACACTCAGAAAATAGTCACTGTTTTTGCTATTACCCATGTTTCCTTTCTTCCTTCCATCCTTTCCTTTTTTCTGTCCTTCTTTCCTCCTTTCTGTTTTCCTTCCTCCCTCCCTCCTTTTCTCCTTCCTTTCTTCCCTCTCTTGCTTCCTTCTTCCCTATTTTGTCACTGACCCTCATCCCTTTCCTTCCCACTCCCTTCTTCCTTCTGCCTTCAACAACTCTCTCTGCCTTTGCCCTCATCTGCCTTGGCCCCTACCTCCCCTCACCCTGACAGCTTCCCCAGCCATGAGTCATGAGAGTTTACTCCCACGTTGGCTCCCGAAGGGCTCCCGTTGGCAGGCGGCAAAGGCAGAGATAGGCCTGGGGCAGGACACAACCATTGCCTGCGCCAGGACTTGCCAGATGGAGCCAACAGGTACTTTGCCTTCAGGGTTCTTCTAGAACTTGAATATATGTTTATGGAGCCACCAGCTATTATTTTTGAGAACCAGAAGAGGCCAAAAGTCCCTCAGGACTGGGAGAGGATAAATGCATTACCCATCTTTGCTTTAAGGGAAAAAAGATTGATTCTGGTCATTTCAAGCCATTGTTTTAATAGGTGGGAAACTCTACACTGAGTCCTCTCTCAATCTGCAAGCACGGGGACTCCCTACCCTCCTTCTCCAGCCCCTTACTTCTTTCCAAGTTTGACCTCATGCCCTAATGCTCACTGACATTTTCTCTTTCCCCTGCTGAACTCTGAGCTTCTGGAAGACAAGGACAGGGGCCGGCTCACAACTTTCTGTCACCCTGGACACACCTCTGCCCGACAGTGCTGAATTGTCTTAATCCTGCAACATGGGAGTTGGAAGTGTAGGATTTGGATTCAGATGATTCAAACCTGTCTCTGCCACTTTGTTACTGTGACCTTACACAAATTCTCTAATTTCTCTAGCACATTTGCCCAATTATTCATTCAACAAATATCACTAAGCATCCACTATATTCCAGGTATGGTGTAAGGTGTTGGAGAGACAGCAGTCAACAAGGCAGGCAAAGTCTTTTCTCTCAAATAACTTAGATGGAGAGAGATAGAAAACAACTGTGATCACAACAAATAATAAATTGTGATAAGAACCGTGAATGAGGCATTAGGGAACCGAGCCGAATAATAAGAGGGTGAGAGGAGGTAAAGAGATGTATTTTAAGACAGTAGACAGGGATGGCTTAGGGCAGCATTTCTCAACCTCAGCACTATTGGCTTTGTGGGCCAGATTGTCCCTTTGAGGGGCAGGAGGGCACCCTGTGCTTTGTGTGATGGTTAGCAGCACGCCTGGCCCCTGCCTGACAGGTGACAGTAGCATGCCCCACTGAGATAACCAAAAACCTGACCAAGGCATTTCCAGTGTCCCCCAGGGAGGGGACAAGATCATCCCCAATTAGGAACCACTGACTAAGAAGACAGGCAAGTAGCACAGATCTGGGGTTGAGTCTACCATAGCGGTAGACTCAAAAGCCATTTACTTGCCATGTGACTTTGAATATGTAACCAAGCCCTCTGAGTCTCAGTTTCCTCATGGGTGCAATCAGGAAGTTATCAGGACCATCTCATAGTGTTGTTATGAAGAATATATGAGATAAGATAGAGACGGTGCTCAAGGCGACAGCTGGTCTGTAACAACCCTCAATACCGCAGCAATTATTGTTCCTTTCATTATTATGCATCTGTTTCTCTGATGGCCTCTGGTCTGCTGGGGACAGGAACTGGTATAAATCCTGTCTGCGTTCCCAGCTCGCAGTACTGAAGCCAGGACTCCTTGCTACCCATTGAATCGCTGCTGCACACATTTAAGAAGATAACATGGAGAAGAAGACAATCCATGCCAAGTAAACAACTGTGGCTTTGATTTCATCCCAGGTAATCCCAACCCTCCTGGATGCGACATCTGATTACAATTAGTCTTTACTAGTGAAGAAAGAGTCAACTCCTCCCCGGCCCACTAAAAGGAGGTTGTACTTTTGTGAAAGCTCTTTCCCCGCAGGGAGTGGCCGATGAAAGATAATATTGCTTTTGGTCTTCCTCTTCTCCCTTAAACAATTGAAGGGGCCTTTCCTTTTCCTCTTTGGCTGGTTTGAAGCCCCTGATTCTCTTTTGCTTGTCAGATCTAACCTCTGTGCAGCCTTTGTGGCCCAGCAAGCTCACCAAGGGAGCGCCTGTTCTCAGATGTCCTTGCCAATGAGGCGTAAGCAGGTTGACAGCTCTTCTGGGCACCCGTGGACCAGTTCCCATCCTCCATGAATGGGGTTTGGGGAAATCAACAGTGTCAAACTTTCTTCAGCTCCCTCATTCTTCTTTCTCAGGGAGTGTGTGATTCTCTGCCCACATCCACTCTATCTGAAAGTCTTTACAGATCTGACAGTCTGCGATTCATTTATCTTTATAGAGTCCCAAATAATTCCTCCAGGGGGAGAAATAAAAGCAGATCATGAAGGGCATCGACCTTGGTCATTTCCTCTTCTAAGAAATTATTTTAAATACCCTCAAAGACGTTGCTTTTCCCTGTACCGCACAAAATTGTTATGCCAGCAGATATCTGCTTAGGTCCCTCACTGTTTGCAAAACTGAGGCAATTTTGGCAAGAGAAGATGGGTCCTGCTATTGAAAATAATATTTCCTGAGAAGCTGTAATGCACAAGATTCCGTTCTGGACACTCTGGTGGAGACAAGCTTGAACGAGGCTCAGTCCTCCATGCATTTGCCCTAGAACCTGGACAAATGTGCTCGATAAGTGTTTGTTGAATGAAGATGTGGTTCTGATTGGGAAGATGAGAAGACAAACATCTCTCAAGCACCTGCCACGTGCAGGGCCTCACCAGACACTCTAGAAACAAAGGTCAACAAGGTGAGATCCTGTAGCCCAACTGTCTCACAAATCTGGTGAGACAGGTCTGCCCATGGAAAATTTAATATTTGCAAAGTACTAAGAGAACACTATGTGGACACAGGGGTGGGGCACTTAGCCCAGCCTGAAATTCAGGGAAAGCTTCCTAGAGGAGATGATACCCAAGCTGAGTCATGAAAAATGAGAATGAGTTAGCTGAAAGACTCTTCTAGACAATAACCAGAGGCATGAAAAGGCATGAGGTATGCTGGAAACAGGCAACTCGGCATGACTGAAATGTAACTGAAAACAAAGGAGGAGGCAAAGGCATCGTACACAGTTAGGGGTCGGGTCATGGAGGCCTTCGTGATGGACATGAAGGTGAGCTGCCCAGATCCGGCCACCCAGCTGTCCACTCCTCCAGGGGTCTAAACCAGCGCAGGGAGCCGCCCCGCCTGAGTCACCTCCCGTGACTGAGGGAGCTGGGGTCAGGAAGTCCTGGCGTTTCGGGCTCACTGCGGGGTCACATTGTCTATCAGGGTCCAGAGCTCTCTACCAGACTGTCACAGTTTGGCAGGCCCATTTTCACTTCTTCTTCCTCTGCCCAGCCCTGTTTCCTCTCTCTTCCTTTCACACGCATTGATTCCTTAGAATCATCTTAAACCCTGTTACAGGTTTACATGTGGGCCCCCCCAAAGATATATTCAAGTTCTAACCCCCAGTCTCGTGGATGTGACTATACTTTGAAATAGTATCTTCAAAGCTGTACCCAATTAAGATAAGGCCAGTTAGTTAAAGTGAGGGTGGACCCTAATGCAGTATGACTCATGTCTTCATGGAAGAGGGAATTTGGACCCAGAGGCAAACAGACATGGAGAGAAGGCCATGAGAAGACAGAAGCAGAGATCACAGTGAAGCGTCTGCAAGCCAAGGAAGACTAAAGGTCGCTGGCAGCCGCGGGAAGCCCCGAGAGGCAGGGACTGGGATTAGCTGCCACGAGCCAAGCCATGCCTGGGGTCACCAGAAGCCAGGACAGGGGCACAGAACGGGTCCTTCCCTAGAAACTCCAGAGGCAGCACGGCCCTGTCAACACCTTGCTTTCCAACTTCCGGCCCCCAGAACCGTGAGAGAAGACATTCGTGTTGTTTTAAGCCACCAGATGTGTGGTGCTTTGTCACAGCAGCCTGGGAGACTAATACACAGCCCAAACCCCACTGCAGAGTCTGCCTCCAGAGAGCCTGCAATGCCCAGCTAGAGGCTGAGCTCCGTCCTGTCACTGACAGTGTCTCCTTTGCACACACATCCCCTCATGTATATATGTCTGACATATATACAGGGATATAGGCACCTAGGCCAGAGGTTGTGGGCAATTCCCAGAGAGCTGGCTGTAATTGTAACTCCTTTTTCACTGTTAGGGGAGAGATCTCATTCCTTATTCCACATATTTCCATATGGGAGAATTTCATCCAGAAAACACTCCTGGTGTCTTTCTTCAGCCGTCCTTCTCATAGGAGGGGACCTCGAGGCCCCTCCCTCCTCTTGGGGCCCCCCGAACAGCATAGAGGGGGCCACAGGGTGGTCTGTGCTCTGGCTCTTGCACAGAGCTTGTTTTAGGGGCCAGGGCACTTCTGTGCCTTCTGGGGAGCCTGGGGAGGACCTGCTCCCCAGGAACTGGTGAGAAGCATTTACAAGCCCATTTAGCTTCACAGCCAAGCAACCCCTGTCCCCCAGTCCAGCTCTACTCAGTAATAACGCCAGCACTTCGCTCTTCATCTACCGACTCCACTGTCTGTCTCTCAGCTAGTTCTGAGCAGGGGCGGGGAGGAGGGATGTCATGTTTCAAGCCCCCTAAAATAGCGCAACACTCACAACCCAACACCTTAAAATGCCTTTGTATGAATTGCCAAGCGCTCAAATACTGGTGGCCCTTGTTGAATAAATAAGTGGCTAAATAAATGCATGTTGTGCTATCTAAAAGACACCATCCTGTCAACAAGAGTCAGGGCTACGTAATACTACGTGGGCAGTCCCACACGTGCTTGCTGGGGGTGAGGAATAGAAGCCTCCGAGTGATTTAATAACTGCTTTAAACTGCATGATAGAATATTGCCTCCGTGGTGAACCACAGGCATGTTTATACACGGGGGAAGCCAGCGAACTTAACCTCTGCGTATTTCATTGCATTAAGAAATCAGCCGAATGATTTAAGGGTGAGGACTACAGAGCATTGAAACACTTATTAAAATATTCAAGGGTTTCTTCCTCTAATGTAAGTAGAAAAAAAATAATAATTAGATGAGCATCTTTCTTGGGTCATTTACTGGAAGTTACATCAAGTGGTGAGGAGTCGTGGCTTTAAGAGCATCAATCCAGGGGCCCTTAGATCTCGTGCCTGACCCTAGTCACTGTCACTGACTGGCTAAGTGACTTCACTCCAGCTATCCTACCTGCCTCAGCTTCATTTCCTCATCTGCAAAAGGGCTCTGATCGCACTGGATGTGCTCTCTGCACAGGGATCATGTGGACCAAATACATGCTGAACTGTAAATCTGGCTAACAGATGTTCTTTATTGAATGCTGTGTGCTAAAAACAGTGCTAAGCCCTTTTCATGGATTTCCACACATTATCTTTCACCCTGTAAGGCTGATACTATTATTATTAACCCCATTTAACAGATGTAGAAGCTGAGGGACAGATAGTTTAAGTAATTGTCCCAGGTTCACCTAACTAGGGCTAGACTGGAACCCAGATCCCAGGTCTATCTGACCCCAGGGCTCATGCATTTAACCACTCTGCTGTAGGCCGTGTATGCTGGAAACCGTTGTCATATGGTGGAAAGAATACTGAGCATTAGATGCATTCTAGCTCTGCTTCAGCTGGGCCATTGACCCTTTCTGGGATCCCTTATGAAGTACGTAGAATAGTGAGCCCCAAAGATGTCCACATCCTCCATCCCCCCCCACCCCCAACTGAACCCCTGGATATGTTCTGACACATGGCAAAGAATTACGATTGCAGATGGAATTAAGGTTGCTTATCAAATGCCTTAAAATAGGGAGGCTATCCATGGGGCCCCAACCTAAGCTGGTGTTTCTGGTTGCTAAAACTGCTGAAATGCACTATACCAGAAATGGATTGGCTTTAACAAAGGGGATTTATTAAGTTACGAGTTACAATTCGAAGGCCATGAAAATGTCCAAATAAGGCATCGACAAGAGGATACCCTCACTTAAGAAAGGCTGATGGCCTCAGGGTTCCTCTATCACATGGGAAGGCACGTGGTGACACCTGCTGGCCCTTCTCTCCTATGTTGGTTTCCAAAATGGCTCTTTCAGCTCTGTGTGGGGGGCATCTTCCTTCTCTAAGTGTCTGTGCTTTCCCCCAAATGTCTCCCTCCAAAAGGACTCCAGTAAGCGGATCAAGACCCACCTTGAATGAACGGCATCACACCTCCAAGGAAACAACCTAATCAAAAGGTCCCATCCAACACAGGTCGGCCCCCTCAAGATTGGATTTAAAAGATAGGTTTTTCTGGGGTACATAACAGGTTCAAATTGCACACATGGGTCTCTAAAAAGTGGCAGTGGGAGGCAGAAGAGGATGTGACATGAGAACCCACCATTGTCAGCTTTACAGATGGAGGAGGGGCCATGAGCCATTCACAGGGAATGTGGGTGGTCTCTAGAAAGGGCCACAGCCCTGAGGGATCTTGAAATCGGTCCTGTGAGACCCACATTGAACTTCTAACCTACAGAGCTATAATCAGTTGGTGCTGATTTGAGACACAAGTTTGAGGTATTTGTTACAGCAGCAAGAGAAAACTAATACAACATGCCGCTGTTTGGAAACAGGAGAGTTAGACTCGAAGCTGATGTCTAAGGTCTTTTCTACCTGTGGCACCCTCTGAGTCTTCACTCTGTACTAATAAATAGCTCCTTCTAAAGCGTGGGGAGGCGCCCATAAATAAATGACAAGAAGTTACTTGTCCCTGGAACATAACAGGGAAGCAGCCTGGAGCCAGAATCTCAACTCACGCCTCCCCCGTCTTCCCCCAAACAAAACTGCCTCCATTCCCTCTGCTCCCCCAGCAAGCAGCATCCTCCAGTCTCCTTCCTCCTGCCAGTGGGAGGCTCAGTGGCTCTAGAACCAACAGCAGACTGGCAGGGCTTTGAGCCTAACACCCTTAGTCGCTGCAAAGCTGCCTTGTTCACGCTGCCTGATAGACATCCACCCAAAGTGGCCATTTATTTTAAAATAGGAGCAACTGGAAGAAGCCCAAAGGACTGAGAGCTAAAGGCAGGTCTTCCCTCTCCGTCCCTTTCCCTCTTGCTCTCTCTTCCCCTGCAGCCGCTCCACATTCTGGCTGCATGGCAAAACTTCTAGAAGCCAAAGCAACACACATGCCCTTTTGGTCCAAAACTTTGTGCCATGTCATATTTTTAGGAGCCATGAAAAACTCCTAAAAACTTTCTCCAACGTCTTAAGATGGACAGCTGGAGGAGGGTTTCAGGAAGAGGGGCTGAGAAATGGAGGTTTCTGAGCAGGGAAGGGGAGGAGACAGGAGGCAAGCATCCCTCCAGGCGGGAGCTCCCGGAATCCCTGGGTGTGGGCTCCTGGCAGCCGCAGTTGGCTGGGAGAGCTCTGCAGGAAGATTCCAATAGCCTGTGTCCCTCAATCGGACAGTTCAGCAGTTCAAACCACTTTCTCTATTTTTTTTCTCTATTGTTGCCATGTGTATGTACACTCTATATCATTCTTTACATTAAATTTTCTTTAAATGACTCCACTTTTTCCTTTAAGAAATTTACTTTTTAAAGGAAAATGTTTACCACTACTTATGGTAGATACTTCCAGTGCTTACTTTTTCCAGTACTCCTCTCTTTCCAGGGACATGGCCCCCACTCTCCTGCATGCCCCCTCCCTCCCCACCCTGCAGTGGGGTGGAGCCTCGAGACTGGTTCTGGCCAATGGATTGTGCGAGAAGGAAGCGATGTGTGTCTCTTCCAAGCCAGGCCATTAAAATACTATGGGAATCTCTCCAGGGCTTCTTCCTCTGATCAGGAGGCCCTGTGTCCAGGTGGAGTTGTTCAAGGATTCAGGCAGCCTGGATTGCCGAAGCACCAGATGGGAGCCGTTGCTCTAAAGTGCTGTGACTTCCAAAATGTCCCAGAGACTGCCAGTGTCAGCATCTCCTGTGAACCTGTGAGAAGCGCAAATTCTCTGGCTCCTCCCAGACCTGCTGAATCAGAGACTCCAGGTGGAGGGACCAACAATATGTGCATGAATATGACCTCCAGGGGGTTCTGGGGAGCACTAAAATCTAAGAATCACTGACCTCAAGCGTCACCTGGACTCGGATAGGCTGCAAGAGCAAGAAATAAACTTTGTTGTATTAAGCCACTGAGATATTTCGGTTGTTTGTTGTCATAATATGACCTAACTGAACCTGATTGGTACAGTACCATAAATGGAAAGTAAGTGTCCCTTGCCAAAATCACAAGATAACACTAAAACATAAACCTAGTAAAAACAATTTTATTAAATTTTTACTAAGTATTATCGCCTTCAAAAGCCCTTCAGCCTGAGGTCTGCTCTAATTTTGCTAAAAGGGAAGATCAGCATATTTTAAAGAGGGGTTAAAGAGATATTGGCATTAAGCTGAGATTTCCTCCCAGAGAAGAACTGACTCGAAACTGAGTAGGGAATAACTTTCTCACTCTGCAATTGAGTGCTATTTAATGCTTGCCATTTTATCACCTGGAATCTTCTCAGACACCACCAGCGGCATATGATCCAGCCTTCAGAAACACTGCTCTAATCTAATCTCATTGTTTTATACTTGGGGAAAGCTGTGCTCTAGAAATGGAGCTGTTCTTGCACAAGGTCTTACAGCAAATTAGACACACGGCTGAGATTAGAACCCAGGCCTCCCACAACCACTTTTCCTGGGCATTTCTCTTCACAACAACCCCAAAACTTTTTCCTTTCAGTAGCCATAGATGACACATCCCCAATTCGGCTCATGGTTTTACCTGCAGAGACCCAGGCTATTGATGCAAAACATAGTAAGTTCTCAGATGAAGGCATGAGGTCAGGAGATCCAAAAACAAATAAACTTGTTTAAAGGCCCTCCCTGAGATTTTCTGTGGAAGTAAGTAGTTAAGGAAAACATAAAGCAACTAGTATAGTGGATAGGAACTAGGAGAGAGAGACTCGAGCTCAAACTCTCTCACCGGCCCTGACTGAGCTCTTTTGGCAGGCCTCTTACCCTCCGGGAACCTCAGGTTTCCCTTTTGTGAAATGAGAGAGTTTGGACTAGATGGTTTGGGAGGTCTCTTCTAACTCTGGCAGGAACTTCCCTGGCGGCATGGGGTTTCCTCCATGCCCCTAAGAACCACATATAACCCAAGGCTAGGAGCTGCTAAAGATCACATATTGAACTAATGACAGAGCCCACATTTTTTGGCTGACAATTTCTGAATACACTGACCACTCTCTTCCCCTCCTTATACCCTCCTGTGTCCTCTCGTAGCCACTAAAAACCTGCTGTGGCCAGGTTCTAGAGAGGTGAAATGCCACATAACATGGAGGACTTTGAAGAACCTGGCTCAAGTTATGAGAATCAGCAAAGATACTTAGTATTCACTTCCTCCAAGGGCCTCAGGCCTTAAAGAAAATAAACAGAGCTACCTGAGTTCACAAATCCTTTGGGGGCAAAGAAAGCCTGAGCCGGAGAGACAGGAGGAAGCTCCAAATTCCCCAGACTTGGTTTTTTAAAAAGAGGTTTCTAATGCCCTGTTTTGGCTATGTTTCCCGAGACTGGAATACAGGTCTGTGAGCACTGCCGGGGTGTCGGCTGACCTAAATCATCGGTATGTAGGGGACCAGCTAGATAAAGATGTCATTGTATTGGCAAACTTGAAAATATTTGTTAATATTGAGTGTGGCAAGAGTGTTGGAATGGGTACATTTAAACAATGCTGGTACAAGTAGGCATTTGTGCAATCATTTTAAAGGGCAATTTGGCAGCATGTATTAAAATTAACAAAATTATGTAAACAAAATTATGACTCAGAAATCCCACTTCTTGATGTCTCTGCTAGAAAAACACAAACACTTGTACAAGGAGGTATGTACAATGGTAATTGTTGCCAGTTTGCTCTCAAATGCATTCCTCTGGCACTCTATTGCAGGGAACTACATTTCCCAGGATTCCTTCCCGACTGGTATCTGGATAGATTTGGCCAATGGCAGACACTGATGGAAAGCCAGCATGTAGGAAAAGAGGAGAAGCCAAGGTGTTTCCCCCTTCCCTCCCAGCTTCTAACAAAGCCCCTTCTGTGATCCTATCTCCCACCGGAAGGTCCTGGCTCCTGTGCTCTAGCAATGCCACCTCCACCTGTCCCTCTAGCTGTAGGGTGGTAACTTCTTCCTGTGGCTCCTGGTCTTGGGGTTGCTCACCTTCCAGCTGGGATGCTCGTGTCTTCCACCATCTTTACACCCCATTCCCTACATTAAATCCCCTCGGTTTTGTTTTTGGTGCATGGTCCGGGAATCGAACCCGGGTCTCCTGCACGGAAGGCAAGCTTTCTACTATTGAACCACCGGTGTACCTAAATCCCCTCTGTTTTAATGACCTAGGGAGGTTTTCTGTTTTCCTGGCTGGACTCTGATGGATAACAGCGTTTGTTGTAGCATTATTTGTAATAGTAAAAAATTACAAATATCTTAAATGCTCTTCACTGGGTAATTGTACAGAATGCCATGCAGCAGTTTTATAAGATGATACAGAATCTCTACGCACCAACATGGAAGATGCATGGTGGAAAAAAAAAGTCACAGAACAATATGTACTGTAGGTTGGATCTGTGTTTTAAAAACCCAATAACACAATTCTACATATTTCTACAATTTTATACAAAATTCTATAGGTTTATGACTAGAGTATTACCTGAGACACAGGTGGGGAAGGGGAAATGATAAGAGAGAGTTTCTTTTATCTGTATCATTTTAAGTTGTTGCAAAGGAGAACATATTTATATATTACTAGTGTAAATAAAAAATAATTTCTAAAGTTGACAGCAATAATGGAAAAGGAAATTGAATTGGACAGTTATGTTGGAATGCTATTTTGAAGAACGTGAAACACAAGCTAAGGGTGTGTGCTTAATCCTGTAAGCCGTAAGGAGCTAATGAAGATGTGTGAATGGTCGTGATATGAAGCCATCTAGGCTGTGAAAGCTCTTTGTTGTGAGGGCTGGATGAGTAACTAGACATAGATAGAGATATATAGACACAGAGCTAGAGATAGAGATAGAGATGGGGACAGAGCTAGAGATAGAGCTGGACCTGGACCTGGAGTTGGAGATAGAGCTACAGCGAGATAGTGGTGGCGATAGCGATGGCGGTGGCGATGGCGATGGAGATGGCAGTAGCAATGGTGGTAGCGATGGCGATGGCAGTGGCGGTGGCGATGGCAGTGGCGGTGGCGATGGCAGTGGCGGTGGCGATGGCGATAGCGATGGCGATGGCAGTGGCGGTGGTGATGGAGATGGCAGTAGCAATGGCGGTAGCGATGGCGATGGCGGTGGCGGTGGCAGTGGCGATGGAGATGGCAGTAGCAATGGCGGTAGCGATGGCGATGGCGGTGGCGGTGGCGATGGAGATGGCAGTAGCAATGGTGGTAGCGATGGCGATGGCGGTGGCGATGGAGGTAGAGATGGAGATGGAGATAAAGTACCCAGAAGGTCATTGGTTGAGTGAGTGCTTTCTAAGTCTTAGCTTCTGCTGCCCTCCCCCTCACACACTCCACTGTGCCTATGTGACTCTTCCCATTCCCACAAAGATGTGAAGGTCTTTGGGGCCTCCAGGTTTTCACAATTGCTGTTCCTTATCCCCATAGCTCCTTTCTTGCCCCTCTTTCTCATGCTTTAGGGTTTAATCTAAATTTTCTTAGCTCAGTGAAGCCTTCCTCAACTTCCTCCTCTACCTAATTCCCCAGCCCACTGTTTTCTGTCAAAGCATTTGTTTGCTTTTTTCTGAATATTTGTTACAATTTGTTCCCAAGTCTGTGGCTTTTTAAGCATATATATATATATATATATATATATATATATATATATATATATATAATTTTTTTTTTGCTTCTCTGACAGAAGCAGGTAAGCTTCAGGAAGGCAGGGACACTGCATTGTGTAATAATAACAATAATATAAGCTGCTATTTATTGAGCTCTTGCCATATGCCAGGCATGTTTTTAAGAGCTTTATCTATATTAACTCATTTGAACCTCTTAATAACCCTTTTTGGTAGGCATTAATATTATCCCCATCTCACAGATGAAGAAACTGAGACATAGGAGATTTAAAAAACTTAACCAAGTTCACGTGGCTAGTGTTAGAGCTGGGATTCAATCCCCCCAGTACATCATAAATATGTATTGAATGGTGAATTGATTTTAATACAATCCTGGTTTGTAGTATTCCTGATGTCCTAATGCTCCAGTAATCTATAAATAATGCAATTTGTTCTAGCAGAAATGGGAATAATTAGCCTAACTGATAGAGTGTCTATAGGGAGATCTTAGCCCCTGGGAGAGAAGGCAGCTAGTTTCCATTGAGAGGTAGTAAATAGAGCCTTGTGCAATAGGGCTGATGGCAGGGATACAAATGAGGAGCAGGGTGTGCTGGCAGAGATGTGGGAAACTGCCCCGGCTCCAGACCACATTACCTGGTTCTTTAGAGAACTCTCCCTGCCAAGCCCAGTCGCAGCCAGAGCTCTGAGTAAAGAGTTCTGGGAGCAAGGGAGAACTGGCTGCCCCAAGGTGGATGCCAAGCAAGTAAGAGAAACCAGTTCCTGACTCAGGCAAAAGAGATTTCTGTTCAGTCCTGGCCTTTAGAGGTAAGGCCTTCCTGGAAGCCAACCTTAGCCAACCTTACCCTGAGTCCCTGTTAGGTAAATCCCAATAGCCGGGAACTCTAACTCTGGGTATGCAGATGTCAGAAGGAAAAATAATCATAATATGAAGGCAGCTAATATGCATCATGTTCTCATCACGTGCCAGGCACTGTGTGAGGAGCTTTAAATAGCTCAGCTCCTTTAATTCTTATAATGACGCTGGAGGTTCCTTCAACATTCATTCGGTCAATAAATATTTATCAAGCACCCACTATGTTGATGACATAAGTACTATTTTTAACTCTGTTTTGTAAATGAGGAAAAAGAGACTTAGAGAGATTAAATCACTTGCCCAAGTTATAAAATGGCAGCATTGGGACTTGAGTTCAGAGGCGCTTGATGCCAAAACCCCTGTCATCACCTCCACCCTGAATTGCTTTCTAAATTTAAAACCCCCATCTATTCCTGTTTTCAATGTGCCAGGTTTTTACTATAATTATTATTAGGAATCACTCAATAAGATAATGCATGCCCCATAATAAATGCTCAGTAAATATTAGTTTGTGTTAGTCCACATTTTATATGATATATGTATAGGTGTAATATTAATAACAATAATCAGATGAGCTGATAAAAATCGGGAGAGGTCTGCATTAGAGGCAAAAAATGCCAACTGCCTGAAACTTCTAGAAATCCTGTTCCTAATCAAAGACACAGCTACAACTGTCCTAAACGTCTCCATGTGTATAGAAAATTTCTAATCTTAGTTCTTCCCATCCTCTTCTCCTTCCAGTCTAGCCATTTGTAAAATGAAGACCACCCAGCATTTTCATGATGAATGCAGGAACGAATGAAGAAATCCACAGGCATTCAGAGTCCCCAATCCCCACCCCCTTAGCCCAGCATATGATGGGTGATGGCAGGTGAGCTGCTGGGGAAAAAATCACCCATTGGGAGACCAAAAACCCTGCAAGCTTGTCCCAGCGTCCCACTCACTGGCTGGGGAACTGAGAGCAAATCTCTTTCACTCATCTAGACTTTGTTTCTCTCCCTACAGAAACATTCATGAGAGTAATTACCCTGACAGTTATCATAAAGATCAAAATGAATCCCATATTGTGATATTACCCTATGAGCGGTAATAAAGTAATAGAGTAAAATCGTGTTTTACTCTAAGAAAGAGCAAAATCTGGGCTGCTGAGTAAATGCATGCAGTTTCCAGGCTCTGCGTGAGAGCAGGGCCAGCCCGGGGTGGCTCTCTGGAGCTGGCCAGCTTGGTGTCCAGCTCATGTGCCTCACCGCGGCCTACACGGAGGGTATTAACCCCACCATCTCACCCCTTCCATGGCAGTGTCTTTGCAGCTCCTGAAGAGCTCAGCCTCATGTCTGTTCCTAACAGCCCCATGAGGCAGGCAGCACAGGGAGGGAGGGGTTACTCATGGCCACACGAGTGAAAAGCAGAGCTGGGCTAAGCCCCGTCCAACTTGAAATCCAGAGTCTGTCTGTCCCCAGCATCAGGTAGGGTTGGCTGGCGTTGAGAGCCTAACTTTATCCAGGACCCAGGAGAGCAAAGTGACAAGAACTACAAATCCTCCTACTAAGCCTGGGGCCCTCTTACCAGGGCAGGAGATCCGGAAGGCAGATGAACACTGGAAAGAGAAGTTAAGTTGAAAGAACGGGGAAAGCATCAGCAAGATTCTAATCAGACTACTGGGCTGCCAGCAGAATGGCAAATCATTTATCAAATGTCTCCTACACCAACTTGATGCATCACTTTTCCTATTATCTCAGATTTGGGGGGAAATTAAGATAATCTTCACATGACTAAACTCAACTGCCGACTGCTCTGTGACAGCATGTCATTTAGGATGTCTGAGTCTCAGTTTTCTCTTCTATAAAAATAACAAAGTTGTACAAAATCAGGGTTTCCCAGACTTCAGGCACTACCTTCTGTGGCCATGAATTTTGCCCTCCACGAGTACGACAGCTACTGTTGTGTCCCTGATATTGTTCTTTACGTGTATATTGTTTCTACCCAAATAAACGCATTTAAGAAGGAAATCCTCTATCACCCCATAAATGTGAAAACAGACCCTCTTGTGTTAATAATCTATAATGAATACATAATCATCAAGATAAAAAACTTCTCCAGACCAGGCCTCTAAAATCATCCTTGGTGCTAGCTGGTCCCTGAAGACCCTCCCCAGCCCACCCCACCCCACCAGCTCTGGCTTGATTCCTCAAAGCATCACCAACTCCAGGGAAGCCTTTCTGATCTCCTACATTGGAAGTCCCGTCTGCACATGCAAGGTGATGTTTGCGCTTCTCTGTCTTCTCTGCTATAATGCAGTGGCCAAAAGCGCCGACTTCTGCACCGGAGGCCCAGGGGTGACCTGGCGTGAGCTTGGCCAAATTACCCAGCCAGGTCACCTTGCATCTCCAAGATTCGGTTTCTTTATCCACAAAATGAAGTTCGTTTTTCTGCAGTGAATGAAATCTGACAAGAAAAGTAGTCATGAGGTCGAGGCAAGAATGTTCCAGTTGGAGAAGGAGGACGTTTAACAGCAAAGGAAAGAAGCCGCCCCATGTGTGGGGTTCGATATAACATGACCACACTGCTGTGTGTTTAGGGTTTACGATTAAGTGCTTTCTAAGCGGGATCTCATTTCATCCTCACAATCATTATGATTCCTATTTACAGATGAAGAAATCAAGGTTCAATGGGAATATGTGTCTTGTTCAAGGACACAGAGTGTGGCAGAGTGGGGGCCTGGGCTGGATGGCAGGGGGCTCCTGAATGGGGTCACGTGGCTGCCCTGGCTCAGGCCTGTATTTCCAAGTGCCCCTAGCTGCCGCCCCTCTCGCCTGCATGGCTCTGTGCTTGCGGTCCCATGACCAACAGAATACAATTCCGATAAGGCATTTGCAGCTCCGGCCTCATCTCTTTTGACACTATCAACATCCTTTTGAGTTCCCCCCACCCTGCCCCTTCCCATCCCTCCTGCTTGCCTCACTGGGCCAGTGTGCCCAGAGCGCCGCCTCCATCATAGGGTAGGAAGCCAGTGCCTCGTCCCTGCTAGCAGTGGCCATGGCTGCCTGTGACCTATGCTGTAAAGCTCCAGCAAACGCGGCAGCTTCTTAACCAAGTTCTGCTGTGGTGCCGCAAGGAGAGGGCGAGTCTGCTTTCATCTTGATTACATAATTGGTCCCTGCATAAAATTTCATTTGAACAAGGCTAAACTTTGACAACTTACTAATGGAACAGCATTAGACGCAGAGTCTGGAGACGCAGGCTTCCTCCCTGGCACTGCCACTCAGCAGCTGTCTCTGGAAATATGGAAATGATAATCTTGTCTTGCGGCTCTGGTGGGAGGATCAAAGAAGAGACAGTGAACACAGTGAACAAAACTTACTTAACACAGGAAATGTACATGAAGGGTAGTTGTCAACAACTCACATACCTGTGGGAAGAGTTAGTATTTAAAGCAATACCTCTCTCGAGCATTTATAACCTCTTCTCCCCTGTTCCCTTCCACTGGCCCATGCTTATCTCTTGTTCCTGCTATTTATATTTTGTCTTCCCAGACTCTCCAAATGCCACCTCCTCTGTCTCCACCCATACAAATTATAAGGAGTCTTTAGGACCTAAATCCAGGTCATCGTCCTCCCGGATCCTATAGCCTTGTCATTAATTTAGTATCACTTGAAGTAGCCACCAGTATAAGAAGACCTTCTTCTGTGTTTATTTATTTTGTCTTAGTCAAGGGCTGGTCCTCATTGCCTCCCCCTCTCTTCCCCAGAGATCTACGGTTGTCCTGGGACAGGTGAAAACCACTAATGGGTCACTTCTTCATTGTTAGCACTCTCTGTTCACAAGCTCTCTGACGAGGCACCACTTGTGGGTGGCCCCAGGTCCGATGACCGCTGCCCTCTGGTCTTTCTGTGCCTGCCCGGTCACCTGCTGCAACTGCCCCATGAATGCGAAACTATGGAAGAGTCACGAAACTGGAGCAACTGGTCAAGGAGATAAGGGCTCTGAATGAAGTATTCCTTGTGAAGGACCAAGACATTTCCATGATGCCAAGCACCTTGGCCTGAGACCTTTCTCATCCCCACCTGAGAACAGGTGCATTCTTCAGGTGCATTCTTCAGGTGCATTCTGTAATCCCAAGGATGACTGCCATGGGCAGGAGCCACAGGAAGCAGATCCAAGGGCACCAGTTTGGTTTAGTCTTTTAGCTGCATTCAGGGGACACTGGGCCAGAGCTCACCTGTCCCAAGTGGACAGTGATTTTTAATCCAACTATAAATAAATGCTTCCACCAGAGGAGCTTAACTCTCGGCTTTGAAATATAATTCTCTATGCCTACTGCCATGATACTTTCCCAGCTCCCCAATCTCTGGAAATTAAAAACTGTTGATCTCCCATAAAGCTGAATTCTCAATGGTTTTAATTAGTCTGTGAAGCACAAATGGTTAGGTGTGCCCCGATGTTTAGGAAAATTAAGATATAAGAGAAACTCCTTTGGAGTGGAAATCATAAATGAGACTCCTTTAAAGCAAGATCCCCAGGCGTATTTAGCGTATGATCTGAATTACAAAAATTCAATGTTTAATCGCAAATCTTCCAGAACACACAGAGAGCACAAATTAAACCCAATCCTAAACCCAGTGTCACAAATCCTTTCTACAGGAACACCTGGGTCTCTGGTTCCCCAATCTTAACGTGCACCGGAATGACCTGGAGAGATCATTAAAAATGCAGATTCATGGGCCTCTCCTCCAGATGTACCTTATCATTGTCTCCGAGGATAGGGTCCAATCATCTACATATCTAACAAGTCCCCCAAGTGATCAGATGCAGGTAGTTCATGAAACACCCATTGTGAGGCCATGTGCTAGGTCTTAAAGTTGGAGTCCTCCTGTGCCCGGGCAATGCTTCCCACAGCCTCATCAAGCTTGGAGACTAAGCACCTGACCCTTGGTCCAGTGGGAGGGATCAGCATGGAAGCCCCTTTCACCCAAGAGTTGGACGCCAGGCTCCTGTGACACCAACAACGAACCCACACACCAGCAACCCCGAACTGAAGGTACAAGCCCCTCCTAATCAAAATCTTAGGCTCAAAATGCCCATACGATTATACAGATAGGGGAACTAAAGGCCAGAGAGGGAGAAGGGTTTTCCCCAAAGCACTCAGCCAGCCAAATGGGCTCTGGGGACGGAAGGCAAAGTATTCTGTCCTTCTGCCAATTGCTGCTCAACCTCCAGGACTCTGCTCACCAGCCCTGCCTCGGAGAATGACTGGAGAATGAATGCAGCATCCTGTCACCACGCTCTGCATTTCTCCTTCGCGCTTATCACGATGGGTAACTAATTGTTCCTTAATGTCCATCTCCCCTCCTAGATTCCGCGTGTCAAGAGCTTGTTCTCTACACCCTAATTTCTAGTCCTTAACAAAGCACCTGGCACATGATAGAAAGTGTATAAGTGTTTATTGAACAGATGGCTGGATAAATGGACAGAGAAGTTACACTGGCCTTACCTGCATAAGAGAAAATAGAAATATCGAAAAAGGGAGGCTAGAACAGGTCAGTGCCCTAAGCAGTGAAGGCAGAGAAAACTCACTCTCTCATGCATCTCAGTGTCAGGGAATGAACTCAATGGCCTCTTGTGAGACTTCCTTCGTGGCGGTCTATATTTTAAAATTTCATTTGATGGGTCTAGGGTATGAATAAATAGAAAGTGACCGAGCATTAGATTTCCACCTCTCCCAAAGGGGCTGGGGTCCCTGAGACAACCCAGCTTTATGAGCTCACATCTCCCTCTTGTGGCCTGAGGTGTTGCTACAGTTCAGTGAGTTCTTTGAAAAACTGAACTTTTCAAAGTTTATAAGCCTGACTTAGGTATAACGAACAACTTACATACGTAAGGGAAAAAAATGCATTTAATACATTGAGATAGACATTAATTCATTTAACAACTATTCACCTAGTCTTAATATATGTCCAGGGCAGTGCCAGATGGAAGGATGTATATAGCAACGAGCCTGTCAGATATCGCCCTGCCAGGAGCTTACAACCTAGAGAGGGAGCCAGGCATTCGGTAATCACACAAAAGTGCGCTCAGCACACCGTGACGAGTGTCAGGAAGGAAATATGCAGAGTGTTAATATATACTAACAGGCAATGGAACCTCTTCAGGTAAACGTCCCTGAAGAAATGATGCTTCAGTTTGGATATGAACAGCGAGGACAAATTAGCAAGGCCAAAGTGGGAAGGGAAAGGGAGAAAGAAAGAGGAAAGAACTCTAGGCCAGAAGGACTCTGTGAGCTTGAGGAAGAGAGAACCAGACAGGGTTGAACAGGGCCTGAGAGTGATACAAGATGAGGCTGAAGATATAGGTGTAATTTTTATCATCATCGTCATGATCAACATCATATGATCCCCATCAGCTTCCCATTAATGTGGAAACTGAGGCCCAGAGATGAGACATGAGCTACCCATACCTCGGGCTCTGGGGAGTGACAGAGAAAACAGGCCCAGGCATGGGAGGTCACGTAACCCATGAAGGGCAAAGCTCCTTTCCCACAACCCACAGACCTGGGGGAGAAGCTGGCGGGGGGGATCTTCCTCACGGCTCCCCAGAAACACAGGTCCAGCTCCTCCAGCCTTGGGCAAAGCCCCAGCTCCTATGAGGACCTCCATCTTTCCTCAGAAATGCCGACTTTTAGCCTATGAATACTTCAGTCCCAGAATCCATCTACCATCAGCCTGGTGGAGGGGGTGCTTCCGGGCCCCCATGCTACCCCCACTGCTGGCACCCTGAATTCCTGCCATGTTATTTGCTTTCCATACTGTCCTGCCCACCCACTGTTCTCTTCCCTAGGACCACTCTTCCATTCCTCTCCATGCTTGGCTAAGTCCTACTCAAGCTCCAAATCCTAGCTGCACCCTCTCCGGAAGCCATCCCACCCCCTCTCCTCCAGCAGCCGGCCAGTTCTCCCCAGGAGGCCCTCATCTGCCCTTCCTGGTGGAGCACTGAGCACACCAATTTTTTTTCCCCATGGGCAGGCACTGGGAATTGAACCCGGGTCTCCAGCGTGGCAGGCGAGAACTCTGCCACTGAGACACCGTGGCCCGCCCAGCACACCACATTTTGATCGCCTGTTTTCTTATCTATCACCGAACTTGACTTGAGCACCCAGAGGTCAAGGAGTGTCTAGTTCATTTTCCCCAGTGTCTCCCAGCAGCTAGCACAGTGCCTGACACATAGAAGGTGCTCAAAGTTGTTTGTTGAATAAATGAATGAATGGAGAGAAAAAATTCTGACCTGAATCTTCTGCTTTACACCTCACTAATCTACATTTCTCATCACCACCATCCCCCCATCACCCTCTGTTCACTCTGTGTCTAACAGGCACCTGCTAACTGCTATAATCTGGCCTAAGAGAAAGAAAACAGTTCCATCCCAGCCCAGGCAGTGACTTGTCAACCTGATTATATATGGCAGTTGCTGGCATCACCCAACTACCCAGGAGAGAGTGCAGAGAAAATAAAGAAGGAGCTGTTTGCATTTCAGACTTGTTAAACATTCTGTCCACCACCAAAACGTATTATCCTGCTGATTGGGAATGCATTTGAAAATTAGATTTTTTTTTCTGACCAATTTCTACAACATTCTGAGGCTACAATCTCTCTAGGTCTCTACAAACCATCACAGACCCTATGGCTAAAAATCCTATACAAAATTTCTTGTACTGGGTAGCCCTAATATGAGTCAGCTTATTGCCCAGTTTGCATGCAAAAGGAGTCTGGTGGTTTTGTTCAATCAATGACACTTATCTATTGAAGGCCTAGCATGTACCAGGCTGTGTTAGGTGCTTTTGCTGGAGAATAGTCAGGTTTGGTCTCTGTTCTCCAGAGCTGTCATTCTAGCAGGGAATACAGAATTAAGCAACTTTTTACACATTTATTCAATGGCAATTGAGAGGCAAATTCAATTGCAAGGTGCCAAAAGAACACAGCCTGTGTGGCCTTGCCTCATCTAGGAGGTCATGGGGCTGCCATGAGGTAGTGACTTTTGGGATGACAGCTGAAGTATGAGTAAGTGTTAAGGCTAAGGGAAGAAAAGCGCACAGCAAGTGCAAAGGCTGTGTGCATGTGCACTCTGTACATCTGTGGATACATGTGTGTGAACATGTGCATACATGTGTGCATGCATGCATTGTGGCTGTGAGCATGTATGCGTACAGATGTATATGTGCATTGATGCACATGTGTGCATACGTTTGAGGATGTATATGTGCAAGTGTAGGCTTGTGTGTGCATCCATGTGTGTATGCATGTGTGTGTGCCCCAAGTGCATACATGTCTCTTACAGAGTCACAGACATTCTTCAGCCTTTGGGTCTCCTTCCCATCATAATAAGCCAGTCATTGTAAAGCAGGTTTCAGGGCTTCTCTGAATGGATCAGTGGTTCTCAAATCTCTTTTGGTCATGGATCATTTCAATAATAACAATAACAGCCACTCAATATTTACTATGCGGCAGTCACCGTGCCAGACTTTTCTGTGTGCTCGCTCATTTACTCCTCCATCAACCCAGGAAGGAAGCACAATTATTGTCCCATTTTGCACATGAAAAGATGAAGGCTCTGGGAAAGAAACAGACTCTCCAGAAGTCACCTAGCAAGTTAATTTTGGAACTGATCCAAATGCAAGTCTGTTGGACTCGAAAGCAGATGCTATCGTCTGTCACGAGGGCAAAGGACACGGCAGATCAGCCCTTGGTCAGGGACCCCTTCCCAAGTTACTGCAGCAATACCTTCCCAGCAGTGACTGGGAAAAGGGCTATAAAGTCCCGTCCCAGTTCAACCACTGATCCACTATGTGACCTTGGCAAAGACCTTTCCTTTTGTTGCTCTAGAGAGTCGCCTGAGCTCGGTAATGCTCCGGGAATAGCTTGGCTCCACCACTCACAAATTGTGGACCAGTTACATCATCCTCAGAAACTCTTGTTTCCCCTTCTCTAAAATAATGCCACACTCCTGAGAGGGCTGCTGGGGAGATAAAATGAGTTCAGAGGAATAAAATGCTCAGACTGCCTCATAATGAGGCTCAGTACATCGTAGCTGTCACTGATGCTGGGGACACAGGAGACCAGGAGAGCAGAGAGAACCAGCCTAGAAATAGATGGTCCTAGATTCACTCCCCAGTCAGCCTCCTAAGGGCTGTGAGACTTTGGCAAGTTACTTAACCTAACATTTCTTGTTTGTTAAATGGAATAATTACAGTACCCACTTCCTGGGTTTGTTTGAGGAATAAATGAGAAAATGTACTTTGCACAAAGAGATTGCTCCACGGATGTTAGCTAGCATTATTATAATTTGTACATATTATGCAATATTAAAACAAGGATTATTTTGGTTTCCAAAATAATATTTGCAGTCTGATTTTGTCCCAGGTCAGGGTTTTTTTAAAAAATGTAAGGCGGCATCTAGTTTGGCCTAGTGTACTAGACATTGGATTATTTTTAAAATTTAAAACAAGGGAAAAAATAACCAAACCTGGCTCATGGGTCAATGGAAAGTCAGTTTTCCTTTGGTTCCAAGGCCATCAGTTCAGTACAGTTTATTCTGGTGCTGGCTCAGAGTTTGGTTAGGTCCAAAGCCATGACCATGAGTAAGTGATTCACCCTTGCCAAAAACTATAATCATGGTCATATTCTAAATATTTATACTATGAGAAACCAAACCTGCCCAACCTTCAGAGTTCACCAGGGTGACTCACTCACTCAATGGAGTCCATTCATTCATTCAACTCAGAATCGTTGGCCATCCACCCATCAGGTACCAGGCACAGGTCACACTGGTGGCCGACAGGATGGAACGTGTGGGCAGCCTTGGCCAAATTTGGAGAAACAACCAAATCAGTGCTCCAAGGATGGTGAGTGCATCTCAGCTATGCAGACTCCTAGAGAGAGAGCACAGGCCCACATGTTTGGTGTATCTCAGCATGGCCTGTTAGAGCTGGGAAAGGTCTTCAAGGATTATCTCAGCCACACACACATTTTACAGGTGGGGACGCAGATGCCCAGAGAGTGAAAAGGAGCCATCGAGGTCACAAAACTGGACTAGAATCCTGTTCTTCTAACTCCTCAGTAAGTACTTCTCCCTTATCCGAGATGCTTCAAGATTTCAGGTCTACCTTATATAGACCATCAGGTTCTCAGGACAGTTTAGCTCACAAACCTCATCACATGCACTTACAATAAGCATATCAAAAGCAGTATCACTAATGCACTATCATTTTTTGGGTGAATACCAGGTGCCAGGTACTGCATTAAGCAATGTATATGCTATTTCAATTATTAAAGCTGCCAGAATGCAATATACCAGGAATGGATTGGCTTTTACAATGGGGAGTTATTAGTCTAAAATTTATAGTTCTAAGGCCATGAAAATGTCCCAATTAAGGCATCAGCAGAATGATACCGGGACTCTGAAGACAGGTTACTGGCATCTGGAACACCTGTCACACAAGAAGTCTCAAGGCAGTGTCTGCTGGTCCTTCTCTCCTGGCTTCTGGTTTCAGTGGCTCACTCAGCTCCTCCAGGGGCTTTCTCCAACTCAACTCTCTGCAGACTTCTCTGGGTGTTTCTCTCTTGGCTTTTTCTGCCTTTTATCTTCTCATAAAGGACTCCAGTAAAAGATTAGGACCCATGGTGAATTGTTTGGGTCACATCTCAATTGAAATAACCTAATCCAAGGTCCTACCCACAACAGATCTGTACCCACAGGAGTGGATTAAAAGAACATGGAATTTTCTGGGGTACATTAACAGCTTCACACTAGCATATATGCATTATCTCATTTAATGTTCAAAACAACCTCATCGAATAGGCCATTGTTAACCCATTTTACAGAAGTGGGCACTTCAGAGAGGGGAAAGGATTCTCCCATAAGCCAACCAGAAATTCAGAAACTGAACTCACTCCTGTCTGACTCTGGACCTAATGTAAGTGACCACCATGCAATATCCCCTCAGTGGGATGCAGAGCACAAGGGACCAGCCCTCCTATATCCTCCTCCTGGGCTCACCCAGACAATAGCTCCAAATGCCTGCAGCTGGAAGAGAGGAAGAGAGAACCTCAGCCGGGCAGCAAAGAGGCTCCCTATCTAGCCCTAGGATGGAGCACAGACTCAGAGCCAGGACCGTGCTCCGATGTGATGAAGAGGAGCAGTGATGGAGAGCTCACTGTCTGATGAGGATGGATGGGTGTTCAGGAAGTTCCAGTACTGTCTCAGGTTAAGGGTGCCCCAGGTGCTCTAAGAGTACCTTGTGTCATGTGACATGAGGCAAACCATTTCCTCTCTTCCAGAGAGAGAGCACACTATACCAACTATGCCCATGGCCTCTGGAGTCCTACTGCCTGGGGTTAAATCCTAGTTCTGCCTCTGACCAGGTGTGTGAACTCCTACAATATCTAACATTTATTTGGTGTCTGCTTCCTCAACTGTAAAATGCAAATAAAAATACCTTTTTCATAGTGCCTTTATGAGGAGTAAATGAGTTAATATTTAGAAAGCACTTAGAACAGTAGCTAACATGTAGTAAGAACTATATACATTTTCGCTAATTTTTTAAAAACTCATATAAACTAAAGGCAATTGTACCTGATTGAATTGAGATGTATTTGGCTGCAAAGTAACAGAATACCTGACCCAAAATGACTTTAATAGCAAGAAGACTATCTGAACAGAGATGATTCCATCCTCAAGGACGTCCCCAGGAACTTAGGATTTTCTCCTCCTTGCTCTCACCATCCCCAGAAGATCATAGGTGCCTTCCCTCATGTCACAAAATGGCTGCAATAGTTTCAAGCATCACATACTCTCAAGATCATTCCAGAAGCAGAGAAGAAGGGATACACATATTACTCTCTTTTGAGGAAGGAAATAATTCCTGGAAACCTCCAAGAAGACTTCCCTTGTCTGTCACGGACCAGAAGAGGGTCATATGACCGCCCCCAAACCCTGTAAAAGGCTAAAAAAAAAAAAAAAAAGCAAGCTTCAGGCATTTGTGATCACTTTCTAGATCTGGGCTCTGCTGCAAGGAAGGTAGAAAGAAAAACTGCTACTGGGTGGACAATCTATCTGCCTTGCAGAATAGTCTTGAGAAGGAAATGGGAGAAAAGATATGGGGACACTGTGAAAAGAGTTAACTCCCTCACAGGTGTGTAAGATATAATTCTCATAACGCTAATGTCTGTGAGTTAGAGGTAGATGCCACAGGAAAGAAGCATGCAAATAATGGTACGTAGTCCCATTCTTTCTCTGTGGATGTAGCAGGCAAGGAAAAAACAAAAAAGAAGCAGACTGCTTCATGGGCCAAGAAGGGAAAATTTTATTTAGAAAACACCTCAGTAGGCCATTTTGTAGCGAAAACTCCACCATCTAGTCATGGTCTAGATCAGGAAGCAACAACATTTTCTGTAAAGGACTAGACATTAAACATTTTAAGCCTTGCAGTCCAAAAAATTTCTGTCGCGAATAATCAACTCTGTGAAAGCAGCCATAGGCATCGTCAATGAATGGGTGTGGCTGTGTTCCAATAAAACTTTACTTATACAAACAGATGGAGGACCACACCTGGCTCACGGGACATAGTTTGCCAACCTCTTAGGTCCTAGATGGTAAGCTATATAAGACAAAAACCAAGGCCAAGATTCTTAAACTCAAACGCCCGTGGGTTTTACAGGTAATACAAAGGAGTGAGGCAGGCAGGGTGGGGACTGTGCAATTTAAAGAACACACGATTCAAGGAAGGGGGCAGTCGCCACCAAGCCCCAGACTGCCAAAACCAATGTTTCCAAGTCCTACAATTGTTCAAGAATACCAACGATGTTGACATTGATGGGCCATCTCTTCATTTTTAAGTGTTGGCAACCAGTTCAAAACGTTAAACCAGGAACAGACTCAATGCAAAACGTCTGAGGCCAGCTCAGCCCGGGGGCAGTGGTTGATGACTTTCGACCCAGAAGAAAATCCTTCCCGAGCAATGTGCTATGACAACCGAGTACACATGATACATTTGGGTGGCACGATCCAGGAAACTGAGCACCAAACCAGTCTGACCTATTGCGAATGGAATGAATAACTGCTACCATCCGGTCTGGTGGCCCAGCACATGTAACAGGCCATTCACACAAAAGGTGGTAATTAGCATCACGTGTGCACAACCACATCAAATTGGTGCTGCAGTTCTCTTCCTGATTTGTTAATGCCCTGCTTTCTATAAACAGTGGCAGCATCAGTTTTCTGTGACAGCAGGTGTCGTGTAATATTCATCACATATGCCTTCCTGACATGCCTGAGGAGCAGCAATAAGAGACCAGGTGTATAAAGATACTCCGTAAACCATAAAACCCTACCTACATTGCCTTGAATGGTTTCAGGCTTCCACAGTCCCACACTCTATCTGGGGGGCTCTGATAATGAGTTTATTCTTTATAGTGAGGTTCAAAATCCTTCACATCATACATGCAAGATACACACAAAACAAAAAGACTCTTAACCACATTTCCTCCCAATTCAAAGGCCCTGAAGCTGCATCTCTTACTGCTCTGAGGAAGCCCTGGCACCACGTGCAGACCCCAGGCTGCAGGCAGGTCAGTGTGTCCTTGGCCATCTTTTAGCTGGTGTCCTGGCCGGTTCCCTAATATCTCTGGCCTGCCCACCAGTTCCTGTAAATCTATAGCTTCCTGAGGATTTGCCTGGACTCCCCCATTGCCCTGTCTAGTGCTGCATCTTCTGTCTTTTGCCCTGCTGCTTGTCTGGAGCCCAGGCTTTAAGGATGATTCTCAGATATGCTCCATCGTCAGAGCCCCACTTCCACTGGGACCACCAGTGCCTGGCTCGGATCCACCTTGCCCATGGCCTCACCCTTCCGAGGCATTTGATTTCTGCTCCTCCCAGTCAAGGACTCTTACCTCTAAGGCTTGCTGGTGAAGACACCTGGGTGTTACCCACTTGGGCTACAGAATTCCCTCTCAACCAGCCCCAAATGTCCCTGTAAACCACCCTCTTGATTCCCTCAGTCATATTTCTGGGGGTAGGTGGAGAGGCAGAGAGATTGAGAGAACAAGGCAAACCGCCCATCCCAGATATTTTTCTTGTCCACTGAGTCCAGTTTGGTTCAAACTCATTCAAAAGGCATTACTCACCACTCCTACGAGGTGCTGGACCAGGGGTTTTCCGATGATTCCTCAAGCCCTGTGATTCTTCAGAGCTGCTTCAGAGACCCAAGTAGGAGAATTAAGCAAGAGGTCATAGGTCAAAGGTAACTTATTTTTCTGTTTTGTGTATTACGGTCCTGCATAAAATTGTATTTCAAAAAACTGATTCTATTGTATGGCAGTTTAAAGTTGTATGTACCCCAGAAAAGGCCACATTCTTTTAATTCATTCCTGTGGGTGTAAACCTACTGTGGGTGGGACCTTTTGATTAGATTATTTTAATTGCGATGTGGCCTACCTCATTCAAGGTGGGTCTTAATCCTATAACCGGAGTCTTTTATAAGAGGATGAAAGACATACAGAAGCTAAGAGGTGAAAGGAAGAGAAGCTCACAGAAAAAGTCCTGGAGAAGCTTGAAGGAAGGACACACCCTCAGAAGCTGAGAGAGGAAGCCACTGACGCCGGAAGCTGGAAGCAACCAAACCCAGGAGAGAAGGACCAGCAGGAGTTGCCATGTGGCTGGCCCAGTGACAGAGCAGGCCAGATCGCCAGCAGCCTTTCTTCAGGGAAGGTATCCTACTGTTGATGCCTTAATTTGGACATTTTTACAGCGTTGGAATTGTGAACACGTAAGCTAATACATCTCCATCGTTCAAAGCCCATCTACTTCTGATATATTGCATTTCATCAGCTTTGGTAAACCAAAACATGTTGCTAAAAATTTTGAAAACAACTGTGTTAGTTGCTTTGACTAGGTGTAGGTAAAGGAAGACCATTTCCTACCCTGGAGAAACTCACAGGATTGCTGAAGGTGAGCCATACTCTTGACGAAAGGAGCGATTCAGGAAAAAGTGACCCTATTTACTTTGTTCAATGTAAAAATAGCTTTGCTGAGTCTGGGCATACAATTTAAATGATCTATTTTGTTGATGAGAAGAGTGACATGGAGAAAATGAATACTACTTTCTAGCTACCTAAATACTACCATCTGTTTATGTTTGCCAAGTGGCAATACAGGGAAACATTTCTAATCTTTCCTTCTGAAACTAGATGATGAAGCATTTCTCAAAGCTCTCCTGAGGCCCTGCTCAACACTTGCTCAGAGGATAGATTCTCAGTGCCACCCCAAGAGGATTATAAAAAGGGAAAAGACTCATAAAGAGGTGTCCCAGCTCCTGCTTTCCTCACCTTCTCACTCAATTCAGGTTTCCTCTATGCTATGGTAAGCTCCCGGCAGGTCTGAGGAATGAGCGAGCAGACCAGGCTGGGAGGGGCTGTACAACACAGAGCCTGCAGGGGGATAGGTCCTCGTGAGTAAAGCTGAGTGTTCTTTCCTATTAGCTCAAGTCTAAAAGTCCTCCCACACCCTCCTGCTGACTCAGCCAACTGCTCAGGTGCACAGCTAATTTGGGAGGAAGATTTGCAGGTGTGAACACTGTCCAGCTCTGAAAGAACAGAAAAAGGAATTAATTGTAATCATTTTAGAATCATGGATTCTCAACCCTTTTGCATCACGGCCCCTGAGAACCTCAAGACTGTGGGGTGACAGAGAGACCCCGATATTGTGTAATGGTTAAGTCCATAGGCTTTGAAGTCAGACAGAACTCAACTCAAAGACTGGCTGTAAGGGACATTACTGTGGAGCGTGGAACAGTTCACAAGTGGGAAGAGAAGGCTTAGGACAAACTTGAACCAGGCAGCAGAAGCTGCCAGGCAATCTGGTCGAGGAACCAGGGCAGAAACGGCAAACCCAAACGATGTCTTCTGCTGTGGCACCATTGGCTCAGGATTTCAAGACCTGGGAGAGAGATTCCAAACGGACTGCCCCTTGCCCCACCAGAGCAGCGTGAAGAGAACTTCCGTCACTGCTGTGGGAGGGAAAGACCGCTTGATTTATAATTCCGACAAGACTGTAAACAGTGAGAGTGAGAGACCTCCCCAGAGTGGGAAGTGGGAATGGCTGTCATGGCAGACACTTACCACCCACCTGCCACAGGGCTGCTGGGGGGTGGATGGAGACAGTCCACACACAGGACCTACACGTCGCCTGGCACACAACAGGCACTCCACAAACATCAGTGCCTTTCATATAAATCCAAGCTTCCCTCTGGAGCTGGAGCCCCTCGTCAGCATGTCTGTTGAAGGAATTACCTCTCACTGAAACCCATTCCCCTTTATATTTGTGGCTCCTGAGGTAACTTCAATGAAAATAGAGACCAATTGGCGAGAGACTTTTTAGATCTTGTTGGTCATATGTACAGCCCATGCCGCTGGGAGTCCATCTGGGACCAGGCCTGGCTCAGAAAGAGACTTTCATGTGGATTTTATTCTCCCCACTATTTCAATACAGTGTCCTAAATGCTGCCCCCTGCCCCTGCAATCCCATCAACCACAGTGAAGTCTTGGGGTTTGAGAGATGCATCTTAGATCAGAAGACGGCATACAGAAAATCTTTTCAGAAGACGTAGCATCTGATGCTTTTCTTATCTTTAATATTCCAGCAGGATAGGAGCAGTTTCCTGGGACCCTCGTGTCAAACCTCAAAAGTTCTAAAAGGGTGTGCCCAATAGGGAAGGCACCCACCAGCTTTGCCTGCCCTGCCCATTGCTCTTTTAAATGGTTACTACAAAAATCTGGGCTCTGAAGGCATGTTTGCTTAATTTAAAGCATACTCTAACTTCAAAGTCCATTATGCAGACAGGGAAGGGTTAATAGAAAGTCATTCTACTGTTGTCTGGCCAGTCAAAGCCAGCCCACCCTGAGGGACTTAGCATTGCAGATTGAAAGCTTTACCTCCAAGCTCTTTTTCATTTCCATTTTGATACACTATGGGAGTATTAATACCATAAGTCAGTAACACTCATCTTCGCTTTGGACACTTCTAGTTTGCAGTCTCTAAGGCAGCTGGTTCCATAGTTGGCTCATTCAACATGCAAATATTGAGAACCAACTCGGGGCCCGGGGCCGTGGCTCTGCGAAAAGTTAAATACAAAAATGCCTCCTATTAATGGGATGCTTGCTGTGGGCAGGACGCTGTGCCTCCAGGCTCGGCCCACATGATCTCAATCCCTCACCCTGGGAAGAATGCATTACTTTCCTCTTTTTGCAATAACGATACTGCTCCAGTAGCTAGAAAGTGTTTGTCATTGCTTTGCGCAGAAGTCCGCTTCCAGTTAACTTGCCTTTGATATTCCTCTTCCTTCCAAAAATGCTAATAAATGAAATCAATGACTGGGGTTGGGGGGAGAGAGCAGGACCGGCCGTGTCTGAAAGGTGGCCTGGAAGCCTCTGCCCTTCCGCAGTCCGGGAACAAGCCTTCATCCGGAAGCGGAGGTGAGACCGTTGAAAAGAATCTGTTCCACCAACTCCTGTGCTGGAGGCAACGGTTCCCAACCACTGCAGGAAGTCAGAGCCAACTGCTGTCCCAGGGAGGAGAAGAAAAGGAACAAAAAAAGACCTGGCTGAGGGTCAGCGAGGGTTCCCCTGAATCCAGAAGTCTCCCTCGGACCCCCGGGGCAGGCATGCCTGCGGCAGGCATTGTTTCCACAGCCTTCCCACTCCTGGCAGGACCAGCTGTTTGGCTGTGTTTGAGCTGTCACCCGGCCAAGGCAGCTTGAAGTCACGCCCAAACTCCAACCCAGCAAGCACACCCCGTCTGCAGCCAGCGCCCAAACTTTTTCAAATCGTAATTTGAATCAAATAGCCAGTCAATTTAAAAGTACGCCAAACAGAGAGCCAATGAGATAGGAAAACTGAAAATACAAAGTGAATATATTCATTCATTCACTCATTCATAAACCTTTCCTTTTCCCAGGGAGGATATAAAATATTAAATATTAAATTATATATTTTAAAGTATTATATATGTTCTATAAATTTCAACAATGTCACAAAACCTCAGCTTGGCATATCATTCAAAGCTTACTTACAGTATTTATGTATATGTGTGTGTGTGTGTGTGTGATTATAATACATTAAGGCTGTAATAGACCAAAGGAACAGTATGTTCCCACTCCTTTAGTGAGGGAAACTGAAGGCCAGGAAGGCTAAGTCCTTGGCCAGGGTCACCTAGTGCTACGTGGCAGTTCAAGGACGTCCCTGAGTCCCCTCCTGCTACAAGGTAGCATGTGAGAGCCCGCCCAGGCCGGTTAGGCACCACTCCACAGAGTCTGAAATGGAGAAGTTTCCATCTCTTTTGTTCCCCAAAGGAAAAATGTGTCACATCCCACTGTTTCCCACCTGAATCATGCACTCATTCCTTCAAAGTTCACATTTATTTAAGTCCAACCATCACTGACATGGTAGACACAGCAGCCAAAAAGTCACATACAGTGGCTGCACATGTGAGGCTTACATTTAAGATGGCCAGGAGGTCAGCGCCAGGCTCTCCATGCTCAAATAGGGACACTTGTCATCCCAAACCCTCAGAGCAGTGTAAAGACACCCAGAAGCCACCTGACCAGGGTTTTCCAAAGCCCAGCCATTCATGTAGCAAACTCAAGAGTTCTGCCATGCACCAATAGCACCTTCGTGTATTTCCTTACATTTTCTCATCTACGTAAATTTGTTTATTTTACAAGAAAATCCTACATCACTCCTGACCATAACTTGGTATCTTGTATGTGCAGTTTACAGGTAAAAGACAACCATAAAAATAAATACAAAGAAAACAAGGCAATGTGATTAATTCCCTGCTAGATAGATGCGGATAGATCAAGGAAGACTTTTCTGCTCTCACTGTGTTTAAAAGGAAGACCAGGGGCTGTTAGAAAGGTGTTAAAGATACATTAGCACCAAACTGAGACTTTCCCTTCCTTAATCTGGAGGATTAAAGGAAAATTAAAACAACTTTCTACTGTGTGATTTAATTGTTTTTAGTGTAGCAATAACTAGTCATGGGATTTAGGAAATCATGCTCCAACCCTCTCATTTTCCAGTGGAGCCTGGGCGCAGAGACAGGCAGCGACTTGACCACACAGCAAGTGAGTGGTAGAGGCAAAATTAAAACCCAGGTCTCTGTGCTCCCACCTGGCTATTCTTCAGGGATAATGGGCTACAGATCACCAAATCTGCTTCTAAATACATTCTGTATTTGTTTTTTACCGCTACTGAAAACTCACCTTGATCCCATTTTACTTCCAAAGGGGAAGAAACAAAAATCCATCTCAAACTGACAGACGTGGAGAGCCCTTTCATTACAAAGATAAAAGTTTTCATATATTCCTTGTCTTCTCTATCTACTCCTTTCCATGTGGTATAGAAGGTCTTAGAAAAATCCACTGAGATTCTGAACAAAACCTAGGAAGCTTGTAGACTTCTGAATCTCCCAAGGCTTAAATAGCAATACCCTTGGAAGCCCAGTTGCACTGTAGAAGTCAGGGCTGGGAAACCCCAACCTCACCCCATAAAGACAGTTTGCCGTATAAATCTTCAGTGTGTGCAGCCAGTATTTGGTGACCTTTACCACCTCTCCTATAACACTTGAAATCAGGTCCAGGTGCTAGACAATGAAAATCATTTCTGCCTGGCTGAGAGGGTCACAGGATTTGCCACCCCACCCTCCATCCAGCTCAAGGAGCCCCTGTCAACAGTGGTCCCCAGGGAGGAATTGGATGTCAAAGCCCACAGAAGCCATCAGGCTTTGAAGTGGGCACCTCTTGGCCTCCTTGCTCAGGCCGCTTCTCTGGGGAGGTGAAGCTGGTGATTCCAGTGTTCCTCTCACAGGACAGGGGGAGAAAAAGGGAGCCATGGCAGGTAAGAAAATCTGGCCACTTTTCCCCTCTCCTTTGGAGCTGGAACAGGAACATTTTAAGGCTCCTCGGTGGGACTGAAACCCATGCTTTATGGAGGTAACTCTCAAACTCAGCTTCTCCCTGCCTTGAGGGAAGGAAGCCTGTTGAACTTCCCAGGTTAGGCTAAACCAATCTACCTTATTTGAGCAGCAGAATAACCCTTTGCCCTCCAGGCCTGATGCCCTGTGGAACACCCAAAAGCAAAGAGAAATGACTCTTGTTACTAATGTAGAAAGAACAGGACTTCCTATGATGCAGCTGGCGTTTCCTGAAATAGAACAGGATTTGAGCAAACGGTTTTCACTAGTTGGGCAGGAATTGCCAAGTGTGAGTCGATGTTTCATTAGTGGTGACTCAGACCCTCAGTTCTGGATGCTCACTCATCCTGCTTGGGTCTGATATTTTCCACTTGTTATGCTCAGCCATCAGATTCCCTCACCCGGAGCCCACTTTGCCAGTGTTCATTGTCCTGCCAGCCTATTTGATTTCCTAGAGAGGCTGCCTTTCTCTCCTTTCTTTTATGTCAGTTACACTCAGCTCCAATTTCTAATCAATTGTTAAAATTGATTAGGTCTTGGTCAGATGTTCATGTTCATTTCCAGAACACTTCCTGCCAGGCTCCACAACCAGCCCAGAGAGAAGCTGATTTGTATTCATCTCATCCAGAGGCAGGGCTACTTCTGGAACATATGCCCAAGCTACTACCAGAATTATTAGGGGGAATGTGTATAGAGGGTGCTGACTCAGCAAAGACTGCTGGAGACATGTTATATTGCCAAGACTCTATTCCTGAACTCTCCATCTTAGTCCCAGGTTGGCCCTCATTCAATCAACATTTAGTGAGTCTTGACTATGAGCCAGGCTCTGTGCTGCTACAGGCATGCAAACGATGGGTCCCTGATCATCCGATGGCAATACATGATGGAAAGGACATCCAAAGTTATCACAGCCCTGTGGGCACTGCAGACGGGCTGGACACGATCTGGTTCCCCACTCCCCGCCCTCCAGCCCCCCAGCCGCCACATGCCTCTCTAGCTGGGTGCACTACACTCTTACCCTCCTCTCTGCTTTGGGCCCAATGGCCTTCGTTCTGTCCCTGGTTGCTCTTCGGTCCTTTCTGCCTAAGACAATATTTCTCCATCTCTTCACTTGACCAGCTCCTTCTCATCAGCCAGCCCTCAGCTTATATACCCTCCTCGGAGAGGTCTTCTCCAACCGCCATATGATCTCTTGTGGCCTCCCCACATTCGCCCCCAGTAGTCTCGATCGCATTACTTTTTTTAATCCTCTGGAAGCCTCTTTCACTCTTTCGGCATACCCTTGTTTATTTGTATGCTATATATTCTCTGTGTCCCCAAACAAAATGGAGCCTCCACAAGGGCAGGTACCCTGAAGGTTCATATCCACATTCCAAATGCCTAGAACAGACCTGGTACATATTAGTTCATATAAATACTTGATGAATGAATGAATGGATATTCCACACAGGGAACTCAGAAAAAGCTTCAGGAGGATGTGGCATTAGGAGGTGGCCCAGTGTGATGGTTTGAAGCTGTATGTACCCCAGAAAAGATTAGGTGCTTTTAATCCATTGTTGTGGGTATTGACCATTGTGGGTGGGACCTCTTGATTAGATTATTTCAGTTGGAGAGTGCCCTAGGATGGGTCTTAGGGTTTGAAAGTATTATGTACCCTAGAAAAGCCATGTTTTAATCCTGATCCAATCTTGTGGGAGCAAGTGTTTCTTTTAACCCCTATTCAGCACTATAGGTTGGAAATTTGATTACATTATTTCCACAGAGCTGTGACTCAACCAATTGTGGGTATTAACCTTGGATTAGAGGGAAATGTGACTCCACCATTCCAGGTGGGCCTTGATTAGTTTGCTAGAATCCTCTAAAAGAGGAAGGAGTTTGGAAAAAGCTTGAGAATGACAAGAGTCCCAAGAGTATGAGAACCACGAGAGCCCAACCAGCCAGAGACATTTAGAGACAAAGAAGGAAAATGCAGGAGCTTCATGAAACAAGAAGCCTAGAGAGAAAGCTAGCAGACATTACCATGTTCACCATGTGCCTTTCCAGTGAGAGGGACACCCTGAATGTCACTGGCCTTTCTTGAGTGAAGGCAACCTGTTGTTGGTGCCTTAATTTGAACAATCGTATAGCCTTGCTTTAATTTGGACATTTTCACAGTCTTAGAATAGCAAGTTAGCAACTTAATAAATCCCCCTTTATAACAGCCATTTCACTTCTGGTATATTGCACTCCAGCAGCTAGCAAACTAGAATAGTCCTCTTACTGAAATCCTTTACAAGAGGGTAAAAGAAACAGGAGAAAATACCCACAGAAGCTCAGAGAGACAGAAGCTAAAACAGAGAAACACACAAAAGCTCAGAAAGGAAGCCAACGAAGTCAGAAACAAGAAGCAATGAAAGGACCAGCAGACATCACCATGTGCCTGACCATATGACAGAGAAGTCCAGGTAGACAGCAGACTTTTTTCAGTGAAAGTATCATACCATTGATGCCTTAATTTGGACATTTTTCATGGCTTCAGAACTGTAAACTTGTAAGTTAATAAATCCCACTATAACAGCCAACCCATTTCTGGTATATTGCATTTCATCAGCTTTAGCAAACCAAAACACCTAGTGAGCACTTATGCAGGTGAACATGTCCCATACAAGGCATGAAATGGTAGGGGAATTGTGAGCAGACTGTGGCATACAGGGTGGAGGAATCTAGTGGAAGCAAAAAAAAAAAATTGGTGGGGGCCCTGTGGTGATAATCTTTGGATACCCAGCTCAGCAGACTCCATTTGTTTTCTCTAGAGCAGTTACAAAGTCACACAACAGCTAAACCTGAAGGAAGCAGCTAATCATATTGCACAAGGGATCTCTCACCTACACAAGTCAGGGAATTGGGTTCCACAGGATGAAACCATCCAGGCTCTGTGTCAACATCCTTTTAATAATACTATCACTGCCACTTATTATAAAAACACCATGCCAGACACTGGGCTGAGCACTTCCCAGGCACCATCTTATGAGAGAAGAGAGACCTCATCTTCTCCACTTGCCAGATGAAGAAACCAAGACAAAAAGTAGAGATGCAATTAGCTCAGAGTCTGTTAAATGGCAGAGCTGGGGCTTGAAGTGAGAAAGTCTGATGCCAGAGCCTGGTTCACACTGCTTTCCATTCCCCAAGACTGGAGAGGGCCTCCCGATTGCATGCAACAGTAGCCAGGACTGAGTGTCTGAGATTCTTTGCTGACCCCCTTTTCAGGCATAGGCTCAAGTGCCAGAATGTAAGTCATCTGCCATCCTGTCAGTTTAGAATGCTGGCAATTTTGCCTTCAATTCCCCACTGTCTGCATTCTACAGGCATTCACCAAGAATAACGGGTGCCCATGGTCCTGACCAAGTGACCCAGCTCAAATTTAATCTCTTTGGTCTCACTCCACTAGAGACCTGATCTCCAGCCTCAATGAAGTCCCAGGGCAGTAGGAGAATGAGGCAAGGATAAAAAGGCAGAGTAGGATTAATGCTAAGGGAGTTTATATGGAAAACGCATGTCTGACTATAAATCCCCCTCCTCAAATCCTTCAGTGGCCAGACAGTACTTTCAAGGCAGATAGAAGTCATTATATCAGGTCCCTGCCTTTCATGCTTCACATCTCAGGAAAGCCTTCCCTTTGATGTCAAATCCCCTCTCTTGGGTTCTGACAACCACATGTTCCTCTTGTTCATAGATCTCATCACTAGGCAAAGTCGTATTAATTCACTAGAATGTGGGCTCTGTGAAGGCAAAAATGCATCTCCTGTTTGACAATATTGTATTCCTAGGGCCTAGCACAGTACCTGCTCATATTGGCTGCTCAATAATTATCGGGGGATAGATGAACTTAGAGCTAGAAAGCAGTTATTACATGAGTGATAGAAGACAAGTTACTTAATCTCTTCAATTTTCCCTTTTGCAAATTGGATAATATCTGTTCTATGTCCTTTTCAAAGCATGAAACACAATTAAGTGCTTTGTAAGTTATTACATGCTGTGAAGATTATTTTTGTTAAGCAACTACAGGCTGAATATATCCCCAAGACTCATAGCACTTTCAGAAATGTCAATATCTAAAACTGAAGCTGAGAGGTAGGGAAGTGCAGGCATGAGCTGCTCTTAGAGACGGCATCTTTGTTAGATGGAGATGGCTACAGAGACTTGCAAATCCTATCACCACCGAAGTGCTACCTAAGGCCAACCAGGGACTGGGGCATCTGCTTTAGAAGCCATGCCTGGACTAGGACAGGGCACTGTGATCTTTGCAATTGAACTCTGACGGGAGTTCATTTCCATTCCCCAGGACTGGAGAGGGCCTCCTGATTGCATGCAACAGTAGCCAGGACTGAGTGTCTGAGATTCTTTGCTGACCCCTGAGTGTCTGAGATTCTTTGCTGACCTCTGACGGGTCTAAGGTTAATGACTGTCATCAGGATGGACAGATGTTATGTGGTCTAGAGGAGAAAAAAGAAGCAACCAAAAGATACGGTTTGAGGTTGGGGAGGCTCTGAAGAGAAACCAGCTCCAAGTGGACAAATATCCTCAGAGTGGAGAAATGAATTTAGCATACTTGTGTGGAATGCACCAGCACGGTATTCAATTTTTGCTAAATGTTTTTATTGTTGACCTTATCTTCTAACTGAGAAGCCCCTAGTATCTACTTTTCTGATGAAGAATGGCTTTGGAGTCAGACAGCCTGGACTCAAGTCCCAGATAATGATAAAGCTCCCAAGTGTTGAGAGCTTGCTGTATGCCAGGCACTGTACTAAGCACACAACACCCTCCATTCTATTTACTCTCCCAGGTATTTCTCTAAAGCAGGCAACAGTGCCTTCACTCCATTTCACAGGAGATGAAGATAAGGAAAATGAAACCAGATACCTCCCCAAGGTCATGCAGCTCAAATTTAGTTTCTTTAAGACTCCATTTCCTGATCCGTATACTGTGAATAAACATCTCACAGCAGGGTTATCGTGACAATGTGGCAGACCAAGGGGGGCAAGTGTCACGTAGGGCTTTGCTTCTTGGACCAGCAGATGAGTATCACCAGGAGCTTGGTAGAAATGCAGGATTCCGAGCCCCCCTCCAAGCTTATTGAATCAGAATCTGCATCTTAACAAGATTTCCACGTGACGTATATGCACTTGAGAGTTTTGAGAAGCCCTCGTGTAAGGCATTATGAACCCCTCACTATTAATGGTTGAGCTGGCATCTGACCCGTTACTTTTTTCTCAGTGTGGTTGATGAGAACACATTACTTCTTTACCTAATTACTTCTAGGATAGACCTTCTCAATCTCTAAGGTGTATATGAATCTGCCAGGATTTTGTTAAAATTCAGCTGAACTTGGCTGGGGACCAAGACTCTGACATGGACCACACTCTTAGCAACAAGGGGCTAGAGGAACCTGGCAGATCAAGTATCTGAATCGGCAAAACAGCATTGCAGACCTTACACTTGGGGCGATCTCATATAGAAGAAGGCACCTCCACCAAGGTAGCAATGTCTAGAGGACAGGGACCATTTTTACTCAGCCTTGTGTTCTTTTCACTTTGCTCGGTGTCTTGCACAAAAGAGGAATGTGTCATCATTGAATGAATCAATGGACAGGACATCAGTCAATTCTTATCATTTCCTTGCATGAAACTGTCCAGCAGCTTCCTGTATACACAGCACCCCACCCTGTTCTCCACGGTCAGCAAAGCCCTACCTGACCAGGCCCCTGCCTGCCTTCCTGACCTCTTCTTACATACAACTCCCTCTCCACACTAGCCTTTCTCCTGTTCCTGAAACACACAGAGCTTTTTGCTGCCTCAGGGTCTTGGCACCTGCTCTCCCCTCGACCTGGAATGTCCTTCCTCCAGCTCTTTCCATAGCTGGCTCCTCCTCATCATTCCTACCTCAGCTTACGTTTCACTCCTCAGTGAGGCCATCCCTGACTGACCTGTCCAACCTGGTGTGAACCACACCTCGCCCCCAAACTCACGATCATATGTTTTATTTTTTTCACAGCCCGTAGCAACCTGAAAATCTTACATTTATTTTTTTGCTTATTGATTGTTGGGTTTTTTTCCTGATTCTCTGGTCTGAATGTAAATTTTATAATCTTGTCTGCAGTCCCTGGTGCATAGTAGATGCTCAATAAATACCTGTGGGATGAATGAATGAATGAATGAATGACCTAACACAGCCCAAGGAACCTATCATTTGCTTCTGTTGCTGCAACAAGAGAGAAACTGTTTGAGGCCAGAAGAGGAGTCTTCTGTGTGGAGGGGAGGGGAGAGGGGGCATAATCAAAGCCGTCTCCCTGAAAGAGGTGGCATTTCATCTTCACCTTGAAGGGTGATTTTAACAGGTAATGATAAGTGAAGTAGCCACCTTGGGTAGAAAGAACAGCTTGAGCAGAGGCACAGATGCTGCCAAGTGTGGGGAACATGTAAGGAACAGAGCAAAGACAGCTGATGGGTGGACACTCAGTACCTGGCCCATCCCTGCCCAACCCTTGCCTCCAGGTGGAGTCCGCCCTCTCTGTAGGTGTGACAGAGCCTGGCAGGGCTCCTGCTGCCGAGCTGCTGAGGTCACTGCTTTCCCTCAGCCAAGGTGACAGGGCTCAGCCCTCAGAGGAAACAAGAGAAGTTTTTAAGAGGAATGCTAAGCTGGAGGCCCCGAAACTACCTCCATCTCACTTCCCACCTCACCCCAGAAGGTGGCTGAGAGGTCCACCGGGTTCCTGTCCTGTCATCACCATAGTTCTTATAGTCCAGGGGTCAGCAAGCTTTTTCTGTAAAAGACTAGACAGTAAATCTTTTAGGCTTGTGGATCATATAGTCTCTATCGCAATTATTCAACTCTGTCATTGTAGTGAGAAAGCAGCCTCAGCCAATAGGTACATAAATAGGTGTTTCAATAAAACTTTATTTACAAAAACAGGTGACAGGCCTACGTTTTAGTCTATCTGACTCCTGTGCTTTCTGAGAACCCTGCATGGTCTGGCCCCTTCCCACTTCTTCAGCCTCATCTCATTGCCATCTTGACTCTTTCTGCCCAGGTTCTTTGGGTATCTTAAGCACTTCTTCAAATACGTACATGGTTCTCTCTCTCACTTGTGATCCCTCTCGCCTGAACTTCTAACTCCCTGCAAAGCTCCTCCTTTCTCTCAAGTCCATGCCTTGGTAACTCATTCATCCATTATACTGTCAGGAAAACCTTTCAGATCCTCCAGATTGAGGCTATAAGGACCTCTTTTGGGCTTCTTATATCCCCCTTTCACAGGGTTTTGCATATTTCAATTATCTCATTAATCTCATTAGTTTGGTTCTGGCTTGCTTCCCTGCTTGTTTCAAGGGTCCCTAATGGAAGGAACCATGTTGGCCAGCCTTATTTACTGCTCTATTTCCAGAACCTACCAAGGAACCTGGCACATAACAGGTCCTCAGTAAACATTTGTTGACTATTATGAGATCATGGTCCAGAAGACTCATTCGTTCATTCATTCATTCATCACTATTGATCAAGCCTCTACTATGTTCCAGGAATTACACTATACACTGAGGATAGAAGAGTGACACGTGGTTCCTCTCAAGGAGCGTCCACTGTACTGGGGCAACACATGCTAAGAGGCTGGTTTTTGCTACTAGCTCAGTGTGTGATCTTGGCAAACACTTTTCTGGGCTGCCTACAAAAAAGAAGGGGTTAGACCAGATCACCTATTTTAGAGCTTTGAATTACATTTTGAGGAATTCTAGGGTTCTGTGATGCCTCTTGGTTATAGCAAGCAATGGCTTGTTTTGTTAAGGAAGATTTAAATAACCTAAATAGGCTATTTTTTGTTTTGGGCAGCTAGAAACTAGACATGCCTCCAAGTTGGTGGGAGGAGAAGTAGGCCAGCTGTAGGTGGTAGAAGGACACCATCCCAGGCAGAAAGTTGTGCCCTGGGAAATAAAGACAGTGTTGGCCAGAGAGAGCAGCCTGGTGAAGTCCAACAAAACAGATGGAGACGGGCCCTCCCCAGGTCTTGGGGACATGGATGGCAGAGCTTGGAACAGTACACCTAGTAGCTGGCAGTGGACAGATGCCCAAGCAGGCTGGAGGAAGATCTTAGGAGGTCTGAGAGCAGATTTTAGGGCCAGGGCCCTAGGAGGAGGTTAGAGACCAATACTTCAGAGAGAAAGGTTTGGGAAGCTAAGCAGAAGACAGAACTTAGATAGAAAGAGACAAGTCATATACCTGAACTAAAGTCCAAGATGGGGGACAGTATCATTTCAGAAAGGGGACCCATGACTCATATGCAATGTCAGAGTCAGAACTGAAGCAAGCTGGTTTTGTGCTTCTAATCAAAGTAACAGTCCAGAAGTCTTCAAGTCTCCCACCAAGCTTTGTCCAAAGTCACAAAGACAGCAAGAAGTAGTGTCAGAAACAGACTCCCTTTACCTGCTTCTTTGAGCTGTCCTCTTTCCACTCTCTGATTCAGGTGATACAAACTAGGCTAGTTTCCAAATCCATATGGGATTTTCTAAACCTGCAGTAGACAGCAAGCTGCTTACTGAGTGCTTGGTGATAAGGAAGAGAAAGTTTATCCTCAACTGAATTGTGGGTTGTGTCCTCAGGAGCTAGTGTTTTTAGCACTGGCCTGTTAAGGGAACTGGAATGGCCTTTTCTGTCTCTAGTTGAGCATCTCGAAGCAGTCTTAAAGTTCTGTGTACTTAATACCAAGGCAACAGGTCAGCTCAGGCCAAAAATACAAAATACAAAATTACTGCTATGAATAGTAAGTTTTTGAGGGCGCTTGCTCACTTCACACATTGTCTTATTTCTTCCTAGCCATCTTGTGTAAGAAGGAAGAGGGATAGACAGTTCTCTGCCTACCACATCACCCTGGGTTATTCTTCCTGGCACTCAAAACTCTCTGAAAGTGTAACATATGCTATAACTTGTATTTTAAAAAAAAATAGAAGGTGAAGGGATCATTGGCTTGCTTGTATATGCACAAAATATCCCTGGAAGAACATGCAAGAAATAAAGAAAAAGAGTCACCTATGGTGAGTGGAAATGGGGGTGGGAGAGAAAGGGAGGCTGTTTATGCTATTTCCTGCTTAATTTTTTATTTAGGCGTTGTATGTATGCATTATCTGTTCATGTAGGTTCCTGAAAACTACAGTTTCAAATGTGTGGGCCCTGTTAAAGGTCATTTTAAGAGGCTGAAGCAGCAGTAGCCTCATATCTGGACTCAGAACTGGATCAGGGCTCAGAAGACGTAGGTCCTGGGCCCAGCGCTAACATGGACTTTGACATTTGTAGCTGCCATTGACTGGGGGGATGCCAGTGCCCCCATCTGTAGGATGATGTGAATGGACAGGGGAGTTTCAAAGTTCCCTTGCCCCTCTGTCATTCTAGATTCTAATATGTAGCTAGGCTTTACTCGATCTGAATTAAACATGCTATACAAAATACGTCCTGTTTAAAGCATTTTGAATACTATATTTGTTTTACTTTGCTTCTTTTGTTTCTTTTCTTGAAATTTCCACTTACCTTCTATTATAAGAGTTCCTTTTGAAATGCTCCCACCTTGTGTCTACTGAAGAGGGGAACCTGGAACATGAAGAGGGCTATGGCCTAAGATATGGCAATGGAGAGGACAGGACAGGTAGTGAGCACAAAAAGACGACTCAAAAGGAGACAGGGAGCAAGAGGCATCAAGAAACAAATTCCCCGGGAGGGCGGGGAGCAGCATCTCAGAGCTTCAACCCCTGAACTCAGTTTACCCAGCTGAATGTTCCAAGAAACCAGGCACAGCTCCCGCGTCCCACTTCTACATAGCAAGGGGCTGAATCACTCTGCGTAAGCACATGTTAGATGAGGCAGACACCCTGAGTTCACCTTGCTGACACGAGCATCCAGCAACAGCATCCTACCTTCCTATTTGGGAGATCTCTTGCCCCTGCCCGGGGTCCATGTGCTTTGAACGGGCTCCGTCTCTAACTCCAGGGGTCCCAGGATGGCCCAACAGTAGAATTCTACCTCCTTGTCCCATTGGTCATCAGGCCCAGGGCTTTTGACTAAAGTGTTGGGAATAAGGTGATCCTTTATCTGCTACTGCAGAAGAAGGAGGCAAATTCTGGAGCTGCTGCCACCATTCTGAAACTGCGTAGAGCTCAGGAATGAAGAGTGGAGGAAAGCAGAGCCAGGAGACAGTATCATTTTTGAGGGACTGTCAACCTGCTCCTGGAATCAACTTGGTTTTTAAGCCATGTGAACCAATACATTTTTTTTTTCAATTACTTAAGCCAGTTTGGGTTTTACCTTCTGTTTCTTGAAGCCAAAAGAAACTGCATACAAATGCCACCTCCAGTTGACTGATAGCAACTACCTCAAGAACTGTATTGACAGAAATCCTGGGGCTCCTGACTCATGAGGAAGGTATGTCAAGAGAGTAAAGAAGATGCATAAAATGGTACATATCTTCGACTAAGAAAATCCTGACTCAGTCCTCTGCCTCACTTTGCATGAGGCAGTGTTTCATATTTTCCCAAGGCCTTGTCTTTCCAGTTAAGATATGGAAAGGATTTTGTCAGCACTCACATTCCAGAGGAATAAGTGTCCATATTTATTTAGAGGTTTAGCTGGGTGTCCTTGCCCTCAAAGACCTGTGCTTTGTGCCATAAGCAAATTTGTTCTCAGTTCCTGTCCTATAAAACGAACTCTGAAGGAAAATTCTGGTTTCTGGGTGAATTTGAGTGCTGTGTGCTTCTCTCATTTTTCTGACTTCAAAAAGTTTACAATCTGCAGATCATCAATATGAGTGATTATGCTAAAAGCCTAATGGATGATAGAGGTACCACTTTAAAACATTATGAAACAGAGGAGAGGAAATTCATCCTAGGGACCAAAACAATGGAAGGTGATTAACTTGGCTTTCTGGTTTCCCCAACTTGGTCAAGTGCTCAGCTTACTTCATTCTTCTTGAAAGAACTTTTATTGGTTCTGACCCCCATTTGACATCCTCAGAAAATAGACACTAAGTAAGCATGGGCTGCCCTTCTGGCAAAAGATTATTTACTCAAAATACTTTAAAATCAAAACACACACAAATATACCTTAACTACTTTATCTAGGGGGTCAGGTGATGGAGGTATAATTTGCATATAATAAGATATAGCCTTTTTAGTCACCCAGTTCTATGAATTTAATGCATTCAGTTGTGTAACCACTACCACAATCAAGATACAGAACAGTTCCATCATCCAGATGATTCCCTTGTATCCCTTTGACGTCATTCCCTTCTGCCACTCCCAGCACCTGGAAACCACAGTCCATTTTATAGCCTATACTTTTCCAAAATGTCATATTAATGGAATCACACAGCATGTAGCCTTTTGAGTCTGACTTCTTTCAAATGCATAATGCATTTGAGATTTGCCCAAGTTGTTGTGTATATGAGGAGTCAGTTTCTTTTTATAACTTCATATTCCATTGTGTGTATATGCCACAGTTTTCTTATCCATTCACCAGTTGGAGGACATTTCGGTGGTTCAAATTTTGGGCAAGTATGAATAAAGCCACTATAAATATTTGTGTACAAGTTTTTCTGGACATAAGTGTTCATTTCTCTTGGATAAATGCCTAGGAATGAGATTGCTGAGTCATTTTGTACATATGTTTAACTTTATAAGAAACTGCCAAAGTGTTTTTTCCAAAGTAGCTGTGCCATTTTGCATTCCTGGCAGCAAAGTAGCCACCTTCATTTTTTAAACAGGTGGAATGTCATCTTATATAGATTTAGCTACATTTACATACTTCCATCAAGGCTCTTGGGAATTCATAGCCATGGTGGAAACAAAATAACCCATAGATATCAGTCCTGATCATTTTTGTGGCATGAGACTCACAGAGTCCCAGCTCTGAAGTGTTTTTTGTCAAAAGACATAAATGTAGAACGTTGGTTCTTGAAAGGAAATTAAAGGTTACTAGTTCAACATCTCTACTCAGCACTGTTGGATCCAATCCTCACAACTGTCACTCTTTAAGGATCTGTTCTATAGACTCTACATTTACTGCCCATAGGAAATTAGTATGTTATTTTACTGTTTTCAACTACAGTTTCTTCATCTCTACAGGATTTTTGTGAGGATTGAGAGAGGTGTAGGAAAGACCTCTGGAGTCAGAAAGTAATTAAACATTAAATGTTAATAAAAAAACTGACATTGTTAGTGAATTTAGCTTTCTATGGGTTATCTTACCAAGCTTAGGTTTTCTCTTAAAACCTAATAGCCCAGGGGGATGTGATGATTAAGTGTTAGAACTGAAAGAACCGAAGAGATCCTCCATCAAGTGCTAGCTCTCAACAATAGTCTTAGTCATGCTACAGAGCCCCGAAAGACCAAGGGCACACAAAGGTGCTAATTGCTAATCTGGTTCTAGAATTCAGAACACCTAACCCTCTGTCCAGCTCTCTCTCACACTATCTTTCCTCTGAAGTCTGATTTGAGCAGCAATCAGAAACAATTAACCTTTAAACATTCACATCTGGCCAGTCTCCACCACAACAGGCTTACCATCCAATTTAACGTAACCCCCAGGCACTCTCTGTTTTGCCTCCCTGTCTTACTGTCATCATAGCACTAACCACCACCTGCACTCATTTGTTTTGCTCTCTCTCACTGCCCCATTAGACGGCCAGCTGTGCCAGGGGAGAGGTCCCTATTTTCTGTATTGCCTGGCACGAAACAGGTCCTTGAGAAATGTTGAATGATGCTTGGAAAAATCCACTTTAATCAAATTATTTATGCTCTCAACAGTTTTGACTAAATGACAAATCGCTTCTTGGATGAATTTTTAAGCCACTTGTTTGGGTGACTTGTAGGCATCACAGGCCAAGTCAGAGCATTAGAATTGCTCAACCAAATGTGAGGAGCCTAAATCCTATTCCCATGTTGCAATCTCCCCGTCCTGCTCCGTCTTGCTCCTCTAAGGGACGTGTTGTATAAACAGCATCAAGTGTTAACTTGTTAAATCAGTTACACCCAAAAGGGTTGAGATTATTTAACAATGCCATAATATGAAGTCATATCAAGAATTCCAAGGAGAGGCAGTTTTCAAAGACTCATTTCAATGCCAGGGAGCTATTGTTTATGAAATGATTTTTGGAAGATGAAAAATTAATTCTGTAGCTAATCTCTTTCATGGTAGTTCATCATGCTTAATTCTCTTATTTGAAATTCTTTTATTTTATATGAATTCCATAATCATCTTATTGGGCTTATTTGTTTCATTCCTCCTATTTTTAGGAGGAACAAAAGAAAAACAAAAACTTCAAATTTAATTTAAAATAAATTGAATCATTGTAACCCACCTGTGTGGAGGAAAAAGCACATACCAGCCAACCATCTTTGTTCTGAACAATGATTGGTCTCATTCGCCACTATTGGGAATGTTCAAGAATATTCTCACTGGATTATAAACTCCAGAAGGGCAAGGACTTCGTGTGTTTTGTTTGCTGCTCTATTTCTAGAGCCTGGGGCAGTGGCAGGTGCCAAGAAAGAACCCAATAACTATTTTCTCCAGTGCATAAATAACTTAAACAATTAAGGGATTGAAACCCTCCCATGACTTGTTCATAGAGAGATGAGGCTGGGCCTCTATCTCATGGTCCAGTTCCAGAACAGACCTGTGTGTGATCTTTGTATTCTTGGTCCAGGTACATTCCATGTGACCCTCCTTGTATCCGACTGAGTTTTTTACTGAAAAAAACTTCTACTACATTTTTGTGAGCCTTACTATGCACAAGCATGAAATAACCAGGTGCCAATCACCACTACAGAAAAAAAGGGGAACCTTATAATGAGGGAGGCAGAGCAACTCTGCGAGGATCATTAGATTTAGACTTAGAAGAACAAAGTTCTGGCCACTCCTGCTCCACGTAATCAGTTGTGTGGCCAAGTCACATCCTCTCTCTAAGCCTCATCCAAACACTGAGGGGGTTCTTTAGACTGTGGGTTTTCTCATCTAAGTCTCCACCCTGGGGCCCAGAGTACACTTCTACACACGGTGTGCCTGAAGGGGAGCACATCCCCCCTCTCTTAAATGCCCAGAGAAAGTTGCCCCTGCTTCTGGCCAGGTATGGAGAGTTGGGCCTGCCCACATGGGCAGAGGGAGGGTGAGTTGCCCAACATTTTCCCTGCACCCCTTAGGGACAAAGCTGCTGTGTTTCTTCTTTTTGTACATGTGTTTCTACCTCACTAGGTAATAAAAACCCCATGTATGCATGCTAGGTCATGATCGAAGCTCAAGGAAACCAGCTGAATTATATGAAATACAGAGGACAAAGCATCTTTACTCTTTTTCTGTGGAAATGGAAATAATTTTCAAAAGTTCAACCCCAGATTCAGATAGGTGTGCTATCTGGTCTTGGTATCTTCCAATTAACCACTCCTCCCAGTAGTCATGCCAATGAGTAGTTCCTTCACACACCAAATTATGGCTGGCCCCACGTGGGCAATATAGTGAGTGGAATGACACCACTCACTTTGGAGGCTACAGCATAAGCCTTACAGGTTCACTTTAGTCCCTTGGGATGATAGTTTTTGGAATATTCCCCCTTGGAACCTACTGCCATGCAGAAAGAAGGCTAAGCCACATGGAGATGTCATGTCTCAGCATGCTGGTCAGTGGGCACTCCCAGCCGGCATCGCCTGCCAGCCCTGTGAGTGAGGCCCTTAGAACCCCGGTCCGGCTGAACCATCAGATGAGACCACTCCCAACTGCTATCCGAGTGCACCTGTATGAGAGACCCCAGAGGAGCCCAGTCAGTCCACCAAACTGAAAGAGCTAATGAGGTGCTGTTGTAAGCTTCAATGTTTTGGTAGTTCGTTATGCAGCAATAAATAACCAGAATGATGCTTCAAATTCCTTTACAAATTTCCATGTCCCTAAGCTGCTCTCACAAGCCATTTACGCTCACCTATGCAAAACTGTCCTCTCCTAACAGAGGCTCACAAAGGAACTGTGTTTTATTTAAATGTTTCAAAATTAAAATTTGAAGTTAAGATTTTTTTCCTAGTGAACTTAGGAAGGTTTGCACTAGATATGAAATGATGAAGTTAAAGAGATTTTATTGTTCCATTTTTTGTTTGTTTAGTTTCAATATTTGTATTGTCTGTAGCCACAAGTTCTACAGCTCTAGAGACCATGCTTCTTTATTTTTTAAAATCATACTAATTTCAAATAATCTTTTCCATAAACCACAGGAATTGCCTGGAAGTTACACTTCTGTACCCAAATTTTATCTCCCAGGCTGCCTTTCACACCAAAGTAGAGCATAAAAATCTTAGGTAAGGTCACATATTCCATTTTATGGTTCAAAACCTTTAATGCCCATAGCGCTAATATTCAAGGGTTGTCACTTTCCTTCTTTGGATTTGAGATGCTGACTTGTCTGGTTTAGTTGTGTTCTGCTAAGCCCAAACATAAGTAAAACAAAAACACCAATCACACACTGATACAAGCACACACAATACACACAAAACAATGGCTTGAGGTTATGGAAGAATTTGCTGCGGTTGCTGTTCTGTAACTTGATTTCCTTATTTTCTTTGGGTTCCTTTTGCAGTCATTATATGCTCCTCTTGAGAGTCCTTTTATCCAGATAAAGTCCCAGGATTAAACATAACCAAATGTATTCAGTACCTACTGTAATATTCCAGGCACATTGCAAAGTGCTTTGTACACATTAACATTAATTTTAAAACAACCTTGAGATAAAATTATTTATTACCATCATTTTACGGTTGAAAACACCATGACTCTGAATGGCAAAGTGATTTAACGCCTCACAGATGCTAAGCATTTTGAGTTGTGATTTGAACCTCTCAAGCAGCATAAATGTGGCTGAGGAAGGACTCTGGATTCACACATATCAGAAACCACATCACAGCGGTTGAATCACTGGGCAGGGGACAGAGCTTGGCCAGCAGCTCTGGGTCTCCTTGGAGAGCACACTTAAGAAAAGACTCACATCTGAGTTTTGGGAATTGGAAAGCGCTGACATTTTCAGGTTGCTTATTTACACTAGTACAGTCGTTGGCATATTTTGGCACTGTCCAGATTGCACCGGTGGTTTCTCCTCTCTGATAAGATTCTGTCCCACCCCTCTAGTGTATGAGTGTAGGATTTACCCGTTCAGGTGGCTTGGACAGCGGCCCTGGAGAAAGTCACAGAGACCAAGAAGTTCAACAGTCTGGAATCCAGAGGCAGCTGGAATGGACTGGACTGGAAGAACTAAAGTAGCAAGTGGGGGGCATTTAGGAACAGTCCACATGCAAAAAGGAAGGTGTGGGATACATAGCAGAAAAGAGGGGTCAGGGGTGTCAGGTGGGGTGGGGGCTGCTTCTCCTACATGAGTCACTTCCAAGTAACTTTTTCTTTCCCTCAATTTGTGTCTTTCTCAAACCTTGTTTCCCAGCATTCTCTCACAGGCAAACCACCCTGGGAAAACTGACACAGCCTCAAAAGGAGGCATCTTGTTCCTTCTATGACTTATTCCTGTCTCTGGGTCACAACTGCAGACATTTCTTTCCTCTAGAACACTTGCAATTTAAACTATCTTCACATTAAGGCACTCCACAGTTCCTCTATGGAAATGCAAATATGAGGGGTCTCTGAGCTTCAGGTCCCTCCCTGTACACCTTCATACCCCTCACAGCAGGTTGGCCCTTATCAACAAACAGCAAACTTGGACACGATGCTGTCCTGTTGATAGGTTGATAGGAGGGAATTTGAATGAATGGCCAGGTTCACCTGGAGATGAATCTACTAAGAAGGCAAGTCAGGGACACAAGGAGATGAGGACAGCTTGGCGGTGAAGACTTGGGCGCTGGAGCCAGGCTGAGTCCACACCTCGCTCCTGTGCCACAGTCGGGGAGACCCTGAGTGAGTCACTGAACTTCTTCAAGCCCTGCTTTTCCTATCGGCAAAATGGTAAGTTTAATACTAACTACCCTTCGGTTGTTGTCAGCATGAGACGAGATAATGCATGCAAAGTGCTTACCCAGTGCCTGCCCCAGAGAAAGTGCTTGGTGTATATTAGCTGCCATTATTGATTATAGAGTATACAGGGTGAAATTACAATAGCTACAATTTACTGAATGTTTGCTACTTACAAGGTCCTGGGCTAAATACTCAAAATAGATTAGCTCGTTTCATCTTCAGAGCAGCCCTATAAGAGTCATGCTAACTATCCCATTTCACAGACAAGGAGACCCAGAGAGGTTAAATCATGTTCCCAAGGCCCCAAAGCTAACAAGTGCAGAGTCAGGACTGAGTCCATGGCCTGCGGTCCTAGCCAAGTCCTCAACAAACAATGTCCCCAAATCCAGAATTAGATTTACTTGTTGAATATCTGTAGACACATTCCACAGGGCTTTCAGGTCCCCAATCCCTCTGAACCCCCAAAACCTTTAATATGGTCTTTAAAATACCAGGTGAATTCACTATGAAAACCGTATAACTCCAATTCGGGTAAAAATTAACACGTGTTGAGGACATTCTCGTTTGTGAGTTTTAGCATACACCACCACGTGTGGTGTGAGGATGGACGGATTATAAAGGGCTTGTGAGATGCTGGGAGCGAGCAAGGCCACAGATGGGTGTGGTGGCCCCGGGCTCAGACCCCGGAGTCACACAGCCCTGGGTTCGAGTCCCATGACAGCCCCCCACTAGCTGTGGGCAATTTGTCTCACCTCGTTAAGCCTCAGTTTCCTCACCCTTCCCGGAATTTAAGGACACACCCATCCCCAAGGCTTGCTCTGAGGATTAAATGAGGTCACCCCTGTGAAACGCATGACACATAGGAAGCCCTTCATAAATACTGTTAATAATGCTGTAATTATTAAGGATCAAATAATATTATATAATTATGATTAACATTCCATTCTCAAAACTGTTACACCTTAAAGAGAAGGAAACCCAGGCTTGAAGAGATAGGATGACTGGCCCGGGACCTCGCAAAGCTGGGGCTTGGTGTCCTTTCCACAAACCACCAACCTGCAGCCGAAGCTCACAGGGCATTGGAGGAGTTTACAGGTGGGTGATGTGTACCCCTGGCTCAGATCTGGGAGCAACAACACAAACGATTTCACCAGTTATAAATTCTGTCAACAATAAAGCTACGCCGAAAGTGTGTGATCATTGTGTATTTCCTGATGCTCTAGAGACTTGGGAAGAGTCTCCAGCAGTCTTCCACCTTAGCTTTTGCTTTACATCATGCAATTAAGCATTATATCAAAAAGGGTTTTCTCCAGATACCCCACAGCTCTTACAGCAGTGGTTTCATCAAACAGTCCCCAGACATGGCAGTGGGGTGGTTGAAATGCCTGGGAGAGGCCGCTCATCATATGGGATCATAAAAGGGCTTGTCATTGAAATTAGGGTGACTAATCTCTAGGCAGAATCAGAGGCGCGAACAAATTACTTCTCTATAAATCAAATCCACTGCTGTCCAATCTGCCCTGAATCAGTCTATATGCGTGAGCAGAAACAGCGGGTGTCAGAGAATTCTACAAATAAGGCAAACAATCCCATGTGACCTGATCCATGGAGACGAACCTCCTCTTGCACTGGGAAGCAGTATGCCAGTGACATCATATTTGTGGACAGATTTTCCCGGTGTCTAAGGAGAATGTCAGAGAGCAACCCTGACGTGGATGAGTTGGCTGGCCTCAGGTAAGTCTCTTACCTTTTCTGGTTCTCTCTTTGCAAATGAATGCACTGAACTAGATGGGCTCCAGGAAAAGCCCACTGGCTATAATAATTCCCACTCCGTATGATATAAATTCCTTTGAGCGTTTGGTCATTTTAAGAGATAATATTTGAATATTTATTTGTAATTTATTACAAATACAAAGGGATAATTTATTTGAATATTTGACTGTTTCCATACAACAGTCTTATGATGTTGGCAGCATTAATATCTCCGCATTACAGAGGCAGAAATCGAGGCTGAAAGACATTGTGTCTTGCCCAAGACCATACCCAGAGCTAAGATTTTTGTTAATAAAGCAGATATTAATAAGAAGCAAGATTTCCAGATCCTTCTTTTCTGCATATCGCAATTGTTATTCATCTCTCTCTATATATATATATATCATATGTATCACCTGTATATATTACTTACCTATTATATGAATTACTATTCGTATATCACCTACCTAAGTCCTAGCATGCAAATCCTTACATTTCATGGACACTGGGTCCTCTTAACCTGACTTCCTTGCGAGGGCTTTAAGGGTCCATGAACCCTCTGAAATCATGTGCAAAATGTGGGTGTGTGTACATAATTCTGAGGGACAATTTCACGGATTTCTTCAGATTTTCAAAGGGGTCTATGAACTTTTGAGAATCAATTTATCTTCTGACAGACAGTAAAACTGAGAATCACCTAGGGAGGGAGATGGGCTTGCCCAAATCCACGCGGCAAGCTGGGGTAGAGCTGCATGCCGGAGCCGGACCCCCGGATTCTCTGCCAGGGCTCTTCGGTCGCACCACACTGGTCCATCCATCAGGCACCAAGGGGGCTCACTACGCTCGAGAGGCTGGAGTCGGGATCTCTCTCTCTCTCTCTCTCTCTCTCTCTCTCTCTCACACACACACACACACACACATACACACACACACACACCTCACCAGCTTTGGGTATGGTTTAGAACATTGTCGTGCTTCACGTATATCTTAGAGTTTAACCTTAGACCCTTGCTCTATGTCATTTCTCTGGAGTTCTTATGATCAATTGCTACCACTGTTCAGTGCTCTACTTGTCTGCTATGGAGGAAAGTTTAGTTCACTGTGTTTCATTCAGATTCAGTCCAGTCTGGCTTTACCTGGCCCTGCTTCTGACCTCCTTCGATGCTTACAGAGGTTGGGCGTTTTGGCCTCACTGTTTTGGCTGCAATAATCAGCTCAAAATAAAACTGACAGTGGCTAAACTATGCAAAGCAAAATGTGTGACTAACTAAACATTGACAAAGGAATCAAATTTTCCTGACAAAGTTTAGACCCACCAAATTCAAATCAGAAAAAATGGACCTAGGAGAAATAAAGCCATCAAAGAAAGGTCACAGTAGAAGAAGTTAAAATTATATACAATTAAATTTGGTACAGATAAACCATAATCAGTAAACTAAGCCATCCTAGTAAACTACATAGGCAAAAGGATTAACGCTATAAAAATAATTTTGATAAAATAAAAAGGAAAATGACAAATAGTAGTAATGGTTTAACTGCACTATACTGAACATATTCAAATGACTCAGTGAGGATTAAGAAAAATACTTCCTTGAAAAAATTTGACCATGTTGGTGCTTTAAATGTTTGTAGTTTCAAGCATGGAGTCAAAATATTCTCAAGGTCAAAATAGAGAGTTCAAAATGTCAGCTAGTTTAGGCGGTGGAGTCAAAATGACAAATTAGGGAGGTCGAAACTTTCTATACCTATGTTGGTGGTATGAAATCATTTGCAAATGATGTTCTGACAAAGGAAGCAAACTAAAACAATCATTGCCCTTGCAAAGTTCACTGGAACAGCCAAGCACCAAGCAGAAACTGCATTCTTCTAGGCATGCCTTAACTCCAAAAGTTCAACAAAGAAGTGAAAGACCAAGGAGTAAATGCTACAGATAATGAGTGAAGAATTTCCCAATCCTCCAGAGGGGTTCCTGGAGAATTCATTTTCTTACTGGATAGCAGTAACCTCTTTTCCCTTTGCCTTCCATTTCTCGGTGTGTCCCAGGAATTACTTTGCTTTATCTCTCTGCCAATGCTAGGTACTAGGTCATCCAGCAGACCTCATCTAGGCCTCACGCCCACTCATCCCCCAGACCTCATGTTCTCTAACTGGGCTGGGGCTGGTCATATGCTGGAACCACTCATAGTGGCCCTGAGAACCAACGTTAAATTTTCAGGAATTTTGCCAGCTGGTTGCTAAACATAGCCATTATTAAAAATTGAATTATATAAATACTATACGTTTATAATTAAGTAAGTTATATTAAAGTGGAGGTGATAAATATTCCAAATTCATACCTTCCTAATTATTTCACTACCTTGTACTATCGATGCCCTGTGGTTATCAATGTGTATTGTATCTGTAATGGTGGAATAACTATATACATGCATTTTCCTGACTCCACATTCAGAAATGTCACACTGGTAGCTTGAAATCAGTCATGGTGGGAGTATTTACACCACAGAAATTGGCAAATGCTACAAATCAGAACTTGATTTATGGACTTGTTGATTGTGTAGACTTAAAGTGATGTTAATAATGCAGATTATACTTAAATCAATGTCATTTGTACCTATTACTTTGTGACCGGCACAAAAACCTAAGGCAATATTCTTTTCCGTTCAGCAAAAGTCTCTCACATCATTGACAAATGAGTGATTTTCCAACTGTTTTGATGTTTCACTTTCATCTTACTTGTTAACAAAAATACCAGTCAGCATTCATGTCAAAACTAAGCTCGTTATTCACTTACAACCATAGCTGCCTATGGATGCAAGAGTTCTGCATAAATCGATGAAAGCATTCTCTGAGAATCAATAGGCTATATGGAATTTACAATAAAGAGTATTTATACTTTATTTTGTTTGTCAATTGTGTGCTACCCATCCTTCATAATAGCAAAAATTTTAAGAAACTCGCATATGCATATGTATTTTCAGAGCCAGTTGTTAAACGCTTATCTCTGACTTCCCTCAGGAGCCTCACGGTCTCCTCCCACAAGACCACCAGAACCTGCTGAAGCCCCAGGCTGAGTGAGGTCATGGTAGACCCAGGGAAGCGTCTAGAAGCCTCGGGCAAGAGGAAAGGAAGGCCAGTGTTTACAGTGAGGGCTGGCTCCAGAATGGCCTTTGTCTGCTCAGGGCCTTTATTTATTTTCCTACCAGCCTAAGGCCTTTGACCCCAGTTTGAAGTCAAAGGACAGGAAGTAAGGTCCTTTACTTTCATGGGGATTGGCCACATAGTTTGGCTGGGGAAGAACTTCAGGATGCTGTGAAGGTCTGGCCCAGGACGTCCTGGAGCCCTGGAATGACAACTCATGTTGGAACCAGGCTAGATAGAGAATGACTCCCAACTTCTTCCTGGAAGCTACGTGTCCTGCCAAGTCTATGCCAAGAGCCTGCACTCGCACACATACCTCTCCATTTTAGGTCATGCTGATGCCCTACCAGGGTCATATTTGTTTATTTCATTTTTTTGTCCCATGCATAATTTTACCCTAAATGGCAATAATACCTACAGTTCATGCACTTATTTGCTTATCCATTTATCCAAAAAATAAATATGGAGCATCTACCATGGGCCAGGCACCATTCTAGGTGTTGTGGGTACAGTGGTGTGCCAGATAGACAAGCTCTGACCTTGTGGCATATAAAGTCAAGGGCACAATATGCACATCAAATTGATTTGATGCCCAGTTGGTTACAAACCATAAGGGCTTACTCCACATATTTCAAATTGAGTTCATCATCTTTTTCACCCAACAATGTCCTCTTCCGAAGTATCTGACAATACAGCAAGAGCAGCAGTGGCCGCAGCAATAGCTACCACTAACATAACAAGTACCAGATACCACTTAGTCCTTTACTTATATTAACTCATTTAATTTTCACAATAACCTCATGAGATAAGTACTATTATCATCCTCTTTCTGTCAATGATGAAAGTGAGGCACCAAGAGCTTAAGTAACTTGCCTGAGGTCACATATTTGGTTAGCAATGGAGTCAGTTAATGGAACCGCCATTCTCCTAGGTTTCCTGGGTGGGATATTCAGGTAAACAAGATCCTACCTGGCTAAAGTTCCATAAAATGTAGCAAAAGTCCAGCTTAATTTCTATGAAATACTTGAAATATATATGAGGCCTCAATTGATATCCTGACTCCACCACTTTCTGTCTGGCAGACTTTGAGTAAGTGTTACTCCTTTACTTAACCTGTCTAAATTTATTTCCTAATATGTGCTATATGAACGATTATATCAGACAATTAGTTTCATGGTGGAGGAGGGGGCTGTTGTAAAGAGTCCGTGATATAATATGAATGTAACACTAAGCACAGTGTCTGGAGTATAATTGCTCACATCTCAGTTGTAATACTGAGAGTCATGGGGAAATTCATCAAAGGACCCTGGCCCACCCAGCTCATAAGATCCATGAGTTCAGGGACTGTGATAACCTTGCTCACTAGAAAGTGAGCAATTAGAAGTGTTGAATATTTGTTGGTTGGTTGGTTAAATGGATGGATGGATGGATGGATGGATGGATGGATGGATGGATGGATGGATAGATGGATGGATGGACAGGTGGGCAGATGTACAGAAAGGTGGGTGGATAGATGGATGGATGGATGGAAAGATGCTGGATGATTGAGTGATTGGCTCTCGTTCTGGTCCTTCTCTATATCATAGGACCTATTCCATTACTCAAGACTCTTCCCCCTAGTGCTTCTCACACATGCACCCAGACTCCTCCAAGCAGACTGACAGGTGCTTGATGGCAGACACCAGAGTTTTCTTGTCCTAGATTTTGCCCTCTACAACTTGCAATTCCCCAAGAAAGGAGCTTTGGGATTCTGAAACAATACTTTGACACTTGGGCCTCAAAATACCCTAATGGTGTCATTTGTCCCCTGGTGCCCTTTATTCCATAGTACTTTCAGCATTGAAGGAGTTTCCTTTAGGTTCCTGCCCCAAGGTTTTCTGGTCATCCCACTTCTGTAAGACAAAGAGTAACTATCAGATGTTCACAAGAGAAATATTTCTTTTCAAAATCCTAAGTTCAAAAAGAGAGAAAATGTGTAACCAAAGTTACATAGCAATTAAAAGCACTGGTTTTCAGGTCAGACCAAACTGGTTCTGAATCTCTGCAAGTATCTTCATTACTATGATTAGTATGAGCCTTGATTTCTTCATCTGGAGAGTGGGGACAGTAATACTTTCTTGTAGGGTCATTTGGAAGATCAAACCCTATACTATACTACACAGCACCTGAGCACAGCACCTGGTGTATGACAGGTGCTCAGTGGTTGTCCCTGTTTTAATTGCTGCCTATTTGAAAATTAGGAAAAGAGACTAGTGCATCCAAAGCAACTCATCCTAAACAAATAAAAACTATGCTTACTGTTCTAAATACATTCTTACTAAGTATCTTTTGTGTTTGTGAGAAGCTCCATCATCTCATCACCAATCATTCATGAGCCGTATGTGAAAAAAAATATGATTTTAATGTCCTATCCCTCTCATAAACTACAAGAAGTGTCACAACCTGAAACCAAAGTTTCATGCATTCATTTTTTTATTCATCCATTCAACAAACCTTTATTAAAAGTCCACCATGTGTCAGACACTGGGCGGGCTCTGGAAGCACAGAGGTGAGTGACACGACAGGGGCCCTCATGGAGCTTCCAATCTAGACAATGCACCGGGATTATTAAAAAAAAAAAAAGTCCCACAGAAAGTACAATTATAAACTGTGATAAGCATTCTGAAGGAAGAGTACAGAGATCTATTTATGCAACAGAGAGAAGGTAATCTAAGGACTTGAGAGAGAAAGAGAGAGATTTCATATAACTGGAAAGAAAAGCAAGGAACACTACAAAATTTAGGATAGGGTCAGAATATCAGTCTATATAAGTCCCCAGAACTTTAAAACAATGAAAAATGCAAAACCTCCAAGTTATCTCTCTGTTTGGCTATCCTTTCTTTCACCCCCCTCCCCCCCCGCCCCCGGCCACCAGAGTCCCAAAGCGACATGTTCTAGGACAGACAAAAGTCAGTTTTGTTTTGTTTCATGAGTAAGTAGCTGTTTGGTCACCAGGATTACCAGGCAGCTGTTATTACAGCCTGGCCTTTGGCAGCTCCTTTGGAGAGGAAAAGAGATGCAGCTAGTGTCACTGTTGTCTGCACAATGCCCAAAGAATTCAAAGATATTCCTGCAAACACCTCTATGCAGCAGACATCCAGATGAAAAGACATCAAAAGTTCTCAATTTTCAAGAAAGTTCAAGAATGAAAAAGTCATCTTCACACATAATATTAGTCCATGCAAGGAGGGTAAGTAGTTGAGAGTCATACAAAACATTTACATATCACTCTAAATCTGAAAGTTTTACATCAAAGACAGTAGAGATTGCCTATTTTTTAAATCCTCTCCATAGATATTCTGCATGGTAAAAATTTGCAACCACCCCCACCCTCCCAAAAACACAAATGAAAGTTGAAGAGAGTAAATAATTAAGTGTTCCTAAATACAATGTGTAGGTTTTAAAAAAAATGTTTCTATCACTACTTATGCACAAGAAATAAAGCATCTGTACATGATTGTGGACTCCTTCCAGGCTACTCATTTCAAGAGACAAGTTTGGAGGGTGAGCATGTCCCCAGGAGCTTTCCCATGACAGCAAGAGGGGATAATTCCCTCATGTCTGTCACCTCCTTTCTGCCCCAGCCATCAAGCCACACACGTCATGAGGAATGAGACTCGTAAGGCCACACCTGGCTGCTTCCTTGCCCAGGCGTCCATAATTTTCTATTGTTGGCTCTGGAGTCCCTCAAAAGTTCCCCAACCCACTCTACTCCCCATCTAGGATCTTCATCAAAATATGACTAATTTGTCAGTTGTTTTTGACCTATTGTCACTCTACTGCTATAATGTTTCTGCTCTTCCTTGCACTTTTCTTTTGAGAGAGACACTCTATCATTTCTTTCAGTCTAATTCATCTGACCTTGGCCACCCATGACTCCCAAATATTTTTCAAGCTCTCTCATCCTTAAATAATCAATTTTGACCCACCCAAATAAACCATGTTGATTTCAGCCCAATGCTCCAACCTGCTGAAACAAGTTTTAATCTTGCTTCTATTCATGATCATATTAGCGATGATGTCTCTCCCAGGGACATGTCACCTGACATAGCTCAGCATAATGTAAAGCTTAATGCTCCATTTCCAGCATCAGCATCAGAGAGACCTGGGTTCAAATCTCACCTCAACCACTTACTAACTCTCTGCACTTAAGACAAGCCACATCCATTCTCTAAACTTTAATGGAGGTAAAAGTTTCTTCCTCAAAATGTTATTGGATTACATGAGATGGTCGTTGCAAAGGCTTTGTTTAGGGCTTAGTGCATAGTATACACTCAACAACACCCACCTTTACTTTTTTTTTTTTTTTTTTTTTTTTTTTTTTTTTTATTAATTAAAAAAAGAATTAACAAAACAATTAGAAATCATTTCAATGTACATGTACAATCAGTAATTCTTAATAACATCACATAGTTGCATATTCATCATTTCTTAGTACATTTGCATCGATTTAGAAAAAGAAATAAAAAGACAACAGAATAAGAATTAAAACAATAATAGAAAGAAAAAAAAACAAAAAAAACAAAAACAAAAAACCTATACCTCACATGCAGCTTCATTCAGTGTTTTAACATAATTGCATTACAATTGGGTAGTATTGTGCTGTCCATTTCTGAGTTTTTATATCCAGTCCCGTTATTTACAGTCTGTATCCCTTCATCTCCAATTATCCCTTCTCTTTTTTTTTTTTAATTAACAGAAAAAAAGAAATTAACCCAACATTTAGAGATCATACCATTCTACACATGCAATCATTAATTCTTAACATCATCACATAGCTGCATGATCATCATTTCTTAGTACATTTGCATTGGTTTAGAAGAACTAGCAACATAACCGAAAAAGATATAGAATGTTAATATAGAGAAAAAAATAAAAGTAATAATAGTAAAATCAAAACAAAACAACACAAAACAAAACAAAAACCTATAGCTCAGATGCAGCTTCATTCAGTGTTTTAACATGATTACTTTACAATTAGGTATTATTGTGCTGTCCATTTTTGAGTTTTTGTATCTAGTCCTGTTGCACAGTCTGTATCCCTTCAGCTTCAATTACCCATTGTCTTACCCTGTTTCTAACTCCTGCTGAACTCTGTTACCAATGACATATTTCAAGTTTATTCTCGAATGTCCGTTCACATCAGTGGGACCATACAGTATTTGTCCTTTAGTTTTTGGCTGGATTCACTCAGCATAATATTCTCTAGGTCCATCCATGTTATTACATGGTTCATAAGTTTATCTTGTCTTAAAGCTGCATAATATTCCATCGTATGTATATACCACAGTTTGTTTAGCCACTCTTCTGTTGATGGAGATTTTGGCTGTTTCCATCTCTTTGCAATTGTAAATAACGCTGCTATAAACATTGGTGTGCAAATGTCCGTTTGTGTCTTTGCCCTTAAGTCCTTTGAGTAGATACCTAGCAATGGTATTGCTGGGTCGTATGGCAATTCTATATTCAGCTTTTTGAGGAACCGCCAAACTGCCTTCCACAGTGGTTGCACCCTTTGACATTCCCACCAACAGTGGATAAGTGTGCCTCTTTCTCCGCATCCTCTCCAGCACTTGTCATTTTCTGTTTTGTTGATAATGGCCATTCTGGTGGGTGTGAGATGATATCTCATTGTGGTTTTGATTTGCATTTCTCTAATGGCCAGGGACATTGAGCATCTCTTCATGTGCCTCTTGGCCATCCGTATTTCCTCTTCTGAGAGGTGTCTGTTCAAGTCTTTTTCCCATTTTGTAATTGGGTTGGCTGTCTTTTTGTTGTTGAGATGAACAATCTCTTTATAAATTCTGGATACTAGACCTTTATCTGATATATCATTTCCAAATATTGTCTCCCATTGTGAAGGCTGTCTTTCTACTTTCTTGATGAAGTTCTTTGATGCACAAAAGTGTTTAATTTTGAGGAGTTCCCATTTATTTATTTCCTTCTTCAGTGCTCTTGCTTTAGGTTTAAGGTCCATAAAACCGCCTCCAGTTGTAAGATCCATAAGATATCTCCCTACATTTTCCTCTAACTGTTTTATGGTCTTAGACCTAATGTTTAGATCTTTGATCCATTTTGAGTTAACTTTTGTATAGGGTGTGAGAGATGGGTCTTCTTTCATTCTTTTGCATATGGATATCCAGTTCTCTAGGCACCATTTATTGAAGAGACTGCTCTGTCCCAGGTGAGTTGGCTTGACTGCCTTATCAAAGATCAAATGTCCATAGATGAGAGGGTCTATATCTGAGCACTCTATTCGATTCCATTGGTCGATATATCTATCTTTATGCCAATACCATGCTGTTTTGACCACTGTGGCTTCATAATATGCCTTAAAGTCAGGCAGCGCGAGACCTCCAGCTTCGTTTTTTTTCCTCAAGATGTTTTTAGCAATTCGGGGCACCCTGCCCTTCCAGATAAATTTGCTTATTGGTTTTTCTATTTCTGAAAAATAAGTTGTTGGGATTTTGATTGGTATTGCATTGAATCTGTAAATCAATTTAGGTAGGATTGACATCTTAACTATATTTAGTCTTCCAATCCATGAACACGGTATGCCCTTCCATCTATTTAGGTCTTCTGTGATTTCTTTTAGCAGTTTTTTGTAGTTTTCTTTATATAGGTTTTTTGTCTCTTTAGTTAAATTTATTCCTAGGTATTTTATTCTTTTAGTTGCAATTGTGAATGGGATTCGTTTCTTGATTTCCCCCTCAGCTTGTTCCTTACTAGTGTATAGAAATGCTACAGATTTTTGAATGTTGATCTTGTAACCTGCTACTTTGCTGTACTCATTTATTAGCTCTAGTAGTTTTGTTGTGGATTTTTCCGGGTTTTCGACGTATAGTATCATATCGTCTGCAAACAGTGATAGTTTTACTTCTTCCTTTCCAATTTTGACGCCTTGTATTTCTTTTTCTTGTCTAATTGCTCTGGCTAGAACCTCCAACACAATGTTGAATAATAGTGGTGATAGTGGACATCCTTGTCTTGTTCCTGATCTTAGGGGGAAAGTTTTCAATTTTTCCCCATTGAGGATGATATTAGCTGTGGGTTTTTCATATATTCCCTCTATCATTTTAAGGAAGTTCCCTTGTATTCCTATCTTTTGAAGTGTTTTCAACAGGAAAGGATGTTGAATCTTGTCGAATGCCTTCTCTGCATCAATTGAGATGATCATGTGATTTTTCTGCTTTGATTTGTTGATATGGTGTATTACATTAATTGATTTTCTTATGTTGAACCATCCTTGCATACCTGGGATGAATCCTACTTGGTCATGATGTATAATTCTTTTAATGTGTTGTTGGATACGATTTGCTAGAATTTTATTGAGGATTTTTGCATCTGTATTCATTAGAGAGATTGGTCTGTAGTTTTCTTTTTTTGTAATATCTTTGCCTGGTTTTGGTATGAGGGTGATGTTGGCTTCATAGAATGAATTAGGTAGTTTTCCCTCCACTTCGATTTTTTTGAAGAGTTTGAAGAGAATTGGTACTAATTCTTTCTGGAACGTTTGGTAGAATTCACATGTGAAGCCATCTGGTCCTGGACTTTTCTTTTTAGGAAGCTTTTGAATGACTAATTCAATTTCTTTACTTGTGATTGGTTTGTTGAGGTCATCTATGTCTTCTTGAGTCAAAGTTGGTTGTTCATGTCTTTCCAGGAACCCGTCCATTTCCTCTAAATTGTTGTATTTATTAGCGTAAAGTTGTTCATAGTATCCTGTTATTACCTCCTTTATTTCTGTGAGGTCAGTAGTTATGTCTCCTCTTCCATTTCTGATCTTATTTATTTGCATCCTCTCTCTTCTTCTTTTTGTCAATCTTGCTAAGGGCCCATCAATCTTATTGATTTTCTCATAGAACCAACTTCTGGCCTTATTGATTTTCTCTATTGTTTTCATGTTTTCAATTTCATTTATTTGTGCTCTAATCTTTGTTATTTCTTTCCTTTTGCTTGCTTTGGGGTTAGCTTGCTGTTCTTTCTCCAGTTCTTCCAAATGGATAGTTAATTCCTGAATTTTTGCCTTTTCTTCTTTTCTGATATAGGCATTTAGAGCAATAAATTTCCCTCTTAGCACTGCCTTTGCTGCGTCCCATAAGTTTTGATATGTTGTGTTTTCATTTTCATTCGCCTCGAGGTATTTGCTAATTTCTCTTGCAATTTCTTCTTTGACCCAGTCGTTGTTTAGGAGTGTGTTGTTGAGCCTCCACGTATTTGTGAATTTTCTGGCACTCTGCCTATTATTGATTTCCAACATCATTCCTTTATGGTCCGAGAAAGTGTTGTGTAAGATTTCAATCTTTTTAAATTTGTTAAGACTTGCTTTGTGACCCAGCATATGGTCTATCTTTGAGAATGATCCATGAGCACTTGAGAAAAAGGTGTATCCTGCTGTTGTGGGATGTAATGTCCTATAAATGTCTATTAAGTCTAGTTCATTTATAGTAATATTCAGATTCTCTATTTCTTTGTTGATCCTCTGTCTAGATGTTCTGTCCCTTGATGAGAGTGGTGAGTTGAAGTCTCCAACTATTATGGTATATGAGTCTATTTCCCTTTTCAGTGTTTGCAGTATATTCCTCACGTATTTTGGGGCATTCTGATTCGGTGCGTAAATATTTATGATTGTTATGTCTTCTTGTTTAATTGTTCCTTTTATTAGTATATAGTGTCCTTCTTTGTCTCTTTTAACTGTTTTACATTTGAAGTCTAATTTGTTGGATATTAGTATAGCCACTCCTGCTCTTTTCTGGTTGTTATTTGCATGAAATATCTTTTCCCAACCTTTCACTTTCAACCTATGTTTATCTTTGGGTCTAAGATGTGTTTCCTGTAGACAGCATATAGAAGGATCCTGTTTTTTAATCCATTCTGCCAATCTATGTCTTTTGATTGGGGAATTCAGTCCATTGACATTTAGTGTTATTACTGTTTGGATAATATTTTCCTCTAACATTTTGCCTTTTGTATTATATATATCATATCTGATTTTCCTTCTTTCTACACTCTTTTCCATATCTCTCTCTTCTGTCTTTTTGTATCTGACTCTAGTGCTCCCTTTAGTATTTCTTGCAGAGCTGGTCTCTTGGTCACAAATTCTTTCAGTGACTTTTTGTCTGAGAATGTTTTAATTTCTCCCTCATTTTTGAAGGATAATTTTGCTGGATATAGGAGTCTTGGTTGGCAGTTTTTCTCTTTTAGTATTTTAAATATATCATCCCACTGTCTTCTAGCTTCCATGGTTTCTGCTGAGAAATCTACACAAAGTCTTATTGGGTTTCCCTTGTATGTAATGGATTGTTTTTCTCTTGCTGCTTTCAAGATCTTCTCTTTCTCTTTGACCTCTGACATTCTGACTAGTAAGTGTCTTGGAGAACGCCTATTTGGGTCTAATCTCTTTGGGGTGCGCTGCACTTCTTGGATCTGTAATTTTAGGTCTTTCATAAGAGTTGGGAAATTTTCAGTGAAAATTTCTTCCATTAGTTTTTCTCCTCCTTTTCCCTTCTCTTCTCCTTCTGGGACACCCACAACACGTATATTTGTGCGGTTCATATTGTCCTTGAGTTCCCTGATACCCTGTTCAAATTTTTCCATTCTTTTCCCGATAGTTTCTGTTTCTTTTTGGGATTCAGATGTTCCATCCTCCAAATCACTAATTCTATCTTCTGTCTCTTTAAATCTATCATTGTAGCTATCCATTATTTTTTCTATGTTTGCTACTTTATCCTTCACTTCCATAAGTTCTGCGATTTGTTTTTTCAGTTTTTCTATTTCTTCTTTATGTTCAGCCCATGTCCTCTTCATGTCCTCCCTCAATTTATCGATTTCATTTTTGAAGAGGTTTTCCATTTCTGTTCGTATATTCAGGATTAGTTGTCTCAGCTCTTGTGTCTCATTTGAGCTATTGGTTTGTTCCTTTGACTGGGCCATATTCTCAATCTTTTGAGCGTGGACAGTTATCTTCTGCTGCTGGCGTCTGGGCATTTATTCAGATTTCTCTTGGTGTTGGACCCAGCAAGGTTGTAATATTTTTCTGTGAAATCTCTGGGTTCTGTTTTTCTTATCCTGCCCAGTAGGTGGCGCTCGTGGCACACGTTTGTCTGCGGGTCCCACCAGTAAAAGGTGCTGTGGGACCTTAAACTTTGGAAAACTCTCGCCGTCCGGGGGGTTCGCTAGCCGAAACGGCTTGAGCCGGCCCGGGGTCCGAACGCAGGGAGGGTTGCTGGTCGCCGCAGCCAGGGAAAGAGCCCGTCCGAATTTCCTAGTCGGCCCTGGGCAACAAGCGTGGCGGGAGGGCGCCAGCGGCAGCGGCCCGCCCGAGAGAGTGCACGTTCTCCGGGAGTCACGGGTTTGGAAGGGGCCTCCCCCACCCGTCACCGTTCTCCGCGGCCTGGGGGTTTCCGATCCAATTCTCTCAGTTGGTCCGGGGGCTGCGCGTGGTGTGGGCGCCAGCCGTCTTTGTTTCAGGGGACCGCCTCTCCAATTCTCCCAGCCGGCCCGGGAAGGGGGAAGGGAGTAACTCCGGCCGCTTGCCACCCCGCCCGGTAAGGCCCGCGCGCCTCGGCGATCTCACCCGAGCTGCTTCTCTCAGCCAGCCAGCCGTTCCAGGATGGGGTACGCTGTCTTTTTTATCTCTGTTGTGGCTTTGGGCGCTTTCTGTATCGTTTCTACTCCCCTAGTAGGTGTCCTGGAGAAGAAACTAAGATCCGCGCGTCTTACTAAGCCGCCATCTTCCAGGAAGTCCTTTACTTTTGTTTTGATGTGTATACATTCTCAGGACTCAATCAAATTGCCCATAAAATGATACATAAGAAAGACTAAAGGCCAGTGCCCTTCCTCTCTTTTTCCTCACTGTCCCTTCAAGACAGTGCTATTCCACCTGCAGATTACAGAATCATGAAATCAATTTGGTGGGTCAGGAGCTGTACCTTTTAAGAGAAGTAGAATAGAATATTGTGAAATAACAAGAGGAGACAAAAGCATCAGAGTGTACCGCATGTTATTAGAAATAAATGGTGTTTTGCCAAACATGCATGCGTGTATGTTTGTGCATATGTGCATGGGGATACAATGCAAAATGCATTTCCTACCGTGGGTCATGGTAAAAAAAAGTTTTGAAAACCACTGCACTAGGCTGATCCAGAACAAGTAAATACAGTCTTTGGGAAATACATTACTGCCCCCTACTGGAACTCTTGATTTTTCCCAGAGAGGGACAACCCAGCATGCAACTGTAGCTTTGCAAGGACCTGTCTTCTCCAAACCCATCTCATTACCCATGCCCCGTCCAGAAGCCCACCTGGAGAGGACTCACCCCTTGAGCTAATTCAAGACCCTGGACTATGCGTCAAAGACACAACTGGAAGAGGGTATCGGAGCTCCCACTTTTAAATAAGTCAGTAAGCACACTGCTACCCACTCCCCAGCACTCCCTTCCCCTCCAATCTCTCCTAGGCACCTATGCTGAGCTGGCCCCATTTTGGGTCCAGCCACAGGTGTGATTCTTGGTCCTAACTCTACCCCGTCACAGCTGGGCAGAGCCCAACCCTAAGCAACCACCGTCTCCCTGCTTCTCCGGGAAGGATACGTCCCTCCGTGGAATGCAAACCAACTGCAGGTTCTCAGTGTCAGGACTTCAGGCAGCCTTGATCCTCTAATCCCCTCAAGTTCTGATGTAACTGGCTTGGTTGAGAGAGCGGGAGGTACACACCAGAAAGGATGTGCTGTCCCATAAGAGGTGAGCCTGAGAGACAAAGGCCCCGGAGAACGCTGCACCCTGACACACACACCCGACTTTAGGCGTGGGCCCCAGAACTAGCCACGCTTATGAAGAACCTACTAGCACCAGTGCTCACACCAAGCATACTTACATGGGTTATCGCAATTAAAACTCCAGGCAGAGGAGAAACCTGACATTTAAGGAGGTAAAGCAGCTTGCTCAGGTCACTGAGTGAGGAGGAAGAGAAACCAGCTTTAGATCCACGTGTCCTGGAGACAGGGCCACTGCCCCCAGCCATTGCCCCAGACTTCAAGGCCTCTGTCAGGAGCCAACAACATGTGGCAGGTGATATTTGGTATGAAAATAAGTTTTAATGTTAACTTTAAAATAAATAAACTGACGGGTGGGGTCAAAGTAAGCATTTTTTAAAACAAGCCACTTTATTAACTCCCTTTAAAAATAGCCTCTGTTCTAAGTCCTGAATTTGGGCTTCTAAAGAAGGTAAGTGTATCTTTATCAGATCAGCTAGCATTTGCAGTGTGCTGTGTGTGCCCACTGCTCTACGTGTATGCTCTGAAGTCATTCTGTCAACACTGGACTCAGATGAGTTAATTCAGAGAAGGGGACTAGAGAAGGTTGCATGGCTAGTAAGTGGCAGAGGCAGGATCTAACCCAGGTGTGCCTGACTCCAAAGCCTGTCCCTGACTCCTTCCTGGAACTGTCCCCTGGGCATTCCTGCCAGCAGCTCCATTTTGTCAACATCCTTAAATTTCTATCTCCTCCCTCCCTTACCCCTTGCTCCAATACTGCTCAACTGGAGCAACTCTCGGGAGGAAAGTCCATCAAAAGTGTCAGGGTCCTGAAAACAAGGAAAGACTGAGACACTGTAAAGGAGACATAGAGATCAAATGCAATGCAGTGCCCTGGACAGTGAGCTGGAGCAGAAGAGGACAGCCGTGGAAAAGCTGGGGAAATATCAGTGAAGTCTGGAGTTCAGTTAACAATAATGTACCAACATTGGTTTCTTAATTGTGACAAATGCACCATGGTGATGTAAAGTATTAATAATAGGGGAGACTGGTCAAGAGTACATGTAATTCTCTGTCCTCTTTTTGCAGCTTTTTTGTAAATCTAAAATTACTCCAAACTAAAAATTTCATTTAAAAATAAGTAAATAAATACATAAAAGGAAATGCAGAGTGCATTTGGGAATAGAGAAAAGAAACCAATGTTTCCGTTAATCCCTTCCTTTCCCTCAGCCTTCCACATCCAAGGACTGCTGGACCTGTTTTTTAAACATCATTTTCATGGGTTCCCTTGTCCTCAGACATGCTACCCTGCCATCTCTCCCTGTAATGTTGCGATAGCTGGGTCCTCACGGGTCTGCTGCTGGCCCTCTTGCTGCCCTGCAATCCATTCCCATGCAGCTTCCAGAATCATCTTTCCCTAGCACAGATCAGGCCGTGTCTCCCTCTCCTGGTTATAAGGCTTCCCACAGCCACTCTCACCCTCAGGATCAAGTCCAAACCCCTTCAAGGTCTGTCTCCAGCTCCCCTCTCCAACATCTCTCATCTCACCTCCCTACCACCCTGACTCTGCTCCAGTGTTGGTGAACTTGCTGCTATTCTCAGAAAACGTTAGCCTTCGCTAACCTCTGGAACTTTGTTTGACACATGCTCTGCCCATCAACACCACACCCAGGCCTGCAGTTAGAATAAAGTAGATCTTCCTTTCAGGATTCAGCTTAGATGTCACTTCCTCCAGGAAGCCCTCCCTATTGTCTTCATTCCCATGCCTGGGTTAACGCCCCTCCCCTGAGTCCCTCTGATACCCTGTAATTAACTCCCATCACAACCCTTCTTAGTCTGAATTATATTGCATATTGGATCATTTACCCTTGTCTTCTCACATCACTGAGTCACACTTTCCCAGAGTGGGAGGTACATGCCCAGACGTGACACCCAACATCATCGGCTCTCTTCATGAGGAGGTCAGACCTTTTCACTGCTTTTTCCACTTCTCTGATTGCTCAAAGAGAAAGTCTTCCATGTTAGTCTGTCTTCAACACTCCCCACCACTTGTTAATTTCTCTGTTTTCAAACAAGGCCACATCAGATGTAGGCTGGGCACTTGCAATGGCTCTAGCTCGAACTTAGTACTCTGTTTTTACAAATCTGTTATTATTAACAGAATCTTCTTTATGGAAAGCAGTACAAGTTTTTCTTATATATGGACCAGTCATACCTTATAAAATGAATTTATGTGAGTAAATAAAGTGAATCAATTTAGAAAAACAAAGCTTGGCAAATGACTATTCAGTCATGTATGCACATGATTATACATGCATAGAGACAGACATGCATACGTCCAGACAAGTGTGTAGGTAGTCCCCGAGGTACAGAAACCCTGCCATTAGTGCAACTAAGCCTTTGGGTGGTGAGACCCAGGTGAGACCCCCAGGGTACTGTCGCCTTTGCCACTAACTAGATGACTGACCGGGAGAAAATTACTTTTCTGTTTCTTCACTTCCTTGCCTGTAAAAAATGAGAATAAAATAGGGCTATAAAAGTATTATGATGTCATCTCCCAAATACTGCCTCCCTTCATGCACAGCAGTTATAGAAATAATATTGCTGAAAAAAGGACCCAGGGGTGACCACACTTACTTTGTAGATCAGAAGTCTGAGGTAGCTGGAGCTTAGGTTAATTGGCCAAGGTCATGCTGCATTTAATGTCAAAATCAAGACAAAATTCAGGTCCCTCTCCCTCCTGGTAAGTGTTGCCCCCTCCCATTCTCACCCCCACCCCCAGCCCGGAATACTGCCTTCCGCACATAAACCCCTGTCAAAAGAGCTACATTTTATTTGCAAAACATAACCAAACACACTTCCACATAATATGCAAAAGCATCTTAAAATAATGCAAAAGCAAATAAGAAAAGGATAAAATCAATATTGGATTTCCGAGCATTGCCACCATTGGATAGGGAAGGAATGTCCTCCTGAAAGGTGAGAAAATGTATCACAGGGTTCTCCACAACGCTGCAATTGCCTCTGCAATCTTTATTTACATTAGGAGCCAGGCAGTCCACTCAAGTTTTCCGGGAGGATTAGGACAAAGAGGGTAGCTAATTCATCTTTGACTGTGATATACGTACATAATAAAACCTGCTCATATAGAGACCACTGTTGCATTCTCTGTAGGTCATGAAACAAAAACAGCATCAACAAAATTCCAAGGGAAACCATCAGCCACATGTTAAAAATGGGATTTCCAAATACTTTTTATGACTATTTTGGCAGAGCAACTTGCATATGGGATGGAGTAATTGCAACAATACAGTACAATGTTTTTATCAAAAAGAAAAAAAAAAACCAGGAAGAAAAGATCTACCCTTGTCCTTGGAAACATGCTGAACATTTTTCTAATCGACCTGGTGAGAAGCAAATTTACCACATTTACAAGTAAACCAAAGAATATAGGATCAGAAAATTCTAAACAAACGCCACAAAAAAAATGTAAAATGAAGCGATACAATGCCCTGCAGTTGATTACATATATAAATATCTGTAGCAATTTAAATCAGACTGGACAGAAGTTCATAGAAGAAGATATAGAAGTCTCAATCAATCACAAGCTCTATGTGAGCCAATGATACAATGTGGCTGTTGGGGAAAAGAAAACCTTAATTCAATGCTAAAATGCAACGTTAAATCATAGCAAGAAAAATACAGTAACATCCCTGGGTACACTTCACCCACCAGGCAATACTTTAAGAGGGACAGAAACAAATGTGGATTTGGCCAGAGAAGAGAGACAGGGTTGTGAGAAAAGAGAGGTAGTCTGCAAACCGTGTCAAATAAGGAGCAGTTATGACCTGGCTTCCTGGGTCAAACGAGCTTTCTTCAAACATAAGATGCGTAACTGTCCTGGAACGCATTCGCCCCTGTCCATCTCCCAGGAATGTTGCTGAAAGGATCACATGGAAGCTTAGACTGGATGGCCTCATCCACAATGTCCCTCCCAACTCAGGGATTTTATGGTTTGTGGGAGCAGCAAAACCACATCTATTTCAAGTGGTAGTAGGCTACGTCATTTCATCTCCTTCTTGGGGCAGAATATTCTCTAGAGTAGAGAGTGTTTTGACAACTAACTAGGCCCTTAAGAGAAAAGAAGATACACTGATGTGCAGATAGCCTTGATGACTGGAAGATACAACGGTGACTCAACCCAGTGCCCCCAACCCACCCTAGCACACGACCACCACCTGCTCAGATAGTAGGGCCATAAAATCTACACTGATGGGCCACCAGGAGGAAAGGCCCCCGGCCAGACAGTCTCATGTATTCACATATTTCAGAGCAAGTGGTTTAGGGCTCATTCTGAGAGTTTGTGGATCTTAAAGTGTGGCCCGAGGACCACCTACATGGGGGTCATAGGAGTTGCTTTTTAAACCTACATGGTCCTGAGGCCTTTCCCGCTGAATCAGAATTATTAGGGGCAGGAACCAGCACGTTCAGTTGCAATGAGTTCCCCAAGCACTTCTTAAACACATCATCTCAGAACCAAAGCCACGTTTTCCTACTTTGGTATACATTAGAGTCACCTTGAGAGCGTGTTAAAGCTCAGGTTCCTGGGCTCCAGAGATTTCACCTCCTTAGATCTTAGGTGGGGCCCTAGCATTCGCCTTTCGAGAACGTTCACAGGTGATGCTAATAACCAATGGACTGTCCTTAGAGAATTCTAATTCTAATCAAAGAACTAGGATACTGTCGCAGGCAGCTTCTGAAATAGTCCAAATGCCAATTCCCCACCTGCAAGCAGTCACTCTTTGATAATCTCCTTCCCTATGGGATTGGCTGGACCTGGTGACTCACTGCTAAGGAGGAACAGACTAAGGCAAAAGAGATGGAATTTCACTTTTGAGATCAGATTATAAAGGACTCTCCGTCTCTGTCTCACTCTCTGTCTCTCTCTCTCTCTCTCTGTCTCTCTCTCTCTTAACTCTGAGATAATAAATGTTGTTTCCAGCTACTAATTTTAGGGGTGATTTCTCACGCAGCGATAGACTAATAATATAAACAGATTATGAAAGATTACCCTGAAATCAATCAGACACTGGTATTTAACCCATCATTCTTCAAGTCCCATCTTATCTGTCTCTACTACAAAGGAGACAAAATGTGCATATAAATGTAAATATTTAATAATATACAGTTTGCATGTCATTTATATCATAATTTCCATTCAAGCCTTGACCTTGGAAAGCTGCCCCGGGGTGCCTGGGAGGTGGTGTGGGAGCCTAGCCTTGGGGGCAGGATGGGGATGGTGAGTATCTGCAAACCTCACACCCTGGGAAGCAAATTCTCTCCCTCCATGAACAGGGGCCATGGTACCTCCTCCAGTTCTAGCTGAAGAGAGAAGAAATGATGGGTTTCTTTGCTGGCAAGGGGAGGTGTCTTTCACCGAGAAAAATCAGTGATGGGAACGCATTCTAAATTGCTTGCCTTCTCACCAATGCGGTGCCTTATTTCTTCATTAGGGGGAAGGCAGTAAGGTTTCCCAGGGGAGAAGGTTTCTCATTTTCTCCAGGAGAACAAGCGTTGAGAAATCTCAGAGGCAATCTGTACGGAGGCACCACAGCCAACTGCAAAAGGCTCTCGATCTCAAGCCCGGACCCAGGACTTCTGAACTCTGCTGCATCAGTAAGCCCTTGGTGACCCAGGACGAGCCCCTCTACACTTAGCTGTCCTCATCTTTAAGATGAGGTGGCTGGGCCAGGTGACGGCTCAGACCCTACGGGATTAGGCCTGCGAGTCGAGGGTGGGAAGGAAACTTCTGCCGTGTCAGCGGCCGGCCGGGCCGCAGCGCCGCTCAGAGGGCCAGGCCCCCGCCGCTCAGCCACCGTGCCCTCTCGGAGGAGCGCCCGGCTGGGCTGCTGCGCCACAGAGGGCTCCGGCGGAGGAGGTCCAGCCTGTTCCCAATGGCGTCCTCCAGCTTCTGGTCACCCAGCAGGACTGCAGCCGCCAGGGCCAGCAGGAAGTACTCAGTGGCGTCGTGGACATCCTAATCCCGCGGCGTGGGGGCAAAGCAGAGACAGCGTTAGCAAACATTTCCAGGAGAGGGTGGGGAGGCGGTGCTGGGAACTCTGGCGATGACAGCTTTTGCCTGCCCAACATGCTTTCCCATCCCCTTCTGGTTCCTCGGGGGGACTCCTCGCCCACTCCACTGTTGTCCCCAGGACACTGCTCCTCCCCAGGCTCAGCCGAGCAGGCCTGCATGGCCCTGGGCCCCCTAGCTCAGGGACGCCCACATGACCCCAGCTGGCCGGTCCCAGCCACACCCCCGGACTTTTCAGCCTGCCTTAGGAAGGAAAGGGGTCCCTCATCTTTTAGATGTAGGTTTGAATCTGCCAGGAGCTGGAGGGGCATGAAGCCAAGAAACAAAAAGAAATAGGAAAATCCAGAGCCAAGAGATATGGGTGCAAGTACCTGATGACACTTGAGTCTCAGGATTCTGAACGATCAAAAACTAAATCTGTACCTGAACCTTCCAGTTACTTGAGCTAATAAGTGGACTTTTTTGTTTGGTCTTTTTTTTTTTGGCTTAAGGTCATTTGAATTGAAATCTCCCCCTCGCAGTCCATAGAGTCCTAGGTTGGTACAAAAAGATCACTCACACTTTTTGCCCCTGAATCACTTGTTTGGAGTTTGCAGGGCAGAGGCAAGATGCCAAGGGAATACCTTCACTACCAACTATCCTTCCCTACATGGTAAGGATGAGAAACAGATGCCTCTTTGGTTAAGAGTCAGAGAGAAATGCCAGGATTCCATTAACACTTACAAGTCAATAATTAATTCAGGCCAGAAACAAAGTCTGGCAAATAAGTGTAGGACATCATAGCTGCCATGAGGGTCCCCTGGGAACCCACCAGCGGCAGAACTCATGAGGCCACTGCATCACAGGATTAAGGATTGGGGTGGATGGGACAGGGGCCTCTCATAAAGGGAAGCCAAAGATCCAGGACACAGTACAAGGGTCAGAGTTGTAACAGAGAACTGCAGACCATTCACATAGTTCTGGAAATGACTGGAAAAGTAAGTGTTGGAGCCAACTCCAGCACAGCAAGCAGGAGAAGCAGGGCTAACTTAGAGCCATCTTAAAACCTAGGCCTGCTTACATTTGAAGACCCCACACCTCATTATCACAAAGATACTAAAATGTATCCACCTTGCTCCTTAAATATAATTTGAAATAACTTCCTAAGAAGTGGGTTGCAGTTGGCTAGTTGGCTTGTCACATTTAGTGGATATTCAATTAAGTATTTATTAATTTCTATTTTAATTTGGGAGCTTGTATGTGCATGGCCCATAAAAGGCCATGTTCTCAATCTATCCCTGTGAAGGCAGAGCTATTATTGGGTGGAACCTTTTGATTAGGTTGTTTCCATGAAATGTTTCCATTCAAGACAGGTCTTAGTCCCATGGCTGGACTCCTTTATGAGAGGATAAAAGACACTTGAAACTCAGAGAGCTCAGAGAAGCAAAGAGATGAAATCCAGCGAGAAACGCCCTGGGAATATGAAGAAAGGATCCAGGGGAACTGAGAGAGAAAACCACTGAAATCAGAAGCTAAACCCCAGAGAGAAGGACGAGCAGATGTTGCCATGTGACAGAGAAAACCCAGATGCCAGCAGCCTTTCCTCAGAGAAGGTATCCTCTTATTAATGCCTTAATTTGGATATTTTCATGGCCTTAGAATTGGAACTTGTAACTTAATAAATCCCTATTGTTAAAAACCAACCCATTTCTAGTATGTTGCCTTCCAGCAGCTTTAGGAAACCAAAATATTGCATTTCTTTTGTTTAGGGGTCATATATTTTTGTAGGCCCTTAAGGAGCTCACAGATATTAGGCAACATGCCTGAAGTGGCTAATGGATAAAAAGCCTCAGAAATCATATGATCTGTGTCCTCAACAGAGATGGGAGCAACCTCTGGATCCCCACATGGGCAAAATAGAAAGAGCTGACGTCCCCAGTGGAGCCACTACCCACTTTATGAGACAAGACTCCCCATCCCTAGCCCTTTGGATGGTCTCTACCCCATGCCAAGGGCTCTTGACCACCTTTGCATGGGTCAGGAAAGAATGCAATTAGGTGCTTGTCCTTGCACATCCTTGGAAGCTTCACTCTTACCTTCAGCTGGTTGTAGGTGAGTAGGCCCAGGCGATAATACACCCTGGCATAGTACAGGGCCTCCTTCGGACTCTGCAGCCAGGGTGGACAGAGGGACAGAGTCTTCAGATAGCAGTCTTCAGCCATCTCGTACATGTGCAAAGAATAGTACACCGTGGCCAGGCGGTGAAAGGCCACCAGCTCCTGCTTCTGATCTCCTGTGATTTGGAAGGCAGAGAGAGAGAAAGAGAAACCCTGTAGCCCACATTTTGCATCATTCATTCATTCATTCTGTAGAATTTTTTGAAGATCTTCTAGGTGTCAAGAGCTGTGCTTGGGCCTAGGTATATGATAAAGAACAAAGTAGAAGAGGTTCCTGCTCTTATGAAGTTTTATGCCTCATCGGACAAAGACATTCCTTAAATAATCACACAAACAAACAAATATAAAATTACACCTGTGTTATGCTATAGATGAAAACATAGGACTCTAATTGGGGTATTTTTCCTGGTTAAGATTGTCTAGGAAGATTCACTAAAGAAAATTCTCTCCTTATTGCAAATGTCACCATAACTCAGAACTCTGGAAAATAATCATTTCCAAATCCCTTTGATGGGACATGATGACAAGACTTTATTGACTGAGTAACCAAGAATGCCTTACAATGGAATGTTTGTATAACAAATGTCTTCCCCACATTAAAGTGGCTCTCGTAGCAGACATGCCAAATACATCTGAGACCAGTGGTGGTCTCAGATAAGCCACAGAGTTATCACATGTTCACTTTTCTTTTTTTTTACATGGGCAGGCTCTGGGAATTGAACCCGAGTCTCCAGCATGGCAGGCAAGAATTCTGCCACTAAGCCACCGTTGCACCACCTGTCACCTGTTCATTTTTAAACTGTGCTTTGGAATGCTGATTTCTAATGAGTCTATGGCTTGGTATTTGAAGTTTTGGTGGGTATGCTGTATTAAAGCTAGTTGAGCCCCTTTAATACAAAATGATCTTTTACAGGGAACAGAGGGTTCCAATGTTGTCTTTGGAATATTTGCAAGGTAGCTGTTTGATATACTCTAAAAACATCACTTTCAGGCTTCAAAGGGTCAAATGACTAAATTAAATGAGAAAGTCCAAGGCAGAGAAATATTTTCTGATATGGAAAAATCCAGTCATGGGGAAATTGCTTGTATATAGTCTGCTTTCAGCTTCTGTCCATGGAAGGGAAAAGAATGCTCAGAGGGAGCCTCCTGGGGCAACCTAAGGCTTTTCCTGAGATTAGCAGACAGTCGGCTCAGATAAGATTTTCTGCAGTAAAGGAAAAGGAGAGAGAAGCTTTGAAGTGCAATTAGTCACGGTAAGTCCAGCACCATCCACACGTGAAGCCTGAAAATGCCCAGAAGTCCCTTCCCTTCTAGAATTGTCACAGAAGACTCCATTTACCTCTATATCCTCCTCTAATCAAGCCTGCTTTTCCTCAAGCACCAACACTTTAAGAGGAGGTTTTTTAAATCTTTTTTTAGTCTGCTGTTTTTCTGTTTTAATGGCTTGCATTGTTTTCTACTGGCTTTTGTTGAAAAACAAGCTATTTCAGCTATGTCATGAGTTGAGTTAATGCCCTAGCTAGCCTGAGAAACTGACCTTCATTTACGTTTTGATTCCATGGGAAAAAATGAGCTTTTCACTAACAACCAACCAATTAAAAATCCAAGAGACAGGATTTTGTCTTTAGCCTTTTGTAATGGGGACATCGCATGTGCACAGGATAAAATGCCATTTACCCTATACTCAGAGGATAATACCAACTGCGCTATAATAATTAACATGATGCAGGTAACACTTATCAAAGCACTGTGCTTCCTCATAACAGCTGCATGCAGTGGGTGCTATTGTCAATCCTGTGTTGGGATGATGATCTTGAGGTTTATAGAGGTTAAGCAACTTGCTTAAAGTCTCCCTGCATATTGAGAAAGCCTTCTTGACCAAAAGGGTGAAGGGAGAAATGAGACAAAATAAAGTTTCAGTAGCTGAGAGATTTCAGAGTCAAGAGGTTATCCTCAAGGTTATTCTTATGCACTATATAGATATCCCTTTTTAGTTTAAGGTGTATTGGAAAGGCTGGAGGGAAGTCCCTGAAACCGATGAGCTGTGTTCCAGTTGCCTTGATTCTTGAAGACAATTGTATAATGATATAGCCTTTACAATGTGACTGGTGATTGTGAAAACCTTGTGTCTGATGCTCCTTTTATCCAGGGTATGGACAGATGAGTAAAAAATAAGGATAAAAATAAATAAATACTAGGGGGGATAAAGGGTAAAAAATTGGGTAGATTGAAATACTGGTGGTCAATGAGAGGGAGGGGTAAGGGGTATGGGATATATGAGTTTTTCTTTTTTCTTTCTTACTTCTTTTTCTGGAGTGATGCAAATGTTCTAAAAATGATCATCGTGATGAATACACAACTATGTGATGATATTGTGAGCCACTGACTGCACACCATGTATGGACTGTGTGTGTGTGAAGATTTCTCAATAAAAATATTTAAAAAAAAGAAGTCTCCCTGCAAATGACACTGGGACCTGGGCTTTGAACTCAAGCAGTCCTATTCCAGAACTTATGCTATTGTCGATTTGTTGTCTACCCTTGAATAGTGTCTATCCTTCCCATTTAACATGCTCAACAATGAGGACCACCTACCAGTGACCGTGCTCAGTCTGGCAGCCAGGGTGGCAAATTCCAAAGCCTTGTCATAGCCTTCGAGGCTCATCTGTAGCTCCGTCAGCTTGTTGAAAATCCGGAGCTCAGTTCTGACCACTTTCATCCTCCTTGCTAAAGGAACAGCCCCAGCCTGAGAACAGAGGCACAAAGAACCTTAGTTAGTCCTAGCTAGGAGCTATCAGTTACGTACCCCAGGAGCTTATGTTCTACTGGCAGGACGAGGGGAGGGCGGTGGACTGAAGTGAATGCGGAAGGACCATGTTTCCATGTACGCCTTTTC